>NC_134414.1:140975521-142393021 GCF_030867145.1 Opisthocomus hoazin
CAGCTGGAGGAAACACAGCCTTCATTTTCTTAGGCAGAACAATAAAAACGCACATGCCTAATTTTCCAGCCTCCCTCCATATCCCTTTGTGCTTCCTATTCATAATTCTATCCTGAAAAATTTCTTAAAAGCCACACACATAAAAAGAGTAAGCCAGGAACTATGCCAACTTACTGCTACAGAATGGAGAAGATCGAGACTCAAGTGAACAGACTGCAGTCCATATGTAACCCAGTATATCAGGATTTAGGCTCTACCACAAAAAGAGAACAATGCCCATCTCCCACGTCATATGGGAGTAACTGCAAATGGACACAAGCAAGAGACAAATTAAAGCATGAAGAGACTGTATAGGAAATTTCCAAAAGAAGTGATGGATTATGCCACCACTCTTCTTCCTGACCAGTTGAAATGACACTTTGCAAACAGTATTAGCTAAACAAATAGCTTTAAATGATCACAGCTGAAGAACGAAAACTCACATGACAGTGTAATTATGTGAAACTCTTCCCTTTCATTTAAAAGGGAAACAAACTGTAGTGATAAACAATCCAAGCAACATGCTTAGACTATAAAGAGCTGCCTTGAATCTTTTTGTTAATTAAACAAAAGTTCCTTTTGTACACGGCTGCAGGGTTTCAGGGATTCAGTTGTACAGTGCAATTTAGAGATGCCTGAGAAGTTGGTGGATTGTCCAAATGCTATGCCTGTTGTGACACACAGGTACTATGGCAAACAAATTCATCACCAGTAATTTATGCAGTTGTTCACTCTTGGGACTAAGGGGAGCCAATCCAGAATTTCTAGATTCAGAACTATTTCTGGGGCAGTTTATGGAGGCTTATCTGTCTGTATGAGAAATACTGAATATCTATTTGTTTTGTTGATAACCTGGGATGTCTTCCAGTTCTCTTGATAACTTGGCTACAGAAGGAATGTGCAAAACAGACTTTTAAGTAAGATCAAGATGGACAGGAAAGTGTCAAGTACTGAAAATAATAACATTCCATTTTAGAGAGGGGAAGGATCCTCCTTTACAAGAGACCCCTCTTCTAATGCATACAGGAGCTGACTGTCCTGCATGAAGAACCAGGCAGAAAGTATTTAAAAAATTTAAAATAAAAGCATAAGATAAGCAGTCTTTTATGAATAATTTTTCTTTCAGAAAGGCTTAACTTTTAAAAAAATTGTATGAATAGTCTGTTTCCTTTTTCACGCTCACTTTGCTTACAAGTGTCCTTATGTCTCCTTCCGAAGGATGTTCCCACTTCTTCCCAGTTCCAGTGCTGATCCTCTTTCCATCAACTTTTACACATATGGAATAAGTCAGGATAGTATAATTTTAAACCCTGAACGGAATCAGATTACAAAGAGTTGCCAATTATTTTAGAAAAAGACATCAAGAATTGAACTGGCCAGACATAAACAAGTACTCCTTGCTTGTGTACCTGATGTCAGAGCCCGCAAGAACAAAAATGTAGACACCCATACTCAAAAGTTCAGCTTTGGCAGTATCTCTCTTCCAACAGAGCTGGCAGAGTTATTTTCCTGGCAGATAGCCAGGAAACAGGTAAAGGTCCCGACAGAGTGTGCTACAATATTCTGACATTTCCTTGCAGCGGTGAAATTCTGTGCCTGGGGCATAACCTTCTCGTTGCTTGATTTGCCTATTCACCTAGATGTGAGATTAAAAAAAAATAAAATGACTGGAAGGATTGAGAGAAGAAAAACGTCATTGCTTTCTGTACTCATAGATTATTCTGTTTAACTTGTTAAGTAGTCCCCTATGTACTGCCTTTCTACATTATGAAAAGGATGAAGAAGTAAGGTGCAGTTCCACAGCAGCTCAAGTTGCCATGGTCACACTGCTGTCTTCACTCCCTCTTCCCTAATTTTCTTAATCTTTCCCTTATGTGAGCGCAAGCATTTGTGCAGCTATGTGGTGAGCCGGTTCATGGAATGAATCCACCTGAAAAGAAAAGCTCTTTCTACAGAAGAAGAGTAATTCATGGCAAGTCAGAGTAATTCTTGTCATAAATTCACTATGTGACCGCACAAGTGAAATGGAAGGAGACAAAGAAACAGCATTTTTACTTTGGTTAAACTGCTGTGGAACTGTATACAAATACATATATAAAAATGGGGAAAGAAATAATATTTTTGCTACAAACAAGGCAAGAACAATTCCTTTAACACTAAGTTAATCCTAGCAATTTGAAGCACTGGAAGGCTCTTCAGAAACCAGGTAAGTGTGGGAGAGGAAAGACACTCCAGCTCACCTTCACCAACATGTCAGCCACATGAGTGTCCCGGGAGTCCTCTGCAAACACAGAGGTGAGAGCCTCGATATACCAGGATCCGCGCCTGGTGTTTCGCATGGCCGCAGTACCTGAGAAGAAAGTGTGTATGATGAAGTTTCTGGGGAACACAGATACAAAAAACCTCCTTTTGCCCTAACAATCAGGGCCTCTCCCCAGTACCTTTCAGACAAGCATATCCACAGATCATATCAGAGCACGTAGGCAGACGCAGCTTGAGATTTTCCTCCTTATTTGCATCACTTTCCTCACAGCCTGGGGAATCTGACCATTCTTTCCCATCTCTTTGATCCACTCCCCGGTCCGTCTCATCTGAAGAAGCAATAAACAGTGGGGGGGAGGGAAGAAGAAATTATCCTGAATTACTGGATATAGTTTTTCTGTACTTCCTTAATTTTGGGCCCTGGTCAGCAATGTCACGACTGGTATCAAGCAGAAAGCTTTTTCATGAACTTTAAGCTTTTTCAGCTGTTTTTAAAGCTCATCTGAAAGTTCTGAACAAACTGATGCAGATACCAACAAGTGCTGAATCTGTTCAACCTAATGTGACTGTTGGTCTTTATGCTGATTGATCTTTTTTCCTCTCCTTTCCTATGCAGATCAAGGGATAACCAACAAAGCAAGGAAGTTTCTGACAGTTCCTCACCATGCATGGAAGGATTTCATGCCTAGCCCTAAAAGTTTCTATTTTCCAGTTTTACCTACCTTAGGAATGTCCAGAAATGTCTAGTCTAGTTTGTAATGCTATCTATCTACTTATTGCAGAACTCAAATAGGGCTATAATTTTCATTGCCAAGGTCTACCTTCAAGAAATCAAGAAAACATGGACCAAATATCTCATCTAGTTCGAAGTCCTGATTATAATAACATTTGTTTCAATCAAAAGCATAAATTGTGGAGTAGTAAAATGCAAAATAATTTGACCCCAAACATCAGAAAGAACTCCAGTACATGGAGATTAGTTTAAAACCTAGAGAACATTTCATATCCTTTCCAGGATTCATTAGGATGTATTATGACAAATGTACATATTCTCAATTGGTTGTGTACATGATGCAGAGTTTCCATTGTAATCTAGACTACTTGCTTAGTGGCAATAACTTTAATAGTCCAGCTACGCTGTAAGAAAAAGAAAACTACATTTTACAGGTTTTCTATATAATTTTGCCCTTTTGTTGTATGAAAATCTACTATTCTACTTACTTCCTAACAGCATGGGTCAGACTCTAGTCTTAGGAGGCATAAATGGCCACTTCAGAGGCCTTCCTGCTATGATGACTCTACATTTTTGTTGCCAGGTCATGTCTAAGATACTTAATTGGATTTCTAACCCTTCTATAGGCAGTGGCACTGGTGACATCTCATAATTATGCACAGGAAATGGTCAGTTTGTAAGTCAGAAATGTGGTCCTTTTCCTCCAAAATGAAAGCAGCAGTAGAAAGGGTGTGATTGTCCGACAGGCTAGATACAGCCTATAAGTAAGGCTCCACAGCTCAAAATTTCATAAGTACTTCCATCAGGTTCCTTCATCGTCTCTCTAAGGTAGCAATGCAAATTTTTCCATTTTTAACCACACTTTTTTCATGCTTTTATCACACTCCTCTAAAAGCTTTTAGTTCTATATCTTCTTAAAAATTTAGAGTACCATTCACAGTGTACATTATTTCAGATAAAACTCAGCTAATTTTACAGTCAAGCTATACTATTCCCACTGTCATCATCCCATAATGTATAAACTCAAAACTTTTTTCATTAAAGCTTCAGAATCAGATGTCTTCTTCATGTATTTGTCTTCAAACACCATTCTAGTCAACTTACCAATGTAACCAAAAAGTGTAAAGCACTAACCTTATCAAGATATTCCTCTATATACTCAACCTCTAATTTATATCACCAATAACTGTCACCCAGTTTGATCCAGCCTGTTTAAATTTTACTGAAGCTCCCAGATCACCATTTTCCCAATTGATTTAAATAACTTCCAATTACCTATTTGCCATTATTCATCACAGTTCTTCATTTTTCTGGATCAGCTACTATATTAAACACAGATGTTAGGCAGCTCCGAAGTCTCATTTTATATCATAGTGAAATCTGACTATTTATTCTTTTCCCACTGCTTTCTGTTGCCACTGGTTTCTGATCCATGACTGTGGACGGACTACTTCAATTTTTTAGTAGATTCATGCCAAAAGCCCTTTGGAAATTATGTAGACTGTTCCAACTCTTCTTTATCTACATTTTTTAATGTGTCTTTAATAGAAGATAGATAAGGCTTATCACATAAACTTAGGGAAAAAGAATAACCTATGCATTTCTCACTTTGTTTCAACTGGCTCTAGCTAATTTGCATGGCATAGAGATTGACTACTAATCTGAAATTGTCCACACTATTTATAGAGTCTTTTAAATGCTGCTTTCAAAAAACAAAAATTGTATTGGCTAGTTTAGCCTTTGAATGCTAACATGAAAAGGTACATGTTTTTGTTGACAGCTCAATTACTTTGTAACTAGCTTTCCTCTCTAACTATTAATCAAGGTTTAAAAAAGAGGTTAAAAAAGGCAGTTTTGTGCTTTTTTTTTTTTTAATTAAAGAAAGATTTTCCCCTTTCAGTTACTCAATTCTCAATTCTTTGTCTACTGCAGTATCCCAGTTCTGCAGCCTTTTGCATATCTTTCTTAACCAAAATCTTCTTGGGAATTGGAAGTCCCAGCCCAGTTTGTTGATGTGAACAGAGCCATTGTGGTAACATTACAGTCAAATAAACCTAACTACCTAATTAGGTCAGCTGTCAATTCTGGCTTATTACACTTGTTTCCACACTGTTATGAGTCGCCACATTCATGTTTGTTCAAGAGCATCTAAAGGTTTAACAACATAAAGAAAGCAATCATCACATTCAATTCATATTGTAAACATGCAAGTTACGGTATTTCCAAACACTTAGCAGGATCATATATTTTTGATACCCAAAATACTTCATGTAGACTTTTGTTTTTTCTCTGCATTGGGATTAAACACGAGTAGATAACAGGTGAATGGAACATTCTCTTGGCTAGAGGATAAACTATAAATCTCTGCTAAAAATGAAAGAAGGGAGACAATTTCAAGGAACAAGGGAAAAGAAGGGGAAAAGCATACACGCTAGAAAAACTTCTCTATCACAAGGGAAAAAACAAAGCTTTCTATAACAGAACTTCTCTTTGGAATATCTGCAGTTTCACAGCGATCTCAAAAAGTCCAAACACTTTAGGGAAAATTTGCTCATTAGCAGATCTGAAAGGTAGTTAGTTACAGACATGTGTTTAGTTACAAAAGGAGGGAAAACAAATGGCCTAATTAAAAACAAAAATAGGAACAGAAAGACTGGGAAAAAATCAAATCTATGAGAATCAAGAACAGAATTCGGTAGCTACAGTAGTATACAGAAAAGAGTGTAAGGAAAGGTCATTTGGAGGTTGAAAGCAGGACAGACTAAAGGAAAAAAGAAAAGAAAAAAAAGACTTGGACTTTGATAGCTTGAGAGGTGATAACACAAGAGACACAACACATCCACGATCAAGAGACAGACAGGACTTCAGACAAGACTCCAGCGCTAGTGTACCACTCCATGCTGTGCTGCAATTTGATGCACCATATGCCCCGCTCCCCCTACTGCAGGCATAGCAAGAGAAAGTCTCAGTGTGAGTGGGGTATGATAGAGCTTTGTATCACTACGGTGCTCTGGGGTCTGCAAGTCAATGCACACACCTCATGCAGAGCAAAAGACACTTACAGAGCAACAGATGCAGTGGCAGCAGCAGGGCAGAGGGAGGTGAATATGGGTCCCACTTACACCTGAGAGAAGCAAAGAGGAGAGTTGACAGCAATTTGAATGTGAGGGTGTGTATGTGTGTAAAATGAGCCTTAATGGCATGCCAAATACATGGCTTTTAGTATTTGGGCACTTACCTCCCCGGCAGGCCTGAATAAAGAACATTTTGGGCTTATTCTGGAGATTTGGACAGTTTGCGTTATCAAAGAGCCGGAAAGCCTCCTGCAACTGAGAGAAGAAAAAAATAAATATTTGTCACTGCAGCCTTCTGTGAGCCAAACCCAGTCTCACCTTCCTTCCCTATATTTTGGTTATACCTCACCAGTCTTGATACTTTCTCCTTTATCTTCAAACTCAACGAGTGACCAACAAATTGCTTCTGCACTCCCCACCCCTCGGCTCCTGCCAGTCTGTGTTCATGCACTCTACCTAGTACTTGTAAGAAAGAGAGAATGAAATAACTTCTCCTACTTGTCCTATTTCTATGCCATTTTTATCTTACAGACCTCTCATAAACAGACCCCTGCCCTTTTCTTTCTCTTTTTAAAAAACGTAAATCCTCAGTCTCCCATTGCTTCATCTTGTCTCTCTTTTTTTTTTTTTTCCTTTCCCCTCCTCTTTCCATTGTTACTTTCCAAGATACAACCTACAACAACACATCAAGACATGGGAATATACCTGTAGTAGTTTGCCATCACTGCCATAAACCCCACCCTCCACACCATGGGAAAGTAAAGCTACAATACAGGAATCCACATCCCGATGATCTGGCAGCTTAGAGAATCTCTCCAATGCATTCTGCATCTCCTGGAAAAGAGACAAAAAATGCTTTCCAGACTTGCACAGGGAAAGTGGGTCAACGTACAGTGAAAACACAAATGTACAAGAGAAACAAAAACGGTCCCCCTGTTATGAAATAAACCTTACATACATCAAATTCACAGGACAAAAGACGTGTTTCATAAAAAAAAAACAAACCAAAAATCAGCAAAATGTTCTTGTTCTTTTATGGAATATTCAGTCCTAAGTGTAAGATTGTGAAGTAGGAATCACTTAGGACATCTACATTTCTATACTGGCTGGCAGGGGGATGCAGCAAGTACCTGAGTTGGTACATATGGATTCAACATAGGAGAAATCAACTGGTATCTTCTAGAGGTTTTACATTGACACTTGAGTCTGGCTGGGATATTGGAGCAACTTAACAGAGACACACTCTGGTACTCCAGGCATTCAAACACTAGTGATCAAAAACAACAACAATTTAAAGTGGAAAATTTAAGGAACTCTGACATCATGGCAAGTGGAAAAGCCTTCTTATAATGTTGCAAAAGCTGCCTTCTACAATAAAACTCTCTTTAACAGATTCTGTACCACTTAGTTTCATGGGGATTTAAAAGGAGTAAGAACAAATAAGGCTGGAGAGGGCAGCAATTGCATTCCTTAGGAAAGAGAGTGGCTTGATTCAGTCAGTCATGGGACATTATAAATTTTCTTAAGTGAAGCACAGCCACTTCTCTAGCAAAGACCGAAAGAGTGCAACTTAACTGCATAGATACTGGAAGACTGATAAATAGGATGGCAATTGACTCCACCAGTGAAAGAACATGAAGACATCACTTACTCTTGCAAAGATCAGGTCAAATATTTGCAAAGTTAGACTTTTCCAGTGTTACAATATCCTAAAAGTTAACCTAAACTGGAGACTATTCATTTGTGGGTTTAACATACATGCCAGGTGTGGTCTAGGTATTCTTACCCCTTGCACTACAAGGGGTCAGACTAGAGAAGTAGCTCTTGTGGTCCTTTGCAATCCTACTTTCCACTGTAAGTCCTCTGCCTTCCAAGCTTCTTCACATTTGTCAGTATGCTAGCAGACATCATCCCATTTAGCTTTACTTTCTATTCATAAATGACAATGCATATCTTCCTTTTAAAGCTCAGTTATACCAAATGGGACCTCTTAACATGTTTATCTAACAGTTACAAACTCTCATCCACACTGGTTGTGAAGTACTGGGATTCCCCTTACCTGTGCAGTTTGATCATGAAAGACTGTCACTCGATACCCAAGATGCTTGAAAAGCATCTCCAGGGAAGCACAGTCCACATCTCCCCCTGCACGATACTCCAAGTCCTTCTCACTGCTGAAATGGACGTTGCTGAGAACAAGTGCTAAGCCTCGGGGCTCTGATACCAGTTTGTATGCCTGAGAAGATTTAAAATGGGTAAATTTAGACTACACAAGGAAATAACAAAGTGTTAAGAGTAGAACAGCAATTCCTACACAACAGCTTGACATGATATGCAGGATTTCTTGACTGAGAAGGCACAAAACCAGCAGAGGTCAGTTTTTTGAAGTTTCTGGTTGTTTTGTTTTTAATAAATAAAACAAATGTCTGTATTGCAAAGGGTCCCAAAGACAACTGTATTTGCATTTCTCCACAACTGATGATCCTATAACACTACTATTAAGACATTATACTAGCTTTCCTTATTTCATATTAATTAGACAACCTACACAACTTCAAACGCTGCATAAGATTAGAAATTCAAATTGTTCTACCCGGTACTACTCAGTACAGAATCCTGATCTGGTTCTTGAGCCTAAGGAGAGACCCTTCCAGGTACAGTTGACAACTAAAACAGCCAACACCATGACTACTAGTTGAAACACAGTTCTAGCATCTTACAGTCATTTGCAGGGTGTGTCATCACACAGAAGGAGATGAGGATGCAGACAAATAAATATGAGGCAATAATACTGTCAGCTTACACAGAGAAACAGAACAGAAGGCATTTCATGAAGCTCTTCATGAACAAAAACCAGAGGCAGAGGTGTGTATAGAGTTACAGAACTTCTCAGAATTTCTTGACACTTGTAAATGAGAACTACATTGAATCGAACATGACTGGTAACATCTTTCAGTTACAAAAATAGCACAACGCTGATCTGCATCCCAATGAAGCATGTGTTTCAACTCTAGTTTTAAGTAGCACATGTTCAGTTGATACATCCAAACACCTCACATCTTTCACCTTCTAAGGGGATTTTCTCTGTCAACTTCTTACCAAGTGCTGATGATCATGATAAAATTCAGGAGTGCAGTACTTCACTAGAGGAACTGGGGGACCATCTCCATTATCCAAGGAATGTTGCATTGGTTCTGTGCAAAACAAACATATCAATAACAATTAAAAATTCCAACTTCAAAGCCTCTACATTAAGGCAGTAACTTGCAAATTCCTGTATTATGCTATTCATACCTCTAAAAATTTTGCTTGATCAGGGACTACAGACACACAATGAAATATAGCAGGAAAAAATAAAAGTACTGCAATGGTATACTTATTTTTTTATAATTTTAATTGGCAACTTTTTTTTGTCTTGTATGTTGGTTGGACTTATCTAAGGCCTAGTAAATTTAATTCTAGAGAATATGAAAACAGAATTCTCATCTAAAATTAAAGCCATGTGTTTTCTGTCATTTTGTACAGTATGTTATTTCTTTCACAGTTAGGCTGACAAACCATTGCTAGAAATATTCAAATATATTCAAATACAATTGTGCTTTTCCTTTCATAACAGGCCCCCGATGCTTACTGGATACGATTATTTATTTTTTGCTGAACACATGCGTCGGTGATCAGACTACACGTTTCTAACTTCCATAAAGTGCAATGCCCTTTTTTGTTTATCCTTTCCTCTGGGTAACAGCAGATAAGGGGAATGATAATCAACTATTTGCAGACAAACACTCCCCTGTCCTGAAGAAATGGAACTAATGACATTCAAGATTCCCTCTGAAATCCTTTTTCAGCCTTTTGAGACATGGCTCTCCTGGCTGGAATAACATATATTCTAAAATACCAAAACAACCCAACCTTAAAACCTCTGCACCGAAATAATAAAAAGCCTTCAAAATGTAGACACTTGTTCTTTAACACCAGAGAGAGCTCCTAGTAGCCATCACACAGTTAAAGCTGTGGTCAGGGAACATGAGTATTCCAGGCATTACCAGAGGCAACGCAAAAACTATCAAGGACATTCATTCCAACTAGTTCCCTGACCTAAGTCACAAATGCTTGCTGAAGAAAAGCTGATTTGCTGTACCCGACAGAAGCTACAGAAACCTATGTTGGCCCTATGTAACACACATCAGGCCTTGTACTAAAGCCTAACTTGCTAAGTTAAGGAATACTGCCCCAAAGCAGTATCTTTTCACAGCTCTAGTTCAATTAAACTCCATAACAAATCTTAAACAAAGAAGAAAATCTTTGAAAAATCTAAAATTTTACTGACATGTACTGTTTAAGCAAAAAAATTTCCTGTAAGAACAAATGAAGCTCTCTAGAAATTGATTGGGTTCTCTCTTCCAATATGCTATTTCACTTACGTTCTAGCCTAATTCTACTTCCTGCATCTGATCATAATATAGTCGTTCACTGTCAAGTTTGTATTCCTGGGATGAGAAAAGTGGTAGCAAGCTTATTTCTAGAATAGAAGTGAGTATCAAGAAATTACAAGCAACCAACCAGGCATCAAATCAAATATTTACAGTGTCATGTGCGACTCACCAATCCAGCGTGGTTTCTTTGAATTACATGACTCACTGGCAGGGAACGGAAGATTGGATCCATAACAGTGTTCAAGCTACAAGATATCCAATAAATCCATGAAAAAAAATCCATTAAATCCATTTTTTGTCAATGCAAAATTCCTTCCTTTCTTTGCTCATCTCTATTTCTACCCAAACCCCTCAGTTTGGAAACCTTACACTGAGATCATCATATCCTCCTTGTTTTTGCCAAAAATTGATTTGTTTACTGATTCCTATCTTTTGGTTTGCCTTCCAGATTTCGTTGTTTGTATAGTAAAGCACAACTGAAATAAAAAAATAGAAAGGGTAGTCTATGCTGTTCCTATGCTTCAGTTTGTGCCCGTTGCCCCTTGTCCTGTCACTGGGCACCACTGAAAAGAGTCTGGCCCCGTCCTCCTGACATCCACCCTTCAGATATTTGTAAGCATTTATAAGGTCCACTCTCAGCCTTCTCTTCTCCAGGCTGAACAAGCACAGCTCCCTCAGCCTCTCCTCATAGGACAGATGCTCCAGTCCCCTCATCATCCTCGTAGCCCTCCGCTGGACTCTCTCCAGTAGCTCCTCATCTTTCTTGAACTGGGGAGCCCAGAACTGGACACAGTACTCCAGATGGGGCCTCACTAGGGCAGAGTAGAGGGGAAGGAGAACCTCCCTCGACCTGCTGGCCACACTCCTCTTGATGCACCCCAGGATCCCATTGGCCTTCTTGGCAACAAGGGCACACTGCTGGCTCATGGTCAACTTGTCATCCACCAGCACACCCAGGTCCCTCTCCACAGAGCTGCTCTGCAGCAGGTCCGCCCCAAGCCTGTACTGGTGCATGGGGTCGTTCCTCCCCAGGTGCAGGACCCGGCACTTGCCCTTGTTGAATTTCATTAGGTTCCTCTCTGCCCAACTCTCAAGCCTGTCCAGGTCTCACTGAATGGCAGCACAGCCTTCTGGTGTATTCAGCACTCCTCCCAGTCTTGTGTCATCAGCAAACTTGCTGGGTGTACGCCCTAACCCTTCATCCAGGTCATTGATGAGTAAGTTGAATAAGACTGGGCCAAATGCTGACCCATGGGGGACATCACCAGTTACAGGCCTCCAACTAGACTCGACGCTGCTGATGACAACACTCTGAGCTCTGCCATTCAGCCAGTTCTCAATCCACCACTCATCCAAACCACACTTCCTGAGCTTCCCTAGGAGGATATTATGGGAGACTGTGTCAAAAGCCTTGCTGAAGTCAAGGTAGACAACATCCACTGCTCTCCCCTCATCTACCCAGCTGGTCATGCCATCGTTGAAAGCTATCAGATTGGTCAAGCATGATTTCCGCTTGGTGAATCCATGTTGACTACTCCTGATAACCTTCTTTTCTTCCACTTGCTTAATGATGACCTCCAGAATGAGTTGCTCAATCATCTTTCTCAGGATGGAGATAAGGCTGACTGGCCTGTAGTTCCCTGGGTCCTCCTTCTTGCCCTTTTTGAAGACTGGAGTGACACTGGCTTTTCTCCAGTCCTCGGACACCTCTCCTGTCCTCTAGGACCTCTCAAAGATGATGGAGAGTGGCTCGGCAATGACATCTGCCAGCTCCCTCAGCACTTGTGGGTGCGTTCCATTGGGGCCCATGGATTTGTGGACGTCCAGATTGCTTAAGTGATCTCTCACACAATCCTCCTCGACCAAGGGAAGTCACCATTTCTGTAGGCTTCCTCTCTTATCTCCAGGGCATGACATTCCTGAGGGCCGGCCTTAGCACTAAAGACTGAAGCAAAGAAGGCATTCAGTAACTCTGCCTTCTCTGCACCCTCCATCACCAGGACACCCACCTCGTTCAGCAGAGGCCCCACATTTTCCCTAGTCTTCCATTTGCTGTTGATGTACTTGAAGAAGCTTTTCTTGTTGTTCTTGACACCCCTTGCCAGATTCAGTTCCAGGTGGACTTTAGCCTTTCTTATCACATCCCTGCATGTTTTGACAACATTCCTGTACTCTTCCCAAGTGGCCTGTCCCTCTTTCCACATTCCATAGACCTTTCTCTTCCACCCGAGCTCCGGTAGAAGCTCCTTGCTCATCCATGCGGGTCTCCTGCCTCCTTTGCTAGATTTCTTACTCAGGGGGATGCACCAATCCTGAGCATGGAGGAAGTGATGTTTAAACACCGACCAGCTCTCTTGGACCCCCCTACCTTCTAGAGCCCTGACCCATGGGATTCCTCCACATAGGTCCTTGAAGAGACCAAAGTTAGCTCTCCTGAAGTCCAAGGTTTTGATCCTACTTATTGCCGTCCTTCCTCCACACAGGATCCTGACATTCAGGCTGCCTCCAACCTTCACATCCTCAACCAAGCCCTCTTTGTTCGTTAGTACAAGGTCCAGCAGAACGCCTCTCCTCGTCGGCTCCTCCACCACTTGCATCAGAAAGTGATCATCGATGCTCTGCAGGTACCTCCTGGACTGTGTGTGCCTGGCTGTGTGGTATTCCCAGCTGATGTCAGGGTGGTTGAAGTCCCCCACAAGAACCAGGGCCTGTGACTGTGAGGCTACTTTCAGCTGCCTGTAGAAGGCCTCATCAATTTCCTCCTCCTGGTCAGGTGGCCTGTAGTACACACCCACAATAATGCCACCCGTATGAGCCTGTCCCTTAATTCTAACCCATAAGCTCTTGACTTGTTCTTCTTCTGCCCCCGGGCAGAGCTCAATACATTCCAGTTGCTCCCTCACATAAGAGCAACTCCACCACCTCGCCTTGTTGGCCTGTCTTTCCTAAAGAGCGTGTAGCCATCCACGACAGCATTCCTGTCATGCGAGCTGTCCCACCATGTCTCTGTAATTGCAATGAGACCGTGGCCCTGCAACTGCACACAGATCTCTCATTCTTCCTGCTTATTGCCCATGCTGCATGCATTGGTGTACAGACATTTCAGGGAGGAACTCGAGCATGCTGGTTTCCCTGGAGGGATGGCAAGAGGATCTGCCATGTCCATGCCCACCCTTAAGGTTGTTGGTCTTTTGCTTCTCAGCCTGGGACACAGCTGAGGAATATTCATCCCTGCTCTGATTAGCCACTCTTAATCCCCAGCCAGATGGGATGGCTTGAGCGTCGTGACTTTGTCCCCCACCCCCTGAGTCCTTCAGTTTAAAGCCCTCCACAGCAGGTTGGGTAGCCTGCTGCCAAAGATCCCCTTGCCTCTTCTAGACAGATGGGTCCCATCCCTCTCTAACAGGTTATAGTCATTGAAGAAAGTCCCATTGTCATAAAAAGCAAAATCCTCACGGCAGCACCAACCATGAAGCCAAGAGTTGATACCCATAATGTGCCTGTTTCTAGCTGATCCCCTTCCTCCAACTGGCAAAATGGAGGAGATGATAACTTGAGTACCAAAGCTTTTAGCTTTCATCCCCAGGGCTTTGAAATCTTCCTTAATCCTGCCAACATTCCACAAATGACTTGCAGTGTCATTTGTGCCTACGTGAAAGAGTAACAGCGGACAGTAGTCTGTGCTCTTCACAAGTTGTGGCACCCTCTTGGTCACATCTCGGACTTTAGCTCCCAGAATGCAGCACACCTCGAGTGCCTCCCTATCAGGTCAGCAGATGGGCGCCTTGGTGCCCCTTAACAGGGAGTCACCCACCACGAGTATCCGCCATTTCTTTTTACGGTACCCGCTCTGTGCTGCTGGTGTAGTTTCCTCTTGCAGACCCTGCTTCTGGGTATCTATGGTTATTAAAGCCTCATAATTGTTTTTGGTAGTTATGCTGGAGGGAGGCTGGAGCAGAGTCCTGCTTTTGCGGGTCACCAGGATCCAAGGTGCCTCTTTCTCACTGGTGGTCTCCACAGGAGCATGGCTCTGCAACCACCTATCTATCTTCAACTCAGCTCCTCTGATACTGCGTAGCCTGCCTACATCTAGTGCAGGCACTTACCAGGGCTCTAGAAGAAGGGTCTGGGCATTTGCTGCAAGCTGCAGCCTGCACTGACGTCTCCTTTGTTACCAGCTTGGTCTGGGTAGAGGCATCAGACATCACAGCGGCACCCACTACAGGAGCTCTGGTTCTAGCTCTGAGGCAAGTGCTCACCATTGTGGCAGAGACCTAGAGCTCTCCCCTCAGGCTGTGGTCTACTGGCGGGTTGTAGGGCCCTCCCTGCACCAACTGCTGCACAAACTGCCGTGCCACGCCCTGTTTGCCCGCTCTGTTCGCCACACTCCCTAAAGGCTGTTTAAATCTCCCGCGGTTGCTGCTGGCAATGCCCATGCAAACGTCAACCCTGCTCGCTCGTGAAACCTGCCGGCGCCTACCTCCCTTCTCCGTGATGACCCAGCTAATGGTCAGTGGAGTGCAAAGCTGCACCAAGAATAAGCTGTCCCTAGCAAGTGGACAGGGCTTGGTCAGTGGAATGCGCAGCTGGGCCAAGAACAGGCTGTCCCGTGTATGGGGGGCAAGGAGCCCTCAGCCTTTGGAGTTTTGACTCCCTGTGATAGAGGTAGCGTGTTTGTGTGTCCTTTCTGTCGGTGTTGTCATACTTTTGTTACCACTCAGTGTTGTTGGTGTGGTCATAAGTTTATTCGAGCTGATTTCAAGAATAAGCACGGGAACGCAGAGACCTGAGCAGGTCACATGTGATAACAGTTATCATATGCACGAGTGCATGAAAGGGTCAGGCTGGAAAACTGCCTGAGGTAGCTGGATGATTGTCTGTGACTGAAGACAGTCACAAGGGATGATTGTGTGAGAAAAGTAACTCTCTGATTACGGAGTGTGAGAGAGAATCATCCTGCTCGGCCTCACAGCTCAGACCCATATCTGTGGATACCAATATATGCTCTTTACTACAAAAAAGGGCTGCTTCTGCTCTCTCTCGCTCTTTTCGCTTGCTTGCTTGCTTGGCTTCAGAATAAAGGAAACTACAGAAAGAGAAGGAGGAAGAATGGAACATACAGAAAGATATGGAGGAAGAATAGAATATATATGAACACATTGCCGAAAAAAACCCCAGATAATCCATTCGATCCAGAACTGACTGATCCTGACTGTGAGCCTGATCTGTATCCCCCATTGCCAGTGACACCTGTAAAACCTGACATGGTGCCTGTGGTAGCCATCACAACACTGCCTCCCCCCCCGCCCCCCCCAAAAGCTTAATAATGTATGGGGTTTGGTTTGTTTAAAGAGCAACCGATATGATTTAGGAATTTAATTGGGAATTTGGGAATTGGTTTTAGAGTACTTACAAGTTGATACATATTGTGGGGTTGCAAGTTCTCTGGGTATTTGGCACTGATTGATCATTTCGGGACTCTGATTTTGAGGTATATATATTATATACTGTATATATTGTTTTGAATGAGCTCTGTGTCTATACGTATGACATATTGGTTGAGGTAGTTTGACTGTATATGTTGTACTGAAGTAATACACAGTTTGTAGGCAGAGGGATTAAAAAAAATAGAGATATGGATATAGTGGCTCAGCAAAGGGCCACAAAGATGAGGAAGGGACTGGAGCGTCTCTCCTTTGAGCAAAGGCTGAGGGACCCGGGACTGTTCAGCTGGGAGAAGAGAAGGCTCAAAGCGATCTTATCAATGTGTATAAACACGTGAAAGGAGGGTGTAAAGAGGATGGACCCAGGCTCTTTTCAGTGAGTGGTGCCCAGCGACAGGACCGGAAGAAGTGGGCACAAACTGGAACACAGGAGGTTTCCCCTGAACATCAGGAAACACTTTTTTACTGTGAGAGTAACTGAGCACTGGAGGAGATTGCCCAGAGAGGTTGAGGAGTCTCCATCCTTGGAGATACTCAAAAGCTGTCTGGACGTGGCCCTGGGCAGCCTGCTCAAGGTGACCCTGCTTGAGCAGGACGGGCTGGACCAGATGACCTGCAGAGGTCCCTTCCAACCTCTACCATCCTGTGACCCTGTGTGAAAGCTCTCTTCTTCCCAAATTCCTTCCCCTCTGCTTTTACTAAGGCTACTACAAGTTTCAACTTGCAACAAAAACCCACCCTGCCTTTGTAAACAATTATTTTTCCCGTTTGAAAAAGATCAGTTTGTGCTCAAACCCAATCTGAAATGCAATCCATCCATTTAATTTTTTGAAACTGTTGTACCCTTGCAATCCCATGGCTCAGGTCAGATGTTGTCTTCAAGATAACTGCTTCCAGATGCTGCTGTTTGGTTTCTCGTAGAGCTTCACAGAAGGCTGCGAAGGCATTAGGGCCTCTCTTGGGCAGCAAATTGAGGAATTCCACATTTTGGCTGAAGCTCCCAGACTTGGCCTAGATCCAGAGAAAAAACAAAACCCACACTCAAAGTAACACCCCAACACAATTAATTTTCAATGAATCTGCAGAACAACTATTTTTTTTACTTCATGTAAACGTTTCATCACTATGCTTAGCTGTGCTAGATCCATCTTTATAGCTTTTTCTATCTCATTTCACTTCCAACTCCTCTGTTCCTGTTAGCTCAAGGGGGAGAGTATATGACAACGCAGCAAGCCAACAATTCATACATTACCACACACAGTAATACACCCTCTTCTCTCTAAACTTTTACTTCCAGTTACTGTTGGAATAGTATCTATTTCCTCTCATTGAATACACAAAGTCCAGAACATGTTTCCACTACTACCCAATGGTTTATGGTCTCATGCACCAAGACACAAATCCCTCAGAAAGCATTAACTAAAATACTCCTTTTATGCAGTCAATTCCTAAAAGATACTATGTACGTGTAGACTGTAACGCTTAAACCAATGAAGCAATATGTAGCAGTATGTGAGAAAAATCAACCATCAAAAATGAAATTTATGTATCTGTAAAACATTCCCAAGAAGTTTTAATCACAGGAATATTAACAGGACATTTGCCAACAACCTGTAAAATTTATACAGTAACAGCCTTCTCTGTGAGATCTAAAATACCAAAACATCACATACTAAAATACTGGGTATCAAAAATAATTTTATCAATTCCATGGAATTCATCCTATATGATTTAAATTACCATGTAGATCCAACACCTCTCCTTTTGGTGATGCTAAAAAAAGGCTGGTGAGTTACACAGAATAAAGGCCTAACACTACATTTGCAATCACAGGAAAATCAGAAAAAAAAGCCTTGAGTCACATGGGTAAATCCTCTGCTCTCTTTCATACAATTAATCAAGCTTGGTGTTAAACATAGTTTGGCTTTTGTCCCATCACATTGCTTGAAAGGATATTGCAAAATCTTGTTGATCCAATGCTTATGAACCTATCCTGAAATTTCAGAGCTATGTTCATTCATGACTTTCCCTTACTTATCACACTTCTTTCTATAAATGGGTCTCCATTTGCTCTAGTCAACAAACCACTTCCTTTCAGCCTCCTCATAAATGGCCTCTTCCCCTTGCCAATGCAGCAACCCTTTCCTATTCCCACAGAAACCCCAACTTTCAGAGCACTGTCTTCTCACCTGTGCCTTTCCACAAGAATGAAAATACTTGCCCCTTTCTCCTGGTAACAATTCTCCATTAGTCTGTATAAGATAACCAGCTCCATATACTTGTATCTTGCTGTAAGCCCACTGAATTTTATTTTACCTAATAAAGTAAATTGACAGCTGATATTTTAAAGTATCCATTAATTGTTTCTTCCTTTCTAGTAGACCTGCAGCTGTTTAAGACAAGCTTAAGATCATTAACCTTCTTCATTTTATAAGTCTTCACAGTCTATGACTCTAAGCCACAGATCATAATTAAGAACACACGCTGACCTCAAGAACTGGATCTTCAGTTTTATTGAAAAGCTAAGAAGTTTCCATAATGTTCATATTCTGCACTTTGTATGTACAGTAGTCTGCTTTTGGCAGACTTCTTCCTTAAATCCTCAAAGTGCTGTACCTCCTCACGCAACTTCCACATCAACACCACATTTAGGTTACACTAAATAATGCTCAGCAAACATGCAGAAGTAAAACTTTCTTAAGACAGACTTCTTTCATTTTATTTTCTAATACAGCTGTAATTTCTTTTTGTACCCTCACAGGTGAGATTGATAATCTGCATAACAGGAACAGGTTGCTCTGAACTCCTGTCAAAATCCCATAGTATCTCTCTTCCTACTGAGCCTGAATATACACGCAGAATCCGTGGAGAGAGCATGTATACTTGACAAACACCCTAATCAAATTTACGTCACTTTGTCAAAGCCAGTGATCCCTTCATTACCGTCTAGGGATCAACACAGAGCATTTACATCTCTGTATCTACATGATCTGATAGCCTTCAATTACAGCACAGAGTTTTCAACTTGTTTAAAAAGCAAGAGTAAGCTTTTGCTATCGTATCTGCAATTTTAAAGGTCCATTCCAGAGCTCTAGAAGAACATCTGATGCTCTGACAAGAAGGTATTAATGAAGTAGATTTTGGACTTCATCTTAAAAATGGCTGTTTTCACTGTCCCACTTTATTTCCACTGTCATTTTTGCTCTGTGTTCAAAATCCCTCTCTTCTGGGCCTCCATCTAGATAATTTTATTTACGTAATCTTCACTAGACAGCAAAAACATTTTTTTCCCTTTATTATTTCTTAAAAGTCTCTATAATTGAAAAAAAACCAAATCATTTACTATCTTTCCGAATGACCCAATTTAAGTTCATTCCTGTCAGTTCCTATTCTCTTTCCTCATTTCAAACATCAGAGGAAGCTGCTCCTATTTATTAATTCTTCTCCAGGGTACACCTATAAACTTTGTACTTTCTCTTCATATTCTCTGTGAGATCTCCAACCAGCTCAACCACCTCTGCCTTCAGTGGCTCTTCCTGCAACATCCTGAACTAGTCAGCTATAATATCCAGGAAAATCTACCCTCTGTCATCAGACACAGTGGCATTTGTCTCCCCCTGTTCCCACTAAGGTACCCGATCATTAGCATCACAATACGCTTTCAAGAGCGGGCTACCTAACAGCACTCCTAAGACCTCTGTTCACCTTGTTTCAGAGTGGAAGACTACTACAAATTCACAGATCTGCTATAGAAAAATGAAAGGTAAGACAAAGTGGTTTTGACTCCAGTGACCTTTTTCTTAATGCACACTACTTTTTGTTTACTTACAGCACTGTTATGATTAGTACTATCCTGCAAACGTTCCTTTCATTTCTATCCTTCTAGCAGAACGCGTATTTCGCAGTACTACTGTTCCATGCTTTCCTCCTACACCTGCCACATCTCTATTTTTGTGCAATTTCCAGATTCATACCTTGCAACAGTAGTTCAAGTCACTTTGTTCTTTTGCTCAGGCTGCTATTGCTATTTCTATACAGTTAAGTTCTTAGGTATGTGCGTATGTTTTATTAGGCACATTTTTTCCACTAAGCTATTACTATTTATCTGACATCCATCATAACACCTTTCTCCTTACTGATAATCCATTATCAATCCTTGCTGCATCTCCTTTTACCCAATTACACCTGGAGGGGAAGATTCCCTTAGACTTTCTTCCCCTCTGTCTCAGTTTAACACTTAACTACAGCAGCATTTTCCCAAAAAGACCACTTTCTCTAGCATTATCCTACCTTTGAGAGGCTTTTTTTTTCCCCCTCCTTTACTTCCCCTCCCTCCCTCTTCAGTGACTAACCACAGGCCAGCAATTGAACATCCCTACTAACCACCCATACTTCAGCAGTGTTGTCCTTCAACCCCCATGGACTGCCGAGCACCACGCAGCTGCTCAGTCGCTCCCTCCCCAGCAGCACGGCAGGGAGAATCAAAAGGGTAAAAGTGAAAAAACTTGTGGGTTGAGATGAAGACGGTTTAATAGGCAAATCAAAAGCCATGCACACAAGCAAAGTGAAAAAAGGAGTTCATTCACTACTTCCCATCAGCAGGCAGGTCCTCAGCCGTCTCCAGGGAGGCAGGGCTCCATTACGCGTAACGGTTACTTGGGAAGATAAACATCCTAACTCCAAATATCCCTCGTTCCTTCTTCCCCCAGCTTTTATTGCTGACCACAATAGCATACGGTATGGACTATCCCTTTGGTCAGCTGGGGTCAGCTGTCCCAGCTGTGCCGCCTCTCAACTTCTTCTGCATCCCCAGCCCACTTGCTAGCGGGGCGGTGTGAGAAGCAGAGAAGGCCTTGATGCTGCATATGCACTGCTCAGCAACAACTAAAACATCCCCCTGTCAATCCCTAGCAACATCAATCACAAATCTAAAACACAGCACCACAGAAGCTGCTATGCAGCAATTAACTCTATCCCAGCCAAAACCAGTACAACCAGTTCTTGACTCATTCCCTGACTTTCACTGTCTTCCTTGTCCTCATTCACTAGGGATCGGAGCTATTTCAGGCGAGACTGCCTGCATCTCCCACAACTTAGCACAGGCATCCTTGACAGACCCCATGAGGAATTTTACATTATCTTTGACACACCACAATGAGTCAAACTTCATCGGGAAGTTACTTCGTCACGGCTTTCAAAAAACCTTATCGGCCTCAGGTTCATACCTTCTGCACTGGAGCCCAGCAAACAGCTCATAATTCCATTTTTCAGCATCTGCTCTTATGACAGGACCATCCACCTTACTAAGGCACTAAAAAGTCCCTCAGTTGCTCACTTGAGTGCCACGAAGCACTTGACACGCACCCTCACTCATTTCCTTTCCCGCCTGCTTTCTCTTTGAAGCCATGTATTTCTGTCCCGGACAGTCTTCAGTGCGTCACCGTGCCTCTGGGATCAATCCCAAGCTATTTCCAATGACTTCTCTTCGTAGTACCTGCTGCTCGAGACAAGTAACAAAAGCCCACGAACAGCACTTGTCATCCCAGAGTCCCGGATCATACAAGGTTCTTCATGCAGTTTATAAAAAGACGTATGAAATGCAAATTCTTGAAGTGAGAAGTACACAAGTGCCACAAGTTGGTTTATAATGTATTCCTCCACCTGCTTTCACAGTGTTCTTTTGGAAATAGGTATTCTTCCTACTTTTACAAATGGAAAAAAAACCCGAGAGGCACAAAACGACAACAAACGCCTGGCAGACAGCACCCTACTCGCGTGGCCACCACGCACCAGCATGCAGGCCAACAACTCCACCAGTCTCGGATGAGATCCATACGCTGCCAGACACGGCCTACGGTTCCCTTGGGTGTTGCAAGTCAACCCCACGCCACTTTGCACGCACAGCAAACACAACCCCATCAAAACACCAGGTAACACATGGACAGGTTCCACCATTGCCAAGGCCGCCACCGAGCCCCACCGGCAACGAAGCCGATGGTGCAGCCGAGCGTCACGGGCGCTACCTGTATGGTTTCCACCATCTCCGCGGTGACGATGTCCTTCTCCACTAGGTGCTCCACCAGCTCCTTCAAGACCAGCTGCTTCGCCAGCAGCACCCGGTTCCTCTTCAGCGCTTCCTGGTGACACCGCCGCATGCCGCAGGCAACCAGCATTCCGGCGGCAGGCGGATGAGGAGACCCGAGGCCGAGCTCAGCGGCGGGAGGCGCCCTCACCCCGCCCGCCCGGCTGCCCGGGAGGAAGCGGCCCCTCACAGCGGGCGGAAGAGGCCCGGGACCGGCGCGCGCGCGCGCGCGCGCGCTCCTCCCCGGCGGCCCCAACCCTTCGACGCGCTTCCCCCGGTCACGTGGCCAAGACGGGGGGTAGGGAGAGGGGGAATGGTCGCGCGCCACAGCCCCTCCCTCGGCGAGCGCAAAAAACAAAACCGGCGCCAGCCGCCGCCCGCCGCGCGCCTGCGCAGGCCGGCCCGACCCGCGTCTCTTCCTGCGGGGCGGGGCTTTTCGCGTGGGCTGTCGGCTCGTGCGGGCCACGCCCTGGGGCGCAGAGCGGGAAGGGAGCGATCATGGCGCGGTCATGGCGCGGGGGGGGGGGGGGCAGGAGGGATGTGGGGTGGTTGCGTGCGGCCGTGCGCGTCAGAGTAATGGGAGGGGGCCTGCGTGCATGTACAGTTAAGAGGCACGCAGCTTGCCTTGCAAACGTGCCGGTTCACAGAATGATCGGGGTTGGAAGGGACCTCTGTGGGTCAGCTAGTCCATCTAGGTTCTGGGGTTTTTTATTATTATAAAAAGAAAAAAACAGTCCTGCACCTGGGGAGGAATAACCCCGTGCACCAATACGGGCTCGGGGCGGACCTGCTGGAGAGCAGCTCTGCAGAGAGGGACCTGGGTGTGCTGGTGGATGACAAGTTGACCATGAGCCAGCAGTGTGCCCTTGTTGCCAAGAAGGCCAATGGGATCCTGGGGTGCATCAAGAGGAGCGTGGCCAGCAGGACGAGGGAGGTTCTCCTTCACCTCTGCTCTGCCCTAGTGAGGCCCCATCTGGAGTACTGTGTCCAGTTCTGGGCTCCCCAGTTCAAGAAAGATGAGGAGCTACTGGAGAGAGTCCAGCGGAGGACTACGAGGGTGATGAGGGGATTGGAGCATCTGTCCTGTGAGGAAAGGCTGAGGGATCTGGGCTTGTTCAGCCTGAAGAAGAGAAGGCTGAGAGGGGACCTTATAAATGCCTATAAATATCTGAAGGGTGGGTGTCAGGAGGATGGGGCCAGACTCTTTTCAGTGGTGCCCAGTGACAGGACAAGGGGCAATGGGCACAAACTGAAGCAGAGGAAGTTCCAGCTGAACATGAGGAAGAACTTCTTCCCTCTGAGGGTGACGGAGCACTGGAACAGGCTGCCCAGGGAGGCTGTGGAGTCTCCTTCTTTGGAAATATTCAAGACCCGCCTGGACGTGGTCCTGTGCAGCCTGCAGTAGGTGACCCTGCTTTGGCAGGGGGGTTGGACCAGATGATCCCCAGAGGTCCCTTCCAACCCCAAACATTCTGTGATTCTGTGATTTTTAGAGTTTCTTGTTACGTATGATTTGCTGACATGCGTTTCAGCTGAAATCAGCTGCAATAAAAAAAGGGCCCAGGTAACGCTCACTAATTAAAAGGGAAGAAAGGAAGCATGCAGGGCAAGCGTGAAATGTGAAGGGCGGAGCAAGCAGGTGAGTGTCCTGTTAGCAAATTGACAGTTGCTGTTGCGTAAAGCTTCCAACAGTTGTCCCCTGGCGCACGGGAGTTTCACATGCTAAAATTTAACACAAGTCATAAGGCTTGAATGACCCCTACAGATGCTGAATACGAAATCCTGGTGACAATGACTGGTGACATTTCTAGTCTTTGTTTTGGATAGTTTTTGTCTGTGCTGGTCACCTGAATTTCTTCCTGACTCCTGGCAATTCGGCACACTTGGAAGGGTCCTGGGTTGCCCAGGTTAGACCCTGAGTTTCTGTTCCTGCACAGTACACCTGTACTGCTTTTTGTTGTGGTTTCTTCTTTTGTGTTTGCAGATACAGGAGAAAAATGCAAGAAGCAATTGGCTTCAAAAAAATCACATTGCCTCGAACAGCAAATTTATCTCATAATACTTTTATGATAGGTGTATCATAGCTGCTTCATCGTTAATGATACTGAAGTGATTCAGCTGTAGATTTGGAAATGGAACTCCTCTCCTTTTTCTAAGGCAAGATTATCAAATAAGCAGAAGACAAGCCAAAGCATGGCTTTGTGGAGTGTTTATTTTGGAAGGAAAAATTAATGATGCCACCAGGTATTTTTAACGCAGTCCCATTTATTTATAAACAACATAAAATGTCTTTTTTTTCTTTGAACTATGAAGAATCAAACAATAAGAAATAATTTATTTGCTTTTAGCCTATGGTTTGATGGTCCCTCATACGAATTAAAAATGATGCAGTTGTATGAGACAAGGCTGTGATGATTACCACTCTCCTTCATAGGAGATTTGGACCACCATATTTTTTTATTATTATTATTTGGACATTCACCACACATGAATGTCTCCTTGCATACTGCAGACCACTTCAGTGCTGCAGAGCCCATCAGTTTAACTCACCCATTTTAAAAGACTGCACAGCATCGCTGATGAGTTAGACCTAGAACCTGGCTCCAACCTAGAGCCATCGTGATGGAAGACTGCGTCTGCCTCGGGGCTACCATTCTCAGGTGCTCTCACTGCAGCTGTGGCCTCAGCAGGCAGACCGGCCCTTTCCAGAGTCCAGAGAGAAGCCTCCGTGCACAGTGTTGTTACAGGGAGCTGGAGGAGCGTTGACTTTTCTGTGCAAATGCTTGCCATGGTGACAATAAAGTATCTCAAGCCATCTATTTCGGGCTGTAGTACAGCAAAGAAACACACACTCCTGTAGAGCTTTGAAGACTGGTGGTCCAGGCAGAGGATGGGTATGTGTCCCACTACCAGCCTCTCTTACGGGAGAAAAACTGCTGTTCTCTCCCTCTTGTCCACTGCTGTAGTCTGTGTGGGATGAGAACCTTCTGAACTACTGTCACTTCATGGTGCCGTGCCTGCCGTCAGCTTTTCAACCCCAAGTGACAGGTATCGGCTGGTGCCGGCTTCCAGATGAAGACAGCCACCCCCCCTCCATCACGCTCTGGCGCAGCACAGCTGAGGACGTGGAGTGAGTGTAGTAGGGGGGTAGCAACAAACAGCGCAGACCAGAAATTTGTGTTGCTGCGAAACAGCAGCTCGGGGAGCTGCAGCCTCAGTCTCTCAGTAGGGATTTTAGGGTGGCAGATGATCACACAGCTCTCAGCAGTGCTGCTGTTTGTAATACACAGGCAGAACCTACTTAGGCTATTTCTACTCCTTCTGTTTCTGAGGTAGTGTCTCCTGGCTGCATCCTGCAGTCCCTTTACAGAGGTCCTTTGGAAACCTTGTCTCTTCTCATGGTTCGCTCTCCTCCCTGATGAAGGTGCATCTCCAGTTTGAGAACTGTTGCTGTATATAATATATATTCCTCACAGTGGTTTTACCTGTCTGCCACGACAAAGCAGTGTGGTGTTGCATTGATTTACATTTTGTGCAAAAAGATTCTAGTGAGATCAGAATCTGTGTCTGTAGTTCAGCTCTGGTTCAAAGAATGGTGAGACAAATTTTTACAGTTTCAGGTGTGAAAAATCTCAGCTCTTTCACCTTCCTGCCAGGAACACCCTGTTTTGGGGTGAGGGTTTGGTTCTGCATTCATAGAAGATGAAATTAAATCATAACACGGAGGGCTGGAAAGGATCTTCAAAGACCTCATCGTTGATAGCACTCTCATAAGCAGGTGGTGGAGTGAGTGGCTCCAGTGGCTCAAACCTGTCTTCAACACCTTTCACTTCATGGATGTCCGAAACAAATCGCTGCAGTCTTGGGGGCAGCACCAGCTGCAGTGGCATCCTGGAGCCTGTGCCTGTCTCGGAGGTGTGCCTTGTGTCTGATGCCATGGACACCCGGAGAGCCTCCACCATCATCCCTTCTTGGGCAGCTGATTCAATAACTACATTGTAAGCAGGAGGCTCATTCAGTGGTGAGGGCACTAAGCCTGGATTGGATGCAATTGTCCATATTGCTGGAACTGATGTGGCCATCACCTCCTCATAGGTGGGTGCTTCGTAGGCAGCGTTCACCCTATGCATGAAGGGAGGAATGGCAGTTACACTCGTTATGTTACAGCTTAATTTATGCAGAGGCAAGTAGCGTGGGTAACGTACTATAGGGACCGTGCTACAATCAATAGATGTGACAGGATATCTCACGTGGTGTTTCTGTGATATGCTGCCACTGGATCAGCTCCCTTGTCCAGCCAACTTAATTTCTTGCTTGCTGATCTAGAGAATGGCTCATCTGACCGTTCTCCCACACTCCTCAGAACAAGTAAAAAAAACCCACAGTGGGTTTCAGTGTCCTCAGCCTAGCTTTCATCGTAGAATCATAGAATATCTCAAGTTGGAAGGGACCCGTAAGGATGATATCCCTCATTTAAAATCTACCAGTTGAAATGTATTACTAAGAATTACTACTAATTATTTCTCAGAATAATACACGACATTGCTTTTTTAATACATTAGCCTAATGTTCATCTATTTTTAAGAAGTGGAGAAAATGAAGTATTTTAATTTAGTTTAAACAAGGACTAATTATTCTGTGTTAAAAAGCATACCTGCACAGAAAAAAATGTTACTTTAGAAACATCTTTCTTTTTATGTCGTATTTTTAAATAAACAGATACTGCTTTTCTTCTAGTGTGCCTCCAAGCTAGCAAAGCCCAATATAGACTTCTTTTTTATGTACTCTTTCTAAAAATAAACACATAATAAGATTTTTGCCTTCCTACAACACCCTGTATTTGAGAATGTCAAGTCATTCATGGATGTGAATAATGGTTGTCTGGATTATATGGACAAGGAAGCAGATACAAATAAAGTTAAACTCTTCCACTACAGTAGGCAAATTGGTGTTAAATTAGGTGATGCTGAGAACCTGCAAACATATGTGAAGCCAAGAAGATGTGGAAAGATTCAGAGCTCTCAAAATTAGGGTTTATTAGTGTCAAGTTGGGTTTTTAAGACTGGAAACACACCCAAATACAGGTTCCTTTTTAAAAGTTTGCCAAGGAACAGTTGCTCTGGAGATAAGGTTTATAGAGCTAAACCCAGCTAAGATTCAGTACTGCTTCAGCTTTTGTTTTTCTTTTTCCTTGTCTGACTCATTGTTTGGCAAGACTTGATTGCTCAAAGAAAAATCAAACTGGGCCTGGATCTTTTTAACCTTGGAAATTGTTAGTGGATGAGTTCCTGGGGGTGAAAGAAAATATGTATTGAACAAGATACAGGACATGTGGCATAGACATTTGCAACCTCCACCTGAAGAATGAAGAAAAACAAACTTTTGTCTTCTGGAATGGAGTCTGTGTTTTGTGCCCTAGGGGAAGGGCAGCAAAACAATATGAAAAATGGTCATATCTGAGGAGAGAGAGTTAAAGTAAGAGGAATAACCAGGTTATTGCTTACCCTGCTTGGTTTTGTCTGTTTGGAGGTATCTCATTTGCTTCATGTTGGTGCTGATTCTTCAGGTAACATTCAGCAAAGACACTCAGCAAATAGCCGACCAGGCACACTCCCCCTACCCCTAGGAAGAAATAGCCTACTGGATTGATGTTAGATGAAATGGCCAGCATGGTGACCCCAATGAGAAGACCAGCAGTGAAAAGAAGCAACAAGGCTTGGCGGATGTTCTTCCAGTGTGCCTCTAACCACATGGCAATATGGATGGTGGTAGAAGACAATTGAGAACAGATGGTCGTTAAGGGGACAGAGATCTGTGGAAGACAGAACAATTTTTTCACCATGAAGCATGAGCATACAAGCATGTTATCAGTATCGTGACCAAAATAAGAACATATGTACTCAAGCTATTGTGGGAACACGCAACTATGGACATACATGATAAATCTGGGAAATCTATGCATAAATACATGCCAATGTAAATGTACTAGAATTTTATATGTGAATGCATATTGAATTATGGGGACACTTGGACACATAGTTGCAAGACATAAAACACATAAATAGACCATCAACACTTATGGCCAGGCTTATCTAAAAAGGTCTAGCTTAATAGAACTTAGAGCAGCGTAGGATGCAGATTTGAGGTTACTGCAGAAGTGAAACACAGAATAACTTTAGAGGTTAATTCTAGGACATTTGTACATTGCATAATAAAGGTTCTGACACTAGTGTAGATCCTGGAAGAAAAGTAACCTTATTAATGGGGCTGTCTGCCCCAGTAAGTTGAGCGTCTAACTTCAGTGTAGCATTATAGCAATAACATTAATTTAGGTTCTAGATATAGCTGGGCTATGTCTGTTTTTGCAAGATGTAGGCATGCATTTTAATATTAGCCCACATCCTCATTTTTTTTGTGTTAATGTGCCTTTTTTCACTATTCTCAAACATGAGACCCCTGCCCGTCTCCCATTCCAAACTCCATCTCTGTGAAAGAGGCAGCAGTTGTTGCTGTACGCAGTCAAGATGGAACGAATACCAGGGATCTGTGGTATTCAAGAAATACCATAGTTAAGAAGTCATCTTGCATGTGTTATACTAATCTACACATATCTCACTGTTTTGATGAAGACCCCTTTGAAGGAAAAGAGCATGACACAATGGGCATATTTTTTATGAATATGCATCTCCAAACAAATACACAGTTTTATATAGTTCCATGTTACAGTGTGTGCTTTTGCACACTAAATGCCTTCCCTTGTTACAGCAAAAACAGATAAATTTATATATACAAATGCTAGAAAAAGAAACACATTCTTTCTGGACTTCTTGTTATCTTTTTTACTGTCAGCTTTCAGCATCTACTTACCAGAGAGACGTTTCAGTAGGTAGAAACAGTCATGTCTTAGCTTCTCTCTTCATTGCAAGGAAAAATGCGTAAGCACCTTTGTCCCTGCTCCTTCCCCTTCTCACCTGAGGATGGGACACCAGTAAAAACTCTCCCTTCCTCCTTTTGAATTTTGTTGTAGGAAGACAACGAAGATTTCTGTTGAAATTGGAAGTTGGTAACTAGCGAGTATGGGAAGGTACCAAACGATGGGAAGATTCCGATGTACAAGTTTTGCATGGGAAACCAGAACCTCGTTTTTCCAGGTTCTGAATCCAAAGCAATTTCTAGACGATCACATACCTTCTGTTCTTCTGCAGCTCTTGTAAGCCTGTCCCACAAAAGCAGGAAACTCGTTAGGAAAGAGGGCGGGGTGAGCAGCGGGGGAATGCTTACCTGTGTCGGATCTGTTTGGTCTGCTTTACTTTAATGAGGGAAACTCTGCCCTGAAAATTACGTTCTCCCCGCTGCGTAGCAGAGGAATCTTGATCTCTGCCTCATAAAGCAGGAAGCACTGCTGGCCCAGCCCACATCACACGGCCCACACGTAAATGTATTTATGAGTTCTGTAAAATGTAAATCTATACATTTTTCTATCCTGATTGGGTGCTGTTTGTCAGATGTTGCTTTATGCTCTCTTTGGTTTTACGAACAAAAGGAATAAAGGAAGGAATGGATTATTATTTTGCAGAGGGCTGAGTTAAAATCCTTTTTAGTCCCTGGTGTATCTGGGAATGAGGAGTACTGATAAGCAATAGAACAGGTACTGAATTACTTTATGTAGTCTGTTATCACCTGAACCTTTAGCATGTGTCTGAAAATAGGGGAGGAGAAGAGAAGAGAAGAGAAGAGAAGAGAAGAGAAGAGAAGAGAAGAGAAGAGAAGAGAAGAGAAGAGAAGAGAAGAGAAGAAGAGAAGAGAAGAGAAGAGAAGAGAAGAGAAAGAGAAGAGAAGAGAAGAGAAGAGAAGAGAAGAGAAGAGAAGAGAAGAGAAGAGAAGAGAAGAGAAGAGAAAGGAAGAGAAGGGAAGAGAAGGAAGAGAAGGGAAGAGAAGGGAAGAGAAGGGAAGAGAAGGGAAGAGAAGGGAAGAGAAGGGAAGAGAAGGGAAGAGAAGGGAAGAGAAGGGAAGAGAAGGGAAGAGAAGGGAAGAGAAGGGAAGAGAAGAGAAGAGAAGAGAAGAGAAGAGAAGAGAAGAGAAGAGAAGAGAAGAGAAGAGAAGAGAAGAGAAGAGAAGAGAGAGAAGAGATTATTTCAGTTGGAAGGGACCTACGATGATCTAGTCCAACTGCCTGACCAATTCAAGGCTGAACAGAAGTTAAAGCATGTTATTAAGGACGTTGTCCCAATGTCTCTTCAAAACTGACAGGCTTGGGGCATCGACCACTTCCTAGAAAGCTTGTTCCAGTGTCTGACCACCCTCTTGGTAAAGAAATGCTTCCTAATGTCCAGTCTGAACCTCCGCTGGTGCAGCTTTGAACCACTCCCATGTGTCTCACTGGATACCACAGAGAGGAGCTTAGCATCTCCCTCTCCATGTCCCCCCTCAGGAAGCTGCAGAGAGCAATGAGGTTGCCCCTCAGCCTCCTTTTCTCCAAACTACACAAGCCAGAGTCCTCAGCCACTCCTCATAGGCCATGCCTTCCAGCCCTTCCACCAGCTTGCTTGCCCTCCTTTGGAGGTATTTAAGGACCTTCACACCCTTCTTAAATGGTGGGGCCCAGAACTGCGCACAGCACTCGAGGTGAGGCTGCACCAATGCTGAATACAGCGGGATAATCCCCTCTTTTATGAGCTGGTTGTGCTGTGTTTGATGCACCCCAGGACAGGGTTTGCCCTCTCTGCTGCCAGGGCACACTGCTGACTTGCATGAGCCTGCTGACTGACCAGCACCCCCAGATCCCTTTCTGCAGAGCTGCTCTCCAGCCACTCCTCTTCCAGTTTATACTTGTGCCCAGTGTTACTCCCTCCTAGGTGCAGAATCTGGCATTTCGGCTTGTTGAATTTCATCCATTAATCGTTTCCCAATCTCCAACCTATCCCTATGCAAGGCCTCTTGTCCCTCAAGAGAGCCAACAGCACTCCCCAGTTTGGTATCATCAGCAGACTGGCTAATGGGCATGCAACTCCTGAATCCAGATCATTGATGAATATATTGAAACAGGACTGGCCCTAGAATTGAGCCCTGAGGAAACACTGCTCGTGACCGGTTGCCAGCCAAATGTAGCCCCATTCACTACAACCCTTTCATCTCTGCCCTTCAGCCAGTTCTTCATCCAGTGGACTGTGAACCCACTCATTCCACAGTTGGACAACTTGTCCAGAAGGATGCTGTGAGGGACGGTATCAGTAGACTTACTAAATCCAGAAAATCTGCATCCACCGCCTTCCCTTCATCCACTAGGTGGGTGACCTTATCATAGGAGGATATCAAATTATCTAGACAGGTCTTCCCCTTTGTGAACCCATGTTGACTGTGCCTGATGATTGTGTTGTTCTTTAAATGCCTCTCAATAGTACCAAGGATATCTTCTCCATAATTTTTTCCAGGAAATCAGGTTAGACTAAACAGGTCTCTAGTTCACTGAATCGGGGCATGAGGGGGGTGAAGGGATTGAGAGCAGGCCTGTGGAGAAGGACGTGGGAGTGTTGGTTGATGAGAAGCTTAACATGACCCAGCAATGTGCACTCGTATCTCAGAAGGCCAACTGTATCCTGGGCTGCATGAAAAGAAGCATGCCCAGCAGGTTGAGGGAGGTGATTCTGCCCCCTCTGCTCTGCTCTGGTGAGACCCTTATCACCCCATGGTGGTGACCACTTCAACAAGTATTGGTCGAACGTTTTCTTTAGACTTCCTCTTGCTATTAATGTACTTTAAAAAGCCCTTGTTATCTGCAACAACACTGGGCAGTTTCAACTCTAATTGAGATTTGGCCTTTCATGTCTTCTGCTGCATATACAAACCACAGCTTTGTGATCTTCCTGAGAAGCCTGACCTTGCTTCCAGAGATCATACTATTTCTTTTTCCTCTTGAGCTCCATGAGGAGTTCCTGTTCAGCCAAGCTGGTCTTCTGCCCCGCTTGCTTGACTTAGGACACAGTGGAATTGCCTCCTGCTGTGCTTCTAAAAGGTGGTTCTTAAAGACTGACCAGCATTTGTGGATTCCTAAGCCCTCAAAAGCAGATTCCCAGCGTACTCTGCTAAATAACTTCCCTGAATAGCTTAAAGTTTGCTCTCCTGAAGTCCAGGGTAGCAACTCTGCTGTCCCTCTTTCTTATTACATTGAAATTTTAAACTCAACATATCATGTCACTGTGGTCAAGACAGCCACCTCCCATCACATCACCCACAATTCCTTCTCTATTCACAAAAAGCAAATGTAGGACGGCATCCTTCCTAGTTGGCTTACTGACTAACTGTGACAAGAAGTTATCTGTGTCCTATAACTTAGAGAATTTCCAAGACCTGCTCATTTTAGCAGTATGATATTCCCATTTGATGTCTGGGAAGTTGAAACCTCCCATAAGGACAAGGGCCACAAATCCTGAAATTTCTCTTAATTGCCTATAGAATAACTCAACAGTGCTTACATCACTGGAAGTTCTCAAACACTATAGTGTGAATTACCTCCAGGAGCTGCTGCAGCTCATGTTTGTCTGTAACAGGAAGATGCCCTACTGCTAAATTTTTATTAACAGTATTCAGGTTGGAAGATTGGGCCAACAAGAATTGCATGAGGTTTAATAAAGATAAATGTGAAGTCATGCAATGGACGAAATAATCCCAAGCAGCAGTACATGCTGGGGTCTGACTGAGTGGGATGCAGCTTGGCTGAAGTAGACCTGGTGGTCATGATGAATGGCTAGCTCAACAGGAGTCAGCAGTGTGCCCTTGAAGCAATGAAGGCAAACTGTGTCCCTCGGCTGCATCAGTGAAAGTGTAGTCAGCCGATCAAGGGGGTGCGATTATTCTACTCTACTTAGCACTTGTTAGGACACACCTGGAATATTGTGTACAGTTTTGGTGCCCCCAATCAAGAGAGAGACTGAAAAATTAGATATGGTCTGGTGAGTTGCCACCAAGATGATTTGAAGGTGGGAGAACTTTGACAACTTAAGAAGCTGGGTTTGTACAGCCTAGAGAAGAGAAGGCTTGGGCAGGTGATGAGTGTCTGCTCGCAGTCTTCCAGTGTCTAGTAGGTAGTTACATAAGAGGGAGGTACTCTTCCTGAGGGATACGTGGTGACAGGACAAGAGGCAATAGGAAAGACAGTAAGTGCTCTGGATATAAGAAAAAAAGTCTTCAATATGAAAACAGCAAAACATTGCAATTACTTGCCCAGAGAAGTGAAGGAATCATCTTGGCTGAAATACTCAAGACGCAGCTGAGTCTAAGGCCCTGCTTTCAGTAGGAGGTTTGATCAGATGATCTCCCTTTCAGCCTAGACTTGTCAATGTTTCTATGTTTTGAATATTTTTCCCTTACAATTGCCTTGGCTGCTGACTGATAAAGGACCTTCAGCTCTGATTGTTATCCATTCTTCGCTTTCAAGAGAATTCCTTTGCAGATGGCACACTTAACATTGATATAAAGGGAGGAAGTCAGGCTTCTGGTGTGTAGCATGTCATTTTGCAAGACTATGATTTGAATGGGAAAACTGATTTGTTTCTTACAGCTCTTCCATTTGGGGTTGGCTAGTGTTGAGAGCACCTTAACTGCTAGGAGGATTTGACAAAACTGTTTCCACAGCCTCTCTGCACAGAAAGCATGGCTGACTCATGGTGGAATCTGGATGCCTCGGTGCTAACAGCACTTCCTTCTAACTGCATAGCTAGTGGTTGTTAGAACTGTTCCTTAGAGGTAAAGATTTATATCCTACTGGGTTGAGGAGGTAATTAAAATAGACTACAGACCTTGGCTAAGTATTCTGTTTACTGAGCTACTGTAATAAAAGAGCATCACTACTATAAGAATTGTAGTAGTGAATTTTCAAAGAAAAGGGGTCTACTTTTGAAGTAGCAAGTGAAAGTGTGGTTTAACAAGGCAGCTGAACAAACCTCATAGATAATTGCTGTGGAATGCGGTAGTTCTTTCTCCTTCTTGCTCTTTCCATCTCCTCCTGTCCTCCTTGCAGTGATTCCAGCTCTGGGCTGATCTCTTGCTGAGCCAGCTCAGCTGTCTCAGCTAATGGGAAAGTATTTACATTTTTCCAGAGTGAGTTTAGTGGGCTGAATCTAGTCAACAAAGTATTGTCTAACTACGAGATCCCCATTCAAGGGAAGCAGTGGAATGCGTTGTTAGAATGATGCCTCAGGGGAAGGGAGGGAGAGCGGGAAAAACTTCAGGGCTGCAGTGGGTGCTGTTTGATCAGCTCAGCCCAAACCATTGGAGCAGAAGGACTTTCTTCCTTCTTTGACTGAGTAAGCCCTGCAGAAAGGTGTAGAATCTAAGACCCATCTTGTCCTCACCAAATCCTATTAATTGTACCAGGGATTTCCAGCTCAGCCTGATGACTTTAGGCAACTCCCAGCTCTGGTACGTACACTATTGTCGAAACCCCCCAACAATCTGACTGTTGTTGAATCCCCTTTGTAAGTACTACAGAAGGTACTTTTCCTTTTTTAAGCTATGTAGAGGGAGCCAAGGCACTTCGCTTGTTTGCCCATTCTCCTGTGGGGAGTAGGCACATAACTGCTTTGCAGCTAGACTTTTTGCTAAGTTAGGAGAAAGGAAGAAAGGTGAAAAAAATCTCATTATTTGGTGGAAAACTACTCTGTGATTGGAAAGGTTGTATTTGATTTGTGAATAGATAGAAAGATACAGGGGTTTTGCTGGAAATTGTATAGTAGTTTTGATTGGTGCACTGTTTTTTAAAATACTCATAGATATAGCTATGAAATATCAGGATGAAAAAGGCTAAAAATGTAGGTATCTCTGCTGCATTAGTTGTTGCTTGTGTTACTTCAGTTTGTTTCAGCTGAATTTCGAAGTTCGGTAACTCCTGAGTATTTTACCCATGGAGTTTCATGATGCTGGGCTGAATCTGTGGGCATGATTTTTATGCATTTACAAGAATGATATTTTGCCGTGCAGCTGTGAATGCATTAGTTGAACGTGTTTATCAATGGGATACTGACTGCTTTGTGGATCGAAGGATACAAAGCAGGATGAACTTCTATGAAGTAAACTTTGCAATATGATTTCTAGCAACACAGTGCTTCCTACGTGAGGCCTTTTGGCATTTCTGAAGGAATTAAAAAATTTTTATCTGTCCTGCCATTTTGATTCTCTCCATAGTCTGGTTCAGACTGTCATTGGTTACAGCGTGCGGGGATCCGTAACAAAGAAAAATTGATCCCGTAGCTGCATCAAGAAGTTGGTGGTGTGACAAGATTCAGAACATGCAGGGGGGCTCAGGAAAGGCCTGAGAGGTATTGCGATGCAGTGTTCTGAAACAAGGTGTAGAAGTCAGGGCAAGTAAACAAGGATATTTATACTGCTGTCCTAAACTGTCGCCCTTTCATGTGCAGTAGAGATATTTTTTTATAGAAAGATTTCTGTTCTCTGTTGTTCAATGATGCTGTGGGACCAGACTTCATTTAACAGCAGATTTCTTTAGTTAAGACCACAGATTTCCTTTTTCTTTCTTTCTTTCTTTCTTTCTTTCTTTCTTTCTTTCTTTCTTTCTTTCTTTCTTTCTTTCTTTCTTCTTCTTTCTTTCTTTCTTTCTTTCTTTCTTTCTTTCTTTTCTTTCTTTCTTTCTTTCTTTCTTTCTTTCTTTCTTCTTCTTTCTTTCTTTCTTTCTTCTTTCTTTCTTTCTTTCTTTCTTTCTTTCTTTCTTCTTCTTTCTTCTTTCTTTCTTTTCTATCTTTCTTCTTTCTTCTTTCTCTCTCTCTTCTCTCTTTCTCTCTTTCTCTCTTTCTCTTTCTTTCTCTCTTTCTTTCTTTCTTTCTTTCTCTCTTTCTCTCTCTCTTTCTTTCTTTCTCTCTTTCTCTCTTTCTTTCTCTCTTTCTCTTTCCTCTCTTTCTCTCTTTCTTTCTCTCTTTCTCTCTCTCTCTCTTTCTCTCTTTCTTTTCTCTCTTCTTTCTTTCTCTCTTTCTTTCTTTCTTCTTTCTTTCTTTCATTCTTTCATTCTTTCTTTCTTTCTTTCTTTCTTTCTTTCTTCTCTTTCTTTCTTTCTTTCTTTCTTTCTTTCTTTCTTTCTTTCTTTCTTTCTTTCTTCCTTCCTTCCTTCCTTCCTCCTTCCTTCCTTCCTTCCTTCCTTCCTTCCTTCCTTCCTCTTCCTTCTTTCCTTCCTTCTTTCCTTCTTTCCTTCTTTCCTTCCTTCTTTCCTTCTTTCTTTCTTCTTTCCTTCTTTCTTTCCTTCTTTCCTTCTTCCAGTATCTCATTGATAATCTTTATTCTTCATTCAGTCTCTTGGAAACATTTCACCTTTCCCCCGTTTCATCTCACTATCTACTCTACCTCCTGCCCAGACTGCTACTAATTAACTTAGTACCTACAGTAACTCGCTTATCAGCTTGGTATGCAAAGAAGCTTGCTTTATTCCCAAGGGCTTGTGACGTACATACCACAGCACAATTAATCTCTCTGTAATCACTAAGTCTGTTTTTCCCTATAACCTTGTCCTGAAGCATTTCTGAGAGCTTCTCAGACTCTCTTGGACTGCTGGGGACAAAGTGCTACTGAATCACCTTTTCCTGTCTTGTCTGTGTCTCCTTTTGTCTCCCACGTTCTGCTTAGTCACCTTTGTGAAATATGACTTTGATTTTTCTGTTCAGGAGCATGATTACGTTACATCTACAGACGTCATGAAGCAGCCATGACCTATGGTTGATATGTTTCTGGTCAGTATAATGTCTTGAGCAGGAGAAAGCAAAACCTCAAGGAAGTTATATATATGCTCAGATGTCCAAAAAATATGTGTAACTTTGAGAAATCCAGTTGTGCTTGACCTGCCATAGCTGAATGTTCATACATTTCTTGGGAGCTGGCAATCTCTTTACGTCTTCCAGCTTATTCCAGTGCTTACAGGACAATGGTTGAAAGTTATTGTATGTGTAGTCACTGTAGGGTGGTTTTTTGGCATGGCTGTCTTCTACCTGCAGCGGCTTTTCCTATAGATCAAGGCTGAGATGTGGTCACAGAAGGACTGATATTGCAAGCAGAGCTTCTACTGCTGCTACTAGTTCCTCGACTGTCTTGGGGATATCTGAAAGGCATAAATCTACAGAGACTGAGTCAGAGACGCTTGTTATGTTGGGCAGAACTAGTGGATTTCTCTTCTGAAAGTGAGGAGTCACATTTAAGGTGAGATGTGTTTCTGGGGCTGCCTGCACTCTGAAGTTCACAAGTATTTAAAATTAACAAAGCAGTGTCTCTTTTCTGCCATGAGAAGGGCAGAAAAGGAACAAGCGTTTACCAAAACTATGATATGTATCGCCTCTTACAGCCTTTTAAAGTCACTTATGTCACACATTTTACTTTTTCTACGGAAATAAGAAATTGAAGTCTAGGAACTTCCTCGTCTCTTTATTCTGAGTTCTCCTTGGGGCAGGGGCTTTAAAACAAGAAGGGGGGCAGTTAAGATCTTACTGCTAGAATATGGTGAAAGAATCAGGGGGAATACCTGGTAGGAAAGAGCAAGTGAGCAGAAAGAAATATTGTCAAGATGAAATTAGGAGTTGATTGAGATAGTTAAAAGAACACAGGGAGAATCATTTGCTGTCATCTAAACGGTACCAGGTGTCTCTGATATAGAGAAAATAAGACCTATATACACTGAGGTGCTTACAGTGTTTGCATTCCTTTTCTCCAGATGTAATTTCACCATTCTAAAACGGGAAAGTTTTCAGCCAAAGAAGATGAGATGGAATGAGAAAAGTTAACCTGTAATTGCACAGAGTTCCTGTTCCCTATCTTGCTGGTCCTAGCCATGTATTCTTGTTGCTTATGTTACCAAACCTGTTATGCACTGAGCCTCCCTGACACGTTCTGATTGCTAACAAGGCATAAAACTAACCAAGTAAAAAGAAAAAAAGTGCTATTTTCTGTTGGGTTTAATAAACGAACAGTCACAAAAACATGCAGGAAGCGCCGGTACAGCCACAAGAGAGGAGAAAGGACCTCATGGCCTATTTCTGTATTGAAGAATAGGGGATGCCTCTTCCTTTCAACAGCATTAGATGGTTCTGCTAGGGAACTACACCTGAAATATTTGGAAATTACCACCCAACATTAAATATAGCCTCCTTGGGTTGGAATTCAGTGACTGTGCAACTCACTAACACTAAATAACTGTGGACTGAATAGTGATAGGCATGAGAGGAGGAGAAGAAGTTGAATTACTGTCGTGGAATGTAGCTTCCTGAGCAGGATTTGGCATTGCTTTCTGGCACTGGTGGGACCCGCACTGTCTGTCCTCGAGGTGTTCTTCCACTCCTATTGCATGATGTTGCACTTTTTTTCAAATTCTTTCAGTAATAGTGGGCTGGGAGAATGGGGGAGATGTTGCCAGACAAAGAGCTCACCTACCTATTTCATTGATGAGCTGTGCTGTGGAGAAAAAGAGTGCACTGTTGTTGCTGGTACTGGTCACTCTGAGTGTTGTGCTTTATAGCAAATGCAGCACAGAATCCCACGTGCTCCTCAACGCCTATTCTCAGCCTAAGGTGCTCCATAGTCTAATACAAAGCCACAGAACAGCAATTCAAGTACGGAAGGCCAGAGAGGATAACTTGGTAAGAAATGAAATAAGAAAGAAAAAAATCAGTAAAATGTATTTTAATAAAGGCAGTTTTTGCTTGAAAACTAGATCTGTAACAGTGATCCTTTTTTTTACTTTGTTAGATATTCTCCATTCAAAGGCAATGCTGTTTGTTTCAGCACGAGTTTTAGCACTAGTTTTCACTGCACTTTGCTCCAGCTATGTGCCGTAAAGGTAGCATACCTCAGAGGAGGAAGCTCAATGTGGTTCCTTTTTCTGCATCAGGAAAAACTGGTGTTACATTCCAGTTACATCCGTGCAAACAGGCTTTCACAGGGGTCAGTGAAAGAGCATTTTCTTTGTTACTTTATGAAAGCAAATAGACACATGACCTAAAGAACATAGCTTTTATCTTGGCATAGTTCCTCAATGGGTGAGCTGTCAGTTTATTTAGTGATACGTACAGGTTTTAATCAGTTCTGACATGGATTTGCATTTCTAATGGACACTGCCAAATTAGCAAGGGCACATCACAGTGCATTTCTGGTATGTGCCATGATCATGCCTTGTCGTACTGCAGTTTGTATGGCATCTGAATTGTCATCCTGGTACATTCTAGCATGGCATTGAGAAGATGGTTTGGATGTTTTTTCCTGTGAGGTGAACGACTGTTTCCAAGATCAGCCATCAGCTGCAGGGACAGTCTCACAAAGAGCACCATGCCACATCACTGCCAGACCAGGCTGCTATTTGTAAATCTGCGCTGTGAAAGACATACACCACTTTTGCTTTCTCCTGAGGCAGCAGCAGTAGTGATACTGCAACTCTTATTGTTTGTAAAGGGGAACTCTGTTTTATCAAGGTTACTGCTACTGAGAGATAGCTTTCTTGTTCACTGTAGGCAACAAAAAGCAGGACACTCTATGTGTGGAATTAAGTGTATATCTGGTTGAACTGGTGGCTTTAACAGAATTTATTAATGGTGATAACTGTGCCAGTCTACTTCTTTCACATGGTGCCTGTATTCATGAGAAAAGTGATGACTGATTGCAAAGGGCCTTTCCGTGAATATGAGAAGATTGCCCATGAAGGGAGAATTTCAGGGTAGAGTGGTCATAGCTCATGGACATCTGTGTTGGACTGAAGTCATATTTGATGCCAAACATGATCCACATCATCGTGCCACTGTTTCTTGAGAAGAGTTATCAAGTTTGCTGGCTACTGGCAACCTCTGATTCATAAGACTGTTCTGTGAAACACCTTGCAGATGAAGGATGTCAGAGTGATTCAGGAGATGGTGTTAACTATTTGAAAAGTTCTCACTGACAATTGGTGCATGGGAGATTGTAGTTTTGGCTGAAGAGACTTCTTTGAATATACCGGAACTACTGATGAGGTATATATTTTTGTCCACTGCCTCCTCTGTTCCTCCCTGCTTCCTCCAAATTTTGTCCCACTTGATTAAAAAAACGGGACAATAGTCTCTTTTCAGCATCACTGTTATATAACCCTATACTTCTCACACTTTAAAGTGTGGCAGCATGTGACACCCAGATCTCTCACAAATTTCCAGTCTACACCTGGTTGTAGATCCATTGATATCGACAAAGTCTCCAAGTCTCCACTGATATTTATGGAGTTTCCAAGTCTTTGATACATGGTGGTGCTACTTCTACTCTGATTCTTGTGCTCATTGAGCTGCTTAACAACAACTTTGACCATCATCAAGACTTCCTAAATTTCTAATTCAGCCCCTGCTATGAGATGTACATTTGGCCATCTGAAGAGTAGATAAGGGGCCTTCATGATGAGAGCTGACTCCTCTGCTTCCTTGGAAATATCATGTTCACCTGCTGTTTCTGAAATGATATTTGCAAAGTAGGGGATAGAGCAGAACAAGGAGTGTGTGGACATGAAGAAGAGTTGTAGCCTTTAGGTGATTTGTTTATGAGAACTGTAAAGGCCAAATGATGCACTGATCTTTATTTACGTAAAATCCCTGACAAGTGTTTTCTTGTATTGAGTACTACAGCTTTCTGCATCTCTTGCTTCTGCTTGCTCCTTTCCCCTTGCAACCCTACCCTGAAGTGTCCTTGCATGGCAGCCCAGCTACAAAGAAAGAACTTTGTTAAGCCTGTCTTACTATTTCTAACATTCCAAAGCTCAAGTACATTAAACTGGCAACATGAGTTTCTAGGGGATCAACACACTTCATCATGGGGCTGGAGAAGGCATAATACGTTCATTTCCATGCAAACTATGTCTGGCTTATTTAATGTAATTAAGACCAAAATATCAGTCATGAAGGCACTTCTAGAGATATTTTCAGAGATGATTTTATTATGCTCCTATTTTATGTTTTGTTAATTTGCAGGCTGAATGTTTTTCTTACATGTTGTACTGAAACTGGTAGGTCAGATAAGAAGTGTAGAATCTGACTGTGAACATGCTTCAAAACAAAACAAAGACAAAAGCAAGGCTTCTTTTGAATTGTGGCACTCTAAATGGAGAGGTTTTGGCTAGAAATTGCCATAGTAAGAGGTTTTTGTGGTAGGTCGATAAGAGACAACTGAAGTGGAACAGCTTGAAAAGCATACAGAAAAAGATGAAAAATAAAATCTGATATTCTCCAAATCAACACTGAGTGTGTGCCTTTGGATGAGTCAAGGGGAAAACAAATTACTGGTTTGGGGTGATAGATGAAATACTGGTATTATAAACAAGAGGCTGTGGGCAGCTGATTCCCCACATTTGATATGCCTATGGAAAACTCTTCAGGATGAGAGACTAAGTGCTTGTTGTTGCTGTTCCTGAAGTCTGTGGTTTAGCTGTTGACCCTTCTGAGTTCTCTCTATAGCATTCACACCAAGCCAGCTGGGGTTTGAGCACTAACGCAGTATGAATATTTATTGCCTTACAAATCGAACTGTCCTCATTTTGGTAGAGTCCCACTACTGATTATCGTTCTGCCTTTCATTCCACAAATACGTTTACATCAGTTATATCAGTATATTTATCAATTCTTACTGTTCTTTGAGAGGGAAATAAACACGTTGCCCTCCTTTCATTATGTTTTAGTTTATGCAGCTCTAGTTGCTGTTAGAAGATTGCTGGATTTTCCCTGTTCTCAGTTTTAGGTGTTACTGAAGCATTGCTGACATTCTTTATTTCAGGTCTACTATTTATAGCTGTTTAGAAATTGCTGGGTGTTTCCTATTCCAGTGAAGTGGTCACTTGCTATTTAAGAATGGCTAGACACTTTTTATCCCATGCCGATTTCACTGCAATCTACCAGGATTTTTTTGTTGTAGCAGTTCAGGTCCCTGCAGTCTAGGAATTCTGCAGGGTTCTTACCATCGTAGTGCTCTATGCAGGCTGGTTTTCTGGTGGTGCTCAGTTGTTTGTCCTCTTCGTGCCATCCAGGCCAGCAAGGTGCTTAACAAACTGGTCTGCAGACTCATTTTTTCTTAGTTATTCTGTTGAAGTTTGATATGGAAACACTGTTTTGTGAGACACGTTGTCTAACAGTATTCCAAAAAGTTTAGGGAGCACTTCTCTGTAACGTGTAAACTTGAAGTCACAGATGCAGTTTTTACTGCAGGGCTGATAGACAGAATACATTATGTATTTTATATGTGTACCTATACTGTACAGCCCACACATGCCAATTGTGCCCTATTGTGATATGTACTGTGCAAACATAGTAGGATATATGTTTAGCCATTCACACCAGAAAAATGTCCCCCACATTCTTCATTAATAGATTTTCTGGGTATTTGGAGTTAGTGTATGGTTCCTAAGTGGTACGCATTTTCTTACTGAATATCATGAAGTGATTCTTTTTAAGACGTTGTATATGCTAAGTAGTTGCCAAAGTAAGTATCAGCTGTTCTCTGCTGTCCCATATACTTACACTACTAGACCCTCCTTATTTTTTATGTCTTTACTGGTTAACAAATAAATGATCCATTATTTTTTCTCCTAATGCTCTGCATAAACCATCTTTGCCACTTTCCTGGTGGCCTGTCATTGTGGAATAATTGGTTGGTGCTTTTTGATGAAGCTCTCCCGAGGCAGTAATCGTAAACAGTCTGCATACTGTTTGCTTACTGTCCTGATTCAAGTGACAACGTCCTCCCCTTCCCATAATTAAAGAAAGAAGCTGTATTTCATGCTTTTCTGCTATTGAGGAGTAACAGCAAGGCAAGGGGAAGTGAGGAGGCTGTTCTTGTACCTGAGGAACTGAGCTCTGGTTCAGGTAGTCTCAATCTCCAGTTGCTACAAACCTTTCGGCTGTGACTTTAAGCGCAAATCCCGTGGCTCACCACAGGTCTCTCGAAAAACGGGTTTGTTTCTTTTTTTAGAATGGTGACTGGCTTTTATTTTGTGTGTTGCAAATAGGGCCGAGGTCTTACTCAGCTACCTTGCAGCCTCCTTCGATGGAAAAAAAAAACAAAAATAGAAATGTTTCACTGAAATACATCATTTCACGACAGTTCAGGTGTTGATGAAGTCCCAGAAATTAGCATAGCGAAACCCCCCCCCCATGTATTTATAAGTGAACTTTCGTAGCCGGGGGCGTGAGGCCTCTCGGCCTTCCCAGGCGTTCCCGAGGCCCGACGGCCTGCGGACCCGCCCGCGCCGCAGTGGATCGTGCCGTCCACACTAATAAGGGGCTGCTGCCTTTCTTAAAGGGGCCTCGGCACCTCTCCCGTCTCCCGGGAACCCGCCGAAAAGCAGGGGACTCCTGCCAGAGGAGGGGGCTCCGGGCTGGCGGTGCCCGGCGGCCGGGCGGGGCCGCTCCCTGCCACCCCCTGTGCTGCCGGCTGCGCGGACCCCTCCCGCTCCCTCGGGAGTTTCAGGCCGACAGAAATCATCCCAGCTGGTTCAGAGAAACTGGGAGCAGCTTTGCCCCTAATTCTGCAAAAGAAACTTACATGTCCGATTAGCTCCTCATCCAGGCGTTCCCCTGCTGCGCTCGCCCGCGCCGCTTCCCCCCACGTCAGGCCTCCCTTGCTCCCCATCCCGAGCATCTCTCCAGCAGTCTCAGAGCCAGTTTGGAGATGTGTGGGCACACGCAGGGCACAAAAACTTTGCGTGTGCGCCCTGTCTTCCCGGTTTGGATCAGACCGCTGTTGTTTGCCTTGTTTGAATACGGTTTCACTGCTGCAAACTGTTCAACTCGTTGGCCCAAGCCAGGCAAGGCCCGTATCTTCACCTATGTGCTCTTCAACCTTTCCTCACTCCGATGACTTGCTTCGCTGCTGTCAAAAATGTCTGTTTTATCATGACCCTGGCAATCCTTTCATTTCTCTGCCTTGATTTCATGTGTAATTCACAGACACAAACTGGTTTTGTATATCCGTATTTTACTGCTTTCAAGGGACTGGGCTGACTGAGAGTATGAAGAAAGTTTTTCTTTGTTAAAATTGTTAGTTAAAGCAAATGATGAAGTTAATTGTGTAGTAAAGCCCAGGAACTAAGTCCTTTCTCTTAGGAATGATTACTATGTAGATAATGCACTACTGTTTGCAAAATATGGGCTTATTAGCATGCCTTCCTCTGATAGAGCTGTCCTCACATCTCATGGTTTCCACCTGCCCGAGTTATCCTCGTGTTGAGCACCTGCAATATACTTCCACAGCAAGACTTGCTGGATGCTACAAACTCTCTCTTGATTTTCAGAGTGTGCTCACATATGCCAAGAAAATTGTTACCTGCTGAATGATTAGAAAACTTAATGACTTCTGGGTGGAAACCAGTGGTGAAGAATTTCAGCTTGGTTATAATCTGATACACTGCAGTGCTTGAAACTCTTACATTTCATACTGAAATGATGAGCTGTGAGCTTTTGAACATTTCATGTGTTTTGGTTTCGGCTGCCGCCGGCAACAAAAGCGCCACGCGGCCGCCCCTCCCCCCGCCGGCGTGCGGAGGAGAATGGAAAGAAAAAGGCAGAAACTGGTGGGTCGGGATAAGGGCAGTTTAACAGAACAGCAAACAGAGGGAAAACAGGAACAACAACGATACAGATAAGGAGAAAACACAACCACGAACCGTACAACAGCCGCTCTCCCGAAACCGGACCGGCGCTGCGCCCGCCCAAGCCGCGAGTGCGTTCCCGCCGCGCCGCTCCCCGCCACCGGAACCCAGCGTGACGTCACATGGTATGGAATACCCGGCTCTGTTTGGCCAGGTGGGGTCAGCCCCCACCCCCCGGCTGTGCCCCTTACTGGATTCCGATGAAAATTAACCCTGTTCTGGCCAAACCCAGGACATTATCCACCCCTTATTCCATACCATCTACGTCATGCCCAGGTCCCCCATTGTCCAGTTGATCACCACTTCTCCTGTCTCCAGATATCATTCCTTTAGTCTATGGATCATCACTCTAAAGTGTCCATTGAGTTCATTTAATCCATGACTTCAGGCTCCATCTGTCGTTATGGTCTTCCGTGGCAGGGGAGGTGATGTGTGGTGATGGGCGGTCACTTGCTGCATCCGGAGCTCACGGCTGATGTATCTGGTGCAGCCCGTGCCCACAGTCTGCAGGAGATGTTGATCTTGATGAAGTTGCTGGATGCCAGTTGTTGAAAACCAGGTCCAGTTCCATCATCGCTGTGCTCTGCTAGGTTTTCATCGAAAAAGTCCATCCTTCTTTAATCTGGACGATTCTTACTATGCTACTACTGGTACAAAATATAACAATTATAACAGTGATAACAGACAGTGACAGGGTTATTTAACAACTAACTTTATACAATTTATTTATGGACTATTCTCGCCCAAAATTAAATCCCCATGAGGTACACATCGGACTTCCCCATCCTTCCGCATTACCCACCAGGTACACCCAGGTCCTTGAGCAAAAGCAATCCCCCGGACGGGCTTGCCTTTGCCCGAGGCAGGACTAACCCAAACCATCTTCCCTAACATGTTCCGCATGTGCACTACAGGGACTTTATCCCCTTCTACTGGGCGCTGAGGTTTTGACTGGGCAGGACCAGCCCTGTTGGTGGACCCTCTGGTGTTGACCAACCAGGTGGCCTTTGCTAAATGGGTATCCCAATTTTTGAAAGTCCCACCCCCCATTGCCCTCAAAGTGGTTTTTAGCAGCCCATTGTAACGTTCGATCTTTCCAGAGGCTGGTGCATGGTAGGGGATGTGATACACCCACTCAATACCGTGTTCTTTGGCCCAGGTGTCTATGAGGCTGTTGCGAAAGTGAGTCCCGTTGTCCGACTCGATTCTTTCGGGAGTGCCATGTCGCCACAGGACTTGTTTTTCCAGGCCCAGGATGGTATTCCGGGCGGTGGCATGGGGCACAGGGTAGGTTTCCAGCCATCCGGTGGTGGCCTCCACCATTGTGAGTACATAGCGCTTGCCTTGGCGGGTTTGTGGCAGTGTGATGTAGTCAATCTGCCAAGCCTCCCCATATTTATATTTTAGCCATCGTCCTCCATACCACTGAGGCTTTACCCGCTTGGCTTGCTTGATTGCAGCGCATGTCTCACATTCATGGATAACCTGTGCAATAGTGTCCATGGTCAAGTCCACCCCTCGGTCACGAGCCCATCTGTATGTCGCGTCTCTTCCTTGGTGGCCCGAGGTGTCATGGGCCCACCGAGCTATAAAGAGTTCACCCTTATGTTGCCAGTCCAGATCCACCTGAGCCACTTCAATCTTAGCAGCCTGATCTACCTGGTGGTTGTTTTGATGTTCTTCAGTGGCCCGACTCTTAGGGACGTGGGCGTCCACGTGACGGACTTTTACAGCCAACTGCTCTAGCCGGGCAGCAATATCTTGCCACAATGGGGCAGCCCAGATAGGTTTGCCTCTGCGCTGCCAGTTGTTCTTCTTCCATTGCTGCAGCCACCCCCACAAGGCATTGGCCACCATCCAAGAGTCAGTGTAAAGATAGAGCACTGGCCACTTCTCTCGACTGGCAATGTCTAAAGCCAGCTGGATGGCTTTCACCTCTGCAAACTGGCTGGACTCACCTTCTCCCTCAGCAGTTTCCGCGACTTGTCGTGTAGGGCTCCATACAGCAGCCTTCCACCTCCGCTGCTTCCCCACAATGCGACAGGACCCATCCGTGAACAGGGCATACTCTTTCTTATCTTCTGGCAGCTGGTTATACAGTGGGGCCTCTTCAGCACGTGTCACCTCCTCCTCTGGCGATGCTCCAAAATCTTTGCCTTCTGGCCAGTCCATGATGACCTCCAGAATTCCTGGGCGACTGGGGTTTCCCATTCGGGCGCGCTGGGTGATCAGAGCGACCCACTTACTCCACGTAGCATCGGTGGCATGATGCGTAGAGGGGACCCTCTCTTTGAACATCCAGCCCAGGACTGGCAATCGTGGAGCTAGGAGGAGCTGTGCTTCAGTGCCGACCACTTCTGAAGCAGCTCGAACGCCTTCATATGCTGCCAGAATCTCTTTTTCAGTGGGAGTATAGCGGGCCTCGGATCCTTTGTATCCCCGGCTCCAGAACCCCAGGGGTCGACCTCGAGTCTCCCCTGGTGCTTTCTGCCAGAGACTCCAGGTTGGGCCATTCTCCCCGGCTGCGGTGTAGAGCACGTTTTTAACATCTTGCCCTGACCGGACTGGACCAAGGGCTACGGCATGAACTATCTCCCGTTTAATCTGTTCAAATGCCTGTCGTTGCTCAGGGCCCCATTCAAAATCATTCTTCTTCCGGGTCACGTGGTACAGAGGACTCACAATTTGGCTGTAATTTGGGATGTGCATCCTCCAAAAACCCACAACACCCAGGAAGGCCTGTGCTTCCTTTTTGCTGGTGGGTGGAGACATAGCTGCTATTTTGTTGATGACATCCATTGGGATTTGACGGCGCCCATCCTGCCATTTTATTCCCAAAAACTGGATCTCTTGCGCAGGTCCCTTGACTTTACTTCGCTTAATGGCGAAACCGGCTTTCAGAAGGATCTGAACTATTTTCTCCCCTTTCTCGAAAACCTCCTCCGCTGTGTCGCCCCATATAATGATGTCATCGATGTACTGCAGATGTTCTGGGGCTTCACCATTTTCCAGCGCAGTCTGGATTAGTCCATGGCAAATGGTGGGACTGTGTTTCCACCCCTGGGGCAGTCGATTCCAGGTGTACTGGATGCCCCTCCAGGTGAAAGCAAACTGTGGCCTGCACTCTGCTGCCAAAGGGATGGAGAAGAATGCATTAGCGATGTCAATTGTAGCGTACCACTTGGCTGCCTTTGACTCCAGCTGATACTGAAGTTCTAGCATGTCTGGCACGGCAGCACTCAGCGGTGGTGTGACTTCATTCAGGCCACGGTAGTCTATTGTCAGTCTCCACTCTCCAGTAGATTTTCTTACTGGCCATATGGGACTATTAAAGGGTGAGCGAGTTTTGGTGATCACTCCTTGACTCTCCAGCTGGCGGATCAGCTGATGAATGGGGAGAAGGGAGTCTCGGTTGGTACGATACTGTCGCCGGTGCACCGTTGTGGTGGCGATGGGTACCTGTTGTTCTTCAACCCTCAGCAACCCCACAACGGAAGGATCCTCCGAGAGACCAGGCAAAATGGACAGCTGTTTAATTTCTTCCGTCTCCACAGCAGCTATGCCAAAAGCCCACCGATACCCCTTTGGGTCCTTGAAATAGCCTCTCCTAAGATAGTCTATCCCAAGGATGCACGGAGCCTCGGGGCCAGTTACAATGGGGTGCTTCTGCCAGTCCTGCCCAGTGAGGCTCACTTCAGCCTCCAGTAGACTCAGCTCTTGGGACCCCCCTGTCACTCCCGAAATGCAAATGGACTCTGACCCTTTGAACTCTGATGGCATTAAAGTACACTGTGCACCAGTGTCCACTAGAGCTTTATACTCTTGTGGATCTGACGTGCCAGGCCACCGAATCCACACCGTCCAATAGACACGGTTGTCCCTTTCCTCCACCTGGCTGGAGGCAGGGCCCCTCTAATCCTCGTCAGAGAAATTGCTGCTCACCTGCTGTAAAAATGACTTGGAGGTCCCCTCCAGAGGATCAGAATCAAGGTCAAACTTTCTACCTGGTCTGGAGAGCTGGCTTTTGGAAACTGGAGCGGCACTTTTCCTAACAGAATCCCCTTTGGTGATTGTTTTACCTCGCAACTCACGTACTCGGGCCTCTAGACTTGAGGTGGGTTTTCCATCCCACTTCCTCATGTCCTCTCCGTGGTCACGCAAGTAGAACCACAGGGTGCCCCGTGGTGTGTAGCCTCTGTATTCCCTCTCCTGAGCAGGGAAACGCTTGCCCCTAATAGCTGAGATGATGGCCCGTACAGGTGGGGAGTAGGACCTACTCTCTTTCATTTGTCGGACCTCCCGGGCCAGTTTCTCCACAGCTGAGACAAGGGAGGAAGAGAGACTTTCCTCATATTGGCGGAGTCTGACAGCCACCTCGTCCACTGTTGGTACGTCTTTACCTTTCCAGTTTACAACTGCCAGTGAGTTGGCATGCGAGGAGGGTGCGCTCCGCACAAACTTCCTCCACATGGATTGTGAGCACTGGAGTTCATCTGGGTCTGTGGGTACCTGCTCATCGTCTGTGTCACAGTAAACCAGCTCCCGCACAGCTAATTCCCTCAAGTACTGAATACCCCTTTCCATATTGGTCCACTTGCCAGGATAGCATACAAAATCGTCACTGAAGGGGTATCTCTCCCTCACGCCTGACAGAAGTCTCCTCCAGAGGCTGAGGACTTGTTCCTTTTTCCCAATGGCCTTGTCAATGCCCCCATCCCTGGCCAGGGATCCCAGCTGCTTGGCTTCCTTGCCCTCTAATTCCAAGCTGCTGGCCCCGTTATCCCAGCACCGCAGCAGCCAGGTGGCAATGTGCTCGCCTGGGTGGCGGCTGAAATCTTTGCGCATGTCTCGCAGCTCGCTCAGGGACAGGGACCGGGTGATGATCTCTGTCTCTATCTCCCGTGATGACCCTGGCTCATCGTCATCCCTCCCGGAGCGATCTGCTCTCTTTGCGTCTTTCTTTAATTTTACGGGGGCGACTGCAACCGGCACAGGTTGGTCATTGGGCTCAGTCACTGTGCCTGCTGCTGGAGCTGCAGCAGCTGCCGTGCCCGCCGGGGGAGCCGGGACCACACCAGTGGCTGCAGCAGCCGTGGTGCCGGTCGGGGGGGCTGTGACTGCCTGCTGGGCTGGAGGGGCTGCAGGGCCGGCTGGGGGGGCAGTGCCAGTCGCAGTGCCTGCTGCTTCGTTTCCCCCCCTTTCCCCTTTAGGGCACTGAACAGTGTTGAACATGGCTCGGTAGGCGTGGGCCAGACCCCAGCACGTTGCTGTGATCTGTGTCTCTCTGGAGTTCCCAGGGTGGCAGCACACTTTTTGCAGATATTTTACTAGTTTGTCCGGATTCTGTACTTGCTCAGGGGTGAGTTTAAAAAACATCGGGGGTGTCCACTGCCCTAGGTACTTGCCCATGCTGTCCCACACACCCAGCCACTCACAGCTATCCGGCCCCGGGGCAGGTCTCTGCACGATGTTCTTAACGACTTGCTTAACCCTAAACAAAACCTGCAACCCATTCAAGAGGCATAACAAAAGGAGAGTGCTGCCCTGAGCATCCCACGGGTACTCGAAATTCTCAAAAGCAGTTAGGACCAGCCTGAGGGAGAGAGGGGGGGGGGGCGAAAGAGTGGGGGAAGGTATCCCCTTCGGTTTTCCCCACAGACTGGGTTTGATTATTAACAAAATCTAAGACATAGGATCCGAGGTACGGAAATGACCGCAGTGCCGCATGCAAATACAAGACTAATTTCATGCACAGTGATGTTATCATATCATAAGTCGATATCGTACAGTACAGCAAAATCATCATCCTGATCTTTTTTCCCGAGGTAACAAACAGCACGGCCACAAACACATACAGGAAGTAAGGATTTACGTAGCAGAGATATTTGATCAAAGTCAGAAACATTTTTGCCGGAAACTTTAACTAACACAGTAAATGCGTATAACAAAATTTAAGCAAATCTAAGAAAACAGTTTTAACACCCGCTGCTCAGCCCTGCCGTTATCCCTGCCCCACGCTTGGGCGCCAATAAAATGTTTTGGTTTCGGCTGCCGCCGGCAACAAAAGCGCCACGCGGCCGCCCCTCCCCCCGCCGGCGTGCGGAGGAGAATGGAAAGAAAAAGGCAGAAACTGGTGGGTCGGGATAAGGGCAGTTTAACAGAACAGCAAACAGAGGGAAAACAGGAACAACAACGATACAGATAAGGAGAAAACACAACCACGAACCGTACAACAGCCGCTCTCCCGAAACCGGACCGGCGCTGCGCCCGCCCAAGCCGCGAGTGCGTTCCCGCCGTGCCGCTCCCCGCCACCGGAACCCAGCGTGACGTCACATGGTATGGAATACCCGGCTCTGTTTGGCCAGGTGGGGTCAGCCCCCACCCCCCGGCTGTGCCCCTTACTGGATTCCGATGAAAATTAACCCTGTTCTGGCCAAACCCAGGACAGCTTTTGAACATTTCATGTCACAGGTGTTCTAACATGCAGTAAGTAAAATCACAGAATAAATTAGGACAGAAAGGTCTCATTTAGTTCAACTACCCTGCCCAAACTGGACAGCTTCAGAGGTAGAACAGGTTGCTGAGGGCCTTGTCTATACATCTTCTGAACATCTCTGAGAATGGAGATTACTCACCCTCCCTTGGCACTTCTTGCCAGTACTGATCAACTCTCTCAGGAGGAACCTTTTTCCTTTACATATAGCTGAAATTTTCCTTAGTGCAGCCTAAATGTTACCTCTTGCCCTTCTGCTGTGCACATAGGTGAGAACCTGTAAATCACTTCTGTGGAGGAGTTGCTTCCTTTTTTCTGAATTGTGGCCGTTTCGGTCATCTCTGAAATTAGCAAGTAATTCCATAATTTCTGTCCATATGACTTTTCCCTGTTGATAAATATCCAGAGTTATGCTGCCAAAATCTCCCCCAATTGATACAATACTGACAGTTAGATAAATTAATAAATATTTCTCATATCATTATGTTCTACTAGCAGGCAACTTTGCTCAAAGCTTGAAAATAAACTGAGTTGTTATCTAGTGGCTCTGCCAGGAGATTGATGACATCCTTTCATGGGCCCATTTAAAATACTGTTGCTTGTAAAAAAAGGTAGTCCTGACATATCCCATTTCCATCCCTGGCCACTTTTTCCAGTCCCTTTCATTGCACCAGCACTAGCATTCAGGATGTCAGCTGGGTAAGCTGGCTGATCCAAGTGGGACTATCCTGGTGTCAGTGTGGTACGCAGGCATCTTAAGCTGTTTTTGCAACTGTGCTGACAGACTCCAAGCTCTGTTTTTCCTGGCCCTGGGTGACAGTGAAGGTTACTCTCTCTGTGCCAGTTTATCTGTGTGTGGAACAGCGGTAATAGTGGGAACCAATACCAATATCGTATTGTGAGATCTTCAAACAAAGGTTGCAAGGAAATGCAAAGTGTTAGTACTTGTATGGAAACAGTTTCTGCTAGATTCTCTATAGACAAATGTGAAGAACCAGTCAGCTGATAATCTAAGGGTAATTTAAAGGCTTGTAGAAATCGCAGGTTATTATAATTTTAGTAATCAGGTTATGAATAATACTCATTTAAAATTGTAAAATAGTGGAATAGTCACACAGGAAGTCCAGTATGAGTCTAATATTCAGAATAATATGCATAAATTTATGTTCCTATGTCTGTGGGTATACAGGTATCACTATCTGCTGTTCACTGAAAAGCCAAGCATAGAATCATAGAATGGTTTGGGCTGGAAGGGGCCCCATAGATCATCTAGTTCCAACCCCCCTGCCGTGGGCAGGGACATCTTCCACTAGACCAGGTTGCTCAAAGCCCCATCCAACGTGGCCTTGAACACTGCCAGGGAGGGGGCAGCCACAGCTTCTCTGGGCAACCCGTTCCAGTGTCTCACCACACTCATCATAAAGAATTTCTTCCACATATCCAGTCTAAATCTACCCTTTTTCAGTTTCAAGTCATTACCCCTTGTCCTATCACTGCGTGTCCTTGTAAAAAGTCCCTCTCCAGCTTTCTTGTAGGTCCTCTTTAGGTACTGGAAGGCCGCAATAAGGTCACCCTGCAGCCTTCTCTTCTCCAGGCTGAACAACCCCAAGTCTCTCAGCCTTTCTGCACAGGAGAGGTGTTCCAGCCCTCTGATTATTTTTGTGGCCCTCCTCTGGACCCACTCCAACAGGTCCATCTCTTTCCTGTGAAAATATGACTGCTTTTGTAATACTTACAATGCCAGTTTTCTAACTTTTATTGAGTTTTGACATACTTTGTTCTTAGACTACTTTTCTGGAAACAAAACATATTTTAGACCGTCTTTGTGGATGTGTCTGTACACCATTATCCTTTAGTAATCTTTGGAATAGTTATCTTCTACCAAAATTAGGGGAATAAGGTCTCAAAGATAATTTGTTGATGTGATAATTTTCTCAAAAATGTATTTTGATGATTTGATAATTATCTCTTTGCTATAATTATCTGAAAGAGAATTTGTTTTCTTATCTCAGAGAAAAAGTTCTTATAAACTTAATTAAAATGGTCAACCAGGAAAAAAAATTCCTGTAAATGTCCCAAAAGAGGGAAAGGTTGCAAAGTGAACCTCATTAAAGATTCAGTGCACAAGAAGGGTCATGTAAATGCTCCAGCAGATTCAATCAGAGTTCTTAGACGTGGAACCACAATGCAAAACAAATCCATGTGAAATTCGTTGTTGTTCCATCTGTAGAAGTTGTTAGTTCTCATGCTCATGTGCAAATGAAAAGGTGCTGACTTTTTCTTTAATTAAAATAAAGCATTTCTACCCTGCATAATAGTGGAGAAAAGCTTGACAAAGCTTGATCCATGGAGTTTTGAAAACAAGAGCGTAATTAAAAACAGTTGTAGATACAAACAATCACAGTGCCCTCTTAAAAAGAGTTGCCAGTTTTTAGAAGTCTTACTCATAAATGAGATTGCAATACCAATAATTTTTATTAGGCACTTTATTTTTAATGTAATTTCAGGAAACTCTTTATTACTTCTGGTAAAATTCTTTCAGATATTTTTTCAAAAGATGGGAAAAGTTAAATAGGGCAGAAAAGCCAATGATGACGTACTGTTTGAGCACCCTAGTATCCTTTTTTTTTGTCTATGTGGTGCCTTTGCCACAGCTATAGTCACAGGAAGAATTAACAGGAGAAATCACTGTAATTTTGGATATGATCTAGTAGGAGGTCCCCCTAGCAGACTGGTGGGACCAGAATGAGTCAGGCTGAGTTGCTCCAGTGCGAAATGGAGGGGTTAATCTGGCCTGGGAATTAAACCTAATTTTGCTATGAGAAAGATCTAAAGCACTCACCCAGTTGTAGGTAGTACCCCTCTACAAAGGCAAAATGCTTTAAACACCTTTACCTAAGTCTGCCAGAACTCATTTTACCATGACCTAAGATTGGTACCACATAGGAAATTCTATAATTTTCTACAAAAATTGTGACTGAATAATCATTCCAATCCACAAGTCAGCCTCATGACTCATGATTGCCAAAGGCATTTGCAGAAAGTACTATGCTGTCCTGTTCCCTCAGGTTATCTTCTTTCAGTGCCTTTTCTATGGGACTAAGTCAGTACTAAGTAAGCATTTTCCAGATTTTTCCAGTGTGCTACTTTCCCCTACTCTGATCTATACACATGAATCTGCATGACCCAGTTCAGTGTCACCAAATAACTATCATTATACTTGAGAGGACTGAAAAACTGTGCTTTTCTATGGGAAGAAAAAAAAACACAACACCCTCTCATTTTTAAAGGTCATCGCTGCAGGTCTGGGATTAGGAATGCAGGGAGCAGGATGTGGGTGTACAGAGCTGCCCATGCTCCACCTATGGAGCTGCTGGTCTGGCCCCTTCCCCTAGGACCAAGCTTCTCTGCTTAAGAGCCCAGCTGCTCCACAGGCTGGCTGTTTAATCGACAATGATCTCTAGTTTCCAGTATGATAGCACTGACCTGCTTGCTCTCCATTCATCTGCAGGTGGGGGCAGCGGAAGAGAAAGGGAGGGAGGGAGAGGGAGGACACTGCAACCTACGTGAATAATTGATAGTGCAAGGAAAGGAGAGCAGCTGGGTTCCCTGTCTCCATCCGCTCACCAGCTGGGGATGAGAGATCCTTGCTCAGGTAGGGAACGAACGGCTTAGCTGCTTTTATTCTCATCCTGCCTGTAATGCCAATTAAATATATTTTGCATCTAGAAGGAATGGGAGCAAAGATAGCTGGGGGAGGGTTGATCCAGGTCTTCTCTGCTGCTTGCGTGGCGTTGTGTAATGGATGGATCTTGGGGCAGTTTCAGCTTCAGCAGGGTAAGTGGCTGTATGCTTTTTAAAAGACGTTGTTTCATACTGCATTGTATAGAGAAGCTGTTGGAGAGAGAGACAGAGAGTGGAGGGGGGGAGAGCAGATATCTGTGTAGGAAATGAGACAAACTGAAGAGATGGAGGGGCATGAAAGAGGGTCTGTCCAGTCTCAAAGGAATCCCACCCTGATTCTGTCAACCTTTGGCATAGCATGATGAGTCGAGTGGGCAGTGAGGAGTGCTGTCTGTGCACACTCAGTACTATATTTAGAAGCTGGGTGCATAGGTCTGTGGAAAGAGCTGATGTGAAAACACGTATGTTTCTATCTGTGGATGCATCTATGAGTTTGTGACGACCAGGCGTACTATTGTAGTAATACGTAAAAAAAGACGGTTTCTGCCCTGAAGAATTTACTGTTGAAGAATATGCTGCTGTGTTTATGTGGTACTGCGCAGCTTCTGTGGAGCTTCTGATGTTCCTACTATGACTCAAGCAATTAATAAAATTGCAGACATCAATTTCTCTGTTACAGCTAATGCAGATTTTTCCTATGCAAGCAAGATAAAATACAAATGCAGTTGTAAGAGTGAAAAAATTCTGTTAACAAAAACTGGGAGAATACATAGCAAAAGGTATAGACACCAATTACTGTAATACATACATCAACATACATACAAGGATACCAGAAAGAACAGAAACTTGTGTGTCAGTCCCTAAAACACACAATAACTATAAAGTGCATAATAATCTATGCAAATATAGTCAAAGATATGGATTACAATGTAGTACTATAAGTACACGGAACTAGTCATATAAGAATGCAAGTATCAGTAGAAACTGAATGTACTTAGTACAACTAAAGGCTTCTATTAGGTGATATTGTTGCACCAGCTGTGTAAATAGTAGCAATTGTTAGCTTGATTATGAGTTGAGGAACAGTAAGTGGAAAGGGGGCCTGTGATTTGTTTACATGTGGAAGTGATTTATTCATATAATTATTGCTAAAGAAGGCTAATTAGAACAGTAATTAGGGTATTTAACAATTGTTTACTGGTGGGTCTTGAGGGCTTTGTACACAACTGGAGTTGCACAGGAGGTTAGGTAAAGCTGTGAGACAGTTAAATGAAAGCCAAGCCCAGTGGGGTTTTGTATGTGAACAAAGTTAGCTATTGTCTGTAGTGGCAAGCTGTGAAAAATGGCAGAAAGACAAGGGCCTGGCTGTATGCTTTTCTTTGACCACGGCCAGACTTGCTGTTGCTGCTGATAATAGCCCTGGGATGGGAGAAGGCAGTAAGTACTGCTGACAGCCCTTGCTAGCAGCAGAAAATAATGTCTCTTCCTCCTTTATGGATGCAGCAGAAGTGGCAAGCTTGACTCTTTGCCCTGGCCCAGTCACATTTCTGCTCAGAGATTCAGGTGAATGAGCAAGAACTGCTTGTGCCGAGAGGAGCTGCTGCACTCGGTGCCCTGGACCTGTCTGGGAGGCATTTGGGTTGGAGCAAGGAGGTGGGCTGTAGGAGTTAGCCCATCCTCCAGCATCAGATCTGATGGGGGAGAAAAGAGAGGTAGACACCAGGAAATGGAAACACCTGGCCTCCATGCAAGTTCCTAAAACCAGCAAGAAGATCCTTTCTTTGTCCATTCAAAGTTCTCACCTACCTTGATTGATTCCTTACTCCTTACAGTCTCTTTCCCCACCCACAGACCCTTGAGGCCCCCATAATAATTTCTACCGGGGTCTTTCATTAGTAGAATTTATAGGAAGCATTAGGATGAAGTTGCTGCACTCTTATCCCTAAAACTTTGATGTAGTTGCTCGCCTCCTCCATTTTTCTTTTTTTGCCCATCTGTATCAGCTATCTCATATTTTCTGCTTGGTCTCTCTGGGTTCTGCTTTCACTCTTCCTTTGTGTCTTTTCCTAGCTCTCTGGCTCCTCTGTGAATTTTGTCTCTCGTTCTGCGTTTCCTACTGTCCCCTCATGAGTTGGAACAAACATGGTGTGGGGCTGACACTTGGCATAAGGTTGTAGCTGATGCCTTTATAGGTCTTGATGTAAATAGGAAACATTACATCATCCTGTGGAATAAAATTGGGAATCACAGGAAAAAAGTGTGTCCAGAAGAGCTCTGTGATTTTATTTAAACACGAGTATATGCATGCTCTTGCAATGGAAGATCGTGTTCTCATTCTCAGTTTTTGTCAGTAATGATGATCTATTGGTGAGTGAATGCAAATACATGGGATTAAGGGGTTTCTGACCCCTCAGAATCTGAGCTTCCCTAGAGAATAGCTTACACATCAGATCACTGAGCTATTTCACAAGGGGGGTGTAGAGCCAAATCTCTGTGGTACTTGATGTACATCAGCTCCAAAGGCTAGTGGGGTTGGTATCTTCTTAGTCTTCCCTTGAGGGCAATGGGAAGTTGTGGAGGATTGCCTTGATGCTCGCTTTTCCCGCTGGATACTGAGAGCTTGGGGAGAGATCCTGCTCTACAGCAGAGCTGAATAAAGGGCCGCTCTGCTGTCCTTCCCCAGCACTGCCTGTCCTACCCCCGCTGACCACCCGGAGCACGGCTTCCTCGGCTCGGCTGTCCCCGCAGAGCGCTGCTGCGGGCTGCGCACCCCCCGCCGGGCCCCAGGAAGGGGAGAGCCAGGGGGAACCGATCTTCCACGGCGGGGGAGGGAGCAGAAGTCATCACCCCGTCCCCTGCTGTCACATCTCCCTCCGTCTCTCCCCGTGCCGCTGCCCTTTGCAGTCTCCCCTTTGAAGCCCGCCTTGGGAGGCGGGGGGGCGGAGGGAGCCTGTGCCCTTCCCCATGGCGAGGCCGGAGCAGAGGAGGCTCCCGAGGGGGGAAGCCGGGAGCTGGCTCAGCGGAGCAGGCCGGCATGTTTTCCCGGGAGCGCGGCTTCCCCGCCGGAGCCCGCGGAGGGTACGTACGGGCACCAGGAGTGCTACCGGCCAGCCGCGCCCGCCGCCCCCCCCTTCCCCCCGGGGACGGGGCAGAAGGACTCGCTGGAGGCGCCGGGGGCGAAGCGCTGCAGCCGGCCGCGGCCGTGCAGCGGGAGCAGGAGAACGACCCCTTGGGGGTCGTCTGAAGGAGCGGGGAGCCGAGGAGGGGGGAGGCGGCAGCCGTGCCCCAGCCCGGCGGGTCCGGCGCTGGCCCCGCTGCCGGCGGAGGGGAGCGGGGCGGCCGCGCTCCCTCCCTCTCTGGGCCCGGCTCCGGTGGGAGGAGGCAGGGAGCGAGGCTGGCGGGGGCTCCTCGGGCTGAAGGGGAAGAGGGGTCGCGAGTGAGGCTACGGGGCTTTTCTCCGGGCTCCCCATGAGTGCTCCATTTTGGACTTCTCGGGAGGTGGGAGTTCGGGTGCGTGGCGAGGTGAATTTCCCTCGGCCGTTCTCCTTGCTCCTGTCCTGCGGGGTGGACCTGGTGGGGAGCGAGAGCTAGCTGGGTTTTCCGGGCCTTCTACCCGCCCCCCGCCCTTTTGTGGGTGCAAGAAGAAGTCCTGAGCAGGGACGCCCACATGCCGCAGCCAGAAAGGGGAGTGCAGCTGCAGGTGAGGTTCCTAAGTGGAAGTCAGAGTCCCTGAGCAGAAAAGTTTGTGACCAGCTGAGGGCAAGCTGCGTCTCATCTGTGGTAGTTGCCTTATTTTCCTAGTTCCATCTTGGTAAATCCTTTTCTTGAATTTCCAGAATCTGTGTGTGAGCAATATTCAAAGCCATAGCTTCTATACATACTGGCATTAGTAGAGTAAGGCTGTTTGCATCATGTTTTCAGCTGTCTTCACTGAATACCTGAAAATCTTACTTAACAGACCACATATGTCACTCCAAGGGAGAAACAAGGGAGTGATAGAGCAGAAGCTGTTGCTGGAGAGAAGTGGTTGCTGAGAATTTTCCTTATGAGCATTTCAGGCCTGTTCTTGTTGTTTCAAATTACCTTCAGTTCTTCTCAGTTGTCTGTTGCTTGTAGTGAGTGATTTCAAAAACTTACTAACATCTAATTGCAAGAATCACTTATCAGACTGGGATGTCAGTTACTACACTGACTGTCATTCCATAATTAGCTGCAAATCATGCTGTATTGTTTCTCCTGCTGGAGGGCTTCCAGATTAGCAAAGGTTTTTATAATAGCTATATACCTGCTTCTGTCTGAACTTTCAGGAAAATAGTTACCTAAGGATTTGGGACACTTGTTTTTTTGGAGAGAGACAAATCCCCTTCACCCCTGGAATACTAATGAAAGGTGGATGAAACGATGTATGAAATCTGTCAAGGCTGATTTGTGTTTTTCTCAGAACAAATATTTGCATTAACTTGGTTATTGAACTGGCTCAGCTATAGCAGATGGGAATGATTTTCAGAGAGCTGTATAGAGAGATCCCAGGACTGAAATAACAGAGGATGCTGCCAGATGGGAATACAGGATGTGAGCAGTTTTGTGTGTGTGGAGATACTGGCTTAGAGGTCTGCAAAGGTGCTGCCTCCACCATTTCAGAACTGAGAGTGGAGTCTTCTGCAGTGCATCAGCAGTGCCTACTTATAGTTTGGCTACCTGCTTGAATTTGGTGCATTGGTTACTGTCACTAGCAAAATCCTAGTTTAGTCTTTAGCATTTACTAGGCCCTCTGCTTCCCCTTGTTGCCATTTCCTAAAAATAAAGCTTCAGCAAGTATACATATTCCTCTCCCAGTCTGCAGAATTGCTTTTCTTTTTCAGAAGGATGATACTCTGCTTTTCTGCAGTCAAAGAGTTTGAAGTTCCAATTTGAACAGAAGTATGTTCTCTTTCTATAAATAAAGGTTAGCGCTTTTCATTCCAGAAGTTCAAAATTCACAAATGGACTTTCAAGCAATAGTTACAATGGCCCCAAATTTTTGTAATGTTTTGTAAAAGATAACATAAAATCTAAGTCATTCTCCTGGATTTTTGAAGTCCTTCAGCACATTCCTAATCTGAGATAATTACAAAATTGAGAACATCTCTAAATGTATGAGAAGCTGGGCGATTTTGGCATCTGCTGGAGTCGTTTTGACAGTAGAACTGTACTATAATCGAATGGCGAGGAGCAGTTGCTGCACAAAGTGCTCAGGTCAGTCCAAAGCGTAGAGATGAATTTATGGTGAGAGAACAGGGGCAGGACTGGCCACTCTGACCTCCTGTAGGAGCTACCAGATTTCCATGATACAGGTGTGTATCTTACTCTCTACTGAATGCTTCAGGATTCAAACCAGGGACGGCCAAAGAATAACACTATAGCATGCAACAAGGCCCCAGGGCATCCAGTTGCACAGAAGTTCTGCTATTACACTTCTCTGGAGATGGCTGGTTTCTGAAAGTGAGAATTTAGCAAATTAAGCTCTTACCCTCTTAGGGCTCACAGAACAGAAACTTCAGCTTTCTAAAAGAAACAATGAAAATCTTTCATGTACTGCCTTGGGACATAAATTTTGTTAGTCCCAAACGTGCTTCAGGTAAATGAATAAAATGATAAGTAAAGCATCTGTTGATATTATAATAATAATATTAATTTAATATACATTTGCCATCTATTCCAATATTTATGTGAGGAAGTCAACCAACTCCTACATCTTCCCTCCCATATACACGGTGGGTTTAATGTTTAGATGCATTACACAGATCTCTCTCATTTGAGTTTTAGGAGAAAACTGTGGGATGGAAGCATTGTGTTACTTTGTGTTGAGCAGCCTATATACAAGTTACATCATGCCATTGGGCTGCCAAAATAAATTGTGAATACTCAGAGAATTGGTGGGCATAGAGATTCTTGCACCTTGTAATAGGGTATAGCTTCATGACTACAGAAATGTGTTATACTCCCATACAACAGGGAATCTAGCCACTGGGTTCAAAGCAAGGATGCCACTAACAGCTAGAGGATAACAATTCATGATTGCTTTAAATGATCACATAACAAATAATTCGTGATTGCATCACAAAGTGGATAAGCCTTGCCTCTTGTATTAGAAACTTGGGCTTTGTTCCCAGCCCCACCTATGTGACCTTCACCATGACTTAAACCCCAGTGGTGATGGTGCTGGTAAAATCTGTGAATGGCGTGGAAAGTTTGTTAGCTAACAGTGGGAGAGCTGCAGCTAGCAGTGAGACTGCCCATAGTGCAATGGGCAATGCAATATATGTCTTGTAAACTACAGTGTGTTGTTTGTGTTATTTTTTGTTTTCTATGAAATCAAATAAGTGCTGCTGCTATTTATATACACCTCTGCTCCAACAGGGACCAAAATAATGTATTTTCAACAGAAGATGGGCAGACAAAAGCTCATCTAATGTGCACGCGGGCTCTGCCAGCAGTGGTAACACAGAACCGTGCATCTCTCCTGCAGGGTCTATCAGTCTCTGTTATGTTTCTGTCTTGGAGACTAATACCCAGGCTGTGGCAACTGGGGCTGTGCTTTAGGTGATGATTTCTGCCATATTTCAGGACTTTCAGCTCTTTTAATATGGTTCAGTTTTGAGATCTGATCCCAAAGCTTCCTGTGAGACCTGTCTTTATGCTGCTGCAAATCTATGATAGAGGAGGAACTTGGCAAAAAAGACCATTCGGCACTTAAATGACAAATGTGAGGAAAATTGTGTGTGTGAACAGAGACAGAGCCGCCATGGCCTGAAGATTTTTGCTGTTATATCCAGGATGTTTGCAGGTGGCAAGTGGTAAGTTAAGACAGCTCAGGGAATCTCACAGGGAATGACAGCTGCCTCATAGGCCAGAAATGATCTGGGGAGGGGAAGAGTAAGCAGAAGGCAAAAGAGGCACTGCAGGCAAGCATTAGCATCTTGAGTTCTCCAAGAGTTAGAAGTTTTTCTTTTTCTTTCCCTCCCCTCCCCCCCCTGCTTCTGCCTCTGTGTCTTGCAGGAGGTCTGAGGAAGGGGTGCGCTGCCTCAGTGATGCTATAGACTCTCCCACCCAAGGCTTTCCATGTGCTCTCACTCCTGCTGTTCCCAACAAGGTAAAGGCAGTCCATGTTCCTCTGGCTCTGGGTTGGAATGTGCCTTGAACCACTGAGCAGAAGAAATGACTGGAAGCAAGCTTGTGTGCATGCATGTCTTCTAGCTACAGCTGCCCACTTCTGTGAGAATCTTAAACTTGTTCATTTAATAATTTCTTATGCTATACTGTATCAAGCTGGTTGTCTGACCCACCGAAAGAGAGAAATTCCTGATACCTGTCCGATCAGGTTCCAGGTCAAGCTTTTGCAACACAAGCTGAAGACAATTTGGCCAGTTGTATTGTCCATACTATCAGTTAAGGAAGAAGGATTCCATCTTGTCTTCAGAGAGGAAGTAGTTTCTGTGCCAAAACATGGAAGGAGCCGTTGGGTGCTTCAGTATCTGGGCTGCCACAGAAGATAATGTTAGCTTCTGCAAATGTTAAATTCTTTTCCCTGTTGTCTTTTCCTTTTCACAGACTGTGGACTTGTTTGAGATGATTGAAAAAATGCAGGTAAGAAGTTATCCTGTCAAACTTTGGGATCTCTTGATTTTTCATAGCCAAATAGTCAACTGCTATTTGTCTTGTCACTTCATGCCCAATACTCTTTAATTTGGGCTTGTGGAATATTTAGCTCTTCTAGTCCCAAGCTCCTATACCTACTCTTACATGGAGTTTCAAAAGCATTTTCCTGTGTTCATTTTTCAAACCAGCGATGGAAGAATAGACACAAATTGTTATAATTCTGTCTGTTCTTTGCAGAAGTGTGATTCTGAGAGAAAATCAAAGTTGCATTAAGGTATCTCTGGCATCCTCTTCAAGAAACTATGTTTCTGCTGGGTAGCAGCTGCTAATGACAGGTGATTAATGGGATGTTAACAAGACTGCATTTAGCAAGGTCAAACAGTTTAATAAATAACTGCTGTAGGCTCTGTCTTTACCTTGCACAAGAAAGAAGGACTCTGGCTTAGTACTGTTATGTAAGTACATGCATTTAGTTGCATATATTAAAGTATAAAATTAAAATAGAGTAAAAGGGGAAAAAACCCAACCCTGCACTACCAAATAAAGAGATAGTAATATAATAATATTTATCTAACCCTGAATCTTTAAAACTAAATTTTTCGGATGATCTGTTATCAGAGCGTCCTTACAGGCTACCAATATTTTCTCTGAGTGATACACCTTCTTTGAAATGCTGTGGTTAACTTTCACCTGACATAACATCTAACATGGCACATAATGCCTGCCTTTTAGTGTGTGCAGGAATTAAACTTATAAGAAACAATTAACTTCTTTTCTGGAATTCATGTGATCAGATTATGTTTGTGAGGAAAATGCAAGACTTTGGCGGGAGGTGGAAGGTAGCAGCGAAATGCTGAGTACAGAGCTATGAGGCTGAAGTACTGTTTGGCAGACTAGACATGGGGGAAGGAGGCACAGGGGCAGACACAGACCATGAAACCCCGGTATTGACATCCAAACTATGCTTGGGATATATGCTCTGTGCTTTAGAATAACAGGCTCTGTAAGTGTACCTGGCTCATTTAACTCTGTGCTGGAAAGTAAGCTTGAGTGTGCGGAGCTTCTTGTTCAGTTCAAGCATGTGTTAAAAGGTATGACAGTCCTTTCCAGGCCTTTTGAAACCTGTGTAAGGAAGAATCACTAGCAGATGTCCCTTACTGGAAGACGGTGTTGCTTAAGATTCTCAGTGTTTCTCAGCTTACCATATGAAAACTGTCTCTCACTGGATTTGGACCTCTTTACTTAGAGGTATAACAGAGAGAGCTGATGGGAGTTTTCAACATATGCAGACCACCGGATTTTTTATATATATTGGTTTCTTAGCTGCCCATTGTTAAGACTGTATTGTGATGTGTTTGTTTTTTCTTTTAATTTATCTTGTTTTGTCACCTGACTTGCACTAAGAGAATTAATAACTCGTGCTTAAGTGTGACAGCAGTTTTTTGAACGAAGGGAAGAGGTATTTTCTAAAAGACCCCCCAGACCCTCCCCCCCCAATGTTAGTTTTTATCATTTGTTGTGATCTGTCTTTGTATTTTTACCAATCCTTATTATTCTTTTGTTTGTTTTTGCTTTCACTTTCCTTCCATTTGACTCTGGCTATCCTTTAGATTTATTGAATTATTGTTGAAAATTAAATCTGGGATTTTCATTAGCAATCAAGTGAGTAAAAGGAAAAATAGCAGACTTGGATATTTCTCCTGTAAAATAGCAACAAAAAAGCCACAGGATAGTATTAGTTTTTGAGTACTCTGACAGTCAGATTGGAGTATAATTGTTTGACTGAAAATTAACATAGCCATTTCACATTGTGTGATGAATGAACAGGTAAGGTTGTGCTCTGTTTTTAAACTGAAACTTGTCCCTGAGGTCTGGGAATGAAGTTTGCCTTTTTTCTTTCTTTTTTTTTTTTTTTTTTCCTTTTTAGTCTTTATTACTTGAAGTGAATTGGCTACTGGCCACATTGTTCTATGTGTACAGATGTAGTGAAGTCACAGTAAATAGTTTGTTCAGGACACTTAGGAGTATGTTGTTCCTAGATTACTCTGCAGTGCAAGCAGTTGAAAAGCAAGCAAGTCTTATTTCAGCCAATAAACCCAGATGTTTTAGGTCTTTGTATACTTGTGTAACCAACCCTTCTTCGCTCACCTGCTTTTGTCTTTTATGGTGTGATGTTCACTACCTCTGTTCTGCATTTGTACAGTTTCAGTATATCCTTCAGTCTTGCTTTCTGACAACTACCGTCATGTTTTTTTCCTATGTCCCTTTCTATATCTAAGTTGCCTGTTTTGAACTAGTCCCCTCAAGGCACTGCTCTTTCCCCATAAAAAGCATGGGTTATCATAGCATTGTTACGCCATATTGGACCCAACTGTGGGTCTGGATGGCTTTTTCCTCTGCTGTCCATTCTTTCATGCTGCTCAGGCCAGGTGTTTCCCCTGTACAAAACCCTGGGAATATCAGATTCCCAGATCGATGCTGTCTGCAGTAAGCTCCCCAGGGAGATGGTGAGGGAAAGTCTTCCCTTGAAGACAGTGCTGCAAGCCAAACTGGGCCAAACCAGAAGGGTGTCTCAACAGATGGCTCAGACTGCTGTAGTTTATGCCTCTCCCTTCTGAGGAATGACAGTGATCATCAACCCGTTGTTCTGCCCATGCTTCAACACTTCAGCAACTTATGCTGTAAATTCCCTGTGGTTGTGGTTATCCTCTGAAATAAAACTTTGGACTGTATGGCCCAGGGCTGCATTAGATCTTTGCCAGTATCTGAAGCTTCGCTCCAGAGGAGAGGTTGGTAGATTTAGGCCTACATCTTCTGCTCCCGGTCTACCAGGAGCTCCTTGAACTGTGCAGAGCCATAGAATGTGCTGGCACATTCCTCCGCTCTCCATAGAGGCTCCGATGCAAACAGCAGCTCCTTTACAGCAGCCCAGAAAGTTTTCCCTCAGGCCTCTCTGAGATACTGGTCTTCTACCAGGACCTCCTTTGAAACTGGAAACTTCTTGCAGTTATCAAATCTGCCCAAAATGCCGAGGAAGGCGAGCGATGTGTTGCAAAAGTGCAGTTTCCCACCCTCCAGTTCTGTGCGCAGAAATGCCCCTGTGCATAGCAAGTTTATCCAGGTACTTTCCACCGTTTGTTCCAGAAGTCTGGGGCAGCTTTGTGCCTGCATGTCTGTCCTCTCTTGGTCCTATTTTGATAAAGCATAGGACTTTCTTGCCCCAAAGAACTGTTACCAAGTCCCCTGTTTCAGAACCTAGCCTTCCTCGTGAGCCCCAACACACTAGCCTGGCAAGTGAAACTCCACATCAACAAAACATCCATTTGCACCTGTGTTTCATGCAACGCCGCTTTCTCAGCTCTATGGCTTCCCCAAATGCAAAAGGTTACTACTACCTCTGCAACAGGTCAAGATCACTTGTCAGCCTCTGTTCCATCTTAATTTCACAACCTACCATGTCCTGCTAATTTGTTGTTCACTTTGTCTGTGCTGCCTACTGACATTGCAATTTGAAATGGATCTTCCGATGTTCTGCTATGAAGAATAGTTTTTAATAGTATTTGTTTAGGCCCTTCTGTTGAAAATACAAATGAAAAAAATTTTGGTTTTTTTTTTTGACGTAACTGTCTAAGCTCAGCTTTAAAACTTGAAACTATAAACCCAAACTATAGTTTGATCCTGTGTGTCACCCTGTAGACATTGTGGCAAGCTTTTTTCTCCTAGTATAGTTAAGGAAAATAATTTATTGCTGCTGTTATGTTATCTGCAGATTGTTCCTCACTTGCTTTGCTGTGTTTCTATATTTAATCAACTAAAATTTATTGATACTGCTATTTTTTGTGTTTGAACTCGACTTCAGACTTATGAAGAATGCCCTCATGTGTCTATTACTAGTCTTCCTTACCGTGGAGTTTAGCCATAATGGTTTACTTCTGGTGTTTCTAAGAGTTTTTTGAACATGTTATACATGTGTCGTGAGCTCAAGGTCTGGATCCTCATCATTTCATAAAGGTTTAGCTTTTTTTTATGGCTCATTTTTAGGTTCTTTCAGTAAGCTTTCTCATTTTTCTATAACCTCATTTTTAGGCGTAGTAGGTATCTTTTTTCCTTTTACTTTTTTTTTTTTTTTTTTTGTTGCTCCTGCAAGGAGTATCCTGGTCATTGTTAATCCTTGATCTAATGTTGCTGTTGCCCCATATTAATGTTGTTGCTATACTAGCAGTTTTTACACCCTGTATGGCTGGAGCATTGGGTCTGAGCGTTTGCTCTTGAGCCCTTTACATCTCCACTTTAGAGCTCCACTCAGATGTATGTATTTCTACCAGATGCTAGTTTACAGGCTAGTTCCACTGTACAATGCTTGCACAGACATAGCTGTTATAAATCAGATCCTGCTTATTTTCAGAACAAAGTCGAGAGCTGCTTATCCTGTCTGGAATCCCTGATTAGCCACTCTATTAAGCAGTCACTGATGGTGTATAAAAATGTAGTGTCAGCATCATGTTCCGGTATGAGTTTCAAGATTTAGGTGGCAGTAGTTGAGGACTCAGGTACTGTGTATAAGAGAAAGCCACAACTTAAATCCTGGTCTTCAGCTTCCTATCTGACAATGCACATTTTGCCTCTTATCTTCTGTCTGTATTGATGCCCACTTAGACTATGGCCAGCATTTTATGAGAGCATGTTGGCCCTCATATCTTTTTGGCTTCTTTCTTCTGGGCCTCTGCTCAGTCCATGTTGGGGCTGTCCTCACTGAAATTTTCCTATTCCTGTGTGCTGCTGCTGCAGAAATGTGGCGGAGGTGAGCTAGTCTTGCCATGGGGTGAAGACAGAGGATGGAATAACCTTAAGAAAGAGAATCAAGTCTGGATGCCAGCTGCTGATTCAGGAAGAAACTGGGCATCCGGTAGTCTTTTGCCGTGCCATTCCAACCCACCTCACGGTAGTGGTGCCTGGGAAAGCAGATGTGCAGGGCTTTGTACTGTGGCTCCTTGCTGCATGCAGGACTCTGTTGCACAAGTCAGATGTTTGGATGGAGAGCAGCTCTGATTTTCTGTCTTACCTCTAGAAGACAGATTTGTTCCGTTTTGTGAATGGAAGCAGGGCACAAACTGCTTAAAAGTCTTGCTTAGCCCTAGTCCTCAAAACAAGTGTGTGTTACTTCTCTTAGCCCTGCTCTGAGGTTCTCAATACTCTGACAGTATCTTCTGGGGAGAGCGAAGTGTAGAACAGGAATGAATGGTCTGAAATACTGTTCTTTCTCCTTCTGTCTTTACCTCTTCCTTTTTTTATTGCTTGTGATAAGAAGTAAAGTAGCTAGAAGAGATTAGAGAATTAAATAAGAAAATCAGTTTGGGAGATTGCTTTTGATTTCTGCCGGCTTTCTGCTTTTTAAAAGATGTAAGGTGAGGGGGCTTTTCAGTTTTAATGCCAGACTAGGGGACTGGCCAAGTTCTAGTTTTACTCCTTCTGTTTATTTCAAACTTGCATGACATAGAAGATTACAGAGAGAGACAAAGTATGCATATTGGGGATGTGGAGAAGGACACAGTGGGTAAGTGAAACAGACACGCTAAAGCATAGGATTCACTGTCTGTGACTTCTGTTTCCAGGGAAGTCGTCTGAACGAACAAAGATGTTCCCTTCCAGCTCCTCTCAAGGTCAGGCCAAGTCGCTGTTGCCTCCTAAGTTGCTGAGAATGGCAGATAATAAGTGACCTGGCTTGCAGTGTGTTTTCATCTTGGAGTGAACAGGGAGCCTACAAAGAGCCCAAGAATACATATATGTTTGTCTTTTATATTCTTTATGTTTTTTTTTTTTTTTAAGTTGCTACACAAGAGGGTGAAACTATATAGCTGGAACATAATCAATACTTCCCTTTTTCAAATTTAAGTGATTCCAACAAGCGTTTAATATTATTAACAAAGTTTTGACTAAATAATTTCTTAAGTTTTATTCAATTAAAGAGTAATATTTATGAAACCACATTGCATTTATTTCAGTAGTCTGCTTGAGCACTCATATCTGCTACTAGAAAGCTGCTCTGTTTCCCTCAGTATTGGGGCAATAAGAATAGATTCCTGTCTTTAAATTCTCAGCTCTTCCTCTCCATTCTTTCAGTCTCAGCTCAGGCACATTAACCTTAAAATCAACCCTGACCTTGAATTCAATCTTGGAATGACCTTAAAAAAACGACCGAACAAACCTTCCAAAACCACCAACCACACAGAGAATTGATATAGCTCAGTTCTGACAGAGATAGTCAGGGCTCTTTGTGGTGGTGGAAGGGGTATGCAACTGTCATAACGTAGCTCAGATACTCCTCCTGTTCTCACAGTCGTGCCTCAGCACTGCACAGTTGAATACCACAGGCCTAGCTATGGAGATGACACAACCTTGATCTTGCTGTAAACACAGTACTATTTCTACCATCCCTACTCTCATCTCTGTCTGCAGCTGTCTAAGACTGTGTGGAAGGAATGGAGAGAGGCTCTCGCTCCTAAGCTCATCCAATTTGCCTATAGTTTGACTGCCTCCTCATTTTGCATGCCTGTATCCTGTGTAGTTTCAAGGAGGAAGATGGGTGAAATCTGATTCCAAAATTTCTTGTTCTCAAAGTTCTATATTATAATGCTGAGACCTGCAAAATGGAGTCTAACCTTAAATCCTAAAGTAAAACTCTAAAGGTGGACTAGGGCAGAGTGGAAGCTGAAGGCACAGCTTGCACCATCATGAGAACATAACACTTTAAACAATGTCATGCATTTTTGCTAAAGGTCTCTTCTGATTTCAGACAGAAGAAGAGTATATTCCTTACCCCAGCATCCATGAGGTGAGTTAGTACTGCTGTTTTTGGTTTTTCCTTGGACTTTATTTGCCTTTCAGCTTCTTGGCTTTACAGCTTATTGGCCTTTCAGATTTCATGTTCTGTGTCCTTCTGAATAGGTGTTACAGAAAGGGTGGCCATATCCTCTCATTATCTTACCGCAGTTTGGTGGCTACTGGATTGAAGGGACCAGCCACAACCTCTCCAGCTTGAGTCCAACTCTGTCTGATGTACCCTTTCCCTGGAGTGGTAAAGTGAAACTGGAGAGTGACCCTACAGCCAAGCTGTACCGCAAACATTTTCTGGGGAAGGTAAGGGTGATCTTCAGAGCCTTCTCTGCCCACCCAGCCTCAAGGCTGAAATGTATTTCATGATTTTCCTGATGGACTTAGAAATAATTGCACAGCCACTCCATTTCAGTTCCTCATGATGCCTTGAACTAATGTAAATCAGATACATGTTACCATATGGTTAGTAGTGTATCAGGTTGGTGCTGTCCCTTTGTGATATGTGCATCATCCTGTGCATTAATAGAAGAGAAAGGTTTGCACAGGAAATGCTTATATTTTGTTAAGAGGCTCTTTTGAGGCTCATGGACAGATACCAACCTTGGGATGACAAGGGGAAAAAAGTGTGATAATACTGGAAATAGAGATGGTATTATTTTTAGAGGGGACTTCAGCACTGACAGTGCAAGCCCCTCAGTAGTAAGAAAAATGGTCCATTTTCCTTGGTGTAGAGAAGTAGCAAGTATGGTCACCACAGAATGTGTATGAAGAAACTGGACATTGTGTTTTATAGTTGTTTGATTTAAATAAGTTTGGTGGTAAGTGTTGCCTGACTTCAAAAATTTCAGTCTGACAGATAGAGAGACAGCACTTGGCCTCGTTAAGTGGATGTTTGTTGGCTGCCCATTAAGGTCCATCTGGGTTGGCTTGTTTACAGAATTGATTGGTAGGGACATCTGGAGCTCATCTTGTCCATACCCCTGCTCAAGCAGGGCAGTATCATTATCGTTCCTTCTGAGTGAGATCCAGGAATTCCCATACTGTTGGGCTCTGTACAATTGCAGAGTGACCAACCATCCGTGCTTTAGCACTACAGAAAACCTGTCACCCGTATTATTTCTTTTCTAGTGTCCAGTGATTTATTCTTTGTCTTAGTTGACAGGAATGTGTGTCTGTGTTCCATTAAACATACAAGTGTTTGAGCAAGCTAGTGTCAGAAAAGAACAAGGTAAACAGGACACTTGTTGCAGAGAACGGTATCCATGGGTAGAAAACTTTACCCATGTCTTTACCCATGGCTTAAAGGCTTAGGCAAGTAGAGAACTCAGAGCTTTTCCACAAGGAGAGTACTCTTCAGTTCAAAGTTAAGAGAGACCAGTGATTTTGATGCTGTATGGATTGGGTCCTTTTCTTGCTGATAACATGGGAAGGTTATTTCAGAAAGGTAAAGAAAAGTCTCTTGCATACTTTGAATAACTGTGAACAATTCTTAGCTGAAGAAGAGTCCATAAGATTCATGTGATGTGAGAGGCATAGCCAGTGGTTTAGGGAAATATCCCTCAAGCGGGATGGGAGATTAGAGTATGTGCTGTATTACAAACTTAATATGCATGTCTGTGTTGTGGGTGCGCATATAGTAGGTCACTCAAACTTGGACAATTCTTTTGACACTGTTTGCAGAACACCTTATAGCAGATCCTGTAAAACAACCACAAAAAAAAGTGCTAGGACATACAAGCCATAGCTCAGTTACTGTTGTTTGTTTCATGGTCTATATTTTGTATGATGATTGCACAGTAAGATTCATTTTGCCTGTAGGAAGAAGGCTGTAAGACCTTATGTCTTATACTGTGGGGATTATTAAATGCCTACATTGTTTTTCAAGGCTATAATAAAGAGAAGTAGCCTGAAGCCAGGAAGGATTTAATAAAGGTGTACTTTGGAAATGCCAGTCAAAGAATCTTAGGGTGCAGTTTCACAAGCACTTGAAGCTGGCAGTGAAGACGACAGAAGCTTTCTTGACATGTGTTCATATGTGGTCATTTATTTCTCCATTATGCTGTCCTTTTGTCCTTCCTTTGTGCTGGTCTGAGAACACGTTGCTGAGACTTCAGGTTGTCTTATATTCAGCGTCATTTTTCTCTGGTATCCAAATACACATGTTCTGGAACTTGTTACTGTTTTCCTGTCATGACAAGCTAACATCAGCCCAAGATTTTAATTTTTTGGTTTTTTTTTTCAGTTTTCTCCAAGCAGAGAGACAAGGAGACAACCTTATCAGATATTATTTCAGTACCAGCCCAGCCTTAGTGGTTCTGTGTTCTGCAGTTGCCAACAACGGCAGTAGCTTCTAGGCCCTGGTTGTCATCTTACTGGCAGACAACTTAGACTTTCACAAAAGAAGGCTTGCTAGAATAATGATGCTACTTAGTACTGCAAGTTTATTAGTTATCTATCACTGTTGATAGGTTTGGATGTTCAGGTATCTTCCTGTAGGTCTTCACATAAACATTTGGCCACCAAAGCTTCTTTTCTTCCTTCTTCAGGGATGAAATCATCCCAATATTTTACTAGGTGACCAGAGGCTGCCAAGTTTTGTCAAGGTTAATTTTTAAAAAATTTTTAATTCTCTTGAAGGAAGAGAATGGGCTAATGAACCTGTTTTGAATCCTGTAAAGATCATTTTAGTGTTCTCTGGCTTCCTGTGCTCCCATTGCTAACAGAACTGATGAAACGTACCAGGTCCCATGGGGAAGATGTCTTTTATTTTTGTCTGGTTTGTTCATCTTTGGTGCAGTTGCTGCTGTTGAGTAGTGAAAAATAATTCTATTTCATCAGAAAGACCCCAAGCTGCTAAGAACATGGCAGATAGTAGCTTTATAACTTCTAAGGCAAACTCTTAGCACTCGTGCTGCATTCTGTTAGTCTTTTCCCTTGACCCCATGGAAGATACTTAATTGCTTTTACAGAGATCTGTTTGAAATCCAGAACTTCCTTTCAGACTGCCTTAAATGTTACAGAAACTTCTTCTATGGCTGAACAAATTTGTACCTATGCATAGGTCATCTCAACTCCAGGGTATCTTGTCACCACTGAGCTGCAATCTTCAGTATTAACCATAAAGCCTTTTGATGGTTCATCTCTAACTTTAGGACAGCCAACAATAAGTGCTGTTGTAAGTTGAACAAATCTAGTCTGCCTTCTGTTTCCTATGTGTTTTTACAAAGAAAGAAAATCAGAGGGTAAAAAAAAGTCATAAGGAGGAAATTACAGTTTTGTTCAGACATACTCAGATCTCAGGTTTACATTCAGGATCAAGCTAGGCAGCTAGAGGAGCTTTGAAAAAAGATTCAGTTATTTTTAAGATCTCCACTAATTCCGATGCCTGTTCCCCTGTGAAGATTGCACCCCTTTGTGCAGCTCTGCCCGATTATGCTGGCTGCAGAGCTGATAGCCCAGTCTCCAAACCAACTGAGATCCCAATGTGTCAGACCTGCTGGGGTCTTTATCATCAAAAAGGATCCTGTTTTCTGGTCTTTGCAGCTCAGTGTTACTTTTGGCTGCAGCTAACGTCAGGCTTTAGCTCCTATTCTGTTCTGCCTTCTAGTCCTGACTCTTGCTGGCATTGGGCCATATTTTTCCTTAGCAGTCTGTCTCGGGCATCCAGCTTAGCATATGATTTTGGTTTATGGACCCCTTTGATTCTAGACTTCAACTGACCATTGAGCATGATCTTGTTTTGCTGCTTGAATCTGTCTGTTCCTCAGCTGCTTTGTCTTTCTGCCCTTGGTCACAATGACTACTGCACCTGTTTCTTGTTCATATCCCAAAAAATCTATGAGCATCCTGAAGGTCATGGTCAGGAGAAATAAACTGTCGTCTCGGCTTTTGTGGCTTCCTTTGATTTCAGCTTGTCTTCCCACGTACAGGTTAGTTCAGTCACTACCATTGACTTGTGTGACAGATCACACTGAACTTCTGTGATTTGAACACTGCGGCTAGAGGGCACATTATTCTGTTTGCCTGTTGCTGCTCATTACTTACACCTTATCTTTTTCAGGGCCATTCATTCGGTGTGCTTCAGCAGAAGATAGTCTGTGCTAGCGCCAGAAGCCATGAAACTTTCTCCCCATAAGTCAGCAGCAGGGCAGTTCTGTGTGTTGGGTTTTTTTTCTGTCTCAAAGAGGAAGTGAGGGCAATGATATCTCTAGCACTTAAAGAAGTTCAATAGCTTCATCTTCACATCCAAGTTCAGGGCAGTGACTGTAGTCGTAGTTATTACTTTTTTTTTTTTCCAGAGAAAGGATTGGTTTATGTCTGTTGACTTTGAGATGCCTATGTCCACATAGATACCGGAGTATTTCACTAGATGTATCTTTATTTCATAGTGAGTCAGAACCATGACTAATAAAAAAAATTCTTTAGATTTTTTCCACAGCAAAAGACAATCTAACCAGTGCATTGAGAGAGTTTGCAATCCACCAGAGACAAAGTAGACGTTCTGTATTTCCTAGCCAAAAGGCTGAGGAAGGGACTCTTAGACTAGCAACTTTTTTTTATCAAATTACACCCTTTGCTCCCATTGAGTCCCTATTGCTAATTATTTATGCCCAGAGTACTGCTTTCACAGAACACATTTCAAAAGGTGCAAGCTCTGACTGTACAACTGGATGCTTCACTTACTGTCCCAGAGCAAAACTCTTTTGTCATGCACAAGGATGCATTTATACAGTGCTTCCTGTGATGCCCCCCCTGAGTCTTGCAGTCCTGGTTACTGACTTCATGCTCCCTGGCGGTCTTCTCAGGTTGCAGGTGACACTGTCTTTGATTTGAAGTGATTGCTGTTCTGGTGGTAGAACAGCCCATTTGTTGTTTGCAGGTGAATGGTGTTTTATCTCTCTTCTCCAATTAATTTGACCATGATAAATAGTTTGCATTTGGGCTGAGGAGATCATTTCTACAACCAAACAGCACGAAACCACTGCCGCACATCAGAACAGAATCTGTACACGCTAAAATGTATGAAGAGTACTTTGATTATATCTTTCAAGTAAGTTGGTGATGGGCAACACTATCATTAGCAAACATATCAACAAACAAGATAGCAGTTGATACCTCTTCTCTGTGAAACAGTTGACAAGTGGAATTTGGGAATCAGGCTCCCATTGAAGTGTGTGCATTTTATCTCCTGGGAGTGTCTGACTTCTCAGTGAGTGGACAGAGCTTCTTTTTCCTGCAGAACCACAAGTGGGAAATCCAGCTGGATATCTTGAGGTACATCATCTGGGGTTTGGAAAATCCCAAGATTTGTCTACAAAAGATACTGAAAGAAAGCTTTGATTTTTTTTTTTAATTTTTTTTTTCTTTTGCCTAAACTGTTCTGCACTGAAGATCTCTGTGGACACATTCCTGATTCCACTGTTAGCCGATTGCTGTATGACTTTCCTGATTTTCATGGTCCCAGGGCATAAGGAGGCATTGATAATTTTGCCTGCTGTAGAATAGCTGAGACAGTTTTGCTTTGGGGATTCTTTATTTTGTTTTATTTATTGTTATTTTGCTTTGCTGAGAAGGAGTCTTACCCAACTTCCATCATTGCTAGCTCAGAAGTACAATACCAGTCTTACTATATTCTGCTGGGTTGGAGGCTAAGTACTGCAATGTACTACTACCCCTTTCAACAGAGTTCTCATTAGCAGCAAGAGGTTAAGGTGTTGATATAATCAAATCAAATCCAAAGAGAATCAGATCCCCTGCATGACATTATCATTGGTCTCTGTCCTGCTTATACCTCAAACTCAGTAAGTTTGGGTTGTTTGCTGAAAGCATGAGTTCAGTCTCAGCTCTTTATTTGGTCAGTGTTTATGTAGCAGCCAGCTCTAAAAACTGTCCATAAAGTGGTTTTCCACTAGGAAGATTGGAGTGATCTAAGCATTTCTGGATGATGCCACCTATATAGTATTCTCATTGTGCTAGATGTTTCTGTTCACATTCCTTGTCAAAAGTCTTTAACCTTTTGAGGTTAGAGGTTGTATATCTCAATATATACGTTATATATATAGAACATATATACATGCACCCAGGCCATTGGAACATGTCTGTACACCCAGGAGAAATGTATGGCCACAGCCACTTCTATATAGAGCCTGTGAAAATGTTTGCATTATGGTTCATTGTTTGACTGAATGACGCTCTGTTTGAGGCACGCTTCATTGAAGCTCAAGCAGTGTTAGTGGCACTGCTGAGAACAGTCTTCGTCTGCAAAGTAGTTACCTGGAGTTCTGACTGCATCCTTTCTGAGATGTGAGTGCTCTTGGAGATCAAGCATTTGGTATAATGATCTGGCTATTACTGCATGTATAGAAAATTTCCGTGACCACATCCATTTGAACGTGCTGGAGACCAGTACTTAGTCATCCCTGAGTGGATACAGGGAAAGTCCATGAAAGATACAAAATTATTTACAAGAAACTAAATTTCTTCAAAATGTGTTACCGAATGCTCTCATGCTGTTCCTTCTTCTCATGATGCATAGCTGAAGAGGAACTGAACTGACAGTGGATGCACTTTGACTGATATGCTCATGCGTTGATCACCAAGGGGGCTGGGAGACAGCGCATGCAAGTCTTCAAGCATGCCACTGCTAGTTAGAGAAAAAATTAGCTAATCTTGAGTGACAGGTTGCAAAAGATCTGATAAACTTCTCTGGGAAGTGTGTTGGGAATAATGCATTTTGGCTTGCTGTTTTCAGGAGCACCAGAACTTTTACTCCAGTGACATGTCCTTGGGCTACCTGGTGCTTTCTGTGAAGTATGAACAGATCGAGAAACATGAAAACCTACGCCTGTTGCTGAGGTAACAGTCCCTGTTGTTGAAGTGGTGTTACTGTGCTGTGTCTCTTGTCTTACCTTGAGCTTCCTCTGTGTGCATATGTGTGTGAATCTCCTGTCCTCCTGGAGAGGACTGCAAAGGAACCTTTGAGCCTTCTTTTCATGCCTCCCCCTTCCAGTTGCTCTCAGCAGTTTCCTTCAGGAAGCTGAACTGTTTGTAGGCACATCTTTATAGTTCCTGTGTGAAAAACATGTGTTCTTCCCTCAAAAAAAATTTTTTTCTGTTTATTTTGCTTGCTTAGAGACATGTGAATGCTCTCTAGGACAGTATGGATTCCCCAGTGAAGGGCAGCCTCGCCCAGGCCTGTCTTTGGACTTTGTGCTTGAGACTAAGTCTCCCTTGCCAGTGAACTAGAACATTCCTTAACTTCCCAGGACAGCCTATGAAGTGCCATAACCTTTAGGGCTTCCACAGAGAGCCACTACCCAGAGAGAGCTGCTGAATGAACTAGAGGAAGAAGGACAGAGATGGCTCTTGCAGAGGTGAGAGGCATGCTGCAGAGAAGCTTTTTACCACACTGTGGGCTGGGTGCGCTTCCAGTAGGCAATATGCTACTGGAAGCAACTGATGTACAGTTGCTGCTGGCAAGGATTCATCCAGGACTGAGGGAAAATACTGGTTACATAGGAGTCAGCTACAAGAGAATCACTGGTTGTTTTCCTCCACTGTACGTGGAGAACACTTCAGAGTGCCAAGGCAGAGCAATAATGTGTGTGGGGAAAGAGAGCCTATTTGTGAGCTGTGTCAGGCAACATTTATCTCAGCCCAGAAATCTGCCTGCATGGAAGAGACTGATGAAGAACAAAAGGGTAGTAATTAATCTATGAAGATATCCTATTATATACAGCACATTTTGTTCAATAGCTTGTTTATAATGGTTTGAAGAGGACTCTGACAGTCCAATATTTCTTCACCCCTAGAAAGATGTCTCTGATATATGTAGAGAAAGGCAGCTTTTCTCCAGCAGCTTTCTGGAACTATGCTATCCAGGTTTCTATCTCCTGTACTTTGCATAGATTTGCTTTCCTAGCCTGTCTCTAACAGACTTTTTAACAGTCTTTCAAACCCTCATTGTATGAATGATGAGGATCATAGAATTGTAGGCTGGAAAAGATCTCTAAGATCCTCAAATCCAGCTGTCAGCCCAACACCACCATGCCTGCTAAACCATATCCCGAAGTGTCACATCTACACGTTTTTTGAACAACTCCAGGGATGGGGACTCCAGCCTGTTCTAATGCCTGACCACTCTTTCAGTAAAGAAATTTTTCCTAATATCTAATCTAAACCTCCCCTGACGCAGCTAGAGGCCATTGCCTCTTGTCCTATTGCCAGGTACTTGGGAGAAGAGACCAACACCTGCCTCACTCCTTTCAGGTACTTGTAGAGAGCGAGAAGATCCCCCCTCAGCCTTCTCTTCTCCAGACTAAACAGCCCCAGCTCCCTCTGCCGCGCCTTGCAAGGCTTGTTCTCTAGACCCCTCACTAGCCTTGTTGTCCTTCTCCGGACATGCTCCATCAACTCAATGTCTTTCTTGTAGTGAGGGGCCCAAAACTGAACACAGTACTCAAGGTGTGGCCTCACCAGTGCTGAGTACAGGGGCATGGTCACCTCCCTGCCCCTGCAGGCTACACTGTTCCTGATACAAGCCAGGATGCCATTGGCCTTCTTGGCCACCTGGGCACACAGCTGGCTCATGTTCAGCCGGCTGCCAGCCAGCACCCTCAGGTCCTTTTCCGCCGTGCAGCTTTCCAGCCACTCCTCCCCAAGCCTGTAGCGTTGCATGGGGTTGTTGTGACCCAAGTGCAGGACCCAGCACTCGGCCTTGTTGAACCTCATACAGTTGGCCTCAGCCCATCAATCCAGCCTGTCCAGATCCCTCTGCAGAGCCTTCCTACTCTCGAGCAGATTGACACTCCCACCCAGCTTGGTGTCTTCTGCAAACTTACTGAGGGAGCACTCAATCTGCTTATCCAGATCATTGATTTAGATGTTAAACAAGACCGGATGTACGAATTCATCTTACAAATCCAGTAGAATACTGTGTCTGTGAGTTGTATTTCAACATTTAGATTTCTGTGAAAGAAAAGGGAGGGGGGGAAAAGTATTTCTTCAAGCAAGAAAAGAATGGAAAGGAGCAAGAGACTAAGCATCCCTGATTTGTCTTCCTCTGCTCCCCACAAGAAGTGATGAGCAATAAGAAGTGTAACTACCTCCATTTTCCAGTGATTTTATGCATCAATCTTAAAAGTAATCCCCTGGAATTAACTGCTTTAAGGATAATATGAAGGAATGCCTACTCTTTCTTTAAAGAGCTGGTGTTGCTTGTGTCTTCCTTCAGCTTTTGTTCTAATGCCTTTTTTGTTTTGTATCAGGACTCGAACTGGTACCAAACATGACCTGATCCCCATTTCCTGTCTGAATGAATTTCCCAATGCTGTCCAGATGGCGAAGGTGAGATTTGTGCTTGCCTGTTTGCTCCTACAGCCTCATTCTTCAAGTTATTTTCACCTGCCCTCCCAATAGTACTGTCAAATACTTCCCTTTTACACTTCCATTTAGCTTCTCTTCTTTTTCTTCTAATTTTACCTCAGAATTTTTGCCTGAAGGGACTCCTGTCAGATAATTCTAAACAGCGCATACACTTTCATCCCCACAGCAAGCTAGGGCACATGATAATCATACTTCTGTTTCCCTCTCTCTCACTCAACAGCTACTGTGTGAGGACGTGAATGTAGAACGCTTCTTTCCTGTCCTCTACCCCAAGGTATAATGTTACATTATGTCTGTATGTCCCTTTTCTATCAAGGTCTCGCTAATGACGTCCAACTGATATGTATTTTCATTACCTCAGGCTTCGCAGCTTATTGTTGCATTTGATGAACATGTCATAAGTAATAACTTCAAATTTGGGGTCATCTACCAGAAACCTGGACAGGTAAGCTCCCTCAGATCCCACGATACTTGAGGCAAAACAAAGAGTCAGTTCTCTTAGCTTAAATGTAATAACAAGGTCTGTACTATCCTGTGAGAAATACAGATGCTGTAAAGAGATAGAAGCTTGCCTTATGTTGATTGATTTGTTTGTGCAGGTGCTCAAAGCTGATTGAGCTGTGTATAGAAATTACTGCCTGTTCTTTTTACTGCTTGTGCTCCTTATGACTTCTCCTTTCCTTTTGAAGACGACTGAAGAAGAAGTCTTCAGTAACACAGAGGAGAGTCTGGGTTTCCTGGAGTTCCTGGATTTCCTTGGTGACAGGATTCAGCTGCAGGATTTCCGTGGGTGCGTACCCAGTGCCGCTGGAAAGCCAGATTGAGTTAGGGAACGCCGCATGTTGAGATGCTGTGGCTCTGTTAGAGCCCTGCTTTCAGAAAAGTGCTGTGTCCTCTGAATCCCAGTGCAGGTGGAGAAGCCCAGAATGCTTTTGTCAACCATCCTGTCTGGGACCCAGCTGGAGCTTAGGTCTCTGCTGGTATTTTCATTTAAATGTCTCGTAGTATCTCAATCTGACCCACAGTATCAGTAAATAATTTCATGTGACTGCGAATGTAAGTTTGTTTCACAATAGTAGGGCTCAGTATTGTTTTAACCTCTTTCTGGGGGGCAGCCTGTCCTTTCTGGAGTTCTAAAATATGGATTGTGTTTCTCAGAAGAATGCCAAAGAAGGTAGCTCCTTTGAGGATCCCTGGTTTAGCTTCATAGATTTTAGCAAGCACGTTCATCAGCAGAAACACTGTGCAGCTTCAGTCAGTGCATTTGTTTTGAGAAAACTCGGTGCCCCACTATCACTGATTTCTGAAAAATCACCTTTGATAATACTGATGTACCAAGCTACTGTTGTTGATAGCTTCTTGCTTCTCTCCACTTTCTCGTTTCTGTCCTCCCTGACCTATGGTGTGGTATGGATTTGCTCAGTTTCCGGGGAGGCTTGGACGTCACCAGAGGTCAAACAGGCACTGAGTCGGTCTATACAAATTTCCGGGGCAAGGAGATCATGTTTCATGTGTCTACAAAGCTGCCCTTCACAGAGGGAGATTCCCAGCAGGTATTGGAAGGAGAACTAAGGAGTTCAACAGCATGGCTAAGAGGGGAGGTGTAGGGTCTCTTTAAAGGGGAGAATGCCTGTGTAATGTTGGGACTTACGGCTGGAGTAGTGGTGAAAGTAGTGATGATGGGTTTGGTTGAACAGATGGGTTGGAGATGCTAGAAAGACTGGTGTTTGAGGCCCTGTCATACTGTTCTACTCTCTTTCAGCTGCCTTGTTGCTTTATTTTTTTTTTCTCCTCTCCAGCTTCAGCGGAAGCGTCACATTGGGAATGACATTGTAGCCATCATCTTCCAGGATGAAAGCACGCCTTTTGTTCCTGATATGATTGCTTCTAATTTCCTACATGCTTATGTGGTTGTTCAGCTCACTCATGGCACCACTGGGGACACTCTCTACAAGGTACACAGAGCCAATAGATTCCTCTGTACTGATTTACTGGTACTGATCCTTTAAGTGGAAACCTGTTCTTGGCCCTTTGGGAGAGGTACAGGTGCAGCCAGCTGTCATGCTAACAGCTTTGCCTGCTCTGTTGGTAAACCTGATTAACATTTTCAGTGAAAGGCAATAATTAGATCTATTACCAGCAAACCTAGATATCCAGTACCTGCCACCAGCTCTCCTTCTGCTTCACCCACTCTTTGACCTCTGTCCAGAAGACTCCTTACTGCTATGTTGTTCTCTATTCTATAGGTTTGCAGAGGTCCTCTATGTTTGGTGGGATTTTTAGCAATCTGTGTTCATGTTTGTTTAGTATTCAGATTTCATAAAGATACTGGTAAGCTGGATGGGGCTAGGAGGTGGGGCTGAGAATTAGTAAAATTCTGGAATGCAAGTATTTTACTGAAAGGCGTCCAGGACTGCTTGCTGCCTCCAGCTAGCAAATGTAAGGTTAACGAATAATTTGATCCATTTGCGAAGTATTTACACATGAAACTAGAATGTGCTTGTATGTTTTTCAAAGCAGCGGATGAATTTCTGAAGCTTAAAGGTTGGGCATTGAAGCAGGATGAATTCAGATAAAAAATTTTTGTTTACATCAAAGAGCACAAGGAGCAATTGATGCCATTTTGGGGGATATCTTGCTTGTATTGTGTAAATCAGGTAAAACTCATTGACCTGACTGACAGCCTTATCTGCATTGCTCATGCTGCAGAGCACGGTGGTGAGAGCTTGCACTGCCTGAGACTGTAGGTCAGATACAGCTGGTTGGCATCTGAGCCAGCTATGTCTGCTGTGGGGGATCGCAGAGCTGGTGTCCATCTGGCAGCGAAGAGCTACCTGTTGGGCCTCCAGCTGAAAGAAGCCCTGCTAGAACATGAATTCCCTATCTCCAGCCTTCGGACATAGCCCTTCCTCTGTCACATGACTCTATGGATGTCTATATAACTTTCTGTTCAACTTTCAGTCATGGTTAGAGAGCAGAAAATATATAGAAGCTTGTCTTCTGTGATGGATTTTCCATTGCAGAAACATTTTAATCAAATTGCTATGTCTCATGTTATATAGGAATTCTGATTTGGTGATGATCAGTCCTTATGCCTTGAAGGTCTACATGAACACCAAAAATACAAAAATTAGGACAGGATCCCCATTTCCTCTCCCACCAAAGAGGGTGCTGGGGGTGGAACCACCACTTTCTATTGTTCCCTATACTATGGGCAACCAGATATGTAGTTTGGGAAATCTTTTTTCAATCAATTGTTCCATTTACTTAAGTTTTAGTGCCAAGTGGTTACACTGGAATATTAATGGCATTTATTTCTTTGAATCAATATCTGAAATCAGAAAACTAAAAATGTAAAGTAGGATTTTAACTGGTAGATATCTTTTGGGAGGGAGGGAGATGCCTTGTAATTCGGGGAGCCGGCCTACAATGTGAGAAAACCAAATTAAATCGAGGGCTTCTTCCCTTCTTCCTCTCATTAAACTCATATCTCTTATTGGCTCTGTGACATTTACACAGGAGTGTTATTTCGAGGCAGCTGGTGTTAAGTTTTTCTGACACTTGTTCCCTGTTCTATGAAATGGCAAATAATGGTATTGTTTCATCTCAGACATGACAAAAAAAGCCCCTGTGAAATATTCTTAAACACTGTATGTGTCTGGTTAGATAGCTGCATATAATTATAGGTACGTGCTGTGAAGTACCAAGTGACAGTGTGTAAAAACTGGACTGCGTTACAGTTACCGTTTTTGGCATTGGTATGTCAAGTAGGAGCATGTTAAAAAAAAAAAAACTAGCATAGATTTCCTTATCTCTTACTGGGAAAGTGCTTTTGTATGCTTACCATCTGTGACTCAGAGAGGCAGTGTCACTGCAATACTCACCTCAGTGTGCAGTGTATCTCCACTGAGGATTCTCTGTCAAAAAAAAAGATCAGTACAACCATATTGACAAAGGTTCTTCTAGTGGAGGTAGATCTTGCAGCTGAATAGAAGCATCTTAATTTGTTTTTGTTCTAAATACACTGGTTATTATTAAAAATATTACTTAAAAATATTTTTTTAAAAAGAAATTGGTTCAATGATTTTGTGTTGTTCTTACTGTGTGGACATTTATGTGACTGAACTTCTGGGAGATAAACCAGCACATGCATTCACCAAGTACAGAAACAGATGGATGCACGGGACAGTATAATGGGTCTTGCTTGGATATGTAAATGATTCGGGAGGGATCAGATGTTCCATAGTAGTTCGTCTCTTCTCCCGGGTAACTAGTGATAGGACAAGAGCCAATGGCCTCAAGTTGCATCAGGGGAGGTTTAGATTAGATATTAGGAAAAATTTCTTTACTGAAAGAGTGGTCCATGAGAAGGACAACAAGGCTAGTGAGGGGTCTAGAGAACAAGCCTTGCAAGGCGCGGCTGAGGGAGCAGGGGCTGTATAGTCTGGAGAAGAGAAGGCTAAGGGGGGATCTTCTCGCTCTCTACAAGTGCCTGAAAGGAGGTTGTAGTGAGGCAGGTGTTGGTCGCTTCTCCCAAGTACCTGGCAATAGGACAAGAGGCGATGGCCTCTAGCTACGTCAGGGGAGGTTTAGATTAGATATTAGGAAAAATTTCTTTACTGAAAGAGTGGTCAGGCATTAGAACAGGCTGCCCAGGGAGGTGGTCGAGTCATCATCTCTGGAGGTGCTTAAAAAAGACGAGTAAATGTGGCACTTCAGGATATGATTTACTAGGAATGGTGGTATTGGGTGGATGGTTGGACTTGAGGATCTTAGACGTCTTTTCCAGCCTATGATTTTATGACTCTGTGATTCTATGATACTTATTTTTTTTTTCCCCTTATATTGTTTCAGGTTTCAGTCACAGCCCGGGATGATGTCCCCTTCTTTGGACCTCCTCTGCCAAATCCAGCCATATTCAGAAAGGTTTGTTTCTCTGGTTCAGTGTTAGATGGCAGGGGGATATAGTAGACACCCTTGTGTTCAGAGTCAGTATTGTCAGTCTGGCTAGGTGACTTTGGAGGTGTAAAGAGTAGTAAGGCAGAGCTTTTCTCATGTGATATCTTTGTTACTGTCTTCATCTCTAGTGTAGTCTTCATCTTGTCTTGCAGAGTGCAGAGTTCCGTGAATTCCTCCTGGTTAAGCTCATCAATGCTGAGTACAGCTGCTATCGAGCTGAAAAATTTGCTAAGTTAGAGGTGAGTCTATTACCTGGGTGCTTCCATTATAAATTATAAAACTATATTACTGCCAGATTAAGAAAATGCAGTATATTTTTTTACTTTCTTCTAATTTTGTGTTGCTTAAAAAAGGTGAAATGTGGTTATGCTCAGCTATGTGATACTTCCTTTGTATTTCGCAGCAGGCGTGATAGAATATGAACAGGTACATTATAATGTAAAGATCTAATCCTCAAGTAAGAATGGGAATATGATGTATAAATTTTGCTGAAGGAAATTTTGTATTACCTGAAACTCAGTAGTGTCCTACAGGATGTGTACTGATGTCACTGATTTTGGTTTGAGGTACCAAAATTCTGTTCCAGCCTCTGCTGCTTGCCTGATCTAGAAAAAACTGCCCTCAATCCATGCTTCTGTTTCATCACCTGTAGAAAAGTACTGATGTCCTTTATGACTTGCTTTAGAAAGATTTTAAAAGGGCTGGGTATTACTGTAATATATTCCATAACTATACGGCTAAAGCCACTTCATGCTGTTTAAATTAATTTTCATGTTTTTTGGGTTTTTTTGGTTTCGTTTTTTTTTTTAAGGATGTGAGACATTGCAAAGACAGGCAAAAAAAAATCCCCTCTACTCCCAATAATAACTGCGTTTTCATTCCCAATGTTGATGCAGGAAAGAACCCGGAGTGCCCTCTTGGAGAGCCTTTTCGAGGAGCTGCAGCTTCGCAGCCGCAGTATGGTGGGATTGCCCATAGGGGAGGATGACAAGATAGAGAATGGCAGTGGGGGCTTCCTCGAGAATTTCAAGGTGAGCCGTAGTGGATTGACTGATTCCTTACCCAGTTGCTCACACTTTTCTCAAGCTCATTGTGTGTTCCTCCAAGTAATATTGACCCTGCTGATTGGCTGTGCTTAGGGTGAGACAGAAAAAAAGTCTTTCCATCCAGCAGCCTTTCTTTAGAGCATCGTCAACGTGCTTTACCATATCTCTCAAGGAAAGACATTTTTCCCCTTCCTGTGCTCCTTTCTACAGAGCTACAGCGTGATCCAGGGTGGAATTCCATACTGCCCCTGAGAAGTGAAACTCCTTATGCTTCACGCTGATGTCTGCTGTCAGATGGGGTTTCACTCCATGACTTACAGAAAATGGAGTCAGTGTTTGCAAGAGGAGTTCTAATAACTAGCAGCAAGCAGCTTTCAGTTCCTACAGCAGATCTTCTCCAATTCATTTTCATTATAACTGAAAGAGTTGTAAGAGCCACTGCAAGAGTTTCAATGTATCTGTAAATGTAGTGTCTACAAAAACTGTGATGCTTTACTTACCTTCTAAAACCCAAAGTTAATTTACCTTTGTTCAGTGTAGAAACACTTTTTTTCTTTCTTTTTTTTTTAATAAATCAGGTTCAGGTGACAGAACTAACTTTTAAAAGTGATCAAGACTATATGAGAAAGCAAAGTGTTTGTACGAAAAGGCAAACTGAGTTTTGAACTGATTATATACAGAGAATCTTACATCACTTTCCTATCTACTTCCCCGTTCCCAGTTCTGTGGGAAGAGCCTCACCACTTCATTTGTATAATGTTATCTGTCTGGACAGAGAGATGTATTACAAATAGCATTTCTTCAAATGGCCTCCACCTGCTTTGTATGGTGGGCTGGTTAGGGTTATTAAGGGCTGTGAAACTGATCCATTCACATACAGGTCTGGTAGCTATCTGCGTAGCTTTGGTCTGAGCTGGGATGTTTTGGTGAGGTGTATTTTTACATACAACCAGTCAACTCTGCCTTTGCTGCTAACCAGGATTTTCATACCCATCCAGGTCTTACACTAATTATCCCAAAATGTCCTTTTCTGACTTCTAGCAGATGCTGTGATTTGCACATTACGTACGCAGATAACCTTTGTAAAAGGCTGAGAAAACTCAGAAAATGGCTTTTTCAAATGCTGCAGATTTTGATATGACTGCTTTGCCCTTGGAACCAGCACTCACATTCATGCAAGACTGAACCTTACAGTCTCAAATAGGAGTTTGATTTTGTGTTTTGTAGCCTGTACTGGGTAGGACTGCTCCAGATGATGCTGTCTTATCCAGTGTGCTGAGATGCTGGTAGGTAATCTCTATTTATTGCAACAAGACAAGGGACGTGAGAGTAGAGAATATCCTCGAGGAAGAGTTCTTCCCTGGGAGTGAGCTACATGAATCAGCGAGGACCAAAAATGGGTGATCTCTAAGATGCTGCCTTCTAGGAGTTAGGATTTCTGTGGTTCTGGTGTTGGTCTGTCACAACTTTCCACCCGATCTGTGGTGCTTTTCGTGCTGCCCTACTGTGTGCATGTCTATATGTGTATCTGCGTTTGTCTGTTTCCCTGCCTCCTTTCTGTTCAGCGGGTGATCAGAGGCCGCAGCCAGAGCCTGGATACCATGGGGATATCCATGAGAAAGCAGCAGCCAGCCACCCTGCCCAGCCGCCCAACTACACCTGGCCTTGCCCTCAGCCAGAGTGTCGCCGAGGGCCCTAAGGCCATTGCTGCGGTAAGGTATTAGGGTGGGCTGTAAGAAGAAACCCGGCATACCTTTGTGACCCACCCATACATTTTGTTTCTCTTCCCCTATTAGTTTTTCCTCTTGTCCTTTGTGAATCTCTTTTTGTTGTATCATCCCATTTCACAAGTGGTGACAGCATGTGTTGCAGTCTGTTTTGTCTGTGCCTATCTCTAGCCCCAGTTCATCTGTAAATTAGAGCTGAGATTGATGCAGACTGGGAGAAGAAAGCCAAACATGATTCTACATCAGACATCTATCTCTGCTATCCTGGACTAGATCCTGTACGTTGCCATACCTTAAAGAAGTGCATGCGCTGTGGTTTGACCGGAATGATACTGTATTGTCATATGGCAAGAGCTGAGAACATGAGGACACTAGATCTGTTCCATTTTCTTCAATTTCACCAATCAGATGATTTCCTGTAATATAAACAGATGCACAATGTTTATTCAAGGTGCTGTTTTGCTGTAAATAGAATTTGCAGTAGAATTAATAAAGTTCGGGGTGAGGAAAAAAGTGAATATTTCTAGTCGCTATCAAAGCATTTCTTATTTGATAGGGATACTAAATGTCAGTGATCAGTGTGAGCATAATAAATCCATGACAGATGTTTCCAGAAAAGGATCCATGTTTCTGATGTTGGAAATATGGTTACCTTGGCCGAAGTGCATCCAGCTGATTGTGGTCTCTGTGCTAGTGATGTCAATACAGGCAAACTACAAAAGCATCTCTGAGTAAGCCAAGAAGGTGCCTGTCAGTGTGGAATTTTCTTGGTGACAGTTTACTCAGTTGTATGTGTTCTTTATGTCAGCACAACAAAGTCACAGAAAAGTAATGACTTGGGTTTGCTGCCTACTTCTCTGCTTCTAGTTTCTCTGCCTTTCTGATTCTGCCTCTCCTTCTCTCATGATGTGGGGATACCGCCTTTCCCGAGCCTCTTTCTCTGTATACTGGCTGTGTATCTTGTACTGCCTTTGTTTCTATATCTCTCTGTCTCTTTCTCCTACCGCCTTTGTAAGCCCTAGCTTCTCTCACTGACAGGAAGTACTCCTTGCGCTGGTGGAGCTGGGCCGTGCTATTGTACTGCAGGGTGAAGGAGAGGATCTGGATCCACATTGCAAACTCCCTCTCCTGTGCTTCCAGTTCTCCATTTTTTTCTGTCTTGTTCCCCTCCCTGCTTTCTGTCACACTCTCCTTTTTTCTAGTCTTTTGCCTTGCCTGGTAGGAGCCCATCACGTACTCGAGCCAGCCGCTTCCATGGGCGACGGAGTAGTGCCATTGGCATTGAGAACATACAGGAGGAAAAGAGGTATGAGCCGTGGGAAGATGAGGCAAAGAAAAAACTAGGAGGAGATGAGAAAAGGGAGATAGAAAAGCACATGTAAGGACATAAAGGGAACAGACAGGAATGAGAACTGAAGTGGACATGGTTGGAATGGGAAGAAAAGCCTGATTATTTGCTAATGGAGAAACAGACAAATGACAGAAACAAACAAAATAAAGAAGGACGTGGAAGTGGGGAGAATCAGTCTGAGGAAGAAGGGAGATGGGTGGAGGAAATGAGTGAGATTGCTTTTAACCATTTTGTGGAACGATCCAGGGCACTTGGTTCTCCTGTTCTGTATTTGCCACTTTTGGAGAAGAGTCAGATGAAGGGCTTTTACTTGGGAAGGGGGAATTGGGTGCTTGATTGTTTGTTTTCATGTTAAAAAGTTCAAATAGACAAAACTTCTGATGTCTTAAAAAAAGGATTTTTTTGAAAAAAGCTTTAAGTCAAAAGGACTGGTGTTTAAGTCAGATGGTCTGAGAAATAATTATAATTAAGGGGTAGCATACAGGTTTAAGGAGTGGTTTGGCATATTTAACAGAATTATAACCATTCAGAAGTTCTCTACTGGTCATGAGAGATTATTTAGTTAAACAAATAAATTTGTCTCAGCTAGAGCTGAGACACCTTTTTAACATTATACAGAATCTCATAAGTCACATGGGTGCTCTGCATGTAATACACAGTTTTCCCAGTTCCAAGGAACAGCTTAAAGACTCAGTGTAAAAGGGGAAAAGCCATCTTTAATGTGGAAACTAGTGATTTCACAACAGGTAGAATTATTACGTTTTCCCTTCTTTTTCCAGTTATTCTCTTGGACCTTTCCTTAATGAGGTGGCTGTGACCTAATCTGAATAAAAATAGTATAGAACTTTCTTGATAAAAAGAAAATTTTGAGACAACTTCCCTGTAACAGTCTAAGCCAACAAAGTAGCTGCAGCTCCTCACTGCTTTAGTTTTGTACCTTACATGGCTGTGTCCCTCGGTCCATTACTTTGTGTACAACATCCTTCACTATCCCCTTAAAAGATCTGTACCAGTTTTCTACACCAAGGAAAAATTGTGGAATTTCTTTTTTTTCTGCTTGTTCTATGAGGGAATTGGTAAGATATTGGATTTATTTAGATTTCCTGTTGCTTATTTGTAATCTTAGACATGAGGAACAGTAAGTCTTGTCTTGTGTTTTGTGAAAGTCTTTATGGGTGATTCTTGAAGCTGTACTTTCACTACAAACTGGTCTGTTCTAATAGTTCATTGCTACTGAAAAGCAGATATCATGCTTTCCCTCTCCAAGCGTCTCTTTCAGTTACCCAGTCCTATCCTGTTCCTTGTGATGGCTCAGATGCCTATAGTAGACCCTTCATGGAACTGATTCAGCCCGTTAATTTAACAGGAAAAGTACCTATCAACTTTATTTCATTGGATTAATTGTCTGCCAGGTTCTGCCATGAACTGGCTCATGGAGAAGTCTGATGGGTACCAGGACTGATGGAAAGCACACTCGGCAAGAGTGGAGGAGGCTGGAGCAGGCTCTCTCTCTGGCAACAATGAGCTCAACATACTGTGTGTGACTTCACCCTGAAGCTGCAGTTTAATGATATGCAGGCTTTGGTGACAGAGCTGACCCAGTCAATCCCGCTTGTTTGTGTCATGTGTCGTACAAGTTTCAGGGTTGTTTTAGTTCCAGGATTGTTTTTTGTCAGGATAATTTCCAGTCTCGCAAACAGTTGTATTAACACAAGTGAGGGCATGAGGAACTGTGACGTAAGGGTACAGGTAGGATCAACTCACCAAGAGAGCAAAGGAGGAACTTTGTGAACTCAATCACTGAAGCCACAAAAAAATGCCAGCAAAAACCTGAGTTTTCCAATCCTTAATTAAACATACCCTGCTTCTCGGTTACGTAGCTTTCTTCAGAAGTATCTTGACAAGTGCTAGTAGCAATAAAACTATTGTGTAACCATACTGAAACAGGGAAATTTGATGAATCCTTTTTCTTTATGCAATAAATATATGAGCTTTCTAATCAATCCTAGAGCTTCTTAAGACCAGTGAAATGGGGACGGTAGAAGAAAAAGTTGAAGAATTAAAGAATACCAAAATTAATTTAGACTTTTATATCAATTCAAAAGGAGCTTAAAGTTGGCTGTTTCTAATATATTGCCCTCAACAGGTCACATCTAAGGAGTCTGCCCTTTTCAACACAGCTGCATTTGCTTCCCTTTCATGTGTACATGAGAGATCCACCTTTGTATTGTGCCTTGTAAGGAAGTATTAGTATAGATAGTGGTTAACTCTGGCTCTGGGCTATAGCTGGTTTCTCTTTTGTCTCAGCAGAGACACTGCAGAGAGGATACAGAAGGTGCTGGACAGCCCAGGAACTTTCTTTGACCTGAAGTCTGATGGATCATCCAGTCCCAGCTCCCCAGAGTTCCCCAGCAGGAAGAGCAAGTGAGTTGAAAATAATTTTAATATTTGAAAGATACTCACTATGTCTGGCATTGGCTTAAGCGTCGTGCATGTCTTGCTCTATTGGAGGCTTTACTGAGATTGTCCACGAGGCATTGCAGCAATCTTAAAAGTTGAATGTCTGGCTGTGGCACAGTAATTGAGAAGCATGTAAGGAAGGAACTCGGGTTTCTTAAACAGCCAGTGAAGAAAGACTGGACCACTTAAAGGTGATTTTGGCTGTATCTTTACTGTAATGTTAGCTTGTATCCAGCAGGATATGCAAAGCCCTAGCTGTCCAATTATCCATGCTTATTCACGTATATGTTTCCTCTATGGTTTGCTCTGGAGTGATTTTGGAGCTTCAGGAGAAGCTCGGACAGGGGTATGTTGGGATGTTGGGCTGTATCCAAGTTTTTCCCCTTTAAGCAGGATTCGTGCTGCTGCTCCCAAACAGTGTGAACTAGCCTGTCTTCAGTCCTCCCAAAGTGTTACAGCAGTCTCATGTGTTGCACCTGTGTTTCATGGCTAAAGCACACCATACTACACTGAGTATTCTCCAGCAAAACACTTCATGCAGTGGTCTGCAAAATAGTTCTCCAGTTTCTAGTCATCAAAGACTGGAAAAATGCACTTTCCTGGTAGTGCAGCTTTGATGTTGCTAAGCTGTATTATGCTGGGATCGTTCAGGACTTCACGGAAACCACACTTTTACATTTCCAAGACTCCAGAGCAGCCTGTCTGTAAATCCAAGGCTGCAGCTGACTTTCTGGAACAGCTTGCCGCACCTGATTTTTTTCATGAGAACTTGTATGAGACCTGTGGCAAAAGGGCCACTGAGTACTTTGCAGTAGGGGGACTACGAAGGACTGGGGCTGCTCTAAGAAAATTTTAGGAGGTGCCCTCAAGCCAAGCCTCTATGGTTGTAGTTGCTCCAGGTGCCAAGTCTGAAAAGGAAGGGCCTTCCAACTAGACCCAATGCTCTCTAATCCTTAGAGGCTGGTGTCTGTCTGCAGTTGCTCAGCTACCCAGTTTTGTGCTGTAGGACTGCCCACAATTTTCTCACAGCCAAAGGTGCAGAGTTCTGGTAAGTATAGTTTTGTGATACTAGTTTTTGGGTTGGGTGGGTGACCAAATTTTGGTGGGGAGAAGGATGGGAGCACGGCTAGGAGGTGCAGACCGATTTAAGATGATAGCTCTGGCTGCCAAGGACAAGAGAGAATGCAGGACATGGAATCGTTGACTGCTCAGCAACCCCCATCTTCTAGTATTACCATATCATTCCACCTCCCCTTCCTCATCCTGCCTGGGACCTTGTTAGTGAACTAGAAGTTCCTAGCTAGGCACATGTGAGCAACTGTTTCTCTGATTAGGTAGGTGAAAGTAACTTTGCATAATCAGCAAGAATTCTGCCTAGTAAGAAAACATCACATAGCTTGGCTAGTCCTGGTTACCCTATTCTAGAATGTGTGCATGTCTTGGGGGGGAAAAAAGATGCAGCTTTCTTTCTCAACCTCCATGCTCCATTCATCAGCTGAGGAGGTAAGCCAGCTGTAACGGCTGTTTCAAATTGATACCACATGCTTTCAGACAACAAACATAGCATGGGATTTCACTAACAATACTTGCATGAATATTGTTTATGTACAAGGCATGACCTGTATGATTTGGCAGTCTGTGTGCTTCTGTCCCCAGGATTCTCTCTATGCATCTTTTTCCAGCCATGGACTCAAAACCACTTGTATGATCACCAGAAAAGTCTTTTCACAATTGTGGTGGTTTAGCCCATTGCTGGGCAGTTTGTTTACAAGGTGAGGTGTAGCATGGAGTTTTGAACAATTGGTGATTAGCCAGAGTTAGAGTTGTGATTTCAGAGTTAGGGACCAGCCCACATACAGTCATACCTTCTGCATCATATCTGGGACAGGGAATCAAGGACAGGTTATTCTGCCATGTAAAGCACACCATTTTCACCAGGACAGTATTAGCACAGTATTGCAGGAACAGGCTGGGACTGTAATTCTAACAGTCTGTCTCAGAGACAGTTATGCTAAAGTTCTTCTGAAATAGTCTGTTTATTGTTCATTAATTGTGGAGCCACAAATCGGGATCATGACATACATAGGCATATTTCCAATGCAAAAAGAGTTCCAGCCGGTTCTAGAGTGATTTACGCCACCCGTATTAAAAATGTTATCCCTGGTAGTATGTCGTTAATCCACTCCTGGTTCTCTCCAAGGAGTAGTGTCACAGGAAATTTCTCTATCGGAAATATGTCCAGCATGTTGCTGCTGGTCTTAAATAATCATTTCAGATTCCAGACTTGAATGATCAAGCTCTTCATCTACGTTCTACTAAAACCAACCTGGAAATAAATGCAAAGGGAGCACCTAAATAATAGCTACATTTTTTTACAGTGCAGACAAACCAGCACTTCCTTTCTGTCCTTGCATGCTGATTTCCAACACAGCCTTCTGCAGTGATCAGCCTGCAGTCCATGAAACCGCGTTGTTCACTTGGGCTAACAGTGTCTTCTCTCCCACACACGGTGACAGTTGTCCTTAGTTTTTCTGCTCCACTGTCCAAGTAGCCTTCCAAATAATCCTTCTTCCCGAGGGACAGACTCTAAAGAATGAACCCAGCCTAAGTAACCAGGTAGCAAAACTCCTCAGGCTCCGACAGCTTTCTGGGTTGCATCTGAAAAGTCAAGCACTGTACTCTATGTCCAAATCCTAGGAAAAGTACATGGGTTTTCTGTGTGTGTGTTTTCCGTCCTCAGACACATCTGAGTGGGGACATCAAGCCAATCAGGAGTGGACCGGATGCTACTCAGTCATTGGTTACCTCACTGAAGATACTGGCAAGCCTTTTGGGGTGAAATTAGAGTCCTGGCTAAGAGGAGCATGAACTTAGAGGACCTCAAGAACTGTGGAGAGACCGAGTGGCACCAAGTGATGCTCCACTGGCAGTTCATGGAGCAGAAATCCTGGGAAAGGGAGATGGACGGATTGCTCCTATTGGAGCATTTGGGCTCTATGCCCCTCCCATTGCCCAGTCAGCAGCCGCTGAACCAGCCTCAATGGTGGGGAAAGGAGGCAGTACTGAGTGCCTCCCCTCCTCTTCCTCTTCCCCTCCATTCCGATGCCTGAGAAGAGAACAGCTTGGCCCGCAGAAGGCAAGGGCAGAAGAACATGCTTCCACCTCTGTCTCTAGTGCCTTTGGATGACATAGGTCAGGAAATGCAGTGCAGAGAATGAGGATGGAGAAACGTGCTGAGGAAGGATGCTGAGAAGGAGATACTTTGTGGAAATCTAGGTCCCAGCTCACTTAAATTCATGTTATTGATTTGCTCTGCCAAGGGAGAAGCATGTTGGCCTTCATTTCCTCCAAAACATATTTCCTGATCTCCTGAGGAAATATCTTTGGCCTATATTGGCCCTGTCTTTACTGTTCTCCCTTTTGCATGCTGGCATGTAATATGCCTGGGACTTTAGGTTTCATTACTGCTTGTAGGTCAAGACTGGCCACATTTTGCAGTGTTTCTGAAGGAATAAATATATTTAGTATGTTAATGGTGTCTTATCTTTCTTGCCTCTCTTAGATTTTTGGGTTTCTTAACATCTTTAAGCACTTCATCTGTCTCTTATTGGCTGGTCTCTTGTGCAGGCAGTATTTCACCGTAAATGTTAGGCTTACATGCACAGTGCACCTTACGCCATGGAAGCATATCAGCCTCATGGACTGCTCTTTCTCCTAGATGGCTGCAAGCAGTGGATCCCAAATCTGAGCTGGGAGAAGCTGACAGATTCTTGACAGATACAAAACATGCACCAGGCTACCTCAGTGTCCATGACATTTGAGAGAGTGGTGGTCCAGTGATCCAATACAGTTTGCTTTGAATGTTCCCTTTGTAATGACCTTGTGGGAGCTAAGAATTCAGTGGGATGGACCTACAGGAGCCAGTGTACTGGCAACTGGGCACATGCCAAATCACCAGGGTGGGCATCCTGACCTAGGTATGTTCCTATCTGTAAGCAGGAGGAGGGTTCTGACCTGTCTGTGCAAGAGCTTGGCACTTGATCCTAATAGTTGGACACTGAGACATCCTAAAATAATGCAAATCTCAGTAATTTGTTTCTACCTTCCCACCGCTTCCTTAAACTTTTGTAGTTAACCATCCTGTAATACTGGTTAATGTCTATATGCTTTCCTGACTCCTGTTACAACTGTCCAGAAACACAGAGGTGACAGTTTATAAGCTCTATGACATTAAAAATGTGCTTTTATAGTCCCCTTGTACTCTTTGGAATTTCACATAAGACCAAACGTGAGAGGCTGAGAGTGGCTGTGGAAATGCATGGCCTAGGCTGGGTAGTGCCTTCCCTTTATACTCAGTTTAACACCTCATCATGTTGTGTTTAGGCTCCTAAAATCTCTGATCTCCAAAGTGAAGGCATCTGTTGAATTTAATGAATGTCTAGAAGTAAGCAGTGCTTAAATGCAGGTGGTTTGACTCGCTCTGCTTTTAAGGCGCTTAGGTCTGTGACTTCAAAATTCAGTTAGTCTTGTCCTTTTGTACAGTTATCGAGAATGGAAAGAGGAAGTGGTGTTTCTGCTAGATGAAGTAGCAACTAGAAATAAAGGAATGCAAGCCAGTTCACCTGAATTCTGTTCCTATGTGGAAAAAACAGCTGTGGATGAATGGTTTCTGCTTACTCTTTCTGACTGCTGTGTAATAAAGCTAAGTCCAAGACTGTGTGTAACGATAAGCATGATGATGTTGAATGCTTGCATTTCACAGAATGCTCAGGAGTCAGACTTCAGGATACTGTGTGATGCAGCCATTCTCACGTTCTTCATCCAGCGTAAGCAGTTGTTGTAGTGGTTTGAGGGAAAATGAAACAACCGAAGAAGAGGAGAATGACAGGGTGGGTGTATGATCGCTAACAAATAGGTTTCCTCCCTTATTTTACCAAGTGCGTTATTAAAACACGTCTTCTTTGCCCTCTCCAGGAGCTGATGTGCTCTCTTGAGGGTACTCCAAAACAGGATTCAGTGGTTCAGAGTATGTGGCTGGATGACAGTGACTGCACACCCAGTTTTTCCAGCTCATCAGGTAAAAAAGAAAGAAAACCAGAAAAAATCCTCTGTGTATGCTTCTGGAAGCATACATGAGGTTGAGCCCCATTCATTTGGCAAAATCTTTTGTATAGCTATGCTTAAGATTTGAGAAGCATGAGTAGATGATAGGCCCAGAGAAATGGGGAGAGAAGCTAGCATGCAAGCTGTAATGGGGAGAGAATGGGACGGGGAAGTGTTTCAGTAGCGTGAGTAAGTAGTGTTGTACACACTGCAAGAAGGAGTTACAGTAGATTGCAAAGAGTTAATGTGTTTCTGTGCTTTTGTGGAGAGCATGTATCTAAATGGTTGCTTTTCTGAATGCAGTGCCCCTTTATAAACTGGATAGTTTGGATATGGGAATTACAGGAACGGTGCTTCCTGAGCAAAGCGGTATGCTCCTGAGAAGGTGGGTAACCAGGGAGCTAACCTGCACTGAGCTTTTTCACTGCCAGCGCTGGGCTCTTAGTGTAGTACTTGACTGAAGTTGTAGCGGTTGATTAAAGTCAGCTTGGATCCATTCACAGTGCAGAGATGATTATTGTTGTTATAAGTTCTCTTTAGTCCCGCGGCAGGCAGAACTATTGCAGTATCTGTTGCTGGGGTTGTGCCAGGTACCCTGATCTCAGACACTGTTTGCAGTTGTGTTTCACTTTTTGTTAAAATGAACCATTTTGAATTAAAGTGTTTCTTGTTGAGCATCAGCCTAAAGCTCAAATTATGGAAAATTTAAATCGGTTTGAGTCTGGTTTTGAGAATGAGGCTGAAGGGACTGTGCAAGATTTTGGGAAAGTATGATTGAAAAGACTAAGTTTTCAAGATTGGGAAGTCATTAGAAACTGTGGAAGGCAAAAATTAACATTTGCTGCTAAAAGATTCTGGAATGGGAGCAGGTTGAGATGATAAGAGATACTAGGGATTATGTGGATGGCAAGGAAGAGAGGTGGTTGGAAGGAACAGTGAAATCTTTATAGGAATTGTGTGAAAAGGGATTGTTGAAAAAGATTACAAGGGTCAGAAAGTAAAGCAAATTTACTTTGAAGACGCATTTAGGTGTCTCAATCTCTGCAGCAGCCCTGTCTGAGATATCAAGAGGGGCCATCAGTTCCCTGCTTAAAGTTGACTGTATCTTAGCAACAGCAATGAAGATGTGATACTGTGAGATGTTCTGCAGAGACCTCTGTTCTGTGAGATGTTCTTGGAAGATTTCTCCACTTCTGCAGAACAACTCACAGCATGAGTGCTTGTATACCTAGTTGGGAATGAGCTTCAGTAGATCCTTGTGTTGAAGGCTAGGAAGAAAGAGTTCAGTGTCATCAGCTCAGAGCAAGTGATAAATAAATACTGTAAGGCCAGGAGGCCCAGCACCATGAAAACGTCTCATTCTGAAGGGATCTGGAAATGACACCATAAAGGCAATAGCTGCTTTGTGCCTGGTGGTGTGGGGGTTTTCACTGTATCACCACAGCACAGCATTGTCCAGGCTACCATTTCCACAGGTCTGGGATTATCCTGAGCAGGCCACAGCTGCCCTCACAGATGTTTGAGCTTTATTGACTCCTGTTGCCTTTGTGGCACTGCTCTGAGACCAGCAGGTATGAAAGATGGTTCCTTGTCAAAGTGAACGGACAGCTTCTGTTTACTTGTGATGAGAAATACTAATGGGAACAGAAAATTAGTGTAAATGCAAGCTAGTTTGTTTTGCTTGAGTGTCAGAAATTGTCTATTGTCATCAAGTAAAAGGTTTCACGTTTCTTTTGACCTTGTAGGTAATTGCAGTTCCCCTTGCCCTCCATTTCTCTGGAACACTGCCAGGCACAGACATAACGCAGTGCTGTTTTTAACAGTGCTGTTACGCCTCCTCCGCCATGGCCCATAGTTTAATCCTATGGTGATCTTTCTACAAATACACTTATGACTCCCATCTACCTGCATCACGTAAAGCCCAGTGGAAGTGATCCACTATAAACTTTTATTATATTGGCTAGAGTATTCTCTCCTTTTACCTCTTTACTCACTTGTGCCACATTTTCTCTCCTGCATTCTTTTTCTTGCCAGAAAATCCCACTGGATCCTAGAGCTGTAGCTGAGCTAGGAAAGTTCAGCTCCAGATCCAAGTGCTGGGTTGATAGCACAGGCCCAACTGGCTCTGAGTTCCCAGCTTGCCACCTTGGGGAAAAGCTGCTGCCTCAATATACACTCCAGCAGAAGAGTGCTAGGTTGTTCAACCTAGCTGTTCCCCTTTTGTTATGGGTATTGGAAGCAGAGATGGTTTCCAGTGGCCTTTGCTTCTTTTCCCAAGTAGTTTCCCCATCTGCTGACTCCTTATTGTCTCACAGATCATTAATATACATCACTGACACTAACGGTTACAGAGAATGTGATGTAAAGTTCAACGTAATTTTAGGTTTTATGCTCTCCGTTGTCAGTAGCAGAGATCTGATACGGCGACACTGCAAAACTTTCACTGTGGTTTCTCAGTACCTTGGCATGGTAAGACAGCTGCACCCTGGCTGTACCATATCTACTCTTACGTCTTCAGTGCAGAGATTAAAAAAAAAGTTCATAAAGGTACACCGACAAACATGCAAACTTGTGTATGGACTTCTGATTTATGCCAGGAGAGCCATGTTTAAAAGGGCCAAACATCGTGGATACTTTTCTGACTGGTTGAAATCAACTCGCCTGATCAGGAGACTGTAGAGATGTAGTCTTGAGTGCCACTGCTGATGGCAGTAAGAAAGCTTGATGATGTCACCATCGACTCCATTTAGAATGTGTTCATGGTAATAGATGAAGAGGCAGAGAGGAAGGAAGTGAAAGGTTACTTGTGTGTGGCAGGTGTATGAGGTAGCTGAGTTAGGCATGCATTTTTCTAAGCACAATTTTTTAGGAATTTCAAAGTTTTTGAAATTTGATTTTCCAGAAATTCGGACAGTTCTTGAGCCAGGAAAATATGGGATTAAAAGCAATTTGTTGTGCTAAAAATTTAGGAAAAACAACAGGGATGATATATTTATTTTGATTTTTGTAAATACTAAAAAAGTTTTCTATTTATGTACTACAGCCAGTCCTGATAGAAGACTAATTACCAAAAGATTGTGTGGCAATACATGTTCATATTCCTAGACAAAATTACATTTAAATTAACATTGATAATTTGGGTTTATCTATGCATCAGGTAACAACTGTAATAAACCAAGCATAATCAAGTGAAGAAATGCCAGAGCTAAGCTAAACTGAAAGCAACTTGGGACACAGAGAGGCATCCAGGCATTGTAGTTTTGCCCTTTAGGTAGCTATACAATAACAGTCACAGTTAATGTACTGTGTAAAGTCAGACCAAACTGATTTTTTTTATGAAGAAACCTGAGACATTTTGGATGCCCACTGTAAGTCTGGATTTTACACTGAATGATCCTAGAATTCCTAATCCATGTACACATTCTTGGATTCTCCAATTTGCCATTCAGATTGAGAGAGCAAAGTTACAGAAAAAAAGAAAAAAAAATGGCAGCAGTCTGTGGTCATTATGCTACCAGAGCTAGATAAAGACGTAGAGAACTGCAATTGCCAAAACTTTTATTTTCTGAGTTGGTGTTAAAGTACCAACATGTCTCATATACTAGGGCATATCAAATGAGGCAGAGGTCAGGATATAAATTCAGCTATGACCCTCCTTAACATTTTCTTTAAGACACTTCTAGGTTATGTAATATGCATAGTTATTTTAGATGTGTTTTTATTCAGTTGCTCAGTCTATTAGTCACTACGTACAAACATACATCATAATTAAATTTCAAAGTACCAGAGCTAGGATGTACAAAATGGATAAGAACCCTGGTACTGCAAATTCCTGTCGTTTAAAGCCACAGTTTAGCGACAAATAGCAGTGATTTACCAGTTTTGTTTTTAAACCTCAAGAGTTTTAAATTACATCATGAAACTTGGAAAGGGGATAGTCTACCTTTGAAAAACTGCTGAAACACAGTTACATCTCATCTGTTCCCTAGAAGGTATTGGTATGATCACATATAGTTCAAATAGAAAAATATGCTCCTGTGGAAAGCATCTTGGCTTACCATCTTACTGCAGGAATCCCTCATTAGCTGAATTTAAGGCCTTCTTAACTCTCCTAATTGAATGATGTATGCCATCAAAGTAATTCATATGTTCCTTCTCCGCTCTTAGCACATTCCACACTGACACCAACTCTTTAATTCAAACTCCTTCCATTTTCCTCAGATTCAAAGAAAAGAGTTGTAGTACAGATTTACTGTTGCAATACAGTTATGCATAAACTCCCAGAAACTACACTATTTATGAAATGACATTTAATAATTTTAAACCATCCTTAGTACATAGGATGGAGGGTCACCTAAGGATGAATTAGAATGGTATAAGAAAGAGGGCTGTTATGTTAAAGACATCATACTCATTTCTTGTTAAATATGTATGGTGAATATAAGATCAGTAAAGAAAGCAAAAGAATATTTTAAGTTTGTGAATTTTGCAAAATATTTCATCCCTGTTTTTGCCATGGTATTGATACGAGACAATAGATAAATTCCTTAAACCTTGAGGTCAGATGTGGGAATCGCAAGTGAGGGGGCAGAGGGAGAAGAAGGGAGAGAAACGCGGTGAGAGTGTAAGAGTAGACTCTGCTTCACAAAGTGTATTCTTAAGGATAAGGCATTCGGGTTGCACAGATGTATTCAGTAATGGCATTTCTTAGCTCGGCTGTGTGATGCTGTCACCTATTGGAACCTGCTGTATTATTTTAAACTATTTTTTGTAAATTGAAAACGGGACTGATTGAAACAGTTGGGAAGATTGGAGAATGCCTTTATTACTCATTGGATAGCTATAGACATAGCTTCTTTAGGCAAGACGCTATAGCCAGAACAGCAGTGGCATTGAAACACAGTCTGGAATTAGTGGCCAATGATTTTTTTGAATGAAGGGAAAGCCAGGTAGTCACTTTCCTCATGTTTCAAGCTGGAATGAGAAGTAGGTCATGGTAACATTGGTCAAGTTGGGTGTAGATACATTCTTTTTGCTTTTACCTGTGGATGAGCCACAGATGTGTGAAAAGTTTGGGTTAAAACTAGCTACGTGTGCAGCTCCTGGGATACCCTCTTGATTATTTCTTTATTGTTCTGTGCTTGGTTCCCTTCTAGGAAGCAGGTTGCTTCCTTCCAGCAGTGTTGCTGGCTCCACTGGAAAAGGAAAAGGCAGCAAAGCAGATGCTCAGCACCATAATCCAGTAAGTGCTTTAATAAAATGTTCCCTTCTCACTTGCACAGATAAGGATGGGAGAAAAGAGAGACTTAATTGAGGAGGCTTTGCTTGCTGAGGGTTGAAAGGACAGTAAGAAGGTGCTTGCAGGGAAACGTTAAAGAACTGCCTTGTTCTGCAGGCCTCCATTTTGTGCTGCGTGTGAGGTTGCCACTGCAGGACTGTTGGTGCGCACTGGCTGAGGAGCACAGGTAATGGACACCATAGGTGCATCAGGGTGGAGGCAGGCCCTTGGGCCATCCTTGGCCCCACTGAAAGAGCGCAGCAAGTATTGTATGGCTTCACAGTAAACAGAGTTAATCTTGTGCCTTCTTCCCCAAATGATCTGCCATGGCCAGCTGACGGTCCTGTTTAACCTACCTATGATCTGCTTTTCTTGGTTGCCTACTCCCTCTCAGTGAACAGCATTTCCTACTGAGACCCCTCTCTGTGCCCTAATTCATGCTCAGTTTTATTCTCTTTTTCTTTTGTTGTTCGGTTTCCTTTGCTCAGATGCCATATAGCTTTCTCTGCACCTATCCTCTCCATCCTATGGTTTCATTATTTTACTGAACCACTTTCTTTTGCTGATTTTGTGACTTTGTGCCTGTCTCTACACTTGCTTGTTTGCTTTCAGCCTAGCATTGGTGGGACCTACTTCCCCATGCCAGTTTCACAGCTTTTCCAGACATGGCAAGTGGGGCTGGATCTCCTGGTGAGGTCTGTAATAGAGCAAAGGGGAACACAACTCCACGTTTGTTACCTGGAGTTCAGAGTCCAGTTTTTCCTGTGTCGCTGAGAGCCTCTCTTTTGGCTCAAAGTCCCTCTCCTAGCCCAGTATCTTCTCAGGCTTGACAGCTAAAGAGCATGCTGCCTTGGAAGTGATGTGAGGCTCTCAGGAACTAGTTTGGTATATAACTAAGCAAAAGAGGTATCATCTTTATGGAAGAAAATTATTCTAGCTATTCCTAAATAGCTGACAGTTCTTATTGCTGCTTAGCATCTACCCTTGTGCCTGGTAAAAAGCCACAGCAGTTTAGATCCTCAGTGTTTTTTCAAGTAATGCTCCACTTTTAGCTGCCTTGCCACCTGGTGGCAGTCGGAGCAGTCACACAGTTCAAGTCCATGTAGTGGTGGCCAGTGGTGTCGCAGCAGACTGACATTTACAGACAGATCAGAAAGCGAAGCCAGGTAACGAAGCTGTTACTCAGCGCAGTCTACTTCAGTGCACGCTAAGCCCAAGATAAGTCCTGAGAATGACAGTATAGCTGCCAGCCACTGTTTTCTAGGTTGATCACCAGAGTGTCTGCCAAGAGATTGTGCTTACAATAAGGCCTCCATAAAGCAGGAGTAAGGTTGTCTAAACAAGACATAGAACTTCCTCAAAGCTCTGCTCCAGAACAGGCAACTCTGCTCAAAGTAGCTATACAGTCAGAATTGCAAGAACATCCATACTCACTGACACAAATGCAAAGGCTGTAACCACTTACTAGTGGTCATCACAGGCAATAAACGATGTAAGGAAAATCCAGAGTTTGGATTTTCCTTATCTCAGCAGTGTTTAAGTACTATTTTAGTACCTAAGGCTTTGAGCATTTCATTTCCACTGAGTTCAAGTGGGTCTAAGGACCTTTACGATAATTTTGGGAAATACACAGCAGTCTGTAAGATCCAACTCATTTGGTCCATCTGTCACATCAACAACATTGTCACAAAGGCCATTTTATTCGTCAAGCTGGTTCAAAGGACAAAGTTTCATGAGACCCTGGCCTTCACCGTGAGATTATTTCAACATGCTCCCGGCATTCTCCCCACCTTCCCACCAGAGTTCATTACCTCCCATTTTGCTCATTTCTGAGACAGCATTGCCTATGGCAGTGGCCCCAGCTCACTGGGGTGATCTGGCTTAAAGTGATGTTTCAGTCATTCCATGTTTATCACAATCTTAGAATTGCTTTGATAGCACAAACTGGAGACTAGTAAATTTCAGGGGGGATATGGTAAAAAATTTCTTTAACATGACATGAGTCAAGGGACTCAAAGAAACCTATGGCATTCACATACATGGTAATTTCCCTGTCATTCTCACTCCTAAATGAACGTAGCCTCTTATATCTCACAAAGATTTCCTTAATTCCAGGCTGGATTTGCCCAAAGACTAATGGGTGCACTGGTGGAAAGGACGAAAGAGTTCTCAAATTTTAGAATATTTCCTGAAGAGCTGGAGGAGGTGTAAGAAGGAGAAATTGTGGATGGGGGAACAAATGCTACTCCCACAACACTTACAGCTGTAAGAACATGAAGGATACAGATTTTTTTTCTGATGCTTTGTTCCAGGATTTGCTGTTCAAGTGAACAAGCACAAATATGCTTTACCTTAAAATTCAGAAAGAGACAAAAAACAGAATTCCAGCTGCTGCTAGTTCTTCTGCTTCTGTCAGTGATGCATCAGAGACAGCCAGGAATCACTGAAAAATCAAGCCTTGTACAAATCAAATTGTGTGTTATTCCAGTTCAGCCAATACAGGGCCAGGTTCAAACTATTTCAGTATGAAATTTCTAACTACTGTAATTGGACATGAGAGTGAAAAACAAAGTGTTTTAATTTTACTGTTTGCGTATCCTTCCCTCTGCAGACTATATGATGGGAAGTCCTTCATAGTCATATCCAAATCACATTTGTATAGCCAGGAATTAGGCCATCCTTGAGGAAGCAAAACATGGTCTGTTTCAGTTACCAACTGAACTTCCATGGTATTCACCATTGTCCTCCAAAGACATTACTGTAAAACTGGCATTAATTAAAACCCCCTGCAAGGTCCGGGGTTGGTGCCTGAGAATGCATGTGTGTGGTGGTCTCCTCGTATGGAGGAGGTGGTCACTGCAGAGAAAGGTATACAAAATACTGTCCGGGAGGGGGACAGTTGCCTTTTGAATTGTCCCTCTCATGTCCCCTCCAGTTGCCATGCTGCAGAGTAAAAGGAAGCGTGCATACCTTGTCCTGTGCTTCTAGTGTCTGTGCAGTATCTTGGACTTAAAATAAAAGGAGAATGTGTCCAGCTTCTCTTAGGCTGTATGTGTGTTTCTGAAGGACAAGCAGGGAGATACGAGAAATCCAGAGACTGCAGTCCCATAACAACAATTTAATCCTCATGCTTTTAGGGAGAAATCCAGAGATCTCAGTCCCGTAACAACAATTTAATCCTCATAATTGTAGGATAAGAGAACTAATCAGGAAAGAACAATGTTTAATCTGCAAGAAGTTAAATATTCAATGTTTAATCTTTAATGTTAATCATTAATCTTTTGAAGGAAAAGAAGCACATTTGTATTGGTAAAGACCTTACCAGACTGCTAAGCAAACCTTGAACTTCTTCGTAATTAGAGATGAGACCAAGCTCTAAAGTTAGCTGTTAAGGATGAGAAAGCCATCTCTTTGTAAAATTGGATACATTCAGATAATCACTGAAGATTGACCATGTACATATATATTTTTCACTCATATATTTCCCTAGGACTTTTCACATCTTGGGGCCTGGAACTGATGGAACTGGTCCCAGCCATTTTTCACCTGTAAGACAAACCAGCACGAAAGAGAAAGTTAAAATTTCATACACAGAAGTGATTGGCCAGTCACATTTCTGCAATAGGAGGACTGTTCCTACTCTTCTTTTGAAGGGTAACTACTGATGATGGAGTACTGATTTGTATCTTGTTTGGCATGCTTCTGTCAGCTCCCTAAATCCTTCACTGTCTAGTCACAACTGAAGCTGTACAGAACAATTATTTTTCTCTGTCACAGATGAGAGATTCTGCAGGTCTGTGGCACTCCCCATGAGGGTGAAGCCAGTTCTTTTTAGGACTCCTTTTTTGAGGGGCTGGAGGTAAGAAAGCGAAAAAGGGTGGAAGGCTGGGGAGTCAGAGAAACAAAAAGAAAATCTGTCGAGTCCTTAGGAGTTGAGACTAGAAACCAGGCCATAACATTCCAATTAGGATTCGAGATTATTGCAGTGGGTGTTGGGTATTCATCTTCCTCACTCTCATTTTCTTCAAGAATATTTTTATAGAATCAGAAACCCATCCAGAAAAGAAAATAACCTCAAAAAAAAAAATCCCCTCTGTTTAAGCTTATGACTAATTTTAATTTACATTAAGATTTTCTGCTGAAATTTTTCAACAAATGCACCAGAGCTAATTATGTCCAGACTCTCTCAAATGCCAAATCTTGATATCAACAGTCATATGCCTTCTAACTCATGTAAAAGCAGGTGACTGAGTTTTATTAGTTATGACAGCCTAGTCCAATTCTCCTTAAAAATTCAAGGTTTGTATTCTATTAGTAGAAAAATGAAGAGAAAGGATAGTCAATATATGAATTTCAAGGCCAGGTTGGAGCTCTGAGCAACCTGGTCTAGTGGAAGATGTCCCTGCTCATGGCAGGGGGTTGGAACCAGATGATCTTTAAGGTCCCTTCCAACCCAAACCATTCTATGATTCTGTTAAAAAGTTGTGTAGTTATGTAATTACAAGTTATGAATTGGGAAGCTGTGATAATGTGCTTTTTATTAAGAATAAAATTATATAAAATGAAAATGTTAAAACTACAAAAAAAATAAAAGAGCAATATCAGCCATGGTCTTGATCTTAGCCAAGACCTAGTACCCAGTACCAAAAGGTTAAATATGAATATTTTGACAACTAAGGAGTTTCAATAGTAATTTGAGAATGATATGCGAAGCGCAAAGCCTTGAAACATACCAAGAGAGGATGGAGAACTCAAATTACTTTTTGCTTGAAAAATGACTATCTCTTTGGTCACTGTAATGGTACTAAGATACATTCCATCAGCAGTTCCATCCCAAGAGAAGGATACCAGACATTATTTAATATTTGAAAGACCTTAAGTGTTTTATTTAGCTGTATTACATATTTCATTAAAAGACGGTGAAAACATGAAACCAGAAGTGATGTTATTAGGTACACTCACCAATAACGCTGCCTAGCAGCTCTAAACGATCAGAGCCAAAGAAGAGATGCGGTTCCCCATTAAAATGTGCCACAACAGCAGGCATCCCAAATGCCTATTGACACCACGGAGTTGAAACAGAGAATGTTACAAGGAGAGAAATTTTTGCAGACACATGATAAATCTTCAGGAACAAAAAGCAAAATGACTTTTTTTCCTCCCCTTCTTTTCACCTTCTTCATTCCTAAAGATGAGTCTAATGGAGCCATCAGAAAGCAGAGGACTCTCCAGAGCCTGTGTGACCCTTTTGAAGCAAGAAAAGCAACCTGATAAATCCACGCTTTTATATCAAGTAGTGATAAACGGTATCTCTTAGTACTGGTCCTGTAGCTTCCCATCCTTGCTGTCCAGCTGAAATGAGCTGAATTCATCAACCTTAGTTTCCCAGATGACAACGAGATAAACTACCAGCAACAGCGAGTTAGCTTTCAGATGTTCAAAAAGCAAAGACCACCTAAGAGAGATGGTCTACATAGTGCTTTCTTATCATCACCTTCATTGTTTCTTGCTTCCCAGTATTCTTAATAGGGAAGGAATGCATAGCAGTGATGCCAAATGGCATTGGAAGCATCTCACCCCATATTTTATTGCTTCCTCTGTTGTCTCTTTCAGTCGGTTCTTCACTGCAGGGGATGAAATCATTTCAAGTAGATTCTGGGCAAGCTCTGATGATAGCCCAGCCTGTCTGGCAACCTGAGAAAAGATGATATAATTAAGAGTACTCTAATACTAAATATTCTAATTCCTACCATGGTGTAATTAATTTAATCTTCAGTATTACAGCCCAAGATCTATTACCAAAAAAACTACAAAATACACTTGAAGTGCTTTTTGCACAACTGCCTTGCTGTATCCCCAACCCGTTCATCATTTATCAACTCTCAGATACAAAGTAGAAGGGATATTTTAAACTCCCAAGCCCCAAATATGCACTTGATTCCAGCTCCTAAACAAAACAAAACAAAAAAATTACTAAGTTTAGCCTCTGATCCAATGACTTATCAGAGAACTTACATAACAAAAAAATATTCTGAAAAAGAAAATCTTACTGTACAAGCCTGCCAAGACAAAAACAGTTTGTATGACAAATGTGGCTACACAGGATCTATAAGGGATATGGCATGAAAGAGACTGTAACACACAGGTTAAGTAGTTGTTAGTGTTATTGCTGTATCTTTTTAGCCTCCTTGTTGTCTCTGCCACGCAGGAATGAGATAAAGTGGCCAAAGGTAAAAGTCCAATGTTTACCAGGTAACACTGAAGTTACAAGTACCTATTTTAATAAAGTATTTCGCAAAAAATGTTACCTACCATGCCATCTACCTGAATGACATGCTTTTTCTTTTTTCCTTTTAAAAAAAAATTTTAAACTGCTTACAGTATTGCATACAGACCAGTAATCCTGCACATGCAGGTCTTAATGATTTTTTTCTTTCTTTCTCTCAATCACTTTTTCATTTAGTATCCACATTTTCTTGTACCTTCTATTTCCACATCAGGGAGATTAGGAGCTGTTTGACTCCGCTTAAGCACGAGATTAAATGTAGCACCGGAGTAGAAGAAAATGCTATGTATGCTTGGTAGCCACAGTGTTTAGACTGTAATATTTACATAGAGACGTAGTATCTGGTCCTCAGCATGTTAGGGCAGAAGGGGTATTTAAGTGTACTGGGGCAGGATTCAAAGACTATATATTGCTTCTGTAGTAATTTATGTAAAATCACTCCTGACTAAGAAAAAAGAAGTAAAAAATAGTAAAGGAACCGTTTCAAGTAAACAACATTCCATTTTTCTCATTGATGTGTAAAATAAATTCACCTATAAAGACTCAGATGAAAGGGCTGGGACCCCTCACCCACATTTGGATGGCATATTTCCGGAGGAGAGAGAAGTCTAGTAGTTGCTGCAGGGGTGAATGAAGACGGACATTAGCCAACAAGGAGATGCCTTCCCCTCTGCCTTGCTGAACACAGGGGGATACTCACAGACCACCAGTGACTAAATTACATACAGATCTTTTCTGAGTGTCAAGTTTGTTTCTCTAAAGTTCTGCATGTTCTTGCTTTATTTAAATAATGATGGATTCAGAGACTATGTGAGGACTTAATGTATATATTTATGTACTGGGTCTGGCTGGGATGGAGTTAATTATTTTCTTCACAGCAACTCCCATACTTCTGCGTTTTGGATCTGTGACCAAAACAATGCTGATAACACACTGATGTTTTAGCTGTCGTTGAATCGTGTTTGCACAGTGCTAAGGCCTTTGCTGTTTCTCACTCTCCCCCTTCCCATGTGAATAGACTGGGGGTGCGCAGAGGCTGGGAGAGGACACGTCAAGGCAGATGACCCGAGCTAACCAAGGAGATATTCCATGCCATACCACATCATGCTCAGCAGTAAGAAGTGAGGAGGGGGTTTAGGGGAGGTTAGCCACCTTTTGCTTGGGAACTGGCTGGGCAGCAGCGTACCCAAGGGAGGCGGTGAGTGATTGCCTTTGTATCACTTGTTTTTTTGTTTTCTTTCTCTCTTCTTCCACTTCTCCTTTGCTTATTAAGCAATTTTATCATGACCCACAAGTTTTCTTGCTTTTATTCTTCTTTTCCTCTTTTCCTGTCCCACTGCGGGGAAGTGAGCAAGTGCCTGTGTGGTGCTTAGCTGCCTACCAGAGTTAACACACCACAGTTTAATTATATTCTTCAAATCTTGCCTCTTCAAAAGGCAAATGCAAACCTTTGCTGAAATTCTGGTAAAAAAGGTACACTAAGATGAAGCTGAAGTGCAAGGACTAGACTCCGGAGAAACAGCAAGATTGCAAGTTTCAGGTTTCAAATAGGGATGCTGGATAGGAGAGACTAGTCATGAACAATTCCTCTCTTCGTATTCCAAGAACTTAAAATAAAGTAGAAATGAGAGCCCTTAAAGAGGATCTCATGGTATACTAACTTACATGCCATTACAGTTTTTACTGTAATAAACAAAATCTAAACAACAAAAGAAAATACATCAGAAGAGTATTATTTCTAAGCATGTAAAAGGGCAATACAGCACTGAACTTCACAGTAAAGCCTGGCTCCACCACTCCCAGAAAAGTCAATTTCCCCGAAGTGTTGCACTTCACCTGAAGATTTCATATAGCAGCAAAACCTTATTGCATTCTGGAGACACAGTTCATGCTTTCACTACTGTTAATAAAACAGTATTAACAGATAATTCATTGTCCATCCTGGGTATCTTGCCACAGGAATTAACCAGAAAGGAGATTCTGGTTCTGAATGTCATCCAAAGCACAGACCAAAAAAAAAAAAAAGAAGTCATTCCAAACAGAGCTGCTAGGGAAATTAAATCCATTTTTTTCTAGCTGAAATTTTTCAGAACTCCAAGTGATCATTTGACTAAGCTGTCTTCATGTCTATTACTGGTCCAAGCCATCAATAAGAATCTGTATCAGAAATGCAGAAGCACCAACAAAAAGGAGACACTTACTGCCAATATATTCTCCGGCTGACTGATATCTTCATGCTGGTAAAAGAACAAGATAAGTAATTCAGTACTTAAGAACAAAAGCTCAGCTCTGGACTTGAAACCAAGTTTTCTAACAAAATAGAAAGAAAAACAATACTACTTGCTGGAGAAATTTCCTCAGAAAAAGTTGTAAGTCACCTTATCTAGGAATGTATTACGTACTTTCTGATACAAACTACTGATCCACTCAGCCCATAGGACGCACCACACATACCTAAAAGGTGGCAAATTAAGCTGACTATAAGCTAGTTCTTTTCTTATAATGGCTCCTGAACTACTATGACCTTAGGCTTCCTGACATGACTTTTCATTAAAAGACATTTCCTTTCTCTTGTTTGAATCTGACACAGGACAGGAAGGGTGACAGAGAAAGGATCAAGAAGTTGGCTTCATAAATACTGACCTGTGACCAAAAACGTAACCAGAACTCCCTAGATAAGGGTTCCAAGTATCGTGGCTCTGTCATATCAATGGCTGTGATAAAGCGCATGGCCCCAAGACTGCCTGGGATTAGTAGGGAGACAGAGAAACACACTGAAACAAGACACAGGATCAGGAACAGATACGGTCTGCACAAGTGCTACCCAAGAACAGTATGATCCTCTCTGTAACAGTCCCCAAATAGTAAAGCTTATGTTGATTCACAGCATCTTCCATGCTAGTATCATTCAGAAGCATATTTCTCCAGAAGTTTATGGTTAAAATGCACATACTTTGTATTGCTCACAGATACAGGAAGAGGCTGTGGACATGGAATACATCTTCACCTTTGGTGTTAATGGAGAACTTGAACCAGAAGTGCTAGAGTTGAAAGATACCAGTTAAGCTAAGTCTGTCACTTACTTGTACCAAGGATATGTTGGAAGCCACCTTCTGAAATCTGTACAGGCACTTGGTAGTATTTTGCCATCCTTTTTATATCCTTCAGCAAGTATTCTGCACGCTTTGGCAACATTGCTGGGGGCTTGTTACCTTTCAGAAAAAGTTCTGTTGAGATTTTTCAACTGTATTATAACAACACTGGACAAAACAAAACTGGACAAACTAGACCTCATCCATACATGTGCCTACGGAAAGTATAATTTCATATTGGCTTGCTGGAACACACACAGTTTTTCCAAAGATAATGCTAGGATTTAAACATTATTTATTTTGGTTTTGCACCAATCAACCCTTTAAGTTAGCAGGATCAGCTTTAAACCAAGGTACAGATGTCCTAGCAGGGATTTATATGGATTCAGGCAGATGACTTTCAAGCTAAACAACTACTAATGCATGAGTAAACAAATACAGAGACTTGTTAATTTCATGATTTATGAGTTATAACTCTCAGTGATTAACTTGTTCTAGTAAGGCCACAAGTACTATTTTATGGTGTATTTGGATCCTTCATGCATATTGCAAACTGCAGGTGTTCCAGAAGTTAATTCTGGTTTGAAGTCAACAGAAAACTTTTAGGAAAACATTCCATATCAAATTATTATTATCACATTTTAGAACTGATGAACTTTGGCATAGACTGTATGCCACAAAGAGTGGCTATGTAGTTACACAGAATGAAATTCCTTGTGGCTGGTCTCTCAGCCACTACTGAGCTCCACAATCTTCTAGTTCGTTTGTTACTGGTGCCAAAACTTAGTTTAAAGCTGGCTCTGTGGGCTCTGCGCTCACTAAGACCTGGCGCATTAGTGTCCTACTAGTGAAGAAGGTATTTCCCTGCAGAGCTGACCTCCCCACACTGCCTACCAGTTGCTTGCATTATGCCACCAAGGAAAGCTGGACGAAAGCGCAGATTGATATTCCAGATGTGCTGGTACCGGCAGAGCACCTGCAATGTAAAAAAGTAGCAATGGATTAGCAGTCAGAGGAGATGTCTACAGAGCTGTGTGCAGACAGGAAATAAGCGAAGGCACTAAACAGACACTACAGATGAATCATTTTCCATTACATTAGTGATAGTCCTAAAAGCCTTTTCTGGATGCCACCAGAGAACTCTGATCTCAGAGAAGCTGAAAGGACTGCACGCGTATTACGACTACAGGACTCGGGTGTCTACGCAGGGGTCAGTAAGGAAGAGATCAAGCTCACGGGTGGACACTTGCTAAACGTCGCAACTATCCCTTAAGCCCAGCGCGGAGCAGCAATTCCCGAACACGCGCAGTCCGCGCTGCCCTTCGGCCGAGGGCGGCTGCCCTGGCGCCCCTTGGCGCTGCCACGCGAGGAAGACGCCGCAGTGCCCCTCACGAGTGAGGTAAAAACAGCGCCGAGCCGGGGTGAAGGGTGGGAAGGTGGGGAGGGCGCCAGGGCCCCCCGCCGCAGGGAGGGAAGGGCTCGCCATCCGGCCAGACCAGCTGCCCTTCAGCCGCCCTCCGAGGGAGAGGCAGCGGCAGGAGCGACCGCCCGGTACCCGCAGAGGCCCGGGCCGCGGGAGAACGGCGGGGCGCCCCGGAAACGGCCTGCCTCCGTCTCCCCTCCTCCTCACCTCAAACCCCAGCCAGGAGTAAGGGGACACCACATCGTAAAAGAGCTCCACAACCGTCCGTCCCATCCCGCTGCCCAGCGCGCTCCAGCGGCGGCGGCACCTCCCCCGGGGCCGGCGGGAGGCGGTGGTATTTCCGCGGTCCCCGGTCGGGCCTTCCGGCGGCCTGCGCTCCGTCTCTGCCTGTGCCGCTGCCCGCCCGGTTCCGGCTGTGAGGTGCCCTTTGCAGTCTCCCCTTTGAAGCCCGCCTTGGGAGGCGAGGGGGCGGAGGGAACCTGTGCCCTTCCCCATGGCGAGGCCGGAGCAGAGGAGGCTCCCGAGGGGGGGAGCCGGGAGCTGGCTCAGCGGAGCAGGCCGGCATGTTTTCCCGGGAGCGCGGCTTCCCCGCCGGAGCCCGCGGAGGGAATGTAAAACTTAAAAAAGGCAAAAAAAATCCCCCCCCCGAAAACTAATCAGTAACAAACTGAAGTTCTTGCTAGCTACACAATAAGTAGTTGCGAGCCTTTCTAAGTATACCAACGTTTTTAAGAATTTTCCTGTGCTACAGTCTAAAGCACAGAAACTATTACTGTTACTACTTTTTTGTATTATCGTGTGTTTTTTTTGTATTATGTTAACACACACCAGTCAGAGAATCTGTAAGTCTCTTTCTGTCTCCATTCATGATACTTAAAAATCTTGTGAAGTATATTCCAATATCCCACTGAAGCATATAGCACATGGCGGCAAAATATTACCTTGCCACTTCCCGTCTCCTTTCTGATAACTTAGTAAGTTCATTTCACTGTTTAAAGCATGGCCTGTGTACAGGAGCAACAGCGCAAAGTCAGCTCTTCCAAAAGCACACTGCGTGTGCTAATTCCATGACCTCTTTCCTCAGGTGACTCCTCACGTTCAGAGACAATCACAATCTGGCCTTAGAGAAATGAATTTCATCCTTCATGCTGCCTGATCTGGAAGTGCAGTATGCTTCCCTACCAGCTTCCTCCACGGTGGACTATTTGCTCTTTGGAGTAACTAAAGGTACATCTACAGACTCAGCTCTTTGGTCTTTACTTCCTCCCTTATATCAGTGAACAATAATGAATATGCGGGCCTTAAATTCACCTCTTGGATAGGCATCTCCCACTGGATTTTATAGGTTTCTAAGCACTCAGAAGCTCTCAAAATGGGCCTGTTCCTCTTCAGAAGTTAAAACACTAATGTATCTGACTTTAGACAATAGGTTTGAAATGTTGAGATTATAACAGTTTCCAGCATAGAACTATGATTGCTTACAAAGTTTTATGTCTTAGAAAAATAAGATGTTCATTATGATAGAACTGTTTGTCTTTATATTTAACATGTTTATGAAACTATATTGATTGATCATTATATATCTACCCTTGGAAAGGAAATGTGCTGTTTCACATGTAGTTCTGAAATGGCACTGTAAGGATGGGTTAACATTGTTAACAGCTATAATCAATATGTATTCTCTAAATGATTTTGCTTCTAGAATTTCTATCCAGTTGACTTCTTCTATTCAATTATTCATTCACTGGTACTATAAACAATCAAAAGGTTCAATTTTCCCTTGGAGAAGCCAAACTGGCTCAGAAGTACTGCTTATATTACATATTATGTGTATTTATAGAAAGAGAGGGAGACATTAGCTGAGCGAGTCAGATTGGCTACCTTTGAGCAGAGCAGAAGTTGTTCCTCTTTGTGTTAACGGTGTTTGACTCAGCTGCCTAAGATTACCCAAACCATGCATTATTTAGTGCTCTCCTTATGTACATTACCTCTGGCAACACTCATAGTAAGGTAGAGAAGTTAGATGCAGACAGAAAGAAGGAAGCAAAGCCACCTCTATTTGTCCTTTAATTTATTACTTGTTATGTGATAGCACTGAAAAACCTTGCCATAAAGCCAGGTAGAGGAAAGAGAACTGTCTTTATAAGTAGGTGTTAGGGCTAGCAATTGTCCTGTTAAAAACGATTGAAAGGTATAATTTAAGATCACGAAGGATTGCTCCTTTGTTGTTAAATTAAGTCTTACCTTCTATTAAGAAGGCAAATTCTTTCAAAAGTTGTTTGCAAAGTAATCCATATGCATGAGAATACATCAGCTTTGATAAAGAGAACATGTTTTCTAAATAACAAATAGTGCTGTTTTGAGGTGATAATTAAAGACAAATGTGAAAGCAATCTACTGCTAAGTACCAGCAGAGTGTTTATTCTCTCTTTGTATCTTGGTTTTTTTGAAGACAGGTGAAGATGAGACACAGAGGCAATCTTACACTCAGGGCTGGACCTTAGGGACCCAGCCAACACCCTTGGCTCTCAGGTGGCCTCACCCCCTAATAGCTGGTCTGGCTGGACTGTCACTGGTGATCACACGCTCGTGTTCATGCTTGCACTCGGACCTGTGGTCTGACGCCAGCTGCTGCACTCAGACCCACACACAGACATGTGCATGCCGGGTAGAGAGCCCTCACCCAGCAAAGGGTTAGAAAGGACTTCAACAAGAGGACAGGACAGGCGCAGGGCATGGCTGGACGAGTATACTGACCAATAAACAGTTTATATGCGACTGGCCCTCTTATCCCCTTACCCTCTGTTTTCCACTCTTGTTCCTCCTCTAGTCACCAAAATCCTTCCCTTTTCCCACTTTCAGTTTTTCCCCTAACCATCCCACGAGAGCTCCTGTGCAATCCCAAAACGCTCTTCCTCTGCATCCTATGGTATGTCACAGTCCCCTCAGCAGCAACCCCCGTTAGGCCTAGGTGTGATCTTGGATATGCTCCTGATGACTCATCTTGCTGTAATCTTCATTTTTCAGCAAAGCAGCTTTCTGAAATTAAAGTAATTTAAGGATGAAAAATCTGAGCTGCCAGCAGTAGTTTGTGACCTCTCACTGAAATCTGTAACACCTGAGTATTGGGCAGTGAGCCAGTCATTAAGCAAGGATTTGGGAGAGAGCAGGGAAACTTCAGCGTGAGGTCTTTACCAGCACATTGGTAGACATGGTGGCAAAAAAAGAATTAATGAACAACTGAATAAGAAATTCTATTTGGAAGAATTGGTAGGGCTTCTATAAAGGAGGATCCTGCCTTACATTTTTTTCCAGGGGTCAACAAAACTATGGAGTATGAATCACATAGGGATGCTGTACGACCCTGCCTCTGGCATCCTCTGGGGATTCCTCCTTCCAGGCCGCTGGAGCCTACGGATGTGGCTGCTGCTTTGCCTTGTGCAGGTTCAGCCAGTGGTGAGGCTCAGTGTGTGTCCCGGGGAAGTACATACGTGCACACACACAGCCCTGCAGAGGACACTAACATGGCTGCTTACACGGACTGCAACAGGCTGTGCTGCCTTTAACAACACTCGTATATAATGCTACCAAAACTCGAAAAAATGTGAGTGTAGATAGTGTGGTCCTGTTGCTCTCTGGCTCATCAGGGTTACGTTCATTAGTGAAAACACCCCCCTGCACACTCTAGATTGACAAGCATGCGCACATTTACAGATCCGTTGAATATCAGCATGGGCCCTCAGCCCCTCTCATGTTCGTGCCCTGATCCTGAGCCCTCTTGCCCAGTATGTAGGTCTTTTACTTGCCAGCTGGTTCAGCTCAATACTCCGTGGCAGACAGAGGCATGCACTTACATACTTGTCTCACAAGCCCTCTTACGCTCATGGATCCCTTGATAACCAGCAAAGGCTCTCAGCTTGGCCCATGGACTCTGCTCCAAGGTCCCTTAGCTACCTCCAGCTCAGACTGCAGTCTGAGTCTTTCCAGGTTTTCCTCCTACAAACCAGGTAGTACAGCTTGAAGTTGTTAGGTTATCTGATAAAAAAACCCCTGATCGCACATCTGCAGAGGGACACAGAAAGACAGCATTGGATGGGGGAGCCCAAGTAACACTGTGCCCTGGCTGCTTCCAGGCCTATCACAGGAACATGTCACAGGCCCATCTCTGCAAGTCCAAAGGTGCTCAGGGGCACAATGGCGTGTGAGAACCCAAATTTCACCTCTCCAAGAGGTGACACACACTGTCCTGGGCTCCTCTCAGGGCTGTCCTAGGACAGTCATGAGCCCTGTGGTCTAGGTATAAAACCCATCACATCAGCAGGAGCGGGACTGTTAAGGGGGAGGTGAGAGAGGTATTGCAAAGGGCTCTGGGGTGCAGGGGAGGATCATTCTGGGTTTACAGTAGATTTGTGGAGTGTTTATGGGAGGAACCAAAGATGGGAAGTAGTGAATCTAAGTGATATTGGGAGGATTAAGAGTGGGAAAATAGTGCTATAAGGGCATAAAAAGGGCAGATCATATGTAAACATGACTTGGCTACCACAGGGACCAGGGGAGTCCTAGTAAGCTCTGTGTGTGCATGCCTGTACGTCTCAAAGGGCAAGTATACAGAAGGAGCTGGCTACCAGAAGGGAGCAGGGGAGTCCCGGCCAACCGCTGGAAAGTAGTAAGTGTATGTGTGTGTGTGTGTGTGTTGGTGAATTAGGAGGTCTCTAACAGCAAGTGCAGTGAGGCTGTGGCCTCAGGGGCTTCTATGACCAAGTGCCAGCAACTGCAGAGACTGGGATCCAGCAGCCCGTTGCTCGATAGACTGTCTTAGCCTGCCTACGGGGGTAATCCACGTTGCATCTAGTGGACCTTCATCCGGAACAGCCAGAGCAGGGGTAGCGTGAGGCTGTTGTTGTGTTTGTGTGAGCACTGAGTGTCTGACTCTGTTGGTCTGTGTTGTATATGTGTGTTTGTGTGTCTGCCTACTGGGAATACGTTCTCAGTCTCACTACTGGTTGTGCCTGGGGTCATGGACCTGTCACAGCCTTGCTTCTGTCAAGATACTGGATTCACCCCATCCCTACCAGATTTCTTGCAATTTTCAAATATGCACTCATGCACGTTAGGCTAGGGGAAAATATAAATGGACCGGTCCCTGCAGTTGCTGGCATCCCAGGTACATGTGCCTTATGACCCATGGTCCCTCCTGTTGATGATGCTAAGACCCCCCACAGTTGGTTTCTGGCACCACAAAGACATGGGCCTTTGTCACCCATGATCTAACTCGAGTTGCTGGCATTTGATTCAGTTAGTCTGGTCTGTCCAGTTGCTGTCACCTAGACCTTTGGACAGTCTGACGTGGGGTAGAGGGTGAAATTGTACAGAAAGATATTTAATAAATATTAGTAAGATAGCCTGTGATCAGGCACAGGGCTCCTTCAGACAGATGTTCTGAACAGGATCTGCTTGTACACAAATGAACCCTTTTATTTTTCCTCTCTGTTCCCCCCTTTGTATTCCTCCCTGATTCCCCTCTTTCCCTACCTTTGACTCTTTCCCTAAACATTCCTTAGTAAGTTTTGCACAGTCCCCTAGATGGCTTCAAATATCCACAATATTCATGTTCTCTTGCTTCCTCCTCCTTATCAGTTACAAAGTCCAAGTCCACTCTCTTGAAAGCTATTCCTGCAGATTCTTGATGGCCCATCAACTAGTGGTAGAGGAATTCTAGTCTTACTGTCTCATAATTTCTCAGGTATGTTTGTGACTCTGTATGCAAAAGAGCATAAGGATGTATCAGAGGGGGGTGCCTCATTTCCAACCAATTGACCCCAACATCTGCATCCTTCAGTCCCCCAGTCCAGTATCTCATCTCAGTCTGTGGTGCGTCAGTAGTTAATTTAGAGTAAGTTCAATATGAATTAAAACATAATTCCTTCTGCTCTGATGAATGAACCTTGCATCTTTGGCACTCTTGAGTGGGGTGGTGCTGGTCTCTGAATGCTATTTCAACCCTCTTCCCCTGCAGTGACCCCTTTTAAGTGCTATTATTTTTAGCACTTCAATTATTAGGAAAGGGGGGATGTTGAAGGGTGGGATGTCATGCAGAGTGACACATAAAGTGTAACCTGACCCATTCTGTTTGCCCATATTTCTGTTGTTCTTCAAAGGCAAAATCTTTAAGATTTCCTAGGAGGGTCCAAGATCCTTCGAAACTGTGTTTTTTCCCTTGGGTCAGGATGTTTATCCAAGCATCCTCAGAAACATAGGCCCTTCAGCTGCTAAAATAATACTGGCTGACGCTGGGTTGTCCTGTGCAGCCATTTCTTGCTTCCTAGCAGGATGTCTAGGTGTCTGTCTAATGACAGGACCTGTCAAAAATCTATATTTTCACTAGGTACTTTATTTACATTATATATGGAGTAATGTTCTTTCAGAGAAAGAATTAAAGGCAGTATAGGGAAGAATAGGTATATGGTAGGATTAGAGGGATCAAACTAAGTAAAATTATATGAGGTTGAAATTTGTATGCAATACTCCAGTTCTGCTATCAGACTCCATGAGGCTTAAACATCTCTAAATTGAGGCTATACCTTTGCAATTGTGTATTTTCCTTTTATACCTGATTTTTTCACAAATTTTAAAGATGGGTTTGTAATAAGCTTAGACTTAGCCTGATTCTCTTGGTTTTCATACTGCTCATTAGCCAATATTGCTTCTGATTTAATAATTTGAAGTGATTTGTTACTTATAGGAGATCTTATGCTTACTTCTGTAAGCATCTGTTTTTATCCCTCAGAGTAGAAATTTAGCCTAATAGGTCCCACAGTTAAGCCACTTTACATCTGTTATTATTCTTGTATTCTGTTAATATACTTTCAATCCAATTACTCCAATTATCCTAAAAATTTCCTTAGGCAGGTCCCATTCAGGCGCACCCCTAATGCTGTAGAACTTCGGTTACAAATTTTAACACTGTGGGCACATTTCCAAGATCAGTTCACTTGCGACATTGAGGATTGTATACCCTTATATACAGTCACCTGGGGAGTACTCAACTCAGCTGGATCATGCCAGTGACATAGTTGTTGCCATCTCTGAGGCCCAGGGGATTCCACCTTCCTGGTCGCTGCAGCCCAGCCCGGTGCACACAGGGAGGGGAAGTCCTGCCCTGTACAGATAATTCTGACAGGGATAAATAGTCTGCTACACCTATTTCTGACACAGAATTGGTTGCCCCTGTCAGTTTCTGCTGCCTTTTCCTATTCCTTGCAAACACTCTCTATTTCTACTTTCTCTATTTCCACATCTTCTTTTCCACTAGGAAAAGTGTCCTTCCTCCTGGTAAGCCTTCCTCCTAGTGAGCTTGCTTCACATCAAGTGGATAGCATGATGCAGTTAAATTACGTGGATGTTTGTGTTTCTCTTCTTCTGTGTCTCACAGCATGCCTGTAGCTTGCCTGTCAGGTCTTGCTGATGCTGCTGAAGAAGCAGTCAGTAAGAATTCCTTTCTCAAAGACTTGGCTGCTGTAATGGCTTTGTGTCCTCCTGTGATCTTATGTTTTACCAGGGAAGAAGTAAACCACTCTTGCCTGGGGCTAGATGTCAAGGTGGTTGTTTTCTCTTAGGACCTCTTTTAACAAAGTGCCTTGTCTTTGCCAGACTTGTCTTTCCTTTTGAATTTCCTCCTCACTACTTCCAGTTTAGCTCAGATAAGATAAAGTTACACAAATGGAAACATCCTATGCGTTACCAAATTGTAGTGGCGCAGAGTACTCCTGTGCTCTCACAATATTCCACAGGAAGCTCCATTCATTGCCGAGAGGGAGACAGACAGGGAAGTGTCATTTGCCATGATACTCACTGAATACAGAGAAGTATTCGGTTCATCTCAGTGTAGCCTCTTCTGCCTCAGTCCTTGGCACAGGGCTGTGGGGTGTCCTGATGCTGGGCTAATGAGGTTAGAGAGATGATCGTTTGGGAAAAGATTTGCTTGTCTATGCGTCTTCTCAGCTGTTTGGGACAAACCTTTCTTTATGTAACATGTTGGATAGAACAACACTTGTTTTTATGTACAAATGAGAGTCTCATCTAGATTATGGTGAGTCTCACAGCTATTTCTTCTAGACACATCATTACACTGGCATGCTCTGGGCAAATTCTCAGCAAGCCTGTGTTTCTACTACATTTATCCTCTGATCCAAAAAATCATGTTGAAGTTTCAAACCTTTTTCCTTTGAGATACTTAGCTGAACTGAATAAGGTTCATAAACCAATTCCTGCACGTTCTTGAGTAAATTAACAACTTTCTTGACTGAAGAGGGAATGCCTGCTGGAAGGGCAGGGCTCTGATTTTGAGGGATAAATGGAGGCCAAGAGAGATAACAGAATGCAAGGGAGGCTTTTGTTTTGAGACCTGAAAGAAATTTCATTAGAAGCTGAAACAACAATACTTCACCTTCTATTCCATCAACAAGCGGACTTTTTCAGTCTGCCTTCATATGATTATAAGAAATGACATGACAGACACCTATAGGTATGACCACCACTTGCCATTTGTGGAAAGAAATGAAACTTTCTCTTACTGTATAATTGGTATGACTTTGGGAAACAATAAGTTGTCATGGTATAAAGGGAGAAAAGAGAAGAGGACCTTTTCCCTCCAGCCAAATGCGTGATTCACTTGTACATAATTCAAATGACAGACCTGCTTCTAAAGTGGGGACAAGAATAACCTCTTGCTGAGTTTCTCATCTCGCAAAGCACTATCTAGAAAATTCATTCTAGTCCTTACATTCTGTATGACAAGCAAGAATATCCAAAAGTTGGAACAGAACTTCGATGATTTTTCTTGCAATTCGGTCTCAATTCCTGATAATCTCCAGAAAGCTGCCTGGTGTATCTGAGAGGAGAAGCATAGATTTGAGAAGAGATCTTTAAACAGTTTCTAATAAGGAAATATCATAAGTTGAAAAACTAACTCAGTAGAAAAAAAATTTACAATGAAAATATTTAGAAATAAAAAGCAAAAATTGTCCAGGCAGTCTTGGCAACAAGAAATTATAAGGGAAATTAGAAAGATTTTCTTAACAGTCATGCTTGTATTTCTTCTAAACATGTAATCGCTTCTATGCAAATAAACCAAACTTAGGTAAACTAATCCTAAAAACAGGTTGTGCTGGTTCTACTAGTACCGGATTAGCATTTTATGAACACAGGTGTATTTTCAAAAGGGGTCAGTACAGCCCAGCAGTTTCTCTCAGTGTCCCAGCTCCTCAATGTCATCGTAGTCTTTATCTTCAAGAGCAGGAGATGAATCTCTCTCAGCCTTGGAGGTCCTGTTTCCTGACACATTAGGACTCCAGTCTGAAAACAGGAAAAGGGAAGAACACTGAGAGAAACGCATATCCCATACGTATTACCTTTATGTGGTTGTGCAGCTGGCAGCATGGGCTGTTCGTTGACTCCTCCAGAAATTAGAACCACAGATATGCATGGCTGTGAAAGACCTGAGAAATACTTGTCTCATCCTGCCTCCTGCTAGATGTACACGTATCCAAGGATCAAGCTTACTGTTACTAGAAAACAGGTTACTAATCTAACTTTAAACGCTTCTAATAAAGGCAATTCTTCAAGATTCCTAAATAACCCAACTCTGTTTTACTGCTTCAGCTGTTATCTGACACACTGCAAATTTAGTAGACCTGTCCTTGTCTATCCCACGGATGTGCCCTGACCTGGCTCCTCCCAGGGCTATCACAGGCAAGTGCTCAGCCCGTTGTCTGCGTCCAAAACCCATGAAGAGGATGTAACCCACCTTACTCACTGAGGGGTGTTGTTGCCCACAAAGGTATGAGACTTATTGTGAGATACAGGGGATGAGCATCTTGGGATCGTAGAAAACTTGCTATGGGCTGCTTAGGGGAGGAAGCAAAAGCACAGAGAAGGAAGGATCAGTGTAGTTTGGGGAGGAACCAACATGAGAAAACAGAATGATAAGGGGATAAAAGGGGCTGGTGGCATGTAAACAGGCTGCTGGCCAGTGTGCGTTTGGCCATGCCCTGCGTCTGCTCAGCAGCATCTGTCCTGTCTTCTTGTTAAACTCCATTTCTAACTGCTTTTGTGAGTAAGGGGGCTCTCCATACTGTGTGTATGTGTGTGTATGGAGGTCTGAATGCTGGCAACCGGAGCTGGACCATGGGTCAGAGGGGTCTGTGAGTGTGTGGTGCCAACAGCCGGAGAGACCAGAGTGGCCAGACCTCATATGTATCACCAGCTGGGGTGGGACCCCAGGTGTCGGGGACTCACATGCCCAGACACCAGCAACTGGGGGAGGTCAGGGGATCCAGGGGCTAGTTACTTGGTAGAATACCATGTCTGAGCCCAGTTACTAGGGGACACATTGTGCGTATGTGTGGGTGTTAGCGTGCATGTGGGTGTGCAAAGTAACTGGAAAGCCAGGGCGTTCCATGACCAGTTACTGGATAGACTTGAGTGTCTAAGGCCAGTTACTGGTGGAAGTACAGTGTTCGTGTGCATGTGTATGTGGGTTTGTGTGTGTATAGGTCTGGTTACCAGAAACTGGAGTGGGTCTGTCGTCCTCCAGGGTTAGTACATGCAGGTGCATGTAGCTTGAGAGACCTAGGATCCAGGGGCAGCTGCTGGATAGATGAAGTGTCTAAGGCCGTCTACTGGAAGGACCCATACTGTGTGTGTACATATACATTTTCCATCAATAGGCTTTCATCCTGGTCAGCCTGAGAGGGGAACAGGATGAGGCTATTGGTGCTGCTTGTGTCTGAGTCCTATGTTTTCTGTCTGTGTGGGCTCTACAATCCAGCCTTGCGTGTCTGCATATATGTATTATATGTGCATGTGTGCATGGGCATGCCTACACATGTTCAGCCTCACCACTGACTGGACCTAGGGACATGGAACCTCCATCAGAATACCAGATTTAGCAATCCCTAGTGTCTTCTAATCTTTAGAAGACAAAGAACAGATGAGAGAGATGAATATACCTTAACTATACACAGTTCTTGCAAACAGCAAAGTTTGTCACTGCAACAGAGCAGCTTTGTATGAAGTCAACGGCAGGTGAGGTTCACAAATACACTGAGAATTCATTAATGTAAGATAGAAATATATACAACTTTATACCTAATGTTAAAATGAATGTAATCATGGGCTGTGAAAAAAAATCTCTAATGTTTCTCTAAAGTATTTGAGTCCTAAAATACTTTATTTTTTTCATGTCTTCAGTCTGTCAAATATATTTATCACTACCCCAAAAGGTGGAGTTCAGCCGCTGATCAGAAGGTGTTCTGCAGTTATATTAAGTGCAGAGAGAAAGAAAAGTCTATCTTAAACATTTTTTCTGAATTCTTTTTGAATTAGATGGGCCTGACAAAATTTAGTGCTAGGGTAAAAGCATCCTCCAGGCACTATCCACTGTCTTTAAGAACTCACAGAGAATAGTCTCTGAAGGACTGGGAAAACATGAACAACGTGCTTATTTTTAAGATGGTGTGTGCAGGAGAAGAAACAAGGTTAGGAGTTCCAGAGTTTCAACTTTAGAAAGATATGAGAACAAATAAACTACTTATAAGGAGACAGAATAGAAACAGCAGGTAGATAACAAATAACATGGATTTATCAAAAATAAATCACACCAGATAAATCTGTTTTTTCTTTTTGATTATCTAAAAGTGCTTTTGTGAGGGAGTAGAGCAAATTGTCACTCAACTTACATGATATTTTTATAAGTAAACTAGAGAAATATCATCTAACTCAAACCTCTGCAGACTGGATACAATTTCAGTCAAAAATGGTATTCTTAGTGTAGGTCGTTGTACCAGGTAAGATTCTTTGACAGCCCTAAATACAACTAGGTATTTTTATTAAGTCCTAAGATAAAAGATGCATGTCCTTACTATGTTTTTCAGATGATACCATATTATACTGTAATTCAAATGATCCTGGCAAAGTATTGATGGACATAAAATGAAATCTAATAAGAACACTTACAAGACTACAGATGAAGGGAGAAGCAATCAACTGCGTAACTGCAAAGATTGGTGTCTAATGGTATGTAGTGTTTTACAGAGCAGGATTTGAAGTAGCGTCAGGCCAGACATTGAACACTGTCGGGATTGTCATGCTGTTGCAAAAAAGGGAAGCATCACACTAGCATGCATAAACAGAAGGATATACCGTAAGAAATATGAACAGGGAAGAATTTTATAGCTGTAAGGAAATCATAGCATGGGTATAGACTACCTGCAGAGGTTGTGGAGACACTGCTACTAAATGGCTGTAAGAACAGAATAACAAACATCTTAGCGATGCTCTTCATTTAAGGAGGTAGTGTTCCTTCCTGACAGTGGTTAGGTAAAACCTAGGTGATCCCTTGAGGTACCCTCCACCTTGATTTTCCGTGGGTTCAGTACAGTAACTATAGATTATGATAACTAACAGTGCTGCTCTTCTGGCCTCACCTGTCCGTGAATCCTTGTTTCCGTCATTTTCTTCAGGGATCCCAGTGATTTCCTGTTCATTCTGCCCAGAAAGAGAAGCATCTTTAGGTCCAGGAGCTTCTGTCACATCATCGTAACCATCTTCCAGGGCTTTTCCAGGCAGTGGGGAGACTTCTGAAACAGTACAGATACAAACTATAACAGGGAGAGATCTTCGACTAAAGGAAGCAGTAGGTGATGATCCAGCGATAAGAGACTGTAATACTGATATTATCATGATGGTAATGGGTGATAATAAACCTTTAAGGTATTCCAGACAACAATGATATAGCTCCAATAATTGTTCTACATTGCTGTAAGAAGTAGAAAGTGAAAATCAACATGGAGGAGGGACAGAAGGGGGAAGAAGATCTGGAGAAAGAAGCAGTTAGTGACAGGGTTTGTTTCAGAGTAAGATTCCCCATTGCATTTCATAATTGCAGAATGACAAATTACTCTTTGTTGATCTCTGTGTAGCATCTGCTTCCTGGTCTTTTTATTACTTTAACCACCTTCTGCTAAATGTCTCTGAAATGGTCTAGCTAAGTAGTCACCCTTGATCATTTGCCTATGGGCATGTGGCTACAAACTTAGGCCAAACCCTTGGAGAAAAATATCTGCAGTTCCACTTCTCTTTTCCTGAACCTCAATTCTTTCAACCTTTCCTCATAGGAGAGGTGCTCCAGCCCTCTGATCGTTTCTGTGGCTCTCCTCTGGACCTGCTCCCACAGGTCCATGTCTTTCTTGTGCTTGAGGGCTCCAGAGCTGGATGCAGGACTCCAGGTGGGGTCTCACCAGAGCGGAGTTGAGGGGCAGAATCACCTTCCTCAAAATTCTGGCCACGCTGCTTTTGATGCAGCCCAAGACGTGGTTGACTTTCTGGGCTGCAAGTGCACATTGCTGGCTCATGTCTAGCTTTTCATCTACCAGTACCCCCAAGTCCTTCTTGGCAGGGCTGCTCTCAATTGCTTCATCCCCCAGTTTGTACTGATCCTGGGGATTGCCCCGAGCCAAGTGTAGGACCTTGCACTTGGCCTTGTTGAACTTCATGAGGTGAGGTTTGTATTTGCCCATATCTCAAACCTCTCAAGGTCCCTCTGGATGGCATTCCTTCCGCCAAGTGTATCTACTCAGCATGGTGTCATCCACAAACTTGCTGAGGGTGCACTCAATCTTGCTATGTCATTAATGAGGTTATTGAACAGTACTGGTCCGGTCCTAGTACAGACCCCTTAGGGACACCACTTGTCACGGATCTCTGTTTGGACATTGAGCCATTGACTGCAACTCTTTGGATGCGGCCGTCCAACCAATTGCTTATTCGTTGAATAGTCCATCCATCAAACTCAGGTCTGTGAGTAGCCAGCTCTCTGATTCTGCAGGGGCAGCTAGCTCTGTGGTCTGTACTTAACTGGAAGCCATCCCTCAAACAATATTAGTTTTCACTGTTTTATAGTATATAGATACACACGTGGACATGCATACATAAAAGCCAAAAGCGCTTCTGTTTCACTTTTTACCTAGTACTCAATATGCAATGTGAAAGAATCAAGAAAAAGAGATCTTACTTGGAATAATTGTCTTCGTGATGAGCATTTCCAAGAAAGTAAGGAAAAGCTTTTAGTTTAATTTTAAATAATAAACAACTCTTAATGAAAATCAATAGGAAATAAAGATATAGCACAACACAGAGTCAGTGATATGGGCCGCTGAGGTCCAAAACTGCTCGTGCCTTTGGCAGTTGATCTCTCTGAGAACAGGCAATAGGTAAGAGAGCTTTTGCATCAGCTCTAGGAAAATGCAGTTCTGCTCCAAACACTTGCTCTCCCTCAGCTTTTTCAAATTAAAAAACCCCACATCTGTCCTACTGCATTTTCTTCAGATCACTTGGAATAAAATCCTTAATCAACTCCAATGTTTTGCCAATGTTCTTATCTGAAGCATGGTTTACCTCTGTCTTAATTCTCCCTGTTTATCTCAGAAATGAAGCAACAGCTTATAAGCTGCTGCAGTTGCAATTTCTGGGAGAGGCAGTTGACAAATTGTTGGATTTGTGCAACTGAATCCTGTGAAGAGTGCAGTACTATCAACAGACATATATTTTCAGCTTCTCATGTAGAAGAGTAGCACTTGTATATGAGATTGTATGACATTCTTCCACTACGAGACTTAAACAGAAGTTTTTGGTGCACATCAAAACATCACTAGTGGACATGAATTGCAGCAAGAAAAGAGTTTTAATCACCAATAATGCTTTGGAAATTAGAAGCTACCCTGATTTTGAGTCTCTTTCTTTGTAGGATTCCCATCTTCCATTACCTTGAGTTGCTCCAGGACTGTTTTCTTCGTCACTGTCCCCGCTATAAAAGTGTGCTTTTGTTTTTGAGCTCTCTGAATAAGAATCTAGATGAATGAGAAAGCGTGTGATATCAGATTAAACTCCCCTTAACTGCTAAAACTGCATCATGAGGAAAAGAGTAGGCTACAGTAATACCACACAAGTCAAGCAGATTCCTTGGCAGTCAGTATTACTACTGCAAGGTAAAGGGCTTACAGTGGAATAGTCGAGAATCCCTCAGGGGCCCTGTAACATCTCTTGTGGCTCATGGGGGAGGCAAGCCATGAAGGGAGAAAAGCAGTCGACAGGAGGAAGCCTACAGAGATGCATAGCTGCTGGGAGTGAGATATAAATTATTCCTTTATTTGTTCTTGCTTTAAATAATTTCAGCAAAAGCCTTCTTGTTTGTTTGTTTGGGGTTAGTTTATTTGTTTGTTTGACCTATACTGATCTATGTTTTATAGCTGCAGTGAGGACAGCCCAGAATGAATTGTCCCTAGGAGAGCAATAGGCAGAATCCAGTGGGCAGAAAACCCCTCTCCTCAAATCTAGGATTTTCTATTTCCTAGTACATTTTGGAGCTTGAAAGTATCAGACTGGGATCTGGGCCACGAGGAGGAATTAGCCTCAGTTGTTTTCCCTTGACAATAGCAAGACGCACAGACCTGAGAGGCCAGCCATGCCCTGCTTCTCCCTCAGCAGGTTATAGTCGATCTCTTCATAGACAGCCTCAGAGAAGGGGTCATAGGATAGTCTGGAGCCTGAAAGTAAAAGGCAATGATCACTCACACAGTCTCTGCTCATACTCAGGCTGGGGTCGTGAAGAGGAGAAGTGACCTAAAGGGGTCTACATGGCCTGGTTAGTACCCAGAAAGTCACCATGAGCTGCTGACTAAGGATAAGCACTACTTGGCTCTTTCACTGTCAGATGGTAAGTGAGGATCTCAGTGTGGTAGCAGGTGCCATTCATTTCAGTCACCTATGCCCCTCGCCTCCCCAGCCAGCCATGTCATTGAGGTGTTTCATACCCCTGAGGGACCCACCTCTCTGCTGTGCCCTGGCGCTTTGGATCTGTCCAGCGAGAATGGCGAGGACCAGGCAGAGAAGGGTCCCCAGGATAATGCAGAAGATGATGGGCATTGAAATTCTCGTAGTCTCTGTTGCAGGGCGGCGGGGACGATCTGAATGGAAATGAAGAAGCAACAGGCAGAGAATCAGGTGACCCAAAGGGCTGCTCCTCTGTAGCGTCCTGCTGTGCCCATGCTAGCAGGTCACTTGCTGCCCAGTTTTGGATCCTGCTCAAGCAGCCGGAATTCAGCAGCTGGGGATAGTGCTGCTTGGGTCTCCTTTACAAAAGGCTGTGGGAGATCCTTTCTGATGAGCTGGAATATACTGCTGATTTACATGCTATGCAAGTAGCAGGGACATGAAATCCTCTTTTGCTGGGAGAAAGAAAGGGGGAAGAAGAAATGTTTTACCTGCTCTGGTGGGTGATGCTGTTGTTTCTGTCATACCTGCAAAAGGAAGGCGAGTTCAGATTAAGGAAGAGGCAAGTGTGAAAAATAACAAGAACATCTCCACATCATTTGTGAGGTTCCTGCAGTCAAAATTATGAAGGGGATAGTCACTGGGATGTACAGCTGACATAATGTTTATCCACCTCCTTCCCAGATCTGTGTAAAGGACCAGTCACTAACCGGAGCAATCCACAGCGGCATCTTCCTTATGATCACATATTTTGCTGAACAAGATCTTGGCAGGACAGTCCCAAAGAGACAGCTCCATTCCTTTACAGTGCACCTTCTCCAACCAGATGGGACCAGTCCCTTCCCCAAAGGCAGCTTCACTCAAAGCAGACACAGCAGATCCACAGCCCAGCTGTCTGCATACGACGTTAGCATCTGCCACGTCCCAGGAATCATCACAGACTGTTCCCCAAGAACCTTGGTGCCAAATCTCCACTCTGCCTGAACATCCATCCTCTCCTCCTATGACTCGTAACTTCTCCCTGTCTGCAAAACACAGAAACCTTCTGTATTCCTGAAACAGCAGGATGGTCCATAGGGACCAATAAGAAGAAACAAAGATGTAGAGGTACCTGAACAACTTGTAGAGTTTGGACACTCAGCAAATGTGGCTGGAGACGTTGCCTCTTTTCTTCCTGCAGAATTTAAAAATTGAAGTAAATTATTTGATTATCATTGCCTGAAAATTAATCAAGTTAATTTTGTCCTATGTTATATATATGGCTATTTAATACTTGTTGGATCACTGTTTGGCTATTATTGTGAATAAAATAATCTTCCTGGTGCTTGCTTTCTTATTCTGTGAGGCAGCTGCAATCCCTTTCAGGAGATCTGAATGTCATCTAGAATTTATTGATTTCATAGGGGGAACCCACAGGTGTGAAGTACTGTCATAAGAACAGGCATTAGAAATGGGCCTTTGGAACTGGACTATTCATACACTTGTCCACGGCTATGTGCATGCGTATGTGTACATGTAGATATGCACTGATATGCCTCCATACATGCAGAAACACATACATGCCTCTAGACTTTTTGAGGAGTCTGATGCTAACTCAGACCTCAGAGACTGGCTGTGTATCATAGATTTTTGCTTTGAAAACATGCAATGGCACCATCCTATCAGGGACTTCCTTGGGATTTCCACTGGGTAACTGCACTTGGTGACACTCATGTAATTTTAATTCACTCCTTTACATCAGGGATATAGACAAAGAAAAATGTTTGCGCTATTTGCATAAAACTGGAAATTATGTATACCAGATAACAAATGAACATAAGGCAATTACTACAATGTCTGTATATGCATGCACAGGTTTATGTATATGTCTGGGCAGTGCTTTACAGATGCATTTCTAATTACCAGTGCAAGAAATATGGGTCTCTTCTGCTCGGTTATCACATGACTGAGGATTCCAGGGGTCTGACTGACATTGCCAGAGAGAGCTGTGGCGCTCAGTACACTCAATGTGGTCCAGCCATGTGGGCCCAGAACCTTTGCCATATTTGAAGTCTCTTGCGATTTCCCCACTATCTCCGCAGTTCAGGTGTTTGCATACAGTTATTGCAGTGAGTTGAGACATATAATTGGAGCAAATGCTCCCCCATGTCCCGTTGTAGAAAACTTCTAGCCGCCCAGCACAGTCACTGCCGTTTGCCAGCCTCAGAGCCAGGAACTCTAGAAGTGAAGACATAAAAATGGAATTAGAGGGGCCTGATTCTGCTAGGAACTTGGATGTGATGAGTGAAATCCAGAATCTGCTAACAATCCTGTTCATCACTCAGAATGAGAAAGTGTCAGAGGAAACCATGCTATAAGTGAGAAACACTTAAAACCAAAAGTCCTACAGTGATTGTCTCTGGTTAGCCAGCCTTCACCAGCATCTATATCAACAAACCTATTGACACATTTCTTTGGAATGTTGGAGCGTAGGTGCCATGTGCTTCTCTTTTTTGTTGAAGTTTCGGGGTACAATGACTTGTTTACAATAATTTCAGAGCCAGCTGGAATGGCTCCCCTGTGGAAGCACAGGGCACCCCTGCAGCCTCCAGTGACTCAAACCCTGCCAGTTGTACCCGATACATTTCACCGCTTACCTGTGTGAAACATCTGTTAAGAAGTGTTTGAACATAAATCCATTATAAACTCTACCTTACCATCATCATAGTCATAAAATACATGCATTATAAACTCTACCTTTGGTCCCAGACAATAGGTATTGACATTGTAACAGTGTACACATAGAGTTGATAAAATGCTACTTCTCGTTCTGGGAACCACATTATAGGAATTAACATCATACAAATCTCAACATATATTTATTACAAGATTGTAAATCTTGTAAATTGTCTATTGTAAACCATCATTCTCCAGCAGGCCTCCATCTAGATCAAACAGGACTGTTCTAAGGTGACTTTGTGTTTAAGATCACCCCTTGTTTTTCCAGGGAAACAATTATTTTGAGGCTTTTGGCCCCTTGGTCAGTTTGATACCGCTTTCAGCAAATTACTTGGATTGCCAAGGGACTGACACCTGGGTCTATTTCAGCAATGTTTGTGTGATTAGAGAGTCCTACAGAGTCCCATAGCTGGTTCTCACCTGTGTAAGCTACACTGCCTGTTCCAAAAAACCGAAGCCTTTCTGTCCCATCCATCCATCTCCAGTGGTCAAGAAAGTCAATGTCAAGGATGACGGGGCAGTAGGGCCAGTGGCAGCAGGTAAGGTATACCAAGCCCATCTATTCAAGCTTACGTTCCTTTCCTCCAGAGCTGGGTGTTTCTCCTCCAGTTACTCCAAGAACTATTTGTTTATCACTGCTAGACAGAGAGGATGATAAGGTGCACTGAGTGCTACTATCGTTAGGTACTGACTAGCACACAACATTATTGAGGCAAGGGTGCCTGGCTGCCTTATCTGGACAGTCTAATAACTGGTTAACTTCATCCACTGCCAGGCCAGGGGAGAACCCCCCAGTGCAGTAAGTTCATATCAGTTGTCAGAGCAGTACGTGGTCCAGAAGTGGGGTTAGAAGAAGGGAGTGGTTTAAATAAGCTCTCAGCTCTCTCCTGTGCTCACAAAGCTAGGTCTATAAAGGGCTTTTCCTCCTAGTCTCTCGTATAGTCTCGCTTTTCTTTCAGATGCATTCTTACATCTCAGTGTGTAGGAGAGGCACATACAGAACTCTTATTCTCCCTTCATGTTTTTCCTGAGGTTGACCATACAGCTGGATCCTCAGTATTATCCTCGTCTGCGCTGCTAAGCCTGCATTCTTCTTCTGGAATGCTCAGTGCAGAATGGTAACATAGGTCATGCTTTGATCAACAGGGCATCCCACCAGGCGGTACCACAGGGGCATTAGTAACTGTGCCTAACCATTGGAGATTCCAAGCACTAGCACTGGTGATCACAAGCTTTTCAGGGTCCCTCTCCCTTTGCCTGTAACCACACTTCAGCAGTCCAGCAGATTGCAGTTGATTATCCCTTCTTCCCAGTCCTTTCAAAGGCGTGTTTTGTTTGTAGAATCAGCACCATTGGGCACTGCTCAACATATCTCTCCATAAACTGATCCCAAAGCCCTCCTACATTGTACAGTACAGTCTTTACAAGTGGCTTATGCCCCGAACTCCCCAAGCTCCTGCTGTCTCAAGTTTTCAGCTGTATCTCTTTAGCTCTGGTGTCCCAGTAATGCCATAGCCACTGCAGAGGCATCTCCCTGGAGCAGTGACTGTAAGTTTCTACACGTTTCTCCATTCATTTACACTCAGAGTAAAGACTCATTGAGTGGTCACAATCTGGAGTGCGGTGTACCCTTTTCTGTAGGGCTCTTTAATTACTGTAACTAGGGCTGCCTGAAAGGACTCATTTTTTAATTCATCGTGAGCCCCTAGTTTCTCCTCCAAAGGTGTCAGGGTTCCCCTCCACATCAGTCAGTCTAAGCTGTAGGTGCTCCGACAAGCAGCCTAAAGCTTGCAATTTGACCATTTCACTGCTACTAGCTGCAAACTTCGAACCAGAATCCTCCCTTTTGTGCTGAGCACTGGTTAACACCACTTTGCCAGACCATTGCTCTGACAGAGACCATCAACCAGGTTCTTCAGCCCTACTAAGCTGTCCCAGTGCCTCTTGAAGCCCTGCTGTGAACACATGGTAGGCTCTGGTGTACCCCACAGCAAAGCAACACACCACTCGCTTGGGGTTTCAAAGGCAACATAACCCCTTTGCATCTCCAAGACTGATATTCTTGGACACAAGAATATCCAGGCTCCAGGCCACTGGATTTCTTCCCAATCACCTTCCCCTTCAACAAGAGCTGTCACACTCTCCATTTCCCACCTGTTTACACATAGTTTGTATCCTTCCCTGCATCCTCTGTTCCCGTCACCCATCCTCCCTCCCCCCGCCCCCACGAATGGGTGTACCATTTACACCACATCACAACAACACAAATTTCCAATATCAGAATCAAGGCTTTTTGGACCTTTGAAGTCACTGCAATTATTCCATTTCCAGGGCGTGCCAAGTACTAGTGTTGCCAGAGTGCTTCCCACATTTACTGTCTGCTATCATGGGCAAAACAGTTTCCACTTGGGACATTTAACTTAATTTTATTTTTTGCACTTAACATAATCTTAATTATTGCTTTAAGCAATGAGGAAAAAAGAAAACATTAACAATTAGACAAACAATTAGGGTAACATCTTTGATCCACTCCATTAGTCCTAACTTCCTTTGTTTGCCTTCCCAGCTCCTTCAGTGAGTGTGGCAGTTCAGGAGGTTGTGTTTTTTTTCTGCCACTCTTTGCTTCATATTCATTTTCCGCTGCTCCAGCACGGATGTCCCACTGGCTGCAGTCTACTCAGGGGTTGTATTTGCTCCATTGTGAGCTCTCCACAGGCTGCAGTCCCTTCAGAGTTTGTACTTGCTCCATCGTGGGCCCTCCACAGGCTGCAGTCCCTTCAGGAGTGTAGCTGTTCCACTGTGGCTTAGCCACAGGCCGCAGCCCTCTCAGAGGCATACCTCCTCTGGTGTGGAAACCATGTCTCCAGCCATGTCCCCAGCAGTGTCTTTTTCCACTTCTTCATTTGTCCTCTCCCATGCAGCTGCCACTCTGTCTTAAATAGGCATGAGCAGAGCCACCATATGATCCTCTGGTTGATTGATGCTTTGGTGCACAGTGAGTTGTTTCCAGTGGTTTCAGAGCCAGCTGTAACTGACTGTAATGGGCACCTGGCAGCTGATGACCTCCTCCCGCACAAGAACGCCCACAACACCTTGCTGTGGATATCTTTACAGAAACCTTCCAATTTACCCCCAAATATCCTGCCCCACCACACACTTTTTTTGTGTGTGTGCATTGACACAAAATAAGGACTTCTGTAGACCCTTTGCATCTTAGTGGGACCAAGGGGATGAGCTGACCAACTATGCTTGTAGTCAAGAGAGCAAGAGGCTGTCTGAGAAAATTTCTGCTATTCTCTGCTTCCCCTTCATGAAACCCTCCCCTTTCTACACATAGGCTCAGAAAAGGATTTTCCAAACACACCTGAGCACAGGACTCCAGCATCCTCTTTGTGTTGGCAGTTGTGCTGGCCCCATGCCCTAGACGGACATGCCCAGAGATCAGATTCAGCCCCAGTGCAGTTCACATCATCCAGCCAGATCTGTCCTGAGCCTTCGCCATAATGAGCAGAGACAAATGCCTTGATGGCATGTCCACATCCCAGCTGTTTGCAAACAATGTTAGCATCTGATAGATCCCAGTTATCATCACAGACGGTGCCCCAGATACCATCATGATAAAGCTCTACTCTCCCAGCACAGTGCGTTGTTCCATTCACCAGCCTGATCTGTCTGCTACCTGCCGGAAGAAAAACCAGTTGTCAACATGCAACATAACGATAATGCACAGGTCAGCATAATGGCCGTATGTTCAAAGCACTTTTAAGTGCTTTAAACATACGGCCATTATATGGCCATTATCATCATAAGAACATGATGCCATAACATCAACCATCTTCTGTTATGGTTTCCTGGGCAGAACTGTGATGCTAAAACCACCTAAAGTGAAAGACCTGCTCCTTCATCAGGTGAATGTTTGAATAATTCCTGTGAGATGTTGCAAACAAGGAGGAGTGCCTGGTCATACTAAGTATATGCAGAGATCACCTTATCCTAGAAAACCAGAGAAGCTCTTTTCTACTTAAACTCATTTAGTTAGACAGAGATGGAGACAGTTTCTGTTACAAAATAAGAGAAGGGTAGAAACAACTCTAGTTTACTTTAGAAAGGCTGCAAGTATCTATAAATATAGAAATGTCACAAAATAAAACCTGTTTAATTCTCAAGTGACAGAGTGTGTGGCAGTCATGGCCAAATTAGTGTTTCTGTGGCTTCTGTATTCTATTATTTTTGATTCTGTGAGTCAAATTCTTTAAAAAATTCAGGTGAAGAAAGCATTATGTAAGTTATGCTTGCTTCCTTAACTATCATTTGTCCCTTAGAGTGTACAAGCAGGTGGGTATCACAAGCTCAGACTCATGCCTATTTAAGATCTGGTGAGACCACAGCACAAGGTGGGCTAGAGGCAACCGTAGAAAGTGTTCTGTACCTTTCGCACAGTAACTCACCTGAGCAAACCACACCAACGTCTTCAGCAACTCCTGTTGGTACTGTCTGAGAGTGGGAGGTCTTACAGAGCATCAGCTGAGTCTCATTTCCAGTGCACTGGACACTTCTTAAGCCAACAAGACCCATGCCTCGCTCAGACCTTGGAAGGTAATAGGCTTTCTTGGCAGTTCCACACCGGAGCTGTCTGCATACCACATGAGCATCCTTAATGTCCCAGTCATCATCCAGAACTCTGCTCCACATGCCATGGAGTGAGATCTCAACTCGCCCATCACAGCGGCTCTCACCACCTGAGAGTCTGAGTGATTCAGCAAGACCTGGGCTCAAGAGAGTTGGAAAATGTATTGAATAACATCTATTGCTCTTAATGCAGTAGAAATAACATGCAGGAGAGAGATGGAAGACAAGTTTCTATGTTGGTAAAAAAGTAATTCTCACCACTGGCTAAGGAGGCAGCCTCTGTTAAGGCTTTGTTTGCTTTCATGCACACAAGGGTCTGCCGTTGGAAGCGAGAGGCTTCCCCAGCTCAAAGACTAGATGCTATGAGGAGTCAGGCACATCTACACAGTGTGAATCCCTGTACTAAATGAAGTTTCTATGCTGAAACCAGGGTTGGAAGGATGGGAGAGAGGACAGGAAGGAGAAGGACATTAAAGACAGGCTGACATGTCAGACTTGCTTGGCAAAGTGAGATCACCAACGCTGCTTTGGTCTGAAGTTGCGCTACCCAGAAAAGGCCACTTCTGACTAACCTGAGCAAATAACAGTGGCTGCTTCTCTGGCTGGACAGGTTGGATTTCCCAAAGTCACTTGAGCACAATCCCAAAGGCAGGACTCTGTCCCTTTACAGTGAAAAGCATCTCTCCATACAGGTCCATTCCCATCCACAAAACGGTCTCCTGTCTGGATTGTCTTTGCGTAGCCACAGTTCAGCTGATGACAGAGAACACTTGCAGCTTGCAAATTCCAGTGGGAGCGGCAGAGTCTTCCCCACGTGTCTCCATGGCGGATCTCCACTCTGCCAGAGCATGTGGTGCCATTCACCAACCTGCACCCTGGGCACCCTGAATGTAAGAGAAAATAAGTACTGAGATATCGAGTTTGTAACTGCTCCTGGGCATGACCTGAAAGTGACTGGGAGATGGGAATGAGTTTTGCTTAGCATTCAGTAGTAAAAATGACTCCACTGGGCCAATGGAACTTGCATACTCATAACTAGACTTCAGTCCACCCTGTTTTACTGCGAAGAATGACTACAAATCAGGATCTGGTCCTCTTTGCAATTTTTAAAGTCAGGGCTCTAGATTTCAGGGCTCTGGGTGAACCAATAGACCTTACTTGTTCTGAGCAGCCTCACCTAGGGCCTCCAGCTATGTACCCCTGGGCTGCTGGTCCAAGGCCTCACTTAAACCTGCACCAGGCCTTCAGTCCAACTATGTGACTGGCGTAACTGTCTACAGTCTTGTCTCCTGCTACTCCTGACTGTACTCTCCAGCTGGACCCTGCATCTGATTGATTACTTTGCCTTGTCTGGTACTGTCCATAGACCTTCCTCTGTCCTCTGTGCAAGTGCTTTGGATTGTGCCTTGGTGGGTAAGGACACTGCCTGTGTTGTCCTCACCCTCTGCCCTAGCTCATTGTACCTTGAGGAGCAGCCCTGTTCTTGCTGTTCCGTGACACTAGGAGCATTTCACAGAGAGCAGCCTTATGGGACAGGTGAAGCACAGCCTCGAATCCTGGAAATGCCAGCAGCAGCAGACAAAAGACAGACCTTGGCTCCACAGACACTTTCTGGATTTTGGGTCCATATTTTTCCTCAAAGAAGGAGTTTTTCAGTTCTCCTCTTAGAGCTTTCTGCTGCTCACCTGAACATACCACACGAGCGTCTTTTCCGGCAGGGCATTCAGCATCACGTAGCACACTCACAGGACAGTCTCTCAGGTGTGAGCCAGTCTTCTGGCAGCTGAATGTTCCGTTCCAGACAGATCCATTTCCTTTCCCGAAGGAACGTCCACCTGGTATCAGGAGGGCAACTCCACAGTCCAGCTGCTGGCAGAGGGCATCAGCATCTGGTAAATCCCACAGGTAGTCACACAAGGTTCCCCAGGTGCCTCCATGAAGAAGCTCTACTCTCCCTGAACATGTGGTACTGCCATTTGCCAGCCTGTACCCACCATAGCCTGCAGGAAGAATAAAGGAACTTAGCAGTTGCATTTGTTCTGGTGCTATTGCATTGAAAATTGTGAGAGAGATCTAGCTGCAAGGAACTAGCTGCGAGGAACTAGCACTCACTATGTCTCAGGTTACTGGGAAGCTTGTTAGACCAGGATGCTCATAAGCCACCTCTGAAAAAAAAAGTCTTTGTTGTCCAAGTTGTAGCCTGCACTACATGACTGAAAGTCTTTTGACTCTTGAAGTTCAGTCTCTCCTCCTCTGCTCTGCTTTGCTCTGCTCTGTTCTACTCTCTCCTTCCCCCACAATACTGCTGGTACCTCGCAACATCTTCTCTTGCAGAGGCAGTGCCAGCATTGCCTTGCATTTGGAGCATGTGACAAACTCGGAGTGGGGGCTATCAGTAGCACTCTCTCTCCCAGTAGCTGGTTGTCTCACGTTACCCAGTAAGCAACAACTGCAGTGTGCAATTCTCAGCTTTCATCCATGCCACAGCATAAGGCTCTGAACACAACAGGCCATGCCCATCAGCATATTTGCAATAATTTAAGTGTGACATGGGCAGGGCTATGGTGTCCTGCTGCCAGCCTGATGAGGTCCCTCTATATTTTCACACAGCTACTTCTTTCCCTTGCCTGGTCCTTGCGTTGCACTCCCCCTAATGAGACCTGGATTTCTGCTCTGACCTGCGACTCTTGCAAGATGGAGGCAGGAGCCAAGACCTGTTAGTTTCTGGTACCTTAACTGGGCCCTTTCACTGCCACAGCTTCCCAGCCGGTGTTCCAGATTGCCATGACCGGTGGGACAATGTCCAAGGTAGTCTTGAAACAGACTGCAGCCCTTTGACTGGGAAATGGACATGAACTGCAGTCCTTTCCAGGCTTGTTTTGTGACAGGGTGTTGCCAGCAGCTCTGCCCCAGGCTCAGTTTACCCATTTTGATTTGTGCCCTTGGGAAAAAAATTGTTTTCTAGGTCTAATGATCACTTTTGTAGTGGGTGGCAATAAGTTAGCTGTATTTAGAGCCCTCTGCAGCCATGACTGTATGGAGTTCTTAAATAATGTTATCTGGCAGTCACAACTAAAGTCATCCAGGCCTACAACAACTTTTTCTTTTTTTTTTTAAACAACTGCAATTTGTAACTTGTGCCTCTTTTGACCTTTGGAGGTATGGTACCTCTCCCAGTTTTATAATTGACTGAAGGAGCAGGAATTAACATACACACTGGCAGCACAGGAAATAATAAATTAATTTCTGCATGTTCCTGCTTGTCTGCTCTGGCCACCTCTACTTTCATCTAGATAAGAAAGACACGGAAGGAATTACAGCCCTTTTGAGATCCGCATCCCTGGTGCAGAAGTGAAGTGGTTAGAACAGCCCCTGTTAAACGCAGACTCAGCAGAGTGAATGAGAGATCATGGGGCTGCTCGCTGTGACTTCCTGGCCTTCCCGGGGTGGCTCAAGGCATAATAGGGAAAGCACCCACGAACCCTGAGGACCACAGAAAAGTGCAGAGGCTCTGAACTGTGGATTGACAGGAAGAAGTCATGTAGGACACGTGTAAATTACGTCCGTCAGTCCGAAGTCTCACCTGAACATACAACAGTGGCATCATGAGAGCATGTCTTATTCTGGCGTAGCATCCTGGGACAATGTGCGAGGTGAGTCTCGTTCCCTACACAGTGGAACTCTTCTTGCCAGATCAGTTCACGTCTGTCTCCGAAGTGAGTTCCTCTCAAGATATCCACAGCCTGGCCACACTCTAACTCATTACATATAACAGAGGCAGTTTTGAAATCAATGTGTGAAAAGCAGACCGTAGCCCAAGTTTCTTCTTGCTTAACTTCCAGATGTCCTGAGCAGGCTGTGTCCCCTCCAGTCAGACGCAGCCCAGAGAAACCTGGAAAAAAAGCCCCAAGAAATCCAACATCAAGGGTTGGTTGTACCGTCCTAATTTAATAACTCCCATACTTCCATGAGCAAGACACATGTCACTTCTCTGAGGACCACTGACGCTTTTAAATAAACATTGTGGCAATTCCTGTATGCCACTGACAAGAGAGAAAATGATGTGTGGGAATGAGTATTTCTTAGTATGTGAAAATACTAAATCCTTGGAAAGCTGCAGAAGGAGGGAAGTTTTGAACATTTGCCAAATGCTTGAGAAGTAGCAACCCCCAAATAAATAAATCAATAAATAAAAAGCCATTTACTAGTGTGTGTCCTTGAGACTTCGTTATTCAAATGAATTAGAAACTGAAGCACCCCAGAAAGAAGAAACAGGAAATGTTGCACCCATCTTCAGAAAGGAAAGGCTAAAAGGACAGTCTGGAGACCTACAGGCTGGTCAGCCTCATGTTGGTACCTGGGAAAAACATGGGGTGAGTCCTCCTGAAACATATTTCTGGGCACAAGAAAGTGAATGGGAAGAGTCAGCATGAATTTACCAAGAGTAAATCATACCTGTGTGACCTTACTACTTTCTCTGATAAAAGTGGCTGGATTTGTGGATGAGGGGAGACAAGTGCATGTCATTTACCTCACATTTAGCAAGGCCTTTGACACTGTCTTGCACAATATTCTTGTGTCCAAACAAGGATGTTGCAGACTGGCTGGGTGGATACCTATATGGTTAAAAATCCGTTGGATGGTCAGGCTCACAGAGTAGTGATTAGTGGGTTGCACTTGACCTGGAGCCTGACAACAAGTGAAATATCACTTGTTGGATCTTTCCTGAGACCTGTTCTGTTCAGCATCTTTACCAACACCCTGGAGGAGGTGATGAAGAGCAGTCTTAGCAATTTGGAGGGTGGGGGGAGATAACTGCAGAGCAGTCATTCAGAGGGACCTAAACAGGCTGGATTAATGGGCTGACAGGAACCTTATAAAAATCAAAAAGGACAAATGTAAAGTCCTGAAGCTGGGAAGTAAAAACCTCTTGCAATGGTACTTTATCCAAAGAGCAAAACCAAGCACATCTTGCAGAGGAAGGCAGCCAAACAGACATTGGATTTGTTGCCATTGCAGACTGTCCTGTTTTAGCTTACATGAAGATTGGGAGAAAGGCAGTTGTATGGTATAACACTGCATTTTCTTGCTTTTCCATCTACACCGGCTTTTTTAGCCCCCATTCCCGGTCAAAGACAAGTTTAATACTGCACTCCTGTTGCCTGGGAGAGCTGTGGTAGAAACAAATAGTATTTCTTTTTCTGTTCTATGATGTCATTTACTATGTCTGCTTCCATTCTATGTCATTGCTGTGCCCAGGCAAAGGACACATACACTTGTAGTCAGCAGAAGACTTAATGCTGATGCAACATGCTTTGGCTGAGCAGAGACCATGGAGGAATCGTTACCTCTGTGCAATGCTTGGCTTTATCCAACTAGAACAAAGTTTGATCTCAGCCTTGTAGCATTTTTCTATTATACAAGGTTGGATGACTTCTTACCTGAGCAGATCACTCCAATATCAAAGTAATGAGGGCAAGTAAAAACCCCCCATCCTGCATGTGAGCAGTTCCAGAGAGCAGATTCATCACCACGGCACTGAACTCGATATAACCACGTTGGTCCAGATCCTTCTCCAAATGGAGCTCGACTAAGGGCCTGAACAGCAGATCCACATTGCAGTTGCTTACAAACAACCTCAGCATCTTCTGTGGTCCAGTCACCATCGCACACAGTTCCCCACTGCTCCTCATGTTTTACTTCCACTCTGCCAGAGCAGGGGCTCGTTCCATTTGACAGCCTCAATTCATCAGCACCTTCATAAACAGAGACAGCAAGGTTATGGAAAGAACAGTGCCTAATCATGATTATCTACTGCAGATGGTTAAGAGGTTATTATTACTCCTAATTTACTCTTAAAATGGATTTATTTGGTTCATCTTTCTAAAGAGTCCAACTTAAAGTTTTTTTTGCAGGGAGTTGTGTCTGTATTTACAAGTTCAAGATAACTGCACTGCTAAAATGCAAGTTATTTCTAATGACAAGTGAGTTTTCTCTTCTTCTGACCTATCAGGGCGGGCAAAGGCTGAGTAATGGCCTTGCTGTGTGATTCACAAAGGCTTCAACAGAAACTCCTCCTTTCTCTCTGTTGTTCTGCCATGATGATATCCAGTTGAAAATGTTCACTGGGGACCAGTTTCTTCCCATGTTCGATATCGTTTGAAGAATCAATTTCCCTTGTGTGCTTCAGCTTCTTCCTCTCAGACAAACTATTACTTGCAATTCGGTGTCCTGATACTCTTTATTCTTTCCCTCCTTTCTTGCCCTAGCCACCGAGTTCCCTAGTCAGGGGTACCTGATGAGAGAAGAGAATTACTCATGAGGGATGGCAGGCTGTCTTAGGAGATGCAGCAGCATAAGCATAAGCAGAAAACAGACAGGCAGGTCTTCATGTTGTTCCTCATGCCCCACCATCTCTTGGAGTCTGGCTGATGCCCAAAGAACCCTCTTTTTCTGCTCTGCTCCCAGGTTTGCCTCTTTGATATGGATACACATTTCCCAGTCCTTTTACCTGTGGACTCACAAAATAACATTACAGTCATCACAGAGCACTTGATAAAAAGCCTGACAGAAGGGGGAAGATGCAGATGTTGGCTTCTTGATTTGCAGTGTTGGACTGCTACTATAGATGCTTCAGATATTATACAGTAGCTTAACACAGAGACTTAAAGGCTAGAAAACACAGCGAGAATTTTGTTACATTCAAATGCAGGACTGATGGTGGGAAACAGAAGCAGTTCTTAGGAAGCCAAGCTACACAAAGGCCTGCCAGGACTCAAGAAACACAGGCAAAGAAGTCTGAGCCTGCATCTTACACGAACACAGTAATCACTGGAAAAAGTGAAGCACGTAGCCTAAGATGTAATGACACAAAGAAAAAAAGTGGACTTGTTCAAAAAATGTCTTAACAGCTTTTTCCCAGTCACGAATTTTAAGGCAAGACCTTTGGAACATCTTTTCATAAAAAAAAAAGATTCTTTACTTGCAGAAAGGTTCATATCTGCTTGAGTAAAAAGCATGCACAGAATCACAGATGTGGAATTAATATTCTGAATTGACATAGACAATGATTTACTGTAGATGCTTGTGAAAACAAATGTTGAAACAAAAAAACCGATCTCAAATCTTCTGCCAAATTCCATCAAAAATGGTCAGTGTTATAATTAAACAACAATATGGATGGCATTGATTTGTTAGGTTAAAAAAAAAAAAAAAAGCTTGTCTCCACATGCAGAGAACTGAGGAAAAATGGCGGGGGCAGGGGGGGCAACCCCAGTAATCCATTCAGGGCCCTGCCCTAAGGCTCTATCAGCAGATAGATTATGGGATGTTTAGGAGAGGAATCAAAGGTGGGGAAAGGCAGGGATCAAGGATGTTTGGGTAGGAGCAAGGGTGGGACAATAGAAGGGTAAGTGGATAAAAGGACCAGAGTCAATGAGCATGAACTGAAACACCGGAGTTTCCATCTGAACACCAGGAAACACTTGTTTACCATGAGGATGACTGAGCTCTGAAACAAGTTATCCAGGGAGGTTGTGGAGCTGACTTCCTTGGAGATATTCAAAAGCCATCTGGACATGGTCCTGACAACTGGCTCTAGGTGGCCCTGCTTGAGCAGGTGGGTTGGACCAGATAACCTCTAGAGGTCCCTTCCAACCTTAACCATTGTGATTCTGTGAAAAGCGGCCAGCAGTGGCTAAGCAGGCTGCTGGTCAGTATGCTTGTCTGGCTATGCCCTGCACCTAATCATCACTGTCTGTTGTGTCTTCTTATTAAAATCTATTTTTAACTGTTTTCCTAGGTGAGGTGACTCTCTTCAGTGTGCATGTGTGTATATGGAGGCCTAAGTGCCAGCAACGGGAGCTGGACCACAGGTCATAGAAGCACGTGTCTTTGGTGCTGTACTGGTTTTGGCTGGGACAGAGTTAAGTGTCTGCATAGTAGCTTGTATGGGGCTCTGATTCGGCTTTGTCCTGAAAACAGTGTTGATAGCACAGGGATGTTTTAGTTGTTGCAGAATGGTGCTTATGCAGCATCAAGGCCTTTTCTGCTTCTCACACTGCCTTGCCAGTGTGTGGGCTGGGGGTTGGGGGTACACAAGAAGTTGGGAGGGGGCACAGCCGGGACAGCTGACCCCAACTGACTGAAGGGATAGTCCATGCCATATGATCATTGTGCTCAGCAATAAAAGCTTGGAGAAGAAGGAGAAAGGAGGGGTGTTCAGAGTTAGGATGTTTGTCTTTCCAGGTAACTGTTATGCGTGATGGATCCCTGCTGTCTTGGAGATGGCTGAACATCTGCCTGCCAATGGGAAGGAGTGAATGAATTCCTTATTTTGCTTTGTTTCCATGTGCAGATTTTACTTTACCTATTAAACAGTCTTTATCTCAACCCATGAGCTTTTCTCACTTTTACTCTTCTGATTCTCTCCCCAGTCTGTAACTGTTCACTCAACTCCCGGTCAGATTTTGGCTAACACAGTTCATGCTAAGGCATGCTGTAGGCTGGGAGCAGCACCATTAGGTCAAAGGGAGAGCACCACATAGGCAGGACAGGCACCCGGAAAGAGCTAAAGAGCCATTGTACAGCCATTATCAGCTGCAGCGTGCTGGCTTCTGCAGCCGTTGTCTTTTGCCTGACAGTTTTTTCAGAATCTGCTAACTTACGGAAATGGTACAGACCAAACTTCCAAGCTGGAAGGTGTAAAACATCAGCTTACATGAAAAGCCTTTGAAGGAGATGCATCAGCAGTTGGATTGCTGAGGCTTTTGTTCTTCCTGGTGTGATACAGGGTACACTTGCACCATGATGGAGGAGGAAGGATGAGCACTCTCACTGTCGGCTCGGTGACTATTTTTTTTTTTGCTCATAGGTGCATGAATTAAGAGTTACAACTTATAAGTTATGAAATCTTTTGAACTGAATCAGTGAATTCACATGACACACTAGTCTGGGCAAAGGGAAAAGGAGCCTCTGTTGTTGTGTTTGTTTATCGTATTTCTTAATGAGCTCCTAAAATACATTTTAATTCACAGAGTATGTTGTCCTGTAGATTAGAGAGATCCAAACATCTTTCACTAGATCAGATTGCTCAAAGCCCCATCCAACCTGACCTTGAATGTTTCCAGGGATGGGGAATCTGCCACCTCTCTGGGCAACCTGTTCCAGTGTTTCACCACATGCACTGTAAAAAATTTTTCCCCTACATCCAACCCAAATTTCCCCCCTTTCAGTTTAAATCCATTGCCGCTTGTTCTGCCACTACAGGCCCTGGTAAAAAGTGTCTTTGCATCTTTCTTATAAGCCCCCTTTAAACACTGAAAGGCCACAAGGACTTGTCCCTGGAGCCTTCTCTTCTCTAGGCTGAACAGCCCCAACTCTCTCAGCCTTTCCTCACAGGAGAGGTGTTCCAGCCCTCTGATCTTTTTTGTGGCCTCCTCTGGACCTGCTCCCACAGGTCCGTGTCTCTCTTCTGCTGGAGACCCCACATCTGGATGCAGGACTCCAGGTGAGGTCTCACAAGAGCAGAGTGAAGGGTCATAATCGCCTCCCTTGAGCTGCTGGCCACGCTGCTCTTGATGCAGCCCAGGATATGACTGGCTTTCTGGGTTGCAAGTGCACATTGTTGGCTCATGTCATTTGTCACTCACCAGTATCCCCAAGTCCTTCTCTGCAGGGCTGCTCTCAACCCCTTCATCCCCCAGTCTGTACTGATCCTGGGCATTGCCCCGAGCCAGGTGCAGGACTTCGCACTTGGCCTTGTTGAACTTCACAAGGTGAGGTTCTTATTTGTCCATTTCTTAAACCTTTCAGGGTCCCTCTGGATGGCATTGCTTCCCTCTGTGTATCAACTGCACCACTCAGCTTGGTGTCATCTGCAAACTTGCTGAAGGTGTGCTCAATCCAGCTATGTTATTAATAAGGATATTGAACAGTACTGGTCTCAGTACAGACCTCCTAGGGATACCAGCTGTCACCAGTCTGCTTCTGGACGTTGAACCATTGACTGCAACTCTTTGGATGCGGCCATATAGATAATTGCTGATTCATTGAATAGTCCATCCATCAAACCCATATATCTCCAATTTAATGACAAGAATGTTGTGTGGACCATGTCAAAGGCCTACAGAAGTTAAGATAGATTACATCAGTTGCTCATGATAAGGCCATTGGTACTCTTTGTGTTTGTGTCACAGATTCATGTTTCTGTCTGTGTGGCCAGCCATGTACAGGTGTATATGTGCGTGCATGCGCGCATATCTGTATATCAGTATATGTGTTACATATGTGTGTGCCCATTGGGACTGGAAGTTAGCCTTGCTACAGGTTGGACCACAGGAAATGGAGCTGTGTCTGCGTTGTCTGTTATCACACTACCACTTTCAGAAACCCTTGCACAAGAAAGGTTTTTAAGTAGGATTTTATAAAGCAGTAATCAGATATTTAAGCAGTGATAACATCAGAAAGATACATGCCTTAAACCTTGGGATATAGGCCAACCTGAAATGAAGACACATATGTAATTATTTGCTGGATATAATTGAATTACACACAGAATATTGAAATATTTGAAGGGAATTTTCTTTTTCAAGGAAAGGAAGGTCTGCAGCTTTTGTGATGGAACTAAGAAGCTTGGGGCACTTCTTTAAAACTGAAGTCTGCCTCTTGACAACTACATCATTCTGTACTCATGAAGTTTATCTGTTAACCCTGCTGTCGGCTCCTGCACCCCCTGGAACCAAGTTATTGGATATGAGTTTTGTGCTTCTTGAGGAGAAAACTTAAAAGGAGAAAAATCTAAAAAAATGCTGTGTTGGCATTACTGAACCATGTGAATTGACAGCCACTGGTGTGTAGAGAATGAAAGAGGAAAAGACAAAATGGGTGGAAAATCAAATTATCAGTTTGACCAGATTTGAATTTCAGCATATTATGGGACAGAAAAATCCCTGAAGAGGGCTAGCAACTTCTTTTGGGGCCTGGAGGATCATTCAGATTGACCACATAGCTAGGGAAGATTTACAGGACAGTCACGTAAGAAGCCTAGTAACTTTGGTCTCAAATTAGCACTATTTCAAATCCTGACACACAATAGAAAATGAAAGCAAACGTCTACAGGACAGGTTTGGTCCAATTGTCAGTGCCCTCAGTGCACTAATAATCCTTAATGGCCTTGACCTTCCCTATTTGGGGTCTTCACCCACATACTCTGCCCATGGGCCCAGGATTCCATATAAGCACAGACCGGGACTTTCTGTCCCTGCCTGAGCTGCATTGTAGGTGCATCTGTGTTCAACTCAGCCACAGCAGTGCCTGGCCACAGACTGACTTCTCAGCTTGACCTTGGACCTGCCCCATCATAGTGAACTTGCCTGGTGATATGAGGCAAGTTGGCAACAAGAGTTGAACCCAGCTGCCCCCCCTGGATCTGCCCTGCTTGCCTCTCTTGGGTACTGCGGGATTGGACTCTGGCTGGTGAGGCCCCTGCCCTGCCAGCTGTGTTACCACAGCTGGAGCAGCTGGCCCTTGCTCTGCCCTCATGCCAACTCTACAGCTCATGACTTGTAGGAGTCACCTCTCCAAAGGTGACACAGTTAGCTTTGACAGCCACAATTCTTAGCAAGACTGCTATGAAGAAGCAAGAAAGGTATCAGAACCTGACCAGATACCAAGAGAAACCTGCAGTGCTCATTATGACCCAGCACCCAGCAGTGGTGCGAAAGAAAACAGTGCAGCTGTGCATATCTTGCAAACAGTCCAGAAAGACACCACTCAGAGATCATCTCCTATCAATGATGGTATTTGAGAAGTGACAAAAGGTAGTTAATTTGCACTAAGAGCCTTGGGTTTTCCAGTAAGAGTTTCAGAACAATGTGGTCTGGAAAATAACACCTTCCCTCTCTTCCTCAAAAGAGAGCGGTGTTTTTACATATCACACTGCTTGCTGTCATTTGAGATTGTGAAACAAGAATATATTTTTCTTTGCATTTGAAAACAAATCTAATTACTCTCTTGTATCATGTCAGTCAACGTATGAACTGATGATAATGCAGCCACTTCCTTCAGTAACCAACCATTATTTCATTTCTCATTCCAGGGTAAACTGCTAGCGGTTGTCAACTAAAAGGCAATTTTGCCTTCATTTCCATGTGGTCTGTAGCCTGATTCTTCCCTGCCTCATCAGACACAGACAATATAGCTTTGAGACATGATCACCTCTTATACATAGGGAAAGGTTTTACCTCTTTGCTAATGCTGCTGGACTTCCTCCCAGTTTCCTGGCTATCATTTAGACTTGAAAACACAAAAAATTTAAAGGAGATTATTCAAGTGACTGACAAAAAACTACTTTTTTCTGTGAATTGTTCTCTATCCTCAAATTTCCTGAGTAAGAAAGTCTCTCACATACGTAGCACAAGCCTCTGATAACTACAAAATCCCTTTTTACTTGCAACATGCTGTGTCAGAAGGAGTGTAATCTTTCTGTAGTAAGTCTTTTAAGACTCTTTTGAAGGATGTTCTGGAGAACAATCCATGGTTTATTTGAAGAACATAGTCCAAAAAAGAGTTTTCTCAGCTAAAAATAATATACATTTAAAAGAGAAATATTTTCTAAGAAAAATTAAACTCGGAATAGGAACCAGATAAGCTACTTCCATTAGCCATACCCAGGAGCAAAACAAACAGCTCCTCATTTGACTGATTGACCTCTCTGCACTTGAATTTTTAAATAATCCAATAGCTGATGTTTTCAACACATGACAACATGCAAGGCTGGATGCAGAGGCAGACATAACCCAATCAACAGATTTAAATACTCCCTAATCAAAACCATGATTTGCTGAGATCAGTCTTAGGAGAATTTTTTATGATACGTACAGGCACACTCTTTTGCACTTCTTCACACTCCATAGCATGTCCCAGAAGTGCCTTCCTTGAATTCAGTGGTGCCAGTCACAGAGTGAGGTTCTGCTTGGATAAGGTGACATCAGATTTTGGCTTGCTCCAGCTGAAGACCTGGTTCCCCTCGTGGGCCAGGGATGAGAATGAGCCATGCATCCCTGTGCCCAGACCCTAAGTGGAGGTTTCCAGCACATGGGTGCTGCCTCAGTCATGGGTTGAGGGTTGTGCCGCCCACCCGGGCTGGGCACTTCTCCCTCCCTGGCGAGCAGCAAGGGGACTGCGGCTGCCTAGAGAGGGCAAGTACCACCAGAGCAGATATGTGGGCAGTAGGTGCTGCTGATGGTGTCAAGGTAAAGCTCCTCTTGTCTGCATCTGCCAGTCAGTCACTCTTTTACTATTCCCTGTTATTAAAAAGAAGTGGCAAGAAACTCACTCTCATTTCTTCAGTACGGCTCAGTTGATGCTCAAACATTGCTACAAAGACGTCTAAATACAAATGTTTAATACTGTTCTTCACACTTCTTTGTATAGAAAGGTCTGTGCCTCCTGCTCCCATCCACTTGAACTGTGACTGCATCCACACAGTTGATGAGAACCTTTAAGACTATGGCCATGCTACATCAAAGTATCAACCATGAAGTCTTGTTCTCATCATGTGGGGATGCGACCACCACCGCCACAATGCCATAGTACCACCTCCATGTGTATAGAGACAAAAATGAGGATTCCAAAATCTGCCTCTCATGATCAGCTTCAAACATGTACATATAGCTCTAGAAGAGCAAAGAGACAAAAAGCAATAAGCTTCAGCTAGACAGGAACAGCTAAAGGGACGGTATGTTACCCAGCCAAACTCCACTGGACACACAGAGCGCATCAACATAATTTTAACTGTTGTTGAATGCAGACCTGGAGTTATTCATTCTGTCTACGCAGAGCTCAACAGGAGAGGCAAGACAGTAGTAAGAATACCCAGCTGGTTTCCATTACAGCTTGGCTGTTTACTAAACTTGGACTTGAATTCCTAAGAGAATGGCCAGTCACTGATGTCCATGTAAAATGCAAGACTGCTACAAATGGCTTACCCTTCTTTCTCTCAGAATCACCAAGGAGATCGAATCAAAGACGGAAATGTATTAAAACACCTTTTTGACACTTTGGCTTGCAGGTTAATGGAATAACAGCATATTTATATTGAATTTATGTTCTTTTCCTATCTCTCTCACTGCCTTATGCAAAATAAAGTAAGTGCTTACCCAGGGAGACCTGAATGGAGAGGAGAAGCAGCCACAAAACTGGAGTAGAAAGATGCCCTTTTGTTGCCATCCTGATTGCAGACAGATGAAACTTCACTCTCTGTTAGGCACTGCCTAGATCAAACTCTGTGTGGTCTTCTCTGTGTCTCACAAATGACTACAAAGGAGGAAACATATAGATTCATATGCTAGCATGAACTGCATAAAGGAACCAATAGAAATACTGTTCACCTTTTTAGAAATTATCAACAGATTAATCTCAAATCTGAAGGAACCAAAGCTCCAATAAAATTTGAAAATTGTGCCTGTGACCTTATATGAAGGATGATTGCGCTTCTGATGTCATCACTGGGATTGTCTTGTTTTACTATGGGACCAACATCAGTGGTACAAGCAGAGCAGTACGCAAAATGGTTATTTCTCGTCCGACAAAGCAATGTGAAAGTGCAGAACATCAGTCATTTCATGAATCACTTTGGAAGAGAAAAAGGCAATGAAAATCCCTAAATTTGTAGCTCATCCATCTGCCTAGGAGAAATTGTACTTTCACTATAAAAATCAACAGAAGTGGTGTTTATCGCTAGCGGTAGTTCTGTGAGTAAAAAATGACACCCGCTTTGTCTTTGAGGCAAGCACTGCTCAGGGTTTCCTTATTCGGTCAAAACTGGAGAACTGCACGGGCAGAACCTCTCGAAAGACCATCTTCCTTAGGATGCAAATTACAGGACTTCCTGTTTCCTCTGCTGAGTTTCTTTTTGTTTCAGGTTATATGTGACCACTGCTAGTAGTTCTGCCTATTCTCTCATTCACTTTAGAATGATGAATTTCAGGAAATAAAAGTTGCTGAGTTAATTATTGCTCATATATTTGTGAAGGTTGCCAAAGCAGGTCAGGACACTACCAGTACTAATGCGTGTATATGTTCTTGCATGTAAAATGATCTTATGTTTTATGGAGCAGATCATCTTCAGTGCCATCACATGGCACATACAGGACAACCAAGTATCAGGCTCAGTCAGCATGGGTTTATGAAAGGCAGGTCCTGCTTGACCAACCTGATCTCCTTCTATGACAAGACGACCTGCTTAGTGCATTAGGGAAAGGCTGTGGATGTTGTTTACCTGGACTTCAGTAAAGCTTTTTACACTGTTTCCCACAGCTTTTGCATGGAGAAACTGGCTGCCCATGGCTTGAACAAGTGTACTCTTTGCTGGGTAAATAACTGGCTGGAAGGTCGGGCCCGAAGAGTTGTGGTGAACGGAATTAAATCAAGTTGGTGGCTGATCACAAGTGGTGTTCCCCAGGCCTCAGCATTGGGGCCATCTCTGTCTATCAGTATTGGGGCCATCTCTGTTTAATGTGTTTATCAACAATCTGGACAAGGAGATGGAGTGCTCCCTCAGTAAGTTTGCAGATGACACCGAACTGGGCGGGAGTGTCAATCTGCTTGAGAGTAGGAAGGCTTTGCAGGGCGATCTGGACAGGCTGGATTGATGAGCCGAGGTCAGTTGTATAAGGTTCAACATGGCCAAGTGTCAGACCTGCACCTGGGTCACAACAACCCCATGCAATGCTACAGGCTTGGGGAAGAGTGGCTGGAAAGCTGCCTGGCGGAAAAGGCCCTGGGGGTTCTGGTCAACCCAGGTGGCCAAGAAGGCCAACGGCATCCTGGCTTGTATCAGGAATAGTGTGGCCAGCAGGAGTAGGGAGGTGACCATGCCCCTATACTTGGCACTGGTGAGGCTGCATCTTGAATACTGTGTTCAGTTTTGGGCCCCTCACTACAGGAAGGACATTGAGGTGCTGGAGTGTGTCCAAAGAAGAGCAATGAGGCTGGCGAAAAGCCTAGCCCACAAATCTTACGAGGAGCAGCTGAAGGAACTGGGGTTGTTTAGTCTGGAGAAGAGGAGGCTGAGGGGAGACGTTATTGCTCTCTACAGCTGCCTGAAAGGAGGTTTTCTTCCAGACAAGTAGTTGGCTTCATCAGAAACATTCTGATTATCTCAGGGCTTGGACCTGACGTTTGCTAAGATCATTGGAAAAAGGAAGAAATAATGTATGCTTGTAGGAAATCAGCAGAGACAGATAAATGTGATTTTGGTCACTGCCAACCCTAATACAGACCTGAACATCTTCTAGGAGGTTGCCTGGGACAGCTTCACCCATTGTGCTTTTTGCCACGGCCTGTTGCAAAATGAACTGCCAGGCAGTGAATGAACTCCCTGGAAGTTGGTTGCCTGCCAAATAGCCTCTTAAACCCTCTAGGAGGTCTCCTGGGGTAGGCTGCTCGATTTATATTTTGTCTGCAACCTCTTCTGAAACAGTATACTTTAGTGTCACATGTGGCCAAAATAGCGTGTCACAAGGTCATTGCCAACGGTCCACATGAATACCTTGCTTTGTGACAGTTGTGGTGAAAAACATTTCAATGAAGGACTCTGCAGACAACATCCCCATGGATGCTGAAGACATTTTAAGATTGGCAGGGTTAAAATTGTCTCATCTGCACAGCCTGCCTATATTACTTGCTTTGAACTTGCTCTCTTGGCACTCAATGATCTGTGAAAGTGATAGGAACTGATCTATGTATGGACTGGAGCAACGAAGCTCCTACCCCAGCTTGCAGAACCAAAGAACAACTCAGCAGTACCACTGAGGTACCAAGACAAGAGGAATGTAAGGCCCATGGGTCCAGTCAAGACTATATGGTGGTCCTGCATTACCTCTGAGACTGAAGCTGCCCTCCCCGAGGAGTGGTGCTATAAGAAACAGGACACTGGATCCACACAAACCTACAGGCCCCTTAGAAGGAATCTTCCAGCATTTCTAAAGTCTTCTGCTCCTGTAGTGTAGCCCCCCCAGCACATAAAACAGATGCCTGTGAACTGCTGTGCAAAAATAGGGAATAGTGCAATAGCTGAATAATACTTTGATCCTGCTGCTCCCATGACTGTCACAGAAGAGTGATCAGTACTTAAAAGTATATTTGTAAGGGGATTTGTACAAGCAGCCACAGGGGATCTACAGGCCTTGGGAGGCTTGCATGAATAGTTGTCAGCAACAGGGCACTGTGGGGATCCCAGGACCAGCTACTGGATAGACTGCTTGTCTCAGCCCAGCTACTGGAAGGATCCATACTGTATGCATGTACATGTTTCACAATAACACATCTTCCTCCTGACGAGCCAGAGAGAGGCACGGGATGAGGCCATTGGTGCTGTTCGTGTTTGCGTGAGTGCTGAGTGTTTCTGTCTGTAATGTTCTGTGGCCAGCTGTGTTTGTGTCTGTATGTGTACTATAGAGGCATATTTGGTTTTGTGCCTACTGGCTATTAGTCGGACCTCCAGGCACGGTGCCTTGGCAGCCTTGCTTCTGTGGGTTCCTGCGTTTGGCAACACCCTAACATAAGGAAGAACACAGAGGTGTGTTTCAAGATTCACTCTGTTGGGTTTCTCTTTCAGGTCATTTTTATGTATTCACTTTTGCATTTAGCCTTAGAATCTCCTTCTGTCACCTGACTCTTCTTTTATATCTTCTTTAATATTCTTTAATATTTCAGATTACTTCTGTTTTCTCTTGTCATTTTTTCTCCCTTCATTTCTTCACTCCCTCTGCTACTGTTGTTTGGTCTCATTCAGAACAGATCAGTCTGATTTGTTACTTAACCTTATGCTCTTCTGCCTCTCCCTATGAGTCAGACTCAACCTGTACATCTGGACTATTTTCTGATACTTTTGATTTCTCAGAATTGGAAAGTTTCTTCTTTTAACTTTTCTTTTGTGTTGTGGGTTTTTTTTTTTTTCTTGATGGTAAAGAGACTTTTGAAAGCAAAGTTCCACTTCCATCTTATGTTTTCCTTCTTAAACAGTGAATCTCATTTAATTCCTTCCTTTTTTAGAAGTAAGAAAGTCTACAATGAGCTATAGAGTTCTTCATCAATCTTCTACATGCAAAGATCTTAATTCTTTTACAAGGAGTTGTATTTCCCTGTTTCCCTTAAAGCTCCTTTGCTTTTTTTTCCCCTGCAATTGTCTGCATTGTATTTTTTGTCTGTTCCCTGTTTCAGGTTTTATCTCTGTTTTCTGGGTCATGTCATACCCCAGTAGTGTTGCATCATTAATCCTATTAAACCTCTGTTCCCCTGTGGATTTTAGGACTTGGTTTTCTGGATTTAACTCAAAATCTTTTCTGTTATCTGGCTCTGGGTTTTCTTCTTCTTCTCATGAGGAAGACACACTGGTGATACCCACAGCCCTTTGTGTTATCTCTCAGATAGTTCTTCTGAGGAAATATTTTTAATAGCAGACCTCTTACCATTCTATATAGAAGAAAAGTATGTTTTGGAAGATAAAATGGTCAAGATAGTCTACTGAAACAAGCATGGTGTTTCTTTAAGACAGTGAGAAGTGTTATCTGGGCTGGTGATGCAAAGTTAGGATGCATCAACAGTACCAAGGAGGAGGGAGATAACTTGAGGATGAGTGTAAGGTGGCTGGATGAAACACATTACTACAGAAAATGAAGAAAAAAGGATAGATCTTGTCATTCTGTAATAAATTGACAGGAACCATAGCATTGTAAAAAAGGAAATGCAATTCTAGGCTGTATCGGTTGAGACTTTGCAGTACAGATAGAGGATTATTAAGATAATTCTACAGTGTATTTTTACAGTAACAGTTTTGCTCACATATAACCAAATGATGTACTAGAATTGGAACAACAGAAAGAAGGGGTTCAAGGACAATCAGAGGAATACAAAGTCCATCTTACAGTCAAAGGATGATGAAGAGACTAACAAAAAATTTCAGTCTAACAAATCAAACTTCTCCTTCTAAGTATTTTCAGACGGGTTAATACAAAGGACTGCATGATGTGAAGCAGAGTATAAAGTTGCTGTGGAGACATGTAAGACTGGATATCACCAGGAGGCTTCTAACATTCAGAAAAATGAGGTCCAGGAATGAGCTTCCAATAAAAATGGTAACAGGAAGAAACTTTTCTAGTAATGACCAAGGTCATAATCACTGGCCATTTTTCCTTCGGTTAACAGAAGTGTAGACTTGATGACTGAGGTGGTCCCCTTCCTTTGTCCCATAATTCAGGAATTATGACAAAAGACCTTCTGCATATAACAGATTTTTGCTGTAAAAACATAGAGAATACGTAACGCAAGATGTTGTAGAGCTGGATCTGAATATGAACAAGAGAAGATTGCTGTAGAGTAGGCAAAATACCTTACCCCATAGCGACCATGTAGCATTTTCACCTGGTAATTGACAGTGGATGTTCCCCTGTGGACAAGCAAAATCTCATATTTTCCTACACTATGACCAATGAAGTGCAAGGGTCAGTGAGGGAGGAATGAGCCATTTTAATGGAATATTTATTGTTCAAGTGAGGTACAGATGGGACTCAGGCAGACAACCACTGATGAGTTTGTGCTAATCCTAAAGATCCAAGCAAGGACAAGATGGTTTCACGAGTAGAATTGTAAATTTTCCTGATAGGTGTTCAAGTGAGGGGAGAGAAATATCACAGTCAATATTTATTAGATCAGCTTTTACTGGTTAAACTGTTAATAGAATCAAGCTGATATTATTAATAGCAGATAACTATTCACATAATACGTTCAATTATTGCTTCACACACAGTTGCTCACTGACAGTTACCTGCTTAGAGCAAGAGCCTGGAGGCCCATCCCAAAACCAAAGGGTTGTTATGACAGGGCTTCCAACTGAGCCTAGAAAGGTCCTTTAGGGCCCATTTTTCAGCAGGTCTGTATGTAATTCTGTTATCTTTGTACATAGAAGTAACTGCATCGTGGGATGTGGTCCAAGTTACACAACCTGCTGTTGGTATCATTGTGTGCTCGTGGCCCTGACACATTCGAGACCCTTGATGTTCTGAGTTTATCTGTTCTTGTGGATCCACAGGACCGAGGGTCTCAAGACCTCATGTATTCTTGGGAGACTTCTACATGCTGCCTCTCAGCACCTACCTATCCTCTCTTCGATCTGATTTCTGGTTACTGTTTTTCCATTCACACACACAGGCACTGCTCAATCATGCAAATTCACCCACTACAGGCTTTTATGACAGACGTGGAGTACCTGAGCTGATCCATAAGCCAGCATGTGTCTCACAAGACACTTTCCTATCCCACGATTTCAGCTCATAACAGCAATCTTTAGCTCCAATCACTTTGGACACAATTCTCTCATACCTGTGTGAAATTTATACCGTTATGGCTGATGCACATTAAAACTTATAATTTTAAAATATGTCACTTGCTGCAACATAACGAAGAGGCAAACAGCTCCTGCCTCATTGTTTGCATTCTCTCTACCACCTACTGACACCGTGTTTCCCTTCAAAAGACAGGAGCTGTATCCCTGCAGGGGTCTGTTCTCCACACTTTTGACTTCAGGGGCACAGAGTTTTCCAGTTAAAATTGGCAGAGCACAGTGAATCTTTGTCTATAATCTGCTGGTCTCCACACAGCACAGCCAGGCAGCATTCCAGTGATCGTCGTTCTGCAGCTGCCCTTGGCTGCTGATCCCTGTCAGCCTCTCTAGCATGTTAAAGGTAGGCAGGCGAAGGAGCTACTGCCCCGACACTTCGGCAGCTGTTGCTCTGTGGTGTTCAGGAAGAGCTGCTGTCCTCTCTGCTTACCAGACAGTGCCATGAGTAAGGGCTTCTGGTAAGCTTTCAACCTACCAGGCTAACAGGTAAAAAAAAATTCTTGAATATTTGTCCTACAGTGCTGTTAAAGGGATTTAATCAGAGTATAAACCCTCTTGCACAGAAGGCTATACAGATTTCTAAAAGACTCCCTTTCGTCTATGAACGTGGGTGAGGAAGATACACAAACACACATCTTGTGGTCCAAAGATAATATAGGCTGCTTCAAAACTTGTTTTGGGGCTGCATAACTATATGTGTCTTTGAACTGCTGTTATCTTGAAACAAAACATAGATGGAGCTAAGAGGTGAAGCTAATACACATAATGCTAAGGTAAAGATGGGGGTGTCTGAAGGAAAACAAGCAGTTAGGAAGGAAACCGCTTGCTTTCTTGCTCGGGCTGTGCTGGAGGGATTTTGAGTTTCAGAGAAATGAGATGTATCCTGTGGTTAAGTGAAACCTGAGCTTTGAGAAGGATTAATCTCTGTACCTCAAACTGACAATGGTTTAAACAAACATCTGAAATGAAGTCATCTGGAGTGGTATTTACCTTTGTGAATGTTTGGAATGTATTTTTCAATAACTTCCAAAAGCTGGTCATGTATTTTGTTACATTCTTGTGGGCTCAAATGCTCTTGGAGAAGGGGCAGTCATAAATTTTTCAACAAAAGCATGACTTGAGGAAAGTGTACTTTAAAGAAGTACATATATTTGACAAAATTTGTTTTTAAGGAGGGATCAAGTGCAAGCCAATATGATTTGTATGTAGAAAAAGTTAAGATGTTGTTCATTTTCAGAATAAACTATGTTTTGATCCATTGAATGTCTCCATCCCCAAGGGTTAAACCAATCTAAAGTTTTAGTGTCTTCTTTGAATTGTGGTCTAAGGCAGATTTTTTTGGTGGACTTCCTCTGAGACATTTTAATTTGTACATGGAAACTTTGGTGGTTTCTTTTTGTGGCTATTATTTCTTTATATACCATTTAAAAAAAACCCCAAATAAATAAATAAATAAATAAAATATTTTAACATGATTCTCTGTTACTTTTTTCCTTCAAGTTTTTATTAAATCTAGGTAGTCATGAAATCACTATTTGTTCAAGCCATGTGTGGCAAAATTAACTTGAGGTAACTGTTGAGGAGTTCATGAGGAGTATGCAACCAACTAATGACAGAACAACTAATCCAATGGCTTCTGAAAAGTTGCATTAATGATGGTGCATTATGCTATGACCTCTGCTCCAAGAAAATGTGAGGCTACCTCTAGTTTTTAATTAAATGCCAGGAAAGGGGGCTTAGAAGAAAGATGGGGACAAAATTTTAACAGGGCCTGTTGTGATAGGACAAGGGGTAATGGTTTTAAACAAAAAGAGGGTAGACGTAGAATAGATATAAGGAAGAAATTTCCTACAATGAGTGTGGTGAAACACTGGAACAGGTTTCCCAGAGAGGTGGTAGATGCCCCACCCCTGCAAACATTCAAGGTCAGGTTGGACCGAGCTCTGAGCAACCTGATCTGGTGGTAAATGCCCCATTTTAACTTCTGTACTCCTTGATGCAGTAGTCTGCCTTCATTTGTGTTGCATTCCAAAGAGAATTCAATCACCGTTGAGTGTTTTACAACAGGGCAATTACTAAACTAGTTATCTTCAGTGGTTTTAGGAGTAGCTGATTCAGAGGGATTTGATTGGCGGAGTTCTTGATTTGGCACTGTTCTTCTGATTGCTTTCTGTGTATTTGTAGAGCGGTTAGCCAGATATATAAAGAGAGAGAGAGAAGGAACTGTGTAAGAACGTAAGTGTAGTGCACCATGTGTATAGCTATCTATTAATGAAACATGTATTCTAAGAAAATAGGAGCTTAATAAATAAAAGACATAAAAGTAAATATTCTCTGTGGTCTGAATTTCTCCATGGCATAATCTTCTGTCAAGAAAAGGGGAATTTACAATAACCCTAATATCACATGTATTGATATCAAGAAGGAGAAAATCTATTCAAGAGTTTTAAATGCTCCTATTATGTATGTTGGATTGAATCCTTAAATTTTCAAATTTGGAGAAAAGAGGAATGCCTGTATCTTTTTAGGAAATAATTTCAGCACTGAAAATTTGGGCATTAAGTATGATTAGCCACTTTTCACTAATCTTTTAAGTTTTTTATATTTTTGTGTTATATACAACATATATTTGGCATATTTTCAAGATGCTGTCTTAAAATTATCACCTTTCTCAAGTACCTTCTGTGCATAGGCATTAATCAAGTTAAAATCAGGATGATAGTACTGCACTTAGGATATGTACCCCGATAAAGACAAAGTTGTGGATTTCTGGGAAAGCCTCAAAGATGCAATAAGATTTTCCATTTCTCTTAGCTCAGGAAAGAATGCTTTGATTGTATTATGCTGATCAGTAATCACAAGGATGCAAACTACAGTGAATGGCTGTTTGCATATCCTGTTTGGATCCTTTAACTCTTTCTATGTTTAATTTATGTATCACCTTTCTGTACAATTCCATGTTACAGGCAATAAAAAAATTAGGAATTCATTGCAATCTGTGCCAGTTACCTGCTTTATAACTGCTGCCTGAACAGTCTACAAAAGTAAAACTGAGTATCATACAGCTAGAATAGAGGCGATCTGGCTAGTATCAATAGCCAAGGCTCTGGAGGTTGTATGAAATTGATTTGGTAAAGCAGAGTGATAGGATCTCCATAGAGAAATGATAACCCGTGTACAAAGAACACCTACGATTGTTCTGCAGAAAAACATAGGCCATGGGTGTATAGGCCGAACATGAGCAATGGGTGTATAGGCCGAACATGAGCATGACATCAGATTCCCAGGAAGACACTTCAGCCCCTATGAGCAGGATTCCATCTGGGGTTTTTTTTCCCATTTCTGCTGGATTTTTGTCCAATAAAAGTTTCATGTAAACCTGATAATCCATGGATAGAAAAGGCACTGTAAACAAAGACTCTGGTCTCTTAGCTCAGGACACTTAATATTGTAAGTGACAGTCACTTTCTCTGTTGTGTCCAATTAGTACTATACTAAGGAAGCATCTCCACCAAGAGAGTGGAGAGAACCTCCTACAACCCCCTCCACGCTTACAACCTAGTAACATCAGCTGTGATTAGACCTTTAAAGCTGCTCAACTATTGATTTATGCTGCACGTGGGCACGGCAAAAATAATGCATGATAAACGTATGTGCTGCTTTATCTAGGCTTTTTTTTTTTTTAATTCCACCAGAATTTGAGTCAGAAATAGTATACAGTGTTTCTTGGTGCTTGCAGAACTGAAACTCTAGGCATGAATAAATTTCGAAGACAAGCAATGAGAGATCTAGAAAATTTTTGAATTTCTTCCAGTATTTTTTGGACTTCTGTTTCAAATCTGGCTTTCTTACAACATGTTATATCAAGGAAATAGTAAGGGATAAGTCCTCTTCTTGCTTGTAGAAATAGCATGCTTGTTTCTCCTAAAGAGGTGAAAAGGACTTGTCTTTATATTTGACAATACCTTTGTTTAGGATGATTTGTTGCCGGCAGGTCACAAAAACGCAAAGAAGTGCAACAATAACCATAGAAAAGTTAATTTTCATTCTTTTGCTCAAGAATAGCAAACCTGCTTGCACGATGATGCCCATACATGAGACTGGTGATACTGTTTCTCAAGTTAATTCTAGTGTAGTTTTCTCCTAAATACGTAGTTATCTATAGTATCTGTAACCCTGGTATCTCTGAGTTCTTACTGTGGTCAGAGAGCAATACTGTGCGTACCACAGTTCAGATGTGTTTTGATTAATCCGTTAGTAAAGATGACCTACACCAGATAACTGCAGATATAACAGACATCTAATTTTCAAAATTCTGTTGTCAGGAAAGTCACTGTTGTCAGGAAACCTTGAAAAAAATAGGAAACCTTGAAAAAATAGTCTGCAAAGAATCCACACAGATACCATATACCTGCAAATTTGGATATGAGATGCAGAACACTTTAATCCATAGCATGGTATTATTTCATGAAAAAAATTACAGGACCAAGCACAGTTTAATCATAAAAAGTTTTCTTTAGAAATGCAAAATCTAAAATTATTCGATCTTCGGAAATTATCTATAAAATATCTGAAACTGTATGTAAATATGTAAATATAGTGTATAAACTATAAAACCTTACATTCAAACCAAAGAATTATACAATTATATGATAAGTGTACGAAGGAGTTTCAAAACAGTTTGAAAAGTTACCTTACACAGAGTTATTCATTAAATATTGAGTACATAAGAAAATACGTATGGAGTTTCAAGACATCCACTTAACCCTTGAGGCTCATTTCTGTTTGATGAGCACAGGAATATACAAAATCCTGCCTCATTTATGATGTAACTATAAGACTAAGCTACTTTGCTAAGAAATGTTAGACACATAAACTGACTTCCTCAAAAATACAGTCTCAATTGTTTTCAAATATACAGGGGAAAATCCATATGTATGTGAAATTTTTCTATAACTCAATGTCCTTCTCTTATTTTCTTGCTTCCTGAGAAAGGCTATGTAGTTCTTCTAGCAACTGGAACATGTATGAACATACTGCCTCCTCTGCTTCTCTTTCAGAAAGTGAGCCAGTTTTGCCATAAAAGACACAACCCATTGAGAAACAATGTAGGCCATATGTATAATGTGTCCTTATGCTCCTGCCTCTGGCTGGACGGAATGTGTCAAACAGTGAAGACTTTGATGATTCTGCCTGTCCAGGAGGCAGGTGACATCCAACAAAAATGATGAAGAAACATGTAGTCAAATGCTGACAAAATACCAATACAGATGGTGAAGGAAAGTTTCATCAGTTAATGAATTAATTCCCTTTGCATTGCTGGTCTGTTTTACTCATAACCAGTCACACAATAGTCTACTATTTTCCTTCAGTTTTGCTCTGACCCTTTTACTCTCTCTGTCCTTGACTTAGTATGTGTCACATTTGTCTTCGCTTTCAACTCTTTCCTCACTTTAGAGAGTGTGAGTTACTTCATGACTTATGCGGTGGGATGTTCTTAGGCTTTGTTCAAACAATGCTGGAAAAGAATGTGGTAGCTAATTCCTCTTATACCATTAAGGCTGATGTCTGTCACTTCAGCTTTTCAAACCTGAGCGTCTATATATCAGTGAAGAAGCCTGAATTCGTAAGCCTTACAAATGTGATTTCTGCAGAAAATGGGTTTGGCAAAATATGTACTTTCAGGACAGCTTTTCACACACACACACACACACAGAACAGCTGAGATGTGTTAAAATGAAGATTTTTACTGGGAAAGATGAGATTTTCTATTCAGATCTCTTTTTCTTCCCTTTGAAATAAGTGATTTATGAATCCATATGAATATAAGATACACACTAACTGTGACTCTTTTTCAACAAACTGTGCTTTTATGACAACTCCTTTTAGCAGAAATTTCCTTCATTCTTGGAGGAACTGATGTTAATTGCTCATGGGCTTTCACAAACACATATACTATCACAATAAACTGGAATTTCTGTCCATGCTGTACTTTAATTCAATGCAAATCCCGTTTTTCATCCCTGAGCTTAGTGTAGCATTGCAGGTGTCAAAAAAAGAAATAAAGAATTCCATTTCATAGGACAGAGGAAAATAATTCAAATGCTATGTGTAGGTGTCATCATTTGAACTCCCCTTCATGCAACAGATACTGTTCTAAGAGGTTTCACTGCTGAAGTAAAAAGTAAGAAGGTGGACACAAAGAGAGCTCAGTGAATTGGCCTAAATAAACAGCAAAACTTCACTTGTGCAAGACTCCTGCAACCTGCCTTATCAGAAACACTGTTTTAGGCATGAGCAATAGTTGCATTTCCGTATCTCCACAAATTAAGCCCCACAAAGATGAAAGAAAATTAAGTGTAATGAAGAAACCATGCCCTTTTTAAAGGTGTATTTTGGTTTAAGTAGCTGTCCAATTTAATGTTGAAGTCCTGCATTCCATTTTTACATGCACATGCAGAGGTGTAAAGAACCATCATAGAAGATGCCTGGTTGCAAATATGTCCCTGTGTATGTATATATTGGTGTGTACACATAGTGTTCATTTCAGGAGGGTGTGTGAGGAATGAGCTGTATCTGTGTGCTATTGATAGGTTTTCCTGTTTCTTAAAATCATGTTCTGATGGGCATTGAAAATTGAGTCCATAACATGTTTTCCAGAATTTCAGTTATGAAAAATCCATCTTATGAGTATGCAAAGCAGAGAAGGATCTTGTAGTGATCTGTCAGTTACACGGCACATCTTTGCATTTATTGCCTTGAGCTAATGACTAGAATCAAATTACTGTTTCATTACTTGGAAAAGAGGCCAGACAGTGATTTAGAAAACAAATAAGGGCTGTTGCCTTTTTTTCTCTGAATTACTCTGTGATGATTATTTCTAATTATGAAGGATTTCATTATTTACCAGTCATGTATAGGCTACTTCAATATACTGATACTATCACAAAACTGAAGTTCTGACTGTGACCTCTTTTCTTAACCATTTTGTTCAGGGCCTTTTCTGTGTATGGCTTCATCAGTGTCCAATAGTCCATAGTCCCATGCAGTATAACAGAAGCACTGTTCTGTCTGTCCACTACAAAGGAAATCTAAATGCCATATACCTCGTTATAATGTAGTCATAATGTTACAATGTTATAATATTTCTTCAGGAAACAGAAATCACATTGCAGTCATTTACAAGGAATTTGCTCCTCAGACAAAAAGAAAAGCTTCTGACTAAACTAGTAAATTAAAGAAATCCAGAAAAGTACCTTTGGTGGAAAGGAGCTTTGTTCCAAATGCTGGCATCTTTGTTTTATGCTACATTTGAGCAATTTCCTAGAAAAATTTTGTATTTTGTTGTTGGACCCTCAGTGAAAAGAGCTACAAGACAACATGATTTGTATCATCTCATTCTACTAGTGTTAGAATGGGATGAACTTTGAACTTTGCTTGTTCCTGATTTGATTTACTGTACCAGTTTTGAGAGCTGCCAGTGCCTCTGAGTAGTGTTGGCGTGTGTGGAAATAGTTGGGATGTTTTAGAAGGGTCTGGTAAGATGAATTTCAAACTTTCTTCAGATTGTAAGCAGTTAAATTTAAGATGTGGGTATCAAGCCAACTTCCAGCTTACAAACAAAACAGAGAAAAGAGAAAAATGCTTACTATTAGATAAAATATATGATATCCAAGAATCATAACTCTAGTAACTATTAATTTCCTACTAGTACATGTGTTTTTTTTCCCCAGAACAAATGCTTATCAATCTTATTTAATAATAGAACAACAAGGATTTAGTATGCTGTTTATAAAATGCATTTTAAAGATATTTTTATTAATATAACAAGTTAGGTAGCTGATCAGTTACAGAAATAAAGGTCTACCAGAATATTGACACTGTAAGTTGCCTTCCAGTATTTCTGTCTAGTTTTCTTCTTAGGTTCCAAAATGAATGTTGATGCACAGGTAACTTTTTTATTTAACTCTATGCAAAGAAAGCTTTGGAGGGAAGATCCACTTAAAGAGTCTGAAAAATAGCAGAGGAATCTCTTTCACATCTCATATCCACTGAGGAAAGTGGTTAGATTGTTTGTTCGTGAGGGGGGAAATGGAAAAGAAATAATGGAATGTAAAGCAAATGGTGTGATAGAGGCTGTTCAGGGTATCCCTGCTGAGCAGCCATGTACCTTACAGCTCAGCCTGAAGCAGGGCAAAATACAGGTTTTATGGGTTGACCATACCTCATATGTCTTGCTTGTTCCTGTGGTCAGAGAGATCCCCCAATGAGGCGACACCATGGAGGGGCAGAGAATAGACCAAATCTCCCAACGTGTGTTTCATGGTGCTAAGCTGGGAACCACCATTTTTTACAGATGGTGAAAATGTCATGTTGTGGTCTCATTGCCATATTCTGAATCTTCACCAGTTCTGTTAAATGCCATACAAAATTCTTCTGCAAGCCTGAAAGGACTGCTGTCACCTGTGGAACAGTTTGTGTCATAAGGAGAAGAAAGACTCCAACAGAAATCTTTAACTTGGTATTCTTAAATATTTTTAAAAACATAATTCCAGCACAAACTCAGTTTACATACAGTACATTACTTCAAACAGATTGACTGTGGCAACAGCAAAATCGGATATTTTAAATCAAAATGGGTGTAGTAGACACAAGGCTTAAGCCATATAGATCTTAGTGATGATGATTTTAAAAGAATGTAAACTCCCACAGCAACTGAAAATGATCATAAAGTTCCAGTTCTAATGAGCTGAGTTTTGGACTCTGCCAAAATATGTGATTTCTCCAGGAATCTGTAATTTATTTCTAAGGCTGAAGGAATTCCTGCGTAGAAATAAATGACTAATTTCTAAACTAGAAAGCCCAGGCTAGCCCAGCATCTTTCACATGGATCTAGTTCTGATGTGACAGTTTGCGTGTTGCAAAATCCTAGCTGGCACCTTTCGAAATTTGGGGTTGCTCCAGATTAAGATCATAGAGTGTCCTGCAGGACAGGCAGGTATTACAGCTGTACATATGGCTTCCCCAAGGCTTAAAGGTGGAAAAATGTTGTATAAAATCAGAAAGACAGAAATAAAATTTGTAACATAGAGGATAAGGAAGGAAAAGAGTGACTTAATGGCACGAATATGGGCCTCTAAGCTGGGATCTCTGAAGCCACTTGCATTATTTTGCATCTGTCTGGTGTGTATCCACAGAGACCTAATCAGCAGGATACTTGAAACAATAAACACTGTTAAAGGCAGAGCTGTACCAGTGTTGCACAGAAGAACGAAAGAAAACAGACTAGCTTTCATTGTGACTCTCATTTCTGAAGAGTTTGTTGTGTTTACAGGAGAAGTGAAGTTGTTGTATACGTTGTAGACATCCCAGGAGAAAGGAAGAGAGGTTGCAAGGGAGAAAAGAGTTGATGTTATCAGCATCCAGGGCATGAGACTGGAAATTCTTTGCTTCAGCCAGAAGAACAAAGACTGAGAAAAATTAGCAACCTTGGTACAATAGAAGACACTAAGCCAGGCAGAAAACCAGAGGCTGGAGTAGTTCAGAAACACAAAAACTGTCCTGGAAGTTACAAGAAAATTTTCTTCATAATAGTATGTCTTGCAAAACAAACTCAGGAACAAATCCAGCATCATCCAAGCCTGCAAAAAGAATCTGGATAAACTCAGGAAGATCATAATCATGTCAAACTGTGACAATATTTTGCTCCTGATGCAGCTAATTGAACTGACAGCCAAGATAGTTCCATTTCCTAGAAGTCCTGCCATGGATCCAATTACTGCAATTGTTAGAAAAAGGAGAGTAAAGAATGTGGACATAGCAACTCAAGAGCTCACAATGTTTACTCAGCTTTTCATGGGCTCTTGAAAGCCGTCGGTCTGCAGGGCAATGCCAATGCCAACTAGCTGTTATTAGCACATACTCACCTATTTATCCTAGAGGAAGAAATCTCATGGTAAATAATTTAATATTTATGTTATTTTACATTTTTTCATGATCAATTGCTCAGCTGCTTTCGGTAAGCATGCAAATTGGATAAAGATTCAGTTACAGTCTTTTCAGTTCAGAGAAAAGATTTGCATTTAAAGGGCTCAGAAGCAATTTAAAAAATGTGTTGTTGTCCAGTTTCACAGAACCCTCTGAATTTAGGTGTGTAAAGATGGAGCAGAGTTTCAAATGTGTGTATTATCTCCCATGCTAGGATTGGGCCCCATACCCCTATCTGTGGGGAGAGAAAGACCATTTCAATAGCAGAAAGTGCAAGAAAGGTAAGAGATTTTCAGAAAATACACAATGAACTAAATTTTGTACACAAAAGCCCAAAGTCTCTTAAACCTGTTTAAGGAGCCTGAGTTGATTTCCACGTCTGGCCATCATGCAGTTAATATTCTTCCCTCACTCCTGAAACTGTTTGGTAAGCATTCTCACCGTGAGTCCTAGGTTTGCAGAAAAGACGTTCACCGCTTCATTTTTCCAAAAAAAACCAAAGGATTCAGACCTTGGTTCAACACCACTTATGGCCTTGTAATGGAATAGCTGGTGTTATCTAAGAAGAGCATCCCATCCACAAGGGAACTGGATGCTTTAGTACACTAGTTTTACAGTCTTTCTTCAACACCCCCCCCCCCCCAGTGCTAGCTCCTAAGCGTTAAAGTTCTGCAGCCAGCAGCCTAACTACACCTTTAAGGACCAATCACATCAAAGCCAACTGCAGAGAAAGATACGGTTTGCACTGATTGGCAGCTCATTCCTACCATCTAACTGTTGAAGCAAGCACAGAATTTGCTCTTGCTGTTTATGTTATGATGTGGATGTGATCTGCTGCCTTGTTTCTTTGCTTTGACTACTGCCAGCCCACTTCTAGTCGCTGTTTTTATTCACCCACCATGCTGGAGCATAGTGGTCTGGAGGATAAGTTACTCACCCTGGCCAGACAAGAATCTGGCCAAGCCTTCCAACTTTCAGTTAAATGTCTTAACTGCTATATATCAGAGGAGAAAGACAGAGGGATCCTACCTCATTTCCCGTGACAAAAAGGCATTGTCACTTTTGATTGAAATGATTTGAAATGATTGAAATCATTTGAAATTATTTGAAGGTGACATTGCCAAGAAGAACAGGAATCTCTGTACCTTGAAGAGGTATGTCAAGGTCAATCACAGAATCATAGAATGTTAGGGGTTGGAAGGGACCTCTGGGGATCATCTAGTCCAACCCCCCTGCCAAAGCAGGGTCACCTACAGCAGGCTGCACAGGACCACGTCCAGGCAAGTCTTGAATATCTCCAGAGAAGGAGACTCCACAACCTCCCTGGGCAGCTTGTGCCAGGGCTCCGTCACCCTCAGAGTAAAGAAGTTCATCCTCATGTTCAGCTGGAATTTCTTATGCTTCAGTTTGTGCCTGTTGCCCCTTGTCCTGTCGCTGGGCACCACTGAAAAGAACCTGGCCCCATCCTCCTGACACCCACCCTTCAGATATTTATAGGAATTCAGAAGATCCCCTCGCAGCCTTCTCTTCTTCAGGCTAAACAAGCCCAGCTCCCTCAGCTTTTCCTCATAGGAGAGATGCTCCGGTCCCCTCATCATCCTCATAGCCCTCCACTGGACTCTCTCCAGTAGCTCCTCATCTCTCTTGAACTGGGGAGCCCAGAACTGAACCCAGTACTCCAGATGGGGCCGCACTAGGGCAGAATAGAGGGGGAGGAGAACAATACTCTGGATGGGAAAATATCTGCATCTGTTTAACTCCATTGAGAGAGATTTGGGCATTTTCTTTCCTTTTCTTCCCTGGTGTCTGTTCAATGATCACTGGGAAATCAGGTGCTTTCCTTAGCACTGGCAGAGGAAGAGGTGTCAGACCAGACATACTGACATCCTAGTGCTATGAAATACAGACATGTCTAGGGTTATGCAGCAGCTGAACGGGGGTTTTTACAACTACAGTTTTGAATGCTGATGTCTGATGTCCCACTTTACATGCCCATATTTGTATTTTATAACTGATGTCTAAACCTCTCCCTGAATTGCACAATTATCACTTCCAAGTTTGTGAGAAATCCTTACCATTATTACCATTAAGAAGCTATTACCATTAATACTTACCATTATCATTAGTATTACCGTTAATACTTACCATTAAGAAACAAAATGGATGTCCTTGTAATGGGGCCTCAGGTCAGCTCCTTATCTTTATCAGACATGATAAAATGGTTGTTACAAAGAGGATTATATGTTGTCTGTGTGGAGATTTTTAAATAATATCATTATCACTACATGCTTATTCAGAGTGTTCCAAACTGAAATAATAAATTTGTAGGAAGACAGGACTAGTGAAAATGAAAATTATTTTACCAAAGTGCTGCACCAGTCCATTTTGCTCTGGTCTCCTGAAAAAATACAGAAGTCACCTGTGGAATTTAAGATCTGGAAATACACAGCATTAAATACAGGAGAAATGGCACAAGTGTTAACAGAGTCATAGTCTTGCTCCCATATGGAATGTGCATACTTCTAACATTCAGTTGTTCTTGCTAGAAGGAGTGAATTCAAACACTTTCCATATGCAAGAAGAAAAAGTTTCAGGGTCTTGTAAGTGAGTGGACAGGTTTGGGTTAAGAGAAAAGGTTTGGGAAGGATGTTTTATTTGAACTGAAGAAAAAACACAAAGGCTTTTTATAAATTAAGTGATACGAATAGGTGTCAGTAATACAGTAGAAGGTGTGGGCAGTTATCGAGGGACAAATTTTGAAAATATTTTTTGCAGTTTCTTAGTGTAGTATTGTTTACAAATGCTTTAATGTAATCTATGATTGCCTAGGGCAGTGCCCAAACTTTTTTGATCACACACCCCATGAATAAAAAAATTTTGAGCATGTGCCCCTGATATATGCGTATTTATTTATTTATAAATTATATACATGTACCACTGTACATATTATGTACATATAATTACTACATACATTCTAGAACATACACAAAAAATGAAAATAAAAAACTATTAAAGATGAAATAAACAATATTCAAAAATAATTTTTATAGTATTTTATTAATAGTACAAAACCTTTTTTTATTCTCACTAAAAATATTATAGTCAATTATTTTTAGTGAGAGCAATGTGATTGGATATGCTTCATTATTTTTTAAAATCTCGGCTGAACACTTTGTGATACAGTGATTCAAAGGTCTAGTTCTATGTTCAGTTTATTTCGATACTTGGTCTTATAGGCTGAAAAAGTCGTAGCTGAAAAAGATATCTCACAAAGATACATAAATCCAAATGGAAGAAGTATAATCTTGGCTGTGCTTCCTAAATCACGATACTATTATTTCAATCCCATCCACAACTTATGCAAAGGTTTTTGTTGAAATTCAGCTAGTAAATTTGCATCTTCCCTGATGTCAGTTTTTTGCAAACCAATCAGAGGTGTTGCATTTTTGTACCTTGAACAAATTGGTTCAAAACCCATTGAAACTATCCCTTTGGAAAGTTCTGTTTCCAAATTATGTAAATGTACATGTATGAGAGTTTTTGTAGATGGCACGCTTATGTAATTTTCAGCAAAATCTACACAATACGCTTCTTTTGCAAAGCACTTGCTTTCTCACTGTCAGAACATCACTTTCACCTTGAAGGCATACATTAAATGTGTTTATTTTTTTTAAAATCCTACTACTGGTAGACACTTGTCATCACAGAAAAGGTCAGCAAATTCAGAACACTTGTATTTTTATAAAATAAATGTGTAACTGGCCATTAAATACAACAACTCTTTTAAGCCCATAGCCATGAGATCACCAGCAAAAGTCTGTGTGGTACTCTGCTGGGTTTACGTGGCAGCTTGGGGTGGGGTGGGGGGGCTGTATGCGTGGCTGTTGTGAGAAGAGACCAGATGCTGCCCTCAAGTTGCGCAGAACCGGTTCCAGTCACCTCCAAAAGAGACACACCACAGGCCAAGGGGGACCCAATCAGCGATGCTGGTGAAGCCTCTGTGATAACATATTTAAGAAAGGGTAAAACACACTGCACAGCAGCTGTGAGAAAGAGGAGTGAGAAAATGTGAGAGAAACAACTGTACAGACATGAATGTCAGAGAAGAAAGAGGGGGAGGAGGTGTTCCAGGTACCAGAGCAGAGATTACCCTGCAGCCCCTGGAGAAGACCATAGTAACATAGGTTGTCCCCCTGCAACCCGTGAAAGACCACGTTGGAGCAGATGTCCACACTGCAGCCCCTGGAGAGCCCACACCACAGCAGGTGGATATGTCCTGAAGGAAGCTGCAGCTTGTGGAGATCCCATGCTGGAGCAGGCTCCTGGCAGGAGCTGTGGCCTGTGGAGAGGAGCCCACAATGGAGCAGGTTTTCTAGCAGGACCTGTGGCCTGTGGGGGACCCAGGCTGAAGCAGTCTGTTCCTGGAGGACTGCACTGTGTGGAGAGGACCCATGCTGGAGCAGTTCATGAAGGACTGAAATCTGTGGGAGGGACCCCATGTTGGAGCCAGGGAACAGCGTGAGCAGGAAGGCATGGCGGAGATGAAGTGCTATGAACTGACTGCAGTCCCCATTCCCTGTCCCACTGCACTGCTCAGAGCAGGAGGAGGAAGAAAAGCAGGGAATGAAGAGAAGGGTATGGGGGGAAAAGGTTTTTGGTTTTGTTCTTTATTTCTCACTACCCTACTCTGTTACTGACTGGCAATAAATTAATTCATTTCCCTAAGTTGAGTCTGTTTTGCCTGTGACGGTAATTGCCAAGTGATCTCACTGTCTCAGTCCACGAGCTTTTTAATCATATTTTCTCCTCCTGTCCTGCTGAGGAAGGGGAGTATAGAGTGGCTTGGTGGGCATCTGGCAGCCAGCCAAGGTCAACACACCACAGGTTCAAAGATTTTCATGGTCACTCCCCATCTCATTACAAAGTATTGTAAAGATTCTACTGTTTCAAGGTCTTGTTTATGTTAAATTAACCACATCAGTGACATCCTGTAGCACTTTGGGCATGTCTGGCTCTCATTTCTTTGCTGCAATAGCTTGCCTACGAACAATGCAGTGAATGAATTTCAGGTGCGGTGCTGTCTATGTAACCTTGCCACGGATTCCTTTTCTTACGACAGCCAACTGCTGCTCCACTGGTCATTACACTTGCACAACTTTTCCGTAAAACACTTTTGTTAAAGAAGTCATTTACTGGTAAGAATATAGCTTCTCTGGTAAATCTCTCCTTTAGTGGCTCACAGAATGTAGTTCTTCATGTATTTCACTATTGAAACATAATCTAGCAAATACCATAAGCTGAGACATTTTAGAAAGATCTGTACTTTCATCCAGCTGCATAGTAAGCCTCTCACACTCTGTAATTTGTACTGACACTTGTTTCTTCAACCCTTCAGTGACATTTTCTATGCCTCATCCAGCAGTGTTTGCTGACAAAGGAATGCATTTTGGTTTGCCACTGTCTTGTTTTGTGTATTATTTCAGCCATTTTTACCATGCAGGAAGAACAAGTGTTTCCCCAGTGGTGTGTGGCTTTTTCTCTTTTGCTATGAAGCAAGCAACCTCAAAGGAATCTTCTAAACATTTATCATTAAGTTTAGTGACCTTTTGTGAAGTACTGGATTGAATATCGGATAGCTTGAAACATCGCTGAAAAAATTGTAGAGGCTTGTCTTCGTGTTCTGGGTGCTTAGTTTTTAAATGACTTGCTAATTCTGATGGTTTCATAGTGTCATTAGCCAACTTTTCTTAATATAGGGTAAGGTATTTTCCACGCAGATAGATCTGCGTGGCCAGCTGTGTGCTCGAGTATCATGATTGTGTGTGTTCGTTTGTGTTTCTGTATATGCTTGAGGAGCATGCGCTTAGCCTCACTACCGGCTCAACCTCGGGTAAACACAGCCACAGCATCCATGCATCATCAGGACAGTGGATTCATCAACCTGTAGCAGTATAATCCTTAGATTACAGAATCTAATGAAGAGCAATAGTAAGTATACAGACATCTTTAAACAAGTATCATAAATGTCATCTATGCTGGTGATGTTCCAACAAGATAGATTAGTTCTACATTTAATGAAATTATGTAACAATGTATGGATGTCTGTTAGTAGTTATTAACATACTACAGTACTGTCCTAATGGTACAAGCTGTTTGTACAATTAGAGAATTGGACATAGATGATGTCAGCAAATTGCTTACAAAAATTATTCTTAAATTAGTTTTGGTAGACTATTAGTATGTTATGATTCATCCCATATGTAACAAACTACAGAACTTGCAGTTGTTTCATGCAGCTTTCTATTGTCCTGGCGACCCACTCCAGGGAATTATCTTTGTTTCCATGGCTAAGAGACCTGGAGTGAGTCACATGCATATACTCGTTGCACACCTCAAAAGCCAGGCCAAGCCTACCCTGTCTGGCAGCTAACAAGCTGACTGATACTGCTGCCATTCTAACTGCTGGTTTGGATTCTACTAATGCAAATTATGTATTCTCAGTTAGGCTCATGCTCAGGAATTATCTAGAAAGTACTGGACCAATCTTTTTCTCCAGGTAGGGGCAAAGTGAGCCACTGAAGGGTAGATAATTTCTTTACGCTGCAGAAAATGACCCTCTGGTTCCTGGGGTGATATTGTGTTGTACACTTGGGTGGACCAGCAGGAAGTGACAAATTTTGACATAAAGAAAGTCACCTTCATGCTTCTATGCACTGACCTAGTGCCTGTCACCAAGTGTCACCATATCACATTCTGTGTGTCAACATCCGTGAAGAAGGTCCTCCGTCACATTGTGTAGACTTGCCATCTTGTTGTTGATTGCTAGGCAACCAATTTGAAGTCCATAGTGCAGATGGAGACGGAGGTCTCCCAGGCCATGTTCCAGACTGTCTACCCATGGGTCAAAAACAGCATCACAGAGATCAGATCGATGTTAGCTGAACCTGAACTTCCCATCTTCATGGAGACAATTAGCAAAGTACATGTCTTCATACACTGTTCATAGAGAAGCTACTATCAGTACATTGATTTCAAAAGCTACTCAACATGCTGCAAGTCTAGAGGGAGAATTATGGATGAAGCATAGATTACAATGGCCATGTGTGTCAAGGAGCAGCAGGAGGAGCTGTTCCTTAAGGGAAGGTGAGCAAGGAAGTTAGCATCACCACAAGGCAGGCAGGGACAGTAAGGGCACTGTCAGGCATGCTGTGCCACAGCATATGAGCAAGGATAGCAGATAAGATCTGTGACAGTAACTAGGGTCAGCCAGCAGTCCAGGGACTGCCAGATGAGTCTATGGTGGAAAGGCATGTCCAAGATCAAGCCAGGAATCCAAGTCCACAGGTCAGTATCGGTATGCAGATCAGCTAAGCATGTGTAAGGGCATAGGCACGGCTGCAGCGTAGTTCAGGTAGAGACCAAGGGTGAGCGCCCAGCTTAGAAACAGCCTCTGAAAGTATGGGTGGCCAGGCCCCACTGAGGCTTCTCACAGCAATTTGATTTAAGGTCAGCCAGCTGCACTGTGACAGTTGGCTCTGAATCTAGGCCACCAAAACCCCAGAAGCAGTGGAGAGAGAATGCGCTCAAGGCCCTGACAGTATACACCGTGGCAGTACCTGGGAACTTGATCAGTGAGCCCTTCCCAGTACCGTCTTTCTGCCATCTGGTGGTAAAATGAATAATATCAGTGCTATTCAAAACAAGAAAATTCCAAGGCTTTGACCAAGAAAAGAGTTTGTTTAAAAAGAATTAACTACCACAGTAGACAGGTAGTTAAGTACATAAAGTAGTTCAGTAAGTGTATAGAGAATAAGTATACAGTCTACAGTATTCTGGGCTGTTTTTATAGGACCATAGCCAGTATCCCTCAACACTTTAAGACAGTATCTGAAATACTGCATCCAGTATTCAGGGGTAATTTTATTTTTCTAGTGACTGGAGACTACTGAACCTGCAGATAACACCAGGATTGGACTGGCTGAAAGTTTTTGGAAGACAAGTCAGAATTCAGAATCATCTTGACAAACTGGAGATGCAGACTGAAAAAATACAGACAAATGCTCATAGATACAAATAAACATATGCATAAATACTGGATGGGGAAGAAGCTGTCAGCAGAACTGCAGAGAAGGATCTGCTGGGTACAGCAACAGTTGTGAAGACAGTTATAAAAAAGACAAAGGGCATGCTGGGATATGCAAACAGCAATTTTTTTTGTTGTGCAAGTGAAGGCATTGTACTGTTCTATGTAGCTCTATTGAGGTTGTGCTGCAGAACTGCAAAAAATAAAATAAAATGCAAAAATTGAAAACACCAGCCTTGTTTATTTTAGAGAGAAGAAATGTGCAAAAGGGCTCAACATGCAAAAAATAACTCTAAAGGTACAGCAATAAACTTTTTTCCATGTACATTATGGGGAGGGCAAGGAGTGGCAGGATTCATAATTGCAAAGTCAGATCCTTTTTACAACTAGAATGTTAAAACTTAAGGAAAAAAAGGTCACATATATTCTCATTGCAATTTTTTTTTTTTTAAGGAAAGTTGATCCTGCCTTTGAGATGAGAGGTGAATGAAAGCACATCTTACTCATTTAGCTACATGGAAGTCTACAAGAAATGCATTTGTTTCAGTTTCATCAGTCTGGGAGAAAATCTTCCTCTGCTAATTAGGCTGTTCAGTTTGTCTTTTGACTTTGTGTACTGGAGCCTTTGATTGTTAATAATTCCTCATAGTCACATAGGAAATTATTTAGTTAATTTCAGAATATTCCACATTGCTGGGCAGATGCAAACAACTCCATTTTACAGATGCACTAATAAGTTAGCAGGTGACTCAAACCCACATATTACGTCAGGATCAAAGATAGGAGTGGAACTTGAAATCTCCAGAATCCTGAGTTTAGGCCTTAACTACTGAAACACAGTGCGATAGCTGGAGATACTGAACAGGATGAAAAGAGTAAGAAAAGAAGACACAGAATGAAAACTTGGTGGAATGACATAGTAAGGAAGTTGAGGGTTCTGCTCTGGAGCAATGTGGTCACTTTTTTACGATGTCAGTCATCTGCATTGCAAAGTATATGAAAAGCTTTGGTATCAAGTTTGATCGAAAACATAAATGAGGACAGCAGATTTGGGGACTGAATAGAAGAGAATAATTTTTATGACTGATGACACTTCAATGTCCAGTCCACAGCTGTAACTAATCGGAAATAGTATGGACATACATCTACCCTCCAAAATATTGAAAAACAGTGTTCTTGCTGACGTATTCTGAAGCATTGGCTTTGAAGCATTGGCAATGAATCCCTATAGTTTCTAATCTAACTGTAAACACTATGCTTCTGCATAGGTTCTCGTTTTGGCATTACAGTTAAAATATACGTGTTGAGACACAAGTCTGAGTTTTATTCAACTGACTGTTGCATTTTAACAGTCATGACTCAAGGGGTTCTACCTCAGAAAAACTTAATCTACATGTGAAAGATAATTGATTCTGCTTGTTAGTCCCATGATCTCTGAAATTCAAGGCCTTTTTTACATCACACATTAGCACCCATTATTTAGGTTATAAGGCTTAGTTCTGTTTTACTGTCACCAAGCACAGAACTTAGCCTGAGTTTGCCATAAGCAGATATTAGTGAACAACTCCACATCTCACACAAGATGAGATCTTGTCTCTTGTCTGAATTGGATCTGTGGGGCTAATGCAGTAAAACAGAGGACACAGCTTTTGTATTATTAAATTCACCACCTTTGATTATGTTGAATATGAAAGGGGAATTTTTGTTCCACTAATTCTTCAGAATCTGAACCAAATTTTAGAGCAAATATCCTTTTAAATTCTAAAAAAGGAATTAGGTAGCCAGTACTTTAAAGAACTACAGAAAATGGTTTTCTAGGATGTATGAATGTGGTGCACTGTGAAGAAGCAAGAATGGAGTTGGTACAAACTTAATTCTAACACAGTCCCTCTGGCTGTCTGCTGGGCTCAGACATTTCGTTTGTGTATTTCTTCATTTAGTTTTGCTGTCTATAGTTTGAACCACAGTATTTTTATCTACTGCATTTTCAGCTTTTTAAATACTTTATGGGGCAAACATCTACTTTGTCCTTAGAGTTGCCTGCTATTGAGGAGGCATGCTAAATGTGTCTGCTTATACAGGGATTATTTTTTGCTCTCCTTCATTTTAAAGAGAAGCCTCATGTGTGTTTTGGGATGGTTTCACAGTTAATGTCTGAATGTGTAAAAAGGTATACAACTACAAAAAATCTTTTTTAGTATAAAACTTTACCCTGTTGCATAGAAAAAAATTCAAGTTCTCACTAGTACAGTGACTGCAACAAACTACAAAATCATTAACAATACTCTGTAGTGATATTATAATTAAGCCTATATATTCATAGAGATTGTGCACAGTGAAGCAATTAAAATGAGATATTAAAGTAACATGTAAAATAATACAAGACATTCATGTAGGGCAGGATTATTCCCAGGGAAACTCAAGAAAATAAGGTCGGTGTTTTGTCGTTTCAGCTTCAATATCTTGTCCTGCCATTCTTACTTTCAATTCTTTCCCCTTCTCCTGGCTTTCTTGTCTACTCTTCCCTACTCTCCTGTCTTCATTCTCAGACTTCCCTTCTCTAGTACCTGAAACCAATGCCTATTCTTTCCCTGTCATGAAGGCTACTGTTCCTGTCTACTTCCTGATTCACATACCTTGCATCCATTCTATGCACTTGGTTTCCAGATCTGAGAAGTCCAGGTCTCTTCATTTTGGATAGACTGATGAATCTTCAGTCTGAAGGACGCACCCCTGTCAGGCTATCCCACCTTTTTTTTCATCATCTTTAACAGATTTAGCCAGGTAACGAAACTGCCACATATTGAGCTAGTCCGTGGTTACAGCCCTTGGTCTATCCACTGCTTCGTGCCTTCTCTGAACCTGAAGTCTTTTGACTGATGTTATGATTACAAGTATCAGTGGTTTTTCTGACCTTTTTCCCGAATAAAAATGTTGAACAAGTGGCCCAGAGAAGTTGGAAGAATAGGTTGCACAGGGAAGTTGTGGATGCACCATCATTGCAAGTGTTCAAGGTCAGGTTGGACGGGGCTTTAAGCAACCTGATCTAGTGAAAGATACCCCTGATCATGGCAGGGGGTGGACTAGATGATCTTTAAAAGCGCCCTTCCAACTCTAACTGTTCTGTGACTCTATGATTCCATGTACCTGATGGACTGAAGGCACATGAAAGAGCAAGTATTTGGTGGAAAAAAAGTAGTGAAAAGTTCCCATCTTGCATATGTGACTAAGAGTCTCTGAGAGCATTTCTGCTCCAGAAGGGATCTATCTGTGTCACCCTTGGCGCAGTTGGAGCACTCTGCTAGATCCCTGGCTGGCAGCTCCAATTCTGGGTTGTTTAAAATTAATTTATACTGCTGTCCCTCTCCACATCCACAGTGGAAAACATTATGAGAATTTCTTTCACGTTACTCTAATCCACAAATCACACTGGTCACTGGTAGTACCATCAGTGACCATCTTAGGTAGAAAAACTTGAGTTAGACAAGTCTATTTTTAAAACAAAGTACAGTCCCTTTGTAAGTGATTACCTTTCCATATGAGTTTTCAAGACGGCCAGTGACATTAACATTGCTGCATCATGTTTTTCTAATGCTCTTGTTTTCATTTAATTACATAAAGCTGACAAATTTTTGCATGATCTATGATAGTTACATATTTTTGGAAGGCTGAAGCTGGAATATCAATCTATGAAGCAAAACTTTACCCTACCAAACTGTTTCAGGGGAATTTACTGTTCATACAATGTAGAAGATCGAAGACCCAATTTAATTTCAGTTCAGGACAGACATGAAGAAAATAGTTTTCTGAAGTCCACCTAGATTCCTAACCATCTTGAATGTGTAAGAAATGCTTGCAACAATATCTGTCAAACACACATCAATCTACTTAAAAATTCCACATTTTTTTGAATCAAACATCTATTTAAATCTAAGAGGCATCTAAAAGGTAATTTCCATTAAACATTTTTATGTGTGACAGCTGGAAAGCATGTCCAACACTGTATTCTTTTCAATGTTCTGATCAGTGTTACATTTGGAAAAGCTATTGCACTGTATAGAGAAGAGAAAGAGTCTGTCACAGAGAAAAAAGCCGGAGGTCATCTCACAAATTTGTGGACTCAGGAGAGCAGAGCTGTCATCTGTGCCTTAAAGATAAGAATTACTTGTGACGTCTCCCTGCCATTCCCCCCTCCCCCCACACCAGCCCTAAACCCTCTTCCTGCTTCTGCAGTTAGAAAAAGTTTACAGGAAAACTTTTTGTCTTCACTTTTGGTAGTTGATAAAGGTGTCTTCAAAGAAACTTATGTGCTAGCAGGAAAAAACAACTGCACGTAAACAGTACCATATACTTGTATAAACGAATACTTCATGTATTCAGCTCACAAGATCCCTAGAGCTCTACAGGATGTATATTCAATAAAGACATTGAACCGCACACTGCCATCATGCAATTGAGTCCAAGTTAGACATTTTTCAAGGCTTAAATGCATATACAGACATTACACTGTTCTGTGGCACCTAACCCAAAGAAGACTTCCATATCCAATTGGTAGTGTGGAAAATGTAAGATATGCTTCCCTGGGTTATTGCTGCCAGATACAAATATCCTCTGTCTTTACTCTGATACTTGCAAGAAACTCTGCTTGAAAAGGTATATAACCACAGTGTCTGAAATACTCAGCTTCAGCTAATGACCACAACCAAACAGATTTTTCTGATCTATGGGTCATATAATTTTGAATAAAATATGTCTTATACCTGGATATCTCAGAGCACAAGCACAGTAGGAGCGTCTATGTGAAATAAATCCACATTCTCTGCACAGAGAGACGTGATTTTTTGAGTAAATAAAGGTTTTAACAACTTGATTTTTCCACAACGGTTCAACTTTCCCACTGAATTATTTAACAAGCTCTGTTGCAGCAGAATGATATGCGGGAGCATACTCTTCTAATAGAAACCAAAAGTAATGTCTGTTAGATCCAGTATATAATGTTCTTATGGTGTGTGATGACTTAGGAAAGGGAGCATCATCTCCGTGCCAGATCTTGCAAGACAGCTTTCTCAGCATCACAGCATCACTGAAATACGTACTAATTCGAAGACCATGCTCTTCACTGAGAAAGTGATGTGCATTTCACTTCCTGAAACGTCCTGCGCACACTTATAATGAGGTTGTGATCCAACTACTTTTCAAAATGTGTCCTGATTAGTTACAAGGTCTGGAAAAAATCATCCATATATATACACAATCGAAGTATTTCTAGATAGGGTGTGTCAGACAATCCATACGGTGTGGTAATATCAATGTAACATTTTTTCAAATTATATGGTAAAATTATACTTAATCAAGAGGAGGTAGAGGACTTGTTTAAAAGATAGTGACTCATGAAATCACGTTAACTCTAATCATATCCCATTGGCATATAAACCAAAAAGCTTTTTTGGTCTTCTCAAGTTTCATTTTAAAACTGAGTATTTCAGCCAAGGTTTCGTTACTTGCTTTAGATTAAATTACATTGTGTTCAAAATGATAATAGCCCTTTTATAATCAAAAAGGCAATAAATTCCTTGCCCAGAGAAATTTTAAAGCCTAAATAGTGTTCATTAGAGAAAATAGAAGTAAAATTATCTTCATTGCTTAAAGCTTGGGAGCTGTTAGATGCTGCAGTTATGAAGATGGAAGAGTTCAGACACATAGATAGGACAGATAAATGAACTGCATATTGTCAGGAACAAATTTGTCCAGTCAGTTTACAAAGATATCTCCACTGTAAAATCGTGTATAGTTAAAACTAGTCAGGTCGCTACGCAGGTTTGCATACCATTTCTTTGTCTATAATATCAGTGCAACTACTGAAAAGAGTTTTTGAGAGAGTACTAGAACTGTAGCTCTTGTAAGAAAAGATGTAGTGAAAAGTGGAAAAGGCTTAAACGTAGCAGAAACACATGGAAGACTTAAAGCTATGTTGAAACAAAGGATTATAAGGGCTGAATTTTGTTACGTATTCCCATTTTTCAGTTTGCATAATGATTTGAGATTTGACTAGCTGTAAATTAACTTAGGCCACAATGAACAAAGGACCTCTGTATCTGTTGGACGGTATGGATCACAGGAATGCTCCTCCCAGTGATGCAAGAGTTGTGACTGCCAAGAGTGTCAGATTACTTCCACAAAGTTGAATCTCAATCATTTATGCAAGAAGTATTTGCAGATTGGATTCTGATGTTAAACTGAAGGGAAGTGACTTATTGCAAGGAAAGAAAATTCAGCAAGGACCTTATTTGAGGTATGCAAGAATATTTTGCACACATTTTAGAGCTGTTTGGTAAATGTAGAAATATATCTCTTTCAGTGACCTGAGATGTAGAAAGAACTGGGAGTAAGTAACTGGTTTCAGCTGTATAAGAAGTCTGTTGTCACAGTATAATCAAAGATGTTAAGAAATTATGCAAGCACTACAGCAATAGGGAAAAAATCAGATTGATGAAGGTGGAAAGAATATTTGGACTTTAGGAGAGACAACAAAGATTTGGGAAGCTCTGAACAACTGAACAGATATCTAGTTATCTTCAGGCTAGTGAACCAAGAAATCATGTTCACCTGAGAGACTAGCAAGGTAGGGAGGTAAACAGTTCTGTCCTGGTATTCTGCTTGTTTCAGGCAATTTGGAAGATGAAAACCAACTGGTCCCCACCATCTCTCTCAACTCCCAGCTGCCTCTTGAGAATGTCTCAACTCCCAATGCCCACAACTCAGTTTTTAATGTCTCAGGGAAGTGATCCAGGTTCTCAGTCCTCAAAGCAGAGAAACTTCCCTCCTAAATCTTTCCAACATGCATCCTTAAGGAAGCAAATACACACAGGCTGACCATCACCTGAGAAGCAACAAACAAGTGTAAATAGAATCAATAGCAAATTATTTGTTTTATGCCTCTTAATGAAAAAGAAAAAGAATCAGAATCAGAAGTGGTTTTGTGTTCACCCCGTTAATGGATTTTGGACGCAGAGGAGAGACAGCAAAAAGTCAGGACATTGGCCTTTTGTTGGTGGGAGGAGGAGCGCTAGGATCCAAAACTCACACTATCTTGCAATGGGCAGTGGCCTCCTGGCCCCAGAGCAGCAGGTTGAAACAGGCTGGTAGCAGTGAGAATATCAGACCAAACCAGGCTTGTTGGGTGGGCAGGATAGTAAGGCTATTGGAGAGAAAAGGAGCAGCAAATAGTTAAGAAGAGGCTTGGAGGAGATAGAGAATCACATACTTCTGTTCAAAAAGATTTCAGTGGAGCTCCAAAAGACAGAAAGACACACGGTTCACAAGGAGAGGCAGAAAGGAACAAAAAAATATAGTTTTTATGAGTAGAGGTGTTCGGAAGAGAAGGTAGGTGGAGAGTTGTAGAAATGTGTCCATTGACCTCCTTCCCATTTTCTTTCAGGGCTTTTTTCTCAGAGCTTTTCCTCTCTTTTCTCGTCCCTACAGCAATCAGCCAAGCTGGGAAGAAGAGATTGTCTCTGAACTTCGTAGCGTGTCTTGGCACGGCAGACTTAAAGTAAACAAGTAAATGGAGTTGACAACTGTGTCAGTGACAACAAGGACAAGGACTCTTCCAGAGGTAAGGCAATGGAGTCTGTCTTGCAGTCTGCTGAAGTACCTTTGTTGCACCCCTCTCTTTTTCTTCCCCTGTCACAGCTGCGCTGCTTATTGCCCTAGTGAACCGGAGCAATTGAGGTTTTGACAGTTTGTATACAGAAGGGGCTTGTCCAGGTCTCAGAAATAATGATGTGGGATGTGGTGTGAGGATTTAGGGGTTCTTGCCCTTCCTATTAGTCATGCTAATGGCCATTCTGAGGCTGTTTTCAGATCTGTTTGAAGCACTGACAAGTAAGTAATAATTAATTTATATTAATATTTATGATAATAATAATCTGATTATTTGCATCTTTTATTGTAGCCCCATTTTTTCCACCAGATTATTTTAAGAAAGTACTTATGCAGAAGCATGCAAATTTTTCCCCCACAGATAGTTGTGGGTAAGCATAGCACAGTTTTCTGAATGTGAGAATGACATGGTAAGTCTAATTGCTTCCTGTGTAGTGTGGTGTCCTTTTCCTGATTTGATGTCTTATATAAATAACTAGTAAAACATTAATTGCATATTTACACACAAATTGCACTGAATTGCACTCAGGGTTGCTAAAATGTACAAAACATTCAAGGACAATAGGGATAAGTAGTTGTCTATGTAACTAAACACAAAAAAAGAGTTGTGCTTGTTTTGTTATGTTGAGAGCTGTTCAGTGTTGCAAGTGCTGTGTCTGTAATGCAAATGGTCACTTTATGTTTATCTTGTCTGCATTTTTGTGGCTGAAGAGTTTGCAGAAATGTTTGCTTTGTACATCCATTCTCATATTTCTGTGTCATAAGTATCAAAAAACAATCATGATTTTAAATAGTTACTGGCCACTGTTATGCTTCAAATTTTAGTAGTCCAGAATACAATTTAGCAAACTTTTTAGTTTCTCATGTTAGCAGGTACTATATTTTGAACACAGGCTAAAATATTATTACTCAGATAGCATTTAATGTACTCAATTTATGTGCTTAAGTGATTTACTGACAAAAGATAAATTTAAGAAAGTGTTGAAGTTTTTGTGAGTATCCACATGACTTCTGTGATAAACATAATTTAGGTAACAGCCAAAGTCAGTAATACATGAATAACCTACTGGCTGAAAAATAATACCTCTAAATTGTCTGGTAAGTAGTTATGAAAAATAACTCCAATTCTCCCTGCCTTTGATCTCTTTATTTTAATATACTTTATTTTCATAAAAGTCAGATGCTTCTTTTTCTTCAACAGCACTGAGAAAATGCACGATGAGGAAGAATTAGGCAGAGAAACTTTAGCCAGAATTCAGGAACGGCTCATAAACACAAAGAAGGAGATGCTGAAGAAAAATCAAATTCTTTGGCCAATTTAGTTGCATCACACAGGTCTTGCTTTAGTGATAACAACACCTCTCAAGATTCTGCTAGCCTAAGTCACACTCGCATTTGAATTGGATGATTCATGTACTACATAAATTCAAAATTATTAATTTTATAATTGAGGACAATTAGAAGTCAGCTGTTGGTGATTTTACAGGCATTTGATCTCAGTTAGCTACAGTGAAGCCATTTAAATTTGAGCACTTCCACATTCTTAAAAGAAAAGCATGAAAGAACTAAAACTGTACTGGAAATTGCATTCATCTTCAACTTCATGCAAATACTGATCATTCTTCTCACCTACTTGTAAGTATGACCTATATGGAAAAGCTCTGACAGAGATTAAAGACTTTTCCACAGTCTTGTTCAAACTACTCACTTGTCTCTTTATATGGAGCATGTTGGATGAGGCAACCAAGCCCCAAACATACCACAATGAAGTGCTTCTGCTTCCTGTAAGCTGTGTAATGTTCCTGCATCCTGTGCACTGAAAGATTTTATATCCCACCTCCAGTTCCATCTAGTTCAGTCCAAACTTCCTTGACCAAGGATCACTGAATTAGGAAGGGCTCTGTATTTCAGTGCCTTTGTACCGTGAACGACTTGGTCCATTTGTGACATAAAAGTGAAGTTCATACTAGATACAGAATCTGACAGGGCTATTGCCCAGATCAGTATCTTTATAAGAGTATGGAAAGAGCAGGTATTTGTATGTCTAGATTTCTTTGAGTTGTTGTCATGAAAAAGAGGTAAGGGACAACCAAGTATGACTGCCCTCCTCTTTCATTGATTATGTAGGCCCGCAAGTTGTCTCAAATCCAGCCTCAGTAACAGAGGCAAGATTAGAAAGACATTCTGTATGGAAGGTGAAGAGTTTGAAGAACAGTTTTTATCCTTAGGGATCACATAACACAGGCCTTAATCCAGTTTCTAAGTAGAGATACACAACCAGTTCGCACTCCCCTGTCTCTTATTTTGCGGTATGCTGTTCTCAGCCAGGTACTTCTTTAGCTGTTTCACATTGGAGTCTTGAGGGGACAGTATAGTACTCACAGATTTTTAAAAATCTATATTTTGATGCATTTTCCATTTCAAAAGGAACATAATGTATAGGCCTGATATAGACCTACTGTTAACAAGAAGTTCAGCAGAAATTGCAGTGACAGTCCTGAAATACCAATTTCTTGTTAGCGTCTCCACAGTCATGCCATTTAGTACTCGAAAGAGAGAAACAGATGTCCTCTGATAACACGAGACCAAAGAAATGCAAAATTATAAGTATTTCATAGTAGGAATAGGCCAGATTTTCAATACAAAAAACAAGAAGTCTACTGCAACAGACAAGTCAGGAGCATTGTGAATGTAAATCACTCACTCTCTCCTAAATGGTGAGAGATGAGGGTTTATATGTTGAAGAATACTTTTTTTTCTTCCTTTTCAGCCAAACAAATTTTCTTTAGCTTACTTCCCTGCCATAGTGTTAGGTAGTGACACTTACTCTCTATTTGAGGAGTAAAAACTGAAGTGTTTTACTAAAGGGATGTATGAAAGGAAATTTGGATTTCCTTCTTTATGTTTCCTACACTGTACTTTGCTAATATGATCATGTTCTGTATCTAGCACCTCTTAATGCCAAGGTTCACTTGTATATACTTACTCTCCATTCAGTTATTCTGTATCCTGCCTGAAGAAGTAAGAACAGGATTTTAATGGAAGAAAAACAGTTAGGTACTTAACCCTTGCTAGCAGGTTCCATGAGTCAAGTAAGCTGATGTGTGCTTTTGAGAGGCTTCTGTTAATGATTGAATAAAATGCATGTTTGAAAGAGATAAAATGGTGAGGTCTGTTTGTCAGTTTCTTTCTGTGTTTTCTGTTCTGTTAATGTTTTTGTGCAGGAATTGCACATAGTATATTAGGCAAAATGACTAACAGCAGGCTCATTCATTTCCTTAGCCTTTCCTCAGGTGAAAGGGTATAAGCTGTGAGGTACTTAATTCTTGTAGGATTTTACTTCATTTCTTCTTGTGTTTTTTGTAAAGATGTATGTTTTCTGGGTTTGTGGCAAAGAAGATAGATACCGAGCATGGTGACAAATGCAGTTTAACTGGTGCATGTAAGGGGGCAGTAAAGGTGGACAAGGGAAGACAATCTAGAACCTGAGAGCCATGACAAGGGAGGCAAGAAGTAGTGGCTTTACCAGCAAGGGGTGCACCCCCACAGTATGGGAATGAGGGGGGTAAGGCAGGTCTGGTGACAGTAGCCAGGGTCAGTGAAGAGTGTAGATCACCAGGCCAGCCCATTGTGAGGAGGCAGGTCAAGGTCGAACCTGCAGAACCAAGTCTGTAGGTTAAGGTCAGGACCCAGATCAATGGGGTACGTGGCCAGTCATAGGCATGGCTTCTGCTGCAGCATGGCTCAGATGGAGATCACATGCGAAAGCTGCAAAAAGCAGCTCCCAAATGAAGAAGAGGGCACTTCCACTGAGGCTACTTCTAGCTTTTTCTCAAAGAGCTCCAAGCCCTGTCAAGGTTTCTCAAACATTTCTTCTACCAGAGAACATGGCTTGAGCACGGGGGGGCTAAACTTGAGGCTGTGGTGACAGTACAGGCCATGACCTGACACGAGTGTGTAAGACTCTTAAAGTAGCACTTAGCTTTCACACCTATGAGATTTACTCCTTGCTTGCTATGCTATTTCTTCTCTAGCCCTCTTCCTCCGAGGTCTTCCATTATCTTCTGTGGTTTTTTTTCTCTTCTGCCTCCTTTTTCTCAATGTATATTCTTACTCAGTTATTCCACTTTGAATTTTTTCAGTTCTTTCCCTTTCCTTATATTACCAGCATCCATTCCCGTGTCTGTTCTCTTGTAATCTGCTGTTTCCCAGCTTTCTGTACATAAAAGTAGGTAGCAGCAGTGGACACACAGAGTAAATGCAATTTTATCTAAATTTATACAGGTAGATGTTAGGGTTGATGAGAGACTAACACAGTGATCTAGCTTCCTTTACAGTCAATAGAGAAAAAGACAGATAACTCTGGAGGATGCTTCAGCTCATCCTAAAACAGATGTCTAAAATAGAAGCTGTACTTGGAAGGTGCCTAGCCTTCTCCACTGACTAAAAAGACACACCTAGATTATGGACACAACTAAATTTAAGTGAGATAAAACCTGTCTGTATATAAGATCTTCTCTGTGACTTGCAGCTTACTGCAGTTTTTAGAATAGGGCAAATCTTTTCTCCCACTTGAACTGGACTAGAGGACTTAGGATGTGGGAGTTCTTTCTTGAGGAGAGATCTGAAATTAGTGCTCAGGTTGCGAGACTGTAACAGAATAAAGAACCACCAGTCCTAGCCATACTGGGCTCAAAAAGGCTTTTGATATCTTCAGGAGGTATATGCAAGGCGATTCCATAAACCAGAAGGAACTATAGAGGGACAGGCCTCCTCATGGCAAGCTGCCTTTTTGATGAATAATTGAAAACACTGTGCAACAGCTGTAGCTGGAAAAGACAGGGAAATGAAGGAGGTGAGAAAGCCCCTGAGACTACAGTCACCTAGATGACTTGGATGACTGTTGGTATTTTGACACTAGCCCTGTGGGTGATTTTCTATTAGATTGTGTGGAAGACGGAGTATATGACTGGTGCTAACTTTAATATTAATTTTTCTTTCTTCATTTTTACTGTTTGTCTCATTTTTATCTCTTCAGACCTGTGACCAGGAGCTGAGAACAGGTGCAAAGAAAGAACGATGCCTTCAGGGGAAAAGCCTACTTCTGTATACACTTATTCTCAGTACTCTCCTTGGCTTTACACTGCTTATCACCTACATCGTGATGACTTGTGGTCTAGGTATAATACAGGATATCCTTTTCCCTGCTTCCTCATCCACCCCATTTGTAAGACCCATTTCTCTCCTATCTACCTCCATTGTGTATTAGGCTTAGCATCTGTGTTAAGAATCAGACCTTCAGAATCTCAAAGAATTGTAAAACCAGTTGTAAATAAGGTACACTGTCTTGCCTCTTCTTTGGGTCATAGTGGGGAGAGATCCCCACTCCTGTCCTCCTCCTCTGCCTGCCATTTAATATGCCTGGGCCCAGTTTTGAGGGAGGTCATCATTATATTATCTTGCATCTCATCATCATGTCATGCTCTGTCTGTAGTCACCTCTGGAAAACTGGACTGAATCTGAGATTTGGAGCTCCTCCTCCACCTTCACATCTCTGACTTAATAAGTCTAGTTCTAGTTTTCTAGCACAGGCCAGTGCAGTCACAGTGTAGAAAAAAAAAATGTCATAGTCTCTTGCTAATGGGGGAGCTGTGAGCATAGACCAGAAATATTAATTTGCCTTTCAACTAAAGCTAAACAACTATCTGCAGAATGGTCCATTTAAATGTTTATGCGTATAGAATGCTCAGTACTGAAGGTGCATTTATATTGATGAATACAGGCATTCGCTGCTCCAAGATAGCTATTATTGACTCTTAATCTAGCATTTTTCTTTAGCCCCTGCTCTGTGTTGGAGACCCTTCACTACAGAGACCAAGGAAAAACTGTTAGTTTAGATCTTGTCTGTTTCCACTCTGCCTACCTCCTCCCATGTCAACTGTTGAAACCATAGTATGGAAAGTTTTACTTTGTTTTAGAAGTGGCTTATTGCAGTAAATAATTGATCTGATCTGATGTTGATGCAAGACACAGAACAAAAATGAGAACACATACCCAGTGAATTGCAGCAGTTTAGATAAAGGGGAGTTTAGATCAAAGCAAGATGTACTAGAAAGTCTTTGTCCTGTTTTAGCAAATGCCATTGCTGAGCAATGTTTCTCATGTTTGAACATCTCTCTCCATGTTTTAAATTCATCTCCTTACTTTCTCTGTGCTATGTCCTTCTTTTCCTTCGTGTGTTGACACCATCAGTTGCTTCTTGTTTATCATTTGGCTGAATTTGGCCGATTCAGAGAAAATAAACTGAAAAGGCGGAATAATCCAACCTGTGACTGCCTAGATAGAATGAACAGAGGAGACCATCTCTGGGCTGATTACCTGTTCTTTATTTAAAGCATCTCCCTTATAAAGTACAAAGGCAGCCTTCTTGCGAAGTGAAAGACAGATTACATGTTTTTCCATATTCAGCAAAAACTTAAAAGGAATTCAGTTCTCCACATGCAAAGGAGTTTGTACCAAAAATAAATCTTTTGGGGGAAATGTCCCACAGATAACTCCTCTTTTTTTTTTTTGTTTGGAGTTGTTCTCACTCTCCACTCTCACTGCTCAGTTCTCTCCTATTTACTTCCTGCCCAGGATCCTGTGATGCCGAACTGGGTCTTACATTGTTGGCCAGACTCCTGAATTCTAGGAATGACACTGTAGATCCCTGTGAGGATTTCTACAAATATGCGTGTGGCAGCTGGGAAGGCAAACACTCAAGCAGAACCACAGAAGAATCACTAAATGTATTTGATGTGTTGTTGGAAGAAAACCAGTTGATCCTGAAAAGGCTTTTAGGTAAGAACGGATGATTGGTGTGTCACCTTCAGCATCTTCCTCAGTTAGAGCTGAGAATCCTGACAACTGAGAGCACAATCATTGCTAGCAGGGACTGAGTCCAGTCTTTTTGTTCTTCTATAATTACAGGTACAATTTTTTCCTGAGCATGTCTGCATTTTAAAATAATAGCTGCATTTTAAAGATTTTAGTTCCTCTTGACAATTGTAACAAATGAAAGTCACACTTTAAAATTCTGAGAGCAACCCAAACAATTTTCCTGTTGCCTTGTAAAAGTAGACCCTTTTTGCTGTGCTTGTCTGAATGTGCTCTCTGCTCATGTGTCTTGACTCCATGTAGAACTGAAGCCTAGATACGCACCACCTTCCTGTTTCCATGCAAAGAAACTTGCATATTTGACCTCAGGAAGAGTCATGACACCAGAAGGTCTCTTACTCTGAGTGACTGTGGGAAGTGTGGTTCTATTTAGTAAATTATTCTGAATCAAAGTGCAGTGTAATGCTGTCTTGCAACTTTTCTCTGCTGTGATACTTCTGTAACATTTTCTTTTTTTAGCACTTCTGTAGTTTTCCATCTATTTTTTTCCTCAGAGGGGCCACAGATTGGGATAAGAGGCTCGGCTAAGGAGAAAGCAATCCAGTTCTATCGCTCCTGCATGGATACCCAACAGATAGAATCCCAAGGAACTCAACCGTTGAAGGACCTCCTAAATCAGGTGAATGCTTGTGCTATTTCCTATCCCTCCAGAAGATAGTCCCTGCAGGCGAAAGGAAAGTGCGAAGTTAGGGACATATGGTCCTACATGGTGGAATTTTGCTAGCATCTGGCCCTGAAATAAGCTCATGAGTCACAGTACAACTTCTAAGAGCTTCTAGCTTTAAATGCTGTTTCAAGATTTGTTTTCTGACACCAGGTATCGAAATCTTTCATGATGACCTTACATATTACCTTAGGACTGTATAACAACCAAGACTGCAAAGAGGAATCACTTTTAATCTCAGAAGCTCAGTTCAATAGGATCCACCTTACAGATCAGGGAACATCTTGCACAATGGGTGAAATTCTTGTGTCTAAGATCTGATGGCTATCCACTACACCAGGCTTCAGGGGAGCTTGTTTAAAGGGGAAAATGCTTTTTTTTCAGTTCTGGGAGACTCCTCTCAGTGCCTGGGAGGCTTGTGCATCTTCCTGGCAGCAAAGGGCATTTATGCCCTGTCTCCAAGGAGGGTGCAGAACCTTACAGCAGAAAGAACAGTGACTGCAGGGCCATCTGTGAATGTGCTTGTCAGGGAGGTGGGACCTGCAATCCCTGATCCCTGGTTGTCCTTCTGGATGGGTTTAGAAAAATGGGACCTCTTTCCTCTCTGCTTCTCCTGCTTTTTTCCTGTACACCTTGCTGATAATAATCATTCCTTTTCCCTGTGTCATTTTGCAGTTCATTGCTTTGCTTAACTGAAAGTGACAGGTCATTTTAAAGCCAACAGGGTATGTAAAAATCTTCATGAGTTTTCCCTGTTGCTGTTTGCTTTGTTGCTTTTCAGTTGTTATAATGACTGAGCTTATAGGACTGAAAAAAAATTTTGTGTACAGGAATTAAACAAGGGTTTTTCTCACCTGCTGTCATGCTGTCTCCCTTTCTAGGTTGGTGGTTGGAATATCACAGGTGTGGGGAAAGCAAAAGACTTTAATAAAACTCTTCAGACTCTCATGAGCAGATACAGCACCTTTCCCTTTTTCAGAGTCCATGTGGGACCTAGTCCTTTTGACCTCAAGACCAATATTATTCAGGTGAGTGGACTAAAGAAAGAAAATTAACAGGAAGCACTGGGAATAGAGTCAGGTACACAGCCCATGAGACCCAGCCTTGCTCAAGTGAAGCCTAAGTTCTTCTCTGAAGGAAGTTTTCCAAAATTTCAGTAAACTTCTTGATTTTATTATGTAAAAAGCACTTATTTCTGGAAAATGAGCAGATGAGGAAGAATAAATTGCTTACTTTCTCTCATCTATTCTGCCTGACAGTGTAGATTGTACACTGGTATGGTTCTTCTTATGTTCATGGGTATGACTAGTACAATAATGGAGTCTAAGTACTAAATACATAATACATATCACGTACTATGAATTTTGCACCTCACTGTTGTGGTTTAAACCTGGTCGGCAGGTAAGCACCACACAGCTGCTCATTCACTCCCCCACCTAGTGGGATGGGGGAGAAAATTCAGAACAGTAAAACGGTGAAAACTCATGTGTTGAGAAAAAGGCAGTTTAATATTTAAAAAAAAAAAGAAAAAGAAAAAAAGAGAAAAAAAAAGAAAAAAAAAAGAAGTGATGCAAAAAACGCCCAATTGCTCACCACCAACTGAACACTGCCCAGCCAGTTCTCAAGCAACGGCAGTCCTGGCCAACGTTCTTCACCCCCACTTTTATTGCTGAGCATGATGCCATATGGTATGGACTACCCCTTTGGTCAGCTGGGGTCAGCTGTCCCAGATGTGTCCCCTCCCAGTTTATTGTTCACCCCTAGTCTATTTGCTGGTGGGGCAGTGAGGAGCAGAAAAGGCCTTGATGCTGTGTAAGCACCACTCAGCAATAACGAAAACATCTCTGTGTCGTCAACACTGTTTTCATGACAGATCCAAAATATAGCCACATACGAGCTACTACAAAGAAATTTAACTCCATCACAGCCAAAACCAGTGCACCATGTAGAAATATTTAAGAATGTGTTTTACATTTAAATATCAGTCACCACGGATGTGTAATGAGCTTGTAAATGAGAAGCAGAATATCATAGATCCACAAAAATTAATTAGCATAAATTTTCCAAAAGTAAGAGCAATTTATTAACATTTTAAATTCTGTGACACAGATATTAACAAAGCTTGTTGAGCATATGCTCACATTTCCAGTGTTCCTGGAAATAGCGAGGTGTGTTTTCTCATTTTTGCAGATTGACAACCCTGAGTTTGAGATCCCACCTCAGAGTAAAATCGAAGAGAAAAATTATCTTGAGGTAACATATCAGAGGCTGAAGAAAGGTAAAAAAAGCTGTTTGGTGTAGGGATCTCCTTGAATTGCCTCCTGGTTCAGAGTGGTCTGTTTCCATGAGTCATGGTCAGTGATCTCTGAAAATGTCTCCAGAAGGAATTCTTTACAAAACTCTCTTCATTTCCAAAATGATAGTTTGTAAAATGTAACTCATTTTTAGATGCTAGGTTTAAAATTTCTAGTATAGAAACAGAATGTTATAGGTTTATTTGTGTTTGTTAAGTAATATGAACCTGAGCTTCCCTCTAGGTTTCACTTAGAATGAACGTTTAAAAAAAAGGTTCTTGTCCAAAGTAAGGCTTTATAGCTTAAAATCTGTGTATTGGGGGAGAGGTAGGTAGCATTTTTAAAGTTATTTTAAAATGTTTCAGCCTAAGTTGGGGAAACAAGCTCTTTGACCTTGGGAGTTATTCCAACAAATTTAATTTCATCACAGCTCTGTCATTTTTCTGAACTTTATAAAAACTGAGTTGATTTCAGTTTCTCAGTCTGACTCTTTCAGAAGAGTCCTCAAAAAAGTAAGCCTATCTACCCATCACAAGCATTCTTTTGATACCTCATGAACGTAGAAGAAAGAAGCTGGCATTTTCTCTCCATCAAAAATACTGGCTCATTACATTGTTACAGCTTTCGCCTTTGACTCCAGAGATGGTAGGCCTACATCTCTAAAATGATATCAGTGTTTAATGTAATTGTAAGCTGGAACAAAAATAACCTTTTGAGCATTCAGTGTTCTTCACTGAGAGAGGAGCTCTACTTGGCAAACTGTATTCCACATGAAGAGTTACATAAGGATGTTGCAGTGAAAAAGACAGTTTTAGGGACAGGGCTGCAGGGGTTTTGACAGATTGAAGCTTATATGCTCAAGGTGGATGGATGGATGGATGAAACCCCACTCAATTTTCACTTGTGTTTCTCCCACTGGTCATATGCTCTGTATTGCAGGTTCTCCGTGTGTATCTCTCGTATTTGAAGAAACTGGGGGCTCTACTTGGAGGGCCACAGGATGGTCCCCCTGATTCCTTTTCACTTACCTTGTCCTTCATCTCTAACCTCCAGCGACTTGTCACCCCACTGCAAGAAAGACAGCAGAGGGGCATGCTGTTCTTTCGCACTACGATTAGGGAGCTACAGGTATCTCTGCCTTAGAACTTGAGCAACACATTTGCATGTGACATTCACATTCTCAAGATCTGGATGAAAAGAGATATGAGACACGCTGTTTAGATGCCATTGCCTTGCAACTTACACTTAGACTCTCATGAGTTTTAAATAGCCTATTAGCTTATGGTCTTTTATTGACAGCAGATGGATTTTTTCAGGCCCAAAACTCTCTCCCCTCCCCAGTGCTAATTCAATTAAAAAAAAGTCAATTCTTCTTCTCTACTATCATCTATACCCACATCATGAAAACAGTTTAACTTGTTGAAAGTATCTCTTTACAGTATTAGAGTCACTATCCCAGTTTCCGTATTATTTCTTGTAGTCAATTTAGATTCATAGTTCAGCATGTAGGCTTTGTTTTACTTCTAGGAAAAGGCACCTGCTATTGACTGGCTGTCATGTCTCCAGGCTGTCTTCCATCCTATGCCTATGAACCTCTCTCAGCCAATTGCAGTGCATGACATGGATTACTTAAGAAGCATGTCACAGCTCATTGAACAATGGCACAGCAAAAGGTAGGAGTCAATATCTATTGCTGTAGTTCTTTATGCATTAAGAAATGTTAACTTCAGATACCATAAAGAGGTCTGTGTTAGAGGCTTCTGAATCCAGTAGCCTAACAATTTCAAGGCTGCTGTGACTCTACATCCACAGGTTTAGCCAGTACAAAGGCTTAGCATATATTCCCAATAGGCTTGCACATGCACGCACCATATATGTACACACATATAAATATATATTTATATATATATGTGTGTCACACAGATCAACAGAGATGAAACACAGTGCTTTTACTGGCACTCACTTACCCATAGCACTCATAGAAACATGTACAGCTCACACAGTCTGATCCTATTCCTCATGTCCAGCTGATCAGGTTTGGTTTATACTAGTGAAATATATATATGTATACACACAATATGGATCACTCCAACAGATGGTCTTGAATATTCAGCGTGTCCAGAAGCTGGCCCCAGATCCCCTGGTATCCACATCTGCTGGCACTTGGATATATAGCCCCTAAGTCTTGCAGCCCTATTTTGGTTGCTGGTACTCTGGTCTCTTCCTGTCACATAACACACATATACAAGCAGATCTCTCCAGTAGCTGGTCCAAACTGCTAGTCTCTCCAATAGCCAACTCATAGACCCCTGCTCTCTCCATCAGCTAGCTTGAACCAAAGACCCTCCAGTAGTCAACTCTCAGACTCCTTGTCTCTCCAGTATCCAGTCCCATTGCCCCTCACCCAGCGTAGAATGTGATTTAAGAATAGCATTTAGTAAGATAGGATAGATTCTGGTGACCATGTGCAGGGCTCAGTCAGACGGATGTACTAGCAAGCCACAAGTTTATGCTCAGCCATTCCCTCTTACCACCTTTCCTCTCCATTTTCCCATGTGTGTTCCCTCCAGTCCACCACTATCCTTCCCTTTCCCTGGCTTTGGTCCTTCCCATAAAAATCCCATAATAAGTCTCACAAATCCTACAGACTGCCAAAATATTCTAAAAGAAGTTTCACCCAGTCCTAAAAACGCTCTTCCTTCTGCCTCCCATAAAGAATCCTGTGCCCCAGCAGACAATTACCCCTGGAGTCTCCACAGTGTTCTGGGAAGAGAGTTCCTTTGGTTGACTCCTGTCAGATTATCCTCTTTTGACAGCCCCACATGTAGCCCATTCAGGGTACTTTGTTGTCATTGTTCAGGTTAGTAGGGTACCTCTGCCTCAAATTTTTTCTCTGACACTTGCCATGCCTCTGTGTTTATAGTGACCAGCTTTCAATCTTCAGTCTTTTTAAATGTCTTTTTCCTACAGGGTCCTTCACATTTATATGCTTCTTTGTCTGGTTGGGACTCTCTCCCCAGCCCTTGACAGTCGATTCCAAGATGCACGCCTGGAGCTATCTCAGATTCTTTATGGGAAAATGGGATCTAAAATGGTGAGTTAACCATCTTCTTCAGCCTCCCTAGCAAGTGAGCATGCTAGGACATGCCTTCTGAATGTTCTTTTGATGCCTTGTTTGGATGGTATTTCTTAGATTTGGGGAGGAAAACTGCTCTCACTAGGTGATTAAATGCTTTCTTTTTCTCAAAGAAATGTGGGAGTATTCATGACACACAAAACTTTAGAGAGCTAAGTGGACTGTATCATGGGGAACAATATGTAGATGGTCACCTCTCTTCTATGTATTTGTCTCAGGTAGCACATGAATCTTCATCTTGTGTGAAAGTAAGTTGAGTAAATGATAAGGAAATCAATGTTTTTCTTGGTTAAAGTTTTCTGAGGTACTTTAAATGGGATTACAGTCCTTATCATTCATTGATGTCATTTTTAGATAGCAGCATACATGCTACTGACTGCATGTTTACGTATCTTTTTACTGTCATCTTATTTTTTTCTCCTCACTCTCATGTGTCTCTATTTCTTTCTCTGTTCTTACAGATGCCAGCTGAGCGCTGGAGGAAGTGCTTGACTGATATCAGCTTTTTCTTTGAGCCAGTTCTAGGGCAGATGATTGTGCAAGAAATTTTCCCTCAGCAGACCAAGAAACTTGTAGGTATTCATCTTCTTATTTCCCAAGCAGAGCTCAACTTCATCTCTTTCTTTTTTTGGCAGGCCAACTTAAGACCACATCAAGGCAGCAAAATCATGTGTAGGTTTTATACCTTTTTACATATTCCTGTACTTGCGCACTTGCCCTCCCTTTTTGTGAATGAAAGATGTCAGAACAAGACATTGCTGTCATTACTAGAATAATCAATGCTAAAATACCAGTTATTATCTTTATCTCAACTGTTAGCAAAGTTATATGTGCAGCACCTATACATGTGACAACCCTACAAATGCATGCAATCTCAGTGTGCTTCCTGGAATGACAGTTAGTATTAACAGTATTCTCACCAATCTGACATATTTAAAGAAGATTTTCAATTGCAAAGTCATTAAGCCATCATATGACCAGTTGTACACAAACAATCAATGCCAAAATATTCTAAGTGGATCCACAGTAAAAGGAACATCTGCCTGCAGTGTGAAAAATATTTCTTTTTTTCCTTTGATGGTCAGAGTTCCTTTTTCTCTTGAGGGAAGTTAGTGTAGGCACCAAGTTTTCTAAAGAGTTTGCTGTGTATAAAGTAAAAAGAGTAAATAACCCCAAGAAAACTTAATGGGAAAACTAGGACTACATGTAGTGAAGCACAAAGCTGAATGAAAAACACATAATTTTGTGAGACTCAGATTGCCATAACTTCAGAAGGGGAGACACCAGGATGAAATAGAAGTGGATATTGTATTTTCATTTCACTCAAGAAGTGGGGCAATCATTTGGTCCATTCCTATCCCAACAGGGATCGATGGAAAAGAATTACGTTTCCCTCTTAGGTACCATGAGAGTCAAGATGAAAAGGTGTGTGGTAGAGTATGGTGAGCCCTGTGAGGAACCACTGGATGCCGAATAACTTAAGCCTAAACCATTGTAGAAACTGAAATCTCCTCTTTCATCACAAGAAGAGGATTTTTCCCCCAGTTATTCTGTGGCTGAATTACTGGAACATAGGAAGATGGTAGCTAAGCCTGAACAATGGTTTTCTGCAGTTCTGACCATGCCTTATTTTCTCCATGGCAGGCTGAGCAGATGTTCTCCGAGATCCAGGATGCCCTCTGTGGCCAACTGGATCAGCTGGAGTGGATGGATGAACAGACCCGCCAAGAGGCTAAAGTCTTGGTGCGTGCAGAAGGCAGAAGTAACTGAGGCCTTCCTTTCATTGAAGCCTTTGGAGACGGAATGGAAGGGGCCTGCACTTTCACATATTCTTACCTGCTTCTACAGGCACACAATCTTAAATAGATGTCTTATACACACTGAACATTGGAGGTAGTTTCGTAAGTGCCATCACTCACGTGTGATCATATCCTGAAGTGCAGGCAGAGACAGGCTCAGTGTTTGTTTGTCTATGGATACTCTGAATTAATTATATTGAGATACAATTCAGTTTTATACACATAGAGTGGTTAAAAAATATAAACCTGAATGCCAGAAAACAATGGTATAAAGAAAAAGAAGAGTAGAACAACATTAGGCCTTAAGTCATTGAGGTAAGAAAGCAGAGTAGCAAGAAAAGGTGTCTTGTTGAAACAGAGTAGCTGTCATTTTGAAGGGCCGATTCACAGATTGTAATTAGGTTGTTCAGAAATAGAGTTTAAAAAGGACTTCTGGAATGTAAAGCCTCGTATTGGTCATGTTTCTTTTTGTTTGTTTGTTTATTATGATTTTAGGTTTCCAAACTACGAGTGGAGATTGGCTATCCAGCTTACATACTCCAGACTGCCAAAGTGAACCTGGAATACCAGAATGTGAGCTATATAATGTAAACATGCCTGCCTCATTATTGGCAGTTTACCTGTACCAGCTGCTATCTTGTCTGCTGCTAGAAGAGGCTATGACCTCTGGAGCAATGCACATTTCCTACTGTTCATTTTCTGAGCACATGTGGGCACAGGGAACATGCTGTCTCCTATTTAGAGTGGCTAGCCTGATAAGAGATTGGTTGTGACCTGCTTGTATGTTCTGTTTGGCCTGCAGCTAACATTCCTGTCATGCCTTAAATTGCAGGTCTTTAGAACTGGGAGAGAAAAAAAAAAACAACACATGAATATTCCATTGGTTTGTCTTTTGATGAACCCTTTTTTGACCCACGGGACTCTTCTCTTTCTCATACTGTCCAATTCATTCTTCGCTCATGCCCCATGACAGTCATTACCTGTCTCTTCCCTCAGTTGGAGATAAATGAAGACACTTTTTTCCTCAATGTGGTGGCTTGCTTGAAAGTACTGAGGGAAAATTCCTACTTGAAACTCCTTCAGCATCACTCAGAGGATAAGTAAGTGTCAGACACTGATCAGAAAAATTAACAGAACCACACACTTGGAGGGGGCCTGTGGAGATCACCTAGTCCAACCCTCCTGCTCAAAGCAGGATCAGCTACAGCAGGTCACTCAGGACTGTGTCCTGTTGTATGCCTATAGCTCTGTTTTACTGGGGAAGGAGGGGGAGGGCAGGCAGGGAGTGGGGAGGGGGCAGAACAGGACACAGTACTTCCAGGTGTGATTTCACTAGTCCTGAATAGAACGGCATAATCACCTCTCTTGACTTGTTGGTGACACCTCTCCTAATGCAACACAAGGTACTGTTGTCCTTCTTTGCTGCAAGGCTGCGTTGCTGCATCCTGCTTAAAAAAGCCTTGAGTCTGGCAGCCTGTCTTGTATTCAGCCTGAGCTCATGCTACCAAAAAACCCCATCATTGTTCAGGGAGGCCCAGACCCCTCAAAAAAGAACCCCTTTTTGCCCATGGACCCTTGAGTAAGTGGAATAGCTGGTTCTCCTGGACTTAGCAGCAAAGCAATCAGCAAAGCACTGTGATGACATGAATGCTGGCAGTCACCTCAAAGGCAGGACATAGGATGCTTCAGCAGGCAGGCAGTGTTGACAGGTGTGGTTGGGACCTTACACCTCCTGAATAGTATTCTGTGCAGGACTTCACAGGAGTGTACTAATCCTGACTTACTTGACAGGGAAGTTTTGAGGGTGAACTCCTTAATGTGCATGAAAGCTAAGCTACCAGCTCTGATCACCTATAAAGAAGTGAAGGTTTATTTCAAACACCTTTAACTCTCGATAAGAAGAATTTCATAATTTGCTGCTGCTGTATGAACAGTTGTACTGAGCAGACCATTTTTACAAGCCCAGTGGAGGAAAGGAGCATGGTATGAGATAAGGGGTTAATACATTCATTTCTCTTTTTCTGCTTCTAGCTGGCATGTGTCCCCCTGGACTGTGCATTCGTACTACTCAATAAGGCACCACATGGTGGTCTTTCCTGCTGGAATGTTCCGCAGCCCTTTTTTCCACATGGAGTTTCCCAGGTATGGAGGGGCTGCAAAGGTGAAAGCTGAGTGTAGTCGCTTTGTTGTGCTGTCTTTCCAGGAACAATCTTAAAAGGTCTGTCTTTAACCTCTTTTTCTTACTGCATCCCAGAAAGACACAGTAAAGGGGGAGCAAAAATAGCTTTTTCTAAAGCCACATGAATTCTGCCTTATGAATTCTGACATAGTGTGATCATTGACTCTGCTGGAGCAAAATCAGAATCTAGGTGAAACTAAGCTAAGCCAAGCATATTACTCTAGAGCAAAGAGGCAGAAGTCTCATGTATGTTAACTGCAAAGACAACATTTCACCTGTGCCTCTCATTTTCTAGATTCCAAGAATTCTGGAAATCTAACCCGTAGAAATCTAGCCCATAGAAAATAGGAGCCTTGCAGAGCAACTTCTTGTCAGAAGTCTTTTTGAAATGGAGCAAACACAGTTCTTCTCTTCTTTTTGTTTAAATAAACCTTCTCTAATAAGCAAATACATTTTTAATTCTGAGTCTTCCCCTGCAACAATGACACTTCTGTAGACCATACTCTTAGAGTTGAGTTCTTTCATCATGTGGAACAGATCTGATAAACAATATTTTTCTGATATTAAAAGCACTTAAAAGAGTTCACTGCAAAAATATTATTAGGTGTTCTTTTTTGCATGATAATGGATAGATACTTCTCCTAATCCCATTGTACTGAAAGATGAGCTCACACTGTTGCTAGGGACTGAAGTTTGAAATAAACATGTCTCAGTTAAAACTAATTACTTTCTCCATGGTGATCTTCTACCACTAGTTGTATGACATCTTCTAGTGCTTGCAGTGTGTCATTAATTCATTACAGTATGAACGGGACAACTCAAAAGAATAATAGAAAAAAAGAAGTTTTTCCAGTGTTATGGGCTGTCACTTATACTCTTCCTCTCTGAAAACATGTGTACAGCTTCTTATTCCTTTTGTATTCAGTGTTATTAAAATACATTTTTTCTCGCTATTATCCCAGTTGAGTAGACTGATAAGTCAAACTTGACCAGCTTTTGGTGAGTTTGCACAATAGCATTTTCTCAGATGATGCTCCAAAGTTTAGACTTTACTGACAAAAGGCAATTCAGATGAGTGTGAGGATAATTTGAAAAATAAGAAATCAGTAAAGCAGTACAATTGTATGGAATCATAGAATGGTTTGAGTTGGAAGGGACTTTTAAAGATACCTAGTGCACCTGCCCTGCCATAGGCAGGGACTTCTTTTACTAGGGTTGCTCAAAGCCCCATCCAAGCTGACCTTGACCGCTTCCAATGATGAGGCATTCACAGCTTCTCTGGGCAACGATTATAAGTTATCAGCTACAGAGCTTCTGAAAGAGCAGTTCTAAGAGAAGATGATGTGTTCTTTTCTTGTCACTTCCTACTGAGTTCCCAATGATATAATAATGATCTACTACAATAATTTCATGCTTCAGCAGCATAAATCAGTGCATGTTACAAAAGAATAAGCCCATCATTTCATATTATAGAAATGCATTTTGAGTGTACTCTTACTGGTGTGACTATTCATAAATTCATTGCATAGAATCTCAGAAGTTTTGGTTGGAAAGAACTGCCTCTAGTACAACCTGCTTGTAGCAATATCACCAGTGCTAGCTACACCAGTGTAATGGTAGTCTAACCTTCCCGATTTTAATTTGCCTTGCCAGTTTTATACATAATTTTTCACTAGACAACTGTTGCAAGATTGTTTCTTCAACCATCCTGCCTTAATTGCAGTTACAGTTTGTGCAGCAGTTCAGCCAGTAGTGGGTAAATAAGGACATATCTGAACAACAATATGTGTCACTGCAGTTAATAAAGGAAGAATCTCGTTCACAGAGTTTTCACTATTATGATGGCTTATCAGCTACGAATACTTCAATGCAAGCCCATAGTGTAATTTTAAGCATTGGTAATTTACACGTGTTTTTGCGTTTTTGCACAGTGTACCACATCTGAGAGACGATAAATAGAAAGTGCTTCTGTGTGCTTTCAGAGCAGAATGCCCCTGTGCAGCCCACAGTTGTGCTCAGTGGCTATAAAGAATGGTCACCTGCCCTCTTTTTCTTTTCTAAAGCACTCTTTTCATGTTTATTTTTCAGTGCTGTGAACTTTGGAGCCATCGGGGTCTTCATGGCGCATGAACTTCTTCACGCATTCTATGGTTATGGTGGGTACTGGCAGTGCTGTCTTTGTTTACTCTTCTAGGTCCCCACTGGTACTTTCTGTCAGAGGATCTGAAATCCTGGTCCCTATATCAACATATACATGTATTATTAAGGTGGATGAAGCTAAGGAAAACCTATTCCAGGGCATACTGACTACCAAGAAGACTCAGAGATTAATGTGAGGAATACAGGTGAACATCAGAAATACCCTTATTTTCCAGGATTTTTTTTTTCCCACAGTGCTGCCTGAGGGCTGTCCTACATGCAACAGGAGTGTACTACAGAAATCTATAGACTGCTTGGTTGAACAGTATGAAAGCTACGGCCTTAAGGTCAATGGTACTACTACACTGTTGGAGAATACAGCTGACACCGGAGGACTCACCATAGCTTACCAGGTAATGTAGTTTATTTATTTCTCTAATCTTACAGTCTCGCCACACAACTCAACTGCCATGTCACAAGATTGCTCTGCTGCATCCCTCTCCTACATGCTACTCCGGTTATGGATTTCTGGCATGCCTGTTGTCAGTGCAGCACGTGCCCTACATGTCCACTGCTATCCCAGACATAGGTTCCTCACAAAGCTTTTCTTATAACCTCGCTAGTTCCATGCAAGACCACTTCTCTTCACCACTTCTGAGGTGGGCCTTTCTTTACTTCCTCATTTATGTCATGCACACAAAAGCATGTTATTATTTGTGTGTTTATATTATACATGAGGAACTAAGCTGAGGCATGAACCAGGATTCTTTGTGGTAGGTAAAATGACTCTATAATGATGTTTTCAGCAATACTTTGGTCTAGAAAGAATTTTTTATTTCCTCATGCAATAGTTCAGCAGTTTAATAAATTACTGAGTGCAGTGAGATCTCTAGGTCTCAGATGGTACTTGTTACATTAATGCACCAAGAATGTTGGGAGGCACAAAGTCTTTTAATTTTTATTCAAATATTTGTGACTTTCTTTGAAAGTAATTTTCATTCTTTCATAGTGCAGTCACCACCTCTTCTCTTACGACGACATATGTGTGGTGATGTCTGAAATGGGAAGCAAAGGAGTCATGTTGTTTTTCTACCATCTTTTTAGGGGCATGGCCAGCAGCATGGAGCCTCACAGTGAGGAGAGAGAGATACAAACTTGGGAATTTATTAGATATATATTAGATTGACATATTTCATTGACAGTAGACATGGTTTTGGGACTTTATCTGAAGGGGGATTCATTATTATTACTTTTGTCTCTCCACAGGCCTATAAGAATTGGCTGAAAAAGTACAAAGAAGAGAAGGATTTACTTAAGATTGGACTTTCACACGACCAGCTTTTCTACCTCAGTTTTGCTCATGTAATGAATTCTAAACTAGTCATGAGTCTCTCTTACTCTCCAGTCTTCCACATTACTGAAGTTTGCCTTTCTTAATATTCAATCACTTTTCCCCCTCTTCACAGAACTGGGAATGACTGATGTTTCTGGGAGTTCCAGAATCTTATTTAGAAAGCTAAAATTCACATATAGAGCCCCTGACCTGTTATGGATCTCAAAGCTAGCAAAAGGCCTGCCATCAAATGTATCTTTTATAAAGCGCTGAAATCTACCAAAATTAAGTTGTAGCAGATAAGTTGTGTCAAGGAAAAGCATGCTTCATTGCCAGCTTCTGAGTACTTTTTTGCTATTGTGAGCAATCTTACACATGGAAAGTGGAATTTTATTGGAAAGGGCACACATATCTCCATCGCTTCCTTCATCCATCTCTCTGTCATGGGGAACAACCAGATGTCGTGTCATTCTGAGTGAAAAAAAGTGTTTAGACTGTTATTTAGAGATAAAGAACTAGAAGAACATGCACACGTGGCTTAAGATTTCTGTGGGAACCTGCTTTAAGGATTTGTGTAGAGTTATGCAGTTGTGCACAGTTGTGCAGTTGAGTTCCTCATGATGGACCATTGGATTTCTGTGCTCAGAAAAATCACACCCTTACAAGTCACTGTAATTTTGCAAAGGGAAAAGTTTTGTGCATGTATTGATGTCAAGTCAGGGCAGTGTGTAGAAAAGCAGTTCTGAAATCCCAGATTATTTGGTCTTGGTGGCAAGATTTGCATTTCAGAGTCTATCTGGCAGCTACTGCATCATTTGTCAATGAACAAAGACTGAAATCACAAGAGTGAAGACTTGGATTTCCAGTTTAACACCAGTAAAGTCATATAACCTTCCCTCAATCTCTCAAGTAGTAATGGGACATTGTGCAAGTGATCTCCTTTCTTGATAAGTGCTCATTGCTTTTGCTTGAGAAGCTGAATCTAGACACTGAGACTACATCTATGCCATTATTTTAGATGGACCTCGAGACTGCATGAACCCAAACTCCAAAGTGGTCTAAATTCCCTGTGTTCTGGACTATGCAGTACAGAAACTGCAGATGGCTTGTCAGTTAGGGAAATGGAGACAGAGAAGTTTAGGGAAAGGGAAAACAGTCAGAAAATGAGGTGGTGAAAGCAAAGATCTGAACATTGTTGGCACCCTTGTAAATGTGTTTCCTTGTTTACTCCAGCAGCCTCAGTCACATGTGCAGAGACATGAAGACTTTTTCCCGTGAGGACTTTCAGCCAAATTGACTTTTCTATTTTGCTTCCTTTCAGGCAATGTGTGGACACCAGGTTCCTGAGAAACTCCAGTCTTCACTGAACACAGATCCGCACAGTCCCTTGCCACTTCGTGTCTGTGGGCCTGTCAGCAATAGCTGGGACTTTGCCAAGCATTTCCACTGTTCCAGTGGATCCCCAATGAACCCAGACAACAAGTGCCACATCTGGTAACCTGTATGGAAAAGGAGGAAGAGACATATGACCCCAGGGAGAGCAAGGCCTGACCCATGAAAGTATGACCATCTCCTTCAGGACCCCTAGGGTATCATGGTGCTCTTATTCACTCCTCTACCTTCCTTTTCTTGTTATCCTTTCCTCAGCAGTTGTTAGTAGCAAAATTCTTAAACTGAGCTCATTAGGGAAGAGGGTCTCCTCCTACTGCTCTCAGCTCTCTGTTCCAGACATGACAACTCTGGAGTTTTGCAAGCCCCAAGGGAGCAAGATGACTAGTCAGTCTCTAGTAGGGAACAGCTTCTGAGAGGCTGCAAACAGAAGGACTGTTACATTGTTAGTGCCTCTATTCCGTGCATTTCCGTGTCTACTTCAGCAGCCTCACAGTCATATTGAAAGAACAGGGCAATAAACTGCAGCTTTAAGACTTTTTCATATGAGATCGGCTCTTACGGAAATCCTGTGGGTTACTATGCAAACCACACATGTAAGTTACCAGAGAGGGAAGAATCCTCTTCTCTTCTTCTGCCCGTAAATGGAGACAGGTATTAGCAAAGACTCCGTGGCTCCAGCTTCAAGGCTGAAACATAAGTCACTTCATAATGAAGATTACTGAAGGCCTTCCCTGTTCTGTTTTTGTTTCATCAACAAAACTCCGAAGAGACAAAAGAACACAGAGGAAAGCACCCCATTGGTGGGAGGGGGTTTGGGAGCTGAGAACAGATTATCTTTCTTCTTTCTTTTCCAGCAAGATTCTCTTTTCTCAGTCTCTGTTTAGGGTTGGGGGTGCAGTATGGGACAGTCACAAAGGTTTCTGCAAGTCTCTGCAGGCTGAACAATTAAGATTCCAAGAACTTCTTTGGATCCTGAACCCAATTCTCATCCCTAAAAGTTGTCTCATCCCTATATTTGTAAATAATTACCATCCAAACAAAGAAGGAGAGCTGCTGTAGGATTTTACTTTGTACTTGAAATTGAATTTTAGGTATTAAATTACTTTAGAGGGAACAGAGAGTAAAGAGTAGTATATTTTAGGGTATCAGAAGAAGTGTTTAAAGTACATTTTCAAGACCAACCTAATAATTACATCAATTTCAGGTTCTGATAATTAGAAAACTTATACCAATGTTCTAAAATTTAGCAAAGTTAATAAGTACACAAAATACTCCTAGTTTTTGCATACCCCTAAAACTCTTTTTCATTATGGGTGCATTTTTATTTTACTTATTACATTGGCTGCCTGGGAATTTTTTGTGGAATAGGTGATGACAAGTGGAAACAACCCAGATCAATGTAAGCATTTTAAAAATTGTGAAAATCTTAATAACTAAAAATTGTGAAAATCCTAATAACTGTGTTAATTCTTTCCAAGTACTGATCAATGCAGCAAAATATTTTCCAAGAACAGACTGTTCAGAGACTTTGTTTTCATTAATTAACTAAAATATTAATAAAGTGTTTGCTTCAGGAAAAAAAAAATTGCTTTGATTGCAAACTCTTTATGACCAGGCCTGTTTCTTTGTTCTCTATTTGTACTGTTCCCAGCATGGCTGGAGTTCTTAGCTGAACTTTGGAAGTAATAAATCATAATACCTTGAAATAATTTATTTACCCATCATAAAAAATAACAAAATTGGCCTTATGTTTAACATTTAAACAGGGTATACTCTTCCTCCACTCGTTTAATCAATTTTGTGCTAGCAGTGTGTTCAAACTATCTTTCATTTAGATGTTAATAGCAATTAACATTGTACCAGAACCTGTGTGTAATATAAAAGTTATTTCAGTGTACTGAGACTACTTGGCTTCTTTGTTTATATTGTGTAGAAAAAGCAAAAGCTATTGATAATCTGCATTTTGAGGAGTCTTTAACTTCTCTTTTATCGATCTTAAGTGTATGAGGGGGACATTTCCCTGGAATATGCAATTTTTCTCTTGTTCTTACAATGTATGATGAATTTATGAATATTCTGTTTAAAAAGACAGGGTCACCCTTGAAGTTGGTGAGTTGAATCAATTCTTGTTTATTACTACCTATGAAGTTTTTACACAAAGAATGTATGGGAATTGCAAGAAGGCAGGTCTGGCTTAGAAAACAATTGCATCAGTTTTGGATTGAGAATTTACTGTGTTTCTCAAGGAGAGAAGGAAACCCTTTCAATATGTGCACAAGGCCCCTGCCCTCGCCCTTGGTGTTGCAAGTTCCCTGGGATGTGGTTGGTGAAAAAAAGCCATGCTGCCTAGTAGGTGATCATGAAACACAGGTAGATGTTCAAATTGTTGTCATCCATGACCATACAAATTATTTCATGCTTTATGTCACACATAAAAAAAAGAGCACAACACTGCCAGTGTCAAGGAAAGAGCCAGATACAACAACAGATCCTTCACCGCTGAATTCATCAGTCTCTGTGAGTCCTCATGCTGCACCATGTCGATCACCTCCATTCCTTCCCCTGTTGATGAGGCCATGAATGTTTCCTCCATTTGCTCCCAGCCTGTAACGGGGGATGGGTGGGGACAATGTAAGCTTTCTTCTTGTTCTCTTCTTTCATACTTTGATCCTTCTCACCTCTGCTTCCCTCCCTCTTTTATCTCCCTGCTTTCTAAACTCTCAACTCCATTTCACCCTTACTGTGTGTCCATTTTCTCCTTCATACTAAGCAGTTTTTCATTCATACCCCTTCCCTCTGCTTCCCTTGTCCTTTTCTTGTTTCTATTCTTCCTTTTTCAGTATATATTCCTCTATGCTCTCACTCCCCATAGCATCCTCATAATTCCCAAGTATGCTTTCTTGATGTGTATGGATGTGAGTGTGCAAACTTAGCCTAAACTTCTCTCCCTTTGCCCTGCTAAGTGCGAGAATTGCAACAGGGTAGTAAGTGGTCATCCAGGAAGGGGAGAAGATTATTATTGCTATTTTACAAGGGGAACTGAGGTACAGAGAAGTAAGGTGTTGGAAGAACTGGGGTCTGGAATCTGGACTCCTGTGGTTTGACATTTGCAGGATTTTTTTTCTTTTCCCCTCTTCTCTCAACACAAGCTCTCCCATCCTCTTGCTACTAAGATATCTTTCTTCAATTGATTTTCTCTTCCCTCATTTTCTTGCTCACACATTTGGCCAGTTTCCCCACTTCTTTCTCAGCACACTTTCTTCCTGTCTAGTTGCCTGTCTAGTTTTCTCTCTTCCCATGTTGGCTCTACTTCTCAGACTTGTTCTCCCTGAATTGCTGCAGTTTGGTTGTTTCCTGGGTATGCTGTGTGCTGTGACAATGTCTCATTTTTCTTTCCCTATTTCATTGCTGCATGACAGATAGGAGAAGGGTGTCCAGTAGAGCAAAGACACAGAAGGAGGGAAAAGGAAAGAGAAGCATGGCTCAGACAATCCCCAGGAAATAGCACTTGAATGGCCAGCATATCACAAGGTCTAAATTTTTTTTTGAAGAGGGACCTATTGTCAGATTGAGAGGAAATGATCACTTCAGAAAAGGTGCCAGATCTTAAAGTGAGTCACAGCTCCAAAGACAGCAGACCAGATTACCTTTTCCAGTGTACAGCCAGTCAGTTTTTGAGAAATTAGGGGCAGCGATCTCTGACTTGCCACGGGGAAATTTGTTTTAGATACTGCTCTTTCAAACAGTAGTCTGATTTTCAGAGGGAACTGTGTGTTCCTGCTTATTGCAGGTAGGATCTTCTAAGAAATTATCTTCTCCTTAGAGAGTTTTAACTCTTGCCTCCAAGATTCTTACAGGACTTATGGTGTCCTGTTTCCACCACACTCTGAGGAAGCTTAGCCTGGAACAAAGTGCCTGCTTCCTTCTGGCTCTACCTTGAGAAACCACCGGTTTCTGGGCAAAGAACTTTACTATTAGACTACATCACTTCAAGTAATAATAAGAGAGGTGGCATGAGAAAGACTGTAACCACAGTGGTAAATGTGACTGTCTCCCAAAATGAATATCAGAACATTGTACAAATACTGAGTGCAATGAAATATTCATATAAGCATGTTGCTTGTATGAATAAGAGAGTTCTTGCATGAAAAAGGCCTTTTGAAACCTTTTTTTTCAGCAATCACTTTCTCCTCACTCTCATTCCTTTGCATCTTCTTCCTTTTCTCCTTTCCTGTACTGTTCTAAGAATCATCCCAGTTCAATTATTTTATCTTTTCAAGGCCATGACTGCAGTAATAGGCCTTAATGGCCATTGACAGCCTCAGCTGGAGCCTTCACCCTCATCCTCTGCCCACGGGTCCAGGAGCTTTGTTTAAGCTCAGGCCTGGGTCTGCAGTCTCTATTTGTGGTCTGTTGCGAGTATACCTATCTCCAACTTCAATTCCATCACAGCTGTGCCTGACCATGGACCCTGTTATTCTAGATCTTGACCTACAAACTGATTTCTGATTTGACTTCGACTATGGTTTATCACTGCGGACTTGCCTGGCAATCATGGAACTCTGTCTGACACTGGTTTCTTTCATTGGATCTGATTCTGACTCTGGCTTGCTGACTTTTATTCCTGCCTTGACTTTGAGCCTGCCTCATGTTGGTGGACTTACCCGATGATCTGTATTCTTCACAAAATAACTGTCTTTCCCTATGCATAACTACCTAACTACCATCCTCAGTCCTGTCTTTCTTGCCTTGCTCATGGCTTGTGGGGACTGGGCCCTGGCTAGTGAGGCCCCCGCCCTGACAGCCTCGCTGAGCAGACACCTGTCTGCTGGCTCCCTGTCCCTTAGAAAGCAGCTGGAACTTGCCTCTTCCTGAAAATTAACTTGGGCTTTCTTGAGCACTGAGAAGAACACCGTGGAGCTGGGCCCACCACTGAGCAGGGCATGTGTCACTTCCGAGGGACCAGCCTGGCTCCAGGTGCTGCCCCCAGGATTCACAGTGAAGCCCCCTGCCCTCACAGCTGCCCAGCCTCAGGTGCTCCCCAGGGGTGGCCTGGACCTTTCTTTTCAAGCCCTTTGAGCCTCCAAAGCTCCTCATGGAAGACTTCATCCACAGCCCCCCCCCTTCCGCAGGCTTTAAGCCCCTCATATTCCATGCCCATTTCCAAGTTTCTCATCCCTTACCCGGTTCTTCACCCTTGGAAATTGCCCTGTGGCTTCCCATGGAAATTAAACGACTCTACATCACGTCCATTCTGAAGCCAGACCTCCGCAGGGTGTGAGGGGGACCTGCTGAGAGAGGAGGCTGCAGCCAGGGCCATGAATGAACTAAGAGGCCTTGATGGCCCCGACCAGCCTGACCCTGTGCCTCCTCCCACACCCTCTGCCCCGTTGAAATGCAGGGCTGGGCAGTTGCTGGGTTGTGTCTGACCCTGGGTACCGCCACTGCATCTGATCCTGTCGCTGACTGGCTTTCCTCCTTGAACCTGGACCTGTCTCATCATCATGGCCGGCACCGGCTACTGTCCCCAGGCCTGTCCTGCTTGTCCTGCTCGGGGCCATGAGGACTGAGCCCTGGCAGGTGAGGGTGCTGCCATGCTGGCCTTGTTATCACACTCAGTTGCTGGGTCCCTGTTCCTTGGGGACCGCCTGACCCCCACTGCCCCTTGACAAATATCCTTTCATTCCTCTTCTGTTTTGTCTTTGCGAAAACAAGCTTCTGTGTGCATACCCCATCTCATTTTCTGCCTTTTTTTGCTCTCCAGGCCTGCTCTTTCTCATCCTGTCACTTCAACCCGTCCTCTTACCTGCTGAGGGACTGTTTCCCTCTTGCTGTCCACTCTTGGCTGTGTGAATCATGGTCTGGCTTTTCAGTGGTATGAAGGCATCAGAGAAGACTTGGCAGTAGGTGGCTGGGAACATAGCTGCCAGATAGATGGTAAACCCCAGGATAACTGCCAGGGTTGTATTACCCCCCATGCAATTCTTCTGTCCAGCACAAGACACTTCAGCTCCTCACCTCTTTCCAGCTAACGGAGTCAGGGTTTCCCCAGCACCACAGTCTTACTCGGTGCACATTGTGATGTCACCGGGGCTCTTCTGACACACAAAAGTGTCACGTGCTGGTTAGGCCGAGAAACTGTGGACTTTGCATCATACGTAGCTAGCAACACCCTAAAGCATGAAAAGAATGTGAAAGCTTTTGGGAATCAATAAGAGTATCTCTCATATCTGCTTAAAGTTAAAAAGAAATAGAATGAAAGAGATAGGATTATAATAGTAGGACACCACTTTATGCAAAAAATCACACTTAATTTTGAACATTTCTGTATCTCCTCCTTACAAGTAATGCTCACAGGTAACTGACTGAAACTGGACAAAAAATTTTTTATAAGACTGGTGCAAGTGGAGGGGAAAGGAAATCGTAATGACTTTCCCACTTCAGTGCTTAAACAGTTATTAATATTTTGTACTGTTTGGCTCACACAGCCTCTGTGAATAGAAATAAATTTTAAAAACCCAAAAACTGGTAGAATGACAAGCATGTGTTTTTAAATGTCCTCTAGATGGTGATCTAACAACACCAATTCAGAAACAGCTCACCTTACAAAGCACCTATTCTGCAAGGGAAAAAAAAAAAACCTCATGTCTTATTAAACCTTGCCATTCCCTTCGCCAGACAAAATTGCCCACTTTAATGAAATCTCTGTCCACACTACATTTTAGGACTCTGATGATGTCTTTCCACCATGTAGCCTGGGAGATAATTTTATAATTATTTTCAAACTCACATTTAACCCCAACTATCATTTGCTGTACCAAATATCTTCCACACTTCCTGAATTTTACATGTGGTACCACTGGCTTTCCCTTTTCCTTTGTGGTTTTTTTTTTTTCCTTTTCTTTTGTACTATTAGTAATGGTTATGTCATTCAAGGTCTTCATGTTTTTTCCCAAGAGATGTCCAAAAACCTGTCTGGAACTTAGGCAGGTCAGTAATTTAGCTTGTCAGATCAAGATAATAATTATCCCAGGCCTATGAAAGTCACTACAGAAGTAAGCAGATGTAAGAATACACACTCATTTACTAAGATTTCTACACCAGGTGGTGGTCTAGGGTCATCTTCAGCTTGCTCTCCAAAACATTAAAGGATTTTTTCCAGCTAGTCTTCAAAAGCTTTACACTCAGCCCAGAAAGTGATGATTAGAACCAGATGTCAGGAACTTAGAAGATCGATCTTTCAGAAATATTCATGAAGTTGAATGATTGAATATTGCATGGCTGTATAAATTTCTTGTATACTGTCTCCTACTGAATGGTGTGTCATAAGGAGTAAGATCAGTATGCCAGGTATCAGTAGCTATATACTCTAACACAGGAGAAGGACAGAAGCTTCAACAGATCTGAAGAGAGCGTGCATCGAACAGAGTAAGAGGGAGTGGGACTGGAACGTGGGGTTTTTAGTCCTGCAGTGTGACTAGTAAAGCAGCATTAAGGTGCATGTTCCCTACAGAGATGTCTGGATCTAAAGTGTAGATCAATTCAGTGTAAGATTGTATATCAAAGGTGTTTTGCATTCCTCACAGGGAACATGGAATACTTTCAAGTCCTCACCTGCACCTCTGAAATTCTTTATTTAAACAACGTAGGTAAGTAAATAGATGCCAGATGTGGAAACTCACTACTATTGAGATCATGGTGACATATTCATCGTGGCATAAGTGCAGGCTCCTGCCTCAGCAAGGGATCCTGCCACAGAATGTTTGCTCCTACATCTTTTCCTGTGCTGACACTAGTGTTGGTGTGGCTCAGTTAAGGAGGCATATTAGGTGACAAAACCATTTTAGATAAAGGTTTTATTAGGTCACTTTTCTAATGAATGAGTTTTGGGTTCAGCTAATTGTGCAACCACAAAAATGCTGGTCTGCCACAAGGCAATAGAAACACTGAGTGCCAGACACCACAAATTCAGTAGACACCACGGCCTTAGAAAGAGATGGAGTGAATATGCAATCCTTGCTTGAGTTCAAAGAGTTCTGACTCTTCCTTCATTTGTGGTTATATATGTTCCCCAACAAAGAATATGTGTAATGAAAATAGGAAAGGGATGTACTAAGATGAAATGTGAAATGAGAAAGATTTAAGCTAATAGCAGTGCTCCTTACATGCAGTTGCATGGCTGAAGAATTCATAAAATCAAAATGCAAAATTCTTTTTTAAAAAAAGAAAAAAATGGAGAACAGAACCAGACTGTCTAGCAATTGAGTTTTTACTCAGTGTGGCTGACAGTAGTAGGATATTCAGCTGTCCATCTCAGACCTTGTATGCATAGTTCTCTGAATGTTCCCTGTTACAGTGTTTTGCATGTGTGGGTGCAAGTATGTGTGTAAATGACAGTTTGTATGCATTCAGCACAAGAAATACAGAGCAAAAAAAAAGGTTGAAAGAATGAATGTATTTTTCCACTTCATCTCTGTTCCCAGAATTAAATCACACTTTGTCAGCACTGTCATCCGATGGGGAGACAAATATTGCTCTATATTATAGAAATCTGTCTTCAATAGACTAAATTTCATTAAATTAATCTAAAAATTAGATTAAAAAATTGTTGGATACTGTGCCTAAGATGGACATACTTTGAACTGAGTTTTTCTGTGCTTGGGCTCCCCTGGCCTGCACACTGGCAGGTTAACACCACTTTCTGCTTCTGAAGAGGACTGACTTCCATTCAGAAATCTCACTCCATGTGGCCTTGTCCTTTTCTGGAATCCTCACAGTCACTTCTGCTTATTGTCACACTCGCTGCACTGCACAACAGGTTCCTGCCTAAGGCTGTGCTTTTTTAACCAAACCAAGAGATACAGGTGCTTTTCTGTAGCCAATGGAGTGGATTCTTAGTGTGGTCCAAAGGGCTGCCCGTGAACTCCTCTGATGTAGAGGATCCAAGGAAGAAAAGAACAGTGGGTATGGATTCCTCTGTCCATACAGTGGATCCAGAGCGACGGGGAACGAGCAGCCTATGAGAGAGATAAATAAGTTGAAACAGTTGGATAAGCTAGAGTCATAGCAATAATTTCTCCTTCTAGGGATTTCGACTCAATATTTCATGTTTTCCTCTCTGAGCTAATTCTGCGACATGACCCAGCGTGAGGTGCAAAGACAATAAAGAAATCCAAGCCAGCACAGCACATTGGCCACTGCTCTCAGAGTGGGCTGGGGGAGGGGATAAGACCAACTAGTTAATGTATGCTTTCTCCCTCCTCAGGTTGAGAGAGCTGGTGCATGAAATCTAGTAAAGCAGCTCTCCGGTCCAGTGAAGCACAGGACAATTGGCAGCACCAAGAAGGTTATCACTGTCTGCATCAGATGACTCTCCTATGTGAGGTCAAAACCCCACTGGATTTGTAATGAGGAGGTGGAGGAGGCTGTAAAGTCATTCCCAAGATGGAGCAGTGAGGGCCTTGAGGCAAAAAGGACCCAATGGAGGGAAGAAAGGAAATGGACCGAAAGATCATAAGCAGTGAATTTCTGCATCCTACCCCAAGGCTGTATTCCTCACAGAATGGGATAGTGCCAGGCAACAAAAGCACACCCACTAGCTGCTTTAGATGCCACAATCAGAAAACTGACAGAGATGGAGAACTTCGTGATACTCCAGTCTGTCATGAGGGACTGTAGGAGATGACTGAGAGCAGACCTCTTTGGGAGTGCCCAGAACTACAAAATCCAGGGAATAGGGTAGAGGTGAATGGCACAAGCAGAACTGTGTGAAGGTCCCAGAACAGAAACAAGGGGAGCGACACAGGGCAGGACAGAGGGAATTGGCAGAGGTGTTTTGGGACCGTAGGGTGGGAATGACTGGGTAGCTGCAAGACAGGAATGACGGATGTTCGAAGTTCTGGGTGCGAGATGAATGAACTGCTGCAGATCAGATCCCAAATAGTTGTGAGTGGAGGTGTGAAGTGACTGCAGACGGCTCTATATTATGGCTACTGATCTGGTGTTGCAGGGAGTCAAAACGTGCACTGCAAATTCTGAGAAACTAGTTCCCTTCTGGCAGACAGTTCTTTTCATTTTCCTGTCATGCTTATTATCAGAATGGTAAGTAGTCTGCTGGAATCTGTTTTTCATCTGTCACACGCATTACATAGCAAGACACTCTCCCTCTTTGCTTTCTCATGCAGAATTCACAACTTCCAAGGTCACCAGTACATAGAAAACTTAGAAAGAGGGATGAAAAAGAGCAGAAACCTGTCTGAGTTTTCAAATTGTAGCTATTTTCACCACTAATATTGGATCCTGAAAATGAAAATATCTTTGTTCTTCTAACAGCAGACACCAGCAGTCAGGTGGTATCATCTCATGCAAGAGATGAAGATAATGTCCTTATCCTTGAGGTTTCATCTGTCTCACCATGGCACAGTAACAAGAAATGAAAAGCTCCTAAGCTGGGAATGATGGTGACAATGGCTTCTGATGATGTATAAAAACAGTGTGAACTGGATTTCTACTGAAGCATGGGCTGTATTGCCACTTTCTCTTCTCATTCTCCAGTACTGCCATTTCAGTTTTCAATTGCTTTTGTCTTGATTGCTATTAATTATTTAAAATAATAACAGTGGACACATATGCAAGTTACACAGTATGAATTTTGGATAAGGAAATCAGACTGACTACACAGCTTCAGACTTGGGTCTGCCTTTTACAGTGATAACAACTTTGAAAGTTATATGGCATTTGTAACCTGTGCTGAAGAAAAATAGTTTGGAAGTTACGGAAGATACTAAGTCAAAAGTGACTTGTGGACTTAGAATGATGTTCAAAAGATATTCAGATAATTGGACTTAGGATTTCACATACTTAAGGCAAATTGTGGGCTGTAGGGACCTAAGCCATCGCACTGAAATTCAGATGCTGAATTGTTAGTTGTTCAAACCTGTATTAAAGCTAGTCTTCTTTAATAACAAGAGAAAGTGCCACCTCCAGGAGGCAATCTTTCCCAACCAGCTCAAACAACTGTACTAGGACAGGATAAATTACTTTATATGCTAACTCAGACTGAATTGAGATAAGCACTGCTGCTTGTAATTTTGAAGAAAGTGAATTCAGATAAAACAGTAAGTTCAGATCTGGGAACTCCTAAATCAGGCTACTCCACTGCCAGGCCCCTTGTTTTAACTGCATGAAGAACCTGATGCCTTCATCACCAGCAGAAGAGTCAGCGTAGCCTAGGGAGAAGAAGCTTTAACTGTTGCAGAACCTTTCCGTCTGGCCTGTCAAGCCTCACATCATTTATTCAAATATCTTTATGGCAATCATCAACCACCTCCCTATGCATTCAATAAATATTGGAATGTCCTTTACAATGGTCATATTATGTTCGTTTCAAAGAATTTTTATGTTTTTTCTCTAATTTACTTCAGGTTATCCTGGCCAAATTTAGATGCAAACAGCACATAAATGACTTCAAAAGAGCTTCAGCTTCTTATACTTACTAGTTCAGAAAGTCACAGCTGATAAGCAAGTTCTTAAGAAAATTAATAAACCATCTTTAAGATTATGCAAAATGCAGTATGGGAAATTTTGTTTGTCTTCTGCTTTCTGAATATGCTTGCTTAATATTTTCAGGGTTCTTTTTTTAGTAACGATATCTAGGAATTCACTTTTTAAAAAGCTGACAAAATTCAGGGACTCAGTCCAATATGCACTCTAGGCTTCAAAGGTCTTTCTGCAGCAGACATTATAGTGCTTGCACAATGCAAGTTATAGTCATTTGGAATCTGCATGTATCCATCCCTCTGTTTTTCATTCAGTTTTTATGATGTAGATATTAATGTTTTTCTTCATTTTTGAAATGATCCAAGTCCTATATGGGAAAAGATACAACTTCATGATTATTTGTGTAAATCAGTAAATACAATTAGTCATTATTGTTTAACAAATGAATATATATCATTAGGGCAATAGAATGAGGCCTCCAAATGGGTGGAGGCTACGTATGCCCAGTGTTCTTACAAACGAGAATGTGAGGCAACTCTCTATATGCTTATCGAGAGTAAAGAGAAGAGGAATGGTATAGCTACCATAGGAATGCAAAAGTCATTAGGTTCATTGTCAGGGCCTTGAATCCCTTTCTCCCCAGGCAAAACATCAGTGACATTGTTCTGACATGTTTTCTTTATGAATAGGCAATTATACAAGGTTCTGTCTTAATTTCTCTTGAACCTGTTCCAGAGTTGACCACATGATGTAACTATTCATTAGATAAGGTACACAAATCACTCCACAGTCTCCTTCCAGGCTGTAATTTGGTTTGGGGTAAATGAGGGCAGTACAATGATAAGATGGAGATCCAAGATAATTCGGTAGTTTGTAAGAAAGACTGTGATAGTTCACTGCCGTCAGAGGTGTTACTATGAACTGCCCCTCAAGCTGCAGAACCTGTGTCATGCAGTACATTTCAGTCACTCTTACTAGCAAGGAATAATATTTAATATTAAAAGAACCAACTAAATAATTCTGTGTTTAAACAATTGACAATTATTATTAAGGATATTATTAAATTTATTATATATTATATTTATTATAATTAAATAGTATTATTAAGGATTGGATATTATTATATCCTTCACTGAATAAAGGGCTGGCTGAATGCCTGAGCCCAGAGAGTGGTGGTGAATGGACTTAAATCCAGCTGGCAGCTGGTCATGAGTGGTGTTCCCCAGGGCTCAATTTTGGGGCCAGTCTTGTTTAATATTTTTATCAATGATCTGGATGAGGGGACTGAGTGCTCCCTCGATAAGTTTGCAGATGACACCAAGTTGGGTGGGATCAGCTTGTGGGTAGGAAGGCTCTGCAGAGGGATCTGGACATGCTGGATTGATGAGCCGAGGTCGGTTGTATGAGGTTCAACTGGGTCAAGTGCTAGGTCCTGTGCTTGTTGTCACAACAACCCGATGCAACGCTACAGGCTTGGGGAGGAGTAGCTGGAAAGCTGCCCGGTGGAAAAGGACTTGGGGGTTCTGGTTGACAGCTGGCTGATCACGAGCCAACAGTGTGCCCAGGTGGCCAAGAAGGCCAACGGCATTCTGGCTTGTATCAGAAATAGCATGGCCAGCAGGAGTAGGGAGGTGATTGTGCCCCTGTACTCAGCGCTGGTGAGGCTGAACCTTGAGTACTGTGTTCAGTTTTGGGCCCCTCACTACAAGAAGGACATTGAGGTGCTGGAGTGTGTCCAGAGAAGGGCAACAAAACTGGTGAAGGGTCTATAGCACAAGTCTTATGAGGAGCGGCTGAGGGAACTGAAGTTGTTTAGTCTGCAGAAGAGGAGGCTGAGGGGGGACCTTATTGCTCTCTACAACTACCTGAAAGGAGGTTGTAGTGAGGCAGGTGTTGGTCTTTTCTCCCAGGTAACTAGCGATAGGACAAGAGGCAATGGCCTCAAGTTGAGCTAGGGGAGGTTTAGATTGGATATTAGAAAGAATTTATTTCCTGAAAGACTGGTCAAGCATTGGCCCAGGCTGCCCAGGGAGGTGGTGGAGTCACCATCCCTGGAGGTGTTCAAAAAGAGGTGTAGAGGTGGCACTTCAGGACATGGTTTAGTAGGCATGGTGGTGTTGGGTTGATGGCTGGACTTGAGGATCTTAGAGGTCTTTTCCAACCTTAATGATTCTGTGATTCTATAAGAAAATGAATCTTATAATTCAAGTTGTGTTTTCTAAATAGCCATGGAACACTGTATGTTCACCTCAGTGATTTTCACTTCTGAATTTCCCGTGGGATAGATATCTTTCCAGCTTCTCTCTGTTGAGAGCAGTTCTGCTCTTCCAGTCTCACTGTTCCTTCCTTTCATAATTGTAAGTGTGGGTTTACAATACTGGCTTGCTGTAACTTAATAGACAGACGTAAGACATTGCATTGCCCCTTTAAATGTAACCATATTTGGGTTTTGAAAAGAAGTTGCAAAATAGCAATGGCTTCATTTGGAGCCAAGATTTTGCCTAAGTAGTTTCTCCATGTGTACTAGCTAACTGAGAGTATTACAAATAGTCCTCAAGGTGTCTGATGTAGGTAGTTACACAATCCAGTACTCTAGAAGTTTTAGAGTGCTTTTCTTTTTTTGCTTTCAGTTCGCTGAAACAAAACCAGTCATATTAAAATTGAATGTTTCAATGTTATTTCTTGGTAAATTATTTCAATTATGTAAACGGAGTTCTCTGGATAGGGAGAGAGAAGTATTTGTGTCCCACTATGAAGCATTTGGACTGAGAGGACTGTGTTGCAGGAAAGACTGGAAAAGTAATGGCTGCAGCTGCAAATATATAATCTTAGATACTTTGCATTATCCACATCTTCTGTAATGTGCTTGACCTTCTCTTTATCTACTGGAAAAAGCTCTTTTAAACCTCAGGCCCTCCCTTTTATAGATACTCTTTCCAAGACGGGAATACAGTGATGCTGCCAACAAATGATGTTGGCATGTTCTGAAAGTGCAGTTGTGGCAGAAGTACTCCCTAGTACCATAACACTGTCATGCCTTCTCAGAATCTCAACAGCCAGCAGAATTTGCCAGAATGCACATTCTTCCCATAATACTCTTGATAATGTGACGCCCAGTTTGTAATCTGATCTCTGTGTTTTGGAATGTGAACCATGCCCACCGCTGCAGCACCTGAGCTCAGATTCATAGTGAGCTTCTTTGTGTCTGTCTTGTAGTCTAGCCCTGGGAAACAAATAGCAGAAGTTGTTTGGAAGATTTTGTTGTTGTTGTTGTTCCTTCTTTCCAAAGACAGCAGATTCCCAAGTGTTTTTGTGAAGATGAACCCTAAAGGTGGGGAAGTTCAAGTGCCTTATATTTAGTAACTTATGTGACTGCCTCCTGAGCTTCTTTTCATGTGAAATGACATAGTTAAAAGGCATATTCTTAGGCTTGTCTCCCCATGACTTCCTCATCATGGCTTGGAATGTTTGCTGTTTCTACGGAATATAAAGAATATGCTATTAATATAAAAATATTTTATATAATTTCATAAAATAGGATAATATTACACAGAACATAGGCAATATTAAAGAACTGACATGAAAGATAAGGTGGTAGAAATTGTGTTTGCTTCCTGATAGTGAGAAGTATTCTTAAAATTGCAAAATGATCTTTTATTAGCCCTATAGTAAGTTACTCCTGGTTTTTAAAGTCATTTGTTCATTTGGGTAAGGTTTCAGTGTGTATCACTCCCCTAGGGTAGATAATCGTGGAAAAACTCTGACAATTTATGTTCTGTTAAATTATCTTAGAATTTATTATCAGATTATAATTTCTCTATTACAAACAATTATCTCTCACAGGTAATGCAAAAAAAGCAACTGTAGATGAATGAATGCCCCAATTCATAGAGTTGTCACCAAGATATCTTTATGGAACACTCACTATATGGCAGCAAGTGTACTAAAAATGCAGCTAAGCGTTTGTGTTCATCATACCATGGCAAACAAATCAGTTTAGGTCGTTTCAGACATAGCTGGAGTAGCTGAAGGAACTACCAATTCACATAAGAAACTTAGTAATGCAGTTTAAATTTATATGATCAGTATTTTTGCTTCCAATTTTTTTTTTTTGAATAATAAAGAACTATCAGTCCTCAACTTCTCCTGGACATTAATGTACCCTTTTCAAAGGGACTTTTACTCAAAAATGCTATGGAGCTGAAGTGTCCTTGAAATAGTTGCAGAGCTGCAGAGCACTCATGGGTTTGCAAATCATCACTGTTTTGTGAACTGTGGAAATGAGCTGGCAAAATAATTCCTACGGGTTTTATAAGTGTTAATATATTAATTGTACGTACACGCTTCCCATACTCCAAGTTCTGATGACATTACTTCTGAAAAAGAAACAGATATCAGACTTTGATACTGGATGGTAGAAATAAAAAAAAATAAAAAACTGTTGGGAAAAGGAAATTTCCAAATAAGGAAAGCTTAAAAACTCTACATAGCCTAAAAAGAAGAAAAGCGCAAGAGGTGACATTACACTTCCTAAAGACTGGAACCAAAACACTAAACTGATGATCTGTTCTGTAATAGAAATAATCAGTTTTCAAATAAAGTTTGTATATGGCATCATGTGAAAGTAGATTGGAAGTCAGTATTTATAGCTGACTTCAGAAGGAACATAAAAGGCAGAACAGGCTTTAATGACTAACAATTTTCATTGGCAATCCCGCATACAGGAAAAGCCAAATGGAATTAAATGTATTCAGTCAGCATTTCTTTTTCAGTAAACTTGGTGACGCAAAGGGCAAATTATGGAAAAATGCCGTGGGTGCACAGGGGATGTTCAGGCGGAAAAATACTTCGTGGTCTTTTCCCCAGGGTTTGGATGAAGGTCACCCAGATATGGTGTTGTTTCAGCAGTTCTAGAGATGTGACCTCTGATCTAACATCCTTAAAATCAGAAGATGGGCAAAGACTTGGGCCCTAATGCTGGTTACTCTGCCATATTAATGGGAAATCATCTACTTAACAGTTTCAGCTGATGTGATTTAGTGTTTGTGAGGTCCCACTCTAAGTGAGAGGTTACATTGGATCATACATGTTTCAAGAGATACCAGATTAAGAAGCAGGGACTCTTGTGTGCAGAGGAAGTTAAAGGGTCTTTGTTGAAGCAGGTTTACCCTGCAGCCTGTAGTGGTGAGATACCAGAGCTAGCTCTGAATCATCTAGCTTGGTGGGTGGCAGCAGTATAACTTTACACCGAGTTCTGAGCTGCTGTGGTTGCTTAGTGGCAGGTTCTCATCCAAAATACACAGAGATACCATGGTGACTACAGTCAAAAGTCCAAATACATCGAGGTTAAAATTATTTGGTAGATATTATCTTCTGAAGACAACTGTTTTTCAGGTGATATAAAAGGCAAATTCTTTTTTTTCCCTGCAAATTGAGATCTTGCAAGTTTATTTTAGAAAAACTCAAACCCTTCAAACCTCATACATTTCAGTTCAGGAAAAAACTTAAAAAATCAATCTTACAAAGTGAATTTTCTCTTGTTTCCTAAGGTCAGCCTTTAAAAAATATTTTTCAACAGAAAGAAGAGATGCAGCTTTAGCTCTTTGCTACTTGTAAGTACACTTTGTTGATTTAGTTATAACAACTCATGACTGTATCACAAACAGAGGTGTGTTTGTAAGGATTATTCAGGTTTCAGCAAGTGCTGAAAATACCAATAGAGCTGGTTCACACAAAAAACTCCTAAGAACAACAGAATCTCATTTTTTAGATAGTTGTTCACCTCCAGTATCTGCTTTGGCTAATCCTTGAATAAGATGACAGTGATGTAATTTTGATGCCCACACAGCTCTAGCATGCACTAGCATCAGTGAACAGGTAATGATCAGATATGGGAAGTTCATATGTTCAAAAGTATAAAGATAAAAATATAAATTTTAAAGAACTGTCAAATTTTTAGTTCTTAAAAGCACATCTATAGATTCACAGCCTTTAAAAAGGCTGCAGTCTCTGCTCAAAGCAGTACCAACATTAAAACTAGACTAGCTTGCTCATAGTCTTTTTTCAAATGAATTTTGAAAAGCTCAAAGAATGAATATTTCACAGCCTCTTTTGACAACCTATTCCACTGCTTAGCCATACTCACTGTGGTGTTTGAATGTTGTAGCTTTTTGTCCTTGGTACCTCTGAGAGGAGTCTGGCTCCATCTTCTCTATGACCCTCTTTAAGGTAGTTAGACACTGCAATCAGATCTGTCCCCTCCCTTACCCCCATTAACTATCTCCATGAGAAACAAACCCAGCTCCCTCAGTCTCTCCACAAATGGTGTTGTCCATCTTAGTGTTGGTCTGTTTGACATGCTCCAGTTTTCCAATACCTCTCCTGCGCAGGGACCCAGACCTGGATGTAGTCTCTTATATGCAGCTTAACCCCTCTGAAATGGAAGGGAATAATAATTTCTCTTGACGTACTGCCTACAGTATTGCTAATGCAGTTTAGCATGTGGTTGATCTTCATTGCTGCAAGGGTAGACTGCTGGCATATGTTTAACTTGCAAACTCTTTTCTGCAGAGATGGTCCCCAGCCAATGTTACCCTAGCCTGTACTGGCTTGTAGAGGTTTTTCTATCCCAGACCCAGGACTGGATATTTGTCTTTGTGGAACTCCACGAGCTTTCTGTTGGCCTGCTACTTAAATTGTATTGAGTAGTCGATGAACGGCAGCCCTGCCCTCCAGTGTAGCAACCACTCCCCACGCTTTGGTGCCATCTGCAAACTCACTGACGGTGTCCTTTGTACTTTGAATGTGTTTGTGATACTATTAGCAATGTGAACGAAACTTCATCAATCCAGTAGAGGGCGGTCAGTCTCTGCTAATTAACACATATGGCACGCAGGAATGTCAAAGCATACGTACCACCCCTCCACCAGCTCTTGCTGTGTTTCACAGATAAGTAGGTTAAAAACTAGGACACCCACTATGGAAACTGTTGGGAACAACTAAAATAAAATATGCATTTATGTTGGTTGTTCAATTGGCAGTACATTTAGCCTTGAGCTTGTGTTTATTGATAGTACAGTCACCACACCTCCATATTGGGACTTAAGAACTGAATCAGAAAGAAGTGAGGTTATTATTGAGTCATCTCCTAATGACATTTTATGGTATCAAATTTGTGATGCTTTAAGTTGTGATCTTTGTGTCACATTACCTATACTCCCTTCAGCAGCACGAGTGGTATTTTTGTTGCTCACTCAAGGAAAAAGGGTAATTTGGGATCATCTAAACAACAAAAGAAAGAAATCCTTGCTTAAGATGTAGTTTAAGGAAGATTTAATCATATTTCATTGTTTGGTCAATGGCCACTGACAGGAAGAGACTGCAGGGAGGCTATAAATGAGATTCTACCTGGAAAAAGTCATGAATCGTACTTGCAAAGGGAAAGATAACTTTTTATTTCAAGTTCTATTCTCAGAAACCCTCAGAAAGATAGAATGCTTGCTCTAATAGTTTGTTTTGTAAATGTCTGTCCTATTCAGAGTTATGTAAGTCAATGGAACTTCTTTCCCCTTAAGAACGTGTTAGTAGTCACTGCAAACATATGCTTCAGGACATTCTTCAGAATAGAAAAATTCAACTGTTCTTGGGAAAAAAAAAAAAAAAGACCCAGAGACAACAATTTCATCACTTTAGCTCAGCCCAGGCATTGCCTGGAGTATGTAAAAGTGCCCAGAGACCTGACTTCTCTGAATAACTGTTGTTCTGTGCTCAGTTTTTAATCAGTGCAGGTCTGCTTTAGGGAACAGCTTTCTGGTATATTCAACAGTCTTGGGGGGAGGAGAGGCTAATGTTTGATTTTGATCATTCATTGTGTTCTTAATTATGTGCTTGTAATGACAAACTTGTTTCTGCCATTGAGTATAACTTCTCTCAGCTTCTTGGTGAGGATGGGGGGAACAAATCACCAAGGCGGAAACAGCTCTCGCAGCGCTTTGGGTGTCATTGTATATCAGGCTCAAAATTCATTAGCTGATGAAGTCTAATGGTATAACATGAATGTGAAGAAAACCTCAACATATTACAAAAAGTGCAAAAGAACGATAATGAAATGAAACCTTCTGATCCAGCACAGTGTTACGGCAGGCACAAAAAAGAATTTTGGATTATTTTTTGCCCCGAGAGGTTGTGGAGTTTCCTTCTCTGCAGATATTAAAAACCTGCTTGGATGAGGTTCTGTGCAACATGCTCTAGGTGAACCCGCTTTGGCAGGGGGATTGGACTAGGTGATCTGCAGAGGTCCCTTCCAACCCCTACCATTCTGTGATTATAAAGTAGAGTGAAAACAACAGAATCTGAGGAAAAATAAAAATCCAAACAACAAAAAAATCTCAACCATCAACTTTTCCAGCAGAAATAAAGGGGAAAATAACTAATTGCTAATAAGTAACTATCTTTACAAATAAATTACTGTAGTTTTAATAGTTACTTTAATACACACATTAAATAGAAAACAACCATTTCCATTTTACAGGACATTCGTCATTTCCTTTCTCAGTGCTGTTAAAATTTCATTTAGAGTATAGTTCACTGCCTTCTTTCCGAATCAGTTCTGCTTTGCGTACAGCACTCTTCAGTTGCTACTGTAAAATTTTCCATGAGGTGTCCTCTTCCCAGACGCTCAGGACAATGAGTGCCACAGCCTTTGAGTATCTTTCTCAACTATTGTAATACCATACCTGCACAGAAAGAACAAGGTTACTCACACAGTAACACAGTAACCTGAACCCTCCCTGGGTTAGCTAACCAAAGATTAATAGACAAATACTTCTTCTCTCTATGGGCAAGTCCTTTGATGAATATCCTTCTTCAGGTTAACCTGCTTGAGAGGAACATTTCTAGTTTACCTGCTGTTTTTTAGAGGGGACCTTTTTAAATTCTGTCTGCTTGGGATCAAGCTCTGAGATACCTAATGAAAGGGCTTCCAGTAGTTAACGCAAGAAACCACTAGGTCCTTTGTCACTTCTCTACCAGGAAAATTTTATAAGCAGCTCTTCAGATACTGTAGGTGGACTCTACCATTTTTCAGTGATTATTTCTCTTCTGTTGCTGGAAGCAACAAGTTCACTTAAGCAGAGATATTTGCTTCTACTTTAATACTACTTCTAGGAACGGTGGGTTGACTAAGTAAATTTTGCAGACCAAACAGTCAGATCTGGCCTCTTCCTATGATCTCTTGCTGCAAAACTTTCAGAACAGGTCCAGACTTCACTGGGACAATCTTTGATACTGCAGTTTGAAGAGTAGTAAGTGCAGAGGTATTTATAGGACCTCTTAAATTGTGAGTGAAATGTTAGGAAGCAGCAAGGGCTGGTGGCACCCTAAGGGATAGGAAGCTGAGAATGACTTTACACCAGACAGTACAGGGGCTTCATCAGCTAGGGTACAGCCCCACACTACTTGAGCAAGGTGAGTAGGCAGATCTGGAGATGGTAGCCAGGTTCAAGCAAGAGCCTAGATTGTCAGGCAGTTGTGTGGTGATGAGGCAGGTCTCAGATGAAGCTAGGAAGTTAATCCATTGATTGGAATGATATCCAGTGATGGTAACCAAGGTCCAAGTGACAAGGCAAGTTTGAAGTCAAGCTAGAAGTCAGTCAGCAGGTCAGGGTCCAGATCGTTGGAGCCCATGGCCAAATGCAAGCATAGCTGTAGCTGAGCTAAAAATTTATGCTGCTACAAAATATCTCTGGCAGGAACTGAAGGCCCAAGACAGCTCTTAAATGGGGCTCCTAAGCTCACGGGCAGCGCAGATGTATGTGTGTGTACGTTTGTGAAGGCACCGGATCAGGGTCATCAAAGCCCATTAGTGCACTCAGGAACCTAACAACAGCATCCCTTTCCAGCAACACATAGGGATCTGGGTTCAGAAAGGTCTGTTTATAGAGTGGTTTAGTTGTTGTGGGTTTTCACAGGACTATTTTAGGGGACAAAGAAACAAGGACAGGGTACCGAGAAAGAGAGAAGGTGTGGGAGACTGGAGGCTGGGTAGCGGAGCTCAGGCGCTCTGTGATGTCCCTAAAGGGCCTGAGAGGCAAGGGCAGATGAGCTGGGCAGAAATTCACTCTTTCCCTGCCAAGCTTTGGGTGGGGGCAGGGGGAAGGGTTCAAACTACTCCTAGGAAACCTGCAGGGCTGGACAGGCTTTGAGGGGATGAGTGTGTGGATGGAGACCCCAGGTGAGGCTGGTCAGGGCCATTAAAGCCTTTCCGTACACTCAGGGACCTGACCAAGGTGGGAGAGAGGAGTAAAATGAAGTAGAATATTTTGACTCTGCTCTGGGATTTCTTAGGTTACAGATGTTTATAGCATGACCTGTAACCTGTGATGTACATTTGAATGGCTCTACCAGGCCAGCAGTAAGCAATCTTCTTAAAGACTAACAGTTAACAGGGCACAGGTTTCCCATGTTAGCCAGGACTAAAGCTGAGCTCTTGTCACCAGCAGTTACCTGCAAAATTCTCCCTCTTCCACTAAAACGTATATTCAGGAGCTCCTTAACAATGCTTGAGACAACAGCATAAGTCAGAGCTGTGTGTTCCAAGTACTAACTGGTGTCGCATATAGTCACACAAATAAACCAGTCACAGTCCAAGTTTGATTTGCTATCTGCTGCCCTGACATAGCAGCACAATTACGACAGGCGAAGACTCAAAAAACTCAAAGTTAAATCAGGATGGATTAATTTTTTGGAGGATCCTCTGAATCTTTAAAGGCTGATGCCAGCTATGAAACTGGGAGTCAACGTACTCACACCCAGTCTTAATTCAACACTATAAGGCATGAACACCAAGCAGCTGTCAGACTAACTTCTTCCTTTTTCCAAACCTCAAAAATGTTGCTAGCCACAGATTTGGGGGTGAATATTCTGTCATGGTTTAACCCAGCAGCTGCCAACTAAGTATTAGACAGCCACTCGCTCACCCCTCCCCTTCATCCTCCAGTGGGATGGGGAGCAGAATAGACAAGAAGTAAATTCATGGGTTGAGACAGAGTTTAGTAAGACAACCGAGGAAATATTACTAATACTACTACTACTGAATATGCTACACAAACTATACAAAATACAGTTTTCTCACCACCTGATGACCAATTCGCTGTCAGTCCCTGAGCAGCGATTGCAGAACCCGGAACTCGCAGATTTTGCAGGTAAAACTCCTGAAAAAAACCAAGCTCCCGGAAGAGTTCAAACTCCCGGACAAGAAAGGATTTGAACCCATGGAAATGAGAAAGAAAGATTCCTGCCCCTTGGCCAACCTTCATTCATAGACTGAACATGACATCCACGATATGGAATATTTCTATTGGCCAGCTTGGCCATCTGTCTGGCTATGCTCCCTCCCAGGTCCTGCACACCTACTCATTAGCTAAACATGGGAGACTGGAAAAAGTCCTTGATTTTTCAGCAACAACTGAAAACATCACTGTTACCAATATTCTTCTCATACTAAATCCAAAACACATCAGTTACTGGGAGGAAAATTAACTCTATCCCAGATGAAACCAGGACACAGTCCCATGGATGCATCCCAGATTTTATCCTTTTGTGTATCTTTAGGAGCAAGGAGAGCTTCTTCTGAAAAAGGAGGGCTTAACAATTCCAAGACTCACACACAGAACTTTACAGTTACTGAATTAAAGACTTAGGCATTCATACGGCACTCCTAACCACACGGTAAAACTGATTAGCGAGATGCTCTTTTTTGGTAATGCTTTCTCCCACTTTAGAGATTCCTAGTAACACCCTTGGACTATCTGAAAATCCCAGACATCTTTGAAGGAAATCCAAATGAGAAGGCTGTCATGGCTCGATTTCAATATCTCATAGCTTCAGATCCGACTGCCACAATTTCTATACTAGGCTACAGTCCAGGTGAGGTTCCAACCCCTTTTCTACTTTTTCTACATTACCTATTTTTATGTCAGGACCCACTACCATTTCCCTGTGTGCAGGACAGAGTATCTGTTCACGTTCACTCATTCCATCTTTTCCAAAGGAATAAGCCACTCCTTTTATTGAGTACATGAGTCCCTGAGACACTGTTCCTTGACAGGAGACTGGGACATTGGTCTCTTACCTAAACCAATGGTAAGCTTCCCAACTGACCGACAGAAAGCTTTCTGACTTCAGCTAATAGCTGAAATCACAACAGTAGGAAAGCATCCAGGACACTTGCCTGGGCACCCCACTGAGGTAGAATCCTATTGAGCCACTCATTCAAGGTTACTAATGAATTAGGAGGTTTCTTGGTGACCCTGTTTCACTAAGAGCTCTCCTTTAAGTTGCTGTGCTCACCAGAGGTCTTCAGTTCTTGTTATTGTTTCTTCTGACTTTTCCTGGAAATGCAACAAAGTCTGCTGCAAATGTTGGAGTCAGTTTTATGAAATCTAGTGATCTTCATGCTGCTGCACCAGGATTTTCTGTAACAGCCAATGGAACTACTGCTGACCCCTCATCCAACTCACCAGGATCTTGGGAATGGATCTTTCAAAGGAGTCTGTGCCTCTGCTGCCATTCTCCACTACAAGTAACTGGCCTTGCTTCTGCCACTCCAAGTCAAGAAGTGGAGACACACTCTGCTTTAAGTCGCTTCTTAAGCAGACTTACTGCACACACAAATTCATACACAGCAAACACGCACTATTAATTAAGATAATTCAGCATAACGTTTTGTTCAAAACAAGCTTGCCTCCAGCCTTTTGCACTCCTTCAGGCCAGAAGACTGATTCACAGAATTACATATCAAGATTAGTTTCATAATATATAGTAGATCCTTAAAGGACACCTATGCTCTGATACAGTTTATTATGCATTGTGAAGTTGCTTCTATTTCTGAGTTATCTGTGATTTACTGGTGGTTCAGTAATTTCTGCTTATACAGTAGATGAGATTTTGTGAAAATAAGAGTTTCTCAAGACTGGTGGAGAGAACACTACTGGTATGCTCCTTCTGGAATATCTAGCTATTTTCCTCTGTTATTTAGTTTTCATTTTTGATATATATCATCACTGAGTTGTGTGATATGAAACTGTACATAATACTGTGCATTTGCATACAATTATACACAACTTTGTTTTCCTATGCTACACAAGGAAGATACTACAACTTGAACGACTGGAAATATCCCAGTCCAACAGGATTCCCTAACATATCTGTAATACATCAAGCAGTTGTTGGCTAGACATTATTACAGCCTTCTCAGATGGAAGATAATCCATTATACATACGGAGAAACTGCATCACTGCTTACTGCTGACTTGGTGAGTTCTTGACTCTCTGTTGTGTTCTGTCTGTACTCAGAAAATCTTATTTTTTCATTGCTTTTTCCTGTACTTCTGCTTCTCTCATTCTTCTCATGCACAACTCATATCTTTAAAGCTTTGATGCAATTTCAGACAAAGAATTGCAGTACAATCAGAAATGTACTGCATTTGACATGTGCAGATGTGATGTTGAAAGACTGAAGTCTGCTTGTAGGCTACATTTCTACTCTTGCTCTTAAGATGGTAGCCTAAACTTGGGTATGCAATCCATGCATTTTGGTTTTGCCGTTGCTGAAACGACAGAATTTCTCTTGTGATTTCCGAAGTGGGAATTTTTTTAAAAGCAAATTTTTATGAGAAGTAAGGTGAAAGTTTTTTGTGAATTGGAGCAAAAAATACAGAGTGTGATTTTATTTTTAAGGTTTGAGCATATATGTATTTCATATACGTGATTCCCTGTCAGAGATAGGGAGAAATATGCAGTGAACGAATAAGAGGTTCTGAAATATCATGGCAGCCTGCGGCTTTGATGCTGTCCATAAGACAGCAAAACAGACAAATCTTTGTGCTGAAATTTGTCCAGGCAGAAGGGTTGGGGAAATACTTGCCTCTGACATAGACAACTTGGCTTGGCTATAGGCTAGCCAAGACAATTTGGCTACTCAGTGGCCACACAATATTCTAAAGATGCATTAAGCATCTAATTATGCTACTTTATTTGTCTACCAGACGCTTAACATGGATTTGGGGGGCAAATTCGGAAGGCAAATGTAGGAAAGAATTTCAATTCACCATAACAAATAGGTTGACTTCCGTTTCTTTCCTTTTTCTTCAAAAGCCACTTTGTACAAGTTTTCCTGATACCATTCATTACCTATTTTCTGTGCTTAAAAGAAACCTTTAAAATATTTTCAGAAGATAAAAATGGGGGACTTCTACCATATGCAGCTAAATTTTTTCTCCTTCAGGTTCAACAGACTGCCTTACTTTTACAACGCCTTTTATCTTCTCTGTTTCCTGCTAATCACAGTTCACGTTCTCATGGATTTTGTGAAAGACTAGGATTACACTTCTATCTTTGTAGTAACTTTCAAATATCATCCAGCTCTTGCAATTTTCCTCCCTCTGAAGAAACTGTAAGACAAAAACTCTGAAAGAGAAAAAAGAACATGCACTCCCATCCTGATTTGTCACCAGAAAAGCACATCGGATTCAATCCTACATACCTTCAGCACTCATAATTTCCAGGACGGTTAACAGGAGTTTTGTGAGACCGTCGAATGTAAGGGTCAGGGCTGTTCAGAAGGAAAGGAATCCATTCCATGTACTATGCAAATTATGTCTGTCTCTACATTAGCACTGAAATAACTTTTATAATAGGGCAGGTAATAATACTTTTGGTTTATCTTTGAAAGAAAGAAGGAACTGAAGAGGTGGCTGGGATGAAGAGAAAACTGGAGACTATGCAGAAAATTTTCCTGTAGTCTTTTTGTACAATTTGTCTGTAAGAACTTTTCCTTTTCAGGCATATTGCTGGAAAAGGCTAGCTTAAGTTCCAGGGTCACCAAAAGTCAGTTCATTCACACTCACCTATTCAGAGATATGCCTTTTTTTTTTTTTAGCTCTAACTCTGACCTAAAAAAAATTCAATTGCAATACAAAGTGCAGAGTAGTGTCTCTGGCAAGATCACAATCGCCAGTGGCAAACTGGCTTTCTTGTTCCCTTGTATTTGTAGAAGGTATGTGAAAAGAGTAATTCCTTGGTTGTTGCTGAAGCATTTCCACATATTGGCTTATTTACAGTTTTTATAGCTCTACAAAGGGTAGCACATCCTAACTGTGCCATATGCAATACTGATAGATCCCCTGCAACCATAAGTTCACTGAACTCCACAGAATCAACATTGTCCTATCATTGCTAGTCTGCTTCTAATTTTATGTTGTTAGACACTGTGGTGTGAGGAATGCGTTTTGCCAGGTTGTGCTTTTTATTTCTTTGTGCTTACCTTGTTACTCATGGCCTATGGACATAGCAGGGAAACTGTGTGTAAGCAGTTTTTGATATCAGCTGTCATATTTGTTAGGTAGGGCCAAGCTGGAATCAGAAGATTCCAGGAATCAGGTCAGTCAGAATCAGCCGAAGTCAGAAACAAGAGAAATCAGGACAGACACCAGGAAACGGCATCACTGGCAGCCAGGATAAAGACCCTATTTGCAGTAGAAGCCTGAAACAAGGAACAGATAGAGCTAGAATAATGCCAGGAGCTAAAGGCAGGCCTTGAGAATGAGGGCCAGAAGCCGGAGTCACTGTAGGATTCAGGAGCTGTGGGAAGGCATACAAAGAGCTAAAAGCACGTATCAGGCATGTGGGAAACCACATACACCAAAACTGTACAGGCTTACAATCCACCCCTCAACCACTAGGCCTTATCAGGCACTTAGTTTTTGAAAAACTGTTTACAGCATCCTGCTAGACTGAAAGCCCGGCAGTACTTAAGAGATACGGCCAAGATCTGCTAAAAAGACTTTGGTCCATGCAATATTTTTACATATTTCATCCATCTTTCATTTCTGTATTCTATTAGCTTTCATAGAATCACAGGAGAGTTTGGGTTGGAAGGGACCTTTAAAGGTCACTTAGTCAAACCCCCCTGCAATGAGCAAGGACATCTTCAACTAGAGCAGGTTGCTCAAAGCCCCCTCCAACCTGATTTTGAATGTTTCCAGGGATGGGGCATCTGCCACTTCTCTGGGCAACCTGTTCCAGTGTTTCACCACACTCATTGTAAGAAGTTTCTTCCTTGAATTACAAGAAAACAATCAATTGCAGTATAAAGACCATATCCATACAACCGGTTAAAGAAAAGTCGAGTCAGATTTACTGCAATCTGAAGCTATAACAACAGCTGTAATGAACCCTCCCACGACAATGTGGGGAGTCCACCTGAGATACTGGTTTGCAGTTGTTTGAACTGCCTCGGCTTCTGCTGCTGTTGCCTCCATGGCCAGCTGAGCACACTCTCCTCAGCCTGCTGTCTGGCTGTTACTCACTTCTTGCACCTTAGAGCTGCTGTCTGTGTGGCCAGTAGCACTGCTGCCCAGAAGAGGGAGGAATGTGTGACTGCTTGCTCCTCCTGCTGATAGCTGTCTTAGGGCTTTTGCTCCTTCGAGAGACAGTAGCAAGTCTGCTCTGCTTGTGAGACCAGCCCAGCAAAATGGAGATTGTGTTTGTCTGTCACAGGCACTGAACACTCCATTGTCAATATTTTTCTCCACTTTGAGTGGAGTTGCTTCCTCCCCTCAAGAACTGATATTGTTAAAAGTCCCTCACGTTTTGCACATAACATCTGGCTGGTGTTACATGCTAACTTCTCATTGTAGCAAGTAATAAATTTTTTCCATTATGACAGTTTAACTTGACTCTTCCTCCTAGAACTGCACAATTCAGTGAATCATAGATTTTAGGATATGATTTCTCAAGTTTGCCTTAAAGCATTGTTTTTTTCTGTGTGATGATTTACATTTTTATAGGATCGGATACATCATGAGTTTACAGAAGTTTGGGTGTGAATCCTGGTTTGGTAAGACTAAGTAACCTCTAAATAAACCAGGAGTTTCAAAAAGATGACTCAGCCCTACTGCTTTACACACTTTTCTCTCTCACCTACTGATTCTGCCTACGTCCAGGCACCCTGAACAGAATCCTTTTCTACTGCAGCAAGAGTAAGAATGAAGGGAAATTTCTGTTGATTCAGGGTGCAAGAATATTTGGACAAGTCTTTAGGGAAAAAAGATCAGAAACAAGGATCTTTTTTTTTTCCTTTTCTTTTTTTCCTCCCACATAGCTTCCAGTTTCTTCACTACAGGAAGGATGTCTCCTCTCTTCATTTTGATATTTTGTCTACTGCTTTGCAGACACCTCCCTTTGACTTTGATGATGTTTTTCTATACCAAAACCTAGTTTTTGCTAAATAGAAATTTTCATCCCTCTCCTAAATAAGCTTTTCTGGAAGAAATGTGAAGAAACAGTGAGAGATTGTAGAACACTGAAGGAATGAAATATGCAATGTTTACACATTAATCTACACAAACCCTTCTTCCAACATGTGAAGTAAAGTCATTTTGCTTGATGCATAGAAGGTGGAGTCTATAATGATAATGTGTTTAATGGGATTTGCTGACAGTTGGGGTGGGAGGTGTGTCCTCCTCTATACTACCTTTCCAGAGCGCGGTGTCTTATAGGGCACGTTCCCACACGTTCACTCACCTAAAAGGTGTTTTGCCTGACTTGTTCAGCTGTCAATTTCAAAATTGCTTACTTGTTGCTTTCCGGAGGGATTCAGAGATACATAAGGACAATGATTGCTTCTAAGTCCTCGACTTCGGAAACGAAATACTAGAAGCCTAGGACGTTCCTGCTGTATGAAATCTTCAGCGCTGGATAGGGTCTTTGTGAGGGGTAGGCTGCTGGTGAACTACTTCTAAATCAGACACACCTTTGGGTTGGGCTATTTTGGAAACTGAGTGCTTGATGAGGTTCAAGTTATGGTCTGCTAGGGACAAGTGATTTTACTTTGTGTTTTTACATGTACTTTGATCAGCTGATGCAGCTGACAGACAGTCTCCTCTGCAGGTAACAGATTGAGGGCAGAGGAGCGGTGACTTGTAGTGAGGCTTTCCTGACTTTTTTCAAACTGGGGATTGCTGCCTTCAGGCAGCTAGACAAGAGAGAACAAGGGACGTGCTATGGGTGTACCTTTATTTGGGGACAGCAAACCCTTCTATTTCCGGATCTGGAATGGATTAAGTCAGAAGTTGCAAGGCAAAAAATCCTGGGATAAACATCTGGATGAAATCTACTTACTCCAGCAGAAAAGGTACAGTGTATTTCAGCCTTCTTGTCTTCCCTTTCTTCTGCTGCTCTCTCCCTGTAGCTGATTCTCACTCTTTTCCCTTAGGCTTTTCTGCCAGTAGATAAACTTTAAACAACCCTGGAGCACTTTTCTCTATCAGATTTCTTCTTTCAAGGTGGAATGCTTCTGGAGTTCCAATCTTATCTGCTTTCACAGGTGGGTTTACTAGGTCGCAATTGAATTACCCTGAGTGCAGGACTTCAGTCACAAATTAATAACGTATAATCTTGTCTTTTCTGCTTCATTGGTGAAGCTCACAAGAAAAAGCATAAGGGTTTGTTTGGGGTTTTTAAATTATTTTTTAAGAGTGTGTGTGATGTATATGCTGCAGTCAGCTGAAATAATGGCTTTTTGCAAGAATTCTTCTTTCTGTTTCTCTGAAGATTGCCCTTACTGTGGGACAATGGAACACAATGTTGTCCACATTCTGGTGGTCACTCGTTTCCTGGGTCAGACTGCTATTTTTCACCCCCATGGCCTGTGTGTCAACATGTACAGTGACTCCCCTTAGACCTTATATTATCAAGAAGATTGCCTGTGTCTTCACATGTAAATACTGAACCAAGGCTTTTTGTTACCAGTGTGCAGGGTTGCTCCCTCTGCACCCAGGAATGCAGGAGCATTCATGGAAATCCAGCTGAATCTGTTTTTAATTGTTCCTTGTCATTTCTGCATGTACAAACACTGCAGTACTCAAGTAACAAATTGCTTCCAGTCCCTTGTAAAATTTGTTTTTTCTTTCCTTACAAAACTCTGAACACCTCTGGGGACAAAAAGGTGGTTGTGTGGGACAAAATCTATCTATCTACCCGTATATACTTATGCGTGTTTAAACACATATGTATAAAAACAAGTATGATAGTACCTCAAGAGGTATAAATGTATGTATCTGTCTTTAGGGAATGAACTTACATATATCATCATCTAACTCCTCACCAAATAACAAAAGCCTGTTCTACTTTACTTTGGAGTGGTGGGACTTAAATACACTTAAAATGGAAGGGACAGTGTGAACAGAAGTGTCTCCATAGAATGCTGAAGTGTTTACATTTTGTTATGTTCATGAAAAGCATCACAAGTAACTGAAAAATAAGTTCTCAGCAGATTTTGCAATATCCAACTGAATGTGTGCAAAAGAAAAGTCTAAATATACTGATATTTTTATAATTATCATATTATCTTCACATTTTTGAGTCATACAGATGTGGAAAGGGACCTCTGGAGGTCTCAGTCTAACCTCCCACTTGAAGCTGGGCTATTGCCAGCAACAGATCACATTGCTTTGGCTTTGTCTAGCTCAGTCTTGAGAGCCTCCCAGGACAGAGATTCTACTGTATGTTTAGGTATCTGTTACACTGTTGTAGTAATCTCCTGCTGAAAAAGGGGTTTTTCCAAATGTTCAACCTGAACCTCTAATATCATCATTTGATGCTGTAGCCCCTTGTTTTACCATCTGCTGTTACCAAGAAGGGTTTGTCCCCTGCCTTTTTGTTGCTCCCTTACACATAGGCTGCTATGCAAAGCATTTGACACTGTCCTGCATGATATCTTTATCTCTAAATTGGAGAGACATAGATTTGACAGATGGACCACTCCATGGGTATGGTATTGGCTGGATGGTCACACTCAAAGAGTTGTAGTCCATGGTTTGATGTCCAAGTAGAGACCAGTGATGAGTGACATTCCTCAGGGGTGGGTAGTGGGACTGGCACTGTTTAACATCTTCATTGACAACATGGACAGTGGGACTGAGTGCACCCTCAGCAAGTTTGCCAGTGGCACCAAGCTGTGTAGTGTAGTCTACACACTGGAAGGAAGGGCTGCTATCCAGAGGGACCTTGACAGGCTTGAGAGGCAGGCCTGTGCAAAGCTCATAAAGGTCAATAACGCCAAATGCAAGGTCCTGCAGAAGGTTCAGGGCAATCCCCAGCACAAATACAGGCTGGACCCAGAATGCATTGAGAGCAGCCCTGCCAAGAAGGACTTGGGGGTATTGGTTGATGAGAAGCTCAACATGACCCAGCAATGTGCGCTTGCAGTCCAGAAGGCCAACTGTATCCTGGGCTGCACCAAAAGAAGCGTGGCCAGCAAGTTGAGGGAGGGGATTCTGCCCCTCTATGTGCTCTGGTGAGACCCCACCTGGAATCCTGCGTCCAGCTCTGGAACATGGACCTGTAGGAGTGGGTCCATAGGAGGGCGATCCAGCAATGTGCGCTTGCAGTCCAGAAGGCGAACTGTATCCTGGGCTGCACCAAAAGAAGCGTGGCCAGCAGGTTGAGGGAGGGGATTCTGCCCCTCTACTGTGCTCTGGTGAGACCCCACCTGGAATCCTGCGTCCAGCTCTGGAGCATGGACCTGTTGGAGTGGGTCCAGAGGAGGGCCACAAACAGGATCAGAGGGCTGGAACACCTCTCCTATGAGGAAAGGCTGAGAGAGTTGGAGTTGTTCAGCCTGGAGAAGAGAAGGCTCCAGGGAGACCTTATTTCAGCCTTTCAATATATAAAGGGGGCTTACAAGAATGCTGGAGAGGGATTTTTTACAAGGGCCTGTAGTGACAGGACAAGGTGAAACTGTTTCAAACTTAAAGAGGGTAAGTTTAGGTTGGACATAAGGAAAAAATTATTTAATATGAGGGAGCAGGTTGCTCAGAGAAGCTGTGGGTTTCCCCTCCCTGGAATTGTTCAAGGTCAGGTTGGATGGGGCTTGAGCAACCTGAGCTAGTGAAGGTGTCCCTGTCCATGGCAGGGGGTTTGGAACTAGATGATGTTTAAGGCCCCTTCCAACCCAAACCATTCTATGATTCTGTGATTCGATTAAATTGCCATTCAGCCACCTCGTTGCTTGACAATCCTCATCAGTCGTGTACTGCAGGCCCATGAACATCTTGTGTGTTGCTGCTTATAGAGGAAAACAGAAAAAACTGTTAGGCCTATAAAGCCTTCTTCACCAACTTCTTTTAGATGACTATAGTGCAACCCGAGTGGTCCCCAAAACTAACATTTCTCTGTTTCTTTATAGAACTCTGTGTAACAACACTTGCAGTGCATATGATACTATTGTCTGTGAAATCACGGTTGGATGGGGACACAATTGTTCCCTTGCATTTTAGGTCTATATGTTCCCCACAGCCTTCAACTAAAATAAATTAGCCTTATTCTATTTAGTCAGAAATTACATGGTGCCAATATGTGGATGCTCTTTTCATAAAGAGGTACAGGACCATTTCCCCCTCTCATTGCCCTAGTCTTTCCTTTCCTTTCTTGTCCCCAGAGATGCTCAGAGTTTGAGAAGAAAGAAAATGAACATTTTGCAGAGGACTGTAATCAGTTTTATAGCTTTTATGGCCTTAATTATGTACAGATAGAAAAACACAAGAGGAAAACCTCTGTGGTGACTTGTGTATGGGAACTACTTTTATAAAACCTTTGCTTTTGTGGAAATACTGTTGTAAGCCAAGGGGGCTTTTACTTCATCTTGTCATTTTGTTGCATGAAATTGCAGTGTTGTGGCTTCGGTGTGAGTACTTCTTAGTGTTAATGGTGCTGGAACACACAGAGTAATAAGCAGCAATTAAATTTTACAGTGATCTCACTGAAAGCCAGTGGCAAATATGTTACTATTTAACTAGTATGCTCTGACTGCACACAGAAAGTCTGTAAGATAATAATGCTTTTTCCTGCCCTACAACTGGGGATGATAATACCTGAAAGCTAACTGTTTTGGTAGTTCTCACCTTCACTGGAATTGCTGTTCATTCTCTTTCTTCATGTGTAATAGTTCTTAGAGTCTTATTGCCAATTGATCTCAGCATTATCCACAGTAAGGAATTTCTTTGACTTAATCCTGTATAACATTTCCCAAAGGGACATCCAAGTTCAGGAAATGTCAGTTCCTAGACAAATGTTTCTCAAGCTGGTAGTGAATGAAAGATGTCATCATAGTTCTGCTGTTCATTTGTCTAAACAACATTACAGAGTTGTCAGTGCACAAACTAACGTAAGACTGTCCTGTCTTAAAATCCACAATGCCTGTCAGTATTAATCTGTTCCTTTGCTTCCAAAGGTGACAGTGAAATAAAATGCCAGCTCCCAGTTCCACCATTTCGTTTGTAATACGTTTCAATAACAGCACTTCCGAGTAGTCAAGACGCAAAGAACAGCCTGTTGGAATCTCTGCTGCTGCGTTTAAAATAAAGTCAAAGGCATCACTAGTACTATTTCTGGTCTCTTCTTATGCTGTTACACCTTCATCCTAATGGAAGTTTTGAGTCAAATAATGGAAAACAAGCCTCCTTAATTTCACAACTCTAAAGGTCGTCCAGAGGTCACATTTCCCCAACAATGTACAGACACATCTGATCTCAGTGCCTAAGAGGTGGCTTAGGCTGACAGATTTAGAAAGCTATTTGCCTTCTTAAACATGGCTGTAGGCTTCCTTCTGAAGAATTAAATATGAAATTTGTGCTCTGCAAAAAAAACACCCCAAATTAAAAAGTTGTTGGGGAAATCTGATTAGACACAGGATGAGGAACACAACCTAGAATATAACTGCAAGAAAATCCCTATTGAAGAGGATTGGAAGTTTTGGTGCAGGATGAGGTTATGCTTCAGAGAACAAATTTGTTTTATGAATAACTCAGTGATAAGAAATAACAGCTAACATCTACTGTGCTGTTAATTCAGTTCTATGATGAGATTATTCTTAAAATGTTCTCAGACACAGAATATAAAAAAGGAGATTAAAACAAGATTGCCCTCCTGCAAATGACTGAGCAAGATTCTGATTGCTTAGTGTGGTAGACAGCTAAATATCTGAAGGGATAAGACTTCCCTATCAGTTTCTTGTCTAGTAGCATCAGCAATTGGTAACCTGTTTTATTTATTTCCAGAGAAGCTCCTTTTACTGTCGGCTGAAGGGGCTTTGACATAGATGCACAAGAGGTTCCAGTTAATTTGTTGACTCTTCTTGTCAGAACTGAAGAAATTTGCTGCCCCTGTCCCTGCGTTGATTGTCCAGGCCCCTGTTATCTGTCTCCTTTCTACTTTGTGCTATTACTTCCTAACTAGTTCTTTAGAATCTCGTTAGATGGTTGCATTGATCCTCTTTCTGGCTGGTTAGCTTCCTCTGAGCACTCCTCTGCTGTCTTGAAGTCTTGCACAAGTTTACATAAATGTACTAGCAGAAGGAAAGGAGAAGGTGAATCTCCTTTGGCAATCCAACGATGAAATATTAATCATGGATATTCTGGGCACCACAACAGGGAAAGAAAAGAAAGTTTACTAATACCCTGCTGATGAATTTATAGCTCAGTTAGTTAGAAAGAATTGCTCAATTTCCTCAAATTGATTATTGTTTGGACAGTTAACATATTCAAGTTATTTTCTGGTTTTAAAAGAATAAGTGTATAAATCCAAATTATTTTTACAACAGAGTTAAGACTTATGGACTTGTACTTGCATTCTTATCTCTTCATAAGTGTAATGAGCAGGGTGCACTTCAAACGAAGTGCTTAAGAAGCTGTAAATCCAAAAGGGTACATATTACCCGCAGAAAGTGCTGGTGAAATTCTTAACCGTGTTTAAAACCATTTTGCATTACTCCCTCGGTCAGAATCTGACCTACATTCTATCTTCTCTTTGTTTCACAATGGATTTTCGGGTGTTCCTGATCTTGTCCTCACCTATACTGAAAAACAACTCACAACTTCCTGAGCATACAATTGAATTATCTGTTAAGAAGACTGAATGATAGTAATGCATGCTCAAGGCTTACCAAGTGCCTCAATGCAGCTACCCTCCTTAGCTCAGTATGAAGAACCAAGGAGCACTTCCAGGTGGATACTGTTGTAGTTTTCTTTGCCCATTGCAACTGCTGGCTAGCTATGTAGCTGTGCTTGTGCTAAACTGATCCAATAAGGCAACGTCAGTACTGCCTGCTGTTACAGGCCTGACTTGGCTGGCTAAATTCAGAGCTTAAGGTCTCTTGACTCCATAGCTGATGCAGAGAATGATTTAGAACAGGACCTTAAATTAGATGTGCTGAATTACCTTCTCAGATTGTCTAAATAGGTCCCTGCTGAATCATTCTCTGAAAACCACCCTCTTCATCCAGTGACATAATGGTGCTTTATGGAAATGAAGCATGTACTGTAGGCAGCTCTGTTAAGAGACTGTGTTACAGATTTTGCCTGCTGCTGCTTTGACGCACAGGGACTAGAGTTATAAAATGTAAAACTCATGCTATTGGATGGGTCAGGAAGAAAACTGGTTAAATATACAGAACTTAAAATAAAATGCTTTGAAGATTGTAGATTCAGGTGAGTGATTTGGCTCACCTAGTACTTGATATTTATATGCTCAGCACATTGCTGTGATGTATTAAAAATGAGCTGATAATTAAAACGGTATGTTTTAAATGAGAGTAAAATGTTTCCCCAATTATGGGACAGAAAATTAAATGAGAGTAAAAGCATATGGCACAAACATGTAAGCCATGGACCTTTGAGGCATCAGAGGCAGTGTGCCATGACATTTACCAACACTTTTGGGCTCTTCACCAGCTTGCTGTTTGGCCTGGTGTCTCTGGTTCTTTAAGCCCAGGTGGAGGTTCTTACAATAAGTAGAAAGTTCTGACAATTTTGCCCTAAATTTCTGAAAGATGAGTATAGTAGTTATTAGGTGTCTCCCTCTTAGCAGGCTGGTAATTTAATTAGTTGTTTACAAGGGCTTTGGAGAATTTTGTGAGAAAGGTATTGTGTTTGTGTCCTCCCACATTGTCTCTTGCCCAATCCCTCCTCCTCTCTGAGGTCATCTGAGGGATAAAGTCCTACCTATCAACATATTAATTGCAGCATTGTTTATAGGATTGAAACCTCACCTCCTTCCCACTTCCTGCCTCTGGAACTTACATTCTCCAGAAACACAGAATCTTTCTCAGCCAGAATAATGGCAGAGGTGGCAAGCTTGCTTCATGGATATTGAATCTTACAACATATGCTCAGAGTGCCTCTTTATTTAGATTCTATTTTTCTGATCCTAGATGCAATGTGATCATCAAATCATCCTGTAATTAGCGACTAGCGCAAATGATGTATGAGTAAGCTAAAGAAGGAACACTTCTCAAAGCAGTAAGGCTAAGAGTTTGAAGGACACAGAAAAATATCTCAGAATGACTCCCTGGTTTGTTCAGGATGATTCTTTATATTATGAATTATTTTATTTCTTCTCTGTTCTTCAATGTGTTTCTAGTCTATTTTCTAATGAATTAGTGGGGTTCTGTTGGTGACAGGAAATGCTCCTTTTATGGAATGATAAATATAATGCTCAGTTATGCTTTTACTACTTGTAGCCCATACCTATTAATTTACACTTACTCAAATGATTCCTATTTACCTGTGTAATTCTGATACTTCTCTTTGTTTTGCTTTATCCCTCAAGTTCTTTCAAGTGTGTCAGTGTCTTTCTGCTATAAAGATGTGAAGAACTTGTATGTTTCAGATGGGTTAAATCCAGAGATAATAGCATATCAGATAATTTAATTTTTTTGCTTCAAGTTTCTCTTGATCATAAAAGAATAATTTTAAGCAAGAAATATATGTTTGTGTAAGCCACAGAATTTATGTTGCCAGTTTTCATATGGTTTTATTGTTAAATTGTCCTATACCTAACAAGCACGTATTGAGAAAACATTTTGTGCGATGGGCCATTTATATTCTCTCTCTCTCTTTCTCTGATTTGGGTTTTCTTGTGGCTTATAATAGAGTTATATTCATAGATAATGTGTTCTAACATCAGTGTTATCACTTAATGCAAACACCTATTGCTTTATGTAGTATTTGCCCTATAAACTCTATCCCCAAAATCTTGTAACTAGATAATACCAGAATAAAAGGAAGAAATCCAGGACATCACAAGGAGGAAATATTGAATATATCTCCAGGTACATGGTTTGACTAATGTCTTTGTCCCACACGTTATTTTGTGTGTGTGTGTTGCGAGACTAATGTCCACTCTATTGGCAGTTGTTAGACTGCAGTAAAAGGACAGACTGTGGCTGGTAGCAAAATGAGGGCTGATATTCTCCTTGTTCATATCAGCTTGAATTTGTCATTGTTCTACTGTGTTCCTTAGTCCTAGACCACATCACATGTTACAGCTTGACCTGAGCCATGCTAGATAATTAAGAACAAATTACATATCTGTATTATAAGAAAGCAGAGGTGAGATAAAAGCACAAAATTTTCATCTGAACAGAGATCTAAAACTGAACTTACCCTGCTTGGATAGAGAAATTTCTTTCTATTTCACACTGAAAATTCGTAAGACCTAGGTTGTTACTTTGGGTTTGAGGGTCTTTCTTCCCCTTAAACCTTTAGCTCCTGAACTTGGGCTACTTAGAATTCTTTATTTGTGCAAAATAAAAATCAAAAAACCCCACCCCAAAACATTTTTAATTAATTAAAAGATAAATCTGAAAGTAGTCGAGAATAACAGAAATATTTACCCCCAATTAGTAGATTTTGTTCTATTTTTTGTGGTATTTGGGTAGCCAACTCATTTTTAACACTGGCAAAACTTATTTGCATGCTGAGTAAGTAGCCATTGCAGGTAACTTTTTGCACCCTCCCTTCAGGTACCTATACACATTAATAAACACCCCATCCAAACCTTTCCTTCTTCATACTAAACAGTCCCAGTTCTTTCCGCCTTCCCTCATGTGAGAGATGTTCTAGTCCCATAATCATCTTTGTGGCCCTTTGCTGAACTCTCTCCAGTAGCTGCATACACCTTTTGTACTGAGGATCCCAGAACTGAACACAGGACTCTAGATACCGTCTTACAAGAGCTGTGTAGAGGGGAAGGATCACCTTCCTCGAACTGCTGTTTTTGTCAAAGGACCTTGCTGTACTGAGGTCTGATGACTATACTTGTAAATTCTTCCTCAGCCCCATATGGTCTTCTGAAATAACCCAGAGCCTCATAGAAGACTCAAGGGTATTCTTCAACTATAAGTGAAAACTGTAAGTGAACCATTCAGTCTGGAACTTCTCTGATGGCATGTTCTTTCCCAAGACACACATACTTTTCAGTTCTCAACAATCTCCTCAATTTTCTCAGCATCAGAGAAAAAAATAGTATAGCTAAGCTTTTAGATTTTTCCTCATAACTTTGTATGATGAGGAACTATATTTCAGAGCTCATTTTTTTTAATTATACCATAGGAAGTGTTGCTATGACACGGAGGGAATTCTTGTTTGTAATTTTTCTTTTCCATCCATTATAGGAGTAATTCAGATACTCAGCTTTTTTTAATTTATTGTGCTGTGTAAAAAAACTACTGACTTTTTCTGGCTTCTGGGACAACTAGTCTACTGTCAGGAGGGGTATCAAATGACCCATAGTTACTATCTTCTGTGCCCCAAAATGTGGGCTATATAAACCAGAAACCCGTTGGTTCTTCGTTTTTCCTATCTTTCCCTCTGCTGCCACCATCTGGTTAAGCGTCAGCAAGTGAAGAGATGATGAACTGCCTGGGTTTTTAGCACTGCACTTGTCTGCTTTTGCCAGCTCTCTTTTCTGCATTCAAAAAATACCTCAGAGGATAGGTGTGCATTACTGATCCTTCAGTGAAAATGTTGAAGATACGTACTGTCTCAAGTAAAGGCCATGCTAGTGCTGGAGAGAGGCACCATGTGTATTACTGCGTTCCTTATCAGCCACTTTTTCTTGACTACAGGATCTGGGAATCTCCACTCCTCCAGGCTGCCAAAGAGAACAACCTCCCAGTCATTAGGAAACTTCTCACTGATGGAGCATGTGATATCTATCAGAGAGGTAACTTGATTATTTGCAACAAGTGGTTTTCTGTGGAAAGCAAGAACCTGCTACAACAAGTAGTGTGGTATGTTTGTTAGTTTGCTAAAACATTTGCATTAGCAGACTCAAACTACTTAACTCTATGTCAGCAGCTTTGTAACAAAGTGAATTTTCTGACTTGGAGAGTCCTTCACCAAACCCAAAGGAATGGTGAAGATAGAGATTTATGGCTTGAACAGGCCTATTTTCTAGAGGGACTGAAGGAGGTGGTTTACTGTGGAAGGTGGTCAGTGGAAGTGTTATGTGTGCGTTCACGTCATGCCTGAGTCTGCTGTCACTTACAAACACCTGAAGCCTCTGGTCAGCTTTCAGATCTTGATGAAGAGAACGACAAAAACTATGCAGTTATGTGGCTGTTACCATGTCATATGATCAGGTGGCACCTGGCAGTACTCAAGGGAGGACCTAGCACTCCCATAATTCTCCATGCCAATCAGTCCATTTCTGCTTTTGTCCCATATAGTTGAGTCTAGACAACTCACATACTTCTACTGTTTCTAGGCGCAGTGGGGGAGACCGCCCTTCATGTAGCTGCCTTGTATGATAATGTGGAGGCGGCAGTGACTCTGATGGAAGCAGCTCCTGAGCTTGTCAATGAGGGGATGACATCAGAGCTGTATAAAGGTAATATCTCAGGGAATGAGGATGGACAAGATTCTCTGCAGGGTGAAAGACGAAGTACATTTAGGAAAGTGGCTTATACTGTTCCCAGTTCAATGTGTTGCTAAACCATTGCGTGGCTAAACCAACACACAAGTGGTTCCTGACCATTTGTGGAAGGTGGAATTATATAAAACCCAAGTACACACATACGCAATGTGCAAATACATAATTGACAAACTCTTCACTCTTGACCACAGGTGGGCCTGTTGGCTATAGTGGGATTGCAGGGATACATACAGTTTGTTTTCTGGGATACTCATTGTGTAACAAAGAGGACACCTACCTGATCTCTTCTGAAAGGAGAAAAAAGTAGTTTGGTTGAGAAAGAAGAGGGACTGAAAAGAAATGTGGTCACTGGTTTTGAGTCTAGACTGTGAGCCAGGTTTTTAAAGAATGGTTCTGATTGACTACACGGAAATGCCAGACAGAATCTTGAAACCACTAAAACAATAATGATGGGATTTTAAAAATTCTAATACCTAGTGTGAAGGATTACAGCAAGTCTTTTTTGCGAGCTTTGTCTTAACCTGGTCTTCATGTCCCATGAAGGAAAGCATAGTCATGCAGCTTTCAGGGTGCTTCCTGGAAGAATGTGGCATGTCTTGTCTTCACCCAGGAAAAAAAAAAAATCTAGAAAGTGCATCCTATTGGGTTTTTTTTGGTGGGTTGTAAAGTCAATTCTCACGAATTCATAAGAAGATTTAAGTAGAAAGGGACCTCTGGAAAACCTGTAGTCCAACCGTCTGCACAGAACAGGTATGACTTTAAACCTAAATCATACAGCCACTATGGAGGAAGTCTAAAAAAATTTAGATTTACCGTGACTGAAATGAGAACAGCAGGCGACTGATCAGCCTGAAGATGCTTTCTTGAAATGCAAGTTTATTATTTATTTCTGTGTCTTACAGGGCAGACAGCTCTCCACATTGCAGCAGTGAACCAGAACGTCACCTTGGTGAAGGCTTTACTCGAGAGAGGGGCCAATGCCTGCACAGCACAGGCCACGGGGCACTTCTTCAGGCGCAGCTCCAAGAACCTTCTGTATTTCGGTACAGCCTTATCTTCTCCCTTTGCTGCTATGGGAGGGAACCAGCAGAGTGAAGAGTGATGAGGGAATAGAAGGGGTCTTGCCTTATTCCCTACTCCCCATCTAAACCTAATAAGCAGAGGCTCCTGTTTCCAAGTGTCATCAGTCACACACCTTTTAGCAGACAGTAAGACTCTATCTGAGTATGTAAATATGACATAAATATAAATCTAGAAATAAGACACATTTTATATATTTGCATATATAAAAATATATATTGCATAACAATTATAATTTAATTTTTTCCTAGAACCATATACTGCAACTTCATTGTCAGCCTTTTTATGAAGATCAGCTCCTGAAAAGAATACTTCTTTCTTTTACTATTGTGTGGGACAGGTCTTTTTTTCCTTTCTGCATAGGATGAGGAGTGGGGCAGGAAATTTACACGTTACCCTGAAGTAACTCTTCCTTTCATATCCTCTCGCTTCATAGCATGGATTGCTTTCCCTCAGTATGCTTCAACCTCTCCTGCCTCCTGGGGTCTTAATGTTTCTCCCCATTCCTTTCTTTGCAGGAGAGCATGTCTTATCATTTGCTGCCTGTGTGGGAAATGAGGAAATTGTACAGTTGCTCATTGAAAATGGAGCTGACATTAGAGCTCAAGATTATCTGGGTATGTGCTGTGGGGCCTAGTGAACTGCATGCAGTGGATCTGGATGCATTAAAAGAGACTGTCATCTCTGCATGCACTTCTCTCATTACAGACAACTGTGGGTGAGGGTTGTGAGGAAACTGAAAGCCATCAGTCAATTGCCAGCCTTTGCACAGGGCTGGGCTATTCCACATACTTTGGTCTGCTTCCTTCATAGGTAACACTGTTCTTCACATCCTGGTTCTTCAACCTAATAAGAAGTTTGCCTGCCACATGTACAGCTTGATACTTTCCTATGACAGGAACAGAGAGGGACCAGGATCACTTGAACTGATTCCTAACAATGAGGGGCTTACTCCATTCAAACTGGCTGGAGTTGAGGGCAACACTGTGGTGAGTTTGTGTGATGCAGTTGCCTCCATAGGAAAGGAAAATGGAGAACTTGAAATAACATCATTCAGACCAAGGTGCATGTTCTCAGCAGACAAAAAGATACATAACAAGTCTTTTTTTTTTTTCCAGATGTCTCATGTAGGACCAGAAAACCCTTTTTAAGAAATTTCTTTATCCTAATGAAAGAAATAAGTGCTTAAAAAATAGATTTTTTGACCCATTTTTTGAAGCATTTAAGTTGAACAGGTATTAACAGAAAGATCCACCCCAAGTGGTTGTTTGGAAGTCTGACTGAAATTACTGTCTTTGTTGTCTAAATTTCATTACCTTAAATATGACACATGGGAAACTTCTTCAGGTATTCACAGACATTTATTCATAGACAAGAACTCAATATTTAATGTAAACTCTCATCCTTCCCCTTAACAAAAAGACAATGGTGATTAGTGCTTCTTCTGTAGATCCACAAAGGACAGGATAATTTCCCTTGCCACCCCTCTTTCCTAATAACTTCTAGAACAGTATAAAAGGATTTTTTTTCCTAATCAACATATAATTCCATATGAAATCTATTGTCAATGTATACAACTGTGTCAAATAACTTTAGCAGTTTGATTAGAATTTAGGGTAAAAATCACTCATCCTTTACCTCATGCATGAGCTAATAATCAAATGGGAATCAGAAAAAGTTCTTCCACTTATTAACCTGCTGTAATTTTTCCTGAGATATTAGAACCACAACAACTGCCAAGCTCAAGGAAAATACATTGTAATTAAGGGTTTTTAAGAACTCCATTTGTTCTTATTGCAAATACACTATATACTGGAAAGCTTCTGATATCCTCGATTCCCTTCTTTTCTCCTCAGATGTTTCAACACCTTATGCAGAAGCGGAAGTGCAATCTCTGGTCCTTCGGCCCCTTGACCAGTGTGCTCTATGATCTCACAGAGATTGACTCCTGGGCTGAAGATCTGTCGTTCCTTGAGCTGATTGTCTCAACCAAGAAGAGAGAGGTACTGCGGGCACCACATGCTTTCTATGTGCAGACCATGGTGATTATAAAAGGAGAAGAATGATGAGTTTGAAGGTTCAAGCTCACTTATGTTATCCATAGAGCAAGGACTTTGTACCGCATGCTGTAGGGAGTACGTGAAATGTAGCAGCTTATTAAAGATCTGGCTATATCTAATGCTTTGTTTACAGTTTCTTCTGAGGTGTGAAACTTTCAGACAATTGAAAGAACTTAGTATGAGCAAGCTACTGGAAATTACATTGTGTGATTCAGCAAAAGGTTCTCTCTCTTTCACGAGGCTCAATGATATTAGTAACAAGTACCTCTAGAGTAGCTCTGGCAAGTAGCTTTCCGTAACTTTGATACTGATTGACTCTCACAATGTCCTCGTGAGACACGACTATGTTCAGAAATCCTAAACTGGAGTGCATTTTAAAACCACTCATTGTTATTATTCCCTTCATTTAATGATATTGCTTGTCCAGGTTATGACTCAAGACAAAGTGGGCAAATTCTCTCTGCTGTAGCCTCAAAACTTTGTAAAGGGATCACTAAAATAAAAATAGTAGAGTGTAATGGCAAGCTTAGACAGATCTCCTTAAGACTTTCAAGGTATGCTACCCTATTAGTTGTTATTCACCTTAAATAATGCTAATAGAACAGGAAACTAAACAGAAGACACTTTAATTAGCACAATTCTACCCATCCTGTATTATTTCCATCTACTAAAGCTTTAGTCAGACTTCTCTAACAAAAGTTTCAGCTACTGGAGAGTTTTGCATAGTGTGGAGGAAGTCCGTGAAACTCTCATTTGCTTTTGTTTAAAATCCGCTCAATTTCTATGTGTGGTGATACATATGGAAATTCAGGGGAAATCAGTCTATGTCAAAAAATAGAACAACCTTAGAAGTTGTCCAGAAGACTAAACCATAATCCTAAAAGAAAGCAGAATATTGTGTCTCTGTCTTTTCCAAAAACATATAGTGCAGGCAGATCCAAGATTCCTAATTTCAGAGGAGAAGATGACCCCAATACCATGAGGTATTATGACTTCTTCATTTTCCAGAATATTCTTAAATATGAGCAATTGCAAGTTTTGCACACATAACTAGTAATTATTTTTTGCGTTTGAGAGATGTTTGGCCTAGATGTATGTTTGGCCCAAAATGTTTGCTGTCTCCTCTAGAAGAATGCTATGTGTCACCCAATCTTATCACGCCCTCCCAGTTCAGTATTGGACTAGAGGAGCATCTTTAAGCCCCAGTCAGAAGCAGGTTCCTCTTGTAATGAGGGGGATGCATGCACAAACAGGTACTAAGATACATTTTCTGACCCTGAAGTGGATGAAAAGTGGAAAAAATAGAAGGGAACTAAGCTACAGGAAGACCATAGTAAGCTTCAAACTTGTATCATCCCTTTGAAAATGAAATTGACTCTCCTATGCAAAGAATTCTAGAATAGTGACTTCTACAGAAAACATAACACCTAAGGATATCTAGCGATGTTCATTATCTCTCACTTAGTTTTGTTCCTTTAGGAAATTCCTTAGGCCTTCATGTTCACTTTTGAAACGGAATTGTGTGATAGGAGAGGATTCTTCCCTCCAGTGCTCATAACTCCACTGCTCTTACTTTCTACAGAGCCTCTTTGTCACTTTGAAAACTATGGTCTCAACTGTTTTGATTAAGCTTTCTTTTTGTATAGAATTCCTCAGCTGCACAGTATGTATGGATATATGCAGATCTTTGACAGAAACACAACCCCAGGGTATGCAGCAGCACTGTTTTTCATATCATGCAAGATGCTCACTGAAGATGCAGTTTATTCTTGGAAACATATATGGTCTTCTAGGTACATTTGAGCTGTACCACTGAGATTCTAAAAAGAAGGGCCAAAACTTTGAATACGGTATGAATAATCTAAAGGAAGTAAGTTGAACAAGCCTAGGTTTTTTCACAGTATATCTCACTGTGGGTATACTGCTGTTTTTAACATCATAGCTGACTGATGAAAACTTGAAAATCCAGTCCATTAATAGGCTGCATTTAGACAGAAATTAAGGAACTTTGGAAATCTCTCCAAAGATGTCTTAGTTGCCTGTTAAATCAAAGTAATATCAGTGTCAGTTTTTCAAAGAGAACTAATCATCTGAAGGACCTCTTGATGTGTTTCCAAGAGATTAAGAGTTCCACAAATGCTACTGAAGTTGACAGAAACAGCTGTTGAAACCAATGTTTACTTACACGCATAAATGCAGAACTCCAACTTACAAAAAAAAAACCTAAGTGAATTTCACAAGGTTGCACAGAAATTTTTTTCTGTAGCTGAAAATAGAATCCAAATTATCTTATCTTCATTTCTGTGTTCTAATACTGATGTATATTTTGCATAGAGGAGAGTACCTGTCTGCTGCAAAGCGCACTGTGCTTTCTGTCTTGCTTAATAAAACATACTCTTCAAAATTGATTTCAGTTACAGTAAAAGAAAATTCATGAATAGGAGTAGTTTTGTGTGTCTTTGAATCCCTAGAGTTCACAGGATTTATAAACTTTCTGATACTGTAAAGTTAGCCCAACTCTAATATGTATATATCTTCCAATCTGCAGATAGCCTTGTAAAAGATAATTGGATTTTTCATAAAACATGCTTTTGAATGCCATTTTAAATAATCCTTTTTTTTTTTTTTCTGTAACACATCCTCATATATCTGTGTTCATGGACCTAGATCATGGGTCTGTCTCGAGTGTTTCTATTCATCCAGGCCTATACAGACAACAAACTTATTCCAGTATCTAACATGCTTTTCTTGAGCTTCCCACTGGTATGCAAAGGCTGTTCTCTTAATTTTCTTCAAAGTTTTTTCCTGGCAAACTGAACAAATCCAAATGCACTTGAGCATTTCATTTTTTGCAAAATAAATTCAGCTTCCTAATGCAGAACAGAGTAGATGAGAATAGTTTGTTAACATTCTGCCAGGCAACTGTGAATGATGGTTCAAAATAAATGCCTTTATGGCAATTAATTCTTTCTTTCTATTTCTCTCAGGCACGCCAGATCTTGGACCTAACACCTGTGAAGGAGCTGGTGAGCCTGAAGTGGAATTTGTATGGTCGTCCCTATTTCTGTTTCCTGGCTTTATTCTATATACTCTACATGGTCTGCTTCACTATGTGCTGCGTCTACCGACCTCTGAAACCACGAACAGGCAACAAAACAAGCAGCAGAGACAATACAATCTATGTCCAGAAAATGCTGCAGGTACTGTGTCTACAGGAGTCAAGGCCCAATAGGCAGCACAGGGCAATTCTCATCTAACCTACTCAGCTGGATAGTCCAAGTCTTTCCCAGTTCTCAGCTATTGCAGCTGCCCTCCTTCTTTCTGTCTGCCAGCTGACCTTTCTTAGGGAGGAACATGGGGTGTGCTCTGTTCCCCACTGCTGGGGCTGGGCTGGTTCCCGTGGCCTTGTCAGTGGGCCTTGTTTTCCCCCACCCTCTTTTAATTTCCTTTCACTTCCTTTAAAATTTAATTTCCACTTTTTGATTTTTTCTTCTAGGAATCATATGTGACATATGAGGATGAGCTGAGGCTGGTGGGGGAGCTGATCACTGTCATTGGAGCTGTAGTAATTTTGATCCTTGAGGTAAGAGAAACAGTGAACTATACAGTTTTGATTTTCGTCAAAAGAGATTTTACTTACTAGACGTACATAAAGTTGCGCTCACAACTTGGTAGGGGTTATTTTCTTAGTCTAAGTGATTTGAAAGTCAAAATGATGTTTCTCTTAGATCCCAGATATGCTTAGAGTTGGAGCAACAAAATACTTTGGACAAACCATCCTAGGAGGGCCTTTCCACGTAATTATGTAAGTACACCACTTTTCAAGTCTAAATATGTTGTCTCTCATTTTCCCCACTGCTGTCTTTTGCTAAATGAATCACTTTCTCCATTCTTTCAGCATATTCCTTCTCTTGATTTATTTCTCTTACTGGCTCAACTGGTGTGTAGGAAGCCAGGTGAGTGGACAGGTAGATTTGACAGTGCTGAGAGGTCTCTGCCTATGGGACTGGTGGTTGTAAGTGCATATCTTGGAATTTTTGAAAAGAAAACCAAAAGGAGGGTAAGATTCCTTTACTGAACTTTGTTCACTGTCTTTTCTTCCTTTGCAGCATCACATATGCTTGCATGATTCTAGTAACCATGGTGATGCGTCTCACCAGCACAGCTGGTGAGGTGGTGCCCATGTCCTTTGCCCTGGTGTTAGGATGGTGCAATGTCATGTACTTCGCACGAGGCTTCCAGATGCTCGGACCCTTTACCATCATGATCCAGAAGGTATAAGACACAATCAAATATGGGCTTCTTACACTCATCCTAACACCTTTTTTGCAGATAGGGAGAACTGAAAGAATACTTTTTCTCCCTCAGGACTAGCATTAATGGCAAATGGACAAGTTCTTGTCCGCACAGAGGGTTTGGGACTTTAACATTCTCTCTTTAGTGCAGAAGTTTCCTTTAGTCCACTCATGGTCTTAGAACCTGGAAGATGATTTACACAGGGTTGCATTTTGACTTGGTGGGACAGTTGGGCCTTATGGTGGTTCTGTCTTTGCTCTACAGATGATATTTGGAGATCTTATGCGCTTTTGCTGGCTCATGGCTGTGGTGACACTAGGCTTTGCATCAGGTGAGTCTGCGAAAGGAAAACAGCAATATATTACCCCTGACAACTTCTTTAGTATGAAGTAAGTATGTGGGTTTTGATTTATTCTCAGGTCGCCCTCTGAATTAGCTGACAAAGGTGGTGATGATGTAGAGCTTCTATTTCTTTGAGAATGGTCACTTTTCCAGTACTGATTTTTGTTTTCATGAGTTAGGTTTTCAGTTCTTGCCCTTTCCAGGGTAATAGGACAATCCATATAATTCCACATATCTGTAAGTCAAGGTTTAAAAACATACTGCATTTACAGTATTTGTCTTTGGAAAATGAGATTAACACACACAGCTTTATTATATCCTTGAGGAAGAAAAGATCACTATTTTGAGAACAAAAGAATAATGAAAGTAATCCTGAGTCATTTTACAAATGAGACCAGTGATTCTAGTCAGGGATTTGTCCTTGTTATGCTGGGTACTGCACTAGCATAGAAACAGATGCAGCTCCTTCCCAGACCACTTTGTGTTGTCAGCATCTCTTACAGGACCCTGTTGTTGCTCTTGGAATGTGCTTCTGTTGTTAAACTGTCTCTCTCTCTTTTTTTCCCCATTGCTCTCCTCTAGCTTTTTACATCATCTTCCAGACAGAGAATCCTGAAAACCTTGGGCAGTTCTACAACTATCCCATGTCCTTGTTCACCACATTTGAGCTGTTCCTCACTATCATTGATGGACCTGCAAACTATGATGTTGACCTGCCCTTTATGTACAGCGTGGTATACTTTGCCTTCGCCATCATTGCCACCCTCCTTATGCTCAACTTGTTAATTGCCATGATGGGTGACACCCACTGGAGAGTGGCCCATGAGCAGGATGAGCTCTGGAGAGCCCAGGTAATCTAATTAAGTGATAGAGTGTTCACTTTGAATAAAGAGAAGTTGTCCAGGGAAAAGGTGCTAGACAGTGCAATTCCTTACTCTGCCTTCTGTGCTCTAAAGGAGGTACTTTAAAACCTTTAGACAGGTGACCTTCACTTTTCTCAGGGGCTAATACAATAAGCCATATACGTTTAATTCAGTTTTACAGCTTCTGTATATCAGCCACCAAATTTCTTTCATCCTTTCTATGAGTCTGCAGTGTCTAAGTGCAAGACTACTATTCTGCACATCTGCCCATGTAAAACTGTCTTCCAGTATATCTTTGCTATGCAGATATTCCTACAGTATTTCAAATGGAAGCTAGAAGCCCATCCAGCTTTTCTTGTCCATCCTGTGTCTCCCTAGCTGTGTGTTCTTTACACATGAAGTCTTGTTAAATAGAATCAAAGTTGCATCTTTTTTTTACAGATCACATTTCTGTGTAACTGAGAGTTAAATTATAAATATAGGGATTGACTGAGGGGAGATAATATGCAAGTTAATGATCACAAGTAGGTCAGTAATGTCCTCAGACCCATGAAGAGATGTTGGCCTGACTCTCTCGCTCAAAAGGAAAAAAAAATTTAGCCAGATCAGTTATATAGCTGCTCAATAGGAAATATGTTTCCTACTATTTTCCTGTGAGACAGCAATAAGTCAAATGGTTAAATGTAGTTGTGTGGCCCTATTGGTAAGTTCTGATGATAGTTAATGACATATAAATACTGTCCTCTTCTCTATCTTGCAAATTAATTACCATACTTCTTGCCATCAGGTATAAAAGGAAAGAAATTTAACAGTGTTTTAAGAGCACCACTGCTTCCTCAAAACATGGCACAGTTTGGACTAAAATAGAGAATTGCCCTATAATAAACAGAGTATCAACTCTATGATTTTTCTTTGTTACATATGGAGTTGTAGTGAAGTATAGTAATGGGTCAGTACTCACAAAACTGATAATTTTGAAAGAGAGTCTGATGTTTTTTCTAATTCATCCAAGTTCTTTCATTTCTCTTATTCTAAAGGTTGTTGCTACTACTGTCATGCTGGAGCGGAAACTGCCACGGTGTCTCTGGCCTCGCTCTGGAATCTGTGGGCGGGAGTACGGACTAGGGGACCGATGGTATCTCAGGTGAGTTCTCATCTAGTGTGTGCATGTAAGGACCCCGGAAGAAGAATCCAAGGTATGGATGTTAAGAAAGAGCCTTTACAGTGGCCTGGGGAGGAGTGTTTGGAGTCCTTCCCTTCCAGAATACAGACCCCAGTCTGTTTTCTGTCTGTGATTGACAGACAAGCACAGTTCCCCTCAGAAAGCTCTGCTGTGCAATTCCTTGTGAAATTAGCTGATGTTTTCTTATCCAATAGTCACAGGAGACAGATCCCAGAAATTACATAGGTTATGAGGCCTGAATTTTTCTTTAAAACTTCTTATAATGAGTATCATAAAACTTCACTGCTGTGCTTGATTTGCTGTCCCTGTGTATGAAATGGCAGATGAAATGGGTGATTAAATTAGTTGGTTGCATGCTCCCTATGCATGAAATGCCTAATCAATCAATTAGGCATTCAGCAGCAATGAACTGCACTATGGAGGATTCAAAAACAGAATAGGAATAATTAAAGGCAAGATTTCTTTCTCGAATGAACCTAGTAACTGCATTATACTTTGAAAGACTGCATCAGTTGGCAAAGTCTTAGGTCCAGGATTTCAATTTAGGCATTGAAATAACAAACAAACTATCTGTAGTCTAGATAACACTAGACTCCTCATTATTTCTGTTTTTAATCAATATATATACCAGGATGAGGAAAGATCAGACTTTGTTTGGGCATGTGTCTTTTCTAACTGTGTCATCTTTTACTAATAAAGCCAGAAGAGGGAGTGGTGGCTGTATGAATTAGGACTTTCTGCAGGTTTTAGCAGAGAAAAGAATCTTGTGGATTTTCAGGTTTGCTGGGCAGAATAAGCAGACCTACAGTGATACCAATATGCAACACCTTCAGTCCAAGGTGCACAACATAACTTTGCAAGAGAAATATCCCAGCAACAGTTCTTCATTGGATGCTATGAGAAAAGAGTGTTGGTGTGATCTAGTTCTGTCAAGTTACATGTATGTTCATTCTATGTAGTGTGGGACTGTATTTCAGAAGACTAGTTATAAGTAATGTATAGAAAGCTTGGTGGAAGTGGAGCAGTTAAATAAAGGTTCAGCGAAATATAAGTGACATCCTGAGGCTAGCAGCCATGGAGTATCAGAGGAGGAAAGACAAAAACGAAGGAAATGGATGCATATATGCGTCCATACAAAGGATCTGGAGCTAGAATCAGGTGGGGTATGTCTGCCAATAGCTTACAGCTGGCAAAATAGAAAGGGCAAATCATGACTGGGAAATGAGTTAAAAGACAGGGAACCAAGGGCAAATAAGGGTACTGAAGTCAATGATGGGGGTAAAGGTTGAGGAGATAATTGTGTGCTAGCAGCTGCTAGCACCATATCTGTGATCAGTTTCCTGTTTCTGTGTAGATTTTCTGTAATGTCTGGGTCAGTAGGCATATCTTTGGGAGGGGCTTGCTTCTTGTAGCTGCTCAGTTTTGTTGAGAAACTGCCACGTTTCTGCTTCATTCAGTTTATGTTTTTTAATCCTCTTGCAGAGTTGAAGACAGGGTTGATCCCAACAAACACAAGATGATGCGGTACACAGAAGCGTTTAAGGCTCAGGATAGCAGTAACTGTGAAAAAGATTTGGAAAACCTGGAAATCGATAATGACATCCTGTACAAGAAGGAAGTGTCTGCTGTTTCATTGTCACGGAGCACATCCAGGACCAGTTCTCACCGTGGCTGGGAGATCCTGAGGCGCAACACCTTTCACCAACTTTGTGGAGAGGTCAATCATGCAATGGAAGAGGAGGTCTATGATGTCTAAGAAGCCTCTTTTTTTGTACAGAGCACAGATCACTTTTGCCACAACATGTCTTCTCCAACTGTTCATAAGCACCCTAGCATGCTACACACATTCATCAGCCTTGAAGAACTCTGCTGGTGAACAGTTCATGAAGAGTTCATGACATCTATGCTGTGATACATGAATGCAGTCTTTTCTCTCCTACATTTAAGTGTCTCTGCTGTTGCACTGATATTTGCATCAAGCTGGTGGACTTGTTGAGCTAAGGTCTGTTTGTTATGCTTTGTAACACCCTACAGAAATGAGCAAAAGAATCCAGCAATTTGATATCTTCCATTTACAAAGAAGTGACCAGTAAGCTCTCTCCCAGACTGTTACATACACTATAATCTCTCCCTCCAGTATCACAAAATCCTAATGCTCTCATAGCAAAGAGAGTTGACTGAAGTTCTGTTTTGTGATTTGGTACAGAAATGAAAAAAACACCCTGTAACTAAGCTCAGGAATGGAGACAGTTGCTGACACTGTGATGATTAAAAGGACTGTAACTGCTGGCATTCCAGGCCTGTCAGATTTTGCCCTCTGAAGAAACGCAGTCTATTAGCTGCATTTTCAACATTGCTGTCATAACAGGACTGTTTTGTTTTTCAGTTGGTTTTGTTTTAGTTTGCTTCTTTGGGGGGTTTTGGGGGGTGATTTTTTTTTTTGTTTATTTTCTTGATTTTGTTGTCACATGAATGCACTTTAAGCTTTTGAAAATAAGTGATTGCTGTTCCTGGGAGGATTCTGAAGGATCTCATGTGGGAACTTCTTTTGCTAATGAGAGCATGTATAACCTGATTAGATGACTTTCAGCACTGTGAAATTTCAGCAGAGCTATTAATCTTCCAAGTGAGCTGAAGCTGGCCTTTTGTTTTCTGTGGAGGAGCAGGATTCCGAACCATAGCTCTCTGAGGCATCAAGGTTGGGTAGTAATCACTGAAAGAAATGAGGAGGAAATGTTGGACAGATTAATAAGAGCTATTGCAAAGGCAGTTCAGAAACTGGTGTGAGCTCTCTCTCACTCTCTCTCTCTCTGAAAGTCTAAAACTATCCAATGAACAACTGAGTCATCTACACAGTTCCCTTCCAGGCATGATGCTGTGCCAGTCTGTCAGTTTGTCATCTGCCTAGGGCCACTTTTGGAAAAATGGAGAAATGTTCAGCGAAATGGACTGTCATTTCAGTTGTTTCTGTATTCTCAGGAGCGTGGAGTTTTATTCCAATAGCAGAAGTAAGTGGAAAGCAATCCATGGTCTTAACATTTCCTTCCAACAGGACTGGTAACAGGAACTTTATTTTTAAGAAACCAAAGATTTTTATCTAGCACTAGACTTTGAGCCAAATCATCCTGTGATAGTCAAAGCAGATAATGAAAAATCTGAATCCAGTGAATTTCTGATTGTATTGACATATCACAGCAAGCATCTACATCTCCTCTCTTGCAGGTGCTGTAATGAGCATCATGATCTTTGCAATTACGTGTGTTTACTTAAATGTCCTGTTTCTCTTACCTGAATGTGTATTCATGCTTCAATGGAAGACTGACAGAAGACTGTCTCTCTGGAATTCAGCTGCATACTTTTGAGTTGAGTCATTTTGCTGAATTGAAAGTGTTGCCTGGTCTCCCTCACTTGAGTAATGTCAGTCCTTCCCCCAACCCTTTGGGGTTTGTACTGGTGCTCTGTGGAGATGGGAGCGGTGTGACACATTAACCAGAACTGTGAATTGCTGCTCTAATTGTAGATGAACTTTCTTTCATAGTGAATAGGAAATAGCAGGAAGGGGAGAACTGATGGCTTCCTCCCCTCATCCTCAAGTACAGTAGTTTTTTCACTAGTTTGAAAACCTGCAGAAATACAATTAAGATGGAGCTGCATATAGCCATTTGTACAAATGGACTTCTTTTTGTGACAATAATAATAAAAATAATAATAATAATAAAGCTTGTTTGAAGTATGAGCTATGTGAGACCTGATTCAGATTTTGTCTTCTTCTTCATTGCTAAAAACAATAATGAGAATTTTGATCCTGGAACTCAAAACAACATACTGACGTTGCAGGAGGCAGAACAGAACTCAGTTAACAGTGCTAGGCTTTTATAGAATTTTGTATCTGCTTTCCATAACAAGAAATGAAAATAATCTACTAGCAGGTATTTCTAAGGAAGTGCCTTATCTTCTAAATTTACATTCTCTTAGCTTTCAAACTCCTTGCATAGAACCCATGTACAGAACAGCATCAAACTGTGTGATTTATTTCCTATCTTTGGAGTTGCCTAATGTAAATAAGATACAGAATCATAGAATCATAGACTCTTTTGGGTGGAAAGGACCTTTAAAGGTCATCTAGTCCAACTCCCCTGCAATGAGCAGGGACGTCTTCAACTCGGAGCCCTGTCCAACCTGACCTTGAATGTTTCCAGGATGGTGTATCTACTACCTCTCTGGGCAACCAGTGTTTCACTACCCTCATCGTAAAAAATTTCTTCCTGACTGCTACTGGAATTTGGCTTCTGGTTTCCTCAGGTGACTTACATATTAAAAAAAATTCCTGGAAAAAGACGACATAAAAAAAGGGGCAGAACATTTTATGAAAAGTAAACGATTCCCTAGTAAACTTTGCATAATCTTTTTGTTGATGATGAGTGGTGCAGACCATTTTTAGCATAATTTATTTGATCTAGAGGACAAACAGCTACAGAAGAAAATTTGAGGTGGGAAAAATCAGCAAATGTAATGAGCATACCAGAAGCTGTAAATATTAAATCTAAAAAGTAAATGTGGAATACCTACCTTCTTCCATTAGGACATATACACATGAATTGTGTCCATGTGAAACTCAGATGATGAAGTAATAGGAGGCACTAGACTAACTTTTGTGCTGGTTCAGTGCAATCTGTTTCAGACTCAGAAACAGCAATAACTACAGTCACACAAAGGCAAAGCACTTTTGCTGTAATATTCTGCATGAATATGCTGCTTCAGGATTTGTTTTAATTTTTCACATTGTGATGTAGTTATATCCTAAAATTCTGAAACACTATTGTTGCTCCTTGCTGTTGCAAGGTCTCTTTCCTCTCCCTCCTAGCAATATTGCAAAAATTTCAAAGCAGACATTCCTCCCCTCCTTGAAACTGATAACCTCAAACTATCTTCTGAGTTTATGATAATGTGATAAGAATGAATGTTTTGACCCAGTTGCTTGTAGTAAAATGAGAAGTATTTTCTGAAAATAAAAATGTTAAATATGGAGTACCTTGTCTGCTTCTTTGTGCCTAAAATAAACATCATGGGCCAATTTTTGTGGTTTTTATTTCTGAAATAATAACAGGTTAACCAAGCTTTCAACTGTGCACAGAGAACTCTTTTGCAAGAATTGTGGGCCTGCCTTGAGAAATCTACAATCCAAGACAAGAAACTAGTGAAGGTGCAAGCAAGTGTCTTTGAGATGGGCCACATGATAAGCCTCTGGTCTTGCTACTGTTTTATGCTGGGTTGATACTTGCAAAGTATGTAAGATCTGCTGCTATTTTTTCCTCTCTGCTGATCAAACAGAACCACACTTTACCATCATCCCTCTGTACACATGAAAACCTTGTCCTTAGAGGACCTTCCGACCCATCAATCAAATGCATTGGCTGGCTGAAGTTCTCTTTTTGTTACAATGAATTAATTGAGACTGTATCTAAGAGAGAAGCAGAACTGGGAGAAAAAACACTAGTGTTCCTTAAACTCAACCAGCTTATAGTATCATAACGAAAGATTTTTAAAAACCTCTGAGAAGTTCTATGCTGATCCAGGAATTTAATCCAAAATATCAATAAATTAAAGTTTTTAGAGGAATGATATCTGCAACACATGCTAATCAACTATATTATTGGTATAGTAAAGCTGGACTCACAGCCACTTGGCAAAACCATGCTATGCATTGATGCTAGTCCCACTTTCGTCTGGGACATGGAGGGAAAGTTGAAGAGAAAGTGGTAGCTTCCCAGAAATCACAAGGGGATAGACGGGTAAATGAAATGTCAGCAACCAGATGGAAAAAAGTTACAGATTCCTTGTCAGATGTGCTTATTTCTGTAGCATCACGAGACAGGAGTTGGAAAAAAGTTACAGATTCCTTGTCAGATGTGCTTATTTCTGTAGCATCACGAGACAGGAGTTTTCGAACTGTCCAGCTGCTTAAGTACAGAACATCTCAAGCTTTGATTGAGATGAGTGAGGCACTTCACACCTTTTGTAGGTGTGGTTTCAGGCTTCCCACAGATAAACCAGATGTTAGGGTATTAGTTACTGTCTCCTCACTGTTTCAGATTATCTCCATTCGGAAAACTTTTTAAATAGGAAAAGATGAGATCTCATTCTGCATCAAAAAGATTTTTATGGCAAATTCTATGGAGCAGAATAAACATTCCTGCTTTTCAGAAAATAAGAGCAAGTTTCAAGAAGTACTTGCCCACTGCTACTGTCATTTACATTGTAAACTATTCTCTTGCTTTTCCCACTATACTTCTGATAAATAATCGGCAATTCACTAGCTTTCCCAGAAAACCTCTTCTCATTTCTGAACTCTTTTTCAGTTTGACTCATTCACCCTTCATCCATTCTTTTAGTGTTCAATGCTGGACAAATAAAATTCTAGGATTTCACCTAGAGGTGAAATAGACTGAACTAATTTTCCCACAAATAAATGCCAGTGATTCTGATGACAAATCAGTGGCATTATCTATGGGAGAATTATACAAGTCAGCTTGGATTTGAAGATATAAGCAAAACAAATGATTAAAAAAATGAATGAAGTATTGGAGGTTAGCAGATTTCTAATAAGATTTATCCATTGGCTCATAGCAGGTTGCACAGGACCTCCTCCAGGCGGGTTTTGAATATCTCCAGAGAAGCAGAATCCACAACCCCTCTGGGCAGCCTGTTCCAGTGCTCCGTCACCCTCAAGAGTGAAGAATTTCTTCCTTATGTTCAGACGGAACTTCCTGTGCTTCAGTTTGTGCCCATTGCCCCTTGTCCTGTCGCTGGGCACCACTGAAAAGAGTCTGGCCCCATCCTCCTGACACCCACCCTTCAGATATTTATAAGCATTTGAAAGGTCCCCTCTCAGCCTTCTCTTCTTCAGGCTGAACAAGCCCAGCTCCCTCAGCTTTTCCTCGTAGGAGACATGCTCCAGTCCCCTCATCATCCTCGTAGCCCTCTGCTGGACTCCCTCCAGTAGTTCCTCATCTTTCTTGAACTGGGGAGCCCAGAACTGGACCCAGTACTCCAGATGGAGCCTCACTAGGGCAGAGTAGAGGGGGAGGAGAACCTCCCTCGACCTGCTGGCCACACTCCTCTTGATGCACCCCAGGATCCGATTGGCCTTCTTGGCAACAAGGGTACACTGCTGGCTCATGGTCAACCTGTCATCCACCAGGACATCCAGGTCTCTCTCCACAGAGCTGCTCTGCAGCAGGTCAGCCCCGAGCCTGTACTGGTGCACTGGATTATTCTTCCCAAGGTGAAGGACCCTGCACTTGCCCTTGTTGAACTTCATCAGGTTCCTCTGCGCCCAACTCTCCAACCTGTTCACGTCTCGTTGAATGGCAGCACAGCCTTCTGGTGTGTCCACCACTCCTCCCAGTTTTGTGTCATCAGCAAACTTGCTGAGGGTGCACTCTAACCCTTCATCCAGGTCATTGATGAAGCAGTTGAATAAGACTGGGCCAAGTACTGACCCCTGAGGGACACCACTAGTTACAGGCCTCCGACTAGACTCAAAGCTGCTGATGACAACACTCTGAGCTCTGCCATTCAGCCAGTTCTCAATGCACGTCACTGCCTACTCATCTAGCTGACACTTCCTGAGCTTCCCTATGAGGTTGTCTCCTTAAAGGCTTTTTTTCTCTCTCATTAGAGTTTCATAGTACTGCTATAGCCAGAGGAGGAAAAAAGAATCACAGAAATCCAATTCCTGAAGTAATTTTTACACTAAATCAATGACAAGTATACATTATACGCTGAATGTCTTATCTTCAACCATTTGTTTAAACTGGTTGTAAACTGTGAGTTCAGACTAGATTTCTGAAGAAAGCTGCTATAAGTTTTTAGCTGTAGATGATGATGAGTTACATAGAAAATGCTAGTACTTGAACTAGATGTGACAAATCCAAACATTTCAAAGATGAAAAGACTGAGAAATAATTAATTTCTTGCACTTGAACCAAAAGATAATAAAATGACAAGAATAGGTTTTAAGGAGATACCACGCAGGTGCAAGCAGAAGAATCTGAACTATGAGTGAGTGTTTCCTTTTTTTTTTAACAAAGCAATGAAATCACAGCTGCTCATATTTTTCCCAGAACTCCATCTATGTTGCTTCTGCACATAGATGCATGTATTGTTTCCACATATTATCCTTTATGACAGACACGAAACAGAATCTAATGAATGCACGTAGGAGTTAGTTCTTTATTCAGGCTAATGGTACTGTTAGCTTGCTTGCTGTTCTGGGAACAATGCCCTGGGTTGTTGAAGCAATAGAAACTGGCTTACTCTAATGTGATACACTGGGGATGTAGCCGAGATGCTTGAGAACACTGGCATTCTTATTGCTCCTATGTTCCAATGTTTGGGATGGGCCTCAGTAACTTCCATTGGTAAAATCACATGATGTTCCATATATGAAATAATGGATTGTAAATGTCAATGTGCAAAAGGTCACCTTCATGGCATTGTGTCAAAAGCTGGCACTGGCTCTGGACAGCCTGCACACACACATCTGTGTGTTAAGCATAATTCTAAACCAACTGACCTTTAACAAATATTAGTCTCACCAGGGAGGGGCTGAGAGAAGGAGTGGGTCACCAGCTTGCAGATAGTGATCCTAGTTGGTCTTTGAGCACAACAGTTTCAGCAGACTTATGGTCTGGTGGAATCCACGCTGAAAGAAGGCATGTGGTCAGTCCAGGATATTTGGTTTTGCTAAGATCTTTAGCCAATAGCTTTTGACAACAAGCCTGGATGTTCTCCTCCTACTCTCTCTGAAGAGGAAAGATAGGATATTTTGAAACACTTTTTCTATATGGCAGCAATGTATTTCCTCCTTTTCAGCACTCCAAACAGGAGTTGTCATTCATGGCTTTGTTCAGCTTTTTTCCTTCATGAATATTTGACCTATAGCCTGGAACATTGCTCAGGTAAAGCAAGCGTCATTGGAAGCAAATTTTGAGTGTTTTTAAGAGCATTTTCCAATATCAGTAGTTGGTGAACTGGGTTCTAAAAGAGCATAAGGGAGCACTCCCTTAGAAAAGTACAAATGCAGGCACAATGGTGCTTCTCTTATTGGCAGAACAATCAAAATAGACCAAATGATCTAGTGTCAGAACTACCTCATCATAACACAAAATATGTGACCTATTTAAACTTGAATATATATGAATGCTGAAAAGTGAGGGCGTTTTCTACCTATAGCACAACTCTTCACTATTAAAAGCAAAAGGATAAAGCAATATAGTCAGGAAGTCTGTATTTTCTTGGGAAGATCTTTTCTAAAACCTCACCTCACCAATGCTTTTGAAAGACTGAAGTCCAAAGATTCAGGCATATGACTGAGTGTTAAAGTAATAAAATCTTTATATGTAAGTGTGTCTGCCTATGTAAGACTACCTCTCCTATTGACGGTTCAGAGGATATTGCTAATAGCTGATTAAATAAATCCTTTAATTCACAACAGTCATGTCTGTGTTGTTGGTGATAAGCGGTTCTGACACCCCTTTTGATGATCTATGCTAAAAAATGCTTCCTCTAGGTGTGCATTTTTCTTCATATTTTAACCTCCTGTATGTCTGGATATTCTTTAGTAGGAAGGAATAAGTATTTTTCTGTTTCTGTCCTTCTGTCCTTCTCTTTGTTCACTACTCCAGCAGCTCCTTCCATATAATTCGCTGAGTATAGAATAATCCGCCAACTTGTCTTTTAAAACTCTGGTTTTATCCCAAATGCCAGTAGCACTGGGGTGACTCCCTGACAGGAAAAGATACGATGAAGACTTTCCCTAGTTTTATTACATGATAGACTTACAAGATACTTTATAGGGTTTTGCAGCTCTGCGACAAATAAAAGCTCCCTTTTTAATATCACATGCAACCCGATACTAAAACGAATGTGCATAGCCTGTTACAAAACGAGATTTATAGGAAGATCTTATCCTGGGCCTAAAACATAGAAAAAATCTCAGCTTTCTGAGATATTCCTCACATATATACTTTCCCCTGAGTCTTCTCCTAATCTTCTGTCTACCTTTTAATTGCATCAGTTTCATCATCTTCAGACACAAGCTTCTTCTGGAGTAGCATACAATTCAAGGAAGCCTAGAACTGTATTTGTGGGGCACCTGCATTTTTGCACTGAGCCCTATGCAAAAGCTATGCAAACTAGTACATTCAGTATAGGCTTATAGTAAAAAGCAAAATAATCTAATCTGAAAAACTGAAATAAAGAGAAACATAACTGCACCTGGTGTAGTGCTGACTGTGTATAATAAGGTACTAAAAAGAAGGGGACCATGAGAACAAAGCCATAACTATTTTCCACAATGATGGGAAAAAAGATATCATGTCCCTCTTTGTAATGGATTTGTCATTCAGAGTGACATTGCTGAAGGTCAGAAATTAGATAGATTACTAATTTACAGAACAGTTTCTCATTATCATCTTTGCAGACTCCGAATTGCTGAAATCCATTTAAAAGTCTATCTGTACACACCATTAGTTTTGCAAGACACCTATACCAAAGTTCTCCTCTGTTCATACAAAGTGTATTTGTTTTCCTCTCAGGAACTGCAGAGAAGAGTTTTACTCTTGAACTTGGCTTTATGGTCAGATATAAATGCTACATTGTTATTAGAATCTTTATTTTTAATGGTAATTGCATAGCAGCTTCAAGAGTATTTTGAGAACTGCAGGGTAACATAGCACTTACAGAAAAGTTCAGGTGATTTCCATAGTGTTTTCTTTTTTGTAGGCACACTTGAAGAATATGCAAATAGGATATAGAAGCACGTAAGATAACTGGTTACTTTAGGCAAGTTGCTTTATATCATTCTCCTGGGGCTTCACACTTTATTGGATATTCGTCTGAGTTTGGAGGTTTGGGGGCTGGGGTCTTGTCTTCTTATTGTACTGACTAATTTTGAGGTTTGTTTTGGTTTCGGCTGCCGCCGGCAACAAAAGCGCCACGCGGCCGCCCCTCCCCCCGCCGGCATGCGGAGGAGAATGAAAAGAAAGAGGCAGAAACCGGTGGGTCGGGATAAGGGCAGTTTAACAGAACAGCAAACAGAGGGAACAGGAACAACAACAGTACAGATAAGGGGAAAACATGACAAAAACAGACCTGCTCCCTCGGACCGCACCGGCGCCACACGCTCCCGAGCCGCGAGTGAGTTCCCGCTGCCCAGCTCCCCCTCCACCGGAACCCAGCGTGACGGCACATGGTATGGAACATCGGGCTCTGTTTGGCCAGGTGGGGTCAGCCCCCACCCCCCGGCTGTGCCCCTTCCTGGAGTCCAGTGAAAATTAACCCTGTCCTGGCTGAACCCAGGACATTATCCACCCCTTATTCCATACCATCTATGTCATGCCCAGGTCCCCCATTGTCCAGTTGATCACCACCACTTCTCCTGTCTCCAGATATCATTCCCTCAGTCTATGGATCATCACTCTAAAGTGTCCGTTGAGTTCATTTAATCCATGACTTCGGGCTCCATCTGTCGTAATGGTCTTCCGTGGCAGGAGAGGTGATGTGTGGTGATGGGCGGTCACTTGCTGCATCCGGAGCTCACGGGTGATGTATCTGGTGCGGCCCGTGCCCACAGTCTGCAGGAGATGTTGATCCTGATGAAGTTGCTGGATGCCAGTTGTTGAAAACCAGGTCCAGTTCCATCATCGCTGTGCTCTGCTAGGGTTCATGAAAAAAGTCCATCCTTCTTTAATCTGGATGATTCTTACTATGCTACTACTGGTACAAAATATAACAATTGTAACAGTGATAACACACAGTGACAGGGTTATTTAACAATTAACTTTATACAATTTATTTATGGACTATTCTCCCATAAAATCATATCCCCATGAGGTACACATCGGACTTCCCCATCCTTCCGCATTACCCACCAGATACACCCAGGTCCTTGAGAAAAGGCAATCCCCCGGACGGGCTTGCCTTTGCCCGAGGCAGGACTAACCCAAACTGTCTTCACTAACATGTTCCGCATGTGCACTACAGGGACTTTATCCCCTTCCACAGGGCGCTGAGGTTTTGACTGGGCAGGACCAGCCCGGTTGGTGGATTCTCTGGTGTTAACCAACCAGGTGGCCTTTGCTAAATGAGTATCCCAGTTTTTGAAATTCCCACCTCCCATTGCCCTCAAAGTGGTTTTTAGCAGTCCATTGTAACGTTCGATCTTTCCAGAGGCTGGTGCATGGTAGGGGATGTGATACACCCACTCGATACCGTGTTCTTTGGCCCAGGTGTCTACGAGGCTGTTATGAAAGTGAGTCCCGTTGTCCGACTCAATTCTCTTGGGAGTGCCAAGTCGCCACAGGACTTGTTTTTCAAGGCCCAGGATGGTATTCCGGGCAGTGGCATGGGGCACAGGGTAGGTTTCCAGCCATCCGGTGGTGGCCTCCACCATTGTGAGCACATAGTGCTTGCCTTGGTGGGTTTGTGGCAGTGTGATGTAGTCAATCTGCCAAGCCTCCCCATATTTATATTTTAGCCATCGTCCTCCGTACCACTGAGGCTTTACCCGCTTGGCTTGCTTGATTGCAGCGCATGTCTCACATTCATGGATAACCTGTGCGATAGTGTCCATGGTCAAGTCCACCACTCGGTCACGAGCCCATCTGTATGTCGCTTCTCTTCCTTGGTGGCCCGAGGTGTCATGGGCCCACCGAGCTATAAAGAGTTCACCCTTATGTTGCCAGTCCAGATCCACCTGAGCCACTTCAATCTTAGCAGCCTGATCTGCGTGGTGGTGGCTTTGATGTTCTTCAGTGGCCCGACTCTTAGGGACGTGGGCGTCCACGTGACAGACTTTTACAGCCAACTGCTCCAGCTGGGCAGCAATATCCTGCCACAATGGGGCAGCCCAGATAGGTTTGCCTCTGCGCTGCCAGTTGTTGTTCTTCCATTGCTGCAGCCACCCCCACAAGGCATTGGCCACCATCCATGACTCGGCGTAAAGATAGAGCACTGGCCACTTCTCTCGACTGGCAATGTCTAAAGCCAGCTGGATGGCTTTCACCTCTGCAAACTGTCTGGACTCACCTTCTCCCTTGGCAGTTTCTGCGACTTGTCGTGTAGGGCTCCATACAGCAGCCTTCCACCTCCGCTGCTTCCGCACAATGCGACAGGACCCATCCGTGAACAGGGCATACTGTTTCTTATCTTCTGGCAGCTGGTTATACAGTGGGGACTCTTCAGCACGTGTCACCTCCTCCTCTGGCGATGCTCCAAAATCTTTGCCTTCTGGCCAGTCCATGATGACCTCCAGAATTCCTGGGCGACTGGGGTTTCCCATTCGGGCACGCTGGGCGGTCAGCGCGACCCACTTACTCCACGTAGCATCGGTGGCATGATGCGTAGAGGGGACCCTCTCTTTGAACATCCAGCCCAGGACCGGCAATCGTGGTGCTAGGAGGAGCTGTGCTTCAGTGCCGACCACTTCTGAAGCAGCTCGAACGCCTTCATAGCTGCCAGAATCTCTTTTTCAGTGGGAGTATAGCGGGCCTCGGATTCTTTGTATCCCCGGCTCCAGAACCCCAGGGGTCGACCTCAAGTCTCCCCTGGTGCTTTCTGCCGGAGACTCCAGGTTGGGCCATTCTCCCCGGCTGCGGTGTAGAGCACGTTTTTAACATCTTGCTCTGATCGGACTGGACCAAGGGCTACAGCATGAACTATCTCCCGTTTAATCTGTTCGAATGCCTGTCGTTGCTCAGGGCCCCTGCCGCGATTGAGAGACGGGACACCTGCTTGATACAAGTAGAATGTTCGTTTTATTGCTGTTATACACATATATTTATACAGACCAAAAGACAGCATGTTCTAAACTGATTGGTTAAGTTTCAAACTAGGCACTCATTAATTGGTTAACACAAACGCTGGGCAGAAACACATTCTTTAAGCTTATCTCAACAGACACATTCCTTAAGTTTATTTTAACTAGGGCAATACTCCCTCCTCCAGGAAGACTCAACACTATCTCGTTTCTTCCCAGGGCTTGTGGCCAACGAGTTCCAGCACATCCTCCTTTATTAATTGCGCCACACTGGTGGCCCTGCTGAGACCTACATCTCCCTCTTCCTGTTGCACGATAAGAATCCTTTTGACTGAGCGTGTTATTAGTTTTTGTAAACACTGTAACAGGCATGGAAGGAGTAATAACAGAAAAATAAAAACAGCCAAAGCATACACTGCCGTCTTTACCAGGCTCCTTAACCATCCAGACAGACCCCATCCTTCAAAAAGTTTATCTAACCAATCCCAGCTGTTATCCTGACAGAGTTGAAGACCCCGTTTTTAAGCTTTTGGATGTTGCCATGGATTGATTCTGAGTGATCAGAAAGATTCATGCAACACATGCCCTCAAAGTCCTCACAGCCATGGCCCTGTGCTAAAAGCAGAAAATCTATGGCAGCTCTATTTTGTAATGTAGCGTGACGAACACTATCTACGTCTAATAAAAGATTCGATAACGCACTGCTAGTAGCATTCGTTTGTTTAGCAAGCCAGCAGCCAAGCTTATCTAATGTTGCCAATGCCTTTCCAGAGGCAGCTCCAGGTAATAGAAGAGAGGCGGCAAAATGTTGACTAAAAGACCAGAATTCTATATTATTGTCACACTCAGGGGTGTAGGCATGAACACCACACTTTGTCCTATGGGAGAGGCGGTGTTGCAAAATCATAGATGTGTTAGGGGTCAATACTGACAAGCGCCCAAGACTACATGGGCCTCCTTTTATATGTGAAGGGATACCGGGCCATGCCCTATCTCCACAAATAAAAAATATCCCTGGAGGCAACAAGAGGGGAGCATTAGTAGACTTAGACAAATTCGTTGCTGTATAATTGCACCAAACAGTGTCATTTTTAAAGATAGGGTGAGCAGGGGAAACATCCCATGCCTTAGATTGATTCTTTCCCGTGTAGTTAAACTTGACGCAGAAGTCCATCTTTACAGACCCTAACAGCTCAATTTCTTGTGGTTCCAGAGTAGCAAGTGGAAGCCCGGGGGTCCAGATGTCCCAACAATCTGTTACATTTCGAGACACCCTTTTAGACGGGAAGATAGACTGAAAAGCTCTGGGGATCGGCCAGTCATTTAGTGGCAAGCCCACAAGACAGGTAGAAAAAGGGTTGTTAGGAGAGGCAGCAGCGAGGCACAAGATGTCCTGTCCCGTAAGATTCGCTAGCGTCACCCATACGTTAACTTTGGGCAATGCAGGCAAAAATGAATAATTAAATGCCTCCCCTATCATAACCATAATCAGGAGTATTATTTTCAGAGCAGTTTTCTGCCCTTTTTCACCTTCTAAGCAAACCGCTTCCTGCGTCGTTCTTTCATTCGATTCCAGTCCTTTTATGTTTATGATTCAACCGTCCTGATTGTCCCGGTCCTCTTGAGGAGATTCACCGACTTGTTGCTCAGAAGGTTGGTCCTGGGTGCGATCCGATTCGTCCTCAGATGGTTGTGGCAATGATTCGCGGAAAGATCGCACGCTTTTCGCTGGAATCCATCGGGGGCCTCTTTCTGTGGGAACACAAGCATAACCTCTGCCCCACGTGATAAGGGGGTAAGGTCCCATGATCTTACCTGTTTTGGGATCTCGGATCAATACCGGAGCCTTGATTGTTGCTTCAAACGAAGCGTTTGTATTAAAATGACGAACTATCGGAGGGTTGCTGTCTAACAGAGAACAACTCAAAAAATTAAAAACATATAAGGCTTTCTGTAGACGTTCCTCAGGGGTAGCAGTCCCTACTCCCCCTTTTTGTTGTTGTAATAAACGTTTTAGAGATTGATGAGAGCGTTCAATTAAAGATTGGCCTGTAGGGGAGTGAGGAATGCCAGTAATGTGAGTAATCCCCCAGGAGTTCAAAAAAGTTTTTGTTGCAGCCGACACGAAGGCAGGGCCGTTGTCCGTCTTGATTTGAGAGGGTATACCTAAAGTGGCAAAGGCACGCATTAAATGGTTTTGAACATCACGTGTCTTTTCTCCTGTGTGGCAGGAGGCAAACAAGGCACCAGAAAAGGTATCAATGGAAGAATGAATACATTTTAGATGACCAAATTTTGAAAAGTGGGTTACATTGGTTTGCCACAGTTGTAAGTTCTGCAGTCCCCTAGGATTAATCCCTCCCGTTATCAACGGAAAGGAGTGTTTTTGACAGTCAGGACACACGGCGATAATATTAGTTGCTTGCTGAGTAGTAAGGCCGAATTGTCATTTAAGACTTCCAGCATTCTGGTGAAAGAAAGAATGGCTGAGTTTAGCTTGTGCTACGCAATCCGGTAATACTTGCACTGGTAATGTAATTATATCAGTTCGTCGATTCCCTTCTGCAATAAAACCAGGTAAAACAGTATGTGTTCTGACGTGCATAACAAAATAGGGATGAGGGCGTGAGTCCAAAAGGAAAATAAACTCCTGCAATAAAGCAAACAATTCAGAATGTGAGACATCACGTAACACAGATGCTTCAGCTCGTTCAACAATTCCTACAACATAAGCTGAGTCAGTAACTATGTTAAGCGGTGTGGACCACTTTCGAAAGACTCGAACAACTGCGGTCAGCTTTACTATTTGAGGAGAACCAGGCACAGTCTCTATATCCGAGTTCCATTGTCCACGCTGGTCATCCCACCACAGGATGACCGATCTATGCGACTTTCCAGAGCCATCCGTAAACACGGTGAGGGCCTGCAAGGGTTAGTTGCTTCTTTTTGGCCTGGACAGAAGATGAAAGTTAGCATTGAGTAGTTTATGAGATGGCGGGTGAGAGGTAAGTTGGCCTGTGTAGCCAGCTATCGTTATACTGAAGGCGTCGGATTGTTGGTGGAGCCACTGTAAATAAGTACTTGCCACAGGCAAACAGATGTAGGCAAAGTCCATCCCTGATAGTGTCAATAAACATTGCCGGGCTCTAATGATTAAGGACGCAAACATCTCGTGCTGTGTTGAAATAGTCTTTGAAGACTGATTGGGTAAGAAAACCCATTCAATAATCAGCAGTGGGTCTGATTTCTGAGAATCCCACTGAAATATTAGCGCATGAGGTTGTCGAGTGGGGTTTAAAATAATCAGAAAAAAGGGTAGCTCGGAAGCCCATCGATGTGCTTGTCGGAGACTAATTGCTGTAGCAACCTTTTGCAGGGAAGTAGTGGCTTCAGGGTCAAGACTGCGGGGGAGCGTAAGTCAGTGTCCCCTTTTAGCAGTCTAAATAAAGGACTTAGGTCCGCATTAGAAATCCCCAACAGTGGTCGGACCCAATTGATTGTTCCCAACAATTTCTGTACATCATGTAAATTTTGTATGTCTGTCTGTATCTGTAGAGGTTGAGGAGTTATAGTTTGGGCCCTGATGCGCCAACCTAAGTATTTCCATGGAGATATTTTTTGAACCTTTTCCGGCGCAATACAGAGGCCTGCCGAGTTAACGGCAGCCATGACAAGAGCTACTGCTTCCTCCATGACCTCGTGAAGTTGTGCAGCCACTAGGATGTCATCCATATAGTGATACAAGAAGACACTGGGCATCGTAGTTCTAACAGGGGTGAGTACTTTAGCTACGTACCACTGACAAATCGTAGGACTATTCTTCATTCCCTGTGGCAGCACAACCCACTGGTGTCTTTGCAATGGGGCTTGCATGTTGACGCTTGGAACTGAAAAGGCAAATTTAGGCGCATCATCTGGATGCAGTGGGATATTAAAACAGCAGTCTTTGAGGTCAATAATAGTCAAGTGCCAATCTCGAGGGATCATAGTAGGGGACGGGAGTCCTGGTTGAAGGGCTCCCATGTCTTCCATAGCGTCATTAATTTTTCTAAGGTCATGGAGTAAGCGCCACTTGCCAGTTTGTTTCTTGATGACAAAGACAGGTGAATTCCAAGGGCTAGTGGAGGGCACAATGTGCCCTCTTGTTAACTGCTCCGTGACTAATTCCTGGAGGGCGCGAAGCTTTTCCAGAGGGAGGGGCCATTGATCTACCCAAATAGGGTCATCGGTTTTCCAAGTTAATTTCAGGGTGTCGCGCACTTCAATGGCCCCATCTAAAAATGGGTCCGAATGGACATTCCCCACTGAGACAGTACGTCGCGCCCCCACAGAACCATAGGAACAGGTAACACAAAAGGCTTAATAGAAGCCGTATGCCCTTCCGGACCTTGGATTTGGATTAATTCCACGCTTTGGTGACTTTTACCAGTTCCCCCAATTCCAGCCAATGTCTGGGAAACGTTAGCCAGAGGCCATTGTGGAGGCCACTTGGCCTGGGATATTACTGTAACATCAGCTCCAGTATCAATAATCCCATTTAGCATTACTTTCCGCCCCCCACGAATAAGGGTACATTGGTACACAGGTCGTTTCTGAGAAATAGACTGTACTCATAAAATTTGTGGGTCCCCCGTAGATCCAAACCCTCCCTGCCTTTGTTGAGGCTGGTTAGGAACTGGGGAGTCCATCACTGTGGGAATCAATACCAATTGTGCTATATGGCTGCCTTTTGGCACCGTGCAGGGAGGAAACAGGGTCCATGCCATGATTTTAATTTCATCAGTACTGTCAGAATCAATGACCCCTGGTAGTACAAAAAGTCCTGACAAGGTGGTAGATGATCTTCCTAACAAAAGCGCTTGAGTTTTTGGGCGTAGGGGCCCCGAAACGTTTGTTAACAATAAGTGAATCGAGGAATCGAGCAACGTTACTGTGTGGGAGGTTGCCAGGTCCAATCCGGCGTTACCGGCTGTTGTTGGATGGAGACTTGAGACACTGCTGGTTCCCTCCATGGGGGTTGGAACGTCGGCTGCGGTACTTGTGTCTGCGCGCGTCGCTGCCCCGCGCTCCGTGATCGGTTTCCCTGTATCGGTTGACCTTGGAAATCATACTTAGACTGACATTGATTAGCATAATGACGCCCTTTTCGGCATCTAGGACAGACCCCAGGGGTCTGGGGCCTGGTACCAGCATTGGTAGCCAAACAGTTCTTTTTCAAATGACCAGGTTTGCTGCAACCATAACAATTTCCAGGCCCCCCAGAGCCGCGCATGGCCGCGAAAGCAGCAGCCATGGCTTCAAATTTATGATCCATAGTGCCAATTCTATTACAAGCCTTTACCATCTCCACTAGTGTGGGGTTTGTATTTGGGAGAGATTTCAGTAACTTTTTACAATCCACATTAGCATTTGCTACAGCCAGTTTTAACAACAAAATCTCCCGCGCTTCCGTATTGTCTATCTGATGCTCCAGAGCTTGCTTCAGCCTGTCAATAAACTGCACATAAGGTTCCCGGGGGTCCTGGGTAATCGTAGTGAAGGTTTTTAGCGGTTTTTGTGAGTCAGGGACCTTAAGAAGGGCTTTTTTAGCTTCTTCACGAGTCGCCTTAAGAGCTTCCCGTTGGATATCCCAGGCTTGAGCCACCGGATCAGAGTGTTGACCCGTGCCAGTAAGGTGTTCTATAGTCAGCGCAGCTATAGCTGCATTGCCGTGACCCACGTAAGTCATAAGAAGTGCCTGTAGTCCCCCCCTCCAGTGTGACTCCCACAGGGAGTACTGTGTCGGAGTCAGTAACAGTTGCGCTAAAGATTTTAAATCATGCGGAGTCATAATATAAGTGTCAAAACCAGAAGATAGTAAACTTGCAAAATACAGGGAAGAAAGCCCGTGCTCAGTAACAGTACGACGCAGTTCCTTAATTACCGGGAAGGATAAAGCCTCCCACTGTGCCCCCCGACCCTGATGAATCACGGGGGCTACAATTGTTTTAGCGATTTCTAACTCCCCCTCCTTCAAGGCTTGGCGTTTTATATCAGCCCACACATCACGCGGGTTAGGGGGGTAGAGATCCGGTTCTTTTTCAGGATCCACCGGACCCGGGTCAAAAGGATCCCCCCCCGGGGGGTATCCTGCAGCACACACTCCTAAAGGTTTGTTCTCCGGCAGCACCGGAGGCGCTGTGGGAGAGTTGTCTCCCTCCCCTGCTTTGTCCTTATGATTTTTCTCTTGCGCTTTTAAGGTCTCAAAAACACTCCTCCACCAGGGGAGTATACGCTGCGCTTCAGAGTTCCCTGTCGTTGCCGCGTCCCATAGTTTCACCCCCACATCGTCCCAAAGTTCCCGCGTAAAGATAGTACACGCAGTTACAGTGGGCATCTTCACCTGTACCCATTTAAGTATCAGTTTAAGATCCTGCCCAGAAATATTCTTTCCATGTCTTTTAAGGAGAGCTTTCATAAGCTCATAAACGTCTCTCTCTGGGGAAGACGTCTGACTTCCCATGTTTCCCACAGCTCACCTCTCTGCTCCAGAGGGATTGTTTAGGCCGGCTCCTGCTTCCTTTCAGCAGCTCATTCAACGTCCTGTGGGACTCGCAGCATGCCACACACTAGGTGGTTCTCTCCGAATCACGTCGGGGTCACCAATTTGCCGCGATTGAGAGAGAGGACACCTGCTTGATACAAGCAGAATGTTCGTTTTATTGCTGTTATACACATATATTTATACAGACCAAAAGACAGCGTTTCTAAACTGATTGGTTAAGTTTCAAACTAGGCACTCATTAATTGGTTAACACAAACGCTGGGCAGAAACACATCCTTTAAGCTTATCTCAACAGACACATTCCTTAAGTTTATTTTAACTAGGGCAATACTCCCTCCTCCAGGAAGACTCAACACTATCTCGTTTCTTCCCAGGGCTTGTGGCCAACGAGTTCCTGCACATCCTCCCTTATTAATTGCGCCACACTGGTGGCCCTGCTGAGACCTACAGGCGCCATTCAAAATCATTCTTCTTCCGGGTCACGTGGTACAGAGGACTCACAATCTGGCTGTAATTTGGGATGTGCATCCTCCAAAAACCCACAACACCCAGGAAGGCCTGCGCTTCCTTTTTGCTGGTTGGTGGAGACATAGCTGCTATTTTGTTGATGACATCCATTGGGATTTGACGGTGCCCATCCTGCCATTTTATCCCCAAAAACTGGATCTCTTGAGCAGGTCCCTTGACTTTACTTCGCTTAATGGCGAAACCGGCTTTCAGAAGCATCTGAACTATTTTCTCCCCTTTCTCATAAACTTCCTCTGCTGTGTCACCCCATACAATGATGTCATCGATGTACTGCAGATATTCTGGAGCTTCACCCTTTTCCAGTGCAGTCTGGATTAGTCCATGGCAAATGGTGGGACTGTGTTTCCACCCCTGGGGCAGTCGATTCCAGGTGTACTGGACGCCCCTCCAGGTGAAAGCAAACTGTGGCCTGCACTCTGCTGCCAAAGGGATGGAGAAGAATGCATTAGCAATGTCAATTGTAGCGTACCACTTGGCTGCCTTTGACTCCAGCTGATACTGAAGTTCTAGCATGTCTGGCACGGCAGCACTCAGCGGCGGTGTGACTTCATTCAGGCCACAGTAGTCTATTGTCAGTCTCCACTCTCCAGTAGATTTTCTCACTGGCCATATGGGACTATTAAAGGGTGAGCGAGTTTTGCTGATCACTCCTTGACTCTCCAGCTGGCGGATCAGCTGATGAATGGGGAGAAAGGAGTCTCGGTTGGTACGATACTGTCGCCGGTGCACCGTTGTGGTCGCGACTGGCACCTGTTGTTCTTCAACCCTCAGCAACCCCACAACGGAAGGATCCTCCGAGAGACCAGGCAAAATGGACAGCTGTTTAATTTCTTCCGTCTCCACAGCAGCTATGCCAAAAGCCCACCGATACCCCCTTGGGTCCTTGAAATACCCTTTCCTGAGATAGTCTGTCCCAAGGATGCACGGAGCCTCGGGGCCAGTTACAATGGGGTGCTTCTGCCACTCCTGCCCAGTGAGGCTCACTTCAGCCTCCAATACACTCAGCTCTTGGGACCCCCCTGTCACTCCCGAAATGCAAATGGACTCTGACCCTTTGAACTCTGATGGCATTAAAGTACACTGTGCACCAGTGTCCACTAGAGCTTTATACTCTTGTGGATCTGACGTGCCAGGCCACCAAATCCACACCGTCCAATAAACCCGGTTGTCCCTTTCCTCCACCTGGCTGGAGGCAGGGCCCCTCTAATCCTCGTCAGAGAATCTGCAGCTCACCTGCTGTAAAAATGACTTGGAGGTCCCCTCCAGAGGATCGGAATCAAGGTCGAACTGTCTACATGGTCTGGAGAGCTGGCTGCTGGAAACTGGAGCGGCATTTTTCCTAACAGAATTCCCTTTTGTGATTGTTTTATCTCACAACTCATGCACTCGTGCCTCTAGACTTGAGGTGGGTTTTCCATCCCACATCCTCATGTCCTCTCCGTCGTCACGCAGGTAGAACCACAGGGTGCCCCGGGGTGTGTAGCCTGTGTATTCCCTCTCCTGAGCAGGGAAACGCTTGCCCCTAATAGCTGAGACGCTGGCCCGTACAGGTGGGGAGTAGGACCTACTCTCTTTCATTTGGCGGACCTCCCGGGCCAGTTTCTCCACAGCTGAGACAAGGGAGGAAGGGAGACTTTCCTCATGTTGCCGGAGTCTGACAGCCACCTCATCCACTGTTGGTGCGTCTTTACCTTTCCAGTTTACAACTGCCAGTGAGTTGGCATATGAGGAGGGTGCGCTCCGCACAAACTTCCTCCACATAGATGCTGTGCACTGGACTTCATCTGGGTCTGTGGGTACCTGCTCATCGTCTGTGTCACAGTAAACCAGCTCCCGCACAGCTAATTCCCTCAGGTACTGAATACCCCTTTCCATATTGATCCACTTGCCAGGATAGCATACAGAATCGTCACTGAAGGGGTACCTCTCCCTCACGCCTGACAGAAGCCTCCTCCAGAGGCTGAGGATTTGTTCCTTTTTCCCAATGGCCTTGTCAATGCCCCCATCCCTGGCCAGGGATCCCAGCTGCTTGGCTTCCTTGCCCTCTAACTCCAAGCTGCTGGCCCCATTATCCCAGCACCGCAGCAGCCAGGTGACAATGTGCTCGCCTGGGTGGCGGCTGAAATCTTTCCGCATGTCTCGCAGCTCGCCCAGGGACAGGGACCGGGTGATGATCTCTGTCTCTATCTCCCGCGATGACCCTGGCTCATCGTCATCCCTCCCGGAGCGATCTGCTCTCTTTGCATCTTTCTTTAGTTTTACGGGGGCGACTGCTGCCGGCACAGGTTGGTCACTGGGCTCAGTCACTGTGCCTGGGGCTGGGGCTGCAGCAGCTGCCGTGCCCGTCGGGGGAGCCGGGACAACGCCAGTGGCTGCAGCAGCCGTGGTGCCGGTCGGGGGGGCTGTGACTGCCTGCTGGGCTGGAGGGGCTGCAGGGCCGGCTGGGGGGCAGCGCCAGCCGCAGTGCCTGCTGCTTCATTCCCCCCCCCTTCCCCTTTAGAGCACTGAATCAGGTTGAACAGGGCAGCTCGGTAGGCGTGGGCCAGACCCCAGCACGTTGCGGTGATTTGTGTCTCTCTGGAGTTCCCAGGGTGGCAGCACACTTTTTGCAGATATTTTACTAGTTTGTCCAGATTCTGTATTTGCTCAGGGGTGAGTTTAAAACACACCGGGGGTGCCCACTGCCCTAGACACCTGCCCATGCTGTCCCACACACCCAGCCACTCACAGCTATCCGGCCCCGGGGCAGGTCTCTGTACGATGTTCTTAACGACTTGTTTAGCCCTAAACAAGACCCAAAATCCATTCAGGAGGCAGAACAAAATGAGAGTGCTGCCCTGAGCATCCCACGGGTACTCGAGGTTCTCAAAAGCCGTTAGGACCAGCCTGAGGGAGAGAGGGGGGGCGAAAGAGTGGGGGAAGGTATCCCCTCCGGTTTTCCCCGCAGACTGGGTTCGATTATTAACAAATTCCAAGACATAGGGTCCGAGGTACGGAAATGATCACAGTGCCACATGCAAATACAAGCCTAATTTCATGCACATTGACGTTATCTTGTCATAAGTCGATATCGTACAGTACAGTAAAATCATAATCCTGATCCTTTTCCCCGCGATGATGAACAGCACCACAGGGAACAAGTACAGCAAATACGGATTCAAAAGCCACAGCCATCTCATGAAAGACAGAAACATTTTTACCGGCGACTATTTTAACACAGAAAAATGCGTATAACAAAATTTAACAAAATGTAAGAAAGCAGTTTTAACACACACTGCTCAGCCCTGCCGTTATCCCCGCCCCACGCCTGGGCGCCAAATTAATGTTTTGGTTTCAGCTGCCGCCGGCAACAAAAGCGCCACGCGGCCGCCCCTCCCCCCGCCGGGCTGCGGAGGAGAATGGAAAGAAAGAGGCAGAAACCGGTGGGTCGGGATAAGGGCAGTTTAACAGAACAGCAAACAGAGGGAAACAGGAACAGCGATACAGATAAGGGGAAAACACGACAAAAACAGACCCGCTCTCTCGGACCGCACCGGCGCCGCACGCTCCCGAGCCGCAAGTGAGTTCCCGCCGCTCCGCCCCCCCCCCCTCCACCGGAACCCAGCGTGACGGCACATGGTATGGAATACCCGGCTCTGTTTGGCCAGGTGGGGTCAGCCCCCACCCCCCGGCTGTGTCCCTTCCTGGATTCTGGTGAAAATTAACCCTGTCCTGGCCAAACCAAGGACAGGTTTCTCCCATACTGGTATATTCTGCTGTCATTTAGACATCTAGAGAATGAATTCTTTGTTTAGCTTTGCTTGCACATGCAGCTTTTTCTTTACCTATTAAGCTGTCTTTATCTCAGCTCACAAGTTTTCTCACTTTTACCCTTCCACTTCTCTCCTCCATCCCACTAGTGGGGAGTGAGCAAGCATCTGTGTCTGTGTGGGGCCTAACTGCCTACTGGGGTTAAGCCACAATGGTGAAGCTCTTGCTACGCGGAAAGTCATACTACACAGAGAAATTCATACCACACGGAAACTTGGTTGAGAAACCATCTAAGTCAACAAATAAGAAACGCTTAAGGGAGGAGTGATGACAAGACTGTCCTGCAAATTCTTCAAAGATAATTTCAAATCAAAGGGAGATATCTCAGCAGCTCTCAAAACTTCCTTGGACTTAGGTATCTGAAAATAGTTCAACTTATTTTCAAGATACAAACCCAGAATAGAGCGCCATTACACACCGGTTGTGGCTCTTTCAGCCTGTCTTCATGAAAATACTCAACTTTATTGTAATTAGTCATTGAAAAAAGATGTGGATTTGACCTTCTGCACACCAAATAAGTGCCTTAAAAACCCACGCTACAGAGTAAATCTACTAGCGTTTTACTTGTACTGTGATCTGATTTTATTTAAATTCATCATTATTTATAAAATACACGAGATCTAGTAAAGAGAAGTGCAATATTACAGCTCAGCAGTTTTGGTTCTCTTGAATAATGGTATCTGAATTCCTGCAGTCTTTGTTGTTGGTTTTTTTTCTTCTGGGTATTTCAGATAGCTCACTGTTATGGTCTCCTTTTTTGCATTTACTTTCACAGTCTCCATTAGTTAAGGTTCACACATTTTCAGGGCCCTCCTTAGACATGCTGTTTCAGTTCTCTTCTATTGTCTGCAACCGATCTTCAATTTCTACCTGTTTCTTTCATTTTCAAATTAGCATGTTTATTTTATGAGCTGCATCATTCTGAAATAAGATTTCTGAACCTTTGGAGACAGTTAGTCTATTTCTATTCATTTTGATCACATCAAACACACACTTGCATGCACAATTAGGAATTGCTTGTTTGTAGCCATTGAGCTTTTTTTTAGTTACAAACTTCAGTCTTGTTCTGGTTTGGCTGCGGCCGGCAACAAAAGCGCCACGTGGCCGCCCCTCCCCCCGCCGGGGTGCGGCGGAGAATGGAAAGAAAGAGGCAGAAACTGGTGGGTCGGGATAAGGGCAGTTTAACAGAACAGCAAACAGAGGGAACAGAAACAACAACGGTACAGAAAAGGGGAATACACAAAACAAACTGCACAACCCAGAGAGCCGCTCCCACCGCTGTGCGCTCCCAAGCCGCGAGTCAGTTCCCACCACCCAGCTCCCCCCCACCCGAACCCGGCATGACGGCACATGGTATGGAATACCCGGCTCTGTTTGGCCAGGTGGGGTCAGCCCCCACCCCCCGGCTGTGCCCCTTCCTGGAGTCCGGTGAAAATTAACCCTGTCCTGGCCGAACCCAGGACATTATCCACCCCTTATTCCATACCATCTACGTCATGCCCAGGTCCCCCATTGTCCAGTTGATCACCACCACTTCTCCTGTCTCCAGATATCATTCCCTCAGTCTATGGATCATCACTCTAAAGTGTCCGTTGAGTTCATTTAATCCATGACTTCAGGCTCCATCTGTCGTAATGGTCTTCCGTGGCAGGAGAGGTGATGTGTGGTGATGGGTGGTCACTTGCTGCATCTGGAGCTCACAGCTGATATTATCTGGTGCGGCCCATGCCCGCAGTCTGCAGGTTGGAGATGTCGATCTCGATGAAGTTGCTGGATGCCAGTAGTTGAAAACCAGGTCCAGTTCCATCATCGCTGTGCTCTGCTAGGGTTCATCAAAAAGTCCATCCTTCTTTAATCTGGATGATTCTTACTATAATACTACTGGTATAACATATAACAATTATAACAGTGATAACAGACAGTGACAAGGTTATTTAACAATTAACTTTATACAATTAATTTATGGACTATTCTCACCCAAAATCAAATCCCCATGAGGTACACATCGGACTTCCCCATCCTTCCGCATTACCCACCAGGCACACCCAGGTCCTTGAGAAAAGGCAATCCCCCGGACGGGCTTGCCTTTGCCCGAGGCAGGACTAACCCAAACTGTCTTCCCTAACACGTTCCGCATGTGCACTACAGGGACTTTATCCCCTTCTACGGGGCGCTAAGGTTTTGACTGGGCAGGACCAGCCCTGTTGGTGGACCCTCTGAGGTTAACCAAGCAGGTGGCCTTTGCTAAATGAGTATCCCAATTTTTGAAAGTCCCACCTCCCATTGCCCTCAAAGTGGTTTTTAGCAGTCCATTGTAACGTTCGATCTTTCCAGAGGCTGGTGCATGGTAGGGGATGTGATACACCCACTCGATACCATGTTCTTTGGCCCAGGTGTCTACGAGGCTGTTATGAAAGTGAGTCCCGTTGTCCGACTCAGTTCTCTTGGGAGTGCCATGTCGCCACAGGACTTGTTTTTCCAGGCCCAGGATGGTATTCCGGGCGGTGGCATGGGGCACAGGGTAGGTTTCCAGCCATCCGGTGGTGGCCTCCACCATTGTGAGTACATAGCGCTTGCCTTGGCGGGTTTGTGGCAGTGTGATGTAGTCAATCTGCCAAGCCTCCCCATATTTATATTTTAGCCATCGTCCTCCATACCACTGAGGCTTTACCCACTTGGCTTTCTTGATTGCAGCGCATGTTTCACATTCATGGATAACCTGTGCAATGGTGTCCATGGTCAAGTCCACCCCTCGGTCACGAGCCCATCTGTATGTCGCGTCTCTTCCTTGGTGGCCCGAGGTGTCATGGGCCCACCGAGCTATAAAGAGTTCACCCTTATGTTGCCAGTCCAGATCCACCTGAGCCACTTCAATCTTAGCAGCCTGATCTACGTGGTGGCTGTTTTGATGTTTCTCAGTGGCCCGACTCTTAGGGACGTGGGCATCCACGTGATGGACTTTTACAGCCAACTGCTCCAGACTGGCAGCAATATCCTGCCACAATGGGGCAGCCCAGATAGGTTTGCCTCTGCGCTGCCAGTTTTTCTTCTTCCATTGCTGCAGCCACCCCCACAAGGCATTGGCCACCATCCATGACTCGGCGTAAAGATAGAGCACTGGCCACTTCTCTCGACTGGCAATGTCTAAAGCCAGCTGGATGGCTTTCACCTCTGCAAACTGGCTGGACTCACCTTCTCCCTTGGCAGTTTCTGCGACTTGTCGTGTAGGGCTCCATACAGCAGCCTTCCACCTCCGCTGCTTCCGCACAATGCGACAGGACCCATCCGTGAACAGGGCATACTGTTTCTTATCTTCTGGCAGCTGGTTATACAGTGGGGACTCTTCAGCACGTGTCACCTCCTCCTCTGGCGATGCTCCAAAATCTTTGCCTTCTGGCCAGTCCATGATTACCTCCAGAATTCCTGGGCGACTGCGGTTTCCCATTCGGGCACGCTGGGCGGTCAGCGCGACCCACTTACTCCACGTAGCATCGGTGGCATGATGCGTAGAGGGGACCCTCTCTTTGAACATCCAGCCCAGGACCGGCAATCGTGGTGCTAGAGAAGCTGTGCTTCAGTGCCGACCACTTCTGAAGCAGCTTGAATGCCTTCATATGCTGCCAGAATCTCTTTTCCAGTGGGAGTATAGCGGGCCTCGGATCCTTTGTATCCTCGGCTCCAGAACCCCAGGGGTTGACCTCGAGTCTCCCCTGGTGCTTTCTGCCGGAGACTCCAGGTTGGGCCATTCTCCCCGGCTGCAGTGTAGAGCAGGATTTTAACATCTTGCCCTGACTAGAGTGGACCAAGGGCTACGGCATGAACTATCTCCCGTTTAATCTGTTGAAATGCCTGTCGTTGCTCAGGGCCCCATTCAAAATCATTCTTCTTCCGGGTCACGTGGTACAGAGGACTCACAATCTGGCTGTAATTTGGGATGTGCATCCTCCAAAAACCCACAACACCCAGGAAGGCCTGCGCTTCCTTTTTGCTGGTTGGTGGAGACATAGCTGCTATTTTGTTGATGACATCCATTGGGATTTGACGGTGCCCATCCTGCCATTTTATCCCCAAAAACTGGATCTCTTGAGCAGGTCCCTTGACTTTACTTTGCTTAATGGCGAAACCGGCTTTCAGAAGCATCTGAACTATTTTCTCCCCTTTCTCATAAACTTCCTCTGCTGTGTCACCCCATACAATGATGTCATCGATGTACTGCAGATATTCTGGAGCTTCACCCTTTTCCAGTGCAGTCTGGATTAGTCCATGGCAAATGGTGGGACTGTGTTTCCACCCCTGGGGCAGTCGATTCCAGGTGTACTGGACGCCCCTCCAGGTGAAAGCAAACTGTGGCCTGCACTCTGCTGCCAAAGGGATGGAGAAGAATGCATTAGTGATGTCAGTTGTAGCGTACCACTTGGCTGCCTTTGACTCCAGCTGATATTGAAGTTCTAGCATGTCTGGCACGGCAGCACTCAGCGGTGGTGTGACTTCATTCAGGCCACAGTAGTCTATTGTCAGTCTCCACTCTCCAGTAGATTCTCTCACTGGCCATATGGGACTATTAAAGGGTGAGCGAGTTTTGCTGATCACTCCTTGACTCTCCAGCTGGCGGATCAGCTGATGAATGGGGAGAAGGGAGTCTTGGTTGGTACGATACTGTCGCCGGTGCACCGTTGTGGTTGCGATTGGCACCTGTTGTTCTTCAACCCTCAGCAACCCCACAACGGAAGGATCCTCCGAGAGACCAGGCAAAATGGACAGCTGTTTAATTTCTTCCGTCTCCACAGCAGCTATGCCAAAAGCCCACCGATACCCCTCTGGGTCCTTGAAATACCCTCTCCTAAGATAGTCTGTCCCAAGGATGCACGGAGCCTCGGGGCCAGTTACAATGGGGTGCTTCTGCCACTCCTGCCCAGTGAGGCTCACTTCAGCCTCCAATACACTCAGGTCTTGGGACCCCCCTGTCACTCCAGAAATGCAAATGGACTCTGACCCTTTGAACTCTGATGGCATTAAAGTACACTGTGCACCAGTGTCCACTAGAGCTTTATACTCTTGTGGATCTGACATGCCAGGCCACCAAATCCACACCGTCCAATAAACCCGGTTGTCCCTTTCCTCCACCTGGCTGGAGGCAGGTGTTAAAGATTTTATCCTCACACGAGTGGGTTACATTAGGTATTGCTTTATTCACAGCTCAAAGTTGGGCCATCACCTCAGTGAGTGGCAAAGCTTAACTCGCTAGACCAGTTTATACACATTTATTAAAATGATTATATCAAGTCTAGAATCTTCATAAGTTTCTAAGCAAATGTTCCATTCCTTTAAGTACATCATTTATTAAGTTCTTTGTATTCTTCTGTCTTCGTAGAATTCACCCTCACGTGTTTCAGGCCTTGCTTGGTTTCAGGGTCGTCTCGGAGTCATCGTCTGTCCTTCATCTTCTTTAGTGAATTCTGTTTGATAGAATCCATACAATTGATTTCTATCCCAATTGCAACATACCAACTGAATGGTTTCTTAACACAGCAGTGTTTACACAGCTGAATCTATGTTCTAGTTCTATGATTTTATTCTATTCTATAATAAATCTTTATAATCAATTTCTAACAGCAGGGCCCCTCTAATCCTGGTCAGAGAATTTGCCGCTCACTTGCTGTAAGAATGACTTGGAGGTCCCTTCAAGAGGATCGGAATCAAGATCAAACTGTCTACGTGGTCTGGAGAGCTGGCTGCTGGAAACTGGAGCGGCATTTTTCCTAACAGAATCCCATTTTGTGATTGTTTTATCTCACAACTCACGCACTCGTGCCTCTAGGGCTGAGGTAGGTTTTCCATCCCACTTCCTCATGTCGTCTCCATCGTCACGCAGGTAGAACCACAGGGTGCCCCGGGGTGTGTAGCCTCTGTATTCCCTCTCCTGAGCAGAGGAACGCTTGCCCCTAATAGCTGAGATGCTGGCCCGTACAGGTGGGGAGTAGGACCTATTCTCTTTCATTTGCCGGACCTCCCGGGCCAGTTTCTCCACAGCTGAGACAAGGGAGGAAGAGAGACGTTCCTCATATTGCAGGAGTCGGACAGCCACCTCATCCACTGTTGGTGCCTCTTTACCTTTCCAGTTTACAACTGCCAGTGAGTTGGCATATGAGGAGGGTGCGCTCCGCACAAACTTCCTCCACATAGATGCTGTGCACTGGACTTCATCTGGGTCTGTGGGTACCTGCTCATCGTCTGTGTCACAGTAAACCAGCTCCCGCACAGCTAATTCCCTCAGGTACTGAATACCCCTCTCCATATTGGTCCACTTGCCAGGATAGCATACAGAATCGTCACTGAAGGGGTATCTCTCCCTCACGCCTGACAGAAGCCTCCTCCAGAGGCTGAGGACTTGGTCCTTTTTCCCAATGGCCTTGTCAATGCCCCCATCCCTGGCCAGGGATCCCAGCTGCTTGGCTTCCTTGCCCTCTAACTCCAAGCTGCTGGTCCCGTTATCCCAGCACCGCAGCAGCCAGGTGGCAATGTGCTCGCCTGGGTGGTGGCTGAAATCTTTCCGCATGTCTCGCAGCTCGCCCAGGGACAGGGACCGGGTGATGATCTCTGTCTCTATCTCCCGCGATGACCCTGGCTCATCGTCATCCCTCCCGGAGCAATCTGCTCTCTTTGCGTCTTTCTTTAGTTTTACGGGGGCGACTGCTGCCGGCACAGGTTGGTCACTGGGCTCAGTCACTGTGCCTGGGGCTGGGGCTGCAGCAGCTGCCGTGCCCGTCGGGGGAGCCGGGACAACGCCAGTGGCTGCAGCAGCCGTGGTGCCGGTCGGGGGGGCTGTGACTGCCTGCTGGGCTGGAGGGGCTGCAGGGCCGGCTGGGGGGCAGCGCCAGCCGCAGTGCCTGCTGCTTCGTTCCTCCCCCTTCCCCTTTAGAGCACTGAATCAGGTTGAACAGGGCAGCTCGGTAGGCGTGGGCCAGACCCCAGCACATTGCGGTGATCTGTGTCTCTCTGGAGTTCCCAGGGTGGCAGCACACTTTTTGCAGGTGTTTTACTAGTTTGTCCAGATTCTGTATTTGCTCAGGGGTGAGTTTAAAAGACAACTCCACTTCCTGGGCTGCATCAAAAGCAGCACAGCCTGCAGATCGAGGGAGGTGATTCTGCCCCTCTACTGTCCTCTGGTGAGACCCCACCTGGAGCCCTGTGTCCAGCTCTGGAGCCCTCAGCACAGGAAAGACATGGACCTGTGGGAGCGGGTCCAGAGGAGGGCCACAAAGATGATCAGAGGAATGGAACACTTCTCCAAATGAAGAAAGGCTGAGAGAGTTGGGGTTGTTCAGCCTGGAGAAGAGGAGGATCCGGGGAGACCTTACAACAGCCTTCTAGTACCTGAAGGGGACCTATAAGAAAGCTGAAGAGGGACTTTTGAAAAGGGCCTGTAGTGATAGGACAAGAGGCAATGTCTTCAGGCTGAAAGAGGGTAGCTTTAGATTAGACATAAGAAATTCTTTACCATGAGTGTTGTGAGGCACTGGAACAAGTTGCCTGGAGAAGTTGTGGATTCCTGCTCCCTGAAAGTGTTCAAGGCCAGGCTGGATGGGGCTTTGAGCAACCTGGTCTAGTGGAAGGTGTCCACGTTCACACAGGAGTGTTGGAGCTAGATGATTTTTAAGGCCCCCTCCAACCAAAATCATTCTATGATTCTATGTATATATTTATTTAATACCTTGTAAAATCATTCTATCAATGTGTGAGAGCTGTCATCTTGTGCTGCTGATCTGTTACTGCTTTGATATCTAGCATGCTTTGCAACCTTTTATTTCATAGGATGACTAAATTTGGAGAATAAGAAATAACATTGCTTGCCTTTTAGTTCCCAGGTTAAAGTGCTAAAACTAACATTTAATGTTGAGCTAGACAATTTTAATTTTCAAATAAAAATGTTGAATCAGAGAGTGTACTACCAACAAGTAGATGATAAGTATGGAGTTTTGTGTAGGCTCCATATCTATGGTTCACTTCCCAAAGCTGAAATACGCTTGAAAATGACTGAATATGAAAATAATAAAACCTGTATCCTCAAATATCAGATTTTTTGCTCTTGGCTGTGTTTTATGGAGGGAAAGGAGGAAACAGAAACGTGGAAATGAATTATCACCTAAAGTTAGCTAACTCATGATAAAGTCCAAATTGAGAGAAGGTTCTTGTTAGTGTTAGAGTTAAGAGGCAGTATTATAGCCCACTTAGGCTTAAACATGCATTTTTAACTCCAGCGCACTTTACAGTCTTCACAAGACTACATATTCTCTTCTCCCTGCCCCCTGCAATCTTACCCTCAGCTCAGCAAATTCAGTATGTACTTACTTGATACTCTTTCTGTGCCCTGCAAAATGGCTCAAGCATTTCCCAGCATTTCTTGCCTACAGAGAGCTGCAAATATTAAGGACACAAAAGCCATTTACCATAGTAGTATTTGAGATTATCTTTGAAGATTGGGAGCTAATTGGTCACACTAAGACAAACAAAATGTAGTGTTATTGTTCCCATTTTGCATATGATGGAACTGAGATACAGAGTTGAGCTGCCCAAGGAAATTAAAGTATTTGGCAGCACAATGGCTGTCACATTAACATCACTTTAGTATATACCTGAGACAGAGTGGTATAGTAAGTAAAAGAAATGTCTTTTCCTCAATATGTCCTACTGCATATATACAATATGTACTGGATGGACTCAGATCAACTTCAGGGGCATGCAGACATCCAAAAGGACCTTGTCAGGCTGGACAAATGAGCTGGCAGGAACCTCATGAAGTTCAACAATGGGAAGTGCGAAGTCTTGCACCTGGGAAGGACAAATCCCATGCACCAATATATGCTGGGGGCAACCCAGCTGGAAAGCAGCTTCGCAGAAAAGGACCTCGAGGTCCTTTTGGACACCAAGCTGCCCACGAGCCAACAACGTGCCCTTGGTACAAAGAAGGCTAGTAGTATCCTGGTCTGCATTAGGAGGAATGTTGTCAGCAGGCTGAGGGAGGTGATCCTTCCTCTCTACTCAGCTACGGCGAGGCCACACCTGGAGTCCTGTGTCCAGTTGTGGGCTCCCCAGTACAATGGAGACATGGACATACTGGAGACAGTCACAGAAACACAGAATCACAGAATGCTAGGGTTTGGAAGGGACCTCTGGGGATCATCTGGTCCAAATCCCCTGCCAAAGCAGGGTCACCCACAGCAGGCTGCACAGGACCTCCTCCAGGCGGGTTTTGAATATCTCCAGAGAAGGAGAATCCACAGCCTCTCAGGGCAGCCTGTTCCAGTGCTCTGTCAACCTCAAGAGTGAAGAAGTGTTTCCTCATGTTCAGATGGAACTTCCTCTGCTTCAGTTTGTGCTTATTGCCCCTTGTCCTGTCGCTGGGCACCACTGAAAAGAACCTGGCCCCATCCTCCTGACACCCAGCCTTAAGATATTTATAGGCATTTATAAGGTCCTCTGTCAGCCTTCTCTTCTTCAGGCTGAACAAGCCCAGCTCCCTCAGCTTTTCCTTGTAGGAGAGATGGTCCAATCCCCTCATCATCCTCGTAGCCCTCTGCTGGACTCCCTCCAGTATTTCCTCATCTTTCTTGAACTGGGGAGCCCAGAACTGGACCCAGTACTCCAGATGGGGCCTCACTAGGGCAGAGTAGAGGGGGAGAAGAACCTCCCTCGACCTGCTGGCCACACTCTTCTTAATGCACCCCAGGATGCCATTGGCCTTTTTGGCACAGTCCACCAAAGGGACACTAACATGATTAAGGAACTGGAGGATTTCTCTTATCAGGAGAGGCTGAGAGAGAAGGGACTGTTCAGACTGGAGAAGAGAAGGCTCAGGGGGGATCCATCAATCTGCACAAATACCTGAAAGGCGGATGCAAAAAGGACAAAGCCAGGCTCTTCTCAATGGTGCCCAGTAACAGGACAAGAGGCAGCAGGCACAAACTGAAACACAAAAGGCTCTTTCTGAACTTCAGGAAACACTCTTTTTTTGAGGATGACTGAGCACTGGAGCAGGCTGCCCAGAGAGTTTGCAGAGTCTCCATTCTTGGAGATACTCTAAAGCGGTCTGGACATGGTCCTGGACAGCATATTCTAGGTGACCCATTTTCGGCGAAGCTACTGAAGGTGAAGGGTTCTGGAGCAGAGGCTCGCGCCGAGGGACCCTTTCTCCGGCGGCAAAACCGCAGCGGCGAGGCGGCAAAAAGCGCCGAGAGAGAGAGGAGACCCCAGCCCCCCCCCCCCCCAGCGGGAAAGCGGGAAGTGCCAACGAGCAGCAGCTCTGACTCAGCGGGGGCGGAGTCGAGTGTGACAGCGGCCAAACCCCCTCAGGGATAAGAGCAGCCCCCAGGGAGCGCGAGCGACCAGGAGCGCGGGCGAACAGAGCCGGCAAACAGAGCCGGCAAACAGAGCCGGCAAACAGAGCCGGCAAACAGAGCCGGCAAACAGAGCCGGCAAACAGAGCCGGCAAACAGAGCCGGCAAACAGAGCCAGCAAACAGAGGCAGCGCAGCAGCCCGGGAGCGGCGCAGCAGTTTGCGCAGCAGTTCGCGCGGGCAGGGCGAGCGGGGAAGGCGACTGGCAGGGTACAGCCGCCCCTTCTGGCTACTCGAGTAGTGGGCATCGCTCTTCCAGGAGATATTCTAGCCATGGTTACCACCCGTGGTAAAGATGTGGCTCGAATGAGTGTGGGGACCCAGACGGAGGCCCCATGCAAGAACGCGGGTGTCCAGGTCTCTGGCTGCAGGGAGTGCCTGAGCCTGGCGCTCGTACCGGAGGACAGCAGAGACAACGGCTGTGTTCGGTGCGAGCAGGTGAATGACCTGCTCAGCCTGGTGGCAGAACTGAAGGAGGAAGTGGAGAGGCTGAGGAGCATCCGGGAGTGTGAGAGGGAGATCGACTGGTGGAGCCGCACCCTGCCCTCCCTGAGGCAGCGGCAGCAGGAGGCGGCTCCACAGAAAGCAGAGAACCCCCATCCCTCTTGCCACCGAGCAGAAAGAGGGGGCCTAAGAGTTGGGGGGGAATGGAAACAGGTCCCTGCTCGGGGGGGCAAGCGAATTTCCCCCCAGCCTCCCTCACCTGCTCAGTTGCCCTTAAGCAACAGGTATGGGGCTCTGGAATGTGAGGGACTGGCCACAGAGGATGTGGGTGAAGGTGAGGCTCCATCCAGGGGGTTGCCTAGACCGAGTCAGACAGCCCCACGTATTACAACTGCCTCAACTAAGAAAAAGAGGAGGGTCATTGTCATAGGTGATTCCCTTCTGAGGGGAACAGAGGGCCCGATCTGCCGACCGGACCCATCCCACAGGGAAGTCTGCTGCCTCCCTGGGGCCCGGGTGAGGGATGTTGCGAAGAAACTCCCTGGTCTGGTGCGGCCTTCTGATTACTACCCCCTCTTGGTAATGCAGGTTGGCGGAGACGAGGTAGCAGAAAGAAGTCCCAAGGCCATCAAAAGGGACTTCAGGGCACTGGGGCGACTGGTTGAGGGATCAGGGGCGCAGGTGGTGTTTTCCTCCATCCCATCAGTGGCAGGGGACAGCACTGAAAGGGGCAGGAAAACTCACCTGGTTAACAGGTGGCTCAGGGACTGGTGCCATCGGTCAAATTTTGGCTTTTTTGATCATGGGGAGGTATACACAGCACCGGGCCTGCTGGCAACAAGTGGAGTTCAGCTATCACAAAGGGGGAAAAGAATTCTTGGCCACGAGCTGGCGGGGCTCATTGAGAGGGCTTTAAACTAGGTTCGAAGGGGGAAGGGGATATTGCCCAGCTCACTAGGGATGAGCCTAGGCTTGGAGTGCCAAGGCCAGGGGTGAGATTGACAGCCCAGCTCAAGTGTGTTTACACCAATGCACGTAGTATGGCCAATAAACAGGAGGAGCTGGAAGCCATTATACAGCAGGACGGCTACGACTTGGTCGCCATCACAGAAACGTGGTGGGACAACTCGCATGACTGGCATGCTGTCATAGATGGCTACAGACTCTTTAGGAAAGACAGACCAACAAGGAGAGGTGGGGGAGTTGCTCTATATGTGAGGGAGCAACTGGAATGCATTGAGCTTGGCCTGGGGGCAAGTGAAGAAGGAGTTGAAAGCTTGTGGGTTAGAATTAAGGGACAGGCTCACACGGGTGACATTACGGTGGGTGTATACTACAGGCCACCTGACCAGGAGGAGGAGGTTGATGAAGCCTTCTACAGGCAGCTGCAAGCAGCCTCACAGTCACAGGCTCTGGTTCTCATGGGGGACTTCAACCACCCTGACATCAGCTGGGAAGACCATACAGCTAGGCAGGCGCAATCCAGGAGGTTCCTACAGAGCATCGATGATAACTTTCTGATGCAAGTGGTGGAGGAACCAACAAGGAAAGGCGCGCTGCTGGACCTTGTGTTAACAAACAAGGAGGGACTGGTGGAGGACGTGAAGGTTGGAGGTAGACTCGGCTGCAGTGACCATGAAATGGTCGAGTTCAGGATCCTGCGTGGAGGAAGCAGGGCGATAAGCAGGATCAAAACCCTGGACCTCAGGAGGGCTGACTTTGGCCTCTTCAAGGAGTTACTGGGAGGAATCCCGTGGGCCAGGGCTCTCGAAGGCAGGGGGGTCCATGAGTGCTGGTCGCTTTTTAAACAACACTTCTTCCATGCACAGGAGCAATGCATCCCCCTGAGAAAGAAATTTAGCAAAGGAGGAAGGAGACCTGCATGGTTAAACAAGGAGCTTCTAGCGGAGATCAGGCAGAAGAGAAAGGTGCATGGCATGTGGAAAGAGGGACAGGCCACTTGGGAAGAGTACAGAAACGTAGTGAGAGCATGCAGGGATGCGACGAGGAAGGCCAAGGCTCACCTGGAATTGAAGCTGGCAAGGGATGTCAAAAACAACAAGAAGGGCTTCTTCAACTACATCAGCAGCAAAAGGAAGGCTAGGGACAACGTGGGGCCGCTGCTGAATGAGGCGGGTGTCCTGGTGACGGAGGATGCGGAGAAGGCAGAGCTAATGAATGCCTTCTTTGCTTCAGTCTTCAGTGCTAAGACTGGCCCTCAGGAATCCCAGGCCCCGGAGGTAAGAGAGGAAGCCTACAGAGAGGACGACTTTCCCTTGGTCGAGGAGGACTGTGTGAGGGATCGCTTAAGCGATCTGGATGTCCACAAATCCATGGGCCCCGATGGAATGCACCCACGAGTGCTGAGGGAGCTGGCGGATGTCATTGCTGAGCCACACTTCATCATCTTTGAGAGGTCCTGGAGGACAGGAGAGGTGCCCGAGGACTGAAGAAAGGGCAATGTCACTCCAATCTTCAAAAAGGGCAAGAAGGAGGACCCAGGGAACTACAGGCCGGTCAGCCTCACCTCCATCCTGGGAAAGGTGATGGAGCAGCTTATCCTGGAGGCCATCATGAAGCAAGTGGAAGAAAAGAAGGTTATCAGGAGTAGTCAGCATGGATTCACCAAGGGGAAATCATGCCTGACCAATCTGATAGCTTTCTACGATGACATGACTGGCTGGGTAGACGAAGGGAGAGCTGTGGATGTTATCTACCTTGACTTCAGCAAGGCTTTCGACACAGTCTCCCATGATATCCTCATAGGGAAGCTCAGGAAGTGTGGGCTGGATGAGTGGTCGGTGAAGTGGATAGAGAACTGGCTGAATGGCAGAACTCAGAGGGTTGTCATCAGCGGCGCTGAGTCTAGTTGGAGGCTGGTGACAAGTGGTGTCCCTCAGGGGTCAGTACTGGGCCCAGCCTTGTTTAACTTCTTCATCAACGACCTGGATGAAGAGTTAGAATGTACCCTCAGCAAGTTTGCTGACGACACCAAACTGGGAGGTGTGGTAGATACACCAGAAGGCTGTGCTGCCATTCAGCGTGACCTGGATAGGCTGGAAAGCTGGGCAGAGAGGAACCTGATGAGGTTCAACAAGGGCAAGTGCAGGGTCCTGCACCTGGGGAGGAACAACCTCATGCACCAGTACAGGCTTGGGGTGGACCTGCTGGAGAGCAGCTCTGCGGAGAGCGACCTGGGTGTCCTGGTGGACGACAGGTTAACTATGAGCCAGCAGTGTGCCCTGGCTGCCAAGAAGGCCAATGGGATCCTGGGGTGCATCAAGAAGAGTGTGGCCAGCAGGACAAGGGAGGTTCTCCTTCCCCTCTACACTGCCCTGGTGAGGCCTCATCTGGAGTACTGTGTCCAGTTCTGGGCTCCCCAGTTCAAGAAGGATGAAGAGCTACTGGAGAGAGTCCAGCGGAGGGCTACAAGGATGGTGAGGGGACTGGAGCATCTCCACTACGAGGAGAGGTTGAGGGAACTGGGCTTGTTCAGCCTGAAGAAGAGAAGGCTGCGAGGGGACCTTATAAATGCCTACAAATATCTGAAGGGTGGGTGTCAGGAGGATGGGGCCAAGCTCTTTTCAGTGGTGCCCAGTGACAGGACAAGGGGCAATGGGCACAAACTGAGGCACAGGAAGTTCCGTCTGAACATGAGGAGGAACTTCTTCTCTCTGAGGGTGACGGAGCACTGGAACAGGCTGCCCAGGGAGGTTGTGGAGTCTCCTTCTCTGGAGATATTCAAGACCCGCCTGGACAAGGTCCTGTGCAGCCTGCTGTAGGTGACCCTGCTTCGGCGGGGGGGTTGGACTAGATGACCCACAGAGGTCCCTTCCAACCCCTACTATTCTGTGATTCTGTGATTCTGTGACCCTACTTTAGTAGGAAGGTTGGACCAGATGACCTCCAGGGGTCCCTTCCAACCTCAACCATTCTGTGATTCTGTGATTCTGTGATCTTTTTATATTTTTCAGTAGCACTGACTGGATTGGTGCTAAAGACACAAAAAACCCACTTAAATCCAGACTCTCATATGAATCAGAAGTCTTGCTCAGTTATCTACACTTCTGAGACCCACAAATGTGAGGTGGAACATAATTTAGGTGACTAGCAACAGTATTGTGTTTAGATAGGTAGTTTCCTTTCACTAGCATTTTACAGCTTGATTTCATTCCTGTTAGGACTTCCCTTTCACTCTAAGCACCCAGATTCTTGATAAAAGGAATGCCTCCTTACTCAGTGAAATCAATGTGTCAGGCTGCTGCAACGCTGAATATTCTAGGATGAGAAGTAGCTGGCAGAAGTAGAAGTACCTCATCAAGCATACAAAAACAGTGTAAAATTTGCAGGAAAAGAATAAATTTTAAATTATAAGGATAAAAGCCTATCTGCACTCTAATACTTGAAATGTTTTTTGAAAACAATAGAAAAATCTTTTGATATTCCAGAATATTTTCCCTCCGAACTTTAGGGAAATTAGACAATCAGACAGCATCTTAGGCATTTGTTAAATAACCTTTTCTGTCTGAAAAAAATTTCATTTTCCTGCGTGTGCATCGGAGTAACCTTATTTAAAACAATAATTCTCAGTTTGACTGCTATGTTGTAACATGTACTTCAGCCCCATCGCTGGTCTGTAGGAATTCCCTCCTGGTATATGCACCATTTTGAACGCTGTGGCATCCAAATTTTTCTGTGTCCTTTTGTGGATAGGATTGTACTTTGTTTTGATGGATGCTGAAATGTGAGGAAAACAAATTCTATCTATCTGCTGTGTCTGATTTTATTTTTCTGAGTAAAGATAATGGGCTAACTCTTTCAAAGCACCTAAATGGTTGATAGGGAGTGAGAGAGATTTTGCTCTGAAAAAGCAGGACAGGATTTTGTCCGTCCTAGAGCTTTTCCTTGTGAAAAGTCAGGCCCTTGATATTTAATCACATTTCAAGAGACTATTCTTCAGCTGAGAACTAGAAGAAATGCTGTTTGTCTAATATTTGTAATAAGTGTTCCTAAGAACACAAGCATCAAAGGCTGATCACAACCATCAGCAGAGCTGTTATATGTAAAGTAAGTTAGCTGGTATGAACACATGTGTTCCTATCTAACCTGAACCCATTTACTAAGACCCTCATCTGAGAAAGGTGACCGACAGCTATACAGACTGAGTTACGTATGTTCCTCCCACCTCTTTAAAGCCATTCATCTATTCGCACAGACAGATATCTTATCCTGACTGTGCCTGATGCTAGGAGGCAATAGAGGTTTATGTTCCCAGTCACTAAGGTTCTCCACTTGTCCATGTACAACCTCCCTGAGCCCTGTCCCTGCCCCTCCCATCCCCAATTCCTTTGAAAGGAAAGCGGCAGTCTTACATCCATCAGGGTGGCGAGACACTCTGAGCTCACAGGCGTGATGCTTCGACCCTGGCTGCACGCCAGGTGCCCACCAAAACTGCTCTGTCACTCCACCTCCTCAACCAAAGCTGCTCTATAACTCCACCTCCTCAACTGGACAGGACAGAAAAAATACAATAAAAGATTTGTGGGTCGAGACAAGGACAGGGAGAGATGACTCACCAATTACTGTCACAGTCGAAACAGATTTGTCTTGGGGAAATTAGTATAATTTATCACCAACTAAATCAGAATAGGATAATGAGAAATAGAAGTAGATCTTCAAAACACCCACACCTTCTTCTAGATGACCACTAAAGGACCCTTCCAACCCAAAGCATTCTATGATTCTATGTTTCTATGATTCCTGGGCTTAGCTTTGCTCCCAATTTGTCTACCTCCTCCCCCTGAGTGGCACAGAAGTATGGCGAATGGGGGTTGCAGTCAGTTCATCACACTTTTTCTCTGCTGCTCCTTCCTCCTCAGGGAGAGGACTCCTCACACTCCTCCCCTGATCCAGCATGGGGTCCCTCCCACAGGAGACAGTCCTCCGCGAACTTCTCCAATGTTGGTCTTTTCCACAGGCTGCAGCTCTTCACAGACTGCTTCAGCATGGGTCCCTTCCACAGGTTGCAGTCCTTCAGGAACAGACTGCTCCCCTGTGGGTTCCCTGTGGGGTCACAAATCTTACCAGCAAACCTGCTGCAGCATGGGCTCCTCTCCTCCACAGGGGCCACAGGTCCTACCAGGAGCCGTGGGTTTCCCACGGGGTCACAGCCTCCATCAGGCATCCATCTGCTCTGCCATGGGGTCCTCTATGGGCTGCAAGTGGATATATGCTCCACAGTTGTCTTCCATGGACTGCAGGGTCTGCTCCATGGGTTGCAGGGGAATCTCTGCTCTGGCACCTGAAGCTCCTCCTCCCCTTCCTTCTTCACTGACCTTGGTGTCTGCGGAGTTGTTCCTCCACATAGCCTCCCTCCTCTCACCTGCTGCAGTTTTTTTCCTCTTCTTAAATATGTTATTGCAGAGGTGCTACCACTGTTGCTAATTGGCTTGGCCTTGGCCAGTGGTGGGTCCATCATGGAGCTGACTGGCATTGGCACTATCACACACAGGAGAAGCTTCTAGCAGCTTCTCACAGATGCAGCCCCTGTAGCCACCCACTACCAAAGCCTTGCCATGCAAACCCAATACAACAGGGTTTATCCTCGTGCAGTTCAGCAGACAGACTGTACCCAGAGACCTGGCTCAAGTCAGCCTGTCAAACCTGCAGCAGATTATAATCATTCCAACTCATGATTTACAGATCAAAGCAAGTTTTCTTTGATCTCTGGTCATGCTTAGAGAATGAAGTTGCCATCCTTGGTTTATGGTGACAGTTAGATGATACCAGGGCTTTGTTATGTCTGTTTAACAAGAGACCTTTGACCTAACTCGGCCTCACATATAGTTTTGGGTTGGTATGCTTTTCATGCTCATTCAGTTGAGTAGCATGAAAGATAAGAAATGACAGCCTGATTCCTGGCCCCTTACATTTTTTTATTGCCAAACTAGCATGATGAAATTTTCATTCAGGGATATCAAATACCTGCAAGTTTATTTTTGTAGGTGCAACAGAGGTCTGCATTAAAAAGAACTTGTGAAAATGACTCCTTTTCTGTCCCTTTGTTGATATACATTTGGTTTGATGACTCACAGGGAAAAGAACATCTTAGGATAGCTGAAGGACATAGGTAGCTGTTACTGAGGACTGGATTTTAGGCGTATGCATGTGGGCTTGCTTGTAGTGGAAAGAGACACAAGAGAAGTTTGTCTGGAACTTAAAGCAGAAGAGCTTCAAGCAAACCTTCCCATTGGGTCTTCTGTCCCTATCATTGTTTGTTCTTCTGCAGACAGGGACAAAATTTATCTGAAACAGAAAGAAGGTGAGAGGGAGAGGAGGAAAAGTGGAGCCCCTGACAGCCTTTACTACTTCTCTTGTACCTCTACTGTTTCTCTTAAAAATCTGTTCTTGAAAATATGTGCTGGAAGTCCTGTGTAGAGTACAAACAAGACTATTTGGGGAACACAGCAGAATTCTTACAGTTTCTGAAGAAAGATGCCCCTCTTTAATTCAGGAAGTAGATGTAAGAGAGGTGTGTTCTTGCTGTCTTTCACTCAGCAACTCTCTAGCAGGCTGTCTGTCTTTGAAACTCAGCCAAGTTGCCTACCTTAGCCAAGTGCTGCAGCTTTCTGCCACTCTTCTGCACTGACTTTTTCTGCAGAAGCACCTCTTTCCCACTTGGATTGTATTATCCCAGGTGGAACAGGGGAAGGAAGTGCCATTTACACATTAGAGGGAGAAAGAGATGGAGGTGGCCACTTGAGTTCAGCTGAGGAGGGCTCAGAACCATGGGGATGGTCCTGCCTGAGGATCACGGGTTGCCTCTGGCTCTGGAGCTCTTTTTAGCACAGCTTACAGAGTGAAAGAGCTCAGGCTAGGTGCCTGGATGAAATCAACCTACTGCAGCAAAAAGGGTATGTCCAAGACTTTCTGTTCCTTTCTGCTTTTTGCTTTAGGTTTTTTTCCTTGTCTGCTGTCCCCTCCTGGTGTTTAATTGTTTTCTGCCTTAGACTTAGAGGCAGAGAATAATTGCTGTCTCCACGCAACTTGGGAACAGTTATTCGTTTCATATATCATTGGGTGTTAAGAAATGGGCATTCCGAAGATGCTAAGGGCAAACTAAAGGACACTGCAACACAATGGCATAGCTGATTTGACAACTAAGAATTCAGCAGCTTCAAATTATCAGGGAAAGCACAACAGAGATCATATGAATCTTTTGCCATCATTAACAGTTTGTGGTCCTGAAGGAGTCATACTCTGACCTTTGGCCCAATTGCAACCAGAAATTTGAGGTGTCACACCCATGATTATTACGTATCGTATCTGATATGTCTCTTCTCTGCTGAAATGTTTGTGAAGAGGGACAAGATCTTAAAGCATTTTAAAATTGTGTGACTGTGAAGAAGAGTAAAACAGAGATAACAGGAATCTTCCGCCCCACATGCAAAGTCCTAGGGGAACAAAGTCAGCAAATGAGAAATTGTACAGCCTCTTCACTGAGGCTTAATTACGTGGTGTGGTCACAGTAAGCTGATGTTACATGCTTTGGCTGCCTCTGAAAGCAGAAGTCTTCTCCCTGTGTCCAAAACCTTCTACATCTATTCTATCACCTTCCTTGTGCCAGCGCTAATGCCAAAGTGGCTGTGCAGAGAAGTGAGCTTGTTGCAGACTAGAAACCTGAGAAAAAGGTTTGTTTTCAGCTGGATCAATTCTTGATGTGTTGTGAACAGAACAAGACAACCCCGGCACAAGGAGGTATGGGAGAATGCATACGTGGGGCAGGGACAAGGGTGGGGCTGAGCTCCACCTTGCTCTGCTGCCATGCTTTCGACATCCCCCTTTTCTGACAGTGATGTCCAGTGAGGTGGGGGATAGCCAACCAGTCTGAAATCAGACCGCAAAAGGGACTGCCACTTCAACATTGAAGTGTACTTGGTGAATTGGTAGCTCCTCTGAGTTTTAGCTATCTGAGAAGTATCTCATCCTTACCTGCAGGGAGCTACATATAACAATCATGATTGTTACGAATGTTCAGGATCCATAGCACAGGGACCATAGCATCTGTGTTACTTAAACAGTATTTAGGAGAGGGAGGGGATGATCAAGGTTACCTGCTGCTCTGTTGCTGGGCAGTCAGAATACAGCAAGAGGAATAAACTTTTGTCAGGGTAAAAAAATTTCACAACGATAACATGTTAGCTACTGCAGACTCTACTCTTGCAAGGTATTTGGGGAAACTCAGTACTGCAATGTAGGTGATTATTTCCCGTGAGTGGCCAAATAGGTGAATCACAGGACTGGCTCAATCATTTATTTGCTCTATTAAGTCTTAGGGTGTGCGTACTGTAATTCTCTTTGGCTTAATCATGATGGCTTGCAGCTGAGGAATTCATGAACGTGAAGGCAGTAAAACTTGCCTTGAGAACTGAAGTCCAGAGGGACAGTAATTGTACAGTAACTAGAAGGTCAGCAACTGGAAACCTTTCCTCTAAGTCCTCTTGCTCTATTACCAATATTCCCTACCACTGAATTAATGAACTGTTCAAAGCAAATAATGAAATTAATGGAATGTGTCTGAAAACAGGAAAGGGGTGAGATGTTAGAATATTTTCATTGTTAGTGAATTCCTTTAAAAAATTTTAGCCTACTTAAAAGTAGGAAGGGAATAACAATGAGAATATTGTAATGCTTAGGTCTAGAAGTAGGCACAAGCTGAATGAGAGAAGTGAATAATCACAGGGCCAACGTGGTCCTGTCCCATTCTGTAAATGAGTGAGAGAACTTTCTGCTGGAATCATGTGTTCAGCATTGGTTATCCCATCTCAAAAAAATGAAGGGAATATAAGAATACTTACAAAAACTTCTGTAAAGCATGAAGAAACTATGATGTGAGACAGACTTGAAATTGTTTGATTTAGAAAGATTAGTAAGGAGGAGAGTGTACGCATAGAGGGAAGATTTCCTAAAACAATGAATGATAAAGAGGAGGATGATCCTGTCCTTCATATAATGTAAGAAATCAGTGATGTTGCCAACTAAAAAAAAAGTGTTTTTTACAGAAAGTGTAATTTACTTCTGGAACATGATATAGTGAGGAAAAAAAGCACAATACAATAAAAAAAATAAAGTGTAGTGAATTGAAAATTTGGGTTGTTTTTTTTTTAAGGTAGATTACATTCATACCATGACCAGTGGCATAAATCTACTGTATGCAGTTGGAAATGCAAGAGACTTGTTTAACGGCATTCTCAAAGTGAAGCTCTACCAGGAAAGGGACAGTTAAATATACTGCAGATTCTCCCATCTTCAGTGCTGTTATGCTAGTTTACATTACATCATTCCCCTGCTCCCTGGCACACTAAGTGCCTTATATATATCCTTCACGAGTGGCTTTGATCCCGTTTAGAAAATCTCTGGCATCTTTCTGCATCGTATGTGTCACTAGCCATGTTCTCTGACCGAACACTGAGTTAGTGAGCTCCCATTGTGTCACGTTATGGCCAAGGTTATGTTACCCTAGATTCATACAATAAAAAGGGAAATCATTACAAACATCATGTAACCCTGAATTTTAATTGTTGTGCATGGCCTTGGATAACTTGTACTACCTCTCCCTATTTTCAACCTCATGTCTCCCAGTAGGTCAATGTTGATTAAAAACTTTCACTGTATCGTAAGGGGTAATATACTGTAACTCTCTGTCACACTAAATATGGGACTAAGTTGATCTTCCAGAGGTTTTTATTTATTTAAATGATTATATGTGTTTTGATTATGCTTTTTAAAATTATTATATGTCATTAGATTATGTATATATCATTAGAAAATGCATAACATTTTTCAACAATACGTGCATTCCTGATGTAGGTAAGGTCAAGGACTGTCAGTGATGTGTTCGTGTTTCATGTTACACCAATGTTGTTTATTCAGATATCTAAAAAGCACCCCACTACCTAGCAGGAACTGGAATTTCATGTAGAGTTGTCTGGGACATTCTTCTAGATGATTACATAGATAACATGCTGAGGAATGCAGCACTGCTAATAGAGTATTAGGAAAGTAGTCATTACCATAAATGACTGTATTTTTAAGAGTGAATTTTTCTAACAGGTTTATCTAAAAGTTTATTATGTAACACAAACAGCCCACAGCTGTTGCATTTTTATGAGCTAAATGTTACTCTCAGTGACACTGTCCAAACCCATTGACCTTAGTTATCCTGTGCAAGTGGGTCCAAGAACTGATCACCTTTTGACCAGTATTCACCTCCTCCTATGTTGTCTCATGAGGCTACACAAATAGTTTAAGATATTTTTCGTGTTTGAAATCTATCATTTCATGTTTGAAAACTGTCTTCCACCTGCAGATACTGAGAGCAGTTTAATAAGGAATACCTGGTAAGAGTCTGGTCAGAGCCATTTCATAAGACTTTGATTCAAATCCTGCTCTGAATCATCTATTATATGGTTTTAAATTCAGTGCTGCCACAGAGTAGGTGACTGAATTGAAACACACAATAAGGTATTGTTTTCCTTTTCTTCTAAATTTTAAGTGTGATAGTTTTGTTTATTTGTGCCTCAATCCAGCAACCATTACTGAGTCGCACTTTTTGGTTATAAACTAGTTGTTAAATTAGTTCCAAATTCCTGAATAGCCTTAAGATAAAACAAACTTCATTTTCCTGCAAATAAAGTATTTGCCAAAAAATACAAAACTACCCTCAACAAATCCTCAATTCCATTAGCTTAATTTGAGTAAACCCAAGTATGATTATTAAGACATGCAGAGAATTTTAGTTCTGATTGATAGACATCAAGATGTTTGATGTACCTCAGCACTACTCTAGTCAAGAGGTTCTACAAACGGATATCACAGATAACTGCAAAGTTATTATCTTCATTTGCAAAACTACTCCATGTTCTTGTGAAGATATTTCAACAACTTTTCTGTAGAAGTACCCAGTGGCCAAAATTTAGATAAGCTTGAGTCCTAATTTCAAGAGTATTAGGTCCCTGTCTTAATCTTAACTAACTTTTATTCTTAAAAATGAATGAACTCTCCAGTGTGCCAAATCAAATACCAGAGTGTGATGCTGTTCGCTGTGATAGTCGTTGTCCTGGTTTCGGCTGGGATAGAGTTAATTTTCCTCTCAGTAGCTGTTGTGTTTTGGATGTAGTATGAGAAGAATTTTTAGCAAATTTCTCAAAGAACTCAACACCCAAGACTTTTAAAAGCGAGAGATATTGGAGGTGAGATGATCTTCCAGGGGAGAGGAAATCTGTATCTCCTGAGTTACCTATACCTGAAACAAAAGGAGTAGTAGATATTATGTTTCCAGCCTAGCTGTACTAGCTGTACTTTGGAAAAGAACTCTGGTCTAGTAAGCAAAGATCACGAGTTATGTTTGGAACTTTCCAAGATTTTAATTTTGATGACCATAGTAGATGGGTATTGTTCCTTAAAACTGATTTCGTCTAATAGATCTGAAATAATAAACCCTTGTTTTAGTGGTTTTAAACTTGAACTGACCAGAGGCTTTTCTAATCCAGTATACCTTCTCCGCTGATACCCTGTGCTATTTGGTTCTGGAGAAGGCAAAAGAGCACTCACAGTTAATATCTTGGAACATAATCAATTCCCCTTTGGCTTTTATTTTGAAACAAAAGCTGCATTTTCAAAGTTTACTGGAATGTCCCTAAAGAATTGCCGCAGATTTATTATTTCCAATAATGCACTGAATATAGTGTGCTGGCAATTATGTTTTTTGCTGAGGTGGACATGAGAATGGTAAAAAGGCAAACAGATACGATCTGTGTTACTTTGTTCCTTAGGAGCTAAAAGGATGAAGTAACAGCCTGTGCATGCAGTGAATTTGGCTAAAACAGCCACTAACGGATAATCTGTTCGACACTTATTCCTGAAAGGCTCCTGGTGATGTAATGTTACCTGTTCTTACAAAACTTTGTACACTTCCAGAGCACAATATTTGTTTATTCTGGGAAAAAGATCTGTGTTGTTCTGGAATAGAACAGCTGTTACATAAGACTTTACTCAGACAGAAATTCTAATCAAGTGCTTTGTAAGGATAATTCCTAAATTACATGCAGGTATGTCTGGAGGAGCAAGACAAGGAAAGGAGCAAGAGGGGAAAGACTGTAGTTTGGTTTGCTTAATTTCATGCCAGCTGAGCCACCACAGCATGTTCAGAGTCATGAACAGAAAGGCTAATAGGAAGTATTAATAAATCAAGAGATTATGTGCTTTGATCAGAAATGGATGTGCTAAAATGACTTGCAAGGGTTGTTAGTGTTGACACGTTTGTATAAGATGTATCTTCAGCAGTCAGTATATATATGCTTAAATTTTTCCCGAGTAGAAAATTAATGAACTTTGCAGGACCACTTTCCAGACAATAGCTGCTGTTGCAAATAATGCTAGTGTTAGTAATTTGTAGTCCTTTTTGTTATGAAAATGGTGAATGTTGTTTTGATTACAAGAACCATACCCAAGTTTTTTTATTCGTCGAGACCAAGAGAACAATTTTTGATGGAGGTCTTCATTTCATTCAAAAGATGCTTTAGATATATATTTAATCTATCTGAAAACAAGTACATCTGCATATTATTGTAGTTTATATCAGGAACTTTGGGAGTTTTATAAAGTTCTGTTCTCTGAAAGGAAGCATAAATACAAAATTGTCTGTAATACAGGCTTATGCCTTCCTATTTTTATTTTTGTTTTGATGCCCAGTCAAATGGATGATCTATATAGAAGTCTAACTTCTGGGACAGTTGCAACTAGGGTGACATCTGTGAGCAACCTATTCTGTGAATACTTAAAAGTATTCACACTTCAGTGTTCAAAGTATTCCTATTTAAAAGTATTCTCAGAAATCCCATCTGAATCACAGTTTGGATGGATCCAAGGATTCTCTGCTAAAACACCTGATGTTCTGGGGAATCAGGTTATTAAGAAGTCGTGGAGTCACCAATGATCTCAGTGGAGCACAGAACATTCCCTAGCAGAAAGACAGCTGATAGTGTGGTGCTGTTGGTATGTTTAAGATGAAGTCCTCTGAGGTAAGAGCCACATGATCCAGTTAAATTGCTCTTGAGCCCTGTGACTGGCCTGCTGACCATGAGGAGCACAGCAGGTGTACCTGCAACATAGTAGACTACAGGGGTCCTGTGTTCCTTCCTGTGTCCAAGGCTAGACACAAACTAGAAACTGGGGCTTTTTGTTGCACCATTCTATTTATGTGTCAACAAGATTACTGGCAGAAAGAGAAGCTCATTTGAAAAGAGAACACGTGCTTTTCACATTTTTTTTTCATGTCAAATTCTCAGGGTGCTTTTCAAGGGTTAGCTGAATATCTGAGACATAAAAGTAAATGTTCTTCCCAGAACTAGAGTTCTATACGTGGCTCAGGTCTTGTCCAAATCCAGTGTGTTGTGAAAAGTACCAGATCCTTGTTTGAGGACCTTGCTGAGTGTAGTGTGAGAGGATGAAGGTGACTGAGAGTTGGTACATGATATGACTCAGTCCTATGCCAGGCTACCTGGTCATTTATAGACTTCAATGTCCTTCACTAGTGATTCTCCTTTTAGATGGAACAATAGAACAGCAGAATTGTGCTATGCCAGAGAAGAAAGCATAGGGCAAAATTTCTAGAAAAGCAGCAAATTTTGGATTGCCGTCAGGCAATCCACTGAGTTCAGACACCCTCTATTATTTGAAGTATCTCAACAAGATATACATCTTCACAAAGTCACAAAATGCCTTTGTTTATGACCCATGTGCACCCTGAGTATTTGCTGAACATCTTTGTAGAAATAGCATGTCATAGATATAAAATATGACAGTGCTGGCCTCAGTTCTGTGCTGAGAGATGATCTGTAGCGAGGGGCAGTGATAGGGAATGGGAACAGATTAAGAAAACACCCACCAGTCTGTTGGTTTATCACTCTGGAATTGCTGTATTTCTCATCTGAGTCATAGATACAGAAGTGCAAGGGAACTGCTCCAGAAGCAGCTCTGTGCTGAGCTCCTCTTCTACCCACAGCTCTTCAGACTGCTTATCTGATTTCATTCCTGAGAATCAAGTCTAAAAGAAAACACTCCCAAACTGATTTTGAACTAACATCAAAAAGAATCAGTCAACCTTTTACCAGGCAAGCTCTGATTTTGAATAATTGTGCGCCCTTGGGGCTGGAGAGGCAAAACCTGGGCACTATGGTTGACTGGGAGCAGAACTATGTTGATATTCAGAAATGGTGAAGTTCTAACACATGCAATTGATATGTCTATAGCTTTAGGCACATCATATGCCTCTATATGTATGAGGTTCACTATCTGAATATATTATGATGGTGTGTAGAAGGAATATATATTCTACTTTGTCAGAATTCTTTAACAGATATACCACCAAAGCAGTGACTGTTGTAACAATCAGGTTTCAAGGCTTTTTTCCTTCCTGCCTTTCGCCGTGTCTTCCATGCTTCTTTCTTCCTTTCTTTTTCTTAGGAAGTTTTGCCACAGGCCCATGGAAAGATTTTTTTACTGACTAAACAAAAGGGCATCGATAAACAGAACTTCAGACACAGCAGTTCCATTGGCTTCCCTGTTTGTCTTTGGTGTAATTAAATCACTGAAATTGTTCAAGCTCAATGCCATGGGTTTCATTTGTGTTTTAACCTTTCCAGACTTTGTTGCAAAACCTCTATAAAGGTGGAAGAAAAAGGCTTAAAATTCATCTTATTTTATATACAGTGACCTACCTAAAGAGGAAGGAATTAATCCTATGAATTAATGTAATAATTGACCACGTATGCACACAGATTAAGTGGCTCCTAATTGAGAGCAGACCCTAACTGCTGTTCTTTGGAACGAATTGTTTTATTTCGGAGGGACAGACAACCATTTCTAGTCTGGCTTTATGCAGTGGGGATTGGTGAATGGGTGATGTAGGAAAAGAGAACATTCTAGGGCAGTGCTTGCTGTAGCAGGAGGTAAGGTAAGCAGGCAGCAGATAGTATCTGTGGATGAACCCTTTAGGATGAGGACATTGTTCCCGTTATTGTTTAGTCAGTCTGTCAGGGAGATGGGAGAATGGAAAATGAGACCATATTTTTTTGCTCCAGGGTTCTCTTTCAGGTTTCACTGCAAGCCTAGGGTGAAATTGGATAACATGGAGATTCACTAGAACAGACAAGGAGCATATCACTGCTGTTCAATATGTCATTGGTGATGCAACAAGAAACAAAACAACAACTAAAAGAGAGCAGTTTTACAGGGCACTAGGGTTTTTTTTTTTGCGACCTGAATCCATACGTAGAGATGGCGGACTTGGATGGTTTTTTTTTGCTTTTAATAATACTGCCAAAGACACCAAAGTTTTATAGTTATTAAGGAAGAAAGCTATCTATAGCAACAGACGGGGTATGGGGGGAAGCATTGCCACTGAAAACCATTTTGGGGTAGCAGAGGACAAAGAAATCAGCATGAAAGTCAATATGAAACTGTAAAAAACACTACTGCAATCTCTTGGCATGCATATTGAAAGCATCATGCATGAGAAAGAATGTAGTTGTTAATTCATACGTAAATTGTTAAAACATCTGAAAAGTTACAATGCTTGTTGAAGAGAACCTTAAAAAGGAATCAATGATTGGAGAAACATGCCTGACACTGAGAAGCCTAAAAAAGTACAGTCTGTACAAGTTTAAAAAAAATTAAAATGATAAGTGCCACTTTATAAGTGTGAGTACCTTCATAAGGAGAAAATGCCAGCTTTGCAATAGCTCTGTAAAGTAGCTGAGAATGACATAAGAAGCAGCAGTGGCTGGGACTTAAGGCAGTGCTAATTTTAAACACAAGAAGTGATATTTTCTGTAACAATGATATTGATTAACTGGGGAACAACTGTCCTTGACAAATGGCAAATTTTTCATCCTCAGTATTTTCTGGAAGACTACCTCAATGTAGATGTCTTTACTCATATCCCTGATATGTGGAGAATTATAAGTGTCTGAGATATGTGGAAGGTCAGACTAGGCGATTTTAGAGTTGCTTCTGGCCTTAAATTCTAGTGATCCCTTTTATTTCAAACAAGCAGTGAACACAAACTCAGTATGTGTAAGAACAGGGGTGGAGAAGGGCAGGTAGAAAGGCAGGGAGAAAAAAGGAAAGCAGGAGCAGGTACACTTCACCAAGATCAGAACTTATGTATGAGCATCACCTTCTGCCAAAATGGTAATAAAAACATAAAGCCTCTTTAGTTCTTCTCCATCTACCCTGGCTAAAGCCAGATGTGAAGAACGACCTACCTTCGGAGAAGGCCGCCAATGCTATGCTAGTCAGCCGGAGAGCTATTAAGCTAGTAGTTAAAAATATTAACTCATTAAACTGTTCTTCATATGTTGCAGCTGAAATTGTTTTGCTTTTTGTGCTACCACTGCAGTGTGTTCTCCCTTGTTTTATAAGATTGAGCACAGTTCATTTAACTCTAAATTGGATGCCTATACGTGGACAGAAGAATCATACCTTGACCTCCATTTGCTGAAGTGACAAAGGTTAATGATAATCTTGAAATCTAGCTTATCTACACCTATTCTATAACTCTATAGAAGACATCTAACATTAATTCAAAAGATATGAAGGTTTAGTTTCTTATCTGGTGTATAACTCTGGTATGACCATAGATTGTCAGTCATATGAGGTGTTCTATACTTTGATGCTCTGAATTCCTTATGTGCACCTTGCTGGCCTGATAATCAGATATGGAGTTACTTCCTACAAGTTGGAACCAAGTAGTGATAACCTACACATTAAAAAGAGAATAGATCAAGTGAAGAATTTCTTGTCTCAGTTCAGACTATATTGTGCAAGAACTGGTTGCACAATACACAACTGGTTGAAACACACATCTTCACAGGTCTTTGTCCTGACTATTCCTGGATATTGGCTAGTGGATTATACCAGTATCTTGAGTTTTAGTGCCTGCAGATAAGACAATTAGTGTCTGATGTCCTGTAACTCTTACACGCTCCTTTACATCACACATTAAAGGTATTTGCCTTGAAAGTTACAGAATTTAGGATTCTAGGCACAACTTTGTGTACGACAGACAGAGAACGTCCTGTGTTTTATCAGAAAATGGATTCACTACTGCAGGACCTACCCACTGAAATAACTGTTATTCAGGATAAAGTGGAAGGTAATTTAGTGTCCTGGTTTCGATTAAAACAGAACCGATTTTCTTTTAGTCAGTCTTGTTTACAGCTAAGTTCTTCTAAGTAGCAGCATTTTTCTGAAGCTGGCTGCATATTTTATAGACACTGTCCACTCCAAAGCTGACAACACCTAATGTTTATGGTTACATTGAGCTAACGGTAGGAAAGGAATGCAGAAAAAGGCCCCTGTTTATAATTATCACTATAACAGCCAAGGTCACCGACAGAATTCTTAGGTCCCACAAGTGAGGGGTCAGAAGGGGTCGTACCTGCAGGGAGGGGCAGACAGGACAGGTGACCCGATACTGATGAATGCGGTATTCTATGCCGTGCACGCCATACTCAGTTTAAAGCTGGTCTGGCTCTCTTCGTCCATGGCCACCTTCTGAAGAGGACCCTGCTCATTGTTCTACCTGTGATCCTCATCCAGATTCCGATCCCTGCATTTCTGAGTCCAGCTCCCGTCTGTTGCTGAGGCCACACTGGGACTGCCTGGTGCTGCCAAGCAGCTGCTGGCGGGAGCCCGCGGCACCGAACCCCAGGAAACTCAGTATCCATTTTGTACATTTTGCATTATTTTTCTTCTTGTTATTAATATTATTAGTATTATTAGTGTTATTAGTAAAACTTTTTATATTCAATTTGTAAATCTCTCTCCCTTTTCCTCCTTTTCCCTTCCTCTGGTGGGAGGGTGAGAGTTAACAGACCGCGTCTGTCACTCAGTTTATTGACGCCCTGCTTTAACCCGTGACATGTAGATAAGCTTTATAATTTCTGATCCATAATATTCAACGATTTTCCCTTTTCTAGCAGCATTATTTTGGTGTGATCTACTGCTGTGACTGGGGATGGGGCTCCAAGCCTGTAAAGCGCAAATCAGAAGGCGGCTGCTGCGCTGTGGTGCCAGGGCCCTGTGCCCTCTTTTGCACAGGAGCCCACAGGAACATGTATTGAGCCTGTCACTAGTCACTCTTTCCCGAGATCAGCTCTCTGCGCAAACATATGAACTCCAGCACTGGTATAAAGGAGAAAGATGGGCTCAAGACAGCCCAAATTTTGACTGGATCGTGTTGCTGTAGAATTTCTCAATCAGCCTAGTTTTCTTAGTATTTCAAAATCCTTCAAAATGTTTTCTCATCTGTAGAGGTAAAATCCCACCTTTTCCTTCCTTTATTTCAAGGTGTAGGTAAGTCAAATTGCGCTGGCTTTCGGAGTAATTAGCTGGTTTGTGTTTTTTGTAAACAAAGGCCTAAATGTTGCATCAGCCTTGATGGGTAGTAGATCAAAAAGAAAGGAGACAATAGAACAAGAAAGAGTGAAGGAACCCCCTGTAGGAAACATTTTATGTAGGAATGTTTGTGGTAGTTTAGTTACCTAGGATTTACTCAGCTTTTTGAGCAGGTTTTCGCATCTGTAGTGATGTCTCTGCTGCCTTGTTTGCATTTAAAACTAGCTCAGGTAAAGAAGCTGGAAGACACAGAAGTGACATTAGTGTAAAATCCTGTAGTGAGATAACTTTTTCAGTTACTCAGAGAGCAAAACAGCTGTATTTGCTGTAAGCTTAATAGCTCAGCTGTTTGGAAGTGCAGTACACACAGAGCAGAGATGTGGAAGTCTTAGGACTATGCAGCCTATATTCAGAGCCATGATGTGCATTTTGAAGATTGCTTGGTTTGTATCCCTACTGAAAGGAAGAATGCAGTGGGTTTCAAGTTCCTGGCATTGTTCTGGATACTTCTGTGATGTGTAAGAAAGAGGTTTCATGCATCAGTTTCCTTCAGGGAGCATCTAAACGCATTAATTCCTTGCTTTTGGCATCTTGGACAGGTCCACAGTCTCCTTCAGTAAGGGAATACAAAAGCCCCAGGGTCTCACCTGGATCATAGCTGATTGCAAACTAATATATATTTGGCATGGGCAATCAGCGAAGTAGTATTCTGACACGAATTAGTACAACCACACCCCAGAATCTCTGAGGGATTGACCTAGATAAGTTTTCTTTGGATAGAATCAATTTACCAGAAATATTACTTTGACGCAGCAAATGTAAACTCTCTCCTGAGGATTACAGGCCTATGAATTTGAGCACAGGAGTTCTAATTTCAGAATTGCTGGAATTTTTCTAATTGTTGTAAATGTATTCAGAATAAATTGCCACACAATTGTTAAAGAAACTGTCTAATAAATCAGCAAATCTTTATATTCACTAACATGCAACCACCTCCAGTTGCAAAAATAATAACAGTTCATGTTGTGCTGTTATTGCTTCTGAAGCAGAACTCTGTTTCAAGGGAAAGCATCAGTCCAGCAAGTATGTAGGACATGGATACCAGAACTTCCCTATGTTAAAAATACAGATTAAATAATTTTCTGTTTTGACTGAGCATTTTTAACAATTATTATCTTCATACTCAGCTGATCTAATTCTCAGAAAAACTAAACTCCTGTAGATTCTGATGGAGAGCTTAGCCATACAGCAATAGGTATCGCGCACACAGAAAACTTGTTGCTATTTACAAGGAAGATATGTCTGCTAACCATAACTCGCCATATTCTGAGCCAGTGGGGAGAAGTTAGGCAGCAACTGATGCCTATCGTGATTAGTTTGAATCACTTGTCTCATCATGTTCTGCTGCTGCCTGGGAAGTTCTATTGTGGCTTCAGATTCTTGAGAACAAGCTGAAATCATCTGCTCATATATGTATGTGAATTTTTTAGTTATGGAAGAATGTAACGTGTTTTGTCCAAAGGTGGCAGGATTTTTGCAGTGAGAGAGGAATGCCTGAAAACTCTTTTCAAAGTGCCCTTGAGTGCCTCAAAATGCAAATAATTATGTAGAGCAAGACATTCTTCTTTTCTTCCAAGGTGAGTCATTATGTTCCAGATCTTCTTGGGCAAAACTTGCTTTTATGCTGCTAGTCCCCTAGCACGCACTAGCAGCATGAACTTCCTCCACCCAAGCTGTGGAAATAAAAATAGAGAACACTCGTCTTCACAAAACACATGAACCACAGCCTATGGACACCTGCATAGTCTTTGTAATAGTTCTTGCAAACCAGTCATCTTTCTGTCAGCACATAACATTTCAGCAGTTGCGTCTTGTTGAAAAGTTAGTTATGAACATAAAATAAGACTCAAAATGAAAACCTGAATGGACTGCAAGAAGAAACACATTGACTCAACTCTTGTTTGACTGAACGTTATTTCTGGAGGGCACAATATGTAACTACCTGGATATGATGTTTGTAATAGTCAGGGAAGAAGTTTGTACTGTGGGATTCAGGAGCCAATGGTATGGCACAGTTATGGTAAATGTAATAGGATCAGGCAGAGGAAGAAGGCTGCGCTTATTTTTTTTCTATTACAAGAGCTCCGATAGTTGATAAAGTACCATCTTCAAATGAGGTGAGACTCATTGAGCCAGTGTGGAGTCAAGACTGGGAATGAGAACAAGGTATACAGTTTTATGGACAAAGTCCCTGACATAGCGGTGGATGAAGCTGCATTCCAAGGTTGTAAAACTGGCCTCTTAAAGCCTGTGCACATTTCTTGTTTAGGGTCTGATTTATATCGAGATGCCAACAGCTTAGCTAAAGATGAGACTTTAGATCGGGTTAGATTGATTTTTACAGCAGTTTGAACTAAAACGTAGTTCAAATAGTTTGTATTTAATTGAGGTTGCCACATATACTTCGTCTCCAAACAGACATATACTGAGCAAGTCTTCCTATCCCGAGCTCAGTCAGAGAGGAATTTCCTCAAGCCGTTCCTGTTTTCCACTCAGATCTCTGCTGCTGCCTTGTGGGCATCTGGTTTTGCTGCAGTAGACTGGCTGACTTGTCCTCCCCATGAAACTGTCCAGGATCTCACAGTCACAACAAAGATTGGGAGTTTCAAGTTGAGAGAAACATTTGAGGTAGTCATCGGAGGTAGGCCTGTTTGTGCTGAGTCATGCCAGACATTTCTCAGCTCAGCAAACTCTTTGCAGATTTTAGTGTTAAAAAAAAAATAGACTATTGTTCCTATCTCAGACCAAATTCATTATGTTTGCTTCGAAAAAATAAATCACCTCAAAACCTAAATCTTGAGCCTTTGCATGGAAACTGACATGCAGGATTCCTTTCTGCATGGTTAGCAAATCTAGGTGGATTTATTAGCATTAGGATAATTTTCAGTCATCTTATTTTTTGCATCTGTCTTTGCATTTGTAGATATTTGTGTAAACAGATTTCCCATTCAGACCAACAAGCCATTGAATCTGCCCACGTATGTTGCTCTGGATGTTTTTTCTGCCTCTTTAGCATGGAGGCAACCTCATCCATGCAGACTTCCCAGCCCAGTGGGAAGAAAGAAACACAAGTTTTGTGCAAAGTAAGTGTACTCCTGTGAAACTCTCAAGTTTTTGCAGGCCTGAGAAGTTCACATCCATCTGTCTATATCTGGTACCTTTTCCATCTGGCATCAGATTTGCTGCCATTTCAATGCTGGGCTTCTTTTCTCAGGGACAGTATCACTGGGGGGGGGGGGGGGGGGGGGAGGAAGAAAGGAAGAAACAAACAAACAAACAAACCAAACAAATTAGAGCACTGCGATAGTATGCTGATCAATACATATATCCTGGGGCTCTTCTCCGAGAGAGGTCCATGCTGCTCAGCTCTGTGTCCTGGACAAAACTGTATGTTCATCTTTTGCAGACCACTAACACACCTGTCAGAACTGTTCTTACCTCACCTATCAGCCATGGCAATTCTAGCTGGGTATTATGAGGCAGATGTTTGGGTAAGAAACGGGTGAATGAGGTGGCACCACTTCTGAGACCACCACTGGAATGCTGTGTAGAAAGACGTAACTTTTCTAGAAAGAGAGCAGATCCTTTGTACAAAGAAAAGCAAGGCTGGGCTGTGCAACTTTGGTGCCCTGAAGTTCTGTTGTTGTTTAAATACTGTGACATTGTTACAATATTTAAACAAACACACGTGGAATCACAGCCTCAACGCCAGCAAAGGCTGTCTGACAGTCAAACTGAAATCCTAATTAGCGACCAGCCTTCAGGCTTCAAGGATTGCTCTGAGGATTAATAATGAAACAATACAAAGCCTTTATAGTGGTATGTGCTTCCCAGAGAAGTGACAGAACCCCATTGCTTCAGTCTTCTTTATAGGAATAATTGGCGAACAACACAATCAGTCAAACACATCTGGGAAGAATGAAAATAAGTCTAGCAAGGCATGAGCTGAGATCAATTCCTCTCCTGAAAGGTAGGAAGGACACAAAAGCAGGGAGTTTTTCCCTCTTCTCTTCTTCCATCGACTGGAACTTCACTACAGATTAGCAATAGTTTATCAGTACTAGGGAAGTGGTACTTTGATACTCTTCATTGAATTTTTAACCAAAATATGTTAAATGTTTCATTACCAAAATTATCATTTTTTAACCATTCTCGAAATTGGGCTTTTGTTACCTTGAAAAAACAATTGTTTTAGAGACAAGATTCAAGGGGGAGGGAAATTTAATCTAGTTGCATAGTTGCAGTTATACATATGTTTAGCTGGGAAGGGACCTCTGGCAGTTTCTGCTTTGGAATTATGTCCTAGAAACCCTTGCTCACAGCAGGATTGACTCCAAAGCCAGATCAAGCTGTTCAGGCGAATCCTGAACATCTCGAAGAACCTAGATTCCCCATTCTAGTCCTGAGCCTGAACCACAGAATTTCCCTTGATGCTACATGTTTCTGTTGCCTCTCTTTTTCACTGTGTTGTTTGCAGAAGAGTTTGACTCCCCCTTTTCCTCGCCACTGCCCCCCCCACTCCAACCCTGCCATGGGTATTGGAAAATAGTGATTATATCTCCCCCAGGCTGAATAAACTAGCCATCCTCAGACTCTCCTCATGTCTCATGTTCTCCAGAACACTAAGTATCATAGTGGTTGTTAACTGTACTTGCTCCACTTTCATCATTGTCTCCCCTGTACTGAAGAGCTCAATCCGAGATTTTTTTTCTAGATGCAACCTCATCTGTGCTGAGGCAAATAATCACTTCTCTTGCCATGGTTGTTATGTTTTTCCTAATACATCACAGTAAGTAGCTAAATGGCATTGTCACAAAGGCACACTGCACTGCTGATGCAATGTTCAAGTTGGAAGTCTTGTTGAACAGCTGTCCCCTAGTCAGTCAGTTCCTGGCCTGAAGTGAGACATAGGTTAGTTCCATTCCACATGTGGGACTTAGCCTTGAATTCCTGAATGGCAGATTTTTACTTTTCCTTCTATTTTTTTTCCAAACCGTTATTCAAACACACAGTAGTAAGCAGGAAGAAAGAATTCTCATATTTCACTTAATTGAGGAAGTTGATTATTTCTACCTAGTTATCTCGAGCAGAGAAGACAATATTTGAGTCAAGCTTGTCTTCTTCTCTGTATTTGAAAATTGCCTCAACAAGTACAGTCATATTTCAAGCTGTTATGCTAGTTAACCTATATGGAAAAGTTAGACCACCATGTCAAAGGGAAGGAAAATTGTGAAAATCAACTATTTAGAATGTAAGCCATGAACAGGTCACTTGCTTTCATAACATACATATTTCTCAGAGAAAGAAGCAGTAAGAAATCCTGTCATCACCAGAATGACTTTTCTGAACAGTTGCATGTCTTAAGATTTATCAAGTCATTTTCCTTGGTCACTGAAGGGTGAAAATTCTCACCAGCCTTTCTGCTGCTTGTAAAATGACTGTGGGAATAGAAACCCCGAAGAACCTAGCTCATAAACCATGTGTTTTTACTTTTTCCAGTCATGGGCTTCTATTTTCCTGTGGATATATTAATCCGTTTGGAGAAAACATTAACATGCTAAAAATAATGTTCTGTAATAAAAAAAAAAAGTATTTTCTTAATTCCTGGGCACTTTACAGGTACTGCATCAACACACGCACTCTTCCAGAGTCCTGTTCGACAATCAGATCTGTATAACTCCCCAGCCTTACATGCACTTATCCAAACAGGGGATGAGAAACTGCTTTAAAAATTATTCCAAATAATATATAACATATTTTACAGAACTTTCAACAGCCTGGGAGGCTGATGCCGCTTGATAGGAATGGATGACTGCACTGGGGTTTTAGCATTGTGTTCGGGTTTTGTGAGGGACAGGTTGTATATCAGGGGAAAAAACTCTCATCAAGGCTGTTCCGCACAATGTCTGTTGACAGAGCTCCAGGAATATTCATAAAGAACATTCCTATTTTCTCGTCCTAGGGTTTTTGCATATATGCCTCATGTCCAGAATGACCTGAAATTCTAGAAGATTATAGATAAGGCCTCTAATGCTGTTCCCAGAGTTTGTTGTGCACCGCCATGAAGGTATGCAATTTGTGTGTCAAATGCTGTATATCCTTCCAAGTGGCAAGCACAACTTCCATAGACAGTATACATGGACAGAACTGAGGATCATTCTCGGTTTACAATATACAGAAAGGACACACTTGTCCTTATTTTGTGTTTGAAAGAGAGGGATCCAAAGGTGGGCAGTAGTTTCTCATGTGGGGCCTGCATGCCCTATGACAATACGGAGAAGCCAGAAGACCATTTCAGAAATGAGGTGAAGAAAGGAGAGTTCTGCTCTGCTGTGATACTGTCCCAAGGCTCGTGGTCTGCTGCCTTGCCTGTTAGTGCCTTCTTCTTCTTTCCTCCCCTTCAGATCACAATGGTTGTCTTGGGAGAGCAGGCTTTGACGGGTGCGAGACTGCCAGGATGTCCAGCTGCCCGTCAAAACAGACCACCATGGTGCTGAGCCACAGGCTCGAGGCTCTGTTTATCCTCACTGTTTCATTTGTGTTCTTTGCTTCTGTCATGCTCTACTGGAGAACTGGGGAGGATGCTGAGGGCCAGCTCACACAAAGCAGGTGTGCTCAGTTTTTGCCTTGCCTTCCCTGTCCCACTGCCGGTGGGCCCCCTCCTTTCCCTGGGGATGTGTATTTTGTGGAGACCTCGGAGCAAACTAAGCCAAGTTACCTGTTCATGTGCTTTGTGGAGTCAGAGGCCCGGACGCACCATGGGACAAGGGTCATGGTGTTCATGAAAGGCTTGGCAAATGGTAACGCCTCGTTACCCAACCACTGGGGCTTCTCGTTGCTGAGCTGCTTTCCCAATGTGGAAGTCCGGCCCCTGCACTTGCTGGAGCTTTTCTCTGGAACACCTCTGGCAAAGTGGTACTTGCAGGCTCAGCAGCGCTGGGAGCCTTATTTCTTACCCATCCTGTCTGACGCCTGCAGAATTGCCATCATGGAAATTAGGTGGCATCTACCTGGACACAGTCTTCATTGTGCTTAAGAACTTAAAGAACCTCACCAATGTGCTTGGTAGTCAGTCCAAGTGTGTACTGAATGGGGCCTTTCTTTCCTTTAAGCCCAAACACAAGTTCATGGAGCTTTGCATGCAGGACTGTAGGTAACTACAAAAGCTGGATCTGGGGGCACCGGGGGCCCACAGCTCCTAATGCGTGTCTTCAGGAAGTGGTGCTCCATCAGTAACATATAGGACAACATGAGCTGCAAAGGCAGGAGTGCTCTTTCCCCAGAAGCTTTTTATCCTATTCCCTGGGGGGGCTGGAATAAGTCTGAAGCAATCAGCTTCTTGGCGCTTCACAAGCTCTTTAAGAACAACTACGCAGTGCACATGTGGAACAAACTGGGCCATGGGTCAAGGCTAGAGATCACATCCCAGGCTTTGCTAGCTCAGCTGCTTTCTCAATTCTGCCCTGCCACATATGCGAAGATGAAGGACTCTGAAGAGCAGTCAAGGTCTGTAATGTGACCCGTGGGCCCTTGGCTGCAGGGAAGTTCCCCGACTTTATCTCCTTGTTGGACAACTACAAGACATCAACTGGTGTAGCAGAAGTGGTGACTCCAGAAGAAATAGTTGAAAACAATTGTTTTCTTGATGCCATCTTAGCAACAGAAGTCATGAAAGTGAGTAACACAGATCTTTTGCAGTCACTGAAAACACTGAATTAAAAAGTAAACTGTGTATATATCTTGTTTTTCTATCCTTCAGCTAGCTCATGGATATCTGCTTAAAAAAAACCTAGCAAAGCCAAACCTTGCTGATTTCAAATATCAGCTCTATGACATCTGGTTCCAGCTCTATGCCAGGAAAGAAGGAGACAGGTACGTTTGATGGATATGGCCCATGATAATCTCTACGTTGTCCTGATTTAGGTAAATATAAGCCCGAGTGCCACCTGTTACACACAGAACTGAAAGACAGCCTCAGATTACGGCCTAACCTGGGTGTTCATTTCTCCCACACAGATTGTGTTTAGAGACTTTCTGATCAGATAGTGATAGTATTGGCCCTTGGGGTACATCACTGGTGAATTGCCCCAGCTACACTTTGTGTCCCTAATCACAAGCCTTCAGCTGCAGACATTCATCCACTTTTCAGCCTACCACATTACATCATCCATTTCTCTAATCTGTACTTCATCAGTTTGTCTATGAGGCTGTTATGGGAGACAGTATCAGAAACCTTTCTAAAATCTAGAGAAGCAGTAGTGATGCATCTGTGGCATTTACTAGCAACGTTCAACTTTTATCATCAAACACAAATTTAGGCTTTGTGGCTAGATTTCATTGAGAGTTTCGTGCAAAGTAAGAAAGAAAACCCAACGAATCCAGACAAACAAGAGTTTGAATTTGCCCTTTACATCGTCCTTTTCCTGCTGGCTGAAGAAAGAGTCACACGTGAAACAGTGAAGATAGAAGAATATGAGCTACAGATGGTTGTTTGCTGCCATGGGCACCACATTGGAACAGCATATCCAGTACTCCTCAGCATCAGTAGTGAAGACCAGTAGTTAGAGTGATCAGGCAATATTTCTTTCTTTTTTTTAGCTGGGGGGTAGGGGGTGACACGGACCAGACAACAGAGTAAGTTGATGTGCTGTTTTACATGACTCATTTTGAGCAAAAATTGATGACTCACTCGCTTTTGGTCTACAATGGAGTGTTTAATCAATAGTGTACTGTAGCTCAGTGTCTGACAAACCTTGAAACATATTGCTGCTCATATTAAAGACTGGATCAAACTTACATCAGTCTTCCTTCATGGATGATAATACTGAATTTTTCAGCAGATAATGGAATTTAGGAAAAGGTCATTGTCCTCTCCCACTCTGTGGGTAAGGGGAAGTTGAGCTTTTCAATTCTCTGTGCAGTACCCAGGAGTCATGACAATGACCCAAGAGGCTCAACTACAAACAAAGCTTCACCTGGAATTCCGTGGAATTAGGCCATATGCCTAATCATACCTGTGATCCCGTCATTAGAGAGTGCCATCATAAGAAGATGCCATAGAATATGCCTTGACAGCCCTTAGAGAAAGACATTCCTTTATATGTCAAATTTCATTCTCAGGTACACTGCCAGGTGCAGGCCTAGCGGTGGCTCAAGGCCACATCACCACTGTACTTCTTTTTAAGACAAATAGCTTGCTAGTGATCTTCCTTATGGAACCAAATGTTGAAGCAGTAATGACCTTCTTACCAAACAAATCGTATCTGACACCGAAATTATGGACATAGGCTTATGAACTTGAGCTATGCTGACAGAAGGCTTTGTGGGCATTACGTCAGTAAAGGAGTAATGCAGCATAAACCTACATGAGATGGCTTGAGCTTGAGTGCGTGGCCACTGAGGAGGTGGGCTCATTTTCTCCTTTGCACCCCTTTTACCACCTGGTCCCTCCTGTCGCTTCACCACATGTGCTTGGACACTCAGTGGACTCTTGGGGCTGATTCAGCACACCAAGCTGATAGAAAAATACTTGAGGTAAAAAAATCTAAGTCATTTCATGCCAGGTTAGTGAGCTGAAGGGACTCAGCATAGGGTTCAGTGGGTACCAGAGCTGCCCTCCCTAGACACAGGATTCTGTGTCTCAGAGAGGAGTGGGGGGAACAGAGAAAAACGGTACTCCCCATTATGCCGGCTATTTGATCAGCTTAACTTCTTATCCAGGGAAAAGAAAAATCAGGGAAGGAAACATACGTTCATAGATGTGCTTAAAGTATAGCCCCCAACAGAAATGCAAGAAGTAGCTGTGGACCTAATGCTGTCTGAAAGGGCTAGAAGCTGCGAGCAAAGGAGGAAAGGTGACTTTGGCGTCTTTTTCAATACATGGAATAACATCAAAGCAATGACAGGAGTCTCATCCATTTCACTTTGTCGTGGAAGAACCACAGAGAAATTCAGATTTTGGCTGAGGCACAAAACGATGTGCTTCCTGAGGCTGAGGCTACAGGTAATGATCACGCAAATGTGGAAACTACTTTCAAATGACATATGGCCTGATGATCCTCACCACCATCCAAATTATATATGATGTTATATTTTAGGCAAACACATGAAAACCAACATGGATTCTTCATGTCATTTCCACCATTAACAAAAGAACAGGTCTCACTTGCAAAAGTTTTTATGCTCTTCAGGCGTTCTTCATTTGCATTGTGAAACAGACGTCTGGCTGTGCTGTCCTGGACAGCACTGTTACCTTGCTGTGCGGCACCTGCTTTTCCCTAGGAGAATCACCAGAGTAAAACAATGAAAGAAGTCAGATGTCATTAGTGGAGACAGTGCCTGCCTTTATAATAATCAGAACAAAACCCATAATGCTATCGAGATTCTTTGTTGGGAATGGTCTTTCTATGAAACAAGAGAAGACAGAATCACAGAATCACAGAATCACAGAATCACAGAATGGTAGGGGTTGTAAGGGACCTCTGTGGGTCATCTAGTCCAACCCTCCTGCCGAAGCAGGGTCACCTACAGCAAGAACTGCCAGGATAAAGAAAAAAGATATAATCTCTGACATTCTAAGAGCCTGAAATTTCTCTGTTGACTCACTTTCAGCAATGATGGTGATGACCCTTGTGATAGTTCAATTCTGATCAGTGACCAGCTGTGCTGCTTTGCTAGATACATCACAGATGATAAAGTAATGTAGAGCCAAGGCTCCCTCCTGCCACAAATAAATAAAAAGGAGATTTGCACATCTTCCTTCTCTGTTCGTTTGTAATCCACAGATCCACTACGTATACTTTATGAGGCCATGCAGTGCAGCAGAGGGGTTGTTTCTCTCCTGAGTCCCTACTCCCCAAGCTAACCAGTCTAATTCTCCTCTGCTCCATGATAATGCTTAAGCAATCCAACTCCTGAGTAGGGTCCCTCAGACTCAGCCTTTGTTTTCTCTTTCTGACTTCACAACCGCAGCCCCAGCCATCGCCCCGGTGCCAGGGAGATGCCAAGACAGTTCTGTGCAGCTCCACCAGTTTAGGACTGGAGCATCCTGGTGCGCTGAAGTTTTCAAAGACTTCTGGTTGGCCACATTTAAGGGCATTTTAATCAATGTTACCAATAAGTAAATCCAAAACAGAGAGAAGGCTTTCCTGACAGTTTTCAAGTTTCTGCTACAAAAATGGCATTCTCAAGGAAAGAGGAGAAAAGAGGTGCAGCAGTTTGTTAACAGGGGCAAGGGGTAACTAGAGCCTTGTTCTGAGAAACGGAGACACCACGTGGGAGTTTTTCCTACACAAATTTTGGCCTGAGGTAGGTACTCCTTTTTCAAGTTTATCAGCAACAGAAAATCATATTTTACAATATGAAGCAACACTGAAATAAAGTCTTTGAGCACTTGTATGAGTACAAAATTGGTTACTGAATATTCAGCGGCCTGCTGCAATTTGTGGCCAAAACACATGGTCGTGTTTGCACTACACTGAGCTGGCAAGGAGTGGAATGGCTGCTCCTCTGATACCCACTCCTCCCTCACAGTTCCCTGGGACTGGCAGCAACAACCCTGAAACCCTCCTCACCCACACCTCTGTCTACTGCACACTCTTCAGGATAGACACAGGAATTCCTCAAATTCCTCCCTTATTCCCCCCCAAATGACCTGGGACCTGTTTCCCCTTCTCCCTTGCTGCCTGTCACCTAGACCATACACACAGCCAGTCATACACATATAGAAACATCCAGGGTGGAGGGGAGCTCAGGACATCTCTAGTCCTGCTCCAAGTGTGGTCAACACTGAATTCTGACCATATTGCTCAGGGTGTCATCTTGTTGGGTCTTGAAAACCTCCAGTGGTGGAGATTTCACAACTGCTCTGGGCATCCTTTTCTGGTTGCATTTGTCCCTGTTGGATTTCATGATGTTCCTTCTGTAGCCTATTTGTCCAGCCTGCCTAGGTCCAGCTGAAGAGAAGTCCTGCACTTGAGCATACCAACTTCATCACCACAGTTTGCTGTCATCTGCAAGACTGGAAAGGCTGCACTACACCTCTTCCTCCAGGCCCCTAATGAAGGTATTAAATGTCATAGGACCCAAGACAGACACCAGAGACTCCACGTGTAACCGATGTCCAGGTAATGCAGACCATTAATGTGTTCTCTGTACTGTTCCCTCTCCTAAGTGACTCTTCGTCCTTATGAAGTCCTGCCTATGCCACTGGTGGAAATCACGAAGCATAGGCAACTCTTCTAGCAAAAGGCAGTTTTGCAGACACCTTTTTCTACAGTACCATGCTGCCTTTAATCCTTATGTGACTTAGCAATTGGTTACCTGCAAATCAATTGTGTAGTCTCTCCCAGGCATAAGGCAATTAACATCCATATCCCACATCTCATTGAAAAGTTTAGAAAGTTCGTGATTTAAGGCCTTCCTGTCAAGAAATCCAGAGAAATACACATGTTAAAAAAGACACACGCTGTTATTTCTGCAAGGCACTTCTCTTCTAATGTCACTCTACATTCTGGATACGAGCTTGTCATCAGGACAGCTTTCTCTTGTCCCCACACCTTCCTGTCAGCACTACTCTAAAAAGCGTAGAGCTTACGGTTCATGTTCATATCTAAAGAATGCAGGTCACCTGTAAGGAAACTTGAGCCTTCCCTAAGGTTATTTTAGAGTATATTTTAACAAAGTTCTTGTTAATATGCCTTCCTGCGGTTTTCCATGCACCGAAATAAAAATGAAGATGGTGGTGTTTCATTCAGGAGGATTCTATGTACAAATGAGAGGCAAGCAGGACTGTTGTCAGCATGCAGCAACACTACACAACAGGAAGCAAAGAATTCTGTCTACGATGCCGTTCTAGCAGCAATCTTATACACAACTCTTCCTACCTTTTTTGCTGCAAGACTCCACACTAGAGATGCTTTCCTTCACTCATATGCATGGTTATCCTAGCAGAAAGTTAGCGTGATGAAGGGTGACTATGACTCTAAACACAGGGGCTCCATACAATAAAGATCCCTCATGCACTGATCTCTGATGCGCATACAAACCTACCCAGGCTGGTCCTTTTTTCATTTTAATGGAATTTTGTCCTGCATAATAGCATATATTTTTCAGAAGTCTACCCATCCATTTATCAACAAAATTTAGGAACAGTTGTTATTGTGATGAACCACCCAAAGGCAGCTCCAGTCTCCAGGGCATTATGTCCACGCTAACAGATAAGATCGAAACAAAGAACAGAGTGGGGAAGAAAGAGAAGTGGATTAATCTTTAAATGACTGACAGTTGAATTAATCAGTTACAAACCAGCACATGCATCGAAGCCCAGAGAAGAACCGCTTGATGATTTTTAATTTCTCCTCCAAAGCAGATATTGTCAAGAAAAGAAAAAAGTGCAGAAATTTGTCAACAATGGGCATTTCTTTCTAACAGCCATTAGGGCAACTTGCCATGGTTTTAGCAACTGGTTCTCTCAGACTGAACCAAAGCACCTTCAAGCCCAACTGTGAACCTCCTAACTGATTACTGTTATGTCTTCTCGTTCTGTTCTGGCCAGGGTGGAATACTCGCTGCATCCTCCTGCCAGTAGCAAATTCCATGCTGTCTAGGAGAAAGAGCAAACAAACACTGTGGTAAGGTCACAAACAGTCTTCTGACATGGCAGCCTTGATACGAGGCAGCTTGAGAGCCAGGAAGAGCAAAAAGTGAGCCACGTGGGCACCTGCCCGATTGTTGGCAGGGAGGGAACAGAAGTCATAGCAGAAAGGAGGGCATTAATCAAATGGTGGGAGAATAGTCTAGAAGCAGTATGGCCAGATTTTATGTGCCTTCTGACCTGGACTGCACTTTGTGGCTGGCTCAGAAACTGCTGGTCTAAGCTCCACATTGAAGGAGACAGAAAGCAGCAAACTGTGCCTGGAGAACTGGGACTTTTTTTCACATTATTGAGCAATTCCTTTTCTCCGGAATTGTCAGTGTAACTGTGGGATGGAGTTTATACAGCCTAAGATTAAAATCCTGAAAAGCATAGGCAATCTGTGCTTAACTCCTTGAGAGCTTGTTGCCCAAAGGAATTCATGTCCCCAAGTTAAGAGCCAAAAGCAGCCAGTTTACATTAATGCACCAGAGGATAAGGTGCAGCAGCTGAGGAGCGTAAAGATACATATGATATTCATATTGTACTCAGCTTTATTTAGAGTGGGGAAAGCAGCCTCCTACAGAAGGGCAGGGCCGGCAACCGTAACTACTTCAGCTGCCACATCTCAGTCTGCCTGCAGCTGGGAAGCGGAACCACCATGTACCTCAGCTACACTAGAGGCACTGACAGGCCGTTTTCGCTCGGGCTCTGCGATAGTTTGAGATCGTTGTTGATGGGAAATCTGCAAGATCACTTGAATTTTGAACTGGGCTCTAATAGGTGTCAATACCTGAAAGAAGGGAAAGGACTAAAAATTCTACTGTGTGGGAGCCAAAGATGTGTTTGTTGCAAGGGTTAAACACTAATATGAAGGAAGATTTTTGCTTGGAACAATTACTTGCATGGATCTTACAGTGGAGCAGAAGGAGGCTGTCACAGAGGAGTTATATTCAGCCCTTGCCCAAACCCCAGGCTCTGCCGGCGCAGCAGAAGCGTGGCTGTGGCATCACATTATCAGTGCTGGCTGTGCAGCCCAAAGGAGGCACTGGCTCAGCTTCACAGGGAGGTAGCCTCATGGCTTGTCGCAGAAGCCACCAACAGCAGCATTTCTATTTAGTTTCAGCCATACCTCCACATTCTTTCCAGAGTCTTAAGAAGAGAAATTCATCTCAAAAGAGTTTACAAACCAATACTAACCAGAAAATTGTTCATGTCACCAGCTCAGCTGAAGTCCCAAGAACAGGATCGGCAAATTCAAAGAACAGTACCAGAGCTATTTTCTGAACTTGACGTGCCATCTACATTCATATTACCTTGGACTGACCTACTTTTACTGGATCATTTTTCTCTGGGTTCTGGTCCCTCCTGCTATCTACTCCTCTGCATCAGCTTATCCCATCTGTTTGAGTACCGCCATATTATGTTTAATACAGTTTTTCTTTGGCAGTAACTACCAGTGGTGGGTAAGAGTCTGCTGAACATCCAAGGTATGTGAAATACTAAGGGGGATGTCATGGGTTTTCTTAAATATTTTGTTCCATGTATATAGTATTTTATGTACATATATTTTAGAATGTATGTATTTTGGTAGAAGTCACCTATACAGGAAGTCTGTCCTCCCTTCAATATCTACTGCGTGTTCTTGGTCTGCTCTTGGAAGATTTGTCCTGTGTTTATAAAGGACTGTAGGGCTCTTTGTTATGGAATAGCATGAGCTCATGGAGGCAAGCTCAAGATGTCTACTCAGGAGAGGGTTACAGCAAGAGCGTACCTACAGGCTTCGATCTTCATATTGTTTTAATAGACATACTTCTACGAAGTGGATTCCTGCATACAGAAAAAGTGCCCCAAGACTCTAAAGTCACTTAATTTTATAAAATAAAAGCCTTTTCTCTCCTTTTTCTCTGCTGGGTGCTACCACAATATCATCATGGATTTCTCCTCTCCTTCTTGTTGTCCCGTTAATTTCCAAACAGACCAGAGCACCTGTAATTAAAGATTAGAATAAAGAAAAATACATCCCTGACAAAGCAAAGAACTTGTTCAGAGACTCACATAATCATCTTGTAAAAACTTTTTCTGGACAGTACTTCTTTAAAAAAGGTCTATGAACTTAGCTTACACATATGAGGTGAGACAACTTCAAAGAGAAGAAGCCTGACACCTTCATGCAAACCCATGACACACAGCATTTAGGTAAGGTTTTCCTGTAAAAGAATATCGTGTATTTACTCTCTGGTTTCCAATACAATTGCAGGTAGGACTCATGAGAGTGATTTTTTATTGTTAATTCTCAGTCCTCCCCCGTGCTGAAATCTCTCAGTTGTTAGAATTGTGCTTTCACATAGAATAAATTATCACTGTGCAAGAAGTCTGGCCAATTGGATTTTGTCCAGTTGGAGTCTTGCTTGGATGCGCTTACGTGCGCAAAGCACCACCACAGTAACAGGAACACTTAGTCTGCAGTTGTAAGAGCTGCAAACACTTTGGGGGGGGGGCTGTTGCAATAGTAACTCTAATGCATCAGCAGTGCAGCTAGTGCAAAAGAGTCTAACAGCTCCATTTTATTATGGCTTTCAAGTGAAACATTCACATGGTGTGCCTGTTTTTCCAAATTATTTTCCTGTATGAAACCTTCATTCTGTCTGAAGCAATGACCCAAGAAGAAGTCTTTTATTGCTATAAATCAGAAATTACTCAGGACATGAGAGAATTAAAGGGTCAGTGGTGAATCATGTGAGCAAGTCAACAAAAGCACGAAAAACATGTATTGCAAATGGGTCACATGGAACCCTGTAAAGAAGCTTTGATTCAACACTTTCTCTAAAGCAAATTCACCTTCAGAGATCCTTTGAACAACATTCAGTTTTTAAAAAGCCTTTGATCTTGGCATGGAGAAGAAAAGCATTTGGAAAGCCTGATGAGCAGCCATTTGCAAGGAGTTGCCAATAATTTTTAAAAAATTGGTTCAAATGTTGTGAAATACATGCATCAGCTTATATGGTTAGTAGACAATACAAGCAATTCTCTTGATTTTCCCCTTATGCCATTGTGTATGTCTTCTACTTAAGTCCAGTGATGTTTTTCTTAGTTTAAAGTTGGTATTTGAAATACCAAAGGATAAATAAAATAGATTTTGTAGGGCGAAAGGAAAATGCATTTTCAAGGGACAAACATAAGAGTGGGCAGTCACTCAGCAAACACTCTGTCAAGGTCCTGGGCGGGCAGGTGATGTTTGGAGAACCAATTCTACATTATCAGCTACGTTTAAGCAAAAACTGATCTTAGCGTCACCTTATTTTAGCTAAAACAGCTTATGATTCAGTTGTCTCGCCAACTTTTTATGCTGAGGTGACTTAGTAAAACAGAATAGAAACAGAAAGCAGGGTTATTGCGTCACTGCATTTCACAGAACTCCCTTTTAATGTCTCCCAGACAAATATATCCCATCCCCACTGCCCTTTGCATTAGAGAACACTTAAGATTTAGTATGATTTTCTCTTACCCATCAGCCATGGCAGGTAGAAGTTTTTCTCTTAGCAAGTACACTGAGATGCAACCTGAAGCTCAGAAATCCTTCTGGTAGTCCAAGCTGTGTCCCTCTTACACTCCGCTTGCCTGCTGTGGACTGTCACTCAGACTGACAGGCAGCGCAGGCAGGCAAGGGAGAGGCAGGAGGTGCCAAATCCCACGAGAAGATGTAGAGTGTAGGACAGCACCATGTCCCACACCTATTTCGGCACAGGCACGCTCAGACCAGGAAGTCAGAGCCACCTCTACCAGGCTCTCGCCTCGCCTCATCACCGCAGACAGGCACTACGGCAGGAAGTACAGAAGGCGACAGCAGAGACGTGTGGCAACCACCACCTTCTTCCACCTGCCTTTTCAGATATGAACCCGAGATCCTTGTATGAACTGCAGACATTGGTCATGGCATGGCTTCTGGAGTGATGCTGGATTATTTGTTAACAGACTATAGATCTCTGCATGCATTTGGGGCCCAGAAATAAGCACTTCAAATCTGAAAGCCTCGACTGAGATGGATGGGCCATTCTAGTGTTGTTGTTCTCTATACAGTTGTTATTTGACAACAGAAGGCATCAAAAAAATTAAAGGCGGGGAAGAAAAATATAAAAAGTGTGCTTCTCTATTTACAGCTGAAATTGCTAGTTGTGACCTTATCTATATTAGGAGGCATTATAACCAGGAAATGTTTTACAAAGGCAGCACTTTGCATGCACCACTGAGAGCAAGTGGTGGCAGGTGCCGGTAAGTACAGGTACCCACTCCAGTGCCTGTCCTGGGAAGCATGCATTCATTGTGTGGCTAAATTAACCCTCAGATGGTTTAAAGTTTATTTTTGTTTGAAGGATACTTTTAAACTTTTCTTCTTCATAATAATTCATTCCTGAAAAACACAGCTTTAGGTTTAAACTGTATATATAGAAGCCAAAATGGTTTGATGTTAGGCTACCAGTTATACAAATGGTACTGCACCTCTGGTCCATGTACCCCTTCAAAGAATCATATTAGAGCCAAACAAAGCTCCCAGTAATGAAGATGCCTGGCACATGGAATTGCGTAGGGGACAGGACATGCAGCTAGCTCACTTAAAACACTTGAAAGTGAAGCTTCCTTCTGACACTGGTAGGGGAAATTAATGTATCTCAAAATTGACTATATTTTTAACAGAAATTTTCTTTACCATTTTTTTGTTAGTATTTATTGCTAGATAAATGACCAAAATACAGTGCCTGTGTTTATCAGCTGAATGCAGAAAGTCTTTTCCTAGGCTTTCATTTAAAATGCAAAAGCCAGTGGGCATATTCAGCCCATAACAAAGTTGCGATTCCTTTATTCACATTAGCAGAAAGAGCCCAGATGGGAGCCCACAGAATTTCCATTTACAAGCAGCATCATCACTGGAGTCAGTGGATTTAAGTGAATCTTTGATAAAATTACAGATCAGATCTGTAGCATCGCTGGCAATTTCATAACCAAATGTGTACTTAAATCTGTTGTAAAACTTCTGTCCTGTGATTTCGGTGTTGAGCTCTGAAAAACTTAAGGATCCCAAAGAGTGTAAGAGGATGCGTTTGTGTTGCGAATGAGTGGTTAGGTCGCTTAAATGATCACTCAAAGGTTTTGCAAGAAAAGATTTTACTGAAAATTTAGAAAATGTGATCTTACAGAGTTTGTTGGCAAGGTTCACTCCATTACTTCTTAAATGAATGGAATACAAAATCAAAGGGGTTTTTGAGTAGAAAATGATTTATACAGAGTGGAAGAAAAGTGTAAGGGGAGAGGGAGACCCTCCCATTGAGGCACCAGGTTCAGACAGGACCCCCTTGCTTTCTTCTCAGAGAGGAGCCTAGGCGTGGCTGGATCCAGAACCAGCCTTAGACCACAATGGTTTACGACCAAGGAACACGCTTAGCGGCAGTTCAGGGTGTGCTCACAGTTTAAAGAGAGAATCACAGGAATTTAGCAGCTATTGATCACTGTTTAACTTAGCATTTACTGAGTGATTAGAAAGAATTTGCTATTACAATCATAGTAATGGAATATTATGTTTGGAATTGATTCACACACACACACGCACACAAACATAAAAATTTCAGTGAAATACTCACTTCAAATCAAGTGATTTCTCAACAGGCAAAGGCTGAGTACCAAGATCAGCCCAGGTGATGCCAACAGAGTCCAAGATACTCTGAGAAACTTCCCACTCAGAGGGAGTTACTGGGTGCAGCTTGCTGCGGACCAGAAGAACTCAATGGGCCTTCCTTGGTACTGCTGTTTGTAGGGTCCCAAGATGATTGACTTGAGGCATCAGTAACTTTCCATCCTGGTCACAATCCACATGGTGCCATCCTGGTATTTAGACAGAAATTATGTAATTCCAGTACTACCTCGCTAACACCCTGGGTTGGCTTTCTCTGCTGAAGAGCCCAGGCAACGCTTTGTCAGACCCGTTGCGCAGGGCAGCGTGTGTTTGTTTGAGCAGGAGCTGAGGTCAGGCTCCCCCTGCTCTCTGTTCCTCTTTTCTGGCACAAGGGAACGAGGAGAGTATTTGGCGCCGTCTCACTCGCATGTGAACAGCATTTCCAAAGGAACAGGGCAACAGACTTGCGGAAGACGCTCTACCTGACAAAACTGCCACCTCGAGCATCAGATGCTGACCTTTGCCAAGATCAAGGAAACCCTGTGAATAAGACCTTGCGGTGGTATGACCCCCCTCATCAGACCACCTGGCGATCTTAGAACCAGCTGACATTGCGTTATTGCCTTTGAACAAGAGCAAGGAGCTGGGAGAACTCGCCATTTTTCTTGGCTTTGGGACGGTCAGGCACCTCCTGCTACCCACTTTATAAATGTCAGAACTGCACAGTCTGGGGAGCACTGGAATTGTGCTGTTGTTGGCAAGATACCAGAATTACTTCATACAGATTGTGGCCAGGATGGAATTTTACTGATGACCAACCCTATAAACAGTGGCACCAAGCGAGACCCTCTGAGTTCTCCTGGACTGCAGCGGGCTGCCACCAGCATCTCCCTCTGAGTGGGACGCCTCTCGGAGCCCTCGAATACTGCAGTTCGAAGTTACCATGGCTGACGGAACCTGGGCTGAACTACAGGGATCCCTCGCCCCTTGAGGCTCAGCCTTCACCTGTTGAGAAAATAATTTGAAGTATGTCACTTAACTCAAGGGGAATTTTTAACAGGTACCTTTATATATGCATATCATAATATCCTACTATTGTGATTGTAGTGAATCCTTTAATTGCTGCTAAATTCCTGTGGTTCTCTCTTTAACTGTGAACAAGCCTTAAATTGCTGGTAGACATATCCTTTAGACATAACCATTATGGGCTGAGGCGAAGTCTGGATGCAGTCACACCTAGGCTTCTCTCTGCGAAGGGATTTAGAATGCAACGTAATTCATTCTGAACCTCATGACTCAACACGAGGGCCTCCCTTATCTCTTACCTCTTTCTTCGATCTCTGTGTAAATCATTCTATCTGAATCCTACCTTGATTTTGTATTCCATTCATTTAATCAGGTATAGAGTGAACCTTGACATCGAACTTTGTTAAATCACATTTTTAAATCACTTCTTGCAAGTACCTTTGACAGTGACGCTTTCAGTGGTCCAAACCACTCGTTCATGACAGACCTGTTTCTAAAGTACATAGCCAGCTCTGTGTGTTTCTGGCCTAAGTATTTTCCTTTTCTAACCAAGGGGGCCAATAGATAAGTGCTGATTTGTCATAGAATCATAGAATGCTTCTGCTGCCTGTGTAGTTTCTTCTTGCTCTTTAGTTTGACCAGCAGGTCTTGTCTCAGCCATGCCGGTCTCTTCCCTTCCTTGCCTGATTTCTTACGCCTGGGAACTTCCATCTGAACATGAGGAAGAACTTCTTCCCTCTGAGGGTGACGGAGCACTGGAACAGGTTGCCCAGGGAGGTTGTGGAGTCTCCTTCTCTGGAGATATTCAAGACCCGCCTGGACAAGGTCCTCTGCAGCCTGCTGCAGGTGACCCTGCTTCGGCGGGAGGGTTGGACTAGATGACCCACAGAGGTCCCTTCCAACCCCTACTATTCTGTGATTCTGTGATTCTGTGATTCTGTGATTCTGTGATTCTATGATTCTGTGAACTAAGAATTCCTGCGCTGTATGGAAAGCATCCTTAAAGATCTGCCAGCTCTGTTATGTGCCCCTGTCCCTGAGGACCATTTCCCAGGGGGTCCTACTGACTAACTCCTTGAAGAGATGGAAGTTTGCTTTCCTAAAATTTAGGGGCCTGACTATACTCCTCACCTTTCCCATATCCCTCAGGACTGTGAACTCCACCAATGCGTGATCACCGCAGCCCAGGTTGCTTCCAATCTTGACGTCACTGATGAGCTCACTTGCACCAGTGACCAGCAGGTCCAGTATTGCATCCCCTCGGGTAGGGGTATCTATTACATGGCTTAAGAAGTTCTCCTCAACGCATTCTAGGAATCTCCTGGATTGCCTACAGCTCACCGTGTTACTTTTCCAGCAGATGTTGGGGAGGTTGAAGTCCCCCAGCAGGACAAGAGACCGTGAGCACAAAGCCTCCTGGAGCTGGAGGAAGAAGGCTTCATCAGCAGGCTCCCCTTCATTGGGCAGCCTGTAGAAGACACCAGCCACAAGGTTCCCTTTGTTGCCTCTGTCTCTGATTCTTACCGATAAGCTTTCAACCTGATCGTAGCTATTGTTCAGGGGCAGCTCTTCATACTCTATCCATTTCTTGACGCAGAGGGCAACGCCTCCACCCCTCCTTCCCCACCTGTCCCTTCTGAACAGCCCATAGCCATCGATAGCCACACTCCAGTCATGGGATTTGTCCCACCAAGTTTCAGTAATGGCAACTAGGTCATAGCTTTCTAGCAGCACGATAGCTTCCAGCTCCTCCTGTTTGTTTCCCATGCTGCGTGCGTTCGTGTAGAGGCACTTCATCTGGGCGGTCAGCCGTGTCACCTTCTTAGAGGAACACCCCTTGTTTCCCTTGAGGTGTTTCACGGAAGTTTCCTTGTTGGCTCCTACTAGCTCAGGAGCTCCCAGGTCATCTCCGCAAGACTTCAGCTGTGCTGCAGTGTCCCCAGCATGCCTCTGTGCAACAGGTTGAGGGCCCGTGCTAGCACCCCATCCCTCTAACTGTTGTGTACCATCCCACAGCTTGTCATAGGCCAGCCTGATATGTTCCCCCTCCTCCTTCACATCTAGTTTAAAGACCTGCCAATGAGCCCCACAAGCCCCTGAGCAAAGACTCTCTTGCCCTTTTGAGAAAGGTGGCTCCCATTTGATGCCAGCAAGGCTGCTGCTGTGTAGGCCATCCCATTGTCAAAAAACCCAAAGCTGTGATGGTGACACCAGCCACGGAGCCATGTATTCATAGATTGGGTCCACCTGTTCCTTCCAATGTCACTGCCCACAACTGGAAGGAGGGAGGAAAAAAATAACCCGTGCCCCAGGTTCCCTCACTAACTGTCCCAAGGCCCTGAGATCTCATTTAATCACCCTTGTACCTTGCACCCACGTACTGCAACTTCGTCACTACCCACATGGAAGAGCAGTAATGGGTAGTAGTACGAGGGCTTTACCAGGCTAGAAAGTTTCCTAGTGATATTGCCAACTCTAGCCAGGCTCCTAAACTTCCTCAACGAGGGAAAGGGCTCATTCAGAGGTAATTTAAACCTCTTTGGTGGATCTAGAGAGGATGAGCGAGAAGACTGTGCTTTACAGGCTTCCAGACGAAAGCAGCCAGGGCTCACACATACACGAAGGACACATTTGGGAGACCGAATAAAAGCTGGCAGCTAGAACGAACACTGTGCAGACCCACAGCAGGCTCGGTGCTTTCCCCAGAGAAGCCAGAGCAGGCCTTTGGTTTATACTTTGTGAGTGGATACAGGCAAAGTTTTTGAGAAACTGAGTTTGCTGGACATTCCCACTCGGGCTTTGTCTCCACAAGCTGACCAGAAAAGTAGTGGAGACAGGGCCTGGGCTGGTCAGTGGGAACCTAGCCAGGTCAGAGTTCAGTGAGAGCAGGGACTTTGAGGTCTCCACCCTTCCCTGAGCATTAATTCTCCAGCTGACAGATTGTCTCCCACCAAGCTCCACGGTCCCTGTGCCCTGCCTGTCTCTCAGTTATCTCTCCAGTTTCCTAAGCCTCAGCCTCTCGGTCCTGAAGTCCTTCTTCTTTCTGGCCGACGGTGTTGTAGTCCCTCTGCTTACGTGGGAGTTTCTGGTGCAGCAGCAGTCCTTAAAGAGAAAGCTAAGAACGGATTACACAGCCAGGCATGTTTTTGTCATAAATAACTCCATTCCTGCAGCTACATGTCTTTAGCTAGGCTGTGCAGTGATGCGTCCTGCTTACCGCTAGGTTGCTCTGTCAACCTGCTTCTATTTACCAGTGGTAATTCCTGGGTTTGGCAGGTAAACCATGCCTGCCCTATGAATGTTCTCGCAGCCAGGTGAGCTGCCAGCACAGTCAGCAAACCCCGAGGCTCGGGAAAAAGCAAGTGCTTGGGGCCGCAGGAGGCTCAGTGCCCCGTGTGAGCTGGGGGCTAAGGGAGGAAATTTTTTAATTGTTTTTTTTTAATCTTAAAGGTAGGATTGTAGCATATGCCTTCCTTGATGTAGTAAGGAGAAGCTGTGCCTCGGAACCATCGAGGCCTGTTCACTGCACATTACTGCATATTAATTAAAGAGCTTCAAAGCGTTTCATGTTTAGCGCGGACTCAAAGATGCGTTTGCTTATTAGTCATTAATTTGTACACAGATTTGTAAACCAGACTTTTAGGCGGTCTGGCTGAAACATCCTTCTTGCCGCACCGCCGAGTGCTTTCACTTTCCAGCCGAACATTGCCATTGATGAGCGAGGCCGTCGGCCGTCGCCAGCCTAGGCGAGATGGAGCGGATCCATGGAAGGCTTCGGCGGGCACACGGGCAGTGTTCCCCGTGCCCCAGGCCGTGCGCAGGTGCAGGCTCTGAGGCAGCAGCAGGCTCGAGGGGTTTGCTCGGCGTGGTGAGGGCTGCGGTGCTGGCCTGCAGCAGCTGTCCTCTTCCCGCCCCGAGCAGGCAGCGGGGCTGCCATCGCTGCCCGGGAGAGGAAGGTGCCATAATGTCACTGCCCTTGCTTTGCTTGCGCGGTTGACGCAGGGCAGCAGAGCGCTACGTCCGCGGCGAGGCACCACGGGACGGGCACAGCTGACGGGAGCGGCGGCACCGACCAAACCCGAGGGGCACAGAAGGCAAAACGCGGCCATCCCGCCCCGACCTCCGCTCCCGGCCCGCGGCCCCGAGCGCCTCAGCGAGGACGGGCGGGAGAGGGGGCGGCCGTCAGGGGCGGCAGTGTCTCGGCGCTGATTGGCGGGGCGCGGTGTGACGCGGCGGGGCGGGGAGGGGAGGGCGGTGCTTTGGCTTCTGCCGGGGGGCAGCGATGGGGGCGCAGCTCAGCACGGTGGGTGCGCGCGGCGGGGCTGAGGCGGGCCCCGCACCTCCCGGCAGCGGCTGGCGGCTGCCGTGGACCCGCGTTCGGTTCCCCCCCCCCTCCCCCGCTCTTCCGGCCGCGGCGCCTGGAGGGCCGAGGCCTGGTGGCGGGCGAGGGGAGGGCCGCGGTCCCTCGGGCGGGGCCGCGCCGCCCGTCCTTTGGCCCCGGGGTCGGGCCGTCTCTGGGCGCTTAAGAGGAGTCGGGGCCGTTGGGCAGTGCGGGGGCTCTGGGGCCTGCTCGCGGCTCTTTCCCGTGGGGTGGCGGTGCCTGCGGCGTTATTCCCTCCGTTCCCCGAGCGGGTTTTTTTCAGCTTCCGCGGTGGCAGCGTCGGGGCCGCCCCGCCCGGCAGCTGGCGTTGCTCCGTGGGGGTGGCGGCTGCCGAGCGGCGGGGTTGCGGTGGTAGGCGGCGTGCGGGCCTTGCCCTCCCCTAGGGTGCAGCTGCTGGGCTGGCTCCGGGTTTGGGAGAGGAGCGGGACGGTGCTGGATGCGGCCCTGCTAGTCGGGGTGCAGCTGCTTGTTGGGTTAGTGAGCGCGAAAGGATGAGGCGGGTGCTAAAGCCGGGGAAGTGACGAGTGCCTGCCGCTGAATCTGCTCCTCATCCTCAGAAACAGATGAGAAGAAGCTAAGTTCGCTTAAAAACAGGGTTTGATGGAGGAAGAGGGAATTGGAGCTGTGGGTGCAAGGCTTTTCTTGCCCAAGAGCCGTTTGGTGCCTGTAGGGCCGTTGGGTGATGGAGCATCCCGCTGTAGGTTGACCTGTTGAAGGGGGTTTTGCTTGCCATGCCCCAGTAGAAAAGGATGGCAATCTCCACGCCGCGGCTTCTCTCCTCGGCCTTTTTTGTAATCCCACAGAGGTCTGTTTCCATTAATAAAAATTGCTGCTCGGTTACTTATTTTGTGATCTCTGTTAACAAAGATTTGTGTGACTGGGAATTGTGAGTCAGCAGATCTTCATTTAGTGGTGCCTGGCCTTACGGCCGGCCAGTTGCTCCCTCTGCTGCAGTAGATCTGATGCAGCTTCTGTGGTTGCAGCACAGTTATCTTCGTGAATAGCTTGAACTACCCTGTGGTAAGAGTATATAGCTCGCTTTTAACCCCGAGAATGTGTTTCTTAGCAAGGATAACTTTCCGTAATCATTCAGCCTTCAGTTCTTCCCCTTTTTTCTGCCTACCAGCTGATACCTTCCGAGTAAGGAACTAAAATAGCTATCTGAATTAGTGGGTGTGCTGTTTCTTTCCTGGCTAAATCCCATGAGGCTTTTGCACTAATTGACCATAAATAACAAATTGCCTTCCACGAGGCTAAAAATGTGTTAAAACCATTTGTCAAAATTAAACTGTGTTGTGTTCCAGTCGACTTGGATCTGGTGCATTGCTTCAAAAAGTGATGATTATGCACAGTTGGGGAAAGGGTGTGTTAATCTCACTTACTGAACAGCTGTGGTGGTTTTCAACCTGACATCTGATGACCCAAAAGTGATTTGCAGAGGTAGGAGAAAACATTTATCTGTTCACACAAGTGGAGAAGCTGACTTGCAGAGATGATGTTTTGGACTCCGCTCTCCTTCTGTCTTCCTGGTGGTCTGTTACTGACATACATTAGTGCTGCAGTTAGGACTGAGCCTAGGTTTTTTAATTCCCATTTACAACTGCAATTTTGCTAGACCATAGATGTACGCTTTTCTCCATTTTAGGTAACCACATCTGTAAATGAAACTAGTTTATTTGAAGCATCATTTGCTGCAGATTCAGCTGGCTGTCTCCACCAGGTCTCATTCACCTGTTGAAATTCTCATGAGGGAGTTTATTTGCTGCTCTGTCACTTTCTTTAACAGCTCCTCTCCCTCCCTCCCTCCCTCCTTTTTTTTTTTTGTGGCTCAGTAACAAAAGTTCTTCCTGGAGCTGCAGTAGTCTGGTGGATCTGCAGGAGTTAAGGAGTAACATCACTGTAAACTTCAGCTTCTTCAGAAACAACCTGTGTGGAGCGATTTCAGTATTTTCAAAGAAAAGTGAAGAACGCAGTGTGTGTGTGTGGCATGGTGTGCCTTCAAGCTATACCCAGTGTTGATGTATTTTAAACCTGTACAGCAGCAGCTGTTCAAGAAGAGAGAGTTTGTGCATATGGCACTGAGCTGGAGAGGTGGCATCTTCCTTCCGTCTTGTCCGCGCAGCTGTAGTCGCAGCAGCGTGGTCTCTCTGTGCTTTCCTGGGCTGGTATGGCCACTCGGTGTGTGCTGCCGGGGATGGAGAGGGTGCTGTGGTGCAGGGGCATAACCTGCTCCCTTCTTGTGGGGCTTCAGCCCGGGGGTGAAGATGGTCCGTGCAGCAGGCCACATGACTGTGTCTCCATCTGCCTCCAAGTGCTCTGACAGAAAAGGCCCAAAGCAGTGGTGTGCCTTAAGTGATGTGCTTGAGGAGCCTGTCTGCACGTGTGTGCATCAAGGAGCAGTGGGTGAGGAACCTGGGTGATATACTGACCCGGCTACTCCCAGGCCCACTGCAGGAGAGCAGCCAGCTCATGCAGGCTTGTCTCCACACACGTGCATGCCAAGGAGCACAGAGACACTGGCAGGTGGGGGAGCACTGGTAACCTGTGCAGAGAAAAGAGCCCAGAGCTATCTGGGGAGCCGTTGCCTGTGGGCCAAGGGTGATGCCCATCTGCACGTATCGGTGGGAGGCTGGCTCCCTTGCAGGCTGCAGGGGCACAGGATGAGCATTTGGGGATTGTGGGACATTTAGGGGAGTCTCCGTGCCATTTGGGCAGGAACAAATGTGGGGAAAATAAAAGGGTAAAGGGATAAAAAGGGCTGACCCTGCATAAACAGGCCTGCTCTGTACCCTTGTCTGGCAGTGTCCTGCAGCAAGTCAGTGCAATCTGTCCCGTGTCATCGTTAAAGTCTGTAGCTGCTTTCCTGGGGAAGGGACGCTGCTCTGCATGCACGTGTCTCTGTGGATGTGCCAGTGCCTGGAGCCAGACCACTGTTTGGAGGGCCTGCGTGTCCATGGTGCCAGCACCCAGTCTGAGTGTGTCATGGCTAGCAGAGATCAAACTGGAGTAGGCGAGGTGGCCTGGGAGCCAGGCATGTGTGCATCTCTGAGGGTGAGACCACTGAGGGCGATGGCTGCTGGAGGGGCCAGGGGTCCTGGCCAGCTGCCAGAGAGTGCGCGGGATCTGTGGTCAAGTGTGAGACCCCCAGTTACTGGGGTCCACAGCAGATGTGATGGTGTCTGAAGGGGTCTGTGCAACAGTGGCTCATATGTCCAGGTGCTAGCAGCTGGGGAGACTGGAGTCTGGGGACAGCTGCTTGTGAAGGCTGAGCCAGCCACTGGTGGATCCACGTGTGTGTATGTATTTCCCAGTAATGAACCTTCACCCTGATGGGTCAGAGAGGGGAACAGGATGAGGCTGTTGGTACTGTCTGTGTGAGCGTCAGTCTGTTCTGGTCAGTGTGGCCAGCCACGTGTGTATTTGGGCACGTGTTGTGTGTGTGTCCGTGTGCGTGCCTGCTGGACATGCATGCTCAGCTGAGCTAGTAGTTGGAGCTGGGGACGTGGAGTTGTGTCATCCTCACTTCTGTCGAGCTACCGGGTTTGGCAGCCCGCTGCCAGTATCCCAGATCCCTCAACGTAGGAGTAACGCCAGGTATTCATAAAGCAAAATATGTGTGTTACACTGGCTGGTGGTTTTTTAATACTTCCTCTCCCTGCTCGTGTTAGTACAAAGAAGCACAGGTGTTTTGGTGGTTAGGTTGTCATGTTGTGCTACCATATTCCTTCTCACCCAGGTAACTCTTGTGATGCACATGTGTCTAACGCTCTTTCTGTATTGCTGCAGCTGGGTTGGGTTGTGACGTACCCAATACGGCTAATCTACACCTACATCTTCCTGAGGCTGTTCAGGAACCCCAATCCTGCGATTACTCTGAAGGATCCTGACGTGAAGTATGCATTGAGGCTGATAGATAAGGAGGTAAGTGCACGTGCAGTGCTGAGCATGACCTCTCCAGGGGTACTGTGAAATACTTACAGCTTCTGAAATCTTGGGTAATGTTGCAGCAGGGCGAATACTTGTATTTTAAGGAAAAGACTTCTTTAGAAGTGCTCCTTGCCTAGTATAGCCGAGTTCTGCAAACAGCTTGTTTCCAAGCAAGTTAGAGTGGAGAACGCTGCTTTGGTCATTTCTAAACTCATAGTTTCTGTCACTTGAGTCTCATGTCATGGAATATATTGGCAGAAATTTCTAAACTCTGCACTTCTAGATTGGCTGTGAGACAGAAGTCATGCTGTCAGGCAGAGCAGGCAGTGTTTTCACGGTCAGCAGCATTCAGCATAGTAGTTGTCAGAAAAATGTTGATGCTGATTCATGTTACTTGGTTTATGTATGCTAATGTGTTACAGGAAGAAAGGCATTTAAGTGGTGTAGTCCTGACAGCACCTGAGCTGTCTCAGCTTCCCTTTCTGTTAAAGACAGAAGCCATTCTGTGCCTCCTGGGCTGTTCAGCTGGGTTTTCAGAGGAAAGTCTTGACCCTGTTAAGGGTGGATCTTGCTATCAGAAGGTGGTAACTCAACTTGTGGGAAGGGGACCAAAGGTGAAAAGTTGAGGTTTCCCTTGGATAAACTCACCATCAAAAGCATGAAATAGATATCTTGGCTTTTCAGGTGTGAAGTCGCACCAGAAGATACTTCTAGTGTTGACTTTTTAACTCAGTGAGCTAGTCAGAAAGTTATCAGTAGTGTTTTGATGAAAAGGACTTTGGACTGCAACAGAGCTTTGTTTGAGATACAGAGAATGTACTGATATCTTGGCTTTCATTTGTTCTGTCTGTCAAAGAAAACGATTACTGTTATTCTGAATCCTGGTTTTGTGGGAACGGAAAGCTTCCCTGTTCTTGGGCTGGGTGGCATTACTGTATTTATTTCCTGTGTGTACTTACTGAATTGATTTGCCATGTGTACTGCAACAGCACTATTATTACGTAGTCCCCACTTTCTCAAGAGACGTGTAGCACATGGGTGCAGGTACAGTCTGCCTGACCTGCAGGAGGGGAGGGAAGCTGGAGACACCGTGCGTGCTTCGGAGAATCAAACTACTTGCAGGCTTCTGCTGTAGCAGTTTGTAACAGAAGAGAATTCACAGATCACGTGATTTTTTTTTTTTTTTTCCTAAATACTGATTTTTTTTTTTCTCACTCTGTTGTTATTTTTTGGTATGCTTTTATTTAACCTTGGGATGGAAGAACAGCTCTTGCATAACCAGGTCAAATACTGCTGCATGTGGTACCTTGATCAATGGAGAGTATTTGACTAATGGATGTTTATAAATTTTTGCCTAAATGGGAAATCTGGGAGTAGCTGGGGGCTGTAGTTTTTAACCTGATGTATTTTGATGATATCGTTGAGAGTACAGCCTTGCAGAAGCTTTTCTTAGTGGACTGTGGCCCAAGAAGCTTGACCAGAAAGGGAAGTGGCAGGAACCGCTTAGATGGATTTCACAAGAAAAGGTGATTGCAATGGAAAACTGAGTCACAGGTACTGGGCTGCCAGACAGCAATGCACAAGTGTGCAGTTTCAGAAGGATTCCACAGTTACCTAGAAACAGTTTTTAGGTGTCTGCAATCTGAAGTTTGAAAACCACTGGTCCGGAGAATGCCTAGTTTAACATATGTAGCTTTTAACGCAGTTTAGATTTTTGTGTGTGAAAGCTGGAAATCGAGTGTACTGTTTTGTGGAGCTGTTGTGAGCAGAAGCCTTTCTTCCTCTACCCGTTGCCTGCCTTTTGCCCACCAGCTGAAACACTGACATCTGCCCAGATTGAGTGTGCCATACCTCCCGTCCCTTGAATCGAGAAGTAGCGGTCACAAGGCTGCTTCCTAGTGTTTAGCACAGGAAAAAACTGTCACAGTGTAGTTAGGTGTGCTAATTTAGTTTGTGCCTTGAAAAAGCCCACAACCTCAGGCTTTTTTTTGCAATCGTAAGCATAATTCATTTGTTGCCTTTCAGTGGCTTCAGCAAAGCACCAGCCTGCAAAAACTCTTCTCCAGCTCTGCATTTGTGAGTGTGGAAGACTCCTCAGCACCTGCAACTGGAGACAGAAATGTGTGCTGGTAGCTGGAGGCCAAGGGCTTCCAGGTGCTTAGGGCAATGCCAAATGATGGCTTTGGGGAATGCAGCGGAGATGACCCGTGCTGGAAAGGCTTCTACGTCCTGTTTCAAGGCAATCTTTAATCTAGCCTTGACTAATGACTTGCTGAATGGCATGCTCAGTGTCTTAGCTCTGTAACAGACAAGGTGTCCGCATGCTGATCTAGGTACTAGGAATTTCTTGAGCCTCTTAGTGTTTCTCACAGTTGTCTCTTGTGATGCACCAAAGTACTTGCGTGCAGATACCTTCAGCTAAGCTATCTTGACTTTAATTGATGAAATGATTAACGGGGAATTCAGAGCTTTATTCTTTCTGCATACCATTAAAGACAGCATCTTAAAATAAAGGATTATTGGCAAAATCCAGCTTTGAAGTAGTGAAGCTGATATTGAAATTTTCAGATGGAAACAGCAGTGGTCGGTGTGAGAGCAGCAGCGTGAAGTCCATGTTAGCTGTCTCTGGTGGAATTTTCAATAGCATTACAGTTCCTGAATAGACCTAAGTATAGAGAAGCCCTTTTTAGACTGCCACTCAGTTCCCTTCTTTCTTCAGCATTTACCTTAAAATGATTTATTGTGAAGGAGATTTCATCAGTGTGACCAGAACTAGTAAGGGAAGACTAGAAACACTGTGATGAGAAAGAAATCTGTCTCCACTGGTTACTTCAAAAACAAAAAATAAACAAAAGAAGTGTTACAGTATTTTAGCGGATGCTTATGAAATTTTCTCTGGAAGGGATATTATGTCCCATAGGGCTTTAAAAAAAGAAAGTCGTAGTCATTGGATGATGCATTAGGCTGGATGCTCTTTCTTTCTGTCTTTCTTTGCTGTCTTTTTCAGTCCCATGAATGTGACCTGATTTTTAAGATGAAACTTACGTAGTATACGGAGTAACATTTTATTTACTCATTACCAAAACTTTATTTAAGGTATGACTTTCCTAGTAAAAGATTAATTACCCCAGATGGACTGCATAATTTTTTATAATTTTATAATAAAGTTCTTATATAGAATAATCTTTTCAATTTAAATTAAGGATTAATTCAATTTTTATTGGGAAAATACTTTTAAGGCTCTTAGTGTAGCAAAGGGGACCAGATTGCTACTTCGTAATCTTCTTCACATCCACTAGTATTTTCTGAAATATTCTACATGGAGATGGTTACTTCGTCTGATTTTGAGACATCAAAATCAAAATTTTTTTGGCCTTGAACTCCTGCTTATTTAAACTTTAAGTGAGAATTCAAGAACTGTAATTTTTATCTTGTGGCCGTCTCACAGAAGGCATTTTAAATGTTCATATTATTTAGAAAAGTAATGATTAGTCTTAATCTTCATATGAGTGTCTTGTTAAGTTCTGCTATTCACATTTAAATACACATCAAAACAGTATTTGCATTTGTTTGCTTTATTTATTTCTATTTTTACTTCTGCATTACTTCTAAAATGTTTTGAGATAATGTGAAGTTTTCAGGGAGTTTGAAGGAAAAGTTGACCTCTGCAGGACTGCCACATTCAGAGGAGTTCATGTTGGCGTTATGCAAAATTTCAGTTAGGGTCTCTCCACCAAATACTTAATCCTGCAGGAAGCCACACTAGCGTATTGGTTTTACAAGTGAAATTACAAGCATTAAATCCCAGCAACATAGCTGATTGTTCTTTTTATTTTCCTCTTTCAGGAAGTTAGCCATGACACAAGAAGATTTCGATTTGCTCTCCCTTCCATAGATCACGTTCTGGGTCTCCCTGTAGGTACGTTCTGCCTTTGCTTACTGAGAAGCCAAGCATTGTTAATTATACTGTAAGAGATTTTGTGAGGATTTTTTTCCTACAGTTTGAACTGTTGAATTTTGAATACCATCCACATGGCTTGAGCTGGTGTTTAGATGCAAGATTTTGCTCATGCTGTGAGTCATCTGCAGGGTCTGAAATCTGGTGTACTTACAGAGAGTGTACATCTAGCTTGTTTCTGTGACGACAGTAGAAAAATAAACACTGGTCTAGTATTTTTCCAGTCTCAGCTTTCCAATGCATGTTATTCCCATGGTGCTTGATCTCTGTGGTCCCTTTCCATCCCCTGAGGCAGTGCTCTCAGTGCTTCTCCTCTCACACGTGCGGTTTACTAGATCATCTGCTCACTTCTGAATGCAGCCAGTCTCATGGAACTTCTTAATCACCATGGGGTAGATGTTTCCTTAGGCCTTGCCGTGTGGTGTGTTGCGTTCCATAATAGCTTGCTGCTATTGTTTCCTACCGCTTATATAAAGAGCGTTTAATTGTGACTCATGTTTAATAGGGACTTCTGCTCTAACGGCCTGTTGCAATGACCTGTGGATCAGGTGCTTTGTGGTAGTCCTCTGCACCTTTCCAGCACCAGTCCATCGTGCTTAAGTTCGCTCTCGTTTAGGATATGTTATTGTCTTGATCCTGTTAAGCAGCCGTGAGGCCAAAGCTAGTTTCCCTCTCTTGAGGAGTGAGCTGTCTCACCTCTAATTGTTCTTGTCTTGCACACCAACAGAAAGGAAGCCATCTGGGGTGAATTTGACCTGCTGGATGCCACAGTTTCCTCCAGTGGTTTAGTAAGGTCAGGGCAAATCAGCCGGTTGTTTCGGTGTAGCCCAAGAAGGGCCCTGCACTGTCCCAGGAGCGTCATAGTCATGCTCCCGATGGTGCCCTGCGGGCCAGTCTGTGGGTGGCTGAGGGAATGGTTTACTGGGTGAGACTTGGGAAGCAAGGCGAGCTGAAAGCTAGTGAGGGTGGTAAAAGCAGCTGGCAGCAGCAGGCTTGGCAGCCGTGGGACGGATACTGGCGTGCACTCTGCATTTTCAGTCCAGCACCAGCATTTCGCTTTTACCACCGGCTGGACACAGGAGAAAACTGCAGCTGGCTCTGAGGGAGAGCATGGCTGTGGATGGCCCCACACAGAGGCTGCCAGCTGCTGTCCCGTCGGGGCAGGGCAGAGCTCCGACCAGTGAGAGCGTAAGGTGTGTTTTCCCGTTGGGAGAAGCACCTTGTTTGGATTTGTACCAATTCTAGTGAGACGTGCCCCAGCGGTGGTCCCGTCCGTCTGGGTTCACAGTCTGCAGTGGCCACCGGGGGTCTGTTCTGGAGGAGGGGGCGGCGAGGCCACCCCTCGCCGGGGGGAGGAGCGGGAGGCTGCCACTGCAGCAACCCGCGGGTCTTCCCAAGCAGGAAACATGCGTGCCACCAGACGGGTGTGGGCTGTGCTGGGAGGGTTAGTCGAGTCACCCTTACGTACCTCTGTGTACAGCTTCAGGTGAGTTACAGTTGCTCATTCCCCAGGTCACCAGGCAGCGCATCTTCATTTGCTCACTGGTTTGCCTCGCTGGCCCTGCGGCTTGCAGACGAGCTCCCAGTAAAGTCCCCTCTGTGTTCCTGTCACGGGCAGAGGAGCTGTACTGTCTTTGGAGAGCTGCATTCGTCTTAAGAGTTCTGTTGACCTTGTGGTGGTAAAATAACAAAAACCAAATCCACCCATAGGTATTCTTCACTTGGGTCTCTTCAGGGTGTTGGAATTTTATAGGAAAACCTTTCAAAGGACTTCATTCTAGTTTTTTTCACTAAAAACATAGACACTGAGAAAAGAAACTATTGTAGAGTGTTTGGTGAATGAGTGACATTGGAACGTGATTGCTACGTTCAGATGTTAAGCTAGAGGTGTAGCAGGGTTAGAGAAGTGCTTTGTGTCTCGGCAGCCGTCGGAATGGCAGCTAGGAGACCTGCTGGTAGGCATGAGCGATCTCTGGTCAAGGTAAGAACAGTTACAAACTCAGTTGTAACTAAACTGCAGTGGTTTATAACTGACATGTTAATAGAGAAGTGTGAACAGCACTTGACAGTTTTTCCCTCCTGTGTACTTTTTACTTGTCTGTTTGGGAGGGTCATATCACATCTTTTGCGAGACCTCATATACAGTTAGGGCTTTGGTAAATGTAAATGCATGAAGCTATCAGAACAGATATGATTGGCACATCAGTTAGCAGCAGACTTGTCTGCCCTTCCAGGTAGAATCTGTGCGTGGTTAACTACTCTGGCAAGGTGTTACAGCGTCAGGAAAATGAGAGAGGAAAAAGTGGTGCCCCAAAACAAGGTGGTTAGGAGAACTTTGAGACTGCATTTACAGTACATACCAACTCAGTGCATCCACTGAAAGAAAAATATTTTGAAACCGAACTGCTTTTTTTCTTCCCTGAGTATAGGACAGCATATCTACCTGTCTGCACGGATTGATGGAGCGCTGGTTGTTAGACCTTACACTCCAGTTTCCAGTGATGATGACAAGGGCTTTGTGGATCTTGTTGTCAAGGTGAGAATCTCCCACTCTTTTACCAGGCTGGGCAACTTCTGAGCCCACCTTTACGCTTGCAGTGCTGTGTGAAGTCTGATGTGCCGGCTTCTGTTTGGGTATGTGCCACTGCGGACTTCCACTGTTCTGACAAGTGATCTGCAATTACCTACCATCCATATGGCATTCTGCAAGCACTTCTGTAGTGAGTCTGCCTCATGAGATGCCGCATGATACAGTATTTGCATACTGTAATTTTCCAAAATCTGTGTAGACCTGCAGATGTTCACACACTTTTTTAATCCTTCTGAAATAAGGAGTTAACCTTGCCTGAACTGTCAGCTTCTTCTGAAGCTAATGTAATATGGTCATTACAGTCATTAAGAGTGGCGATCATTATCATTACTGATCCAGACAGTGTGAACGACTGATTTAATTAGCAAGAATGTGATTGAGTCTTGCCATAATGTACTTTTGTCTCTTAGTATCTAGACTAAGCAACTATATTTAAAGCTGACAGGAATTTAAAACCTGAATATCTGCACTGGATTTCCACTTAAAATTTTACTCCTAGTTTTTTTTCTTATTCACAACCAACAGTGCTTTATTCATTTATTGTGAAAGTAGCCGTGAATTTGCCTTTTACTTCCAGCTTATCTTCATGAGCATGGTGTGGCACACTGAAGACATGACAAGAGAAAAAAGTAAATCTTTGACTCAGATTGAAACATTTCACAAGACTCCTTCTTCCCAGTGTGGCTCTCCATGCACGCAAATGATGCTGTTCATGTAAAAGTGTAGCTAGTCTCAGCTTGAACTGTTTCACACTCATGTGATTTTAAAACAAAAAACCCAACGCAGTTCCAGCATTGTGACTACAACTGCTGATACCTCTTGGTGAGCAGTTGAATATTCTATTAGTTGGTATCCACGTTTTTGTTACTCTGAGGTGAAAACAGCTGCCATCCCAAGAAAGAAGGTTTGGGTGTATATCCCTTTGCAACTGAGCTGTCAGAGATCTTTCTCAGAATTTTTTCTGTTTGAAATCACAGTGGCCTTTTTTTCTTTTTTTTTTTGTTCTTTCCTTTTGAACTTGGGTGTCAATTGTGTTGATTATATAGAGGTATCTTCCATGTTACAGAAACACAATGGAGAAATTGTGTCCAACCTGGTCAAAATTGGGGCAAGAGTGGCATTTTAATCTTTTTGTGAAAAACTCAGTGCTTCTCTTCTATTGTCAGTCAAATCTGCATTGATAGTATTTCTTTATGTAGTAATTGTGTTCTTCGTATGAGGAGTATGGGCGTCTAAATATTTGATGGGCAAATGCTCATCTTTGAGCTGTGAGATTAATTGCTTCGTTGTATTTTTAACAGATCTACTTCAGAAGTGTCCATCCGAAGTTTCCTGATGGAGGGAAGATGTCACAATACTTAGACAGCCTGAAGATAGGAGATACTATTGACTTCAGGGGACCAAGTGGCCTGCTTGTCTACAAAGGAAAAGGCAAGGCTGGCTGGGAAGATATAATTTCTCCAGAGTAAACAATGCAGAAGAAACATCATGAAATAGTAGTGACACTGATAACATCTTTTTCCAGCTGAGTTCAAGTCTTTCTCTGCAACAAAGAAATTGCTAATGTCTTAATTAAGTCAACGGCCATCCTGACAGGGATTGTTATATGATTGTAGAAGTGCTTGTTATTGATACTATTCTCAAAGAAGGGAATTCTCTCTCTGCTTATATGGACAATTTGTATACTGGTAAAAACACTTGGTATTTGTGCTGTCTAATGCTAATTTCCTAAGTAAAAATGAACTTTGTCAGTACGAAGTACTGTTATGCCAATATAAAATATCTCACTTTGGCATAGTGCAGCCACAAATGTGTCACAAAAACCTTCTGGCAGTTTTGTGAGCTGCAGAGCTCAGACATGTGATTTTCCAGAGCTTTCTGTCTTACGTTCGTATTATCCTGGATGAAGAGAGGTGTGAATACAACAAATACAACCAAACTCTCTGTCAGATTTTGCTGGAACTTGAAAAAAGAGCTCAAAAAGAGGAGATAAATATAGAAAAATATACATCCTGCGGATTTCATGTTTTCCCTTAAAACAATCTGCATGGGGTAAATAAACACTCTGAGCGGATTAATTCCTTTGTGTAGAATTGTTTCAAGAATCTGGGCTTCTGAATATCACTGGGGGTATGGGACATGAGCAAATAGAAATACAGGTAGTGATGGCTTGATGCTAAATATTCAGGAGTGAGTAATAACCATGTCAGTGTCTGATGTTACCATCACATGTCTTAAAATCTCTAATCATCTTTCAGGATTTGTTTTAATTGGTGACATCCTCACCTTTTTCTGTTTCCTGCTCCTGCTTTATCGGGGGGCCAGGGTGACAGGGTTGAAACAAAGTCAGTTAGGTGAATGTGCTGCGAAGGCTTCGTAGGCCCTGTTTCCTGCTTGCTTCAGTGTTTTCCATCTCTCTCTCTCTTCAGGCGAGTTTGCTATTCGGCCTGAAAAGAAAGCTGAACCAGTTACTAAGAAGGTGAAATACGTGGGGATGATTGCAGGTGGGACTGGTACGTATCTGTGAAGATTCACCCTTGGTGTCTGACAGCTGGTAGATGCGTTTGTTCGTATTTTCTCTCACATGCTCACTTGCACTTACTTTCTTCCTTCACGTTGACCTGCCTTTCTCTTTCAGGGATAACGCCTATACTGCAGATCATTCGAGCAATCATAAAAGACAAAGATGACCCTACAGTTTGTCAGCTGCTGTTTGCTAATCAGGTAATGCTGTCCTTTTTTCTGTTTATAAAGTTTTACTAAACTAACAGAACTCCACTCAGCAAATGGAATTCTTGCTGAGAAGGCCTCATGCAGAAATACAAACCCCAAGGGGACAAGTGACCGGAAATGTTGAAAACTTCCCATAGAAAAGCACTAAAATGACTTGATTTTTTAGTGTAACTACAAAAATGCCGCTTTCCTCCCAGCTAATGCTCACTCTCCTGTGTCTCATTGCTCTGTTTCTAATCTAGTTTATAAATATTTTAGAACTCTGCATTCCTTTGTGCAAATTGTTAATGTTTTGGGCAGAGGTGGAGAGCTGTCTGTGTTAGTGTAAACATGAGAGGTGGACATCTGCCTGCTTCAGCAATTGCAATTCCCCAGCTTCGCAGCAGGGTTTGTACGTGGAATCATTCTGTTTGAGAACACCTTCGGTGAGGCTAAAATTAACAGTAGTCTCCAGCATCTCCCTCAGCTACGGAGCTGTGATCCTGCATGGCTGTCTCCTTTCATTTCCATTCCCTCTGTCAGCTCTTCATGTGTTTCTGTTGCTCTTTGAGGCTGGACAAAGGGAAGATCTCTCATCTATGGAATCCTTGTGATAGAGATTTCTTGGATGACCGGGCAACATAAATGGTGGTGTGCTGCTGAACTGCGATGCCCCTTCTTTGCCTGATGTCCTTCTGGTGTTAATCCTTTTGCTTTTAAATTTCTCTGTCATAATGAATATTTGTTTCTGGTTTATGAGCCATTATTTGTGGTTGTCCTGTTTCTTCTGGGATAGAGTTAATTTTCTTCCCAGTAGCTGCTGTGTTTTGGATTTAGTACAAGGAGAATGTTGATAACACTGATGTTTTCAGTTGTTGCTATGACATCAAGGACTTTTCTCCAGTTTCTCATATTCAGCTAATGAGCAGGCGTGCAAGAGCTGGGAGGCAGCACAGCCAGGCAGATAGCCAAGCTGGCCAGTGGAAATACTGCATACCATGGACATCATGCTCAGTTTAGGAATGGGGGTTGGCCGGGGGGCAGGAAGCTATGAGCTCTTCTTGTTTTCCAGGAGTTTGGTGTTTTGCAGTCACCTCTTGGGGACTGGCAGTCAGGTGGTGAGAAGGTTGTACTGTGTATAGTTTATTTTGCATACTCATTATTATCATTGTTATTATCATTACTATTGTTAGTATTAGTATTTCCTTTGTCATATTAAACTGTCTCTATCTTAACCCACAAGTTTTCCATTTTGTCCGTTTCTCTTCCCCATTCTGCTGGCGGGGGAAGGGTGAGCAAGCGGCTGTCTAGTGCTTAGTTGCTGGCTGCTGGGTTACACTACAACAGTGATGAACCTCACTTCATGCCTGTGGTTTTTAGCTTCTTCAGGCTCTCCTCTGTCATTCCTCTCTCCTCTGATATGCAGAGTGTCCTCATTTCCTTTATACCGTATCGGAACTATAAACCCAAATTTTTCCACCCAGAAGCTGTGATCAAGGTGCCAACAGATGCCCTGTTGTGATACTTCGTTGTGGCAGGACCTCCCCACGAGCCCTGCCCGTGCCCTCTCGCTGCTCTCTGCTGAGCACATGGAGTTGGCATAAAGTGCAGTCGATGCCAGGGCAGGAGGGTCAGGATTTGCTATGAGTAATTCAGAATGACTGATAACAGGGCTAGAGCTGCTTTAGCAACCGAGAAAACCGACCGCTTCCTGCTGGGAGGACTTGGGGAGCGGTTGCCTGCATATGAGCAACAGCCTGTGTAAACATCAGTCCTTGGATTTATAGGGTCCTTGTACCCAGTGACTGCACAAATACAAAGTAGCCTCCTGACAAATGGTCAGTCAGGAAAGCCTGCAGGCTAGATGTTTTGTAACATTTAAAATAGTTTTTGATGTGTGTTTTGCTGATCTTTCATTTTGGTCCTCCTGAAAGAGCTGTGTTGGGTTACAGATGACAATGTGCGTGAGCTCGTTCTGGCTAGCATGCTTCGAGTTGGTCAGACCCAGTAATAGCCTTTCTGGAACACACGCAGCTGCAGATCCAGAAATAGGCATCTTCTCCAGCGATAGTTGCTGGCACATTCCTCCTTACCCCCACAGTTACAGACATGGTGGTGTCCTCAGTGCCAAATTATTAAGGCTGCAGAGGATGGTACCACTTTTAGTCTCTGCCCTTTTCCTGCCTTCCCAAACTGCAGCTGCTCCTACGGGAATAAGGCTTTCTTTTGGCCTTCAGTGATGTTGCATCAGAGAGGAGCAGAACTTGATACCCTGGGTAACGTTTGTTGTTCCAGTCAGAACTCGATACCCTTTTGGTTATTTGCTCCACATCCTGTTTAAAAACCAAGCAATCTCCGTACAGCAGTGCTGATGACATTTGAAGTGGCAAAGGTGAAAAACCTGGCATTTTCCTGACTGAATGGCACAGTATGGAGGGGTAGGGAGATACTTGTGTGTGGTCGTGGTTAGTTTTTGGGTGAAAGTTACTTTTGTAATGGGAGTGCTAAAAGAGGGCTTTCTTCTTCTGATGCTACCACTAATTCCCTCAGCAAGTGAACAAGTGAACAAGTTCTGTGTTTTGATACAGATTCTGCTTCGTTTTATTTTTTAGATGGAAGGCATTGTGTGGTCAGGATTTGGAAAAGTCATGAATCTTTTTTTAGCTCTGCCACGTGACAGTCATGGAAATAACTTGTGTTTGCTCTCTTGAGCCTATAAAACGGAGTTGAATAATCTGTTCCATCTCACAGGGTTGTAGAGTAGCTAATGCTCTGTGGTTGGCTGAGGGCTGCACTCAAATGCAAATCATTGTTTTCCACATCCTGCAGACGGAGAAGGATATCCTGTTGCGTTCCGAGCTAGAGGAGATCCAGGTTCAGCATCCTGGTCGCTTGAAGTGTTGGTACACACTGGACAGAGCACCTGAAAGTAAGATCTAACGTGCTACTTCCACTGAAGCTTGAGTCAGCGTATTAATGCGTGTGTGTGACAGGAGACATGCTATCTTGCTTAATGAATCATGTCTGAATGTGCCCAGTAGCATTGTTCTTCATACTGTGATGCACAGAAACTCTCAGATATAATCAGGCAGCATTTCCAATGCTACAAAGTAGGTAGTGCAGTGTTCCTCCCATGACTACACCCGAATATTGACCGTTAATTACTGTGGAAGGTAACCTTCCTCCCTCCTTCCCCACAGGCATCAATGTAACGTGTTAGCTTACTGTCTCGCGTGCATGAAGGCAGCTGTGGTGGGAGCGTCAGAGGCACTGCATCTCACAGAGTGCAGACACCTACCTAGCTGTTACTGTATGGCAGCTCGTGGTAGCTGATCTTCCTAGGCAATGGAATTGCCTTTGTATTAGCAGTGTTTCTCAGTGAAAACACTGTTCCATCTTGGTGCAGTTCAGTTTTAAAGATAATGTGGTGTAGTTGGCTGGTCTAGGTGAGAGGATGAGCTCGCTGAATGTACCTTCCTCAGCTGTGCAAGTTTGAGGAAGAAAAGGCTAAATAGTTACTGCCATTGCAAAAAGGCTCCATAGTTTCTGTGTCATTCCTTGTCATTTTCCATTCTTACCATTCCTCGTCGTGCCCACCCACATCAGGATAGATTCACACTCCTACTCAGTGCCAGTTTGGGGCAGAGAAGGAAAAGCTTCTCTTACCCTGCGACTAAGAACACACCTCCTGTAGCGTGGTGGGCACGGTCTTGCTGTCCCCATAGTCTGTTGCTGTCATCTTCTGCAATTAGTGTTCTCCTGGAATTTCTGATCACTCTTCTTTTTCTTTGATATTTGTGAACTGTGAACTGATCCCAGCAGTTGCAATAAAAGTTTCTCCTTAGAGCCCCTCACACTGTTCTGCAGACTTTCACTACTGTACATGAAACTGAACCAAAACTGGAATTTTTTGGATAATCTGTGGGAGAAAAATGTGTCGGTCTTACTGTGCCCAAAGGTTTGGGTCAGCATCTTTTTTTGCATCCAGGGCTGGGGCTGCGATGGGTAAGCCTGAATCCTAGTATTCACTGATGAGCAACCATGAGTGTTCCAACTAGGAACAACTGCATCAGCTAGGTTTTCCCTAGTGAGCTTGCAAAGAGTGGGTTACGGGGGATGATGTTGTCATTTCACAGTGCTGCAGCTGAGAAGAGTCACGTTCTGTTCATGGCTCTGCCTGAGATTTCCTTGGGGCTTTTAGCAAGCTTTGTGAGAAGTTAGCCCTTGTTTTCTCCATACACCAGTTTTGCGTCCTAAAAGGAGAGGCGGCAGTTTTTCCATGTAGCTGTGTTGAGGACACTAATGCGAGTGGAGTGTACAAATGTTTAGAATGTTACTAAAAAAACCCCAGCACCCCCCCCCCCCAAAGTTACTTGTATCTATATTTTCCTCCTTTTTCCCCTTCCCGTACTTTGATTTTTGTAACAGCTTGGGATTACAGCGAAGGATTTGTGAACCAAGAGATGATCAGAGACCACCTGCCCCCACCTCAAAACGACGTTCTGATCCTCATGTGTGGACCTCCTCCAATGATCCAGTATGCTTGCATTCCCAACCTGGACAAACTGGGCTACACCAAGGACATGAGGTTCTCCTTCTAAAGAAGACTGATAATTCAGTGATCTTGTGTAGAAGGGAAGAAAAAAACGTTTAATGGGGAACAGGACAGAGTTACAGGGATGGCTGATGCACAGTGCTGGGAAGCTACATTCACGTTTAAAATGCTTCATTTTTTCTGAGTCTCTGGCAAGTGAGACCCTGAAGCTCAACTGTACTGTGTGTTGCACAGAAACGGCTGTATTGTGGAAAGGTAGTGATGCCTAGTGCTCAAAGGAGGACAGTACAGCTGCTTAAGGCAGTAAACACTCATTTACACTTCTTAGCACTGTAATCAAATGGCAGTAATATCCTACTTCCTAACACTGTGCATACCCAGTATTTTATTTGGTAGGAAGTATGAAAATGTATAGAGAGTGCTGGATTATTCACCTTGCTTATGCCAAATTTTAATCCTTCCAGAGCTTTTACAGTATGAGGGCCAGGAGTGTTTGCCTTGTGTGCATAATCTTTGCAACCTTAGCAGCTTACAGATGCCTGTTCAGCTGAAGAATGACAGTTAACCATTTATGACTGAAGTTGTTCAAGCTGCTGTGTTAATCAAAGCGGAGAGGTAGACAGCAATACAAAATGTGTTTCCTTTGTATTTTGGCATAGCCTCTCTTAAATGTAGACACTTTTCCAGCTAGTCACAGTTATCATCCCTGGGCAATGAAAGAAACTACAGAAAGCAGGCAGCTCTGTGTGCTGTTCCACAGATAGCTAGAATTTTTTGCTTGTATGTGTGTGGAATACTGAAAAAAATACTGACTTTAGTATTGGCTTTTAAATAGCAGATGGTGCCATAGGAGTACAAATGCCTTGTTTTGCATGGCCTGTGCAGTGAAAAAAAAGGCTGGGTGAAAACTGGATCTTAGTTTTCATTTCTTATTTCCCTGAGGTGGATTTGGAACAGAGGGAGCTCAGGTTTCGTTGCCAGGGTGGGCTGCGGCAGGTAGCCCAGCTTCGGGTGCAGGACGCGTGGAGTCGGGATGCGCCTGCGTGTCCTGTGCAGGCAAAGCTCCAGAGGGTTTTGTTTGGTCAGGATGCGTGGGAACAACCTTAAGTCACCAAGCTGACAGCAAATTCAAATGTCTCGCTGAATCTAAACACTGTTCCTTAGATGCTGTTCACTACAGCTCTGATTTTATTTCTTTTAATACACTTTTTTTACAGCAGCCTTTTACCTAGCCTTTAGTAAATGTAAGGCATCTTCCATGCTGAGCCTAATGTTTCTGAACAGCAGGGATGCTGCTGAGATGAGGGCTGTCCTGCAAGGAATCTGTGAAACTAAAAATCTTGTTCTGGTGATGAAACCGGAGTGACCGAAAGGAAATTTAGTCATATATGAAGTACTGTGGATCCCAGTTAGCTGCCAGTGTCAGTGTATAATACCACTTGATTTGGGTAGGTATTTGAGGTTATAGCTTGCTATGTTTTCTTTTGTGCCTATGCAACAGATGGGTACTGTGCACTTCAAAGGTTAATTTTCAGCATGAATTAAAAGGAGAAAAAGATACTACAGTTAATTTGAGGAACCTCAAACAGATAATGCTGTTATTAATTTCATTAATTAGACACTTGCCTCTGAAGTCTTGAATTTTGATATGTGCTTCTGGAACTTGTTCTTTAATTCTGTGCTCCAAAGTTCAAATAACACTCAAGTAAGTTTCAGTCCCTGTTTTTCAGAGGCAAAAGGCAGAAATATGGCAGAAGTTAACTTGCTGCTGGTTTATAGTACTGTGGGAAATGTATTGATTTTTTTCATTATTTAATGAAGTTTTCTTGTTTAAAAAAAACAAACTAGCTGTTTACGCATCAAATGTTTTGTATTACTTACTTTGCTTATTCAATTACTGGCTTTTTTCACATCTGTGTAAGTAATAAAGTATCTTGCAGGTGAATCACCTGTGTCTTGCTGAGCACGTTGTCTTCAACCTTGTAAGAGACACACTATAATTTTGAAACACTCTGTAAAGTGAAAGTTCAAAAAACCCAGAAAGCCTGTTCGATTGGTTTTACCCAAGTGCTTGTCTCTCTGAGTTTGGTGAGAACTGCTGTATTTGGATGCTGAATCAAGGAGTAAACTGTCTCGTGTTCTCCCCATCAGTCCAATTTCCTCTTTTAACCTTTATTTTGTACATCATCCTTGTGAACATGAGGCTTTTAATAAATAAAAAGAGGGGGTTTATATAATCTACTGAAACAGAACTGTGTCACAGTCCCTTTTGCTTGATGGTCCTGTCCTACAGCATTTAAACAAGGCAGTGTTAGAAGTTGGGTTTACTTTTTTTTTTTTTTTTTTCCCCCTTCCTTCTCTTTGAGCCAATTCATCTGTCTCACAGAAAACATGACTCTTCCGCCAGTTTTTCTGACAGGATGTTCTGAGTACTGTTAGCCTGCGTGTTACAAAGCAGCTGGGGAAACATGAACCTCCTGCGTGAAAGGCATTTTGTGGAAAATTTCCTGGTAGAAATGGGATCGAAATAGCTGCTGCTGCATTGGCTTTACCAGAGGTGGGTCCCCGTTATTCCCACTGTGCAGAAGCCAATATCCCCCTGCTTCCCGGGTGGGCAGGGGTCTTTCTCTGGGTACCGCTCCTGTTGCAGCAGATCCGAGAGGAAGGAGGTAAGAAATGAGCTGGGCCTTGCGCCTGTGCTTCTCGTGGTGGCACCGTGGCCCCAGCTGCGCATCTGCTGATGCGTGCCGGTGCTAGCCCTGTCACCGCCGCGGGCAGCTCGGGGTTCTGCGAGGCGTGTGGCGAAGCGACCGCTTCGCCTGAGCAAGTCCTTGGCTGTCCTGGCTTCCCAGCTGCCGGTGTGACCGGCGTGGGGGGGTTTGCTCTGCTCTGATCTTTCGAAGCATGGCACGACAGGTAAGGAAATACACGTTGCCTCAGGGGTTTAATAGTGTCTTCTGGAAGCTTTTGGTAAAAAGAATTTGGTTCACAGAAAGGAGCCTTGTAGTGTTCCTGAGCTTTTCTCCTCTTGATCCTGCCCAAGTGAACAGGAAGAAGAGGAGGGTGCAGCAGCCCGGCTCTCAATGGCATTTGCAGCTCCTCACACGTATGGGTCAGGTGCGAGTCGGGGAGCAGCAAAACGGGAGTGGGGCAGCGGGGGGATGCGACTTTTTCCCTGCTTGAACAGCATGAGGGGGTAGAGGTGGCATTTGCTTAGTGCTTCTGGGTATGGTGCCCTGCATGCCACCCTGCCCACCGTTTGAATGAACGGAACAGGACCCTGCTATAACCAGGTCTGCCACCGTCGGCGTGCAGCACTCCCAAGGCAGCACTCGCCAGACCTCTGCATCAGGCACTTCTCCACTGTCTGGCCTGAGCCTGGCTCCCAGCCGCCGGCGTCAGGAGCATACGCAGGCAGGTAGCCGCAAGCATGTGGCTTCTAACCAAAGCATCTCTGTTCACCTGTGGTCGTTGCTACCAAGCAGTGTCCTGTGCTGAGCTACCCACAGAAACGAGCGCTTGCAGCAGCGGAAGGGTGATGTCTGCACAGCAGGGAGTGGGAGACTTCATCCTCCCCAGGTGTGGGAGAGGGAAGAGAAAGTAGAGGTGTGCCGGTGATGGACCACCCCGGGAGGACAGAGGGAGAGCAGTCGCTGTGTGGCTGAGGGACAGGACAGCTGCTACTGCAGGCCTCTGCCAGGCAGGGTCCGTGCTGCGCACAGTGTGGGGTGAGCAGGCCACGCTGCTGCTCTTGTACCAGGAGGGGTGGGGGGCTATGCCAGAGCCCTCCTGGAGTAACGAAGCACTGGCAGCAAGGGCCTAGGTCCTCTCTGCCGGAGTCAGGAACTCCTGGTGGACCCAAGTAGGGTGGGTGTCTGTATTCTGTGACACGCTGAGCATGCTTTTTTTAAGAAACTTCAATTTGAAAGGGTGGGGCGAGGTGTTCTGTTGTTTTTTCATGATAGGAAGATGTACCTGGCGAAGCTAACCAGCCAGCAGCAGCAGTGCTGCAAGTTCCCTCCTCTGCCAGAAGACTTTCGTTGCTGAGCTATGCTTCGTGAGCTTCTCGGATCCATTACAGTACAAACAATACGAACTACACATTAACAAATGATGGCCAAAGGGAAAAAAAAATCACAAACCAACCCCTTCACTTAGCTTTTACTAACCTAGTAACGCAAATTACCTTGGGATTGAACTGCCCGAGATCAGCACCTTACCTGGTAACTCATTATGTGCAGTCACAGAAGCCTGTGGTACGGCTGTGAGTCACCTGAGCTGAGACTCCAGCTTGGGTGAATAAATAAACACAGTCAAATTTACATTGCTAAATATTTTGTTGTGCATCTTGCCCATTATGAGCCTTAGCATAGAGCCTTGGCCGGTTCAACCACCATCACTGAGGCCCTGGGCGCCTGAGGTAACACCCTCAAGGCAGCCAAGCGATGAGTGTGGCGCAGTGAGGACAATGCACCCTGGCTCCTAGAATGAAGGCCAAGCCCATGTGACTTCTCTGAGGGACCAGAGCCTCTTCGGAGGGCACGGAGCAAATGGCCAACTGCCCCCATGTGTAACTTCCATAGGTCAAACTATATAGTCAAGACATTTTGATTTTTCCCTTCCCTTGCCAACACTGAAAAAGCATGAGAAACATCCAAAGAGAAAAGCCCAAGCAGTTTTTTGAGACAGCGTTCCTAGAGAACTGAATCACAAAATGTTCGAGGTTGGAAGGAACCTCTGTGGGTCACCCAGTCCAACCCCCTTGCTGAAGCAGGGTCACCTACAGCAGGCTGCACAGGACCTTGTCCAGGCGGGTCTTGCATATCTCCAGAGAAGGAGACTCCACAACCTCCCTGGGCAGCCTGTTCCAGTGCTCCGTCACCCTCAGAGGGAAGAAGTTCTTCCTCATGTTCAGCTGGAACTTCCTGTGCTTCAGTTTGTGCCCATTGCCCCTTGTCCTGTCACTGGGCACCACTGAAAAGAGTCTGGCCTTGTCCTCTTGACAGCCTCCCTCAAGACATTTGTAGGCATTTATGAGGTCCCCTCTCAGCCTTCTCTTCTTCAGGCTGAACAAGCCCAGCTCCCTCAGCCTTTCCTCATAGGAGAGATGCTCCAGTCCCCTCATCATCCTCGTAGCCCTCCGCTGGACTCTCTCCAGTAGCTCCTCATCTTTCTTGAACTGGGGAGCCCAGAACTGGACCCAGTACTCCAGATGGGGCCTCACCAGGGCAGAGTAGAGGGGAAGGAGAACCTCCCTCGACCTACTGGCTACACTCCTCTTGATGCACCCCAGGATCCCATTGGCCTTCTTGGCAGCCAGGGCACACTGCTGGCTCATGGTCAGCCTGTCGTCCACTAGCACACCCAGGTCACTCTCCGCAGAGCTGCTCTCCAGCAGGTCCACCCCAAGCCTGTACTGATGCATGGAGTTGTTCCTCCCCAGGTGCAGGACCCTGCACTTGCCCTTCTTGAACTTCTTCAGGTTCCTCTGCACCCAACTTTCCAGCCTGTCCAGGTCTCGCTGAATGGCAAGCACAGCCTTCTGGTGTATCTACCACACCTCCCAGTTTGGTGTCATCAGCAAACTTGCTGAGGGTGCACTCTAACTCTTCATCCAGGTCATTGATGAAGAAGTTGAACAAGACTGGGCCCAGTACTGACCCCTGAGGGCCACCACTAGTTACAGGCCTCCAACTAGACTCAGCTCCGCTGATGACAACCCTCTGAGTTCTGCCATTCAGCCAGTTCTCAATCCACTTCACCGACCACTCATCCAGCCCACACTTCCTGAGCTTCCCTATGAGGATATTATGGGAGACTGTGTCAAAAGCCTTGCTGAAGTCAAGATAGACAACATCCACTGCGCTCCCCTCATCTACCCAGCCACTCATGCTATCGTAGAAAGCTATCAGATTGGTCAAGCATGATTCTCCTTGGTAAATCCATGTTGACTACTCCTGATAACCTTCTTTTCCTCCACTTGCTTGATGATGACTCCTAGAATTGAGCTGCTCCATCATCTTTCCTGGGATGGAGGTGAGGCTGACCGGCCTGTAGTTCCCCGGGTCCTCCTTCTTGCCCTTTTTGAAGATTGGAGTGACATTGCCCTTTCTTCAGTCCTCGGGCACCTCTCCTGTCCTCCAGGACCTCTCAAAGATGATGAAGTGTGGCTCAGCAATGACATCTGCCAGCTCCCTCAGCACTCGTGGGTGCGTTCCATCGGGGCCCATGGATTTATGGGCATCTGGGTTGCTTAAGTGATCTCTCACGCAATCCTCCTCAATGAAGGGCAGGTCATCCTTTCTGCAGGCTTCCTCTCTTACCTTCAGGGCCTGGGATTTCTGAGGGCCGGCCTTAGCACTAAGGACTGAAGTAAAGAAGGGATTCGGTAGCTCTGCCTTCTCTGCATTCTCTGTCACCAGGACACCCACCTCGTTCAGCAGCAGCCCCACATTGTCCCTAGCCTTCCTTTTGCTGCTGATGTACTTGAAGAAGCAGCATGTAAAAGACACACACTCTCCTTATAAGGAAGATACCAATTCAATGCAAAACTAAAGCTTTTCTGCTCGTCTTTTATAAACCAACCAAGCTTTAACAGTATTGGTTATGCTGGTACTTTAAACAGGGGGAAAAAAAAAAACAAAAACCAAAATCCCAACCCTCCTGAACTGGCACAAAGTCTTCATGCTGCACTGAGCCCCCGTAACTGTGCATGTGGAGAACACCAGCATGCACCCCTCTGCCCCATCAAACCCTCCTATGTGCACAAACTCCAGCTCTTTAAAAACAACTGTAGCTTCATAACGATTTCAGAACTAGGCGGCCTCTCTTCCCCGCACCCAGCTATGTTTGTGACTTGGCAAAAAAAACACCTCCCAGTTCTTTCTGTGTGTGTTTTTATTTTGGTTCACCTTTCAGCCTGCCCACCTACACCATGGAAAGCTGTGAAGACTGCTGGCACCGATGCTGCAGCTGCTTGCTGCCCTTTTTTTAATGGCTGTGTAAATAACAGCCTTTGTTTCTCAGCTGTCACAGTCTTATAACTCACATAGTAAAACATGAATGAGATTTTGAAATTATTTTTATTCTGTTAAATAAAATAAATGAAAACATAAGAAAACTACAGGCAGAGGAGTTCTGCACCAACAAAACTGTTCAGATAGGTACAAACAAAGTGAGTTTACCAGTTGGAAAACTGATCAGGTCTTCCTTCACTGGTTAACAGCAGCTGAAAGAAAGTAATTACAGTTGTGCAACCCAAAGGTCTCACTTTGGCCACTAAAAGATGCAGGAAATGGAATAAATCAGTCCATAATTGCAATCAGCTGCTAAGCTACTGAACACAAAGTGAAATAGTTTTGCCTCCTCCAGACTTTTGCCCTCTGCTAGGAGTGGTCAGGAGCTGCCTCCGCTGCCCTGAAAAACAAAAGCTCCCACCAATGTATCCAGGGCCAGGTTTTTGTCCCTGGACAACAGACTTTGCAGCTGGAACCACCTCTGCCCTCCAGCCACAGCTCCGAGCCCTCTGTAGCCTGGCACTGACCTACTTTTACCAGGCAGGTAATTAACAGTTTGGCACCTCGCCCATTACTCTCTCAAGGAAGGGCTTTTCCTCTTCTCTGTGAACTGGCTCATGCCTCCAAAACAGCATTTTTTTAATATATTTTTTAAGCCTTTTTGCATTGTCATTCATGCTCCATGCAAAGCTTTTGACCAGGACATTTTCTTACAAACTCAACCTTCAACTACAGAAAGAGCTCTGCCCGACGGTAAACAAATGGCTGTGAGTCAAGCCCTGCGCGGCCTCCCGAAGGCGCAGGGCGATGATAAAGCTTTCATTGGCTCCAGCCAAGACCTAATGTCTGGTGAACAAAATGTTCCGGAAAAATTATGTTCCTTCTATAAACACATTTGTCTGGCAGGTACGCCCTGTTGTGGAAAAACCTGGAGAGACTGACTCAACCTGGCTTCTGCAGGAGCTCAGGGGACGTGGCGGGTGGAGGAGAGGGTGGGTAATATGGGGCTGAAGGGAACGGCACGCGAGAAGGGATGCCTGAGAGGCAGAGGTGAGCCGCCCACAGCCCCTGCCACCAGTGTGCAGAGCCCCTGCTGCTAACCAGCAGTTTACAGAAAGCCGATGTACACGCTGCCCACCTCCTTCAGGCTGTTTTTCACAGAATCACAGCATCACAGAGTGGTTGGGATTGGAAGGGACCTCTGTGGGTCATCCAGTCCAACCCCCCTGCCGAAGCAGGGTCACCTACAGCAGGCTGCACAGGACCTTGTCCAGGCGGGTCTTGAATATCTCCAGAGGAGGAGACTCCACAACCTCCCTGGGCAGCCTGTTCCAGTGCTCCGTCACCCTCAGAGTGAAGAAGTTCTTCCTCATGTTCAGACGGAACTTCCTCTGCTTCACCTTGTGCCCATTGCCCCTTGTCCTGTCACTGGGCACCACTGAAAAGAACCTGGCCCCGTCCTCCTGACACCCACCCTTCAGATATTTATAAACATTTATAAGGTCCCCTCTCAGCCTTCTCTTCTCCAGGCTGAACAAGCCCAGCTCCCTCAGCCTCTCCTTGTAGCAGAGATGCTCCAATCCCCTCACCATCCTCGTAGCCCTCCGCTGGACTCTCTCCAGTAGCTCCTCATCTTTCTCAAACTGGGGAGCCCAGAACTGGACACAGTACTCCAGATGGGGCCTCACCAGGGCAGAGTAGAGGTGAAGGAGAACCTCCCTCGACCTGCTGCCCACACTCCTCTTGATGCACCCCAGGATCCCATTGGCCTTCTTGGCAGCCAGGGCACACTGTGACGAGACACTGATGTACGACAAAGCTGCACAAGTTCGGGTGTGAGGTAAAACTGGCGCAGCTGATTCACAGAGGGCATCAGTCTTTAGTCAATCTCTTATCCATGAGTTTCAGCCCCTGGGGCAGTCCCACGCTGCTGACGGTTTACATCATTGACATAACACTTGGTCAGCATTTTCACACTGCCCATGTTCAGTGAGTAGGGGTCTGGGGGTCTTTCACCCAGGGGGTGGGATTTTTAGTATTATAATGTATTATAATGAAGGGTAGGTTACCTCTGGGCACTACTTTTCTGCCAGAACCAGCCAAAACCAGCCAAGCGCTAACAAGCAGTTTTCTCCAGGTGTTCTAATCTTCTCCAAGGACAGTTCCTTGATTTAGAAGCAACACCAACTCTAAGTAAAAAGAACAAACTCCTATTATTCTGATTACACCAGGGTCTTTATGTGGAACACTAGCTCTTTCAACTCTGCTAGGGCCTTTATGGTAACACCCCTATGGTCTCCTCATCGGCCCAGGATCTCACCAGCATTCTCAAGAAACAGGCTCCGTCCTGCTGAACACTGTTCTTCTTCCTCCTCTTCATTCTGAATGAGTGAAAAAAGTGTCCAGGATCTGTCTTTCTCTGTCCCCTTTACTCTCATTGTTCAAAACATCTTCATTTCATGTCTCTCTCCTCCTGCCTACAGATGTTGATGTGCTCCTGCCACCCCAGGGAAACAACTTCTCAGGGGCACGGGCTGGGCAGCCCTGCTGCTGCCCTCGGGTCCCTCTCTCTAAGAAACAGATCATGCCCTACATATTACATGTCTTTTCTTCCACAGTTTTCAAATGTGTTGGGGCCCATCTCCATTCCTTCGTGACCTTCTCACAGCTCTTAGGGAGCACGTTGCTGCTTCTTCTGTTACCTCTGACCGTACCCCTGATTTCCTTTCTATTCAAGGGCTCCCCAGCACCTAATACTCTCTCCTGGCTGACCACTGCTCCAAATCTACTGGCAACCTAGGTAGCTTTTGATTCTCTGCTGCTTCAAGGAGCGCTATTTTCTTCCTCCCAACTGAGGATAAAGAGGCTCGGTGAGAAAAGCTCTTGCTGCAAACGAAAATGCCAAAATACTAAGGTGAAGCATAATGTTTGCACTAAACATTCATAACAACAAAGCGGTGCAAGGTATAAAAAGCATGCAGACAGGGTAAGTGCAACTTCTCTCCTGAAGGGAAAGCCAGAATGGCACCATACCTAGTGCATGGGAATCAGAAGAGTCATTACAGAGGTTATTCCGTATTACTTCTCCATTCCTAAGCATATACGTAATGCAAGCGAACAGAAAAAAGATGGCTTTAATCTCCACAGGCTCTTGATCGATACACATCTATCTTTTCGCCATCACTGTAAACAGATGGACAACAAAAGTTTATTACACTCCGGGTTTCAGAGTGTTTATCCTCAGTGTTCCCACTGAAACATTGTGCTGAGGAACAAAACCACAGAAATGAAGATCACGAGACAGGGGTTCTGCATTCTCTGGGCTGTTACCCGGGCTATGCTGGGCAAAACAGCGATCATCACTGGTACCCGCACCCCAGCAACAAAATGGGGTCTGGGGAAGCTCAACTCCTGTTGGCAAAATCGGTGCAGCTCCGATGACTGCCGAGGGCTGTGAGGGCACGGCGAGGGCGATGACACCCGGGACCAGGGAGACGGGTGCCCTTCACAGCCAGGAGCACCACAGCTGGTCCGCCCTTCGGCACCCTGCGAGGACTCGCCGAGGAGCACACACCGAGCAATGGGGAACACTTTTTAATCACACCATACCAAACAACCCAAGCTGGTTCAAATCTGGATCCCAGGAATCACTAAAAACACTTGGGATAGTTGATTTTTTCACTGTTAGCTGAGTCTTTCTGCAGGCACTACTGACAAACAAACTAATCAGTCTGCAAAAAATTTGCTTCTTTGCCCCTTCTCCCTCTTTTGTCTTTTGAATAGTATGAAACAAGCTTCCTAGGAAAATACAAAGAAAAAAAAGAGGATACATTAAAAAGGAACCAACTTCCAGGAACACCTGGCATTTTCCACAGACTTTATTGGATTTTACATGGCAATACACAGTGGTTCTGCTGCCCTCTTCAAACATGCATGAATTAAAATACACCAACAGTATCAGCTGTGTGCACACGCGCACATGAGTTCACTTCCCGACTTATCACTCACTTTCATATTCCACCCCCATGAGATAACGAAGGTTCAGACGACAAGCAGTTTCGAAGGGACGACCTGGATTCCAACTGGTAAACGCAGGAAAAGGGTTGTTCAGAGCAGAATGCTACTTACACTGGACTTCAAATAAACCATCCTCTGCCTTTGCCAATACGCCTGCTAATAGTACTGGACTGAAGAGAAATCAGAAAGCATTTGTTTGTGCCTATTTCAGCACATAATATTGTGTCACTAGCCCACTAGCCCCCCCCCCCCTTTTTTTTCCTGTGACTATGCAGTTGTTAGGTTCACTAGCTGGCGCCTAGTGAGAGTGAATCTAGAGGAACACTTCTGCTGAGAAGCCGGCACCACATCTGCCCCGTGCTTCTTGCAGCATTTGAAACAGCAGGGTCTTAAGCCCAACTTCGACGTTTAAAAATAACCATACTGCAAAGCCCTCGCAGAAAGCGAGCCCTGAATTCACATCCCGAGCATCTGCACCCGAAGGCTGGCGGCAGGCGTTACCCAGCGTGGTGTTTCTGCCTGAATACAACAGCCCCAACACCCCCAAGACTGCAGAGGAAGAAACAACAGACGGCAAATTATTTGCGGATGTTACCGAGTCACGAATTTTGAATAAAGCGTCAGTTGTGATTTGTTTGTAGACAGATGGCAAGCAGCAGAAACTATTTTCTATATATGTTATGGGCTGTGTGCCTGGCTCCAGATACTAAAGAGAAAATGGCAGCACTTGATGTTATGTATAACACAACCGATCCACATCAGATTTTTCACCTTGGTACATCAATAATAGCCTACATTGCACATCCTTCAAAGAACCAGGCTGGTAACAGCTTATCAGGTTACAATAATATAATCATAGGTCTCCAATCTATCCCAGCATCCAATGGGAGCTCCCTGGAAGGCCCTGAAAGAACCTTTTTGACTTTCCTAGCTTTGTCAATAGTGTTTCAGAAATACCCACAAAGTCAGCACAAATCTCACATCCCTTGCACCACACCAGCAATGTGTCGGAAACAGTCTCACTTCCAGCAAGGAGAGGGGTGGAACAAGTGACAAACGCTCGGCAAAACAACACACCACTGCAAGGAACAATTCCAGCTGGACTTTTTTTTGCCTTTACACAGCAAGGAAGCTTCATGCCATTGTGCTAAAATACATGCAACGCTCAACACCATACGAATGACCACTGTAATAAACGAGTTACTTTTTTTTGTTTGCTTTTGGAGAGGACACCTTGCAGTACTGAAAGGCTGACAGAAGATTTCCACTGGCTAGTAAGGATTATTAAAATCTGATGGTCTTCAAAAGCAGAGGAGCTGCGCTTGAAGAAGATAAAACGATGAGCAACATTTTCAATATTTGAATCTTTCAGGAAAAGTCCCACCTTAGGTTTAATATTATGAAATGATACATTTCCTATACATTTCTCTATATAACTTTATTTTTTTGCAACCACACCATCTTTACACTAGCCACAGCACAGAAATATCCCTTCCATACACAGGGAGTACTCTCAACTTTACAGAATTTTTTTAAGTCACAGAAGTGTTAATAACCTTGTTTGAATGCTATAACTACTGCTGCTGGCAACAAGAAAGACAATGTTTTAAAATGTGCAGTTTCCATACGAGTCACTGCTAGAAGAAACTTGCTTTATAATTGTTTAATCCCAAATGGAAGATCATTAAACTGTGCACTCACTGAAAAGCAACGAAAGCAACCAGTTCCAAAGGTCAGCCTGCCTTTTCCAGTAACCAGCTGGTATGCAAGCTGGCATAATCTTTTTTACAACTCTCTCCCTTCCCCCACACCTCGAACTTTCCATCACTCTATCTCACAAAAGTTAAATTTTTGCTTTTATATGTACTTCATATACTTTTTTCTTTTTTTTTTATAAAACAGTATAAAAATAAGAGGAACAGTTAAGAGCACCGGGGAGTTTATGCAGGGTGGGGATAACTAAAATCCTACATTGGATACTGTAGGAAGGGCAGAACTGCTATTTGTGCTGAACAATGCACTTGAAAAAGAGCAGTAACATCTTTTTTCAGCTGAGAGCCTAGAGAAAGCTGATGCACAATATCTACAAACACAGTACTTCTACCTAACATCTTCCGTTACTCTGAAACAGTATAAAGGATTATCTGTGGTTGTGAGTAAGCAAAAGGAGCACTATGATACCACATAAATTTAAATGCAACACTCTGAAACGTATCACCAGTTTGTACATTAAATATAACAAAAACAACTACCATTCAACAGTGTCTGGGTGTTTCTTATGGCAACTTTAGAGTAGGCACCTTTTTTCCCTCTCCTTTATTTTTTAAAATTCTCCACTCCCCCGTATTACTTCCAACAAACAGAAGCAAGAGCAATGTAATGTACATGATCTGCTGCCCGTCATGTATAAGGGTGATGTTTCTTGCACATAGGAAAGTGAGCCTTGGTCAGTGCCTGGCGGTTACTGTCACACATTGGAGTCCTCATCTGTTATACTGGTGCTAGGAGAGCGAGTCGCAAAGTCTTTAAACATTTCATCTTCTTTCAACATGTGCTAGAAAGAAAGGAGGGGAGAGTCAATGTTCAGGCCCTCATGACTAAAACCAAGTGCCTGGGACAGCCCAGGCCTGTGCCCGGCAGCAAATGGCGCTGTCAGCCCTGCCAGACTCCGCCGAGCACATTTTCCACCCACACCGGCTCCCGGCCAGCTTGTGGCTCAGTCTCCTGCCGCTGGCCCGGGCGGCTGGGGCAGTGCAGGCTGGGGCTGGGCTTCCACCAGGAAAACGTGTCGTGACCCTCCGCTGGCAACCCACTGTCTGAGGGCAACCCGCCGGCACGGAGCCAGGGGCCGTGCCCTCTGCCCTCCTGGAGGGTGGAGAGCCAGCAAACAGGGCTGCTGACCACAGGCCACCGCTCCCGCCCGGCCAGGATGGGCGGCTGTCTTCCTCAACTGCTCGTTTTTCTTTTTCCTTCTGTCCCTGTACAAAACCCACAGGACCTCATCGAGCCCTAGTTCTGGTGAGGCTTCACTACACCCACAGCTTGCACAGTATTTGACGTCCTTTAGCCCTCAGAGACCAGTGGTGCTTCACTCTACCCAAAGGCTAGGTCCTGCTACGCGCTGGAATCAGTCACAGCAATCGCCCCCAAAGCTACAAAACTCAGCTGCTTAACGGAGCCAGTTATAGCAAAGAAAAGTTGTACTTCGTGCATTTATATTAAATAGTGGTGCTATTTAATATTAATATTAATATTAACAGCACCACTAGCGACTGCCAAGGGGTTTACATCCATTGTACAGAAACGGAGATTCCACAGACCCCACTTTTAAGCCTTACTGTCAAGTTGTTGATGCCTTCAGAAAATGCTCCTATTTGCCTCACGGTCCCTTCTGAATCTTCCATCTACAAAAGACAGATAGTGAATAATCAATGTATAATAAATTAATTGTATGCCATGACAGAGTGGCAATTATGTGCAGTAAACCATGTAACAGCTTGATTACACTCTGTACAGTCAGCGCGAGGGAGGAGCGTGCCCTGTCAGAAGAGAAGAGGGCAGTTATGCCAGAGTAGGTCCTAAAGGCGCTGCCTTCACAGCTCAAACCTCCTTGGGCTGAGAGCCACATCAGTTCGTGGTGCCGTGTAACTGCAGGAAGTCAGGACCTTCGTGGGCCAAAGCAAAAGGAAGGCTTCCCTGCGAAGAGGAAGGTTTTTCCACCAAACCTGACAGCACCGCCAAGGACTCCAAACCGCTAGAACTGGCTTACCTGCTCCAGCCTGTCCAAATCATCATCGTCATACACTCGGATATCCAGGCCAGGCTTAAAACCCTTCTTCGACACACTTCCAGATGCCCGCTCCAGCTCCATAGGACACACATACTCTTCCACATCATCTTGCTTCTTCTTCCTCAGGCTCCCAAAATTGCTGAAGGCAAGTTTCTTTGGCTTACAAGTGAAGAGAGAGTTGCCAAGAAGTTAGAGAGTCAGCAAAGAATTAGCAGATCTCTGAGGCTTGCCTCGGTGTTTCAGTGACGAAGGGTCAAAACCCCACTGCTCTCCTAAACAAAGATCTTCTGAATAGCTGTGTTTCATCATAACAGCATCCAAAATTCCCCTCATTTCACCACTGTTAAGAACACCATTTAAAGGATCCCAAGGGAGATCAGAGTCCCGCTGCATTGAACCATGAGCATGTAAGCAGTAAGAGACAGTCTCCCTCCCAACCACCTTACAGTACAGACAGAAGGACAACACGAAAGAGTGCTGCCCCTTGTCTGTGCCTATGAGAGGCTGAGCTGTGGTGCACTGACAGCAGATACAAGTGTCAAAGCCAGATCTCCTGAGTCCTGTTCTCATGCTTCTCTCATTAGCAGCCAGCCCCTTTCCTCAGACCTTACTGAACTGCTCTCCAAACACAGATAAAATCAGCCAAACGTGGATAAAACCAGCACACTGGAGATCTAAATGGCTGCCTGGAAGCTCAGGCATGGCCCCAGAGCAAGTGACCTACCTTTACTTTGGCAGTTGCTGTTAAGAGGACGTAGTCTGGGGACTCCATGGCTTCGCGTTTCTGCTGCTGGGCCTCCTGCCCAACGAGGAGGTTGAAATGAGTCGCCAAGTGCCGTCTCAGTAGCGTTTTGTTTGGTGGGATGTTCAGCAACTGTGCCATGGTTTCTACATTGAAACGAGGCTCCAAAACCTATCAATCAAACCACAGAGAATCCAGCTGAATCCAGTACTGTCTGATGAGGTCTCAAGGACATCAACAGGTACACCTATCTTGGTCACTTCCTAAGGCTGCTTTGGGGTTTTTGTCTGTATTTTGCAGGAAATATACAACCAAGACAGAGAAAAGAGAGTTAACGAGTTAAAGGATCCATCAAATGCTACCTCCAGGCTTTCCTTCTTGAGCTCTAAATAGAAACAAATTGGCAGGTAAGAATAAAGCAATGGGTAAATCCACCTGTAACTCATGTAATGCGTGAAGCTGCCACAAAATGCTTAGCCACCATCCTCTTTAATTCTAGAAAACATAGCCAGAGGAATGACGGAAAATAGACATAAAATGTTTGGAGCAGGGATATACTTCTTAATCACCACAACAAACTTCTGCAAGTTAAGTCTTGCCTGGAGTGTCTGATGCTAGAGCAATTACAGCCAATCCTGGTTTGACATTGAAATCACAAATTTTACAAAAGTAACAAGCCTTCCTCACAAATAAAAACATATCCAGGTCTAGGAAGGAAGATGGTGGCTGTTTAACAGCATGATAGCAGTGGACAGCACTGTCGGACACGAGGTGGAGAATGCCATACCTGAATTACATTGTGAGGGGAATCCAGATAATCAGACCCACTGCTGCCCACACTAATTCTGCCCAAGACATTCAGGTCCTTTAAACTATCGGGTAATAAATTTTGATAGCAATTTCTTATTACGCAGAATAAGAAGATAAGGTGTGTGTAGCAAAGATGATGTGAAAACCTTGCTCTAGCGATTCTCAGTCATATTTTTAAAAATAAAATGGAATAAACCAGCCTAAAGCCTTACCATCAGTCCCCCATGCACGCCACTCCCCCGCAGATTAGGAGCATACTCTGCCAGATCAACGGAGCGCAACCACTCCATCACGCGATGGTTGGTCCATTGGGTGACCTCAGAAGGTGTGACGTTGTTCTGTGAACAGGAGGAACAGGCTGTTAAGAAGACTTCTTGACTCGGCTGTCCCAGCCCTAGTCTCTACTGAAACAAACCTCTCCTGCCCTCAATGAATGCACTCACTTCAGAAAAAAACCTCTTTTTGTATTGCTGTCTTGCAGCAACACCAGTGTGGAGATGGGTCTGTGTTATGCTGCACGCCGTTTGATTATCCTGCTGTGCACTAGGACTACTTCCAATTTCTACCAGCAGAACTCAAAATTTAACTAGCTCCAAGAGCCACTGTGCTTTCCTTGCAGACATGCATCGTGAATCTAAATCCAAGTGCCTGGCTTGCTTCATCATCCATTGCCCTATACAGCATACGCTGCTTCCAAAATGGAGCCTCATGGCAGTCTCCCGTCTGGTAACAGGGCCAAACTCCTTTGACACAGAAAATTTTGACACAGCCATCCATTGTCCAGCGAGTTACACAGGACTCACGGCAACAGTGTGCCGAGTTCAACATGATTTATGTTGCAGACAGCACATCAGAGACTAAGCCAAAACAGCCAGCTGTTGGCTAGGCAGAGGAGCGGGAGATTTGGCAAGGGGCCATGAGTCTGGGGCCATGACAGGTGGAGGAAAGCAAGTGGTGTTCCAGGTAGTGATGGCAGAGGATGAGACTTGGAAGAACAACACGAGAAAAAGGAAACCGAAAATGAAGCAGAATGAAATAGAAAGGAGAAGTCAGAGCAGGAATAATCAGAAACACCAGAGAAAAACTCCAAAGGATTCCTCTTCACAGTTTTGTCTCAAAGCAGTACCTCATCAGAAGGCCTCCTGCGCAGACAGTTGGGCTCGAAGTTATTTATTCTCAAAACTTGAATGGCCCTTTTGATGCTGAGGTGGTGGAGGACACTGACAACCTTCAAAGACAGCAAGTCATCCTGTCAAAGAGGAAGGGGGAGTTAATAAACACAAACGTGCTTACTGGTGGAACCAGCACCTGACTGGAGGAGACTGCTTCAGACCTTGAGTTAAAATGGCACACCTGACACATTCTGGGGTAAGATTTTAATACATGAGACATGATTAACACCAAACCATCTGTCCCAAAATAACAGCTTCCCATATTTCTCTGTGCTAGCTCCTGGGATGTTCTTCACACAGGGTACAGACCTTAGTACGAGAAATCTGGGGTAACAAGGAAGGGAGAGGGTGAGATGACACAGCCCCAGTGACCTGATCAAAGCCAGGACAGCTTTCCAAACACGGTGCATCAGACTCACCTGGCATTTGCATTTAATCCTGCCAAAAGTTTTAATACCCCAAACAACTAGCTAAAAGTTTAACTGAAAACAATAAAATACCCTGAAAATGGAGGCATTCTGTATAGTTAGAACGAAAAAAAAAAACAAACGAGCGAAGAAGAAAAACACGAAGGTGTGTCAGGTTAGTCTCCCACATCTGCAAATGATAAATGTTCTTTAAAATGCTTGTCACAAGTGACGGAACGATAGAAAGGGTGACTGTACCCAGGCTGCTGAAGTCTCCTTTGCCCCTGCTCACCATCACTGTGTAGCTCCTACCTGGCACAGGCACCGGTAATGGTTTGAGGGAAGGAGGGCAGGGTGGCCAGGAGCACCAATGCCCCTCAGACGTGCCAGGGGAGCACGCTGGACACACGGGCAGCCCGAAGGCTGGCTCTGTGACAAAGCACTGCAAGGCAGCCTGGCTGTGCCTTTACACCGCACCGTTTGTGTTCAGTGTGGCATGAGCCACTTCTCACATCGCAGGGCAAGAGCCTGCAACGGCACGGCCACACTCCTCCCGGCAACGCATCGGTGATACGGACAAAAGCAGCTGGTTCTTTCTCCAAAAGCTCGATCCTCGTAGTGGCTTTTACTGAAGCATTCATCTCACAGGGGACTTCTTCTATAGCTCGCACAGACCGGCTGCTTAGGCTCTCACCAGCCTCTGTGGAAAGTGTCAGGCGTCTCTCAGGACAACTCATGCCATGCCAAGGAATGAGATGGTGCCTCACAGTGCCCCTCTCTCTGTACTGACCACAGGGCACAGACAACTGCCTTTGGCTGAGCCAGTAGCTTTTGTATCTCAAGACCTAGGAGAGATGAGTTTCCCCCTTTCAGGACTACAACACCAAGCAGGAGTTTTGCTTTGGTTCCACTGAAGTTCTCTCTTCTCCTTTTTGTACTCAGGGCTCCTTCAAACGACCAAGGAGGGGAGAGCAAGGGGGCTCAACTTACAGGCCACATGTGGTGGACAAAGGTGAAGGAGACAGAAGCTTGAGATGAGGTTCACAGGTTAAAAAAGGCTGCTGGTGCTACTGAAAACCCCAATCTGCTGACAGGTTTGCAAAGGAAGCAATGCAGATGATGTCACATTTTGCCCACCTCTAGTTTCATTCCAATGAGTAGCCCCAGAAATTTAGCATTTCAAAACCAAAATAATTAGGTTCTCTCTCATTCAAGCAGCCAAGCCACGAGAAGTTGTAAGGAGGAGTAAATTACAGGCCTGGTCAGACTTCTCAGCTTCCTCACTGCTGCTGCTGCTCCACAGGAGTGTTACAGAAGAAAAACCTCCTGTGCACCGCAGCTGTGCTCACATGCTGCAAGACTTGCATTCCTGCCAAGTTACGCTCTTCACTTGTAATTGAGTCCTAACTGTGCCAGTTAGGGGACGGTGTCTCAGAGTCCAGTTCTCTGCTGGTGCAAGCTGGGTGACTTAGATAAATTTATGGATCCTTGCGCCATGGTTAACCTGGCTTAATATGTTTTAGTATTACTTTTGTGTTACGAATGCTGGATTTGATTTTGTCAGAATATTTAAAACTAGATTCTTCACTTACCCAAATACCTCTCATTGCATTTGGCTAATCTCATGATGAATTTAAGAGTAGAGTTTCTACATCATGATTTGTTATTTTATTTATTATAAAACAATAAATATTTGCTGTTTATTTTGAGTCAGGGTAACTTCATGAGATTTTTGAAAGTATTTCTTTCATACTTCGCATATGGCTGTATTTAGTTGGCTGTTTACACTGAATCTGTTGTTATAATCTGATGGTTAAATTCTGTCTAAAAATATCCCTAGTGGTCTACAATTAAAGCAAAGTGACAGGAAGAATATCTATTTAAAAGGCAAAGTTCCTGCTACGCATCCCTCCTCTGTCCACCTACTACTTTTCTTTCTTTTTTAATACAAAAAAGACTGACTGTTGAATAATACAAGTTCCCTCACCTTACAGCCTATGCTGCGTCTTACCCCCTTCAATCCTCACCCACAGAATCACAGAATGGTAGGGGTTGGAAGGGACCTCTGTGGGTCATCTCCCAACACAAGATCAAGCTCAGTGAAGCCTACTGGCATCAGCTCTCCAAGCCTTACGCAGAAAGAGACTCCCTCCTACTTCTATATTAATATCCAAACTCAAAAAACTAAAGGAAACAAACTCCAAACCACACTACATAAGCAGTGAGTATTTCACCTCTGACCGAAATGGACTCAACAGCAAAGTCATGCCAGGCAGCCGCGGCAGGTCAGTCCCGGGCAGCGGCTGCAGCTCCTCAGCAGTGCTGTGCTTGTCTTACAGGAGGAGAGTTAGATGGATCAACCCTAGGCTTCCTCCTGGTCTGCTTGTAAAGCCTATACAAAATACATGCAAATGTGACATAAAAAGGTAACTTTTGCTCTGCCTATGGCACGACTCATGAGAGAACAGGAGTGTGATGCATTTCTTCTTTGTTATACAGAAAGAATTAATATTGGCGACGCTCAGTTTGCATTTGTGTCTCCAGAGAAGAACAAAGGTCTTTTTTCATCTTACCTGAGACCTCACACAAAGAAAACCTGCTGGGTTGGCTTCACCTGACCTGCAGTAAAGTAGGGAACTGACCTGGTGCTAAGCAACTAGAAATATATTATGCAAAAGCTACTAAATGTAGCCTGTTTTCAAACAGGTTGGCTCTTAAAACAGCAATTTTCTTCGAAGGAAATTGCTTGGGTTTTCTTCACCTAAGCATCCACGTGAATAGGTAAGTAGACAAAATGTTTGCTCACTGAAGAAAAAAATTCCACTTACTTCTATTAATAAACAACAACCTGAAGAGCAAAGGCCCAATTGCACAAACTGCGACCACAGACTTCGCACACATTTGTGTACTTACAGACGCTGCCTGAGCACATCAGTCTCATGCACAGCTGTGAGGCACAAAAAATTGCACATTTCTCATGCACGAGTCCGGGCTCTTGCTTACTACGTTTGCTCTACCTTAAGATAGTATCTTTAAAGCTGAAAAGAATATAGGAAATACTTGCAGGTGAGTAGTAGTATCAGGCCTTCTGTTCCCTACAGGTTACAACTATTAGTATTAGCTTAACCGAGGTCACCTGCTACAGTTTCAATGGGTCCTCTAAACACCGCAATGAAGCACACAGACAAACCTGGCATTCTGGCACATCCTTTTGAAGTGGATTGAGAACTGGCTGAATGGCAGAGCTCAGAGGGTTGTCATCAGCGGAGCTGAGTCTAGTTGGAGGCCTGTAACTAGTGGTGGCCCTCAGGGGTCAGTACTGGGCCCAGTCTTGTTTAACTTCTTCATCAATGACCTGGATGAAGAGTTAGAATGTACCCTCAGCAAGTTTGCTGATGACACCAAACTGGGAGGAGTGGTGGATACACGGGCAGGCTGTGCTGCCATTCAGCGAGACCTGGACAGGCTGGAAAGTTGGGCAGAGAGGAACCTGAAGAAGTTCAAGAAGGGCAAGTGCAGGGTCCTGCACCTGGGGAGGAACAACCCCATGCATCAGTACAGGCTTGGGGTGGACCTGCTGCAAAGCAGCTCTGCAGAGAGGGACCTGGGTGTGCTGGTGGACGACAGGTTGACCATGAGCCAGCAGTGTGCCCTGGCTGCCAAGAAGGCCAATGGGATCCTGGGGTGCATCAAGAGGAGTGTGGCCAGCAGGTCGAGGGAGGTTCTCCTTCCCCTCTACTCTGCCCTAGTAAGGCCCCATCTGGAGTACTGGGTCCAGTTCTGGGCTCCCCAGTTCAAGGAAGATGAGGAGCTACTGGAGAGAGTCCAGCGGAGGGCTACGAAGATGATGAGGGGACTGGAGCATCTCTCCTATGAGGAAAGGCTGAGGGAGCTGGGCTTGTTCAGCCTGAAGAAGAGAAGGCTGAAAGGGGACCTTATAAATGCTTATAAATATCTGAAGGGTGGGTGTCAGGAGGATGGGGCCAGACTCTTTTCAGTGGTGCCCAGCGACAGGACAAGGGGCAACGGGCACAAACTGAAGCACAGGAAGTTCCGTCTGAACATGAGGAAGAACTTCTTCCCTCTGAGGGTGACGGAGCACTGGAACAGGCTGCCCAGGGAGGTTGTGGAATCTCCTTCTCTGGAGATATTCAAGACCCGCCTGGACAAGGCCCTGCACAGCCTGCAGTAGGTGACCTTGCTTCGGCAGGGGGGTTGGACTGGATGACCCACAGAGGTCCCTTCCAACCCCTACCATTCTGTGATTCTGTGATCCTTTTAGCAGCAGCAATGCCTCTGACACTCTGACCTCCGTCAGCCTTCTCCCTACAATCACCCAGAAAATTTGAAGACCCAATTTACAAACCATTCAACAGCTTTGAAATTATTGTCATAAAGTCCCATGAGACACAAGAGAGGTTCAGCTGTTGAAGAGAATTCTGTACTTCTGGTACACCACATGTGCCTAGGTTGACGCTGCAAGAACAAGTACTCTTACAAGAGTAAGCTCCATCTTTAGCTTCCTTTCAGTAGATTCAGTCACCTAGGGCAAAACTCACATCCGGAGATGGCGACTATGTGGCACTTTTAAGTTCCTCTTTAAAACTTTTTACAGAGGACCAGAGTAATGCACTGATGGTCCGCTGGCCTCCAGACAGGCGCCGACTTTCTGCTCTAGGGAGCTACGAGCCAGATTGCCATGATCCTGCTCCCCGGCTCCTTGCTGACCCTGGACCCCCTAAGACGCCCGTCTGGTCGCGCTCTCCCTGGATGGACATGAGAACAGCTGTCTGCAACACGAGAGCTGCCCAAGCAGCCACAGAGCCCCTCGGGCACCCGACTCATGGGGCTAGCCGGGATTTGGCCAGTGGCCGCTCCCGCGGGAGGGCTGAGGGAAAGAGAGCTGGCAGCGGCAGTGCCTCCTTCCGCAGCCGGCTGCCTCTCAGGGCCAGCTGCTGCCTGGCCCCCTCTTCCCCTCTGTCTATCGCAGGGGCAGGGAATGCGTCTGGGGCCGATGCTGCTGCCAGGAAAGGCTTGGGGACAGCCGAGAGGAGGTGAACATGGGAAGGGGAGAAGGCTGTTCGCACAAGTGCGTGGTAGGGCACGGTTGCTGGGGCTGTGGGGTGCTGTTGCTGGCGAAATGACCCAAAAGGCAGCAAGAGGGGCTGGGGTGCCAGCATAGAGGCTGGGATGGAGAGGTTGGAGGGTGTTGTGTGGATTTAGTATCCATGCAGCCGCAACAGCAGGCACAATAAAAGTACCCCTCTAGTCTCATCTGGTCTTTAGTGAGCTATCTGGAGGTACGCCAGCATGCATTAAAGTGGGGAGAAACTAAGAACACAAACAAGATGTCCAGAAAAGAAATGCCATTCACTCACCACGCTCATGTAATGGAGCATTCGGCCGTCCACCTTTCCTTCATCAAACTGGGTCTTATACTGGGGGAGGCCAATGTCGTCCAGCCACCCTAAGGCAGAGAGATACTCATGTTAGTGCGGTAGCTGAGATACCTAGCACCAGTTAGTGCTATTCCCACCTTCTGAGCCCCAAATTAGCCATGATTAGGAACCCCTATCAAAATTTGCTGCCTCAGCATGCAATAAAATCTTACTGGTAACCCAGTGGTAATCCAGTTTTCCATGATTGTTTTCCTCTTCAGAGCCGAGTGCCTGCAGAGCAAGCTGAAGCTTCTTCCGATGCAATGGGTGCTTTATCCCAAGCTCCTGTGGAAGGAAGGAAAGCAGCAAACCTAGAAAGAGCACTGTATTTTATTTCTCCCTCTGCTGAACTACAAATGGTTTCAGAGAGTCACACTGTACACAGCACTTGCTGGTGACTTGGCAGGTGTATTTTCTACTTGCTGAAAATCAGCATCATTTTAGCACATGTTCAGCACTAGGGAAAGGCCCACTCACTGTGGTGAATTAATTTCAAAACGTAGTGGATTCCAAAACGTATGAAAATGTCAGCCACAACATTCCCATGCCAGGTTAAAAATCCCCACAATTTAAAACATGTTAGCATTCAGAAAAATACTCAATGGGATTACTTTCTTCCCTCCCACTACGGCTGGTAAGATTAAAAGAATTATTTAGTTAAGAGTACATGAAGGTCCCAGGAATTACTGAAATTTATTAATACTTCCAAATGCATTAACACCTTCCCCAGTCTAGTTGCAAGTGCAGCCATTCCAGGATCTCTTCAATGCCACATACACTTTCACCAATGCTTGCTACTTAATGTGACCTCTGATAACTTTATTACAACCCACTATGTCCATATCACACTTTTCTTATTCCACTTTTAGCACAACTGCAACTTTGAATTAGCTCACTCCCTCACTGAGAAAACTGGGTTACTATTTGGTGAGGATAGTGATTTTTCAAAGCTGAAAATTGAAATGTTAGCAAATATTGTGGATTCAAAGTACAGATTGAATCAACGTTTTAATGTTTCTCGTTTTAGAAAACAAGCTGTAAATAACTCTATAAGGATTGAAGACAAAGAAACTGATCACCCTTGTGTGTAACAAATCCTCATTCCTCTGTGCAAAAGGTGCAGAAAACACAGTCAGACCAAAACAGCAGCTTTTTACACCTTTCCCAGGCATAAAATAACTGTACCATACACAAGTGGTAATGAATCTACAAACCCATATGATAATGAGGCACTCTTGTGTGCACATTTTTAAAGTGGCACAGCTGATTGATATGTCCATGCTTAACGAAGTTAAATCAAATATTTGTAATTATTTAGTTTCATTAGAGAGCATTACATTTCTATGAAACTTCAATTAAAAGAAACAGATTTGGCATCGCTGCAGATGACACAATTTTAAAAATTAATCTTTTTTTTTTTAACTGGATGCACCTTACACAAATAGCAATTTTTTGCCTGTTTAATTGAAAGCAGCACTTCCAGTATTTCTCACCTTTTCCAGATCCTGCTGAGAAGCCTGCAGAAGCGTTTGCCCAGACAGTATCCAGTGTTTGCCATTACTAATGTAAGAGCCTAGCCCTTGGTCCTGGAGCCAGTTGCAAACCTGCTCCTTTGTCCACTTTGCGAATGGCGTGTCCAGCTCACTATAGAAGATTTTACAAAAAAAAAGACTGATAAATGCCATATCTCAAATCTCCTATTCTCATACCTAGCGATAAAACCTAAGCCTAATTGATGAGTATTCTGTGGGAGTTGGGACAACCTCCATGGAAGAACGTGCATCACGGTCAGCTGTTAGGTGAGCCTCATGAGGCAGAGGATGTCTCTCCACTTCTGAACTGTCAGCACCACGAAGCACTGATTGCTGCTGCTGATCTGCCACTATCACAATAAACACAGTCTATTAATAGCACTGGAACACCCACCTCTGCTGCCTAGGGCGGCTAAAAATCTGAAGTAAGACCATCATGTTTTACTTTAGCTTTTAATCCCCAGAAGTGCAGCCGACATTGTGCCAGAGGAATATCTGCCATTGCCACGCGAGGGCTCACGCCCTGCTTCACACAGCCTCGCAGCTGCACTCCTGCAGAGCCGTGAGCAAGGCAGGCTCCGCTCGGCAGCAGGACCCTGCCACCCAGCCAGCCTCCACCCTGCGAAGACCATCTCTTAAAGCAGACAGAGAAAATGGCCTGGGTCCACCAGCCTCCCTTTGCCAGTAGAGGGGATATTTCATTTTGGCACTGCACTTCTCCTTTGGACCCCGTGCTCAACCGGAGCTGCCGGGAAGGCAAGCACCAGCACACTTTGCACCATTCCTCTTACTTGTGAGACTGTCCCAGGTCTCGAGACCAGCCCAGCCGTGGCCCCGCCGTTGCTCTTGTCCCTCCTCTTTTGAACTCCGTCTCAGATGTGTCACCTGGGTTGAAGGTAGTAGACTGACTTCTTTTAAGTCTAGTTTAAAGGAAGAAAGCATATTCATGTTTGGCTAAGGGAAAGGCATGCTTCTACTACTGCAATCAATATAGTTACGATCTCCTGCAGGGTTTGTAGCTTTTCCTCCACCCTCCACTGACCTGATGTTAGGTCCCTCAAATGCCACACTGGCTCCTGCTCTTGAGACAGTAAACCATGAAGCCACAGCTTGGAAGGGGAAAAACGGAAGATGTGTTTCAAGCAAGCCCCCGTGCAAGCCCCAGCTCCGGAGAACAGTAATTTCTTAACTTTTACTTACTTTCCAAATAACTTCTTGATCCCTCTGGCCTTCTTCTTGGAATCTGGAGAAGGTGGAGTCATCTGTAGACTATCGGTTTCTTTTGGGCGAGGTGGCAAGCCAGCCAGATCCAAGTGATCTGCAGATCCCTTCTCCGTTTCAGCTATTAGAAAGCAAAAGCCTCATCAAGGCTCACTTGCAGGAATGACAGTCAGGAATGACTCTTGCTAAAATTATTGACAGCCATCACACTAAGAAAATGGGGCAAAGAGGGATGGGAGAATCCAGGAGAAACAACACTTGTTCTTCCTTCATGGGCCTGACTGGGAACACCCCAAGGCAATGCTCTGCACCAGTTAAGTGCCTTGCATCCAAGGTGGGCAAAAACAACCCCATGAATCAATCAATGAATTACATCCCAAGTTTACTCTTCCTTGGGGAGTGCTCCTACAGTCCTTTCACAGACAAGAGCTGTGGCACGTGGATGTCTAGGAACAACTCAGTGCCACGCAGGGCACCAAACCAGGAGTCCCCAAAGCACACTAAAATAACTAACTTCCCTGCAGGTGTCCTTCCTAATAACTTGCAATATCCTGTAAGTTTCCCGTCCAGGAAATTCCAGCAACAATCAGCTCCTCCTGCCCCAGGAGCAGGAGTGCCCTTTCCCCCTCAGTTCTGCAATCTGTGGAATATTTTGTCCTCTGCAGAAAGTTTAGGCTCTGTCTGAACTTGGTCTTCTCTTTTGAGAGACGCACAGGACATCTCTGAAAGACCCTGCACATTACCACCCACTCTAAAAGCATTAAATCTTTGATCTGTAGCCGTTGTTTTCTATGACAACAAACCTGAGGGCTCCTGTCCCCGAAAGGGAAGTTGTCACAAGGTTGTTTAGTAAAAGCTAGACTAATAAAGAAGAAAACTATTTTAAAATTATTTTAAAAGAAAACTAAAAGAATTGCAGTATCTACGAGGCTACGTAAGCAGAGATGTGCCAGCAAGTGCAAGACAGCTGAATACAACCACTACGTGGAGCTGATGCCACTTACTTGCTGAGCAACAGTGACAGCACGAGCCTGTTCAGACGAAGCAGCCGCGCCAAGGCAGCCTGCAGCAGGCTGACAGGCAGGCCTGTAAGCACTTTTACCATCTCTTAACATGGCTATGTAATTAGATGACCATCATTTGATTTTGAAATGGACTCTCAGACTTCCAGGAAAAAAACAAACAAGTTACGTGAGCGAAGGCAGAGCGTGTATTGCTGGGACGCGTGGTCTCAGGCCACAGAGCTAAGGCTGAGGCAGCCACAATGTGCCACAAACAGCAACAAACTGCAGGCTCTGCCAGCATATCTTTCTGCTGGGCAAAGTTTAGATGATTCAATCAGAATACATTTGAACACGTCCCATTCTCCACCAATGCTTCAGATATTAAACCTTGCAGTGAAGCAGCAAGACCACATAAAAGATGATTTCTGGGCACTCTGGCTTGACCGCTATTGAATACAGGGATCCTGCCGGTGAGAGGCAGCACTGACATTGAATCAGGCTTTTGCACTTGTGGTTTCTGCTTTACTTGTATAAGAAAAAGTGTGAGCTTACAAAAAACACATTTAAACAGCATTCTAGAGAGAGAATACCAGGACAAGGCTGGGTGCATTAGTAGCAGAGATTTGCGGGTATAGCAACATTTGCTTCTTGTACCTCGCTCCCCTTCATGCACTGACACAGCCCCAACATTTTAAGGGGCCACATGGGAAACGGAGAGGGCCCAGAACACTTGGTCCCTTCATCAGCAAGGGGCACACTGGGTGGCTCGACAACCACCCTGACTGACACAGCTCCGCTTGCAAGGCAGGGCCTCGCAGGTCTTACCTGTCCTTGCCAGAACCATCCAGGGAATCACGAGACTGGTTTTTGCTACGTGAATGGCTCCATCTCCATCCGCCTCAATTATTTCTCATTATTTTATTATATAATAAATATAACTGCTTCTTAGAAGATGAATTACGTATTCTTCCCTCCAGAACTCCCCCAAATGAACACCGGGGAAACATACCTCATTCCCTGCTTCGCCACCCTCTAACCTCTTCCAGGGGCTCAAGGACAGGCGACAGCACAAAGGTGCCTCAGGTATTTAACCACCACTGATTCTCACCTGCTACCTCAGGCTGTGGGTAACTGTGCTCAGAGCTATGGCAAAGGTCTCCGCAAATTAACCCGCAATCTCTCTCATTAGTAGCAGTTACTGAGAAACGGCGCAGTTGACTTTTAGCAGAGGGCAGATGTTACGTGAAAACTCCTTTTAGTGATGGACAAGAGTTTTGATGCAGAGCTCTGGTGTCTAGCTCTTGTTTTAAAAGTGTGTGGCCATAACCAGCTGTTAGCAGCAGATACAACACAGCAGTGGTACAGGCAGACATGCAGGATTACTATACCTAAAGTAGGTGCACTTGCACTTCGACTGCGATCTTCAGATATCCAAACAACGCACATAACCACACGCAGCACAACGGGAGAGAACACGCAGAGGGACAAGGTAAAACACAGTTCAAAACTTATGTCAGCAAAATACAAGACAAAAGGAGGGAGGTACATGAGACACATGCGCTACACGCAACACTGAATTCACACAGAGATTAGGATGACCAATTCACTGTTAATCCCCTCTATCACAAAAAAGAAATGCAGTGGAGATCTACGGCAGGGAGGGTAAAACAGCACCGCAGCCACTTCGGTGCAGGGAGGTCACTTGCTCCATGTCACATTGGGCAGGTGACTCATGTGGGCTGCGGCAAAGTATCTGGACACCAGCTTTACAGACGGAAGCATTGAAATCTGGATAACATAAATAACTTACTCAAATTCACAGGACCCTGATCTACATGGCCCATCTTCCAATCGTGACAGCCACAAGTAGTCCACTTTATTAGACCAATTAATTTCAGGATGAAGCAAGTGACTACACAAAAGCACGCATGAAATAAAACAAAGCAAAGAGTCTAACCCTCAGAATGGACTGCACATCTATTCCAAGTAAGCCAGCAAGTTCCCAAGTTATGTGTCACAGGAAAATATAGGCAATGTGTAATAAACGTGTAGCTATGTTATTTCTTTCGAACAAAAGTGTAAAATTGTCTTTGAGAAAGTAAGAACAGGATACTCTTCTGCTCAGCAAAGCAGATGCTATCCTCCTTCAGGCTTCTGAAAGACAGAGCTAAATTCCTAAATCTCGTATAAGAGAAAGCCTAAAACTTTTGATGAATGGCAGTAGATCTGATGCACAGACTCACCTGATGCTTGAACCGGAACAGTGGAAAGACTACTACAGCAGAGCAGTGAATGTAAGAAGGATTTCAGTTGGTGGTAACCGAGACTTCTGCATTAAGCAGTACATTTTGTTTATTTCTTTGTCCTGTGCAAACATCATCAAATGACAATACCAAAACAACTCCCCCTCCATTACAGGTCCAAAAATAAACATGAGCTTGAATAACTTGTCAATCTTCTTCCTGTTGTCACAATCTCTTTTGTAAGGCTGCTTAAATATACATAAAATGAAGAGGAAGACTGAGTGCTGCTCCCTCATTTCTGTACATCTGAAAATCTTATAGAAGATAAACTGAGGATGGAGCCAGGAGGAAAAAAAGCACACACATCCCGTGTGTGAACTACCGCCAGACAGGCAGCATTTCAAAACAGCAGCGGCTCACTATAAGGTCCCAGAGGAGATATCACAGCAGAGGGTGAAACAGCTCAGACACTTCATTATATCAGTGAGTTTTTTTCTGGGGGCTTTTGTTGCTGTTTGATATTTTCCAAACATTCTACTGAGAAAAGTGCCACCAAGTCACAGTGACACTAAGGCTGGCCATCCTGCTTCTCAGGACAGCTACAGCTGTTGTTCAGGCCCATGTTCAAAACACACAGAATCTGCACGCAGGTGCACGATACCTACCCAGATTGGGGGCACTCGCGGTCCTCTTGTTATTTTTTATCTTGAAAAAGCCTCGTCCAAATGAAGATCTGGCTTTACGGGTACCAAAACTATCCTCATCGCCTGTGCCACCATGAGAAGGAGACTTCGGAGGGAGTGTTGCGAAATTATTACCTTCCACAGGAGGTTTAACCTGCTCAAGTTACGGAAATAAAGATTCAGTATCAGAGAATTGCAAAAGGCCTTTTGAGAGAGACTGCAAAGTGACTGCCAGAAGAAAATCTGGAGAGTCACTCTCATTTGTTACTACAAGAAAACAGAATGCAAAAGCCACAGAGGGAAACAAAAGCACTAGAGGAAAATATAAAGATATTAATGAAAACACATTCAGGACCCAGGATTACTATCACTACCTTCCAAGAGTAACATATCTTCTTTAAGATGTTTCTCAGTTTCTGCAAGTGTGGCTTACAGGTATAGGAAAGTTAAAAATAGAGCTCTGGAGGGTTTTGAACTTTTCCAGCTTCCCATCTCCCTCACTGGTAGCTGTAGGGGCAGTGAGAAGCACAAGAGGGATAGTATATTGGTTCTCTGCCAAGTGCCAGAAGCCCCTTTTGTCTATCACTGCTCTGCAACTTCACAATTAACGGATTAATTGACTATGCCCGCTGCCACAACTGAAAGGAAATTAATTATCAAGCAAGGAGTATAAACGCCAGGACAGACATCAGACACATCAGCTAACCAATTTAAAGCAGTAGTTTTAACCTTGCTGGTTGTTTCACTGTCTCCTTAAAAGAAGGGGAAACAAACGCATTCACAATCCAGATACGATCCTTTGGCTTTTGCTGAATGGATACAGCATTCACCCTACAAGTGGTGTCTGAGGTATGCTGTCTCTGCTCAGGTCTTCCTACGGGTAGCAACTGTTGCATGCAACCTCTGGCCACGCAGTACCATGTGGCAACTGTTCAGTAATGACAGTCTCTTTAGGAACACGATTGCTACTCACAGAAAATAATTTGGGAAGCCAAAGGTTTTTAAAGAGACACCAATCAAAGGTAATGACAGAGTCAGTAAAATACTTTATGGTTAGCTTTGCTAATTATCTGCTGGTGGAGTATGTGGGGGAAACATTAGCTCACATGACATCCTTATGCTCAACCAGACTGAATGATAATCCATGTCTGAGAAGACAAGAACGTGCGAGACACCGTAAGCCTGACACTGAAGTGACGGTGACAACCATCACACACTCCTCACCATCTTGTCTGCAGGTCTGCTATTCCCCCTTTGGAACTGCATGCTGCCCCTTCACACAACTGAGCCTTTCAACACCCGCTCACTGTCTGTGTTTCCCCTCATACACGCACGAGGGCGCACACACACATTACCTCTGTTGGCTTCTGCATAAGGTCTCTCTCCTGTTTGGGAAAGATTAAGGAAGACATTTAAAAAGTCATGGTTTATAGCCAGTATTCAATTCATTATGGTTACCCTGAACTCTATTCTGACTGAAAAATCCTTCCCTGACTGTTTTTTTTCCCCAAAATTCACACAAATTCTTGATTTCTTGGAGGTCAGTGAGCCGATATGAAAATAGAGTTGCTTCAGTTTACTTTGTAAAGGATTAGCTGTGTACATAATCAGCCACATGCAGTCTGTTAAGGCACTAATGGGCACAGCTGGCTGAGGGGACCCAAAGCCTGATGATAGGCTAGAAGCCAAGTAGATAAAACATCCACAGCCTCCACTCCTTGGCTGTCCAAACTAACCCTAGCCAATGAACTCTAGCTTTCATCATCAAGTTCTGGTGACATCTGCAGTCCTGTTAACAGCCCTCCTGAGCCATAAGGCACAGCTCAGCGGCTTAGGTATCGGAGAACTTGGAAGCTTTTAGTGGTTCAGGCTGTCTGAAAAGAGCACAGGAATTACCCGGATTTGATGACATTGTTACAGGCTAGCTGCTTTTGGTCATTTCTAAAGAGGCCTAAACTGAAGCTACCACCAGACATACAAAGGCTCAGTATTTTGTTCCTGACCACCTAAAACGTATAGTTACCCCAGACTGTATTTTATAATGCATTAATTACATGGCCTTTCAAAATTAGTCGCCTCAAACACAGGTAAGAAGTGGTAGTGGGACTTATTTTCCTCTTGTCTTAAATCAGAAAACCACTACCAACTAAAAAAAACCCCACCTTATTATCTGAGGAAAAACATAGCATGAGAGTCTCAGTTAAATGCCTCATGCCAAAAAACCAAACAAACCAAAAAACACAAACCCAGAAGCTTGTGTTTTCAAGACACGTCTTCTCCTTTGATGAAATCTGTAACGTGTCACATGTATGTGGTCATTGCTAACACGCGACATGAGGAGCCCCGCTCTGACTCCGAATTTCTCTGAGGAAGGCAACAGGGTGTCCACAGGGTCACTGCACAACAGAGATGTCACCCCTATTTCTAAGGGAATGGGAGGAAGTAAGAGCCCAAACCAACCGTTTCAGATGTCTCTTTCCTCAAGCTGCTCAGACTGCTGGACTTCTGCAGCGAAGAAGTTCTGAAACAACAACATAAAACCCAAGCCAAGTTACTGGAATTAATTTTGCTAAGATAAACACACTCTCAGGAACCAGCTTTAAAGAAAGCAGTATAATACATGATGAGATGTACTAAAAACAAAGACATTTTGAATTAAGGCAATCAATGCACTAATCGGAGCCCATGCAATTTGATGAGATGCTCCACATTGTAATTTCTGCTGCTAATGCTTCAGTGACATGTGCCTACCTTTGGCTATTTTTGGCTTCTTTTTTAGCCTTATATTTTCAGAAGCACAAGCAGAAGTTACACAGGCAAAGGAAGTGATATAAACAACAGCTATGAAAAACAGTATTTTTAGCAACAGGCTTCTGACTAATTTAATCCTTAAAGAAGCCAAGCATATTAAGTCAAGCATGTGCATTTTAGTAGTTTATTTTCCGTCCCATTTTCCATTTCAGACCAGATATCCCCCAATTTCTGGTGGGACTTACAGCTAGAACACTTAAGTCTGGTTGAAAACAAAGTTACCGTTAAAGTTTTTCCTGCAACCCGGTATAAATTAAGAGTAACCACTGCATTTTACAGTCACCTATCTTTATACCAACATAAGGAGAGTAGAATTTTGCTTTGGGAATATTCTTGTGGCACTAAGTCACTCGAAATAAAAACAGCTGTGGAACCTCACACTGTGCACCAGACAAGCCCTGTTGACTTAGGCTCCTCAATAACAAATCGCTTTGACTCAACTTCAAGCTCATAAATAGCCCCCCCTTGTCTCCCTAGGGAATATGGCTATGCAGCAGAAGTTAAAATTATTTCCTCATCGTAGTCAGCTGGTCACCTTTCCCCCACTAGCAAAAGAAGAAAGCAAACCATGGGCACATGTACCATGAAAAACTGTAAATTTCAAAGTATATTGACAGTCTACAACCCAATTAGAGATGCTTCACCATGTAGAAGAAGTTAACTGCACAAGTGCACAGGTAAAGCATTGGAAACTAATCGTCACAAAAACATAGGACATGAGCCAAAAACTACCACCACTAAATAGCATCTTAGCTAGAATTAGCTGATGTATTTACATGTGTATGTAAAGTATGGGAGTGTGTTGGGGGGGGGTTTCAAGCTGGCAATCACATAGAAATATGTTTCCTAACGTTTTTGATTATGATACTTACACTGGGCTATCACACAGCTGAGTTTCTGGGAAGGAACCTGTTGATTTTCCTTCACTGTAAAAACAAAAAAGATATGAAAAAAGTAAGGCAGTTGGGAATCCCATCCGAACACCATGCTGATACAGACACCCTATCATCTCAGCCTGCTTTAATCCTGTTTTCACTTCAGCTGTTACGGTACTATAAAATATGGCAGAGTTTTCCCTCTATGGTGGCAAGTCTTGTAAAACATAAAGGACAAAGGTGAGCTCAAGGGCCCCAGGAAAGACAACTCACACTGTAAGTTGATGACAATACCGCACTATTCAGCTTAACTAAAGGCAGAGGTTTTGGCATATGCAGGGTCTGCAGCAGCTGAGTAGCGGAGGTCACTGGCTCCCTGCGAGTCACCCACAGCGCTGGGCATTTTGCTGCAGGTTAGCACTTTGTTTCGCTTTTTTTCAAGATGGGACACAAATGAAGTCCCTGCTGGTGACGGCTAGAGCTGCATGAGGCACAGCACAGCAGCAACCAAGCTAAGCTGGTCTTCTGCATAGGATGCTTTCCTTGACTGGAACTGGAAAAAAATCACACATCAACTTGTGCTTGAACTGTTTTTTCACAACCCCACCCCAGCTTCTGTGGGACTCTGTGCCTACATATTTTGTCCATCTTTCAAAATCTCAGGTAGGGGTCTCATAATAACAACTGAAGAAATATCATCCCATTTCATCACGTCAAAGGACGGCAGCAAGAGTAACTCTCCAATCTTTTGAGACGCCTCTTGGGTTTCCTTCTGGGGCTCCATTAGCAGCTCCAGGTTAGAGCCAGACAGTCCTTTTGTTGCAGTTTTGGCAGTGGCTTACACCAATTTTCAGCAAATGTGGAAAATGTCTGAATGCAAATCATCAGGAATGCATTTGTGCTAGCACAGTCAACACTATCTCAGCCAGACCTAGATGATGTACACCTAGATAAAAATAATGATTCTGTGCCCTTCCTTACATTAGATCAGTTTTTCTCTCCTTCTGTTCATTTCTTGCAAAGCAGATGGTATAGAGTGTGAGTGCTGCTACAAGCAACAACAACCAAACCAGTGCTTGCTCACTGAAAAAGATTTAATCAACGCACTTTAGAACATAAGCTTAGGTTCGCTACAGCTAGTCAAGCGAATGCTAGCCTTGTTTAACTGACTTGATGACTTGACAATATAGTAATTGACAGACCATTACCCTCACTAAACATCACATACTGAATTTACAATTGAAAAATGCATGGAAACAGTAATACCTCATTTCACTTGCAAGATCTGGCCTAGGCTGTGTTTTCACTTTCTCTGCAACAGTTTCTGAGTTCTTGGATGTTGATGAAAAAGAAGGGATGGAAATCTGTAAAATACTGGTGTGGATCTGTAAGGAATTCTAAAAAGAATGAAGAAGACATTTTACACTGTTTTGAGCTGAAATTAAGCAGTCATAAAATGAAAAAACAGCAACAGAGAAACTATGAAAAGAAGGATCTGAAATACAATTTTTAAAGGTGATTTTTTTCTTTCTTTCTATTATAATACAGTGCTAGTTTACTACATGAAAGATGGCACTGAAGATAAAACATTAATCACTGCACAGATATGCTACAGCATAGACAAAGCTCTTACAAGTCTCTGAAAGCTGCCTGCTAAATCTATCTCTACCGCAGACCCCATGATTTCAGGTTTAGTCCTGTCTTCAGCCACTTAGAGAATACCAAAAAGCTGCTAAACATTTAATTTAATTTAGTTTTCTTCCTAGTGTATTCATGCTCTTAAGTAGTCTCTGTTTTGACTATGAGCTTTATGAGAGGAGATTTAGTTTTACCAGTGGAAAATGTGACTGTAAAAATCAGAGATTGGACCACAATCTACTTATCATTTAACTGAATGGATGTAATGATCATTGCATCCTTTTAAATATGACAGGGTATGTCCCAACATGTTTACTTGGAGTTCCTGACAAATTAATGTAGTTTCTAAAACAGCTACATTTGATATGAAAAATAATTTCTGTGTTTGATAGGAGAAGTAGTTTAGACACATTCTTGTAATAAATACTGCTATTTGCTGTCTCCTGGTCCCATCTGATGATGAAGCAAAATAAATTTAACTGAACTCAGATGAAACTACTCAGCAGCTTTCACAAGAAAACGACATTCTCCAAAAGGACACGGAACATTACTAAAAACTGTGCAATCTAGAAAAAATCTTTTCAGAAACCTGAATCTGGGCATCTGCCATATGAATCCAGCACAAGCAATGTTTTCAAAGAGTAATGGCATTAAATAAGGAAGAAAAAAGGATACCTCTTCGTGAATATTCATGTTAAACTCATCGTGGATTGGAGATGCTGTTACTGGGGTTGTGGATGGGCTTTTTTCTGGCTCAGTCAGACTTGGTGTGTCCAATAAAACCGTGGAAACAGACCCTGAATTCAGGAAGTCTTCACTGTCACTTTCCTTGCCTGAAGGGAGAGAAGATGGAACTTGTTGGCTTTACTTTTGGATACACACTGACCCTCACTCCCATGCAAGGTGCCAACTGGCGTGCTCATTTATGGGCCAAAAATGGAAGAGCCTAGGATTTTTTTTTTTTTTGGACAGACTACAACAGGAGAAGAGGAGTCATTGCCCAATGTCGGTTCCCAATTCAACCACCACAACACAGCACAGTCAGAGCAGAGGGAGGACCCATATCTAACAGCAAAAGGCCCAGCAAATGCCCTCAGGGCATTTAATGGGATCAGTTTCAACAAGCTGAATAAACTGGAGTAGTTATTTCCTGTCCTGTGTTCTGGAATTTCATACTAAATATTTCTTTTCCCTTATTCATTAGGGAAAGACCAGGGGGTCAGGTCTGCCTGAAACTTAAGATGTCTCTATGGCATCTTCAAGTTACCCAAAGGAGAAACGCAGCCCACTGCACCTAACATCAGCTTTTACAGGACTACATTATCTTTGCAGACTGCCACAAACTGAGTCTGCCTCATTCAGTTAATGCCGTAGCCTGCACCAGCGTCCGGCATCTTCTGCTCCCGAACTGCCGCAGTACTACCAAAAGGCTTGGATTTCCACACTTATCATCGACACCAGAGTACAGACAGTGACAAGAAAGAGTTAAAGGCAACAAATACTTTCTAAAAAAGTGAGCAGAAACATAGCACTCATTGCCAAAGGGCTGATGCAAACACTAGCCAAAGTCTGTTCTCTTGCTCATTTTTCACTGCCTGAAATCTCTGTCCGTGCTCCATGAATTGACCATAAAGCACAGTTCCCAGAGTCTCGAGGTCTGTTTTAACATCCTCCTGCCTTTGAAGGCATAGCACTGCATGAAAGGGCAATACCTATTCCAAAAATACTTCCCTCTTCTCCAACAGTCTATATGGTGTTTTGCCCTCATCACCGCCTTTCCTCTTCCCTCACTGTTAATGTGCTTTCCCAGCCTTGCAGATCAAAGACACGCAGCTGTGTCCTTGGTGCCCCTCAGTGGTTTCGAGGAAGAAAAAGCCCTTATATTCCAAGATTCAAAGCCTACAGACAGTTTTCAGCCCAGCATGCTCTGGCGCACGCCAGCTCCCTTCTGGGCTCATGTCCATCATGCTGGATTAAGAGAAGCTGCTTCCTGAACCCACTGCTGCACCCACCTCAGGACTGCAGTGCTTGTGGGGGAGCAGGACAGGCAGCCAGAGACCGTGGTCCAGGGCTTTCACGCTGCCCTGCAGATCAGCCGGTGCCATCAGGGGTGGGGGTCAGCATCTCCTTGCTGCAATCCTGCCTCCCTGCAGGGATGGCCTCTCAAAAGACAGGCAGAAGCAGAGAGGGGCACCAGGAACCTCTCTTCTCCCTGGGTCTTAGCCCCGGTCTTGGCCGCATGTCCACTTTTCCTGCCTTGTCCCAAGAGAGCAGACCCAAGAGCCCCAGCGTGAATCCACCACCTCAAAAATACACTTTTTGCCCCCTCACTCATTTCTGGCTATTGATAATCTTCAATATTTGCAAAGATCCCTGGGGGCTTCCACATCCCTCTCCTAGGAAGGTCATCCACCTCCAACACTTGCATGGGCGTCAAAAGCCACAAGCCCTTGCCTATCCTAAAGAAGCTCAGGCAACAAGCTCGGGTCAGTTCAAGGTCTGTGGAAGGCTGGGTTGGCCTTCTCTGGCCTTCACAGGCCTCAGAGACAAAGGAGGTTTCCATAAGGTGGTAATACAACACTGTGGTGCACAGACAGTTGCGCATATATTAAATGCGCATACATTATCAAAATGCTAATGTCTAAAATTTGATGGGGACAGGTCTTTCAGAGGACAGTGACCTACAAAATGCAACTTCAGTGCTGAAAGAACAGGATGATGCACGGAAAAAACCCACCAGGCCAGGATTGTTGCTGTAAAGGGAGATGCTCATTTTGTAACATCTAAGCATTTTGCATCTGACAAGCCAGAACCATTTCAGTGTAATGTTCTACACATGTTTCTTTTTATTTTCTTTTAAGGGAGAAAGGAGAGAGATAAGAGTATTCAATGCAATTGCATCAGACTGATGACCTCCTCAACATTTATCACCTTTGGAGATCAGAAGCTCCTGGATCTGGACATCTCCACCAGTCTTCGAACATATGGAATGGACTATTACATGTTACAGTCTGTATTATAGCAACCATTTCAGCCACACAGTTAAGCTAACTATCTGGTGGCAGAGAAGGCTTTTTTTGGGGGGGATGTGTGAAAGAAAGACTGATAGGAAAAGCCAGCCTGGCCCCTCCACTGTGGTAAGGACGGAGAACTATTCCACAGCTGCTGCACACGGTGGTTTGTGAAGGCTTTGTTGCATGCCCAAGACGTGGTGTGTCATCGCAACACAGCCCCAGAAGCACATCCACTTTGCTACAAACATTTTTGCAGCTCTCGGGCACTGCTATTACAGCGTGTGCAGCCGCTGGGGCAGCGCTGGTTTGGCCTGTGGGAACGTGCATGCTCAGGCACTGCTCTGCTCAGCTGCCAAGCCCTCCCCAGGAATACACGCAAGAGAGGGGAGTTAATGTAGCGCAGCCAGCCCCGAAAGGCATTTCAGGAGGCTATGGAAAGAGCCTGAGAGCTTGTCATAGTCAAACAATTTTACAAGGAGGAAATAAGCAACGTGACAGTAAGTTACTACTACCAGATGGTAAATGGGACAACACCCAAATGTGCAGCTGCCTGGACAAAATCGGCAATTTACCAGTTCACATCAGCTGAAGAACTGGCTATTACTCTACCTAAGAGATGCCTCCAAAGATACTAAGTCTGAGACTTGATATAACACTACCACAGTGCACATAGAGTTTAAATGAGAGTTCATTTTTTTTTTTTTGTGATTGTACAATACCTTTTTTACCTTGAGCCAATATCACCATGTCTTGAACTTTCTTGTACCTATTCAGAGATTGCCGAAGCTCTTCTATCTTCCGATCCTAAAATAAAAGGAACTTGTGACTGTGCTTCTTCCTTCAGCACATCAAAAATAAGAAATACAAATACTAGATATTCTTCAGTTTAATTGGTTTTTAGACTAAGAGAAATGGAAAGTGTGGATGGGGCAGGACCCAGAACTCTGCGAGTCTTTGAAATATCATAACTTGTATTTAGCAAAAACTATCATCTGCTTAATCACCAGAACTGTCTCAGCCTTGAAAGTGGATTTCAGCTCCCTCATTAAGTCAAAGGTAGAGTATAATAAATTTGGCATGTAAAAAGAAAGCAGTAATCAAAGCATTTCGGGCTTTAGTGATCAAAAGCAAACATCCTACAAAATGCACATGCATATGAATGTGCAAAACCATACACAAAAACAATTCACGCTTTACAGAAAGCCTGTTTGGAAACGCAGCATGTGATGTCTTATGGGACTTGCAAGGAGCTCTTCACATTTGCAGAACACGGCGTAAATGGCAGTCTCACTGAACTGAATGATTCAACAGTCGAAGGTCTCTGAGTACACACAACAGAGCTCATAAATGCCCAGTTATAGTCCCTTAAAGGCACGGCAGTTCTTCTGACCACAGTGACTCATTGATTCTTACAAATTTCATTTTTTAATTGAAATGTGACAAGTTCCTATGTGAAGATTTTCTTAGAGATTTAACTCGATCTGATGAATGATTATGGAAAAAGTAATGACTTTGCTACCTTCTCTTCATTTGCTGCCATTAGAGATTCTACCGCCTTCTTCATTTTCTGTACCTCTATATCTAAAAACACAATAGAGTTCTCTAAGTCAATTTAAATAAGACAGTATAAGGAAATAAGATAAACAAAAAACCTAAAAGCAACTTGGTAATATCTGAAAGTAAATTTACAAATTAAAAGACAAAATACAAGCCACTTGGGTTCTATTTTACATGGAAATATATAGAAGAAAATCCTTTTTCTTCAAAACCTTTTTTTTGGACATTTTTATCACGAAATTATGAAATTCAAGAAACATCCTTACCCATCCCCCTAGCCTTAGGAAAATGGAAAAGTCAAGAGTAAAATTACTGCTTGACTTTCACCATCTCCCTCTTGCAAATAACTGCAAAACAAAAAGTCCAAAATATAAAATACTACATTTGGAGTGCAGTAAAACACATCCTCATTACAATAGTCAATAAATACCCCAAATGGCATCTCAAAAACCCACTGTACAAAGCAACAGGATTAATGGATATGATGAAGAAAGCATTGTGCAGTGATGCTTAGTCTTAACTCAGTATGGATGTAGGAATGAGGACAGCACAATGGAATGATACAAGTATTTGCCGTGATGAGCAGTCATGCTAGAATATATATTGTAATTCAGACTTGGAAAAGGTCCCTAATACAGACATAAGTGTTCCATGCTTCATCTATAATCCTTATTTACAAAGAACTGCAAATACATGGAAACCTGTATGTTCTAACAAGGCTAGATTTTGGAGGTGTTCTGGACTAGAAATTCAAAAAGAATTGAAATAAATAATCTCCATTTTTGCTAAAAATCTACCTTGCATAAATGAAGTAAACTTTAAATTGTGTTACAAACATAGGCAGGTGGCCAGATTTACAGGTAACAAAGCATTTTACCTGGTTTTAACTTCCTAAAATTTCTCGGAAAATAAACAGAGTGGGAAGAACTTTCTCCTCCTTAAATGCAAGAAGTAAACAAGCTGCCTAGCTGGCTTTCTAGACAAAAGATAATTAGACACATTGGGCTAAAACTGCAACTGATCCAGTTCCAGTAATTTTTACTCAGTTATGCTAACAGAAAATCCGGTTTACTGGATTATGACCACATTTCACTGTGAGGAAACTGTTTTGTGAGTCTCCATGAGGCCAAATCTTTCTTTACCTATCAGGTTTTTTCTTCAGAAAACTTTCTATTTCAACTGTGATCTATGCACCCTTCTTAAATTTTACTGTAAGTGTAACTAAGGGTTATAGATGATGCAACCTAACAATGTTTGTTAAAGCAGTTTTGCAAACACATGCAGAAAGCTATTCTGGAAAGCACTTCTGAAATGCAAACACTTGTGGAAAGACACCAGAAACCTTACTTTTATCTTTGAGCTTCTTTTTACAATTTTCATCTGTGCAGGAAAATCCATTGGATTCAAAATTAGCATGAAGGTTACAACATCAAATAACTTTTAACACAATATTGATACTTCAGGAGTCAACTATTCCTCACATATTGCAGAGGCAAGCAGCTCACGGCTTCACCCTGCCCTCCCCCAGCGCTAACGTTCCTAGTGACACAAAACAGTCTCGCTGCTCTCACACACAACCACCTGTCTCAAGGATGTATTTTTCAACTGTATCTTTTAACTTGTAAGGCCTCAGAAAAGGCTTATGCCAACAGATTACTGTTAAGCTAAGGCTTCACTGGCAAAAGCCAGCTAAAGTGATAATGTATGCGCATCTGTTCAGAAAGCACAATTCAGCTAACGGGGCAGACAGCCTGTGCTACCTGCAAATAGCATGACTCCTGTATTTGCTCCAAGGCAGAAAAAAACGTGGTTCATCATGGCTGAAGATCCTCTGCTGAGCTATACTGAAAACTAAACTACAGCTGAGAACCAGAGGGTAATGGGAGTTCAATGCACACAGCAGCCCCAGGAAGAAAAGCCTTAAGTAGCCATAAATGCAATAAAGCCAGACCTTGTTCATATTTAAATATTCTTAAAAAAAAAAAAAAAAGGAATCATGGTTCATTGTGGTCACTTTTAGTGCTCTTACACAGTGGTTTTTAAAACAGATCATTTTATGAAATAAAACACGATGATCCACACACAGCATTTTCCTCCTCCAGTGAGGCAAGGAGAATAATTAACCTCTTGTGGCTTAAAAGCACAATCTTAAAATCAGCAATAACTGTCAGTTAGATATATTCAGAAGTGAAATTGGAGCAGGTCAGAAAAGTCTGTGGAAAAATTTGTGAGGCTTTAAAAAAAATTTTTTATTTTTAAATAAGTTCCTCAATCTAAGTTTCCCCGAAATAAATACTAATTTTGTTTCTTCCTTGCAAGCAAATAAAAGAATTATCTGACATAAAATTTCTGTGCTAATTCAAGCTTAATTAGGATTTAAATTTATCCAGTGCACAAATACAGAACCAGTCCTCAATTTCACCTACTTAGAGCTGGGTCCCCACTGAAGATTTGCTGGTACCCATCATACCATGGCTTTTTCCCTTCCTTACCAGCAAGTGGTGTACAAGCAAAGCCCAGCACAGACACCTGCACAGAAAGTTCCCTTCTCAAGACAACCTTTTTGGGGAACTTGTTGAAACTAGTTTAAGGATTTCTTTGCCAATACAAACAGCACCGTTTCAGGCACCACGCAGGCCATACAAAGAGCTAACTAGGGATTACTTGGGCTAGTTTCAAGTTTATTAAGAACCTGCTATGACAGTAGGTTCAGCAGTTGCATCGTGAATATCCACTAATTATATCAAAAAAAGTAAACATGAAGACAGAAAGTATATGTATCTGTTACCTCCTGTACAGGCATTCATGGAAACAGGACGAGGTGACTGATGAGGACACAGTGAGAGAGCCTTCCTGCTTCTTACCTCTGTCCAGTATCTCAATTCCTTCTCCTTTCATCTTGCAAACCAATTTTTCTTGCAGCCTGTTCACCTCAGCTTCCTTCTGCTCCAGTCTGTCTTTCAAAGCTGCTAGCTCCTCCTGTAACAGACAGAAAATCACTCAGTGACAGCTTCCATGTGCACCTAAGCCATTTCCAAAATCCCCTCCTGTGAAGCGCCCAAGGGCCCCCTGACCAATATCGACACTGCCTGAGGGTACACCTGCCAAACTCTGCCTCTGAACATCACTACAGACCACTGAATCTGGATGGGGGCAAAAGCAGGGGGCCTACGGTCCGAAAGTGTCAGTCCTATATATAATTGAACAGAGATTTTACATCTAAATTTAAAAAAGAAAAAGTAAAGCAAAAAAAGCAGTTTTCTTATTTAACGTTGCAGAGACAGAAAAAGTGCAGGTGATGGGGCTGAATGCTAAAATTTATGAACACTTATTCTGGTATTTATTGGGCATTTTGCATGTTCCAAGCTGGACAGTCATGAAACTGTGCTTACACCAGGCTGAGGACAGTTTCAGAAATAACCACTGCTTCTATGAAAGAAAAACCAATCACGACACCATTAAGCACATAAACACATATTGGAAAGCAGTTCAGATGAAAATGTGGTACTCTTGCCACAGTTTGGGTTTGCTGATGAAGCATTAGGAAAGGAAGCTTAGAACTGAGATTCATGGGAATAAGACAGATGGTGTTTGGGGGAGTTGGGGGGTATTAGATAAATGCTGTCAAATTTTAACTTAGATCTAACCATCTGCACTAGCAAGTGACTGGCATGGATCCATGCATTTAACTTTTTAAAATCTGAGTCAAATCCTACCCAGTTTAGTAACACGTTTCTTTGATGTCCGAGGATATCTTACGCAACAGCATCATCAAGACAGGACCCTCAGTGCAAATGTACCCAACACTGAAAATTTAATTTGTTCAGTTTGTAAACAAAACAAAACAAGGCAAGACTCATGATTTTGGCATTTACAGCTTCTAACTGAAGTTTTAAATCCTTAAAGGCATAAACCAAACTAGAACACTGTGGCTTAGGTGTATATTCCCGAGCTTCCCTCAAAAGATCTATTGCAAATACACAGTGATGTCTGCCCAGACTACAGAATTGCCTGAAATTGGTTCCTGTTTGCTCTAAAGCATAATTAAAAAATACATCAATCTTCAAACTGTCATGAAATCAAAGCTTCTTCCAGAACAGTGGATGGGTAATACAATCCTCCAGTGCTCCAACTTGGTACTGATTTTGACGGGATTTCTGCCAGTGTAGGACCCATGCTTCTCCAAAACAAGACCAGCTCTTGGTCACCTGAGAAGCTGCTGTTATACTCATGGGCAAATAGAGCTGCATGTGACTGTTTATGTGCATTTCTTCCCCTGAATTAGAAACACGTTATGTAAATTTACACGTGGGAGAGGGGACAGTATAAAAGAATCACTATTTTCTAGCTAGTTTTCATGAATAAATTTTCTCTAAAAAGGTGAGGAAAAGTTCTGTTTGAGTAATGGACGTAAGCTACAGAAGCGGCAATCTTCTCTTGAAAGGGGAATGATTTTAACCCAAGTCTTATTCCATTATGTATAACCTATGCAAAGTTCACAACATCAAAATCCTCTCCCACCCAATATAATATTCACAATGAAAATCTACATAAAGAGTTTTCCACATCTAATGGGAAAGGGTGCACTGCATATCAACACACAGCAATTAATGAAGAACAGAGCATGACAGCACAGTGCAAGACAGATCGTAAAACGGTGGAACATGAAAGATTCAAGACAGGTCCAATGTTACCCAGAAACTACTACACCTTCAGCATCTGGCTTTTTTGCTCCATCCGTTGCTTTTCATACTGCATCTGACCCACTTTGATTTTCATACTAGAAAGTTTGGCCATTAAAGACTGGTAACAGAGACAGAGGAGTGAGAGAAAACTAAAGATAGAAAAGAGACAAGGCTAAATGGCAAAGGGAAGTTAGACACTTATAGAAACAGGCTGCTAGAATTACTTAAGTGAATGCTTTCTCTTCAGGAGTGGCTGATTTTTACTATATTTAGGAGACAATAAATGCTCAGCTTTGATCTCACCTATGGCACACACCTTATGTACTGCAACTGGTGTTTCTTGACAGATATGTGAAACAAGGGTCTAAACAGGTAAATCATTTACTGTTAACAGCCAGCTGCATGGTAAGTTATCCTTCATAAAAAACAATGCCCAGATCTGAAAACCACAGCATGAAATTTGGAAATAACCCATTGCTAAGTGAGTGCCATGAAACCCCCGGCCCTGAGCGTGCTCAGGATTTTGCAGGGTGAAGGCAAGGACTGGGGAAAAGAGAGAGAACTTCTAACGCCTGACTTACACCCATCTCTGCTTCTCCCCCTCAGCCTCACTTACTTTGGTCGTTTTCAGTTTTTTCTCGTACTGGAGTCTTTCATTGTCCATTTCTCCCACTCTCAATCGCAATTCATTTATTTCCTGGATCAAATCCTGAGTGAGAGGAAAAACAAGACCAGAAACAACAAATTCAGTAAACAAAACAGAACAATAGCTACCCCTTGGTGGGACCGCAAAAACACAGCAGCAATAAAAGGCACAAAACCACACCACCCAAATCCACAAGTCAAGCTGTTTGGAGCTTCTTAGATATCCAGGGACTGTATTTCTCAGTTTCCACACTACTGCACTGAACGCAAGAAGGCAGAGAACAAAGGGAGACATAAATCAAAGTTTTCTTCCCTGTGTTGAGGGCCAGGCAAGGCCTCCTGCCCCTCTGGCTGCTCAGCTGCTTGGATGTCCATGACTATGGGCAGGCAATGGAAAACCATGGCAGCTGCCCTTCAACAGCAGCAGCCACATCCTCCCCCTCCCAGGGCCCTCCGACCCCAGGCTTGCCAGCCACCACCTGCCTTTTCAAAATATGAAGTGATTACAGTGTAAATCCATGTTTCTGCCACTCAGATGAGCCCTTTAAATGAGGGCTGAACAGAAGAGCCATCACTGTTTTCTACAAGCACCGAGGCGTATGTGTTTAAGCAACAACAGTGCCACCACATCTCAGCTTTGCAAATGCAGCCTGGTTTGGAAGAAACTCAGAGCCACCACCAACTCACATCCGAGCTCTTCAGGAGAATGGCCTGACCTCCTGGCCATCCTCCTGGAGAGACCTAAGTTTGGAGGTCAGCCCTGAGTGCCATCAGCTCTACAGCTTCCTTCCTGCAGTGATCAGATGAACCCTGAGTTTGACTGCCTCACCAAGGTGCAAGGCACTCTTTCTCCGAACCTCCCCGTCCTCTGGATGGGGAAATGGGATCTTCAGAGGCCAGCTGCAGACCCGCAGGAAGCCTGGGGGGACAGCCAGGACAGAATGCCTCTGCATATAAGAGAGAACAAACCACAGCTTATTGGGAAAATGATCTTTCTGCTCAGAGGGGAACACATCACCGGAAAGATGTGGCTTTTGCACTACTTAAAGGTGTCCAGCAAGCTTCTGCCTCACGTCTGTCTCACCCACCTTTAGTTTGTGTATGGACATCAGATCAGTGTTACGCTTGTATGAAAAAAGACAAAATAGGAAAAAAAAGAAAAAAAAAGAAAAAAGAGAAAAAAGGAGAAAAAAAGAAAAAGGAGAAAACAGGAGTTTCTCCGCAGCTACTGTAATGCTATCACCGAGAGACTTTTCAAAAGAGAAGATAAGCTCTTTGGGCACCCTAGAAAACATAAGAGAACTTGAACCGCAGTGTAATGGCTTTTAAACTGTCAAGAAGGTAGTACGGTACTTAGGTTGGCTTGTCTTCCTACCTGGTAAGGCAAATTCTATGCACGTCAAGCAACGCTGTACATCAAGCTAAAAACTGTAAGCACAAATTTTCAAAGCTAAGTGTATAATTAGTAGAGATTTATAATTTATAAATTAACAAGCCAGCAACTGACATTTAGAGGGTATTCATGGGTCCCTGGTAATACCTGCCTTCCAGCCCCATGCCACTTCTCTGAGCTTACAAACCTCTGGTTATTATTTTGTGGTTAATGAATCTGATGCCAACAGAGCAGCATCTCTGTTTTCTTAGCAAGATCCAAGCTCAATTACCAGAACAACCAGGAAAATAAAAATACAGACTATTTTGATACCATTAGTAATTACTACTGCTCATGTATGACTTTCCAATTTGGATACACCTGCAATTTCTCACTGAGTCTTCAGTGCATGACCTTTATAAAGCACATTACTCTTCTAAGTACAAATGTATATGGATATCGGTCTGCATTAATTGAGCTGTTTCTTATCAACACCAAGTGTTCATGATCTCTAACAAACCTGCGTTCCCAGGTCTGATGGTCAGCTTTGACACTACGACAATTGATTTGTTTGGGGCTTTTCTCTCCTGCAGCCGTAGTTTTTGCTTTGGCATGATTCAATGCTGAAATATGCTGCGCAGCCGTGCTGTTGCCTACCTATTTATCACCTGAACTATATGACTTTAAAAATACCGGAGGAGAGGGAAATCAGTTATTTGTATTCAAAAGGCCCCTGTGAGCAAAAGGAGTAAGAAACCAAAACTCTGCTCCTTTTGTGAAAAAAGGTAGCGCAACCTGTATTGGTTAACGGAAGTGTCACAATGCACTCACAATGTCACAGAAAACAGAGCATTTCTGCAGCCAGAATCCAAGTGTAAGATCTTCGAGCAGAAATGGCGTTCTTCTGCTTAAGCTGTTACGGGCCTTATGTGTAATTGGATCCTTTACACTGGTAACCAAAAATACTGTACGATTTGCTCAAAGGATAAGTAGAACTACAGTCCTAACACCCCTAAAAATATTTTTGATTACTCCCCTGCAAGTGCAACGTTAACTCATGTCTTATCTACAATACAGTAACTGTAAAGGACATTCTTTCTCATCTTCTTGAGGCAGAGGAGTACATTAAAGATTAACCAGGTTCCACATACAGACACTCATTAGTACAAAAGAGATGGTCCAGCCTTGCATAAATGAGAAGAGGCGAAAGAAAAGACCCAAACAGGGCTGTCTCCCCTGCTATCCAATCACTAGTTAACTTCGGGCAAGCAACTGCAGGTACACTGTCGAGACACTAAGGTTCCCTAAGAAATCCTAATCCTCCCACTATAGTTCACTTTCCTGCTTGCTGCCCTGAAACATTTACCCTTTTCTTCCACTATTCTCTGTTCAACTGATTTTGACTACAAACCTTTCACAGCAAGGACTGTGCCTTTCCCCGCCAGCAGCAGCCCCAGCAAGATCACAGCATTGTCTGAAACCTGAAGGTGCCAACCATTGTAACTGCTTATGGCCTGAAGAGCTTTTGGGACCAGTGTGATGCCTGAGGTGTCTATGTCCCCACGGCACTCAGGGCATTGTACGGGCTCATCAGGATCTGAGATCAGACCAAAAACCCACCGAGTTCCCCAGCTGACTTGGATGAACCAGCAGTTAAACAGTCACCTGTTTCCCAAAGCCTCCTCCTTCCCCGCTCATGGTACTTGTGCGCTTCATGGCAGGGCCGGGGAGGCACAAAAAAGCAATGATAACTTTAAGTTTCAGGGCTCAGAGTCTTCCTTACTGGCACTGCAAACACAAACCACATTTGTAATTTTGCTCCACTCCGAAATTCATCTGCACAAAGACGACTGGTGGTGTTTAAATTACGAAGAATTCCCCATGAGTCACCCATGGGCTGCTGCTGCAAAGACCATGTCTGGTTATGGACTCCTCCCTAAATAAACTCCCTTGTACGATATTTTCTTACATAAACTCAGCCCAACTGAGACCACCCATGCTCCGTAAGGAAAATAATACTGGTGTCTGCTGAGAAAGTGGAAAGACTGGAATGATTTAAAGACCAGAACAATTCTAAATCTCTCTTAAGTATACAATTAGCTTTGAAAAAGCTGTGCGTTTATGAACATCTAGACAGGAAAGTCTTAGAGCACAAAGCAAAAAAAGCTTACGCATCTAGTGAAGCATGGGTTTAGAGAAAGAATGGTGAATATGAGAAACCTGCCAAGCTGGAATGGGAAATTGCAATGACAGACATAAGTCAAAACCGCATAATATGAAGGATTTAATCTGAATGGTAATTCTGTAGGAGACAGTAGCTCCACAAAAGTTGTTTTAGGATGTCAACATTTTTTTAATTTTTACTTTCTTTTCCCTAAAAAAAACCAGAAGCAATATTCATAGTTTTTCTTTCCCAGTTTGGGTACGAAATTTTTTCCATTTTGAACACTGCATGTAAATGCCATAATGTGTTTTATGGTAGACTATTTTACATATTCGTTTAAATACTCAGCTCTGATGAAATAATTGATCATCTATTGCTTTAAAGAGGAATATAATTAGATCACCTCTGAATAAAACATTGTGTACCTCTGAATAAGTCCTGCCTCCAAAATACCTGTCAGAGATTTTGCATGGCTGAGACCCTTACAACTAATTAGCCATTCATTTTTCCACTGAACAAAATGGAAATTAAGACATATTATCCCTTTCAGTGTCTACGCCTAAGCCTTTTTACAGCTAGCAAGTGTTGAAACAAAGAAGCAACAACATAATTTCTATATCACACTGAACTACATCATGCTGGCTTTCAAAGAGAGGGAGGAACATTTTAATAATAGTTCACTAGTTCTAGCATAAACAACTAGGAAATAAATATATATGTAGCTCCTAATTACAGTAATTATTTTTAAACATAATTTAGGTTATGTTCTTCTTATCAAAGACATTAAGCGTATTTCAAGGTATTTCACAGAGAAAGGTCTTCACAGAGCTGCCATGCAGACAGGCCTCTTGCGCCAAGCCTACAGAGCTGCAGTGCATGTTCTGGTCCTCACACTAACCATTTTTCTGGGAACAGAGGTAGCTCCACACCCACCTTCTGGTCTGTTGTCTGAATTGTGCTGTTAAGTTACGGAGAGACTGCAGTTCAGGAGGGAAATGAAAGAAGCGGGAGTACAGGAAGACTCAGCAAAGAATCATATTCAGTAAAAATAAGAATAGAAAGAGAGGAAGCAAATCAGCCAAAGCCCAATCACTTTTGTTATCTGTTTTGGAAAGCACAAGAAACCACAGGGTGTTCACAAATGGAGATGCAGTGGAATCCAGTTCTGAAAGCATCTGCTCACTGCAAGTTATTTGGACCAAACCTTGCCTCCCCAAGGCCATTTACTGCTGATGTCAACTCATTTATCTACTGTTCGGGCTGCTTATGACAGGTGTCAGTATACAGGTGAAGAGAGTTATCTGTTGTATGCTGTAATTCACCAAAGAGCCGAGCACTGTGTGGGCAGAGAAACCTCATGGGAGCTGAGAAAGCAGCCAGCTCTTAACATGTCTCTTACAGATGCAGAAGACCATCAATGATTCCCTCAGCCTTTCCATCTGCCAATTTCTCCAGCATTCTCATGCACAGTAGTTGCCTGGACTCCAAAACCAGATGCTTTTAAGGCAATATTGCAACTCTTCGCATAACTTCTGGCATCAAACTAGAGGAAAAGGTAGCAGGAAGTGACATGAATCCAATCCACAGCTTGGCAGCACCCAGACATGCTACACTGCAGGAACAGACACCACCATCATTACGTAAACGATCATCGCCTTTCAAAGTTGAACATGATTTGAGTCACTAGTTTTCAACCTGTGGACTTCTTTGGGTCTGCATATTACTTCAGACAGGCCCAAAGAAAGTAATTCAAAAGTAAGCCTAACTTCTGCTCTTACACTTGCAATACAAGTGAGGAACGACACTTCACTGAAAAACATGTAGGAAACTGGAAGAGAGTTGGTAAACCACTGATAGAAGTGGAAAGGGCAAATTTTGTCTCCTGTGATGACATTATGGCTTCTTCCCCTCTAGAAATGAATGACAGCTGGAACATCCACTACACAAAAGCCAGCATTTCGGTTCACTGACGAACGCAGACTTGGAAATTTTGGTTTGCTTCCTAAGCAGACTCTAATGTATTTCTGATACAGGTATGTCACCCTGGCAGCGAAGTCTGGCCTGATTCTTGGAATTTCCTGGAAAAACTGGATTTGCCCACCTGCTTTGAGGCTTTCTGGCTTCAAACACGAGCAAGGTGCAGCTACGCAGATCTGCCGTGCACAGAGGGCAAATGCCCCAGGAGAGTGTTGCCAGGGGTGGCAGATCCAGGCTGCAGCTCTGCCTGGCACCGCACATCACTGGGCTGAAGCCAGGCTGAGATGAGTAACCGCAGGCCTCTAGGTCCTGGGCTTCTGCGGGACTGGGGTTCGAAGTGAGGCTTCAAAATGCCCTCACACCGAGTCACCCCATTCTCTCTGTTACTGAAACCCAAAGGCATGTCTTCAGTGTGCCATGTCTTTGCACATGCACGCTTTTTCTGCTTGCAGTGGGCTGCAGCATTTGCCTCTAACATGCCTTACTAAGACGACGGCAGTTTCAAGTTGGGACAGGAGAGCGCAGTATGTTCATGATTTTTTTAAAATACATCCTAAATGCCATCCTTCCTGAGAACTGATGGCAAGAATCAAAACCTGGTTTTGGATGTCCTTCTGTGTAAACCCAGAGTTTACCAAAGAGGACACTTCTTATTTTGAGAGATACATGTTTTAACCTTTAAGATGAACTCCCTTCTTGCCTGGCAAAAGAAAAAAAAATATTCCCAGGAAATTTTCAGGTAACGTGAAGCCACACACAGCTTCCACAATTTATTCAGTAGTGTTTTACTCACCTCTGTGTCTCTGAATCTGTCCTCATAGTCCAATCTATCCTTCTCCACAGAGGTAAGCTTTAACTTCAGAGTGGAAATCTCTGCCATAAGATCCAGCTTCTGAGTTTCAAGGGATGTTCTGCTTAAAAGCTCCTGATTCAAGATGAAAAGAACAGAATTATTCATCCAAGGGGAAGAAATTGGTAACTTATTTCTACAGCTCAAGGCCTCTTTCAGAGGGGAAAGCATCACAAACTTCCTTGCACTCTCTGAAGCCCTGGGACACAGCCGTTACCCATCTGACAGAGTCCAGGCACCTAGGATGCATCCGAAATCATGGGGGCACTATCACGGGTTGGCTTCCAGGATGAGAAAAAAGCTTGTCTGTCATCACAGTCGCTCTGGGCAGCAAGGAGCTTTCAGGGGAACCCACCCTCCTAACAGAGACTTTAATCCAAGCCTCCTTGAAGTTCAATGGGGAAAGGCTCAAACAAGAGGACTGGATTCCTACAGTGTAAACCAGCACCGAAGTCACTAGGTACAAAGACTTCAAAGCAAATATGGTAGAAAATTATCACCTAGTTAAGAGACATCAAGGGGTGCAACACCTTGAAGTGCACTGCTCTCACAGAAACAAAATGCAGTTCGATTCAGAATGAAGACAGACAGAATTAAGACAGACAGTGAGACACACACGCGCCTGTGAAATACCTGCTGCAGCATCTCTTCCGTGGCATTCAGCTTCTCCCTGTGCTCCTCTAGACAGAATTCCAGATCCCGAATCTTTTCTCCTTGGGCTTCCACCTGGTCTGTTAGGACACTGACCTGCACAGTGGAGAAAAAAGGATGCGTATTTAGTACCTTGCACCCATGCCACATGTGTCACCTAAAGAACCGTATGTGAGTAACAGTGCTGCCTGGGCCACAGATGAAACGGGACCACAGGGGGAGGAGGAGCAGCAGCAGAGCTCTGCAGTGGACACAACGTGTGGCAAAGGCGACAAGAGAGGAGGGCAAGCTCTCCGCTCACGCTTGCTGGAATTTCAGCCACAGTTCTGGTGGACACAATGCGATCCTGCACCTCCCCTCCTGACCTGTCCTGGCAGTTTTCGCAAGGGGTAGCTGCTGCACTTTACAGCCAATAATGATGCCTGTTCTGTGACAATACATTAACTAAAACACACTAGCTCCAGCTCCTGCCTTAACAACCAAGTGGCTAAACCTCACTGCCTACGATTTATTCTGCTTTCCAAGTGGTTGCACTCAGTGTACCACAGTGCACAGCTTCCCCTTTTCAGAACAATAAAAGCAAAGGGGTTAAAACACACAGACCAAGGCTAGGCAAGAGCAAGACAACACCTTTGAGACTGCAGACTGATTCCCATTTTGCCTTCTCTAAGTTTTTGTTTTAAACAGGCTCTTTTGAGGAAATCTGCAGTACCGCTGGGAACAAGGGCAAGCTGCCTCGAGCAGAGCTCAGCGTCATCAAAGCCCGTAGGCCAGAGGCTGTGCCAGGGGACCGCAGGACGCCTGTGCAGACCAAGGCGTGCCAGGCGGTCCCAACTCTGATGGCAAGAGTAAGCCAGCTGGCAAGAGCATTTGGGGCTGACCAGTCCAGCCCAGCAGCAGGTAGGCTGGACCTCCGAGGAGCTGCTTGTCTCCTCCCAGCCATGGGCCAGTCCCGCAGCTTTCGTCACCCCTCACGAGAACAGGACATTTGTCACCTGATGCAGACAGCGTGTGAACGCTCACGGAAAATGGCAATCTTAAAGACAGATGTGAATGTAAGAAGGTAGTCGCTCTGCAGATCTGCTCACCTAGCAAGATTCAAAAAGAGATGAGATACACAGAAAGCAAGCCCTTTGGACATTTCCTGCAATCTAAATTCACACCTATCCTTAACCTGTGTTAACTCTCGGGTACCGGCAAGCCTTCTGAACACTGTCCAGGATGACACAACTGCAAATAAATCCTCAGAGATTTTATCACATACTATCAATAAGTCTTATGATTGCAAGAGCAGAAAAAAATAATTTATGTGACTACTCACTTGCAGAACAAGAGATTCCTTATCATTTTCCAGACGAGCCAGCCTTTCTTGATACACATCTCCATTCCCAGATATATGTCCATTAGTCTGAAAAACCCAGCAATACTGTGTTGTCAGCTATTGTACCATAAGCATCATTCCATGTTATCAACAAACTTAAAGAGTGTTTTTAGTTTGCACAGTTCAAGAACAGATTTAAAGCATTCTTCAGCTGCCAAAGGGTTACAAATCATATAAACTGTCCACAAAGGATAACACAACCACCATTCAGGACAAGAATTGTTCAGAGGCTTAAAGATGAGAAAGGAAGAACCTTTTGGTGACCCAATTCTGCAAAATCCACTTACTGTGCATTCAGCATTTTGTTAACAGAATTTGTGCTCAGTGATGTACTATGCTAAGCCATACTTCCAAAGAGACAAATACCCCAAAATATTCAGCAAGTGAAAAAAAATCATTGTACAATCTACGAAATGTGCATTATGCTTCTTGCAAGTCAAACAATTTTTCCTAAAACACACAGTAAGAGACATCCTTTCACATCAGGCACATTTTACTGGGTACGGGTGAACGTCTGCACTCTAAATGCATCTCTTTATAAAGCTGCCTGAGGCTAAAGAGAAACATGAATACATGTTAATGCTATCAGAGAGTTCAGAGGAATCAGCAACTTTCTTCATAATAACTTCAATGCTCTTGAGCAGCGAGAAGGATTTTACTCTATCCATATTCAAAGCTGTCTCAAAGGACTTTGTGACGGACACCACAATCAGATCTCAGCTCAGAAAAGAAATTCTTGTTCCCATCATTGCATAAATCACTCAGAGGAGCCTCACAAGTTGCTCTGAAATCCAGCACTCTCAGCACAGAGCCTCCCACTGACTCCGAGGGGCCTTGATTCACCTCCGAATACCAGGCGACTGATCCTCACGCCCCGGTGAGTCCGCAGCGCAGCGCTGCCATGAGAGGCCACCCCTATGCAGGAGCTGCGGGCCTCTGGCTCCGGCTTTGGTTCTCCCTTTCCAACAGCCTGTCTGCCCCACTGCAGAAGGATGCCTCGGGAAACCTGCCAGCCAGAACTCCTCTTCTAAGCTACATGCCTGACTCTGGGTGACGGGGAAACTCCCTTGTTTGAAACCAGAGGAATAAAATGCCCACCAGCACCGCTTAAAGATTCGAGGCAAAGCGAATGGGAGGGGGTATAAAATATTTGACCTCACCTTAGCACTCTCCTCAAGAAACCACGCTCTCCTCTGGCAGCTTGTGAATCAGTGTGGAGGTGCAAATGTGTCTGCCAAGCACACAGGCGTAACCTTTACAAGGTGACCATAACATCTCCCTTGAAATCACTAGAGCCACAGCAGAATAAGAAAGGGTGCTCCTTAGTAATTTGCACCAATAGCTCACACCGTAACGACACCCTGAATCTGAATTATATAGCAGTCAATTACTAGGCCTTCTGACCATCAAGACACTAAGCACCAAGGCAGAAGTACTCTAAACTTCTGAGTTTGGTCTCTTTTCCCCCTGACCTCTACCAGAATTTACCCCATGCCATAGGATTTCCATTCAAGCTCAGCGAGATCTTCAGTTTTGTAACAGTTTTAATTTAGGTGAACGAAGTCAAACAGCTTCCAAAATAAATTTGTTAGCTGGTCAACTAGCAGATTATGCTTTAATTCTTGTTACTTGACTTGTAGGTGAAATACAGAAATGAGGTTTTTGCATACTTTTGCTATTCTGTAGCTCCCTGCTCATTTAAAGACCTCCAACATCACTCAGCCTCCATGAATACAGCATCTGTATTTTGTAATCTACGACACATTTACCAAGCCAGCGTGTGTCTCTGACGTAGGAAAGTGACCCTCAGCCCCCATTACAAGCAAGCAGACAAGGTGCAAAGCTGGCCCTCCGTCCTGCCGGGGCTCACATGGAAGTCTTTGTCAAAGCACAGGCTCCGCTCCCTGCCTCCCCAGCACCACGTCAGCATCAGCCACTGAACCTCCTGACACTTCGAGTCAGTGTAACCAGGCACAAATTAACTAAAACCAAAGACTGTGTGAAGAAAATATGTCAAAGTAAGCATCGGTTTTACACTACGATGAAAAAGTCTTTACGATGCTGTGACAACCGACGAGGTGTTAAAGCAGAATGTTAGTCACTGTGTGCAGCATCTTGCCAGGACACCTTTGTTGTTAAACTCCGTTCCCATTCCTCAACAAAATTTCCTGTTTTGCTCAGCACATTGCACTTGGTTTTCAAAATAGGAGCACTGAGAGAGGGAGAGTTCAGGCCACAGCTACCCATTGCCACGAGAAAGAGGGAGTGATGGGAACCCCAAACAGGCATGGAGTAAAGGTTGTTCTGCCACAAAACCGAACACAAAGATGTCTTTTCGGGCAGTCACCAGAAATATTTTGTAAGATCTGCATAAAAACAGACCTCCTGTGGTACACTAAAGCCAGAAAACTTTGTGTACAACCCAGCAGCAGTTTGTTCTTTGCATGAAATGTTGTTAACTTCTGCACAATACCTAGGACTGACTCTTGATTTTACGTATGAAAAGGCAAGAAAGTCACTGACTGTGGTTACTGTGGGGAAAAACATGAGTTGGAGAAAGGATGACACAGAGAGGTCACAGCAGCTATTTCACAGAGCAGCAGCCCCAGCACCTCCTACGGCGGTGCAGAGATCAGGGACCTGCTGGCATCGGCCACACGATGCCTTCCCACATATCTCTGCACTGTCTTCAAAGGTAAAAAGTTGATACCAGGCATGATCTTCTTTGCAGAGAGATGAGGAAAGAGGAGAGGAGATGAAACACATGAAAGGAAGAACAGGGTGATGATGGCAGTGGGCAGGACTGGAGAGGGAAGATGCCCAAACACTGGATATGGGAAAGTGGTGCATCAGGAGACGGGGTGGAGGGAGCCCGAGCGGGGAGGAATGGGCTGCAGGGAGGTCTGAAAGATGCCAGTAGACCTGGTGTGCGCAAAACCTGGCTGAGCAACACTCTGTGTGTCCTTCAGGAGGAGTTTCTCTCCACCTGGGGACCCGCAGTCCCCAGCCTCCCCTGGGACTGAGCCCCGCAACGACTCACCCTGCAGAGCAATGGCTCTGCTTTGAAAAAAGAAGAAAAAAAGAAAGTATTTGATTCAACAGCAACTGCAAGCATATTTGGGGCACTTGGTACTTCTGGATCAAATCTGTATCGCTGAAGGATTAGCATAGTTTACTAGCCGTGTAAGACAAGCTTTGCCATTTTCCAAAGCAGAGACTTTTTCATCAGCAACTTACAAATCTATCTTCAGTTAAGCGGTTAGACTTTGCATGTGTTTTCAATTTAGGGATTAATTGCAAAACACTGTATGGGAAGAAAATGCAGATTTACCAATACCAATCTTAATCCTAAAAACAAAGAACAGTTGTCACGATACCACTGAGGCTTCGCAGTCTGAGGTTAAGCATTTACTGAAAATGCCTTGTAAGATCAGACCCAGTGCACTTAAAAACTCTACAGGATCAATCCGTGGCTAACGTGTGAAGCACACATGTAAGCTTTGTCTGCAGTCATGTAAGTGTAAAAACCCACACTGCTCTGGAGGGAATTACTCCTGTAATAAGTATATGCACCACCAAACTTTCACAGCTTGCCTGCCCTCAATATTTAATCCCTCTTCCCTGGAAGTGAGTTAGCATTCCAAGCCACAGGAAAGTTTCTAATAGCCGCTTTTTTAAACCTCCTAATAATAATAAAAAATAATTTAAAAAATCCATTTCCCCTCAATTGTTGAATTCTCTTTTCAAAAACAAAGCTCATTTTAGCCTACTGCAGCTGATACCATCATCTCCCTTCATTTTCTCTTCTGCTTTTGAGACAAAATAAGCAGCACAAATCACACTTTCTTGCTGCGGATGCAATTTGACTTGTGTAGAAGGAGCTGCCACTCCACAGCATTAGTCTCTTGTACGGCAGATTGCAGCGACTGTTTTGACCATCACAGCCCAGCCGCCAGTTGGGCAAGTGAGCTGCCCCCGACAACTCTTTCCTGATCATCTGGAGTTAAATTAGAGCTCATCAACATGCTCATGTTGTTCAGATCATTATAATACACATTACGTATGCTTAGTTAAGCACAGCTACCGCTGCTCTGCTTGTTCACTCAGTTTTAGAAAGTCCCTTGCAAAAGGGCTCCTCCAGCCTCAGCTACCTCCACACCACTCGATGTGCCACGGGCAGAGCCTCCAGGTTTTCCAAGCAAAGTATTCATCACCCTTTCCCCTGTGATACAGAGCTGCAATAGCTTTACCCTCCGTAAGTATCGATTCCATCCCAAATTCACACTGCTCAAACCCGTCTGCACATGATCCATACCAGTGTTTAACCAGTTTGTGTGGGAGCCCTCCACTGCCCTCCCAAACCGGCATCTCCTGCATTTCACGCCTCCCTGCCCAGCGTTCTGAATATTTGCAGCCAGCCCCACACGCTCCGGCAGCAAGCAGGCAGACCTGTGGCTGAGCTTTTCCGAAAGTTTACAGATTAGTTCCTCCCTCTAGAATGAGCAGGGGAAAAAAAAAAACCGCAAATCCACTCCAAACCCCCTGCATTATATCTTAAAGGCTTCCCTACACTACAAGTGAATTCTGAAAGAAAACCAGCTTAAGACAAACCTTCACTCTGAGGAGTTTACCTGAAACATTTTCTAAATATAAATAACACGGCTGTTGAGCAGGGAAGATGTAACCATTTCAAAATATTCAGTTTCTCCAACAGCAGCTCAGCTGGTATCTGAGAGAAGAGAAAGATGAAGTGCTCACTCCCCACCAGCACTGCCCAGCTCTGGCTTGTCACTCAGAGAAATGCAGGAGCCAGAACACACACAGATAGCCTTACCTTATTTAGCCAGACGCAGTGCCCGTGAATGTCCCAGCTATACTCCATGCTGGTCATGACTATCTTCATGCATTTAAGGACGTGAGTGACCGTGGCGGGCAGCCGAGGCCGAGAGCTGCAGCCCCAGCACCGCGGGCGCCCGCCGCGCCGAGCAGCACCGTCAGGGCTCCTCTGAACCAAGACGGAGAGGTTAAGCGGCGGCAGGTTTCGTTGTCTGACCAAGGACGGAGGCGAACGTGGCAGCAGAGCGGGAGCTGTGGGAAGCGGAGCTCTGAAGCGGCAGCGCTGCTCAGGCAGAGCGAGCAGCTCCTCTGGGGAATTAACACATCAAAGCCCGGGAAGACCAACCCTTCTTCCAACCTGAGCCGGGATCCCAACGCCGGGATCCCAGTGCGCAAAGGCCAGGCAGCAAGCCGGAGGAGATGCAGGCAGCGGGGCGCAGAGCTGTGCAAGCCCAACAGGGAGTGAGCTGCCCATCTCCACCCTCGCTCCTCATTGAGCAGCCCCCTGCCAGAGCAACCCCCTCCTCTGCACCCTGCCGGCACCACCGAAACCCAACGACCCCTTTACCTGACTACAAGGTAGACAGGAGGACACTTTCTTTTCTTGATCGGCTATTAACTGCAAAAGCTGGAAGAACACGTGTAATTCACTTGTTGGCATCAAGAAAAGGAGGAAGGAGAAGGCTGACTCAACTGTCCCAGGTCTCGTGCGTGGCTTGTCTCCAGTTTATGTCGTGCTTAAGAATCACACGAAATGCAACAATAACAGCCAACCTCTGTCCTCACTTTTAAGTTTCAATTTATCCAATAACACCAGCAGCATAACAAATCCTTGGCATTTTTGACCAGAGCCTAGCTCCAGGAGACCTGTGATTATCTCAAAACCCAGAGCTTTTATTATTAAAAAGAAACATTTACAGCTACCTCTGACAGATAAAAATCTCAAAAACATGGATACTGAATAATCCAGAACATAAGAGCAGAGCAGAAGAGGAGCAGCAGCCGTGTGTTTTAAGCCAGACTGATCCATTTCGGATTGGTCATTTTTGATGGCTCTGCCACCAGGGCTCCAGCGCAGGACCTCATGGGTTGTTCTTACAGCCGATGAACTCCTATCCACAATGCATGAAGACGCCACGCCAAGAGGTGCTATAAAAAAGCCCGTATTATCTTCCAGTGTTAAAACCACACCAGTCTGGATGATCACCTTTAGCAAGAAGCAGGGTCCTGAGTTTCAAGAACTCCGAGAGGTAGATCTCTCACGGACAAAAAGCATTGCTGGGAGGCAGTTTATGATGACAGGTTATGATACAAACGGTATCACAAGGCTCCTTTCACACTGCAGCTTGAGGAGGGATCTCAAGCAGGTGCTTTGGTGGTAAATGCCTATGTGCCACACATTACCGTAGGACCTTTCCATAGCTAAACTCAACGTAAGCAGAAGCCAAGCCAAACGAACACGCTGTACGCCCACAATAAGACAATCAAACAAACTTTGGTTTGAAGACAAGATTTTTCCATGAATAAGAAATATGAGATGATTTCTGACTAACCAAAACCACTTCCCCTGCTTGGGAACCACCCTGTCACCCAAATAGGCCAATATATCTCTGTAAGATCACAAGCTCTGCTTGTCCAGTGAGGAAAACTTCTCTCTGAAATCTATTATCCCCTCATATTAACTCTCATTACTCCCAGCCACTCCCTGGAAGAACCAACTTGCTGAAGAAGTGTCAAAATCCGAGGCTGATCTGTGAGGTGACAGATCTGCTATTCACAGCAGCAACGCTCTGGATTGCACAAGCCACTATGGGTACCACAGCTCAAATTAACAGCTGACATCTTCCGATGAGCTGAAAGCATTTTTCAAGAAACCTTTGGAGGCCATAAAGTTTATTTTGCTTTCATGATCTCACAGTCAACTTCGGAAATTCACTTCTGGAGTGGAAAAAAAAAAAAGTTCAGAAAGTCATTTCCAAAGCTAAAACCACAGTTGCAACTTGCTGTGGATTTTAAAGAAGTATTATCCTGGCTCCTTCTTCCCGAAGCACATCCTTTAAAGAGGAGAAGGCACACAACAGGACCCACATACACAAGTTCAGATCAGGAGCTTGGGGAAGCTGGCTCTGAGGTGTGGGAAGCAACTGTCCACCCACTTCTACCCTTCACCCTCCTTTTTCACAAGACACAGTTGGTTTCTTCTTTCTGGGAAGGCTGTTGCATAAGATGTATTTAAAAAAAAAAAACACCAAAAAAACACTGCCAAGAAAAATAATTGCCAGAAAGAAAACTATCGCTTTTTTGTTTCAACTGAAGAAAATCTGGAGCAACATTCACGACTTGGAGCAAGGTTTCTGAGAATTATTCTTCAAGAGATGGATCTATCAACTTCCAGCTGGACACAACAAGACTGTCTTGGTCTTGCAAGAGACAGAGTTTCATTTAAAATGGTCTTGTTACTGGTGATGATGATACAGATTACTCACATGCTGTCTATATTCAAGCCAGAAGCTCCATTTTCACAGAGTACAGCACATGTTTTATTAAAGCACACATCAGAACACATTAAACATTTCTGTTGATCAGAAGAAATCTGAAAAAACTCCAAAACTTTGGAACAGTTATGATCTGGCTATGGATTTCAGGTCTGGTCCCCAGTGAAAGCACACAGTCCCAACACATCTGAGCTTAGAAAAGGTCGCTGTCCCTTTCCAGACTTTGAACAAAAATGGCCCTGTTCGTAATTTTAAGATATCCAGCTGCCCTCGATTTGGAGGGCATGGAGACACGAGCAGGGTTTCAGCAACACTGAGATCAGTTTTGAGCTGTAGACAGACAACTAGAAATGATGTGCTATAGTTAAACTGGCTTCTTATTGCAGCAGAAAGGTGCGTGCACAACTTCTCCGATCTCCTCGTGGGGACCATGTGATGGATTCTCCCAGAAGAACTCTGTCAGATGTCCGGGCACTGTACACGCGCTCTGGTGTCATGTGGCCATCTGGCACCCATCGGTTAAAAAAAATCAGCATGAGGTGTTTTAGCTCATTGGCCCTTTTTGAGTGCTAGCATAGACAAGCGCAAGTGCAGGGTCCTGCACCTGGGGAGGAACAACCCCATGCATCAGTACAGGCTTGGGGCGGACCTGCTGGAGAGCAGCTCTGCAGAGAGGGACCTGGGTGTGCTGGTGGACGTCAGGTTGACCATGAGCCAGCAGCGTGCCCTGGCTGCCAAGAAGGCCAATGGGATCCTGGGGTGCATCAAGAGGAGTGTGGCCAGCAGGTCGAGGGAGGTTCTCCTTCCCCTCTGCTCTGCCCTGGTGAGGCCCCATCTGGAGTACTGTGTCCAGTTCTGGGCTCCCCAGTTTGAGAAAGATGAGGAGCTACTGGAGAGTAGCGGAGGGCTACGAGGATGATGAGGGGACTGGAGCATCTGTCCTGTGAGGGAAAGGCTGAGGGAGCTGGGCTTGTTCAGCCTGGAGAAGGCTGAGAGGGGACCTTTTAAATGCTCATAAATATCTGAAGGGTGGGTGTCAGGAGGACAGGGCCAGACTCTTTTCAGTGGTGCCCAGTGACAGGACAAGGGGCAATGGGCACAAGCTGAAGCAGAGGAAGTTCCAGCTGAACATGAGGAAGAACTTCTTCCCTCTGAGGGTGATGGAAGCACTGGAACAGGCTGCCCAGGGAGGTTGTGGGGTCTCCTTCTCTGGAGATATTCAAGACCCGCCTGGACAAGGTCCTGTGCAGCCTGCTGTAGGTGATCCTGCTTTGGCAGGGGGGTTGGACTATATGACCCACGGAGGTCCCTTCCAACCCCTAACATTCTGTGATTCCGTGATTCTCTAACACATTGAGAGGAGCAGAAAGGAAGCAGTCACTAAGAAGTGGTACAGGGACACGGGGCAGCCAATTCTGGCACGGCAAAACTGAATGCTCTGCCCCATTTTACAGAATTGAGCAACTTTGGGAGACTGCTGTCAGACCCTTTTCCCAACTAGGGCATCAGCAGTTTCCCTGCAGGGGCCAGGAGAGGATTTTTCTCTTGTGACACACTGTTTGGCAGCAGCGAACACTATTTTTGTTTTCCTCTGAGACACGAGAGACTTGCTTACAGCTTCGGAGGGGATGTCACGCACCACCAGCTCCAGCAGCTTGGAATAGCCTGGTCAAACGCAACTTCTTTATGCATGGAGGATTAAACCTATTTCAAACCAAGGAGCTGTCTTCCCTTCCTCGGTAAGGATGGGCCTTTCTGCAAATCATCCAGGTACTTCACATCACTCCTTCCTGCTCAGACAGGGACTGGTGACACTGGTGGCACCTGCAAATCCCATTCTTGCAGCACAGTACGAAGTGTAACGTTCAGTCTTTCCTACGAGGGGCATTACAGATGCAAGACAGTACAGGGGAATAATTTGAGGCAGACTGAGGAGAAGCACAGATGGAATAGCTATGTTCCGCAATCTTTTGTACACACAACCCCTGCACATCTTCTCCAGCGCTCAGGAGGTGCTAAGCTGAATGGCACAACAGAGCCCTTCCTTGCCCAGGTTTGGCCCATGGCTGCAATGAAAACCATTACTGTCTCACTGCCATGCAGCAATCCACGCCACGCAGGTCTGAAGGACCTCGGTCCAGACCCTAACAGCCAGGCATCCCTAAATCACACATTTGCCACTACAAGGGCCAGTGACTGGCCGTCACCTCATTAATCTAAATAATCTAAATAATAATATATGTAATTATATAATAATTATTATAATTATATAAATAACAATAATACTGTATAACTAATAATAAACGGGCACTTCAGCCTCCAGCCACACCACTGGGCCTCTTTACTCCAGAACAACCCGTGGTGGATCAGCATCACTAAGCATGGGCTACTGATGTCTACGCGCACCATGGGAAGCAGCTAATTTTCTGAGGTTGTTTATTTGGCATATGAACATTTTTTTATGTATAAAGGCCCTACTTGCATGAAACCTGTTATGTCCCCTGACGCTCCACACAGAGCAGAGTCTAGTTAAAGTGATGTTCACTGCTGTACGTTACGCAGGAAGGAAACGCTGATGTCAGCAGGAACTCTGTGTGTTTTAAAGATCTGCCTCAAATGTCGCTCCTGTCTCCTCCTCCTGATCTCAGCGTCGGCTGCCACGCTTTGACAGCGGGGGCGAGACCCAAATCCCACTGGAGGCAGTGGCAAGACTCCCACGTCCCTCATTAAGTTTCAGGCATTCTCAAATGAGTCGTTCAAAGTGAAGAAAATGAAAAAAGCTCTCCCTTCAACCCGCTCCATCAGAGCTCGGCCACGCTGGCCCACATTCCTGTCCCTTTCTGCAGCGCTGCGCACAGCCCACATGCAGCTCGATGGCACGCCAGGCTGCCTGCCGCCGGCCATGGCTCGATGGCACGCCAAGGCACCCGCACCGGCCACGGCTCGATGGCCACCACAGTGGCCCGTCCTGCATCAGACCCAGCCTCCATCAGTTCTGGCATCCCCATTTCAGCAGCAAAGCACTACCTCGGCCAACGCCAGGTGTCAGATGGGAGGACCCGGACACTGCTGCAGTACAGATTTGGAAAAATCTGCAGAAATGCATGCCTGCTGCTGCTGTTGCTGCAGCTACACGCTGACTTCAACCCTGAAGCACGGCCTCTAGAAATAAGACTTGACTGATGCTTCCCCAAAACCTGCGCACACCCACACCACCACAGCGCAAACCCTGCCACGGACCATGAGGAGAAGGACCCCTATTTGGCCCTGCTAGGAAGTCATCTGTCACAGGGCACCTGGAGGTAAAACCAGTGGGTTCTTTGAAGGTGATGCCATGCAACTCACCTTCTGATTAGCAGAACATTTTATTTGCCAATATAGTCTTCAGGTAGCCTCCACTTGAGCAGGATTTTATTTTTTCGGAAAATCGAAGGTTGGGGAAAGAGTAGTCTTTCAGGTATAGTTTGGTGTGTTTTTAAAGCAAAAGTGACAAAAACTGGTAGGTTCACAAACACAGAAAATAAAAAATTGGTTTGATTTCCAGGTTAAATGGATGCTGAGCTTATACCACTCCTGTTATAAACCAGGTAAGGAAGCTCAGTAACAACATTGGTCTCTGTAGAAAATATGATGCCAAAAATGCTTTTTAGTGAAAAGTTCATACTGAAAACAGCTTTCCCCCTCCTACTTAAATGTCTGATTCCTACAAAAATGTCCTACCGAAACCGCTGAGATGAAACTCCCATTACCAAAATTTGCTCCCTAAAATGAGGCATGGGGGTACATCAAAAAACAGCAGAGGCCAACGCACTGCACAAGGTATCTGAGCTACAGCTTTTCTGAGGCCCCTTAGCAGCATCTCCAAACCAAAATCTCATCCCTTTGGTTGCTTCAAACCTGCTCTAAAACTATTAAATGCCCTGCATAAAACACATCCCTGCTGCCTGAGGTGGGCTAGCTAACACACAAAACCCAGGGCGTTACAGGTGGAACACGATGAGATCATACCACTTGACTCTGGAGCCATTCGATCAGAGCTTCCGCCGTCGAGTCGGGGACCTGGCAGCGCAGCCCCTCTCTCTCATCTGCTTCCATCATCTCCAGCAAGCCCCGCAAGTCCTCCACCAGGTGCAGCGCCCGCAGGCTCCCCATGAAGGGTGAGGTGGGGGACTGGCAGTCGAAGATGCCATTGGAGTACTCCAGCGCCTTTGAACCTGGAGGGAGCAAAATAGCGCGGGGTCAGGCACGAGGCAAGCGGGTGGGACACATGGGATGGCTGAGAAACGCTGGCCGGCGTTTGCTCCCGGCGGGCATTTATCTGAACCGAACTCCGTGCTGGGGCTGGATTCTGCCCGTGCCACGCAGCGGTTTGGAGCGGGACAAGCTGCTGCTGGTGTGCTACGTGGAGGGCAGCTCCAGCAGAAGGGGGTGGACTGATCCGACAGAGGACATGCATGCCACAACTGTGCCCATGGGTTCGAGGCACGGGCTGGGCTCTTGCTCCCCGGGATGTATCGGAGGCAGAAAGTCCTGTGGGTAGAACAGGCTCTTCTAACGCTTTGAGTCACCCCGTAGGGATCGCATGACTCAAGTGATGGAGTCCAAGGGAAACTGTGCTCTGCCTTTTTCATGTAGGAATATAACCTGATGAAATTCAACAAGGGCAAGTGCAGGGTCCTGCACCTGGCAAGGAAAAACCCCATGCATCAGTACAGGCGTGGGATGGACCTGCTGGAGAGCAGCTCTGTGGAGAGGGATCTGGGTGTGCTGGTGGACGACAGGCTGACCATGAGCCAGCAGTGTGCCCTGGCTGCCAAGAAGGCCAATGGGATCCTGGGGTGCATCAAGAGGAGTGTGGCCAGCAGGTCGAGGGAGGTTCTCCTTCCCCTCTACTCTGCCCTAGTGAGGCCCCATCTGGAGTACTGTGTCCAGTTCTGGGCTCCCCAGTTCAACAAAGATGAGGAGCTACTGGAGAAAGTCCAGTGGAGGACTACGACGATGATGAGGGGACTGGAGCATCTCTCCTATGAGGGAAGGCTGAGGGAGCTGTGCTTGTTCAGCCTGAAGAAGAGAAGGCTGAGAGGGGACCTTTTAAATGCTTATAAATATCTGAAGGGTGGGTGTCAGGAGGATGGGGCCAGACTCTTTTCAGTGGTGCCCAGTGACAGGACAAGGGGCAATGGGCACAAAGTGAAGCAGAGGAAGTTCCGTCTGAACATGAGGAAGAACTTCTTCACTCTTGAGGGTGACGGAGCACTGGAACAGGCTGCCCAGGGAGGCTGTGGAGTCTCCTTCTCTGGAGATATTCAAGACCCGCCTGGACAAGGTCCTGTGCAGCCTGCTCTGGGTGACCCTGCTCCAGCAGGGGGGTCAGACTATATGACCCACGGAGGTCCCTTCCAACCCCTAACATTCTGTGATTTTGTAATATGTTATGCTGCTCCAAGGCACTGGAATTTTTTTAAAAGAATAAAGAAAAATATGCAGATAAATAAAAAGACCAAATAAATTCTACACAAGAATAAATTTTAAACCCAGCAGTTTGACATGGCAGCTCTGTCATCTGCATGTTAATAAAGAGAAAAATCTCTTCTTTCCATAAACTCACAGTATATATATGACCTAGTATATATTTGACCTAAATTAAAAGTTGCTATGTATTAAGTAAGAAAGGAAACTATGAATTCAGGGTTAAGGTTGATTTAAGTCATCCTAGATAATTCCGACTATAATTGCAGCACACTGATTTGAGACCTTAATACTGTAATGCATCAGCACAATGAGACATGTTCATGACAGAGCATCATTTGTACTGCCGACTTTTGGAAACTACAGCAATCTGCCATATATGCACTTCCACAAACTTTCATACATCTCATCTGACAAGCCACAAAAATGCAAGTACTCTGCTAATTCCCTTTGAAAAAAAATAGAGAAAAATCCCCACAACAGCACAGGAGTTGATATCCCTTTATTTTATTACTTTATAGGTCTGTTCAGACACGTGGGTAAATCAAGTCTGTGGTGACTTAAACATCCCAACATAACATGTTATTTTTATATTAAACCTCATCCTGCCATAACCAACTTAGGCTCTTGGAAACACAGACACGATTGGATCCAAACACCAGTATCTACTTATGGAAATCATTAAAGTCACAGCTTATACGTATTTTGAGAGATCATTATGATCCAACTGAATCCACTTTACATGTGTTTCTGCTATGTGTCCTTAATATCTTTAGGAAAACAGCAGAGAAAAGTCATCGTGCAAACAAAGCATGCACTGTATGATTATTTTTTTCCCTAAGGGAAATTATTTTAAGTGGAACTATTAAAGACTTTTTAACTGTGTTGCTATCCTTGCGGAATATTTTTTCAGTTTGGGTAGCTGTTTGCATAGCTCTGCTGGAAAAGGATTAAACTATTAACTTCTTGCTGCTTTGCTCCTCTGTGTTGTGTACTTATGCTGTTTTCTAACTCACTAGACTCAACTTAAAACCAGAGATTGTACACTTTGCAATGCCTCTCCTTGGTCCACTTACAGCTTATAGGTACACACAAAAAACTCTAATGTTCAAGGCAGGTCCAAACCAAATGTTTGGACTCAAAGCATTCCAGTTTTTAAAAAAGGAAAATCCAATTCATATTTTAACTCTTCAGAGTTGAGGGAAGTTCAGAGTAGGCAGTATTAGGTAAACTTACTCATCCTGTCTTGCAGCAGCTCTTTAAACACACTCTTCGTGGTTTGAAACATGCCTTCTCCTTGGCTTTCATGGTGCTGGGTGCACCAGTTGAACTGCATTGCTCAGCCATGCTGAGCAACATTTTGATAGAGGGTAGGAGAAAAACTACAATCCGTGTAAGCTGTGTCTGTGTGTGAGGGTCTGTGCAATCCCTCCACTCCCATTTATTTGTAATCTCTAAACTATAATGGAAGACATCAAATACAATTACCACCACATTGCCCTTCTCAGCCTTAAACTCTGCCCTCCAGGTACGACAAAGGAGGGACCAAAACAGCTCAATGAATAAGGGTTCGCCAAGAGTTTACCTGCTATAATGCCATCCATCTGCTCCAGAGCCGCAGCGAGCATGTCACTTGCATCACTCATCATCTTCTCTCAGGAATGATCACCAGCTACACCATAAGGAGTGTACATACACCGATAGTATGAGTTGGATCCAGAGCCTCAAGTCTGCAATTTAATCTGCAAAAGAGAATTTAATTTCACTGCATGTTCTCTGAATTCAGACACCACCATCGCCGGACCAGTAGGAAGACTGGGGCCATCTGCTGACCACAATAAGACCTGGAGGTGTTCACCACCAGGCATGAACCAGTATCAAAGAATCAAAGCACCAGCCTAATGACCCAGTTCGTACCATTGGTCAGCCTGTGGCCTGCTCTGCCTGTAGGTCCATGCCACTGAAGGGGCATCCCACAGAGCACCTCGGAAATCTCACGTGGCGCTTCAGGTTAGCTTGCATAGAAGACACAGGCCTTCTATCACTAAAAGGAAGCTGCAACTCAGCAATAAACCATGTGTCTATCTTCTGTATTTTTTCTCCCCAAGAATTTGCTAGTCTAGAAAAAGAGAAGTCTGACCATTTGCCCAAGATTTGTAGCTGTCTGATAATCTAGAAGACCCTGCATGCAGCTGTTTGTCTACAGGCAGGATATCTCAGATGCCCATGGCTCACTGGACATGGTAAGTATGCACAGCCTGTCCCTCTGAAGATGCTGCTCTCTGCTTAACAGAGACTGGCATGGTAAAGATGCAATCTGATCTTACCCTCAAACTTCTGGAAGCCAGAAGTGCTCCCCAGAGGAGTATTTCCAGCAGTATGGAAAAGCAAACCTGCCCGACGCGTCACCTGTAGACCTGAAACCGTGATGAACCAGCTAAGCACGTACTGCGGTACTTTGCTGAAGAGGAGCTGCGGAGGTCAGAGGCGCACCCCATCCCTCCACCCCAGCACAATGGACACACGAGACACCAAAATAGCCCGGATTGCTGTGGCTTTAATCTAGGACACACGAGACCACTTCTGCTACAAATACAGTTAGGGAACAAAGCTAAACAAACACCAGGAAGGAAAACTCGCTTTAACCTTTTGCATACCCTGCCATTTGGTTTTTGTATTAGGCCGCACCGCTGCTGACATTTGCCCCAACATAAGCAATTAAGAAAGTTGTTCATCATATCTCTGGCATAAGTCCTGGAAAACAGTCTACTAAAAACCAAAGCAAAACAAAAATTCATGCTATAAACTGAATTCTCCCTCCTATGAGTCAACTTACTGGTTTGACCCAGCTGGGAAGCAGCTCTTATTGGAAGCTGACAGCTAGCTTTGCTGAAATATTATCCTTAAAATGCCAACAAACATTTCATCTTCCATAGGAAATCTTTTATTACATGAAGTAGGTCTAAACCCTACGGTAACCTTTGAATGACAGCACAAAGACTACTGCGCTTTTGGCAACTGTTTTGCTTTATTATTTAGTTGCCAGCATCAGAAAAGCCATGAGAACTATTAAAAGTCAAAATATCTGTAAGTTAGTGTGTTGCAAACCTTAAAAAATGCAGTAGCATGGTAACTGAAGACTTCCAACCTTCAGGGAGAAGCCCCCAATTATAAACACGATGTAAATATTAAATTTCAAGCAGTACAATTCCTGCCACAACATGCAGATCCTACAAGACATTTGGTCTGGTGCCTCTACACCTGATAAAAATGAGCAGAAAATGCAGCATTCACTTGGACAACACTGAAGACAGTCTTGGGTTTTCTCCTTCAGCATTTGCTGGCTCTGATAATCAGGCCCTGCTCAAATATGGGTGTCTATGAATGTGGAGTGTGAACGACCTGCACTGGATTTCCCTCTGAAGGCAAAGAGCACACAGAGACACACCATGGCTGCTGCTGCCCCCGGCAAAACACTGATTCCTCACAGCTCTAACTAGAAAAGGACCAACAAACCAGCAAAGCACCCACAAACCTGCAACAGCTAATTAATGTTTGGGAGTCAGGAGTGCCCACAATCTTCCCAATGTGCATAAACACCTCACGGGGGGAATAAAGAAGACGGAGCCAGACTTCTCAATGGCGCCCAGTGACATGACAAGAGGCAATGGGAACACACTAAAACATGGGAAATCCCACTTGAGCATTAAAAGAAGGAAAAAAAAGTCTTCACTACAAAAATAAAAAGCAAGCCTTCTTTACTGTGAGGATGGCAGGCACTGGAAAGAGCTGCCCTTCTGGGTTCTCCATCCTTGGAGCTACTCACAGCCGGACTGGACCTTGCTCAGAGCAGCCCGCCCTGTGCATTTCTGCTTTGGGCAGAAGGTGGGCTGGAGACCTCCAGAGGTGCTTTCCTACCTCGCCCATCAGTGAGCTCTGTGCAGCTCATGATCAGGCATTAAACATGGTACTGAGGAGGCTACCTCGGAAAAGCCTACTGCAGGCGAAAAATGCACTAAGGGACAGAGTGCTCCCTAATCACATCCATTCGCAGCGCACCCCTTGTTTCTCACCTTCTGTCTAGGAAAGACATTAACTGGGGGCAAGGAACTGCTAATTTACACTCGCATAATAAAGCCATGGCTCATAGGCACAGAAAAATCACCTCTCTTGCACTTCATCCAGGCAGAATCACCCCTCACACTTCCAAAAAAAGCACTCCTTGCTTTTCCTAAACACAGGTTTTGTCCATGGTTGCCAAAAACCCCTAAGACAGCTCTACTGATGAGAGCACCAGCGGCAGACAGTGGCACCAACAGCATCCAGGAGACCTCCAGCATCTACCCCACTGTTACCTGGTCCTAGCTCCAAGGAAAGAGACGTGTCAGCCTGCACAGTGCTTGCTCCACTGCCACTGCAAAAGGAGCTGTGCTGCTAAGAGCATATCTTCAGATAAAATTTAGTGAAGCAAGACCGTGCAAACACACTGATCTCCAGAAACCCTTCCACCACTCATGGAGCATCTGTTCACAGCCTAACCGAGCCTACAGCTCAGAAACTTAGAGAGGTGAAATAAAAAAAGAACAAAAAGTCCCTGAGCAGAACAGCTGGAGATGACGCAACAAAATCCCATTTCCCCGGTTATTTACTTCTCCGAGTAGTCATTGAAAAGTAGCCTGGGACAGCACATCCTGCTCTGGCCCCCCTCCCAGCACAGTGCAGCACATCCAGACATTGGGAAGTAAAACTGCTGTGACAGAAGAATAATATTGGAAGCATGCTTCCCCGGTAAGGGCAAGGAATCTCTTATATTGTTTGGTCACCATCACTGGCACGCAGGGAGCGGATGGGCAGGGAGGAAATCAAACACCTCATACACCAACGGACCAAAGAACCAAACTGTATGAAAGAAGAAAAGACAACAAACCGCAGGAAGAAGAGGGTGGAAAGGGAAGGTGCAGAGGGAGTCAAAGAAATGCAGTTATTAGACAGCAGCCATAAATCAGCAACCCTTTGTGGATTATAGGAAAGAAGACAATACTGGAACACCAGCGGATTAATCCCTGCCCTACTGCAGGGCACCTAGACTGCCTCCGACTCCACAAACTCTGAGAGAAGCCTGGGCTGACCACTAACACAGCTGAGCTTTCCCAATATGTATGCTCCTTTCTTCACTCTTTGCTTTGGTATAACAGAAATAAAACCTAAGAGAAAACTCAAGGCTTTGGGCAGTGACTAAGGAAAACCACGCAGTGAAGTAACACGAATGAAAATCAATCTCAGAGAAGCACAATGGAGCTCCTCAGGAAACTAAGGAATAGTTAATATTTCAGATGATGTCAAGCAGTTTAAATTCCTCTCATCCACAAAAGCAGAAAGGGGGTGGGGGGTGGGAAGAGAAAATCATCATTTTAACATGGATGGATTTATGACACGGCAGATGAACGAGAAACCAAGGTGCACACAGTAGAGAGAGAGGCAGATGAACGAAAGCCACCCCTGGCATAATGCCATCGAGAACACACCTGGGAGGAAAGTACTGACAGCACCCTGTCTGATGGACCATTTAAAATAAGTTTTCTCTTGCTTTTCAAGAAAATGACGCCACTTACCTTCCTGCATGCGTACAATCAGTGCAAGACGGGGTGGGGGGTTGTTTTTACAGAGGCAAATCCCCCTGTTACAGTTCCCAGCTGAATACCTTCCTTGCTCATGCTGACAAGAAGCAGCATCGCTTCATCAAGGCTGTATTTACAATCCACCATTAAAAAAAATCAAAATAAAATAGAAACGCAGCTATCTCCACTATCAGGTACGATTAACCTTATCATTAGCTGGCATTTCTACCGCATCCCTGGCTGTCACAGAGAGACATTGCTTGGTCTTACTTGTTTAATGTCCCTTCCTCTGGTTCGAACACACCAGCCGGTTGCTAGGGCTGTGCTGTTCACTTTTCAGTAGGTGGAGATTTTTTATTTTTATTTTTGAATGACACACAAACCCTCCGGCTACAGTGCTAGTGAAGATGTATTCCAAACGGCTTACAGAGAAAACAAAACACTGCCCTGCAAAGAAATCCAAGGAAAGCTAGAAGAAAACAAGGGGCTTTGTGAATGGGAACTGCAGTCTGCTGGATGCAATCGGGAAAGCTGCCTGACTATGGATTTGAAAATCAGATATTTAATTGAGATGGCAGACTTCAGAGAAAAAAAAAAAAAGCCTAAACATTTTACATACGTAGGAAATTTGAGTTTCACCACCCAGAGGCTCTCTCCTTCCTAGATCAAACAACACACACACAGGCATCCAGGGTCAACATCTTCAAGCTTATTTTGTTTTTATTTTGAGGTGTTCTCATTCTGGACGTCCACCTGCAAAACACACCGCACTTTACAACCCAGAGGTTTGCAGAGCAGAGGAGAATCAGCTGCCTGCTAGCAGGTCTGAAGGCCAAAGGGACACACCATGCCCCACGTGCAGCCCCTCCGGGGAAGCGCAAGGGCTGGCCTTTTGTCCCGCTCGCCTTCCTCTTCGTGCACGTGCTCTGCAAACGCTCAGCATTTGGAAAGAAAGCACCAGCTACAGATTATTTTTACGATCTGATGCAATGAGATGGATGACTTGAGTCTCCCAGCTCTCCCATTCCTACACAACACTCATTAAATCAGGAAATTCTGATACACAGGAATGAAAAATCTCAATTCAGCCATGTTTCTGACAGCTGCAGAGAGTAAAAAAAGGACCCCCAAGAGCAGGCTGTTACCCCTGAGCAGTCTACCACAAAAATACAACCAAAAAGCCAACAAACTGCAGTCATTTCTTATGGGGAAGGTGGAGGGAGAGAACCTGTTCCACAGCAAAAGTAAGACCCCACATTTCACTTTGCTGTCAAAATTAATGTCCCTGCATTCTCGGTCCTAAGCACGAGATGACTGCGAGAGGTCTAAAGCATCTTCTGGATTTGCCTCTCCTGCCTCACAACACTGAAACAACACATCCTAAGCAATTCATTTTTACAAGGCAAGGTTCTGTTTCATGAAGATGAATGCATTTCAGACACATTACCACATCTATTTGCGCTGTTTCTGGCTGGCCAGAAGAGAAATGAACACACAGAGACTTCTTTGCAAAATACATTTCAATCACAAATACAATGGGCTTCAGATGAATTCAGTATAAAGCTCTGGCACAATTCCTCATGGGATGTCTGAAGATACTCAGATACAGTGCCACCAGTTAGTAGCATTTTAACACTTAATAGTGAATATATTCAACCAATTTACACTAGGAGTCATTAACATTTCTTTTAGCATAAAAGACAACTCAGTTTCATACCTTCCAGGCCTGAAAGAAGAAACTAAAAAAGAAAATGGGTCCTTGTTGAATATATTGCTCTGGTGTTTTGCAAGAGAAGAACGAATGAAATTTAAAAGTAAAATTAGGAAATGCTGGAAACATTAATGGGAACAATATAGAGACATATTTAGCATGAGGCAGGGACAGGACACTAGTTAGGTCCCAAACATGCTTTGAGCTGCGTAATCCAGTTATTGTCCCCCTTCCCGGAGGAGAGGCCCTGGCCGTTGCATGGAGGCAGTCACCTCTGCTTGGGGACACCTCCCCAGCAGCTCCTCCCAGCAGGCACCCAACCGGGCTCTCTCACCCCGCAATGGCTGGACGGCCATTGCACACAGGCTGAAGCAAGGAGGCTCATTGAGACTAGGCATGTCCCCTGGCTGGTCCTTCCACGGACAAGTCCTCCATATCAGGAGGATGACTACGAGGAGCACCATCCCCAAAGCAGGAGCCCCGTGGGGCCAGGCTCAGGGCCCCACCAGCCTGCAGGCTCAGCACCCTCCAAGAGCCCAACGCTCAACTGTGTGACAAGGATAAACATTATTATGGATAAAGCCCTCCCACAGGTTGGCAAAGGCTTACTTAAACTGATAATGTTTATGTATTTTTAAATACATAAATAAATCTCTTCTTGAATTTGCTGAACTCTAGTCAATGACATCAAAGCAATACTGTTCTCATATCACACAGGACCACAAAAAAGCAACAAATGTCCCTTTATTCCTTAACTCTAGATCCCTTCTTTGTTCCCTGAATTTCATTATTTCTTTATTATACAACAGACATTATTTATTTCCTTTAACTGATAAAAATGAGTGGAAGCACACTCTGAAAGCCTATCCCACAGTACGTAAGAAATGTCTTGAGATAAAAGGTATCAAGCAATAGAGAAGACTTTAAAGCATTTTAAGAGCACAAAGCACGAAAGTCCTTCCAATTCCTTCTGTTTGTATCTGAGAAAAACCTACCTCAAATCACACAAAAAATTTTATTACCAACCAGCTTAGTCGCGTTCTGCACTTTGCCTTAAAATCTATTAATCACACTCATCACGATGCAAAAGCTAAGCCTCGACAAGATAAGCATCCTTCAGACACTTTGACAGAGAGGTATACACAGCAAACAGCTTATCCAGACACCCAAGGTCTCCAAGTCAAGGTTTATGGCTTGGATTCATAGCCAACTACACAACAAGCCATTTATTTTGGTCTCCAGTATTGAAATCATCCTGGTTGCTTATCTCTGCTTCTATCCAGCAGCTCTTTTTTTCATTTTAATTGAAAGGAATTTTAAAAACACAGCAGGAGACGGTTACGTTGTTTTGCGATGAGGAAAGGAGCTGTGTGGTCGCTGGATGAGACCACAGCCAGGGCAGCAGTACCTTACCTGCAAAGCAGCCCTGTGATGTGGATGCCTGTCTACTAACACTCTTCGCACTCACTTTCACTTTTTACTTACAAGCAATCCGAGGACAAATGGCGGCTTGCAAAAAAACCCCACAGATACACTTCACCTTAGGCTGTCCACGTTTCACTGGTTAGCTGTTTAGTAAATGCCTTCAACTACTCACCTTAGAGAGTCTGAGAAATCAATACGTTACTTTCTCATACATTTTGCTTAGGTCCACTGATTAGAAAGACAATTGAGATATTCATTCCTCGCTCCGAGACTGCTAATGCAAGTGAGGAAATGCCTCACATTCCACAGCAACACGTTATTGACATGCTGCGGCCACACAGGCTACAAAACAAAAGAGGCACTGTTGGCTATGAATCCAAAAGGCAGTTCTTCAAAACACCTCAAGAACCACCAAATCCCAAGCACAGACGCATGTTTAGATCCAGTTTCATAGCTCATGCCGCTTTCTTTTAATGGGCTACATCCAAAGATCAAATTCATAGACTTCAAAATTAGAAAGGGTTCGGGTCTGGATTCTGTACCTTCAGTCTAGGAGTTTCCACATCCACAGTTTCAGTGTTGCCACTACACAAAGTAAAAGTCAAGGGCACCTAGCATCAAAAGCCCAGAAAGAAAATAATATATATTTAGCTTGAACAGTATTTTCATATCTTTAACTACCAACTACCCGTAAAGAACAATAGAAAAACCAATACTTTGTAATTCCACAGCATCAATTGTCACATGGGGAAAATTTTCATATAAAGTCCCAGCATTACATCCTTCTCCTTCTGTCTGCCTCTGATTTTGTTGTCTGAAGATTTATTTTTCCAGAAGGAATATATAAAAGAAGAGTGTGATATCTGAAGTACATGACTTGTGTGTGAGGATACTTCAGTTTTTTAAGACTCATGACATCCGAGAACTGGATGGCAGTACAACCACTGCACCGCTGATACACCAACAATCCCCTGATACAGGACGATTCACCATCTCTGCCCTCTGAGCAACTGAAAAATTAGGCAAGGTGAAATTCAACATGGTGGAGGACTTTTTTGTTTTCCTCATGTAATAGGATGGGACTGAACTTTAATGAGAAAAATATAGGGGGGGAAGTGAAAAATAAGACATTGTAGGCCAATTTTCGCTCTGGCTTTGTCTCACGTCAAAAACATGTGGACTTTTGAATTTCCTTTTCCCCTAACTTAAAATAAAAGCCCTTAGCCAACAGCTCATGCTGCAGCTTTGCCAGCCACTTATCACACAGAATGTCAGGGGTTGGAAGGGACCTCTATGGGTCATCCAGTCCAACCCCCCTGCTGAAGAAGGGTCACCCACTGCAGGCTGCACAGGACCTTGTCAAGACAGGCCTTGAATATGTCAAGAGAAGGAGACTCCACAACCTCCCTGGGCAGCCTGTTCCAGTGCTCCGTCACCCTCAGAGGGAAGAAGTTCTTCCTCATGTTCAGACGGAACTTCCTCTGCTTCAGTTTGTGCCCATTGCCCCTTGTCCTGTCACTGGGCACCACTGAAAAGAGTCTGGCCCCATCCTCCTGACACCCACCCTTCAGATATTTATAAGCATTTATAAGGTCCCCTCGCAGCCTTCTCTTCTTCAGGCTGAACAAGCCCAGCTCCCTCAGCCTTCCCTCATAGGAGAGATGCTCCAGTCCCCTCATCATCCTCGTAGCCCTCCACTGGACTCTCTCCAGTAGCTCATCATCTCTCTTGAACTGGGGAGCCCAGAACTGGACACAGCACTCCAGATGGGGCCTCACCAGGGCAGAGTAGAGGGAGAGGAGAACCTCCCTCGACCTGCTGGCCACACTCCTCTTGATACACTCCAGGATTCCATTGGCCTTCTTGGCAGCCAGGGCACACTGCTGGCTCATGGTCAACCTGTCGTCCACCAGCACACCCAGGTCCCTCTCCGCAGAGCTGCTCTCCAGCAGGTCCGCCCCAAGCCTGTACAGATGCGTGGGGTTGTTCCTCCCAGGTGCAGGACCCTGCATTTGCCTTTGTTGAACCTCATTAGGTTCCTCTCTGCCCAACTTTCCAGACTGTCCAGGTCTCGCTGAATGGCAACACAGCTTTCCGGTGTATCCACCACTCCTCCCAGTTTGGTGTCATCAATGTTCAGGTAGTACACTTGGGAAACTGAAAGAGTCTCTATCAAGACAACTTTCTTCAGGCAGCACGTGACCTTAATCGCTATTAAAAATGGACATTCTACCTCTGAGATTCTTGGAATATCAGATGTAGGTGTTGTGCCTTTCAAAATACCGACTTCAAATTCTGAATTAGTTCGCAGCTTTGGAAAGGCCCAAGCAGGTCATGTGCAAAACACATTCTGAAACATCAGTGTTTGCTATCATCAATGAGAAAGCAAAGATGAACACAGTCACCTTCGTGTTTTGACACAGCCATGTCTGCTGTCCTGTTGCTGGCCAGAGGAGGACCCTGCACAGCACTGGCTACCCAGCTGCAGAACAAGGAGATGCCTCTCGCCCAGGGAGTGCAGCACTGCCAGGATGCTCTCCCTCATCCCCTCAGGACCATTCTGCCCATCCTCCAGCACACAGCCTCTGTTTGCTGCCCAGCTCCAGAGCTGCTCGTTCAAGCCTAGCGTGGAGCAGCAGCACTCACAGACACGGCTTTTTCCCAGCACTGCCCATCGCACACTTTCTCGACTGTCTTCTGTCCCCCAAGTCTCTTTCCAGGATACAGCCTCCAGTCCCTAGGACAGCACAGCCCTGAGTCAGATAACCAGGGATTTCAGTAACACTGGACCAAGCAAAGCTTTTTTGGGTTTTTTTTCGGCCAGGGGACAGAGGGCTGTTGATTTTTTCTTGTTTTTTGAATACCGAAGTTTCAGTGCCAACAGATGAAGGATAAAAGCTGCGCGCTCTTAGCTTGAGGAAAGGGTCCTTCGTTCCTCTCTGTACGTTGTGCTGGTGAGAAGCAACAAGCAAAGCCCCTCCAAAAAACCTATTATTACAGTGCAACTTTAAGGAGCCATACGCTGTCCTCACCACTGTCTAACAGTTGCCCTTGTGTGGCTGGTGAACCTTGTGTCCTGCCTACGCTTGAGCCAGCCTTGCTTATCATAGGTTGGAAGAGACCTCTAAGATCATCAAGTCCAACCATCAGCCCAACACCACCATACCTACTAAATCATATCCTGAAGTGCCACATCTACATGTTTTTTAAACACCTCCAGCGATGGTGACTCCACCACCTCCCTGGGCAGCCTGTTCCAATGCCTCACCACTCTTCCAGGAAAGAAGTTTTTCCTAATACCCAATCTGAACCTCCCCTGATGCAACTTGAGGCCATTGCCTCTTGTCCTGTCGCTGGTTATCTGGGAGAAGAGACCAACAACCTGTCTCACCACAACCTCCTTTCAGGTAGTTGTAGAGAGCAATAAGGTCCCCGCTCAGCCTCCTCTTCTCCAGACTAAACAGCCCCAGTTCCTTCAGTCAATTTTGCAGCTAGGACACAGAAACTGTGTCTTGCTGCCTGCTCTTTTTTCATGAAAGCCCGCCGCCAGTTCTTCAGGGTAGATGTGTTGCCTGCTCCATTCCACTTCCCTCCTCCTGTCAGACTGACGCCTCCTCACTGTCCTTCACAGGCAGACATTTTCATGCCCTGGTGGCCTTTGGCCTCCAGCATCACCCAAGGCCAAGAAAACTCAGTGGAGCAGGAGCTGAGCTGTGCCTGGGGCTCAGAGGAGCTCTCAAGAGAAAGGTATCGGTACTAGGAGAACTGAAAAAATGCTGGCCCCAGCTGGAGGTCTCCACAGTTAATAGTCATGGAGTACAGGTGATACTGAAGGGTAGGAGGGTTTTCACCAGCATGGTGGAGGGAGGCAACTGCTCAGCATTAAGCCAGAGCTGTGACCTCTGAAGGAACTGAGCACGAAACAAGCCTGGTCCCAGCCCTACCATCTTCCCTTTCTTCTGCAGCAGGAAGAGGAGAGAAGCTGAGAAGAAAGGAGATGGCAGAGGAAAAGGTGGCTTCTTTCTGCTGCTTTGCCACTAAGAGAGAAAGCTAGGGAGGTAAGGGAGCAGCCACTCTCCATCCTGTGGCCAAGCGTCTGTGCATATGTAGGAAGTGGAAATATTCCACCTGCTGCCCACGGCCCCATCAGCAAGATAAGCAGAAACAGATTTACAACAGAGGAAGACGCAGGTCATGAGACAAAGAAAAATCTTACCAGTCAGAAACTTGGGACATACTTGCATCAATGCATCTTTGATGCCCAGCTGGGGACAGAACTGCAGCTGCTACAAACCTATGTAGATTTCTGTGGGATAACAAGGTTATTGGGACTAAGTTTACTTGCTACAGCTGATCTGCTAAGTGTGAAACTATTTTTTTTTTAAATTACTTAGAACAATGCAAAATGCCTGTTTCATTACATACAGCAATAAACTGTGATTTTTTACTGACCATACTAATAGTAGGCTGCCTTTAGTAGACATGGTTATATGATATACTAAAATGCAGAATAGCACAACTTTAAAGAGCTGTGCAAGAAAGTTTACAATCCAGTTGCAGTAGTACAGTGCGAACACACCTACAAGCACCTGGTTCAGGTACGCAGAGCAGCCTAACCAAAGCTCTCTCAGGCAACAGGGTAAGCAGTGGATGGGTCAGCACACACAACACCCCACGCTGTGCAGGCCAGTGGTGCCATGATCCAAGCCGGCGAGTCTGAAGCAAACTTAGGTGTGTCTAAATCACCCAACAACAACAATAATGTAGAAATAACTGTCCTGTGCAAGAGCTGAATTGCCCCTCTCCATTCTTCAGTGTCTGCAACCTGTTTAAGCCAGTCTACAACTCTGATATGCCAGTCCAGTTTACAGGTTCTACTGGAAAGCCAGTTTCATCTGATTTCTCCCAAAACTTGAGATCTTACAGAGAAGTAATTCCACTAGGATCTCACTTTTCATTAAGAAAGAAAAAAAATATTACTGAACCACATGGTTGCTGAAGGAAGCTTGATGTGATCCGAGAATATCCTGAAAGTTTGAACACAGGAAGCCCCTTTGCTGAGTTTCAGCATCCATGCAGGGACAGGAATGACTCCCACACATTGATACAATGCACAGTCAATTCCAATTTATTGGTCTGCTTGCGTGGTTATATACATTTTTCATATCTGCACACGCGATCATGCTTATTCGGGTAGGCTACAGACATAAACCACACGCTGTTCACGCACCCCACATTCCCTTATGACTGGTAACTATGCACTAACGCCAATAGCAACAGACCGCCTCCATGTCCTTGAACACATCTTGTTTTTGCTAACCCACACCATGGGCACTATCAGAACTTTCTCAATGGCTGTTCTTAGCTGTCCTTTCCAGCGGCCTGTTCAGTTATGCTGTTTTGCTTAAGCGGCCTAGTCGTGCTAACTCTCAAGCTACATCAACCCCAACACCCCTTATTTGCCATGTAATATAGAAAGGCATAGAAGGGATGTGGATAGGGGAAGCAGGATCACCTGACCTTTTTTTTTCCAAAAAAAAAGTCTGCAATAAAGAAAAAAACCAGCTTAGGCTGCTTAACTGTTTCCCTTCTCTCAACCTACAGATGTAATTAAAATAAAGCTTCAAAAACAATATTAGTAATTTAATACTTTTTTAATTAAAAGTGTTTTTATAACATCAAAAGACCACAAGTAACTTCACTACTGTTTCATAGTTGTACTAGGAAAAAGTGGTTCTTGCGTAGCTTCGTAGTTTTCTAACTTTCCAAAGCTGCAGCGTAACAGAAGATAGCGAGGTTGGAACACCACATCCAGGGTTTAATGCTCTGCCTAGCCCAAGATTTATACACATCTAATTAGCTCCTCCAGCACACCTACCCACCTACCCTTGGGCTCTGGGAGCTGTTAGTATAATTCCTGCAATTAAAGGCTTCGATGCCAGAATCCTTGTTTGCCAAAAGGAAGAACCACCCCGTCATCCAGCACAGCTGGGCATGTTTTTACAGGAGTGGATGCCCAACCGTAAGAAGCTGACATTCAACATCTGAACTCTCTCAAAGTTCAAGATATTTATTAGAAATCTGTAATTCACAACCCTGTTGCCTCCCAAGGACCTCCATGGCCCTTCTCCAGCACAGCAACCGACGCAAATAAGGAGTTCTGGGAGCTTCACACACTGCAGTTTTATTTGGCCCCACCCAGGGATCTGTGCTGGACATGGGGGAACCGAACCGAACAAGTCTCACGCTGCAGCAGCATTGTGCTGCGGTCTCCCCACCCGAGACCATGTTAACTTCTTACTGTGTCACGGACACTGGCAACACAGACAGACGGGTAAAGGACCGCTCGCCTGTCGCAACGCGAAATCAAAACTAGTACAGAACAGTTCAATGCATGCTGACTGGCAACACTCATCATGTTTTGGATGAAATAATGACCCTTAGTATTTCCATACAAATGTTCCTCTGAATACACAATCTCCAGATAAAAACTTCAAAAACCTCGAGGGATCAGATACACTTTTAATGTTGCATTTCTTTGAAGTCCTTTCCCTTTGTATTTCAACAACACTTCAAAGTTTTCCTACTTGCATACAAATCAGATTAGACATCTAATGCTAAAAGAAGCAGACATTAGAAGTGTTTCACACTTTCCCAACCTTCGGGAGGGGGTGGAAGACACAGTCCTGTAGAAAGGTATATATTAACTACACGTCGGTTTTCACTATACCAGCTGGCCATGAAGGAGTTCTTCATGTATCAAAGGTGAAATAAGAAACAGGGTAGAGTCCCAGTCCCTCCCACCTGCAGCTGAAGATCCTGGTCCTAATGAACAGCACAGGTTTAACCTGTAGGATGCATATGGTCTTGCTGACATCAAGAGGGAATTTGTGATCAATGGAAGTGTCCAGTCCACAAAGGCCACGGGAAGGACGAGGTTGTTCACAGAAAAAACAAAGGCCCACTGGCACTGTCAAAGCCCTTATGAAGTTTAATGGGGGTGAGCTGATCATCTTCAACGGTTTTCTTCAGAGGCAAGCAGGAGAATACAACAGGACTCCCAAAACACTGTGAAAGTTGCCAGTGAAAAGGAAAGAGGGCAGCTGACAAGATGTACCAGGTCTTTGTGCCTCAGTGAAGGACCTCATCAGACCAGCTGAGAAAAGAAGGTCCTAGAAGTTGTCCATGTCAAAAAAACTGAAAAAAAACCAAAAACCCACCCCAAATAAACAGAAGTAAACAATTAATTCTATTTTCTCATCATCACCATGAACTAGTAGCTTCCTCAGCAACCATGTGAACATCTGGGGCCAAATTCTTTGTTGTATGCATGGAGGCTCAGGAGCTACCTGGAGATAAGCCTCACTTGTTCTCAAGCATTAAAGAAGTTTTAAAGGGTTGATTCTTTCTTCATATAATAGAACTATAAAAATCACTATTTTTAAAGTATTGCCCCTGTATTTCCCTTGTTGGGGCTGACTGGTTTTCATGTGGTTGAAAAACACATGCAAAACACTGAGCCATCACCTAAGGAGCTGTTTCTGGGGGGTTATATTTAGCTCTGAAGCACTGCAGATTTTGTTTCCCTGGCTAAAGTTAGGATGGGATCCTCCCTTAGAGGAGGATATTGCTCTTACTCTGTGGAACAGAAAGAAAGCACTGAGACAGTCTAGCCTGGGCTTGCAGAAGACACTGGTGATGCCAAGGCCCCAGTTATGATGATCCTGCCACGTAAAAGGGGAAAAGTAAATCCAAAGCTGGCAAGAATGTTTACTGTACGTATACAATAGACCTACAGCTTCAGCCCTGTTTGGGAAAAGAAATATTGCTTATTTCAGGATGTAAATCATCACACATCTTCAGACAGGGGTCCCATCATAGTCCAGCTCCTCTCAGTGACGGCTCACCATTTATTTACCGCTATAGACCAACAGCCTGCAGCAGAGGCATTTGAGCAGCTATGTGAGGTTGCCTCTTCAGTCACTGGACAGAAATGGGGGTAGCTCTCAACAGCAAGTGTGCTGAAGTGCATGCAGAAAGGTCCACCACTGCTCCCACCCCCTCCAGCAGCACTACTAAACCCCTACGGTAATTCCCTTCCTGACAGCACGAAACTCTGCCGCTTACGTAGACGGATTCATCTGCTCCAAGGTTTTGCTGGTAAGATATTAACTACCACGGTATTTTACTTTGTAGAGCTTCAGGTCTTGTTGATAAACTCTGGTTACACTTGCAAATGAATTATGATGCGTCAATCAACATGAGTGTGCTCGCTGGTGGTATACTGGTTTTGCAAGTACCCTGGAAACACTGCGTTACTGAACACTGTTATCAGCGGGTTTCTAGCAAAGTCCAAAAAGCAAGACTAAAAGAAAGCTCTAACTGCTTAAATGCTACAATACAAGGACTTCTCCAGGACAAACTTTTCAGACCAGCCACTGCAACTGTGTGCTCCAGTTTGCACAAGCCGGGTGCTCCTGCAAGTCGCTACACTTCAACTGCTCTGCCCAGGGAAACAGCCTCACTTGATTGCTGAGGATAAATACTGTGTGCAAACAAGCTGCAAGTCCAACAGGGAGCCCTGCTGAAGCTTGTGGAAATCCACCTAGGCACAAGGATCCCTTGCATGTAATGAAGTGTGAGATTACTGCTGTTCAAGCCTCAAAAAATACATTGCAATTATATGGTATTTCATTAACAATAAATTCCCCCAACTGAAACGTATCTTACCCTAAAAAGTGACTCAAGGTAAGAAATTTAAAAGAAGGGTTTCCTTCTTATTTTCTGAGCCTAACAATTATTGCAATACAATCTGAGTGGAAAATATGGGTGGATAATACTAAACTTGTTGCCTTAAATACAAGTTTTTTTATTAGTGCTAAAGTAGAGCGTTCTGAAACAGAGCAGTAATATCGTCTACACAACTACTCCTGCTGTTATAGACCTCACCTAGCAAACTATCTTTTGATCTCCCAAATATCCAACTCCATTTTTCAAGCTAAAGTAAAGAGACTTTGACAGAAGCCAAATGCCTTGATGTTGGGAGGTAAGAGAAAAGGAAAATAGCCAGAATAACTCTAAATGCAATGAAAAAAACATTTAAAAAGCATTGTCCACATGGTAGATCTTTGAGAAAGCCATGGTCTCCTCATTTTTAATTAATTCTTTATTATTTCTTGGAAGAAAGTCCACCTGGCTATACATTTAACAATGAATAAGGGCAATCATCACTCTAAACTCTGGTTTAACATCCAGTGTTAAAATAGAGGGTTTCACAGGTACATTCAGGAAAAAAAAAGGCCAGGAACGGGTATCTTGGTGTGGTAACGACCAGATCTCTGGAAGCAGAGGTGTACGAATCGATACAGTTGGCCTTTGGAATTTGTTTTTGCCCTTTATTAAAACTTTTGACAGTTCCAAATAGTAAGCTCTTGTTTCCTGCAGATGTCTCAAGGATCATAAACGCATTCAGGCATCTCATAGTATTTTAATGAAATATCAATTCCTGCTCCTCTACTTGACTTGCAGGCAAAATCTGCCATTTTAAGAAGATAATCTTAAGCAGCTTTCTGAGAAATGTCAAGAATACTAAATTGCTATTTCTGTCCTCTGGTTTCATTCCCCACTCCCCACCCCCCCACATTCTATTTAAATTGTCTTTAAAAAGAACGTGGAGCACTATCCAAGATGCAGTAGTGTGAAGCGATGTGCTGTATTTTACAGATTGCAAGACCTGAATCAGTACTGTCTGCTAATTAAAAACCTTCTAAAAAGTAGGGGTTTAATTCCTTGTGTTGCATTATCTTGTCTAAAAAAAAAGACTTTGGAAAGTAACATGAAAGAGACAACTAGTAAATGGCATCCCGTTCTTCTAAACCGAGGCTCAGGTATTAACGAAACAAACGCTGATGCCGAGCCACACTTCTGACACTTTCGTGCCTGTTTCGAAGTTTCTGCAAACCTATTTTAATATCACTCGGGCAAAAGCTGCTTATGATTTATGGAAATGTCTTTGTTTAAGGAGAAGAAAGCTTAACTTGCTGTTGCTATGCTGCAACACCAACTCTGTCCTCAGCGCTGGAGAGCATTCCCCGTTCTGATCGCCGCCTTCCAACTCAGCACAGCCAAGGACAGGCCCTGGGACAAATCCCGCGCCCTGTGCTGATGCTGCACGAGGTTCTCACTGCAGCAGTCTCACTGGCAAAGATACCACCAGCATTCGGGGGGGCTCATTGGCAAAGATTGACTTTGTCCATGGTCCCTTACAGCTCGTAACTGGGCATGACTAGACCGCCTAAGCTGCCTATGCTGCCTAACTACCAAACAAGGAGGAAAGAGCCAGAGGATGTCCAGTATCTGAAACAGAGGACTCAGCAGTGGAAGGGCAAGGTCAGCATCGAAGAGGTGACCATCCATGGAGGGAAGCGATCTAGCACATGAGTGTGCACTCGGCAGGGAAGAGATCGGTACCCGTAAGGTGCTTAGGACACCCCAACAGCACACGCCCCAAAGGCAGCCTGCAGAGTACGTGGGTAACAAAGCCCATCTGATCTGAGCATGTGCCTTGGGAAGAGACATTCAGCATCGACCCCACAGTGGGTGAACAGCAGCAAGCGGACCTGTGCTCAGAGGGCAGCCTCCCAGCAGTCCGGGCTGCCCCAGGAGCCTCCAGAGGGAAGGAGGGAAGCTGACAGATCCTAGGACAGAGGACTTCTTCAGGTCTGAAAGCAGTACTGAGAAGCCATGGCCAGACAGCTATGATACTCCTTCCAGCCAGAGGAAACCTCTTCACACAGTTGTGGGCGAGTTCCCATGCCGCAGGCACCCCTTGGGCACGCTTGGCAGCGCTCCTGGTTGCTGAGACCCCCTGCTCCGCACTCACACGACACCTCGCGCTGCCGCAGCCTGGCCCAAGGCTCTCCCGGTACCACAGCAGTGTGGTCCGAGGCAGGAAACTTCAGGCTTAGGTGGGGACAGCAATTATGAACATCTATACAGCAGTCTGCCAACACAAAGGATACACTGTGAAAAATACATTATTTTCCTAATTCCAGCTGCCAAACTCAAAAGAGCTAACCTGACTGAAGACAGACATAAAGATGAAGTAAACTGCGCGTTAAATCAAAGGAAACAGCTTAGCTAAACCAGTCACCCTGAAGGGCTTAGGTTAAAAGTTGCTCACCTGAGCTGGGACTCCTGCTACTCTGGTCTTCACATCAAGTTAGCCTACCCAAACAGAGCACATGTTCATCTACCTGCGCAAAATTCTCACCAGTGGGAATTTCTCACTTGCGGGAACTTCGCACCAGTATGGAGACAGCAAGCGCTCCATGTGGAAACAGAATCCAGCAACCTCAAGCACAGCTCCACACTGCTACTAAGGCCACACTTAGTGAGGATGGATATTCAGCTTGTGACCGAGCAATCGTTATCTCATAAATAACCAATGCTATACCTGTCTGCAGATTTCAAGCAATTCGTCTTCAAATCATTTAGAACTGGGCACAGTATGGGGGAGAGGAGAATCAAGTCTTACTTCCTACTAACACTAGAAAATAATACAATGCTCTTCTGAAGTAAGAAAATATCAGGTAACAATAGAGAAACACACCCAGCACACATGCATGCCAAAAGACACATGGCACCACGAGAACATCTCCAATATCTCTGCAACGGGAGTTTGTTCCTTGGAGGTTTCTTGTCCAAGAACTGCAACCCAGCCTGGCACTCCTTTGCTTGCAGGGTCTGACAAGATCCCAAGAAGCTGGGGTGGCCGCAGGCCAGCGACCTTGTGCTGTGCCGTGCTCCAAAGAGCCACACGCAAATGTCTAATGAGAGTAACATGACTACACATGTTTCCTCTTCTGTTATAATGCCAGGAAGGCTCCAAACTTGTTCTAGATAATACAGGAGATGGCAGCTCAGCCATATCTCAGTGCTCCATGGTGTGGATCATGGCATTCGCTACAGCTGTCATAATACACTATAAATTATACACAACACACACTCTTAATAATGCAAACCTCAGAACTGTCTACATATTTTGCGGTAGCAGAAATTAACAGACATTGACAACTAATCAGAGAGAAGAAGCATTAAGAGACAGCCGTAGTCCATTACTACTATTTGCTGTGTATGTACGCAGTTTCTTGCCGTCATACGTGACTACACTAACAGTTTCTTCTCATGTAGAAATGTTGCTGGGCTTCTCTTTCCATCCTCCCAACATGCAGTTATTTCAGCAGTGCTGCCCAGACCTTTAGTGACAGGGGATTATCACCGGCTGACAACACCCCCCTGCACACAGAAGCACAACCTGAATACCACAGCCAGGCACCAGACACCTGATCCAGACGAGCGCGTTCAGGAATTATCCAGGGGACACGATACCACATTCACGCTGGTCTGTGCACATCCCTCCTCCTACTTCTCTGTGCAGAGCACTGCTGCACAGCTGGCAGAGGACTTGTGAACAGAAGCACAGCTGCAAAGAAGGTCCCTAAAGCAAATGACGAGATAGGCTATAAAGGAGCAGGAACATGCAAGTGAGGGCAAGGCTGGCTACTCCAGATACTCATTGGATGCAAAGGTGTTAACTACCGAAAGCGTCCAAAACTGCAAGGGAAGTAAATCACAGAATGGTTTGGGTTGGAAGGGACCTTAAAGATCATCTGGTTCCAACCTCCCTGCCACGAGCAGGGACATCTTCCACCAGACCAGGGTGCTCAGAGCTCCATCCAGCCTGGCCTTGAACACTGCCAGGGAGGGGGCAGCCACAGCTTCTCTGGGCAACCTGTCCCAGTGTTTCACCACCCTCATGGTGAAGAATTTCTTCCTAATATCTGATCGAAATCTGCCCTCTTTTAGTTTACAGCCATTCCCCCTTGTCCTGTCACTACACACGCTTGTGAAAAGTCCCTCTCCATTCTTCCTGTAGGCCTCTTCAAGTACTGGAAGGCTGCTGTAAGGTCACCCCTGAGCCTTCTCTTCTCCAGGCTGAACAGCCCCAACTCTCTTAGCCTGTCCTCATAGGAGAGGTGCTCCAGCCCTCTGATCATATTCGTGGCCCTCCTCTGGACCTGCTCCAACACATCAATGTCCTTCTTACATTGGGGGCTCCAGAGCTGGATGCAGGACTCCAGGTGGGGTCTCACGAGAGCGGAGTAAAGGGGCAGAATCCCCTCTCTCGACCTGCTGGTCACGCTTCTCTTGATGCAGCCCAAGATACGGCTGGCTTTCTGGGCTGCAAGCGCACGTTGCCAGCCCATGTTGAGCTTCTCATCCACCAGTACCCCCAAGTCCTTCTCCTCAGGGCTCCTCTCGAGCCACTCTCCTCCCAGCCTGTACTTGTGTTTGGGATTGCCCTGACCCATGTGCAGGACCTTGCACTTGGCCTTGTTGAACTTCATATGGTTCACACAGGCCCACCTCTGCAGCCTGTCAAGGTCCCTCTGATTGGCATCCCTTCCCTCCAAGCGTGTCAACCACACCACACAGCTTGGTGCCATCGGCAAACTTGCTGAGGGTGCACTCAGTCCCACTGTCCATGTCGCCAACAATAATAAATAAAAACAATAAATAGTAGCAAACTGCTGTACTGAGATGGATCAGAAGCAGAGGGAGGGGAGGAGAGGAGAGGAAAGGCAAGGCAGCAATAGTGGAAATCTGTGCCAAGGTCTTGGACGGAAAAGCACCAAACCCACACAGAGGCTCCTGCGAGCACTTGGAAGCTGGCAATTGTAAACTGCCTTTGCTCCGTTGCCAGACTATTTTGAGGCTGAAAGTGTTTCAGAAGACAGACAGCAAGGCTCTCCCCCATACAGCCAGAGATGTGGCAGAGTGGCATCCTCCACCTGGTGGATTTTCATCCCATGCTGGGAGCTGGGAACGGATACAAAGGGCACCAGAGCAGCTGTCAACTCCGTTTTGGTTTTCCCAGTAACACTGTGGCACCTGATGGGGTGTATGACTCCGTTTTCTGTCTGTACATGGCCAGGAGACAGCTGTTCACCACCCTGCTGGGTGGCCCCAGCAGAACCACCACAGCTGCTGTACCACTGCCGTTGCCTGGTGGACCTCCAGCAGCAGAACACCCCAAGCACACAATGCCAAGCAGGCAAACCAGCCCGAACGCCCCTGGCATCGAGCTTTGCGAGCACAGCCAGTGGTGGCTGCCCAGTCCTGAAGCAGCATCGAACTTTCAAAATATTTTGAACAGCTCCTTATCAGCAAAGCGGCTTTACACCAGCTCAGCATTTCACAATGGTTATAATCTGGTCCCCTTAAATAGGATTGACAACCTAGCTGAATCACAGCCTGAAATAGAGACAGTCTCTCTGTTGGTACAGGATCTCATCAGCAAGAGCCACCCAGGCTGAGATCAGCAACTTGCTCAAGCCCAGATTTGACAACAAGAATGCTCCTAAAGCCACTGAAGTCAATGGTACTGGGAACATTTTTAACATTGTCTGCCTGTTTGAATAAGTGACCAAAACAGGACCTCAGAATACAGATCCTGCCAGCTTTGCACAACCTGTGGGTGCTTTCAGTAATATCAGCACTATGTTGTAAGGCTCACACTAAAATATCAGCTCTCCTCACCTTGACTGACTTCAGTCCATCAGCTGCCAGACATGACCTCTGCCACAACCCGAACAGAAGCATCCTGATCCTTGTGGCTACAACCTTCCTTCCTTCTCCACCCAGAGGAACCATGGCGGTGGAGGGGGAGTGTTTGGGCCCAAGGGGCATGCTAAAGTCACAAAACTCAAATCAAGTCTGCCACAAAGACATGTTGTCTTCTAGTACTGAACTTGCTCCAGATTGCTGTGGTTCAGTGCACCACCACCATCACACAGAAAAGCAACTTCTTTACCAAGATATTTCTACGTAAAATTTAGTCAAGGTTACATAGAACCACTGTGACCCATAAGCTTGACTCCATACAGAAAATAAAACAAAAATTAGTCAGTGAATCAGGGAAAACAAGGGCTGCTCTGTCAGAGACAGCTCACAGGGTGGGAGAGCAGAGCAGGCTGCGCCTGCAGAAGGGAATGAGCCAGGGAAAGCCTCCACTGAGGAGACCAGGAGTCTAGAGGCAGCTCACCCACCCGCCCAGAACACAGACACCAGCCTAGCCTAAAGCTTTTTTTTTAAAGCCTTTGCCACTCATGGTGAGGAACAGAACGCTCACTGGGCACTCAGTCGTCAACCTGCAGGGACAGCCTCCAGTATTAGTTTCGTTAGTTTATCAGGTACTTATTCTTATCATCTGTCGATGCTTATATGATTATGAGTTTCACTGTTGTTATTTAAAAACAGCTGCTAAGTGCGTGAGAACTGGAACCTCCTCCAGGCACAGGACCGTTGGCCTGGTTAAGCGAGGAAGGCGTTTCAGATGTCTGAGCTCCTGGAGGATGCCCACCTGCCACAGCAAAGATGATTCTGCTCCCAAAACACACATCCTGTCCTCGTCAGTGCCGCTAACTTCATCTCCCTCAAACTGGGGGTTTGGGGGGGAGGGCTAAGCCTAAGCTTCATGTACCTCGAAACAGCGTGTGCTGATCTGCTCAGGGGGAAGGAAGAAGAAGAAAGTGTGTTTCCCAGCCTACCCCCCCGTTACACACCTCGGTACAGGTATGCCAGAGGAGAATCAGGCCTTCAGAAAGAAAGAAAGAGAAGGGAAAATATGGCAATTGGTGTGCTATCCTAATGAAACAGACCAAATTCTCTGGTCTTACCATTCCATTAAACACTAGGTGATTCAATTGAATTTGATCTCCCCTCATGAGGCAAAGCTATTTCCTCTCCTACTTTCTTACAGTAACTCAGATTTGTCTATGTCCTATTTTTGGTATCTATATTAAGAATATTGCTCATAACCAGATTATATGGCATTTATTCTGAAGAGTAAGAGATACTGATACAGCTAAAAATTCAATATAAACACCCTGTGGATGTAAGCCATGACATTTATATATCAGATTAAGAAGCACTAAGAGGACTTTCTGATGTAGGGCACATGACCCTCCCTTCATTTCAAAGGCAATTATTTTAATACCATGATTTCAATGTGTGACGTGTCCTTGAAAACGCTTGCAGACAGACATGCTTTATCAAAAAAGCTTCCAAATCCTGAAACAACAATTTCAGGTGCATCCCCGGTTTCGAGATAAGAGAACATCTGCGAGGGAGCATACGGGCTGGCCAGCAGATAAGCAGGCGGAGACAAACAATAATTTTATGCAGCACGGATCCGAGCCCCCCTTTATAGAAATGGAAAGGCTCAGGGAGATTGGACATGGAGCTCCTGCTTCAGCCCATCTCGAGCTGCAACCAGCCCCACCTGCGCTGCCGTCGCTGCCAGCAGAGCACCGCTTCGTCCCCAGTCCCTGCTCCCAGGAGGCCTCTGGAGCATCTCGCTGCTCAGAGCAGCCCTTGCCTTTCACACCTTGTCGCCTGCTCCTTGATATTTTCCAGATACCTCAACCTGGACGCTACTGCCTTGTTAACTTCAGAGGGCCAGCTTATAGCTTTAATCACAAAGCAGAACACAGCCAGGCTCTCCGTTACCACTTGTCAAACCTGGTCAGCACCAACTCAGCCTTTCAAAAACAGGAGACACAGAAAATCAGCCAATCTGTTGCAAGAAGAGCTGAAAAGATGATAACAGCTGGTTTTCCTATCAAGACCTTAAACGTTCCCAACGCTTTCTGACAGCAGTTTGACACCCCAGGCAAAAAAAAAAAAGCCCCCATCCAAGCTCCTCTGGGCAAGAGCCATCTGCACACCTGCGCCATCACGTCCCAGCCTGTGGATGCCCCGGAAAGGGGGTAACAAGAAGTCCCAGGTATCATGCAAGGCTTGCATGTGAGGGCGTGGGGATACAAGCAGTTAGGCAGGCAGGTTTAACTTGGAGGTCTTGCAAATTTAAGCTCTTAAAAGTGAAAAAATACTCTGCATTCCCTTATGTTATTCAGACTGGAATTTCTTCATTCTAACAATAAAACCAGGGAGGGTAGTAATGAACCTTACCATGGGGAATCGCACTGGCTCAGGTACCCACTCTAGTACCTGCTTGCTGTTTCCCTCTGGCTGTGATCACCTCCTGGTGACATCTCCCACTTCTTTCCTTCCATTCAAGCTGATGTCCCCTCTCCCACCACCTTTTTCCCCTCTCATGATACTTTCCTGCTCCCTTGAGTGCCCATGATATTTGTGATCTGCAATCAACCCATAATACATGACAGCTTCTCCCTCCTCTTTGCTTCTTGCAGGCAGTTAGGAGAAAGCACATCCCAAACAACCCTGCCCTCAGTTCTCGTGCTTGGCACAACCGCAGCCACAAACAGGAGATGGCAGGAGATGTCCTCTTCGGCCCCGCGCCTACTGCGTTGGACCTTGGAGCGACGGTGCTCCGAGGAGCAGCCGCCACGCAGGGCCAGGCACAGCATCCAACCCTCCAAGCTCTGCTGAGCGGAAGGACGTGCAATTCTTCTTACAGCCGAGACGTTACCTGAGTTTTGGAAAATTTGCACTGGGGAAGGAAAGGAGAAGGAAGAAGTATCCAGATAGTCAGGTAGCTCCCTCCCCCTCTTAATTTCCGACACCTAAGTAACACACAGAGGTACTAATGTATCGCAAAAAAATTCCTTGGTAAGGGTATCAGCATGGTCTGAGCAACTCGCCCTGAACACAGTCTTGGAAGCACTCACCATTTTTGGATGCAATACATCAAAAAAAAATCACAAACACAAAATTAAAAAAAAATAAACAACAAAACAGCCCAAGGCAAGCATGCAGGTCCCCACATGTTGAGCTGCTGGTGTTTCTTCTAAGCAGCTGAAATCAAAGTCTAGTGAGATAACTCGTCAGATGACAAGGGAGAGGCACAAAGACACCACCAGAAGTGCTCACACCCTGCAAGTAACACGTGAAAGCCTGCATACCAGCTGCTCTGCGCTTACTGGTGCGAAGCCCAGGTCCCAACCCAGCCCTGAGGGCTCCTCAAGCCCAGCAAGGGAAAAACATCCCGATCCATCAAAAGCCACATTCAGCTCCTCAAAAAGTCAGCTGACAAGTAATCAGCAATTTGGGTGTCATGAGAAACACTGGATGAAACCAGAGCCCTGTGAGCATGCCGTGGCTCAGGACAGCTCAGCTCAACGCTGGAAGGGAGACCGTACAGATGAGGTATCAGCTACATAAGAGATTCAAAGGAAAAGAAAAACAAAAATACTGGCTATGATACCTTGGTGCTGCTGCCCGTCATTGAAGGTCTCATCTCAGGCATCAGGATATCTGCCCCACTCATCAGAAACAGAAAAATAATCTTGGAGTTAAATCTTGAGCCTCTAAAAAAGACTCAGCAAAGTTTTGCATCCCCAGATAGAGCGCATGGCTAAAGACCGCTGCTTTCGCCACCGCCTGCAGTAGCAGGGCATGCCCAGAATAAAATGAAGTCATACAAGACTTCCACCAGAAAGTTTATCAAACAAGCCATCTGAAGCCAGCCAGAAGTTGGCCAGTGAATCACTGAGAACCTGCACAGAGGCAGTCAAGAGATTTTCCAGAGAAAGATGAAGGAATTCTTCATGTAATTTCCATGCTCCTTTGCACCAAGCCACTTTTCACCAAGCTCATCACCTGTCCTCCCCAAGAGGCCTAAGCTGTTTTAACAGTGCCCAGTGCTTCAAAGGGCCTTTCTAAAAAGCCAAAATTCAGGAAAAAAAGGAGAAATTTCAACTACATTTGAACAGTCAACCGTATTGTTGCCGTAACTTGCTCTGTAACAGAGTTCGCAGTTCCTCAGCTCACTAATCACTGCACTCACCTTTTCTACATGTCATGCACCACAGTCGAGCGCCTTGTCAGTCAATAAAGCAGCACGAAATCCACAACAAGCCCCATAGCCTAGTGCAGTTGTATAAAATTCTTTCTGCAAATGAAGTAATCCCAGACACCGCCCTGAGACAACAACTTCCACTAGAGCCCACGAGGGGAAAAAAAACTCCTAGCATGGCATGTGGTGGGTGAGACAAGGAGGATTAGTTTCTATACATGCCATGTGTTAACACAGTCCCCTTTTAGGATGGCTCACTCTTCCCATCTCAGTCTCAAATGGAAGACAAGATGAGGAAAAATATTTCCGAATACTACAGGAAAGGTTTGCCCCGCTTCTGGTTTGAGGGGGAAGAGGAGGGAAGGAGCAGAGATCCCCCAGCTGGCGGGGCATGAGGGACACCCTCCCCTCCCCAACAACCCTGACCCAATTCACACGCTGCTTCGCCTTTACAAACTCCAGTCGATTTCTCGCACACCTCCAACCACACACTGAGAAGTGGCAACCACATCAGTAAATCAGACAATGCATTTAAAACCAAACACCAACAACCCACCACCACCAAAAGCACTTAACTGCATGGTTAACAAGGTTAGGCAACATCATTAAACAGTTCTCCCTTTTTCTGTTCTCGATGGGAATCAAACTTCCCTTTTTTTTTCTTCCCCCCTTCTCTTTATTTTAAACAAGAAAGACGTGTGGTGCTGCTCTAGTATAAGCCAGGGAGCCTGGACCTCAAGTTAACTTTGTTTCTCCCTTCATGGCCTAAGGTCACTTGATGACTTCTTCATTTTCCCCATCTGTAAAATGGGGCAAGTAATAATTGGAAACTACTACACAGTGTTATAGAAATAACTCTATTCCCAGCTGCATAGTTCTCTGAAGATGCAAACAAAGTGACAAGCATTATTACTACATGATGAAATGATATATTTTCTCCCCCAAGCTATATAGGGGAAGAAAAAAGCCATGCAAACAGCCAACTGTATTCCTAATGAGATGCAATGCTCAAAAAGTGGGACATCTTAAAACAGACTGGAGAACCTTCTTCCAGCTCACAATGATTATTCCCAAAATGTCAACCTCACAGGATTTATAAATGCAAGAAGAGAAATGTATCATTTGACCAGGTTTCTGCAGACAAAACAAACTTGCCTAAATAAACAGGGAAAATGTACATTCTCAGTCCTGAAGAGAACAAAAAGAATTTCTCAAAGCAGTCAGGGAAGAAACGAAATTAGACTTGAAAGCTTTGTGGGGGATGAATTTACGTTTTCTGAATATAAAGTGACTGTTAGGACTGGGAAAGTCAATTAAATCAAAAGGACCAGATGGGAGGGAGGCAGGGAAATGCAGTGAGCAACAGAGAGGTCACACGCTAGATAAACAGGGCAGTATGCTAACTATTTATCGATAAATACAACTCTTTCTCTGCAGAGATTTATGTATACTAGAGAGCCACCAGCAGTACTGTGGGTGAGCACAACGTGAAGTTACATTAACGTTACCCAAACCACATCACATAAAATGTGAGAAGCAAAAGCATAACATACTGCCTTCTGCAAGCAGCAATATTGCCTCTCAGAAGAACAGGAGGAAAAAACGACGAGAGAAACCCTCCCTCCTTCCAGCCCCACCAACACCTGCCAAGGTGGCACCTCTCCCTCCCCATACTCTCCAGTCCGAGGATCATTGCTCAGCTGATGGGCTAACATGGGACAGGGGGTGTCATTCACACAAGAGGAATGCTCACTCAAAAACAAATACATAGACCTGCAGTTTTAACTGCCACTGAACCCAGCAGCGAGTCAGGTCAAAACTGGCCTCTCACCAGTATCCTCAGATCATCTTAATGCCCTAATATTGCTCCGACAACACCCTGGGTTACGGCAGGAGGAGGTCTGGGCAAGGGGAAGGCACCACAGTTCCTACAAATGAGGACTTCTGCCTTGCACTGGACCCTTTGCTGTGCAGCAGTCTCAGGGTAACACGCCAGCACGAAGGCAATACCCCCTCGCCACGCACCTTGAAGCTGCAGCAGTGCGAGCTGTGCCATGCCCCACGCCTGCCCCGTTCCCGTGCCCTGGCCCCACGGAGCCTCTGTCCCACAGCTGCCCCGGCACCCACAGCCCAACCCCTCTGCTCCAGCAGCCAGGCAGGAATAGGGCTGGGGTGGCCTGGGACCCCCTGTGCCCCAACCGCCAGCCGTGTTACACCTCAAGTAAACACGCAGAGCAGCCACAGGCTCTGGAGAAATGTTTTAAATTATTACTATTTTGAGCACATTTCAGTTTAGCACAACTATTAAAAGCCCAAGAAAAGCTGTGTGGGGGCTAGACCCTGCAGGACAAGGCAGCAAGTGCTAATAAATGCAATAATGAGATGCACACAGAAGCAGCCTCCTATTTCTTTCCCTCGCATATTCAACATGACATTGCGAAAAAAAAAACCCCAACAAATATTAATATTTGCCTTTTGCACACAGGCACTGTAACACGGTGGGCTGGACACGTGCTATTTCAGCGCTCCACGTGCCTGCTCCGTCTCAGCTCTGGACATCCAGATAATCTGCCACTGCCAAGCGCAGGCTTTAACTCGAAGCAGTCCCAAGAACTGGTGCAGCAAGGTGAAGACGTACCTGAAAACCCGCGTGGATTCTGCCAGGAAAGAGCAGCAGCCGCAGGAAGTATGAGGGAATCTGGCTACACAGACATAGTCAGGATTCTGCGTCTTCATGGCACCACACTAAAGCGGCTTGCTCTGCTAAGGCTTATTTTAAAAGCCTTATTTAGCTTTTCTGGACTATTTATACACGCTGCCTCACTGTGGGCCGCAGCTGGACTGTCAGCACCATGTTTAACACAGTGCTTGCTAGGGAGGGAACAAGGGGACGGGAATCCATGCTTCTACAGTTACGCAGAGGCAGCAGGCAGAGGCACTGAAACGCCACTTGGTACACATCGGCGTGTTCTGCGTGGCAAGATTGGAGCTCAGACACCTGGGCTGAACTTGGGGCAACATAACGAGCAAGCCCGTGTTCCATCCCCTGGGTGGGAGAAGCAGACAGCAGCCCGACACACAGCCCGCTGGGACTGCCAGCGCCGAGTCAGGCACGGGGATTGCTTGCCATCTTCTCAGGAAGGACTTTTATTTATTTGTTTAATGGTGAAAGAAAGCAGCAGCAAGAGACATCAGCTCCAGCTTTCTGGACCAGTTGTTGAGGGCAATGGGTCTGACTTGAACAGCATGCCCCCAGTACCAGAAACACGACAGTTTTGGGGCTATCGGAACAGAGCAAGGAGGATTGAGCACCTTCTAGTACAGCCTAGGATGGACATGGACACACACCCCTTCCCAGGAGCAACAGCACGAGCACAGGAGCAACAGCTTCTGTGGCTCCTGGGGAGGGGAGACCAGCACAGCATCTGGAGAGCGAAGAGGCAGAGACTTCCAGCAAAGGCAAGACATCTGCATGGCGATGCCAGCAGATTGAAAGTCTCCAAACACACTTCCAGCAGAACATGGCTGCCAGCCAGCATCGGACTTTTAACGCTGTTTTTACAGCCACAACAGACTCGAATCCAGCTGGAGTGTAGGGCTGGCTGGAGTGTAATCCCAGAAACCCTGATAAGCAGCAACAGAACTGAAGAAATGTGAGAAGGATGGGAGACAATAGGTGCTCACTCCTGGAGCCAGCAGATCTCTGATTAAAAACCCAGTGAATAAAAGCATTTGGCACTGGAGTCTAGGGTTCTTGACAAACAAGAAGCAACATCCACTTCTTTCCAGGTCTGGTGCGAGACCTCAGGCAGCCTGTGAATCCCAGAGAGAGCTCACACACTGTGATTTAGTGTGGGACTGGTCAGAGATCCAAGAAGAGATGCTCCAAAGGCTATGGAGAGGGAAAGGGAGTAGAAGAAGGGAAATAATCTTTCAAATGAGACACCAGTCCTTGCATAGTGTGGACCTGCAGCAAGGCTAGGCATTCATGACAGCACTATTGAGCAGCAATGACCAAAGGCAGGAAAGCCCCGAGCGAGCCCTCGATGGCAGCCCAGCAGTGGTCCCAGGCAGCAGAGGAGGTGTTTGCTGCCCTCCTCAAAGCCCAGTGAGTGTTAGCAAACCTGTGGGTGCAAGGCAAGCACCCCTTTGGGTTGCAGGCTGCTAAACCTTGTGAGGAACAGCAGCCACCACTGATGGTTACCAGTTGGCCCCAGGGTGGTGCAGGGAAGATCAGGGTGTGCAGGGGAACAGGAGGGGGATCCAGCCCACCTGCCACAGAAAGCAGAGACAAAAAAGGCAACACGTCCCAGCCGGAGTGCGGAGACAGCCTTATGAAGCATAAAGACATCAGTCAAGAAGAAGCCTAGTCCAGCTGACAGGTAGACTTTCAGGGGCCCTGACAGGTGAACAAATACGTGACCAGATGAGCCTCATGTAAATGGATCACGGGAAGGGAGGCAGGCTTGCGTCTCCGGCAGGCTCATATACAGCACCTCAGACAGGGCGGTACAGACAAATCCTGCGCTTCTCATCCAGTGGTGAGGCAAGGATGAGCAGCTGACGGGCAGCAGGCCAAGGCGAGGGATGCAGCACGCTAGTAGATGCGGGTCTCGGCAAGCGTTTGTACAGCGTACGAAAGAGCGCAGCGGCGTGAGTCAAAAGGAGAGACCCGGCAAGCAGCTGCGACCTCGGCGGTGGTGTTTTGGGGCGAGCTCATCCCAGCCGCAGGGTGTGTGGCTGATGTGCAGATGCAGCAATTCGACCCACCTCTCCAGCTGGAATTTAGGATGCTAAATCACGCTAGACCACACCATAATATCCAAAACAAAGTAGATGAGGGACAACCATTCCCAAAACAAGACTGCCAGCTTTGACATGCACGAGGCTACTTGGATCAAGTCAGTCTAGACCGAATGCAAAATGCTGCTCCTTGAAGTCAAACTAAACTGGGCCATTTCCCAGGGACAATGCAACAGATAGGCTACTTTGCCGAATGTGTTTTCACATAAAACTTGCCCCAGTAACCTGCAAGCTCTTGGCAGTTTCCCTGCACGTTGCCATAGACATGCCCAGTCAGATTAACTGCACACCCAGCGCAGCTGCATCACGCAGGCATGGCAGGTCCAGTGGGCCCCGCACTGGAGCACCGGCACTGCTTAAGCCCATCATATGCCTCAGAATGGCTCCAGTGGTCATTTCAGTTTTATTTCTTGGATAATCGAAATTTACTTCATTACTATGCCACAGTCCCTACGTTAACTCCAAAGCCACTGCCTTTAAAATGTGGAAATCCTCCCTGAATCTAAACAGTGGTTCAGACTGTGTTAGGTGATGGCTATCCTTTAAGAGATACCAAATAAATAGATGTCTATACCAGCAGAAGCAGCACGACATTCTTCTACAACTCCTGCTGGAAGCTGTATACAGCATAATTTTAATGACATCTGAAACAGAAGCCTAAAGGAGCTGCTGTGTAAGGTATCAAGCAAAACACAGATACGTAGATATTGGACATCAGCGATGCAGTGAGTTAGATTACTCACCCAGAGGAGCAGACTTCATGCTGATCTCTGCTGTCACTCTTGAGCAAGTACCACTGATCCATATACACTTTTGACACTGAAAAGAGAGAAATCAAGAATTTAATTAACCACTCTGAAGTTTGAGGCGACATAACAGTGACATCGTATGGAAGTTTATCATCCAGTGACCCAGGATACAGGAAGCACAGCGGATGATGTACACAACAGCACTAAAAAAAAGCCAATACCACGAGATTAAAGGATGACAACTGATGTACAAAGGGGAAATGAACTTGCTTATTCCAAATAATTCCCGGTTCCCCGCAACAGTATCTCTCACTATTCCTACATCACATGGTCGGCCTGTGCCTGCCCTCCTACCCTAATTCTATGATTCTCCGCCGCCCCAGCTGTTCGCACATGTATACCACAAAACCAAGCAGGTGACTGATGCCTTGCAAGGCTTCCTTCTCACTACTGCGACCTCCAAAAACCCCAACCAAGCACCCCATGGTGTTGAAGAACGTCTAGAGATCAGAGCATGCAGGGAAGCAAAGCCAGTGGAAGTCAGAGCAGCCCGTAGCACTGAACCAACCCTCCAGCTCATTCCAAACAGCTATTCTGGAGTCTCTTTACTATGACTGGTTTGGGAAAGCAAAGATGTTCTCTGTCACTGTAATTTGACAGAAAGTTTTAGTCCTGGATACTCCCATCTACAGATTGTGGTCTAAATAAAGGTAATTCGGTGGGAGAAGCTTGACAAAATTGTTCTGGGAGAAGGTTCTGGGTAAACTTTGAATTTGAAATGCAAAAGGGAAGTCTGGGGAATAAAACTCCAGACCAGTAACAAAAAAAATTCTAAACCTAGGCAATTACATGAGCTCCCATTAGAAGAGACCTAAGAACCAGTAATTCATATATGAGTCCTCAGTGAAACACGGCTGCTAGAAGGATTGAAGCTCCAGCGTACCCCCTACCCAGGTCACTGCACCTCAATGCCAAGATGCTCCTCTCCAAACAAAATTCACACCAAGAGCAAGAACAGATCTTGCCAAATTGACAGAAGTTTCAGACAAGCGAGCAACATGACCAGCAAGCAAAGAATCAGCTCAAAAAAACAATGTTGGGCTAAAGGGACACAGACCAACTAGTTGCTGACTTGGGGCAAAGACCAACTGTAAATATCAGGAAGGCGTAAACTAGAACAGAAAGAATTCAGCCTCTGCATGACTGGGAGCTTAGCACAAAAAAAAAAAAAAAAAAAAAAGAAAAGAAAAGAAATAAGCATTTTCAGAAGCATTTTAAGACACTAGGGAAAAAAAATTACATGGAACACAAACGACCAGGACGCAGGAGTCTGTGCAAGCAGACTCTGTCACAGGACTGGGGATTCAGGCTATTGCAACAGAGCAATGATGTACTGAGCCCTGTGCAACACAGCAAAAAAACATCTGTCAGATGGAAAAAGAGACAAAATGTGGTAGGCAGGGAAAAAAAAATATTTGAGGTTTCTATAAAGGGTATTGCAGAACGTCATGTATGAAACTACAAAGCTAGGGAAAAAACGTTAATTGTGTTATTTTAAGTCTGCTTAAAGTAATACCAAGCTGAAATGGAAAACCTATAATTGGATGGAGCTTCTCCCCTTCGTGACAAATATTTGACTGCAGCTGAGCGAGGCGAGGCTCACAAACCGACAGGATCTTTGGGATTCCCACCGCCCGGGCTGCCAGGAGTGCAGAGGGGCCGGAGATGCCGAGCGCAGCAGCTATGGGATTTTGATGCTGTGCCACACCGTGCAGGGCCAGCCGGCTGCCTGCTGTCGCAGCGGGTCTGCCCTTCTTGACACCTGCTGCAGAGGCAGCCCGCAGTCCTGCCCCGATTTCCTCATCGTTCTCTCCACTGCAGAGAGCATTTCCAACGCAGGAACGTCCCGTCAGCTTCTCAGGACAAAGCTCCCTCCTGCTCCTGCCAGGTCTGTCTCCCTCTGCTGACGCTGCCTTTACGGACGGGAGAGTCTCGCTCCCCATGACTGCCGGTCTCCGACTGATTCGCTTTTCCCAGCGCGGGGCACGGGCAGCACCACAGCTATTCCCGAGCCTCTCTACCATGACTATTTTGGTAAATCAAAGATGTTCTTTGTTACTGTGGTTTGACAGAAAGTTTAGTCATTTCCTTCTCAAGAGTCAGAGTTACACATACACAGCCCACACCTCGGGCAAGCTGCACGGCCGCTCGCTGCCTAAAGAGGAAGGGAAACCTTGCATCCATTTCTCAAAAGTGAACCAATGGTCTTAGACCCTACCTTGTGAGCTGTCGCCACAAGGATTCAGTTTGTTTCAAAGGCTGTGAGGCAAGTGGTCTACACTTCCTCCCCCTCACTTCCTTCCTTCCTCAGACTCAATTTAATTTTGACTAATGAACTGCCCCAGAAATCTCAGACTCCCACTAACCCTACAGCTAAGGAAACCTCTCTTGCACACCCTCACCTCTGCAGACTGTTTTCAGAAGCAATTCTTCTAGGGTTGGCCATGACGTTCACCCACCCTAGGATCTCCCCTGGCTGAATGGGGCACAGGACGCAGAGATCCAGGGGGCTTCACCCTGTGACCCGCATGAGGATGCCAGGAAGGCTGACAGCCCCCAGGGGAAGTCTGACGCTCAGGGACACTGGGTGAAAACCGGGACTTGTTGGTCTTCTGAGAAAGGGTGGAGTTTTTCTGGTTTAGCTGGAAGGGTGGATTATCATCCAAGAACGGCAGGGAATTGCTGCTCTTACACCACGCATGATAAATGTACCACGAAGCCCCAGTCAGAGGGCACACAGGCATGCAGGTGTCTGGGGGATGGGCGTTCTCCAGCCCCAACAGCAAGAGCTAAGCTCTCCACAGAGTCCAATCTAAGTTCAACCTCAGTATCAAAAAAACAACCTCCCAGAAAGCCACACTCATAATCAAGAGCTATTTAGGAATGATAATTTAAGAAGGGCAGGACTAGGCAAATCAGGTGAGATAAAAGTTAGCTGGGTTTTTTGCCTTCACACAGAGAACATTGCAAAATACAGATGTCCTGGAGGAACCTTTCCAGTATCCCCAGGGAAAAAAAAAATACTGCAAGACAAACACAAAGAAAGACAAAAGAAAAGAGAGGTGCACGACATGAAATTTTTTGTCCTTTCTAGACTGTACGCTCTTAACCAGGAAGAAAACACAAATCCTAATCCTACAATCTTGCATGTTCAGCAACAGTATATGACCTTGCCAATCAAAGGCTTTCTACTATAGCCACCTATTTCTTTTTCAAATTCAAGAAGCACGACTGCATGCAATTAGACGCTGTATGAATTTAAACATGCCTAAAGACCTGAAATATCCACAAGTTGCACTGTGTTTAGGGGTACGGCTTAACAGGAAAGCTGCAGCACTATTTCTTTGCCTTGTGCCTACTAGAAGCTTTGTTTCAGGAACATTTTTGGAAGAATGCAAGAGTACATCAAGCAAATAATCTGGTTTATGTCCGTTCTTTACTAAACAAAGATCTGCTTTACCTAATTGTTTCTGATTAAGAAGGCCTTTGAGTTACAAGATCTGAAAAAGTCCCTTCTCTCTACTAAAAGCTAAAAGATGACTCTTTAACACAGGACCCAAGCACTCACAGCCCAATTCAAATTATCCCTCCTTCCCACACACTGGCTTCATTCTGCATGTCTGCGTTTCAATTAAAAAGCTACTATGACATTCTTCTTACATTTTTAAAAGAAAATGGGGTGATACATTCCACAGGCAACAGGACTCAAAGAAGTTTAACCATCTCCTACCACCCCCTCCGACCCCAAGGCACTCCACGAGCTACACACCAGCTTCCTGCGCACACACACATGCTCGCAGCGAATGCGAGGGCCAGCCCTGCTTGATTACCAGTTTCATAACTGGACCATTCACACCTTGAAACTGGAGGGCAAGTCATCCGGGCAATGGACTTGGGACTGTGAGCACCAAGAAATCGCACGGGCAGCAGGGACCTGGGCGGGAGGGCTGCGGCTGCTGAGGACAGCGTCGGCGGGCCAGCAAAGCTCAGCCTGCCGCAGGGAACAGCACAGAAGAAGGTGGCCACGGTTCCCCAGACAGAGAGCGTTTCTTGAAATCCACGGTGAAGGCTGAGGCACGCCGCCGCCTTACAATGGAAGCGGATGCTGCCTGTAAAACAGACAGCTCGGAGCAGGCACGGCTGCCTCTCCAGGAGACATCTGACAGCAGCCCGTGCTTCCCTGGCGGTCAGCAGCTCCACGCACACCCTGACCTCTTCTCCCTTTCAGAGCGGGGTTGCAAAAGCCTCTGCTCTCTCAAAGTAGCATTGCTTGGATCTCTTCTAACAGCCACCCCTTTGCGCAGCTTGGCTGCCAGGAGAAGAGGTGGCAAGAAGCCTCCTCTGCCTGCCCCTTGCCTGCCACACAGACCCCTCAGGGCAACAAAGCAGGAGGGAGTGCTCAGCTTCTTCCAGGCACCCTCCACCTCCTCCCGAAAGCCCAGGGCACTGGCAGGAGCTCGGCTGAGCCGCGGCTTCACGCGGGTGCAGACGGAGGCTCCCACGCAGACAGAGCTCCTTGTCGAGGCACGCACAGGCATTTCAGCGATCTCGTTATTCTGCTTCCCTCTGATCTATAGAAATCATAAGTTACTTTTGCAGAACTTGGCCACACGCTTTCAGCCTTTCCAATAGTAACGCCTAGCTCGTCCTGGGCATTGCAAAGCATCTTCCCCCCTCTCCTTCTCTTTTAAAAAAAAGCTTACACTGAGAAGATTCTTGCTCGAGAAGCATATTTGATGCTTATGAACTCTAGCTTTAGTCTGTGTTAATAGACCATTTTTCCTTTTAATTTTTTTTTCCTCTTTAAGGAATGAATCAATAGCTACTAGATAGAACCTGACTCAAAAATTTATGAAGGAAAGCTAATAACATGCACTTTTCCAAGGAAGTCACCGATGCAAGCTGCTCATGTCCTGTTATCATGCCTTGGAAGGTGGGCAGAGGATTTAAAGCCAAGAAGCAAAGCAATAAAGAAACACTAACAGTTTGAATGATTTGGGGACCTAATGATTTTCCGTGGAAAAAGTCATTGATGCATGTCTTTTATTTTGGTGTGCTAATGGTACAATTTCTTGTAAAAGGCCTTTGGGCAAAGGCTGGTTTGAACCTGAATGGAAGTCACCAGGGCTGCAGCTTGAATAATTTCCCCATGTTTGTATACATCACCTGTCCACACCAAGCACCACCCACCAACACACAATCTCTCTCACCTTGAAATCACCCTGTCCCTGGATACACTTATCAGCTGCTGCAGACCAGGTAACAGATCTCTTATTTATGATGGGACAGGCTAGCTGCACTTAGAGAAATACGTGAAACACAGATGCTTTAGCCCTTATCTCTATTTTTGGTTCCCAGAGGGCTGCACGCCTTTTGACACAGACAAAAACCACACAGAATCCACATTAACAAAGCAGTCCAGTTTGGGGTATTACTACACCCACAGCTGAAACCCGAGACAGTACTTCTTCATCCTGCAAGTGCCAGCCTTGAGCTTAACAAACCAGTTTTGATCCAAAACCAGGGGAGTCTGGCATACACAGAAACCCCAAGTGAAAACTACAGGGACCTGAGCAAAACTAACCACATCACTAACTCCAGTGACCCAAGCAGCTGATATCTCATACAACAACATTTCCTACCACAAAACAGTACACTTGAACAACGTACAAGCACAAAATGTCACTGAATCAACATACCAGCATCGGAGGATACAGACAACACAGCTATTTGCCACAGCAAAGAAACACTTTCCGGAAGCATAATAAAATATTATAAATAATCTCCTGAGTCAGAGAAGAATAACACCAGACAGACCATTTAATGAAGTACTTTTAAGACCAGCAGCAAGAACAAACTGCAGAAGGTTTAACTAAAAGCTTTCAAATCACTGACTTCTAAGATTTTAAGTGAAACTACACGTGATTTATGCAAGGAAAAAATTTATGACTAATCTATGACTAATTTTGTATTAATCACTGGGTCCACCTCTGAACTGGAGCGCCACTCCACGTGGTTTCTGTCAGCTAGTGCTTCATTTTAATTCTACAAGCCAAAACAACAGGTTATATGCACTTTATCGCCTGTGAAAATGCATACCTCCATTGACAGAAGATGTAGAGGTGACTGGAAGACATGGAAGATTATTTTGTGAACTTAGTTGAAGACCTCATGCCCTCAGCACCCAACTTATGGAAGCAGTATGATAAGAAGTCTGTGCAATCAGATATGAGAGAATTCAATCTCCTGGAAGACATCTTCCATAGCACAAATTTGGTACCACCAAATACTGGTCTTGCCAGTATGCTGTCTCTTCCATAGTTACATCAGCTTTGCTGACACCAAGGTGCCTAAAGCCATCGATCACACAGCAACCCAGAGCACAGGGTGGACAGCCGTCTTCAGGCATCACTTCCATCCTTGTGTAAATACCAATCACCAGCTGGTGTCTCAAGCAGCCATCGTTATGGAAGCCAAGAGCCTGCAAGAATTTCATTAGAGGAGACTGCTTTTTAAGGGTAAGATAACCACAAAAGGCTGTAACACTGCTAGCACTAAACTATCACAAGAAGATTAACAAAGTGCTTTCTCTCTTACAGGCAGCAGTTTGGTCTTACTCTTCTACACATGCAGGAGACAAGAAAAGCCTCCATGTGCCTCTTGGTTGGAGGTTTATGGAACATCTTCAACCTTGGCATGCTCCATCAAATGCAAAAGGTGCTGCTCTGTCAGTGTTGTTCCTCTTCTTAATCTGACTGGTGTTGCCACACACCGGTTTCTGTCATCCTTCCCATCTCTACTGGAAATAAGCACAAGACATTCCTTAACAAAAAGGAATCGGGCTCACACATAAGGTTTGCCATAGCATTTTCCAGGAAGTTGCCCGCCCTTCAATTATCCTGAATTGTTATGGGCATCCTTCACTTTGAAGTTCAGTCACAGCAATACTCTGCCATTCCTAGAAGGAACCGAAATAGCTCCAACACCACAAACGTGTAAAATCCTGTTAGTGAGGCACACACATCCAAACTCTGTGTTTCCAGAGCTGAGCAGTGAGGTGGAAGCTATGCACACAGCAAAAATCAACAGCAATTATCAGGCAAATGAACAAAATAACATCCTTTGTTGTTGTAAGAAGAGGCAGCCAAAAGAGTTGAGTAAAAAAACATAGAAATTAGGATCAACATACCTAGATACTTTGTCAGCTTCACAAATAAGTTTTGTACATTTCTTTTGCTATTTCTCCATGCAGACACTTCAGTTGTTTCAGCCCTTTTAAGCTGGTTATGTGCTAATATACATGCACACAACAGCATTCAGCTGTCATGTTTTCATACACACTGCAAATAATCCTGAAAATACCATTTCTACTAATCACTTTGTTCTACAGAGTTTTAAAGCACATGATTGCAGAATAAAACCCTCACCACATATTTTTGGCTGGATTCTAAAGGAAACTAAGTTTATGTGGTAGTGTTACTTGTCAGTCCTCACCCTATTACATTTTTAACTCACTAGTCAATTTTGACCACATCTGGCAGAAGGCGAAGATATCCGAATAGGTGTCACATTCTTACATTTTTGGGAGAAATTATTATGTAGGTAGAGGAGACACATCCAAGTCAGCCTCACACGGAGTCAAACTCTGCTGCAAGAACTCAACAATTCCCTGCTTTGTTTGGCCTAGCAGCCGCTCTGTCAGCATCTGCACGTGGGCATCCAGTACACACATTGACTCCTGTGTGGCCAACATGAGAGACACTGGAGAGAAACCACAGGCCAAGCCAAACGGGAGGGAAAAGATCACTTGGAGGTAAGGGACAGCAAAAGTGAAGAGGTCCAAAGAGAAGGATCACAGGTCACAGTGGACAGAAGGTCCACTCACACAGGGGAAACAAAATTGTGAAGAACTAGGTTTTGTCAACTCTGCTACCTGAGGGATAGTCGGTGGCAGCTTTTTGCCATCTCCATACCTACAGGCACAATAATGTCCTCACCCTGCCGTCCTTCCATCCCCTGGAGCGCTCACAACACACCATTCTGTCATCACGTCCTGGGCCAGCTGTTTACAAGCCGAGTTTCATCTTCAGACACCCACAGATAATGCTGAATGTTACTGGGTCCACAAATGGACCATCCCTTCAAGCTGGTAGACGGGACAGGAGCAGTGCAGCAACCAAGTTCATGCCTGGGAAAGAGTTGGGGCAGACTAGATCCACCTCAACCCACCTGCGTCACAGCCACAACAAAAAGCAAGATCCCTCCCCAGAACTGTCACCTACGAATGCATCCACCTTCCTCTTCATGCCAGGAGAGGAGAAATGCACACTGCATCCCACGAAGCTCTTGCTAGGGAATGGAAGCAACCCAGCGGCGCTACCAAAAGATGACTGAACAATACTGTCTGCAAGGAGTACAAAGGGAACAAAAGCTTACAGGCCAAATCAAGATCACTTGCACCCTACGTGGGTTGTTTTAGCCCAAGGAGCTCTCAGCATCATAAACCTGGACAGCTATTAGGGGATGAAAAGGACCATCAAATTATCCCTACTTCAGAAGAAGAGGAGGGCTGAGGGCCAGAAACAAGCAGTGACTGCCTTGAGAGGTGCCAAGCAGCCAGGATGGGCAAGAGGAGCACACTGCAGAGCCAGCATGGACATCCATCCCCAGCCAGGGCTGAGCAACGCCGGGGCAAGTCCCACAGCCACCAGTGGCAAGCGAGGCTCATGCCGCTCCTTCTCTGCGCTTAGCAGCTAGTGGATAGATAGCAGGAGGTTTTATTTGTCTTAGTTCTTAGAAGCGAATGCTTCTGCACCATGAAAACAGAATGCAAACATCTCCTCCCCACATCCCCACAAGCCTTTGTGGTTTAGTTTGATTTTATTCAAGAATCTTCTTTATAACCAACTTATTACGGCACCTTAAGGAGTAAGTAAGGATGCTGCTACTAGCACTAAATACCCTTTCGCTAACAATTACAGGGCTCTATTCTCAGAGGGAAAACTTCATCAGCTTTCAGTCTCTCTCCTTCTTTGAAGAGGTCAGTGTCTCGCAACAACAGAAAGAACATTTCTTCTCTCAGGAAAAACACCAAGGACGCAGTTCAAGACACAGCAGAGATGTAGGCAGAGCACAATACTCATGGGATAAACAATAAGATGCCAAATCCTTCTTCCCTTCTAGACCATGACTTCAAGTTCAGGCCAATTACACAACAATTTAAAAAGTCACCACCAATGGCTTCCCCTCAAGCTCTCCACGGTCTTACTATGCAAACCACGTTTGCAACGGCAGCCCACTTGTCAGAGGATACTTTATCCAGCCCGCAGACTGCGACCACAGCCAGCAGGCTCTGCAGGAAGCCGGGCTGGACAGCCACAGCAGCCTCAACTGCTCTGCAAACACCCTGGGTCAAGAGCAACACGGGTCCTGAGGGCACCAAGGAGGAGACGCCAGTCCTGTCAGGAGCACCGGGTCTGTCCTGTGATAAGACGGTCTCTCTCCAGCTGCAGTAGTCTGGCTCCTCTTATTAACAGCAGGGTGCTGGCATCTACAGCCCAGGGCTCTGAGCCGAGCACTGCAGCGTGTCAACTGCAAGGTGGTGAGGCTTACGGACTAGAGCTTCAAAACACTGGGGCTGGTATCCAACAGAAGGATAATAAAGGTATTCAACAAGAAGTGTAAACCTTAAATCACAATCAATTACGACCAACAAACGCATTGTAGCAGAGCCTGGAACAGATCTGAGTGGGGACAGCTGACCCCAGAAAGCCACATCTTCACCTACGAGCCTTCCACTCAACTTGGTCCTGTTCTCTCTCTCCTACTTCATGCACCCACCTTTCACTCTCCTGGAAGCAGCAGCAGCCCTAACTACCATAGCAGCCAAGCAGAAACTAGTTCAGTGAAAGCTAGTTTCATGTTTCACATGAAATATGAATAAATAAATATTTCACATTTAATTGGTTGGTTTGTTTTGTGGAAGGGAGGTTGCTTGGTTTGGTTTGTTGAAAGAAGGTTTGTTTTTTTAAGCAAAGAGGCAAACTTTGCTTAGACTCCAAAACGAAAGCTAGATGTGAAAGTACTACCTACAAGATGCTGGGGGCAAACAAGTGCACCATTAAGTATGTGTTGGGTTGTATCTTTATTTAGAAATCACCTAATAACCCTCTTTCCCACAGGGCACAGTTAATATTAGAAGCCACATACATGTTACAGAAGGCTGTCTCTATTAAACATTCTATACAAAGATGTTCTTAGAATCCAGTAATTTAGCAAAACAGATTTTTTCAACTGCTGTGTAAAATTTGGGCCACAGCAAAAAGACTTTAATGTCACTTAATCTGATTATTTTCCACCACCTAAACTGCGGAAAGGACCTTCTTCGGGCGCATATTCTGAGAGGTGCTGGCGCACAGGGAGACGCCATCCCCTGCACAGCAAGGCTGGGCAAAACCTCAGCCTGGCACTGAAGACCGCAGAGCCCGTCCCCTCGAGCCATGCCTAGGACAACACCTTGCTGTCCCGTGGAGGAGATGATGGAAGCTATGGAGATGGGAGAAGCAGGCAAGGTCTTTTCAGAGAAAGTCGCCATCACATCTCTCACCTTCCGCAATCCAACCCACCCCCGTTACCGTACGTGGTGATTTGCTCTGAACAGAGCCCCCTCCACAGACAGTATGAGAGAGTGCCTCAGTGATGGTCAGGATACAGAGAAAAGGTTTCAGGTGGCTGCATGTTTCTGCCTCCGCTCCTTTTATCCTGAAATATCCACTAAGAATCCTACTAATTTGTGGAGGGGCAAAAACAGCCTCCCATACTTGGCCAAATAGGAAAATAAATACAGCTCCTGCTTTATCCACAGGGCAAGTCATCACTCGCAAAAACATCGGGTTTTATGGGGTACAGGACAAAGGAAGACCGAAGAATACAGGTAAGTTGTTCTGAATTTGTATCCCATTACTTTTCAGCAGGTGCCGTAAGTGCTTTTGTGATCGTAAGCAGTCAGTCGTTAAGACTTTCATTAGGAACACGAGTACTGTCCCCAAAAGAGTCAAAATAAACTTTGATTGCCACAAAACCCCCTAGCTACTGAGTTCCAACACAACTTAAACTCCCCATTCATTCCTCACTAACTATCTTGTGTACTCCTCAGGTACGCAGCACGTCTCTAACCCCAGCAACGACAAGGTCTAGCAGACATCAAACCTGCAGAGTCCTGAATTTAAAAGAGGATGCAAGTCAAGAGAAGCATCAGGCAGGACTACATAAATGCAATGCTCTACAGAGGGTGATCTAGACGAACCAGAAGAACATGAGAAATGAAGTGCAGAGAAGAGAAGGACAGATTGGGAAGATCTGTATGAGCCGTGCGTGCAGCACTGAACAGCTTGCCACACGGAGAAGTCAGCTAGATCTCTTTTGGAGAGAAACGCGTCTCAAGCACAGGGCTGCCAACACGCTACATCACATTCTTTTTTAATTCAGGACTTTTTTCCCCCTTCTTTATGCAAGCTGGGGACCCGCAGGCTGAGAGATCACCTGCTGCAAGATGAGATTGCTAAAACAGCTTACCACAGGTCCTGCTGGGCTCATCAAACCACAGTGACCCTCACATACACAGCAGCGATGCAGCTGGTTCTGATTGCATCACCGATTCTTACTTATCAGGGCACTTAGAATCCTTATATAGCCTAATCTGCCAAGAAGTAATCACTCTCCTCTTCCTCTGGTAATTCAAATGCGACAGAGCTGTAAAGTGATTTCAATTGCTGTTTATTCCATGGCTCTCCTTCCCTAAAGTTTCTTTCAGATGTTCTGTATGAAGCCAGATATGTTGGGTCATTAGAAAACATCTCAGAGAAACCCAATGTTTCATCAAGTTTCATGTGGAAAAGATGAGTAATTTAGGAAGCTTTACATCTTTGAGTTCACTTGACATTTCTTGCCAAAAGAAATCCATGAACTTCCTTCCCTAAAAGAAAAAAAAAAAATCCAGAGAGTGCTGAAGAACTCAACTCTCCACTCCGAGCAGGGTAAATGGAGCTTATCCAATGCTCAGAAAGAGTTGCATCTGTGTAAAACAGGTGCAGGAAAGGACAGCATGACAGACGCCCATACCACATGCAGCAGAAGAGTGATGCAGATCTCAGTCTGCCCCGGCTGGCTTCGCCCGCGGAGTCGCAGCAGTTCTGTCTGGTAATTACACTGCAGTGTGGTCTGGCAAGCCCCAGGCTTCTGGCTTCAGGTTCGGGGCTCTGCTGCCAACTCACGCCGGGGCTCCAGCACAACTCTTTACCGTATTGTTCCAGGCTGCCCTCAAGGAAAGCACGGAAAGACAGCCTAAACCCAGGGCTTTTACTCTACGCTAAGACTATGGTCCTGTGCATGCAATCCAAACTTTACAGCCCAATCTGTCTCACTATGGCTTTTTCAACATTTTGTTGGGTAGTAAATATGCTGAATGCCAAAAAGGTCATGTCCTGGGTTTGGCCAGGACAGGGTTAATTTTCACCGGACTCCAGGAAGGGGCACAGCCGGGGGGTGGGGGCTGACCCCATCTGGCCAAACAGAGCCCGGTATTCCATACCATGTGCCGTCAGGCTGGGTTCCGGTGGGGGGGCGGCGCGGCGGGAACTCACTCGCGGCTTGGGGGGGCGCGGCGCCGGTGCTGTTCGGGAGAGCGGCTCTCTGGGTCGTGCGGTTCATTGTTGTGTTTTCTCCTTATCTGTACCGTTGTTGTTCCTGTTCGCTCTGTTTGCTGTTCTGTTAAACTGCCCTTATCCCGACCCACCAGTTTCTGCCTCTTTCTTTCCATTCTCCTCTGCACCGCGGCGGGGGGAGGGGCGGCCGCGTGGCGCTTTTTGTTGCCGGCGGCAGCCGAAACCAGAACAGGTCACTCTGCCAAAATAATCACTGTCCTGCACCAACTACCACTCCCTATAAGAGAGTCTAAAATAGAGAATACAGATTTGTACCCAGCCTTCCCTGTAACTCAAAAGTGTTCACAACAGATTATTTTGCTTCTGGTTGAGTGCCAGTCCTTGCCGAGTCCTCAGAATTTCTGCTGAAAATCACTGGCTTGCCGCAGCTTATGACACACAAACCTCACTGCTTTGGCTGTTTAAAACCATCCACCCCAAGCAAAGGAACAGGCTGTAGTTACAAACTCTGAACAGCGAAAAAGGTACTATGTAAGACAAAAGGGAGAAAATTGTTTTTAAAGAGTAGAACAATTCAGACAGTCAGTATTTGCAAAGACCTTCTGGTACGTACCTCTATGCTTCTGCATTTCCAAACAGCCCTTCCATAGTGCAGTGAATTTTGTGTAATTACCAGCTAGGTACAGAGAAACTTAATTGCACAATTAAGGTTTTGACTTCCTATGCGAGGGCTCTACTCCTTTTAATTAAAATTGCACATTGTAATGTTGTTAAGACTATGCACATCCATACCATGAAGTCAGCTCTAATAAATGCACAGGTTATCTTTAAGCCTCCATACAAGGTGCTGATACAGAGTCAAAAATGAGCTTTGCTAGTACAGAAGAAAACTGACAAATACACGAGGGTCCAGGAAAGGGTTTCGAAGACTAACTTCGCATAATCCATCCCCAGTGTCTTTTCAAAGCGCCATTAGTTGTCTCCTCAACTCCTTGTGTTCTTAGAGCGCTTCACAATGTTTTCTATCGGATTTGCAGCAGACTGAGGATTGCGGTTGGGATTTCCCATCTGGCAACCGTGCAAACCAAAGCCAAAGAGAAGCAAGACCCAACGGTGCTGGTCAAGGAAGTGAGAGCGTGCTGAACAAGCTCAACAGGAGAGTCTGCTAACCCAGCCTACCACCGAGTCTGAACATAAAGGAGCCGGTTTTGATTCAAAGGGCATTTTTTACAGGGTTACAGCACTGACTTAATTGAGCACCACCTAAACATCCATTTCCTTGAGCCAAAGCTGGTTTAGCCCCAGAGAGCCATGTTCTGATGCTCATACTTGCACATCATGAAAGCAGTTTTCTGAGTCCTTTCATGTCAGACACAGATCCTTTATAGTCGGAGTCATGAAGATGCAGTCTAGGAACAAACCCCAGGTAGAACAATTCAGACGTACATGTACCCACAAATTCCAGAGCTGGAGCTGTTTGCTCCCTCAAGCAGCTGCAGTTAGCCCTGGGATGGTCCAAACGGGCAGGGTGGGGTGGGAAAGGGGGGCCGTGCCAGTGGGAAGAGCGAAAGAAGAGAGAACGGCCCCACGGCCACCTGAAAGCCAACCCAAGGAGGTCATCTCTAACCTGGGCTGGAGGGAGAGGCTCTCCCTGTCGCACAGTCGTCCCATGCACCGGCCTGTCCAGCTGGGGAGGGAGAAGGGCTGCACGGCAGGCAGGCACAGCTAGAAAGATTGCTCTGGGACAGACGGGGCAGCAGGCAGGTCTGCCACAACCCCTCAACAGTCATCCCTCCGGCTCTGCTCTGTCTAAATTCAATGGGACTGATCATCCGGGCCAGTGCCTATGCCAATGCAAACCTAATGCGTCATTACCCCAAGCAGCATTACGGCTGCACAGGCTGGGAACTGATCTGGACAAAGTGTGGGGCTTTCTGGAAAGCAGAGCCAGGAAAACGACAAATAAAGGCCCATACAATTTGTCTCGCTGGTCCTTCCAGTAATCATTTCATTACATCACTATTTTCCTAACTAATAAAGGTCAAACTATAATTTTTGTTATTTCAGATTTATAGTTTCTCTCTAATGAAAGGTATTCTTACGCCAGGAAGAAGCAAAGAGGAGATTTACTTGCCCTACAGATACTGTAGCAAACTCAGTTCAGAAAGACAAAAAAGAAACCATTGTTTCCCCAGTCTTTTTAAAAAGGGAGAAAACAGTGAACAAGAAGCCAAGACTATTAGCAGACAGAAGGAAAAAAAAAAAAAAACTAAAGAAAAAGAGCAACAACCGCCTTTATTCCCAAGAGGTCCTTCTAAATGAGACTCCAAATGATGCAGCTGTACTCCCTGTGACCTGCAGTGTTCGGTTTGGGAACAGGGCGAAGGCCACCACCCTGCAACAGCTTGGTACACCCACACTGCGCCCGCAGAGCACCTGACTCCGAAATGCATCACCCTGGGCCAGAGGGGTGAGCTGAAAGGCACTGTGAGCGCAGGAGGGCAGGACTGCCGGTCTTCGGAGCAGTCCTGCAAGCGCACCTGCTCATGCTCGTATGCGGCAGCAGGCTTCTCTCAGGACGCCTTCGGAGCAGAGTCTGCAGCAGCAACGGGAGGCAGAAAAGCTCTTTAACCACACACAGTTAAGAGAACACCAACCAGATAACACACACTGCTGTCCTTGCTCCTAGCTCCAGGTGAGCTGGGTATTTGTAACAGTGATATTACCAAGTAGTAAATTCAGCTCATGATGAATCACAGTATATGAGCACGCTTCTTGCTACCAAAAGCATTTGGGAGCGATACAAGCAGCTTTCCACACAATACTTTCCACAATGCACACGCAGCCTGAGGAACATCCTTGATGTATTATTGACAGGCAGCCACTTCTGAGGCGAGATGGACTTTGAACAGCATTGCAGCAGGAGGGTAGGGTACAGGAAAGAAAACAACAGAACAAGAATGCTAAACTACTGCAGGACTTAGATAAACGGACTGATTAGCAGAGACTTTGTCTACATTAAAAAACTAACTCAAGCGTTGCCCCTAACTTGACCTCCCATCTTCATCTTTAATTGGAGCACAGCACTTTTAACTTGAGTTGGCGGGAGACATAGGCAAAATGTTCTATAAAGCACATTTAAGCAACACCTGAACACCAGTGCAAGCAGGCAACTCAGGAGTCCCTAAGCCCTCCAAGTTTTCCCCACTATCTTCCCTCTGCCATGCACACAGGTGCACAGGAACAACACCCTAGTACCCTGTGGACAAATTCAGAAAGCAACTGAACTTTCTTTAGACACATATTTTATATATAAATACTTCAATAGATTATACATATATTTATGTTTAAAGCTTAGTGCTATATATAAATACAGCAGAGCACGCGGACCCCTTGACACTCTGTAAGCACAGGTACTGCTACCCAGAGCAGTATCCTTCTTTCAAAGGATGCCCAAGATCGCTTGAGCTCAACTCATTTGAGAGGGGTCAGCTCCATGAGGATACACAGCTGCGACCGCCTCTCCCCACAAGCTCTTCTCTTCAGGGGAGGGGTGGCGAGAGCCTCATTCCGTATTGCAGGCACAAGCCCTTCCATCGCTAGCGGGCGCCGGTATCAAGCTTAATATTTATGGGCAAGACCGCTATGGGCTTAACTCTGTTCTGAAGGACGTCAGCAGGCAGAAGGGAGGTGAAGCTGCTGGTGCTGTGGAAGAGCAGGGGGAGGTAACAGTTATGCTTTCCTAGAGCAAGCAGGCATTGCACCCCGACTGGGGACCCTTGCACTGGAAACCAGTCAGAGCCCAAATAGTAGCCTTTATGCTCACAGAAAGACCGATGAATCTTGACTGTTCACAAGCTGTATGCAATACAGTTTTAAACTCATTTCCCCATTGTATTTTAAAAATTCTTCCCTCTCCTGTCACCCTGAGAAGATATTAAATGAATGCCTTCTCCATTCTTGCTTTGACTGTTTTTGATTACTCAGCTCCCCACCAACTGAATGCTTCCTTCAAAATTGACAAATTTTAATGTATTGGTTTACTTATGCATATTTTTAATACCTCCTCCCTGCACATCACGCCACTGGAAACCTTTAAGTATTGCATATGCACAGATATGTAAATTTTTCTTTTATGTGGATTAAGTGTCTGCATCCAGCTTGTCTCTTCTACAGGAAATTAAATTAACATAAAGTATCTTTTAATAATCATAAGAGCTCTCCAACTATTCAATTTGCAAAAAGACAGACCAGCATTCTGCATTACAGTAGGTGCTTTATCCAGGGTTTTGATGGAAGATCTTGTTCAAAGCCCTGTCCAGAAATTTAACACCTCCCTGCACTATTCCAGCAACGCAGTCAATGAACAGAAAACAATGACAAGAGTACAGTGAAGCAATCGCTCGCCCCATTTGTAAGCTAAGTTGCTTCACAGTCTTCAAATCTGGAAGTCTCTGGGTATCAACTAACGTAATCCAGCTGAGCTGCAGCCAGCATCAACTCCATGAAGGCAAGTTAATACTGATCTGCTTTCTTCTGTTTTCCTAAAACGAAGCCAGCTCTGCGGAGCTGCAGGCCTTAGCCCTGCAAAGGAGTCTGGTGGTTCCACTCCCAAAACCTGCACGAGGTCTTGGCAGAGACTCCCCAGTGCGGGTCACCTCAGAGGATAACACACAAGAGGGATGAGGAGAAGAGACGCAGAGGAAGACAGACAGCATCCAGGTAGGGAGAGGACTCCAAACAACAAAGCAGCTCAGGGACGAAGGCTGCCACACGCATGTGAGGAGTTGCCCATACCAAATACACAAAACACAGCCAGAAGCGGCAGCCCAAACCACAGCAAAGCCCTCGCGTCGACACGCTGACCTCTCCACGCGCTGCTTGATTGCCCATGTCTGCCCAGAAAGCATCGCTCCAGCTCAGCCACACAGGCTGCAAGGGCTCTGCACACCATGCAGCTGGGCAGCCAAGCTCAGAGGAGCTCGGGATCCAACAGCAGGAAGACAGACAAAAGGCCTGATGGCAGGAAAGCAGTGAAAACAAGGGAGGCAACACAACCCAGCCTCAGAGCGAAGGAGTGGTGGAGGCAGAAACAGAGCTCCGTCCAGCCCCGTCCACCCAGCAGCAGCTCCGGCATGAGCCCAACTAGCTTTTGTGCAAATGCTGAGACATGGAGCGTATTCCAAAAAACTGTTCCTGACGGGAGAAAAAGATAAAAAAAAAAGATGCATCAAGTAAGACTTTTGGGACAGCTACTTTCGCTCCCATTTTCATGGGCTTTAGCCTATTTTTAGTAAGCCGTATTTGCAGATGCCGAAGTAACATCTCTCCCCCTCTGCACATACACAGCCAGACACGAATCTTCGCAGCCTGACAGGTGGCATCTGCATTCAGCTTCACAGACGTGAATTACAACAGGAAGGCTGAGAGGAAGCCTCTTCTCTAGAAATCCAAACACAAGTAGTTAATATGCTCCAAGTGTCCAGTATGCAGCCCATGGGAAGGAAGGACCCACAAGCACAGCATTAGGAAGTTCCTTCCTCACCACCAGCAGTATTTCCTCCATCTTTCATTCCTAAGCAGTATGCCTGAAAAAAAAAACCAAACCACATGTGCAATTCAAACACTGTAATACAGAATTGCTCCTTTTCTCCAATACAGGTGGTATTAGCGCACAGGATCACAGCTAAGAGTCAGCGTTTTACTGCCTCTCCTTGGCCACCACAGCTCTGCAGAAAGGCTGCAAGCGTCCACCAGATCAACATGACCTCTGTGCAGGTAGGAGAGGCAGCCGGACCGTGCGGGCGCTGCTTTGCGACGGAGGAATGCTGCTGTGCTCCCGCGCTGACCTGTGGTTTGGAATGCCTACGTGGCATCCGTCCCTTCCCACTCCCAGCCCTGCGAGTAGCAAGTGGCGTTGCAAACCTTCCAGAGCATCACAGTGCTCTGACTGTCCAAGCCCAGCATCAACCAGACCGTAAAATTACACCGGTCCATCTCCTGCCTCCACTGATCTGACACTGGCACACCTTCCAGAGCACGCACATTTTGGCATGCTTTTTGTTCCTCACAAGGCCCAGAACCCTCACTGGGAGAAATCTGCTTACTCCGAGGATACAAACCAGCAAAACCCCCTGCCCCCAGGGGCCGACTCCAACTCCATCCAGGGAAAAACACCCCGGCCCCCAAGGCTATCCTTAATGCCATCACTGCTGAGCTGGCACCATACCCTCACCCCAGTGCTGGGAAGAGGGGACGAGGGCCAGAGCCAGCGCTAGAAGCAGATTCTTCTGCTCTCGTGGAAAGTGCCAAGCTCCCCACCGACAGTTTGGCCACCAACCAACTTCCAGCATTCCCCGACCCCCGCGAGAGGCTCTGCAGCAAGAACATGGCTGATGCCCATCCACTCGAAGGCTGCCCCAACCACTGTTTTCCCCTGGTTTCCAGATCCCTGCCACACGCTCCATTGCTGCGGGGCACGAGGAGGAAGCAGGTACACCAGAACAGCATGCAAAATCCTATCACGTGGCGAACCAGCTTCAGTTTGGCCCATGTTAGCAGGGTGCACAAACTGACCTCTCCCTCCTCCCTAGGAAGGAGCGCGCTGGGTCCACAACCACAGATTCACCCTCAGCAGGCCCATGTTTAGCTACTTTACTTGATCTCCAGCACCCCTCTGCCTCCCTACATCCACAGTCCTCTCATAAATCTGCCTCATTTCTTGCAAACGCCTACACAGCGAACTTGGTGTACTGGCTTGTCTCAAAACTTCGTCAAGCCTCATACAGGCACAGCCAACTTTTTGAGGAGGATTCACTTTTCATTCTTCATAGTCTCAAAGCTGTAGAACACGTTGAGTCTGAGCTGTAACCTCCTGTTTATCACAGAACGCGTAACATAGTTTAATTTGGATTAATTTCACGTATGGTTTCTATCAGACCCCAGAGAACCTCTGGCTGCCCTCGCACTTCTGTATAAACATCGACCAGATCCAGGCATGAGGCTCTAGATATGGGAAGCAAAGTCTCTGCCTCAAAGCTTTACAGGGCAAGCTAGACAAGAAGGATTAAAGAAAGGACCCCACATCAATCATGTCCCTCTCAATGTCCCGCAAGCCTGTGGGACACTGCGCGCTGCGGCGCAGAGGACAGGGATGTGTGCTTAGACGACGGACCCCGCTGCAGGCTGTGCAAGGAGCATGTCCTCCGGCAGGGCCCATGGAGGTCCTTGAGGGTCACACATGCTTTGGCCGCCAAGGCCACTCTTCCTCTCCACCGCCCTCACAGTGGCCAACGGGACTGGGGATGCTGGGCCCAGCCAGGCAGTGGCACGGTGATGCAGGCCTGCGAAACAGACAGCTGCCATGCCAGGGATTGCAGCCAGCTAGCTGAGTGCACCCAACCCAAAGCTTCACAGGCTAGAAGGGTCATCTTTTGTTACATTCATGGCAAGTGACAGTATTTTGGAGTGTGTTGTTGTTGTTGTATCCTTGACCCTGTGATTTCTACCTCATGGAGCCCACAGGGACGCCTGTTCCGCCCCAGTTGGCTCTGGAGGAGCTCCCACCACCCCACAAGCCCACCTTCACCTCCAGCAGCCCAGCCCAGCCCGCCCCAGGCCCTCTCTGGAGCCGGTTTCCTTGCCTAACATCTCACCCAGACAAAGGGGACAGCAGCGAAGGCATCTTCACTGGGGCCATCACTGGGTCTCCATCCCTGCTAATCTCTCTCCTTCCAGAAAAACATGCCAAGTCGGACAACACAAAGCTGAGGTCTCACTAAAAGCAAAAGCAGGACTTTCATTGCCTCTAGCAGCTATTTCATCCACCACATTGTGCTTTCTCACTCTGCTTACAGCAATTAACATCTTGCCCACAAACGGCCCAATGTCTTCATGCAAAAGGGACAGCAAATGCAGTGCAGCTTGGAGGAAAGGCGGTGGGGTCCCATTTCTTCCTTTTAACACAGAAAAACAGAGACAGCCCCCCTGTTTTGCTCCTAAATGTACACTCTGTGAGAGCTGCACGAACACAGCTGGATCTAAGGACGGGAAATGTTGTTCCTCACCACATGCAACAGTAGAGCCAGACCCTAATTGCCGCAGCCATAGAAAGGTGATACAGCACATTCAGTAAGAAGAGGAATTAACTGTAATAAATCACAGCCAAATTCCAGCTTAGCATCCGCAGTCTGGCTGGATACACTGTCCTAAACGACCAGGCAGCCAGTCCTAAGTTATGGCCACACGCATGCAGTTTCCCTGCCCCTTCAGTCCCTCCCCTCCGAGAGCGGTGCTGCCATACATCAGTGTATCTAGGCAAGCTCCTACAGAAACATCACCCTGTTTCAACTACTTCTGCGCTTACAGATGCCTGACAGTAAGCTTGGCCTTGCCTGCCCACACCAGACCTAACTCTGCAGCCTGTTATTTGTGTGTCATGCCCCAAAGTGAACGGAGCAGCGTCAGGCAGAGACGCACGCCACGTACAATCTTACCTATGTTTTGACAACTGCATTTCCATACCAGTGCTGGGTTTCACAGGACAGCACGTCAAACAGTTTCTCGTCACGGAAACACAACAGGGCAAGACATTTGTTGCAAGAAACTCAAACACGGACCAACTACAAATTTTGTTCATCCTATCTCTGTGATGTTTTTACCGATGAACGAATAAATTACCATTTACATCAAAGGCAATATTTCCAGTTGGAGGTTATTTTCTTTCCCCTCAACCCCAGCAGCTCTGGCAGGCTAACTCAAGACACAGACGATGTACAAACCTTTCCGTCGGAAAGCAGCAAGCGCTCACATGCTGGGCGCTGTTCAAACAGGAACAATTCAATCTTTTTGTAGTCTCACCCTGGCTAATTTGCCACAAGCTGTCTCTTTTCAGATGTTACATGAAACACAAGGAAAAAACAAAAACAAACAAGCAGGATTAAGCTGGTACATGTACAATCAGTTAATCTACCAAGAGTTCAGGTCAGTTAAGTCTTCTACGTAAAACAAATTCATTTTTTTCAGCTTCACAGGGTCAAAGGAACAAAAATTTATTGCAGTAATCAAACATCTCTCACCGGACAAGCGTGCAGCGATTACTTAACTAATGCAAATGATTTTCAGTCTGCATGCGAGGAATGTATGGGATAATTGTAGGACACTCTCTTCCACCAGCATTTTACAAGTAACTTTTTAGGTAGCTATGGAGACGTTACAGCCTTTTTCATTTTGCTGTCATAACTAGACAGCTATTCATTTCTTCGTAAAATTCCTTGGAAGAGTGAGGAAGGAACGGGGGAGTTCTAAGTACCACAAGGTCTGAGAGCAAGAAGCTGAAGAAGACGAAAACAGATTTCAGATGGAGACAGCAGCATGGTGGCTCCTTGCAAGAGGCAGCCTTGAACTCCAGGTCCTGCTTCAGTACTTGTGAAAGTAAGGAGACAAACACTGCTATACGGCATGCAGGCAAGAGAGGGATAGCTTCCTAACCAGGTCCACGCGGAAGAACATTTCTGGCTACCACTGCCATCACCCTGCACAAAAGCAGGCACTCTCCAACACAAAGCCCTCTGGAGATGTGGTGGGACCCCCTGCTTGCAATCATCATGCTGGGCGACATCTCTCCCTCCAAGCAGTTTATGTGGAAGCCTCATCCCTGGCAGGCCTTGCAGGTAATCAGGTAACCTCTCCACCTTCCCCAGGCATTACAACCTTGCGACAGACAACTGATCAAACAATCCTGCACCTCACCCTCCTTCCAACAGCAGCTGAAGAGCTGGCCATAAGCCAAGCAAACACTGGGCCTCGGGCCAATTCCACCACGATATCTGCAACGATCCCGAGAGAAATGCCATTCACCATATTGACATCTCTATGATCAAACGCTTCTGCATATGCGGATCTAAGACAGCACATCATGACAAGCAAGTCTGAAACTTGAGATATCGACCTGGAAAACACTGCATTGCACAGAGAGGGACGTGCGAATAATTACATCTTTAGGTCCCATTCAGAAACTCCCCCAGTAATGAGAACAACAGATGAGGCTCATGCCAGATTTTTCCCTTTGGATAAAACAGAAGGGGAAGCCTGTTCGACCAAAATATTTTTGTTAAATTCACCTTAGACCCAGTCACAACAATGGAGCCAGAACCTGCAGTTATCTCTGCCACCAAGCTGCAGGAAGTTTACCAGCACCACCCTGAAAACAAACCTCAATCTTCCCATCTCCACGCTGCATCCGAAGCCTCGCGGCTATCCACCAAAAGCACGCTCTCACGCCGTACCGCAGAGGCAGAGCGAGCAGGACGCTGCTGCTGCCGAAGCGTTTGCACCTACGACAGACCTGTTACCGCTCCTTTCACGTAACGCCCATCCGTCTATGCAACCGCATCACCAACACCGCTTCACTAATTCATGTGAAGGCTTGAAAGCAGGCAAGGATTAATCATCCTTTAAGCTGCCCAGGAAGCTGGCTGAGGAGCGTCATTACTGCCCTTGGGGCACACGGGTGCCACCAGCCACTGTGGGTGGAAGTGCTTGGTCTCGACGGCCCATGGGCACTTTCACCGCTCCCAGGGACAGCCGGATCGGCCCGCACTCACAATGCCCCGGCCAAAGCTCTGCCACGCGCCAGGGTTGGAGGGGGCATCTCCGCACCCCTAGCCCAGCAGCAGGCCTCCCGCCCGCTCGAGGTGCACACGCCTCCCCGGGTCCCCCACCGAAACGGGCCCAGCCCTCCCCAGCAAGGGCGGCAGGAAGAGACCCACACTCCCCCACCGCGTCCAAATTCCTGGGAATGCTGCACGTACAGGAAGCCCCCAAAAACGCATTTCTGTGCCAGCACCATCCGAGGTTGCAGTGGTCCCACCCGGCACTATACAGAGGGTCCAACACCAGCTCCAGGATGGGTGAGGAAACCTCCAAGAGGATACTTATGGTCAGGACCTGCTAATTACACATTTCACACCCAAGGGAAGGTGTAGACCAGAGTAAGCTACTATATGCTCTTTTTGGAAGAGGGGGAAAAAAACCACCAAAACCAAAAATCAAACAAAACCCAAGAAAAATACAAAAAAATCCCACCCTAAGACAAAAAATTCTTCTTTACTGAAATAAGAAAAACAGGTTCTTAAAGCCAAATTAAGCTTAGCCAAGAAACATAAATATGCATTTCTGAACCTTCCCCTGATGTCTCCTTTATAAATATAACAAATTAAAAGTGCTCTCACAAGTTAGACGAACTTCAGTTAAGTGGAGAAAAAAATGCTAATGGCTCTTAAGATCCAACTGACGAGCCTTTTCAGGTCTGCTCTGAACCAAAACCAGCTTCCCAGAGATTTAAGTCAAGTGTAAAGAAATAGTCTCCTTTGCTTAATCCTGTTTTGGAAGCAGGACAGAGGATGCTACAACAAAGCTAGCACCTGAACCCACCAGGAAGCATCCAGCTGCCATCTGCCTTTCCTGGAGATTAGTTGCTCAACACACCCACCTCTTCTTGAAGACCTTTGCTCCACTGTGTGTACAGCTGTGGGCAGGAATTTGGAACACTCCGTGCACCTTGGCTGCTCCAACATGTCCCCTCCCTCTGTGTAAGCCACTAACCCACTGAAATTGTCTGTGATACACACCTTGTTTCAGAACAGCCACTTGCACTCAGATCTTCAGAGAAGCCACCCAGGATGGCTAATCCAGCCTCCAGCTGCAATATGAAGGTGCCGCTGCACAGCACAGAGAGGTCCCCAGGAGGTAGCACTCATCAGCTACGATGTGGAGCACCTTCCATTTTCAGTGTACCAGCATTTTGGGAAAGATGAAATTTTTCTCTGGTCCTTAAAAAAGGAGCTTGATGTGCCATCCCTCCCTTCCCATTTAACAGAAGGCTATCAGAGATGCTTCCAGTGCAGAAGAGAGACCAGCAAGGCCCCAGCTGAGCAGCGCGGGGAGCACAGCCATCAGACCACCATCTCCCACTGTAAAGTATGTTTCCCAGCTTGGACACCTAGACAGGGAACCCAACGCAGGTCACAGCACCAGCTCCCACCCAGCCACAGCACTGCGTACGACGCAGCCTTTGCCTCCCCTCACACCCTGCACACAGCAGCCTAGGAGGCAGCACGCTCCCCGCCAGGCTCTCTCCCAGAGCTGCTCTGAGACGGACAAAGATGAACCCACGCTACATTCAAGCACAGGTTTATAAACCTAAACCAGGGTGGTACAGGAAATGCTTCAATTCCACAAGAAAAGCTTCCAAAATGAGGCAAAGCAACACAACCACACAGCTGACACCTACAAATACCGCTGCATGCTTAAGCTGAGGGGACCCCATTAGGCCACACGCTCCCTCTCCTTGCCAACACCTTGCCTCCACATGACTTCTCCCACATGAGTAGACTACCTGATCCAAGCCTCAGGGAAAACAGATTCTGGCAGTTTCCACATGGCAAGAGCGATTTTTACAGATCCATGCTGGCTGTGTCCTTGCTAAGCTGACCAGAACCCAAGACCACACATCCTACAGCCTAATGGGATAATAACTACATTCAGAAACACAGAAACAGCTCAGCCCTTTTCTTTTCTTAACAATGAAGAGACTTTTCTTCACCTGCTCTTCAAGGCAGACTTATCAGCATATCTGAATTATCAGCATTACACTCTGCAGAACCTTGAGTTGATCCCACAGACACCTTCACGTGCCAATCTCATGACATCCAAAAGCACGGAAATCAGCCTCCAAAGGGCCTGCGTGTTCTTTTCCCCATCCCTTACAACCCCTGTGACCCAGGCTAGTCTAAATAGCCAATCTCCTTCAACAGTGCTTACACGTTTCCTTTGTTTTGTGAAGGCTGTATTTCTATCTAAACTTGATACGTGGCTCTAGCTAGTAAGTACATATAGAGAGAAAATGTCAAGACTTGAGTAAAACACCTACCTAGACGTCCTGGATTATTCTGGATCTTTTGAATGGACCTGAAGTTCCCTGAACTCCAGAGCTAATAAAAAAAATTAAGTTTTGCTCAGATCAAGACCCATGCCATGTAAAGACACTCAGCAGCACAGAACAGTCTAAGCATGCTCAGCAAAGCCTCAAAGCATCTGCCGTAGTGTAAGAACCTCAGAGGAAGCTCTGTGCACGTAGCAACCACGCTCCTCCTGCCCTCTACCTGCCGTGTCCCTGGCACAGCAGCTAGCCAGCAGTAAATCACAGGCCACAAAAATTACGGTGAACAGCTCACACTCTGCGAGCCAGGGCTTGATAACTTGCTTAAGCGTAAGTGTGATCACAAACCTTAACCGCACCTTTCCTCTGCAGACAGAGAAACCAGCTCCGACATTTTTGCCAAATTCTGACAACACCACAGCCTCTAAGTCACTGACCGAAACACTCTTCTTTGCAGCAAGGAAAGATGCCATTGTTATCAAGGGCCTTCCTTCTGAATGTCAGAACTCAATCTGAAATCCTCTGGACTCGCACTGCGCTAGGCTGAACCCCTCAGCCCGTGAACGCCCAGCCGCAAAGCTGGGGGAGAACCAGTCTCCCATGACCATGTCCGCTGACAGAGCACGTGGACAGCTGTGTGCACAGCTGCGACAGCATCAGCTGCCCTTCCTCACCCCCAAACCAGATCCTGGGGCTGGTTTGGCAAACACATGTGTGTTCTTGTTTCTGTCATTCATAAAAGAGCATTACAGGGGAAGGATGTGAAAATGAGGAGGTGGGGGGGTTGGTTGTTTTTACAGTATTCACGCTATTTTTCTATTACCAACTAAAAACTGCGTACATTGTATGTCCCTTCACAACCACTGCAGTGTCCATTAACTATTCGGGGTTACATTCTACATTCACATATAAAATATACCCTATACTTCTTCCCTAGATTTTTGTTTCACAGTTGGTCAGTCTGAGAAAAGGCATGCAAGACCAAATCATTATCGTTTCCTCTTATTTTGACATATCTGTTACAGAGCAAGAAGACAAATTTGTTCTCCCAAATCTGTCACATTTGGAGCCACGAGAACTCTGTGATTTAAAATGTGCTTATTCACGCTAGTGGTTATCAGACCTTTCCGATCTGAGCCATCATTAGACAGCTGTCTTTGACAGCACAAAGATTCTCCAGTTTAGAGTTCAGATGCTGCACCAGCCGGCTCAAGTCTCAGCTGTAAGTCTTCCACTGATATTTAGGAAAAAGCCTATAAAGAAAGATGCAAGTACAAATCAACTTTTGAATCGATGTACTTGATCTTGGAGCTTGTTGTTCACAGGTGGCATTTGATGGGATTTTACACATGGAAGAGGAGTTACATGGAAGAGTTACAACACTGTGCCTACTGGTAGTGTGACTGCCATCAAGATGTATGCAAACAGCTGCTTCAAGTCACACTTTTTGTTATTTTTACCTTACCCCAAACACCACGACCCAGAGCCTGCTGAAATGGCCTTTGGTCCTGATTCTTTGACACAACCTGCAGTGCTCCACCATGCAGAGCGGCAGAAGGGAAAGTGAGCGTCCTTACCTGAACACAGCTGGGGACACCGGTTTCCAGTCTGGTGCTGGACAGGAGATCTGATCTCCCTGCCTCAGTATTCTCATGCGATTTGGTGGACCCGGGCTTTTGCATCTCCCAGTGGTTTTAGCACGATTCAGACTTGCACCATGCTTTCGAAGCAAGAGAACGATCCTCGTCTTCACCAGGGGTCATTCCTCGTGGTCCCGAGACCACATACAGGAGAAGATCCAACACACAAGACATAAGGGTGAGATTTAACAGCTTTCCCCCTAGACAGCACCTCTAATGAAGGGCACTCTGATGAAGCATTAGCTCTGTCAGCCCGGAGGGACCAAGCACAAAACAGCAAGAGAGCACAGGACTACCGCCCAGGGGATATGCTGGGTTTGCAAGGCCATACGGCACAGCCTAAGCCCTTCCCAAGTTCTCCACCCACCTCCCCCATTAATGGTGAAGATGGCCCAGGCAGGGGCAAGGAGAATCACAGAATCCCAGAATGGTCGGGGTTGGAAGGGACCTCTGGGGATCATCCAGTCCAATCCCCTGGCCGAAGCAGGGTCACCTACAGCAGGCTGCACAGGACCTTGTCCAGGCGGGTCTGGAATATCTCCACAACCTCCCTTGGCAGCCTGTTCCAGGGCTCCGTCACCCTCAGAGGGAAGAAGTTCTTCCTCATGTTCAGCTGGAACTTCCTGTGCTTCAGTTTGCACCCGTTAAAGAAGAAAGAGAAAAAAGGCTATAGCTACGACTGCTTGCAAGACCGGTATCTAAATATATTTCCACTGGGGAAAGAAATCAACTCTTCACATGATTGGTTTATCTTGGCCTTTTGACAGAAACAGAAGCGCATTGGAAAAAGGATAAAGCTGTAACCCACCACCCTTTTCTCCTGTACAGAAGGAGTGACAAAGGAACAAAGTGCTCTGGAAGCTAAAGGATATCAGGAAATCGTATATGCCCATAGCAAAGGCAATACACATCACAGGCAAGCAACTGTGAATTCAGCATGATGACTGAATTATTAATGGAAACTTCCAATCTTTAAGCAGAAATAAAGCACTATCTTGGCAGCAAACACTATTAGAAAAATAACAGACAGCCACCACCCTCAGCCTGTGCTGAACCAACACAGAAGTCGATTTGGAGAGAGGTGGAAAATATAGGAGGGAAAAAATGGATGCATCATTCCCTGCATCTCGAGGCATGCTCACATCTGAGCACCCTCGCTAGGGCACCCAGAACAAGAAGAGATCCAAGGATCCCACCAGAAACCCACTTAGATAGATGTTACAACTCGGTGTGATCATCTGCTAAAGTTGCCTGAAGCTGGAGACACAGAACAACTGCAGGTAACAACCCCACAGCAAGAGAAACACTGTGCTCCAACAGAAGGACCAAGCTTTAGTTCTGGACTGGATGCTGATTCTTCCAAACATTCGGCAAGAGATGTAATCTTTCAGGAATAACACGAAGCCTTTGCTCTGTCATGCAAAGATTAATGCTTGTAAACTTGCCATTTTCAAACAGCTACTTGAACAGTAAACTTCACTGATTTCTGAAGCTCTCACTAAACAGACACCCTTTTCCACACACAGATCACCTGTTTCGCAGTCAGCTCTGCAGCACTGTCGCTTCCCTACCAAGACACAGGGAAGGCTGATGCCCTATGCTGACTCCAGCTAAAGCAGTCAGTGCAAATGCCGACTGACAAAGGAAGAGACCCAGGCACAGTACATCTGCCAAGGAGACACTGGAACACACAAGTTCAGCTCTGGGCACACAAATAAATTTATAGCAGGGCAAGACAGAGTGGGAAGATGCCAAATACTAGATGCTAAATAAGATGGTACTAGACACTACAGGATGCTACAGGATGCTACATAAACACTAAATCAATGTCTGGGTATAAACACCAGCAGTAAGCACCAGGCGAAGCAACGTAGTTTACCTCTCCTGGGCTGGATCCACGCGCAAAGTCGCTAATGGGCTGACTAATGGGATCTCACAATTACGTGTGGGGGAGGGGGGCCACAAGCTCCATACAAGAAGAGTGAACACAACAAAACCCACCTGAACCTTCCAACAAACCTGCTCCCTGCATTTACAAATTTACAGATGTGGCTTGGCCAGACAGAAACAGGTCAGATTATAATTGTGCAGCTTTAAAGAAGCAACATAACTCGAGTTTCGCTTTGAAGCCCAAAAATAACACAGGGAAGTGCGAGAAGAAGCTGTCTTGGGTACACCAATCTAACCTGCGTATCACCATTTACAAGCCGAGGCAGAGGTTACCAGCACCTTCTTAAGCAAGAGCACGCAAATCCAGCAGTGGGACAGGGGCTTTCCTGACCACCCCTACCACTACAGTAATTTCCAGGATGCTCCATTACTTCCCTAAATCCTGCCTAATATTTGGGCTCCATCTTTCTTTGCTGAAAACTGCTGCAAACTAGTGGATTCAGCAGTCACAGGCATTTAATTTTTTGTGCTCCTCTTGCCCCACCCCAGGAGTCAGAGACACATTTTTGGACCATCTGTACCAGATTTGTGATCCAGCCACATCTCCACACTCCCCCCAGCTTCACAGAAAACACACAATGCAATGCACAGGAAAGGAAATTAGTCAGTTATTCGAATGAGTTTACAGCAACACTATCTCATCCTGAGTGAGCCAAAGGTGTATTTTGATGCAATCACAACCACTGTCAAGAATGTGACTAAACCTTCTATGGTTTTAAACCTCTTCAGGGGAAGGATTTTCACTTCATCGAAGCTGCTCCTCAAAGCGGTGAAAGACATAAACGTCACAGAAACCCCATTTGGATGGATTCAAGAGACACAAAACCTCCCGAAGGACACTGTATTGTGCACCTCATAGCATGCAGCGCTGCCTGTCCTCTGGCCACCCAGACCTGACCACTGAGCAGGGACCAGACTCCGTCCTCCTCATCACCAGCAAGCGATTGGACCAGACAGGCTGGCAGCACCACCTGGGAACCTCAGTCTCCTGGGAAGGGCTGCAATTTCAGGCACATTAATGCCATCCTCACATTGACACAGGCCACAAGCAAAGTCTCCTCACACACCTCTGCAGACATTCTCACCAGGACACCATTCCTTCCTGCAACATGTTTTACACTGCACAGGCAGCGCGGCACAAAACGGAAACAGGACTTGCATCTAAGTAGGAAAAGAAAGAGATTACACGGACCGCAGCTTTCTGCCCCATGTGACATCCCTGACTCCAAGGCACTCCAACCCGTGTTTCAGGGACAAGCAGAAATGTTACTCACCAGTCTTTCCAGTGCAGCGATCTGCTGCAGAGCACAGATATGCTGCAGACACGCGTGCACAGGACACATCAACTTAAATACAGAACTCTACAACTTAGAACCGATCCAGGAAACGGATGAAAACCCAGGGCAAAACTCACCAAAGCCGAGGAAGCACTTGAATCGGGATGCACGTGTTTTGACTCAGGCTCTTGCCATCACCTCACTTAAGAGGATTACAGTAGCTGCGGAACACCTAACGGCACCTTGTTCAAACGCAGCAGGCCTCAAGGCAGAGCAACGCTGCTGAAAAGGGAACCTGCTCCTAAGGGCCCCGCTCCACAGCCCAGCAAACACATGGAGCTCCCACTGCCTTCGCAGAGGAAGGAAACATCAACTTCATACTGCCAGCACGGGAACACCGACCTTAACTCATGAGCAACGCGGCACGCCAATGACAGTCCTTCTCACCGGCCAGCGGCACAACTCCCTCTGCTTCTAGGAGCTGATCTATTCAACAGAGCTTTTCCAGAAACTGTGCTAAAACCCGTTGTCAAAACTCCCCCGGAAGGGGTACGAGGCCAAATTAGGGAGCACTTTGTCTCTTATCTTCTTACTGATGTGAAGAAGTTAAGAGGTCGAAGTGCTTGCTGCATTTGGAACTGAGAGTTTAATCAGCTTTCAGTTTTCCTGGTTCCTGGGATGCCTTTCAAACCGATCTGCCATGCCCCCCCACTGAGTGCACCGGTTTTACTGAAACCTGTACTTGCGGTTTTTATTGTAATTGCAAGTCACTTTTGTCCTTCACAAAGTTAAATCCTCAAGCTACAGCTGCTTCCTTTAATGGAAGCAATAAATCTGGAGCCGGCACATCGAAACATCTTCCTCTCAGATAACTGATCGTGTAAGCATGGAGAACATCCTCACTCTGTGACCCATTTTTGCTGTTTACTTTTTGGAATGCAGAGACACTCGTATTGCTCAATCGCACTGCCGCCGCGATGCATACCAAGGGCTTACGCACCGTGCTGCCGGTAGTATCCGCGCCTGGACCAGAGCACGGAGAGCCAGCAGAGCCTCTGAAGGCTCAGACACAGCCCAGCCCGAGTCCTAAACATCTCACCTGCGTTTTTGCAGAAGCTTGGCAGCGCCGCGCTTCCACAGCTTGCTGCTGTACCACGGCGAAGCGTTTGACACCGCAGCTTACTTCCCCCCACCCCAGAAATAACTGCACAGGCACAAAGCACCTTTTCACTGCTGCCCCTCAGCCAGGGTGTGAGCTACCACGGCTCTTCCCGCTCCCGGGAGCCACAGACCTAAGAGAAACAGACCTGGCAGAAGTAACGGCAGGATGTCAGAACCCCGGGCCTCAAAACAAAACACGTTTGTTAGCTGAAGAGGAAAGGCGCAACTTAAGTTTCGCAGCACTGGCGCTGAAGCGTCCTCCGGAAGCCCGGAGAGGCTGAAGCGGAGCCTGCCTCTGCCTAGAACTCCTCCAGCAGCCATGCCGGCTTCCAGCGCGCAGGGGGTCAGGAGCTACCCCCGCCAGCCAGGGCGCGCCCCGCGCCGCCCAAACGCAGGCAGAGGGACGGACGGGGATCGGATGGGGGGGGGGGTGTCTGCCCCTCGCCGCCCCTCCGAGCGCTGCCCGCTCCCCACACGGCCCTCCGGGGGACGCCGGACTCATGGCGGGGCAGGCGGCCCGGGCCCACGGCGGCGGGGAGGAGCGCGGCCCGCACGGCGAGGCGGGAGCCGTCGGGGCGCGCCGCCGCCGCCCGCGCCAGGCAGCCGCGGGGAAGGGCACGGCGCGGGGGGGAGTCGCCCCGCCGGGACACGAAACTGCCGGAGCCGGGCTCGGTTCGGTTTAACGGGGAGCGGGGCCGGGCCCCGGGAGCTCCCCGGCGCGCCCCTTACCTGCGCCCAGACCCCGGCGGGCCCTCCTGAGGCGGCCGCGCCTCCGCCGGCTCCGGGCAGCCCCCGCCACCGTCCGGTCCGCGCCGCGCCGCCGCCCGCCCCGTCCCGGCCGGCCCCGCCCGCGCACCGCCCCAGACCGCCCGCGGCCCCGCCTCGCACACGGTGGCCGGGACCCAGCGGGGCCGCGCCGGGCCGGGCCGGGCCGGGCCTCGCCTCGCTCCCCGCCCCGGGGCCGGACCTCCCCGACGGGGCGGGCGGCAGCGCCGGGCCCGGGCCGGCTCCCTGATTGGGCCCGACGGCAGTCACTCGGCTCCGCCGGCGTGCGGAGGGCGGGGCAGGCGCCGCGCCGGAGCCCGGCCTGGAGCCCCCCCACCTCCGCCTCCGCGGCCGGAGCCTCCGGAGCTGCCGCCCCCGGGGCCCGGGGAGGGCTGAAGGGCGGGGCAGGGCCGGCCTCCCCGGAGAAGGGAAGGGAGCGGGGGTGGGCGCGGCCCCTCGAGGGGCAGCCCCTGTCCGGCGGCCGGCGGGAGACACCACGTCTACCCGCTGAAACCGGCCGTGCCTTTGCCTCCCGAGCAGCAAGATGGTGGGCAGGGGCCCGAGGCCAGCGGGGCCGGACGACTAACTCTGGGCTTGGAGTTGACTCGAAACTTGTTTCGTGGTTTCAGAGCTCTTCCTCCCATCCCCTCTCCAAAGGCTGCGTTAAAACTCCTAACGTCTTGTTTTTGTGCGTGGAAAAAATGATTTGTTTCTACTTTGTTTCTGCCCATAGCTCCTAAAAAAGTGCATGTTTCCATTCAAAAGCATGTGAAAAGTAAACATCTCGAATTCTCAACAAAAACAGGGAAGTACCCACTCTACGCTGCAGCATCAGTTTCTACAATTGGTCTTATTGCCCATTTTCCTCAAATCCTCATCGGAACTTCAGCCCGCGCTCCCGGTTTGCTGCCAGTGATGGGTCAGTGCTAGCGCTGGGCCGAACCGTGGGGCTCCCACACCCAGTGCTCCGTCCCTCCCGGCACGGCCGGAGCTGGGCTTGCCCTGTAAATGGCACCTGGAACAAATATTGATCCCTGCTGAAGTCCAATTGTTTCTGAATTGGCTGTTCTGTTGATTCCTTCTTTTACAATTTAATTAATTTTTAATTCAGAAAGCAAAGATGCTTATTAAAGGACCTAATGCAGAATGGCTTTGTTTATCAGGACGAAGTAGGAGTGAGATCTCTCTGAAAACAAATCCAAGCCGACAGAACATTTCACACAACAGTTCGAATTCTTTCGTCAAGGAAAATACCTTTGCAAGTTAAGACAAATCTCTGATAAGGCTTTCTGGCTTGCTTATCTCTCATCTCCCAAAACAGCCTAGCCCTTTTCGCTCCAGGCTGGTGTGCAAGGAAAGGTTGGTTTTCTCCACCTTTGAAAACACAGCAGCCTCTAAGAAGGCAAACATCTCGCTCATCCCTCCCGTGGGGACTGCGGAAGGTTACAATGAGTAAGAGCATTTTCCAACATTCTTCACTGCTTGAGGAGGTGAAGGGAACGAGCTTTTCCCTTGCTTTGCAACAGGAGCATGTACCGTCTCCCTGGTTACAGATCAATAAATGGCATCAAGCCTAATATTTCAAGCGCTGTCACAGGCATTTTGGAGGCGCAGCACACACTCCCTTACATGATCTCCTTCGGGGTGGTACTTTGAGTCTTCTGCGCGTTCGCAGCGTGGTGTGGCGAGGGGTACGGTCTTGCAGTGCAGTTAGGTTTCAGCTGGGTCAGTGGGGCGAGCAGACACGCTCCAAGCCCCGGAGCTCACTGGCACGAAGCGGGTGTCGGGGTGTCGGGGTGGAGGCGTGAGCGGGGCCGTACCTCCCACCGGCAGTCACTCTCCGATCAGACTACATCCGTTGCAAAACAGCAATTAATAGCACTCTCGTTAAATCCGCAGCGTGTCTATTCCATTCCATTGCTGAGTGAGAAATGTAGTTCAGTTTTCAATGCAGTTACCTTTACGACACTCTCACAAGCACTACTATCTCATTTTAAACGGTTTAAGTGACTCACCTTTGTTAATTTGAGTGTTAATGACTTGTAGTGATCCAGATTTCAATTTTCCTCTCCTCTGGAAGCCATCTGGCTTTAGCAGCGCAATGGCCTTTAGCCCCAAACCTCAGTATCCGTGCTTGCTCACAGGCAGGGCTCTGAAATATAATAACAAGCTGTGTGTGTAGCAGGCAATTTTTAATTATTTTGTTTTAAACTTCAGCATCTCGTTGGTCCAGAAGTCCTCCTTTAGACCAAACCCACTCCCCAAAATACAGTAGCTGAAAGAGCTGAGGGATCTCACAGACTCACAGAATCACAGAATGGTCGGGGTTGGAAGGGACCTCCGTGGGTCACCCAGTCCAACCCCCCTGCCGAAGCAGGGTCACCTACAGCAGGCTGCACAGGAGCTTGTCCAGGCGGGTCTTGAATATCTCCAGAGAAGGAGACTCCACAACCTCCCTGGGCAGCCTGTTTCAGGGCTCCGTCACCCTCAGAGGGAAGAAGTTCTTCCTCATGTTCAGACAGAACTTCCTGTGCTTCACTTTGTGCCCGTTGCCCCTGTCCTGTCACTGGACACCACTGAAAAGAGTTTGGCCCCATCCTCCTGACACCCACCCTTCAGATATTTATAAGCATTTATAAGGTCCCCTCTCAGCCTTCTCCAGCCTAAACAAGCCCAGCTCCCTCAGCCTTTCCTCGTAGGAGAGATGAAAAATATTTTTTGGACCAGATCTCGCTTTATTGCAAAAAACGGTTACAATGGGGAGGCGGTGAGCACACCCAGGCTGTGCACGTCTTTGGTTTGAGGACAGCTCAGAAAGTGGGCTCTGTGAGTTGCTCTCTTTTCTCCTGGCTGGGAGTTAACCCCAAAGCTGAGCCAGGGTGTTTTCAGGTCAGGTCTCTGCTAGCGAGTCCCCTGGCACAGTGGCGTCAGCCAGAGCTGGGATCAGATCCTTCGAAGGCAGAGCTGTGCCAGCAAAGCACCTTGTGCCAATGTAGGTATGAGCAGAGAAAACGGCACCTTTGCCTGGGCAGCTTATTTCACTCAAGAAAGCTGGAAGTCGCTCTCTCAGCAACAGCACGATTGTACTGTTAGAAGCTTCATCTACCTCGGAAATGTTTGCTTTTCTGACCAACTATTGCAGTTACGCTGTCCTGGCTTTCAGCTACCTGAAGCATCAGTATTTAAATACTGAACAGAACTAATGGTTTTAGCCCAAACCTCAAGCTTTGGTGTGACATTACGGTCAGTCCTAGGACAAAGCACTGCACAAACAGTTTCTAGCTGTCAAATCAATAATTTAACCTTCCTCATGTTTAAATTCCCCTCCGATCCCTTCCTAAAAAGGAGAGGAGGAGAGAAGAGATTCAGTGCCCGAGGGATTGACTCAATCCACAGCAGCTGAAGTACAAAATGCCCCCAAACTGGACCTCCTGGAATGGTCAAACTTCTGACCTCGGCTGTCCCATACCCGAGTCCTGCTGCAGCCAAGCTCCCGAAAACCCTGGAAGAAAAGCCCCCCAGAGTGCACTTAGCACTGAACTGGTCAGAGCGATGCTGCCTTGGCTCTGCTGCGCTGGCCGGGCAGACCTGTTCCAGGCTGAAGGGCATCACGTGAGCGGTTTCTTTCCGGAATTTCTAGTTTAAACCCCCTAGAAGGAAGAAGGCCATTGAAGAAATGACCGATCTGCTCCTGTGCATGGGGTTGTTTCAGGTGCCCCCAGTCCTCTGAGTTGGGTTTACCTGCAAGCCTGAGAGCCTCCAGTTGCAATATGGGGGAGGAGGCAAAGCACATCACCTTTGTGTTTGAGAATCGGTGATCTAGGGGTTGGTAGTGGAATCCGTCTGTGAAGAGTCGTCCCGAAGGCTGCATAAAACCGAGTCTCCCAGAAAGTGCTGGAGGGAAGAAGCCATTTCCACACTTGTGTCGTTGGGGAGGTGCTCGGTGTGGCCATCACCAGTCTGTTGAGATGACCAGTCTTGCGTATTTTATCTGCAACCTATGCAATTAGCCCCTGAAAAACCAGGGGAAAGCAAATTCCTTCTCAAGTGGGCAAGAAAACTTCCCATAAAACTTTACCCACCCATGAGAGCGAAAAAGTGGTTAGCTGCAGCGACTTCTCCAGCCTGAATGCTGAGAAGAACATCAGAACGATGTGTTAGGGTACATCTGGAAATCACAAAGAGTAATAATACTAAGGAGAAGATGCTGCACCTTTTGTGTAAAGCATGAACAAGAGAAAACCTCCTGGCATGAGGAATGCAGACATATTCAGTGACAACAGCGTAGCTGTTGGAAAGTTTGGGTGTTGCTGATGGGCTTAGTCTTCCTGTTGTTTTGAATATGACTGTGCTCATTAGCAATCAAGGAAAGGAGAGATTGCAGTTCAAAAGTTTTACATTCTAAAATTCCTGCAAGCCTACAAGACACTATTTTTCTTCCCCTGGAGGTCTCCCACTCACTAACTCAGCTATAAGCATATCCTAACTGGGCTAAAATACTCGTTAGGTTCATGCACATGCAAGCTTCACAGCATTCTCTCGATTTCTGTGTCAGCAGAGAATTCTCCTACTTACACTCAGGAGCTGCTGTCTGGTATACTCCGTGAAGCTGGCTGCTTGATCGCGGGCTAAAGAGAAGCCTGCTGGGTACTTGGGAGTGTTCAGTTTCAGACGCAGGACACAACATTCAGCAGCTTGGCGGTGCAGGGTAGTCAGAAACGGGTGTATAGGTGGTGGCACTAAATTTACTGATAGACCTCGCTGTGGAATGTACCAAATAAGCACATCGCCACTGAAATACGCACACGCGGCTTGCACAGTGGTCCGCCAGCGAGGCACGTACCCGCGCCAGCAGCGGAAAGCAGGCACAGTGGATGCAGCAGGACATAACAACCCCACCAGAAACTCAGTTTGTAGCATCTGCCTGATCTGAAGGAGATTTTTCTTCTAGACACAGCCAAATTCATCCCTTGTGCCACTCACACTGTTAGGCATGTCTGCCCTCCCCACTGCCCTGGCACAGGTGTGCCCAGGCACAGGTGTGCCTGGCTGGCGATGACACCCCACGCCCAAGCTTCTGTGTCCCCACCGCTGGGATAACTCACGCTGTTCATGTCCCACTGATTCGGAGCTCTTACTGCTCCGGTTTGCCTGGCACTGCTTACGTACAGACACGGCCTTATCCCCCTTCAGTTCCTTTCATAATAACTTTCACATTCCCAGTCCCTGAGGAAATGTGTGAATTTTTTCCCTATTTTTTTCCCTCAGTTTCACAGATACTCACCCAAGCACAGCTCTTGGTTCAATTTGTTCTCAGCATCAACTTCTGGACTGCACAGTAAGGAAGAACTGCCGGCGCTACTGAATGCAGTCTTTTACAGCTCTGCTGAAGCCAGGCTCACGGGCACACCCAAAAGCCTTTCAGCAGGGCTCTCCAGCAAGTAAAGCACTAGTACAGCGATGAAGTGCCTTTCTTCAGAGAATCCCATGAAGTGCCTTTCTTAAGGGAATCACAAATACCTCATCCTACTGCACAGTTCTTCTCCCCACGGTGCCAATAAGGACAACAAGGGATGCAGAGATGGAGGACGTGTCTCGGTTCGCAGGGTGACACTGCATGGGGTCTCCGGAGCAAACCTCTGAGCAAGGCGGTGGATCTGCACAGTATGGAGTAGCCAAACAGCTGCATTCCCACCACCCAGTACCTCTGCCACCCGGCTGGCAAAGGCAGCCACCCTGCGGTGCCAGCCACGCTTCCAGAGCCGCAGAGATCTCTGCCCGGCATGCTGCAGGCGTAGCTGTAGTGACTTACTCCAGATCACACAATGAGTCAGTGTCAGAGCCAGCTCAGTCAGCTGGCCTCTAGGCTCGAGCTTTAACCGGCCTTCAGGAGAGGAAAACAGCAACATTTCTTAAATACTAGGGCCATGAGGGCTGCGGGAGAAGGCGACGGTATCCTGCCCAGACAAGAGCAGGAACTGCGTTTGCTTCCCATTTCCAAGAGCCCGAGATACACGCGCCTTGTTTGTTCCTGGGCTGACTTTGTTGGAAATGCATCGTGCTGGTGACTCGCTGAGGTGGGAACCAAGGCCGGGCTCCGAGGCTGAGCCTCCCCGGGCGCGCACAGGGTGGGGAAGGCTGCTTTCAGGTGGCAAGCAGCAAGCAAGTTCATCACTCAACACTACTAACATCTGCTCTAGAGAAACAAGGGCTGGTATATAAAATCTCAGGGCTGACTAGGATAGCAACCAAGCTGTCTTACCGTATCAGTCAGCATCATACCTGCCAAGCTCCAAGCAAAGTGACAGGCAGCCATGAAACAGGGGTTATTTTATTCTTCAGGAAAGAAGAGAGAAACATAGAAAATATAGCCCAGGGGGAGTACAAGGAGACGGTGACCATCCATGTAGCTACTATTGGTTTCGGTCGCCCTCCTTCTCTCTCTCCAGAGAGTTTAGACCTTAGGAACAAGGAGAATAAAGCTTTCACTCAGGGAAGATACCTGTTTTTTAGGATAGAGAAAAAATAAAATGATCTGCAGATCTTTGTTCTGCACAGCCTTGTCTTTCTGTGTTAAGGATAAGCAGAAGAACAGACGAAGGGATTTTGTTTAAGTGGGGAGTAAGTCATATCTGAGTTAGTATGGCTGATATGAACAGTTTGTAAGTAGAACTTCACTAAGCCTAAAGAACTTAAAATATTTACCTAAAACAATCCATTTGAGGACCATTCATGAGACAAGCAATGGGGGAAAAAAATAAAATCACGCTTTGGCATTCTTCTCAGAAGGTGTGCAGCATGAACTGAATGTCAATCATCAGCTGGGTAACAGGACAAATAGTTGCCTCTTCCCATTAGAAAAATGTCTGACTATCTTACTGAATTTATTACACAGACAACTTAAATCTAGATGCCAAAAGGATTTTTCAGCTTGCATTTATTCAGCAATGTCTCTATTAAAGCTGGGTAAGTGTTCTAACTTCCATCCTGGACAAAGTGTTGATTTTGACATTTTGAGAGAAACAGAGCAATGCATTTGGGATAAAGGGAGAGCTGAATATGTAGGATTTTCGTGAAATGAAATATTCCAAGAACAGCAGCTAAGCAAATTAATATGAAAATCAGAATATAAATATTGAGCTATTTCATGGGAATGCATGAATGTTCATCCACCATTTAGTCTGGTCAAAGCAGTGCTGACCAAGTGAGGAGGTAAAGGCTGGGACGGATGCACAGTGGCAAAACCAAACAGCACAGAAGGACTGCCAGGCTGTGGGGCGGCTCTGCCTTGTTGGGCTGAACCTTCTGCATTCGCTTCAGGCATCCTGCTGCCACCGCAGCTCCTTTGCAGGGACAAGATGGACAGGCTGGATGCAACACAGGTTGCAGAAGTGAGCGGGCTTGTGGGTGATGAGAGGCTACACATGTGCAAAAGCAAGGCATAGAAAGCAGACAAGCATAACAGAACAGCGTAAGGGTAGATAAGCAGATGTGCATCTCAGAAGAAGTTAATTGTACTCTGAGTCTAATCTTGCTGAAGATGATAGGCACACCTCCTCTGGCAGCTTGGCTTCGTGAAAACACCCGCGGCTGTCACATCTTGTTGGCTAAATGCTGCCATGCAAAGTAGTTTTACTTAGCCCTATCAACTCATTAATGCACAATTTGCTAATGCACAGGCATGAGGGCTGGGATCCTGCATCAGCAGTCCTGTTGTGGAGGTTTTGTCTTTGTGCCAAAATCTTCTGATGACGTCTTTAAAGAGACAGTTCTCTATCAGTTCAGGTGACAGAGTGCAATCAAAGCACTGCAGGTTTCATCCAGACCTCCAAGAGCCGAAGACCTCTTTCGGTGAGAAAAGCTATGTCCATCTTCTATAAGAATGTCATTGGTTCCTAAAAGAAATATTTTATCTTAAAAAGGTTCTTAAAGAAAGTTTCAAATTTAAGTGATCAAAGGTATTGTCATTTCTTCTTAACATCTGTGTCTTCTTAATATCTGTAGATGTTTCTTCTAATCCTGGGCTCAGTAAAGAACTATTTAAGCATTCCCAAATAACCTACTCTCCGGTTCCCCCTACTCAGGTGGCTTCTTGTATGACTGCATACAGCACTGCTGTATTTGTACATAAACAGCCTTAGAATTCTAACAAAAATGTCAGGAAGTTCAGACATGAGGTCTTTAATTCATATGCAGAACACGTGCGAGGAACATTCAAAAGAAGTTTCAATCCACCTTAGGCATCTGAGGAATTATGTTTTCACATTTAAGATAAAACAGAAGTCAGAAGTAACCATTATCTTTGGAAATCAGGACTTTGGACTGCATGATATTTTAAAATCTTGGGTTTTTTTAAAGTATATGCATATACTTTTACATATACATAAGTAAACACTTAAGTCGGATCATTAATAATTCAGTAGCCTACTTAAGACAGAAGCCTATTTAATGTAAAGTGTGAAATTGTTGCACTAGGTATTAAAACATAAGTGTAATATAAATTTTTTTAAATTAATGAAATAAAATTCTAGGTGAAAACCATAAACGTTTGCTGTTGAAGTTTTAAAGAACATAAAAACACCAAAGTGATGGAATCACTATCTGAGCTTCTGGAACAAGAATTGGCTGAACTGAACCAGCTTTTGATAAAAGCGATTTTTTTCTACATGTGCAGAAAGAATATAGGAGCTGAACAAGTTGCATAACCTGAAACAGAAAATAGCAAGAAGTTCAAAGCCGAGAAACTAACTGGGAACTAAACACCAAAAACCTTGTGTTCCTTGCTCAGCTGTGAATGAAAGTGAGGAATGAAAGTGGCATGTTTCTTCGTGCTTATATTTTGAGGGACAGTGTGATTAGCAGCAGCACTTTGATTCTCTAGCTGCAAATGATCCTTCTAAATCAGTTACGTTTTAACGAAAATACACTGTGATGAGCTTGGGATTGTTTATTCTGTGGAGAGCATGCTTGCAATGGTCTGTGTGGTTAGCTAACAACGCTGAAGGAGAGAGTGTTTTTGAACAGCATGTGCACACGGAGAACCAAGCTGCGAACTGAGCCAGCGGCAGGGCACGCGGGCACCCACCCCGGGTGCTTGGAAGCAGAGGGCTTCCACCCCTGCACGTGGGCACACGCCCCACTGGGCTAATTCTCCGTTGTCTAATTCCTGCGTAAGATGGGTACAAGCTTTTTCTTCGCCTCCTTTGGCCCAGGCTTAGCTCGCTCAGCGCACTGGTGCAGGCAGGCTGGCTTCAGGTGGCTTCTCTGCATTCACCTCCTACTGTCCACGCTGATTTTCAGTCTCAAGACCCATGCATGCATCAGTGGTAGCACCTTTGTTAGGGGAGAACGATATAGATGAAATAAATACATAATACATACACTTTTAAAAGATGTTTCTGAACGATACGCTGAATTCACAGCCATGTATTACCAGGGCAGCAGGTGACCCCTCAGAGAAATGGGGAAGGGGGCCGATGGCACAGTTGCTCAGACCCGGTAGACCCACGACAGCAGGAAGTAAATCAATGAAACTCCGTCGGCAGCGTGCGGCAGTGGCTGAGGAGCGTGGGCACTTCGCCCGGGGCCTGCCATGCCACCTCCCTGCCCATCCAGCCCCGCAGGCTGCCACGCCGCAAAAACCGCCACCAAAGAAACAAAGCAAAACACAACTTTCCACTCAAGCGAGCCAGAAAATGAATTTAAGGAGAACCTTAAAGCTCCTGACACCCGCCCCAGAGGGAGGGTCCCGTGCGCTGGGACAGGGCTGGCAGAGACATGGCCAAGGCCATCGCCAAAATGGTGCCCTGGACTGTGGGGCCTGGGGGAAGGCATGGGGGTGGATGAGGCCTGCTGGTGCGCCCAGGGTGCGGTGTGCACCCCAGGCAGGAGGTTTTGCCACGTATGGCAGGGGCAGGGGTCCCGCCAGCCCGCTGGAGCTAGCTCATGGCAGAAGCATGACTTGGGGACACCCCTCAGTCATCATGGTTCACAGAATCACAGAATCACAGAATAGTAGGGGTTGGAAGGGACCTCTGTGGGTCACCCAGTCCAACCCTCCTGCCGAAGCAGGGTCACCTACAGCAGGCTGCACAGGACCTTGTCCAGGCGGGTCTTGAATATCTCCAGAGAAGGAGACTCCACAACCTCCCTGGGCAGCCTGTTCCAGTGCTCCGTCACGCTCTTCCTTGCCACCTCCCCTGCAGACACCCAGGCCAAGGTCCCACCATGCTGGCCAGCCCCTGTCCCTGCAGCAGACCGTCAGCGACCTGCTGCCACCAGGGCTGGACAAGGACACGTCACGCACGGCCACCCTGCTCCACTACCCCCATCTCACGGGCGCAGAGGTGGCACCGGCCGCTGGCTGAGCAGCCTTGAGCAGGGTTGAGCGAGGTCTCAGTGGGCGGCTGTTTTGGGGCCCACGATCTGCCTGAGCTCTGCTGCAGGCATCTGCCTCAGCGGTTTGTATCACCTGGGCCACAACACCTTTTCCCCGGGGCCATCTTGCTGCTGCCTGACCGGTAAGGCTGAGCAAAAGCAATCAGCTTGGGCAAGGCTTTTGCCAAGGACAGAAACCAGCAGCAGAAGCCAGCAGCTCCGCTCTGCAGTTCTCCAGCCCAGCACCACATATCCCCCCACCCCACGTGCTGCAAGGAAGTCATTTGGCATTTCATCATGAACTCCTGTTAACAAACTCTTTACAAGAAAGTTACCGTGAAATTTTTGAAACCTTGATGGAGCCCCCCCCCGTCCCCACCCCAAGCACAGGAGATCACAGAAAGCGTTTCAGTAACGCAGGACAGAAACTGTGCTGCATTTCTTACGATAAAGTATGATTGAAAAAAGACTTAAAAGTCACAAGTCTTTCATGTCCTCTGTTGTTATTCAGCCCACAGGATCCCTATCAGCTACAGTAATCAGTTTGGGCTACCAAAGCTGCATAAGAAGATGGTGGTATTTTTAAATTCAGCATGCCTTATTTTACATATAGAAGGACATTCAGGCAAGCTGCATTCCCGCTTTTCATAAAAATTATGCAGCTGATTGCTCCTGCCTTAACTGGGAGATGCACATCAAAGGAGGACTGGGAGACTGACATGGGCCCCCAGTGACTTCAACCAAAGTGAGTTTCAGGCAATTTCAAAAATATCTGTCTCATCTAACCCAAATGTGGCCATAGCACTTCCAAAAAAGGGGCTTTGGAAGCGAGATCTCACTCTGCTTAGAGCTCACACACTCTCCTCTGACTTGGGTGTCAATATTGATTTACCGTGGAATTTGCTTTCAGCGGGGAAGCAGCTAGCCCAAGCATTGTGCAGTCCTGCTAGTAGCTTTTGGAGTTTCACAGGTGGGTAAAAATCTCCGTAAATAATGATTTGGACTTCCAGCATCAATAAAGTATTACGGTGAAAATGGCTGAATGAGACTCCACAGCCTATTGCTATGGGGAGGATGAGAATGAGAGGAGGTACCCTGTGAGGAAATGAATTGGGAGGACAAGAGCAGCAGACTTCCAAAATGGCAGATGTTGTGCTCATGTGCATCTCAGGTGGACGTGCACCGCTTCTAGTAACTCCAACACCGTGGGAAAAGTTTGCTGATGTGTCCCACTGGCACTCACCGTGCCTGGGCCTGGTGGCAGCAGCTCTTCCAGCAGGCTGGGGTAATGAGGAGGACTGAGGAGGCAAGGACAGTGTCACTTTGAACACAAACCAGAAACGAACTTCCACAAGAAGAGATGCCAAGAGACACAACAGCTGTCTCCAGTCATATCACCCTTGTCTTTCTCCTCCATCCCCTGCTGTAACTTGTAGATACTTGCCTTCTGTTTGAAATTACACAACCAGCTTCTGGAGACAAGAACCCATAACACAATAGCGGGACACCGCAAAGCTGTGCCTCCATCTTCGTGAGGTGTGCACCCCAATGGCGCAGGATGAGCACGTGCAGCTCTGACGGCTGAGATTCGCATCGGCACTATGTTCAGTGAGGGCTGGTACCACTTATTTGTTGGTGCCCTGTAGCAGATCTGCCTATCTACTTGCACGCTCTCACTTCATGAAAAGAGGCCCTCCAACTTTTTAAACGAGCTCTGCGGCTTGCAGGAGGGGGAAAAGGCACAGAATGAGATTTAAAGCAAGGCGTTACCCACCAGAGCAGGCAGATTCAGGACATTTCTTAACCTAAAGCTAGCACAAACTTTGTCTGGAATAACTAGTTCTGCTGCACAGACACCAGCACACTCACTGGGGACTTACCTGGCTCTGTGGCCGTCCGTATTTGTCAGTTAAATCAAAGATTCCCGACGGTGACATATTAGGCCAGATGCTGAGAAAGGCAGTGCCACTGCCGCGACTCTGTGCGACTGTGCAAGCTGGGGAGAAGGCGCAGTGCCCGGGGAGGAACCCCCCTTGAGCCATTGGGGTTCCTCGCACATTCCCAGCCTCTGCTACACACACAAGATGGGGAATCTTCTGTTCCCATCTGCTTTCTAACAATCAGGAGCAACATTTTGCAGAATTTCGGAGAAACCTAAATGCTTTTTCTGGCCTCACCCGAGTGCTGTGTCTGTGATGGGAATATTCTGGGTGACTCTTTCAGTGACAGCGCTGCTCAGCTCAGTAACTGGCAGCAAACAAGGCACTGTGAGTCCTGACTTTGACAATTTTTTTAATTTTTTTTTTAATAGAATCTCTTAATCCTATATATATCTCAAGGTAGCTGACTTGGCAGTCATATCTGACAACAAAAACCAGATCATCAAGGTCAGGTGCAAAATAGAGGCCAGCCATGTCTGATGGAGAAGTGCGTAGATTCAGGTACTCCTACGCATAGCCTTCTCTCTGAGATTTCAAACATCTCTCGGTCTTACAGAGTAACACCACTTCACACCCTGCACGCTAGAGGGAACGTGCTAAAATCACCCAAGGGAAAAATTACGAGCAGAAACCCAGCAGCTCCCCAGGTAAATCTGCAATTCCCAAGCAGCGTGTTTTGGCCACACAATTCTTTTCAGTGAGACACTAAAGCCTCTGTAGTCTCTATTAACGTGGGGGGAGAGCAAGTCTACTGTGCCGCATCGCAGAATTACGTCATCTGTGCATCATTACTTAGTGTTGAATAGTCAGCTATAGAGAAGACAGCTGGGTGGGCTATTGTGAGACAGGAAATACTGTAGATAGCAGCACAGCACCAGTTTCACTTTCAGCACAAAGCTCATCTTCACATGCCATTTTCCCTGAAACTTTAAAAAGTCAAGTCACTGTAAGAACTCAGACTTACTGTCAATCTGGTGAGATTTAAATATAAACAGCAATTGCCATAACAGAAGCGTAGGGCTAATGTGCGCACAAGTTCTTATTTTCTTCAGACAATCCCAGATCAGCTCCATATGCTGGTTTTCTAGTCAACAGCTGTGTCCCAGCTATTAAGTAAACTTTAATTAATCAAGCTGAAAAATGGTGTCGCTGCTTGCAAGTGCAGCTTCTCGTATGCAGCTCAAGTTTGGTTCATCATGCTTATTCAGCTTTTCAAGAAGAGCTACCAACAAAATCATTACTTTAAAGCTGCAGCATTCCTCATCAGGCAAGAGGAACCAACAGCAGGAGACAACAGACTTCTCCAGGTCTTCAAGTCTGGCCACTCCAGCGTTCTCCGATAATCCTCTTCTTGATTCTAGCCCAGTGGTATACTACTTCATTAACACATTGGCAAGAACTTTCCATTCCATCCCCGAGCTACAGTACAAGCTACAACACTGATTTCTTTACACTGGTATGGCATTAGCTGTCTACTCTATACACTGGTCAGAAATGCAGCCTTAGCTTGACAGTAATTACATTTGCCAATTATTAACTCTCCACATGTGCTGCTTTCCCAGGAAAACTAGCAGAGTATCTCTCATGCGTGATAGTGCACTTCAGGATTGTTCTCACCGTAACAGTAAAGCAATTATTCTCGAAAAAGGCCTTTGAAGTGTGGAGTACTTTGAGCCTTGTTTGCACAGGTGGGAAACAGAGACAACGGTATTAAGTGAAGTCCAAAGGTCACACAGGTTGCCTGTAGCAAAGCAGCAAAACTAGGCACAGATATCCCAGACACCAGGCAAGTTACTTAAAATGCATGATTGTTAAACTCTGTACCCTTGTCTATGTGATGTAAGGTAGAATAAAAATAGCCATGGAAGCTCCCTCCTATTTCCCTTCTCTTTCATGGGTTTAGAAAAATTTCTGCATCAATACACGTCTTTGAACGCCATCTTTAGTGCGTCAAAAGAGCCTGCCCTAGCTCCTTGTGAGGCTGAGCAAAAACTCTCAGCAGATGTCACGAGGGCAAACGAAGTTGTAGGCACTGATCTCAAAGCCCTGGAGCCCATCCATCTGCCCAGCCCCTGCCAAGGAGCAAAGCTACTGCAGTCAGGATGGTTCACTCCTGCTCTTTACCCAAAAGCATGGGATTTTACGAGCGATATAGTTTCACACAGCTGATGGTCTCAACCTTATCATGCCAATGAAAATAGTGAGTAGCTTTTTTACACTGGCTCTAGATCCTGACTGGTTTTGAAATAAAGATCTGAGGAATCACGGATCCAGCAGTTTTCCTAGTTTGCTTTGTCTTAGCTCAGCATTTTCTGTTTCCAGCCTGCTGTCATAGGCCTCCGTTGTGGGGATCACCCTTTACCTGGAGGCTCTCAGAACTGAGAATTACAAACATCTCTCATCTGCACAGTGTATTTTGACTACAAACTGCAAACCTACTACATTAATGAGGATCAAAGCGTGTGAGTAGGGCCACCTCAGTATCTGAGGCATAAGCATTTACATACCACAAAACAAATATGATCACAACTGGTGCCATGTTACAACCTGGGTTTGCAAACTTGGCAAAGCAACCAAGGAAACCAAAGGTGAATTTGATGCTTCCTCTCAGGCTGAGGAAACACCTCTCCATCCAAGTTGAGGTGTGCGGAGAAGTAGCACAGCATCAAACAATCTATGGACTAGGATCTTTTAGCACAGCCTTGGGAAAAAGGCATTTGATGCCTATATCCATGTTTTTACTTCTGTAAAAAGACAAACACCTAGGTCCAAGCAGTAATGTTTGAAGTTGCACAGTGTCTAAATGTATACAAACCTATACCTAGAAATACCTATGCTAAGCATTTTTATTCTACTTTGTGACAGTGCTTGGTGCGGAGAAATTTCATTGGTAACATTATTAATCCACATTATTTTAGCATTAGTAAAAGATTAAGCAAAAAGACCCCCTTTCCAAAACTACAGGTGAAAATCCCACAGCAATGGATGTTGGTGAGCTCTGAACAACAGTAACACCTTGTGCTATCCCAGCAGGTTTCAGAGCTGATGGTCTAAGTCCTCTTCTCAGCATTAAACTCATTTAAGTGATGTATTTCTGTGACAGTACTGATGAATAACTCCAAATAAAAACCCAGATAATGAGATTTTGTAGGTTAAGTTAGTCTCACTACAGGTTTCCCATTATGAAGACTAGGTAATCATAGAATGCTTTGGGTTGGAAGGGACCTTTGAAGGTCATCTAGGTCCAACACCCCTGCAATGAACAGGGACATCTTTAACTAGTGTTTATTGAAATATATTCTCAAGAAAATGCTATTAATACCTTTGCTAATGTTAATGATACTGTACATTTCTTTGAGAAATATTTTGACTGAAATTGTTGCTCTAAAAATCTGATTAGGTTTAAAACCGGGGTGCAGATCACTTCTATTTAACTACAGTTTTACAAATATCTCAACATAAGTTTGATGCTGTCAACCTTAGCTAAAAATTGATTTTTTTTTCTCTGTGGCTCCACCTGTTTTTCTTATTCTCTCTTTTTTTTTTTATTTCCAGTGCAGAATTAGTGTGCTGCCACAAGCTTTCACCCACCCACCAACCAAGAAGAAATTTAATCTGTGAGGTTTAATTTTAGCTTGTACATTCCAAGTACAAATACTGATTTAAACACGTGGCTAATTTTCAGGAGAGCTAGTCAAGTGAACAAAGCTACTTACATTAAAATGTCTGTGAGATTAAGTTTTTAGGCTATGTTTGCACCATACCAAGTAGTGCTTTGTGGAGACGCTCCAGCTGGATCTGGAGCTGGATGGTGGAAGACAAGCCAATTATGTCAGTCCTACAGGCTTGGCGAGCGTAACTAGATTATTTCTAGGATTCATCGGTGTGCCAATGGTGCTGTACTGTGCAGTATACAAAATGGCCCTTTCAGAATTAGCCCTGGGCTTTCGCAAGATGGTACTCCACAGTGTTATCACGTCATTAATAGTGTTAGTAAAGCAGGGATCCTTCTGCAGGAAGATGCTACATCATTTTAAAAAAAAAAACAAACAGCATTTTTTCATACATGGCAGATATTTTTAAAGCACTTGTTTATAACCCATTCTGAGTTATACTATTTCCAGCTGAAAACCAAACATGTATAATCAATTTTAGGCCACTATTTCAAAATTAAAGCTCATAAAATGAACATCATATTATGTAGAACCCCTCCTGAACAGCTACCAAGGACTGCAGTTTTTTAACCAATAATTAAATTGAGCCATCATGAAAGGCACTAATGATAATAAACATCAGCAAGACTCTACAACAATTTATTCCTTTTTCTAAGGCTTTTATATTAATTTTAAAATGTAAAGTGGATATCTGCATATCTTAGCTAGAATACAACTTGTATTTCCGCCAAGATGCTGGAACATAATCTAAAAACTTTTCAAAGCCATAATTCCCCGAGATGGCAGAAACACGCTGCATCCTCAGCAGAAATACTGAAGAACCTTTTTGCTGTCATTTTTATTTATGAAATCAATTATGTGAAATGTGAACTAATTTAATTGTTCTGACACAAACACGTTGCCCAAATGCTGTTTTTGAATATGACTTGTTCTCCGTGTCATTAACTGTGGCACTAACCTTGAGTGCAGCACGTGAGCATTGCTGCATTTTTTTTTTTTGCTTCTTAGCTGTCAGCAGCTGTATGTGACTTAAATTCATCAGTTCCTGAAAAGCTACAACATTTAGAAAGTTTGGTCTTATTAAAAGATGCATTATTATATCTACAGGCAACAAAGCAATTTCTCCTATGATAATCTCATTGCAGCCTATGTGAATTAAATATATATTTGATTTATACATATAAATGCCCATACATCTATCCAATGTTCACTGCAGAGAAAGAACAGAAAAAAATACAGCCTGGCTGTAGAGAGGATTGATATCCAGCCCCTTTTTCCACTTTGAACTTCAGTTTTAACAGTCACCTTGCAATTATTCTTAATATTGATCTTGGCCACGCTGAAGCCAGAGGCAAAGAACCTTACTGATTGTTGTGGAGTCAAGTCTGCACTCAGTTTTTTCTAGTATAAATCAATTCTAATGCTAAAGTCCACTTGGGACTTATTAAAAATCCTATGAGCTCTGGTCTGCATTCTCAGTGAAACTCAACTTCCAGAAGAAACAAAATTGTGAAGAGCTCAAAGCTCGTTCTCTGTTACAGCTATTTGAAGGGTTGCAAGATGTTTCCCAAGTTATTTAATGGCAAGGGAGGGCTTGATCATCCACTGGCATACACAAGATTACGCCGGGCACTTCACTGAATTACAAATAGAAGCGCCCATGAATTTCTTTGCACATCAGTGACCAAATGACAATACCTACGAAAGCCTGATCCCTTAGGAGGAAAAGACAATCTGGTCACCCCACCCAACAGGTGCCTAATTCCCACACCAGTAACCAGAGCTGTTTCTTGACCTACAACGGACTGAATTAGGACTACAGGAACAAGTTAGAAGTCCTGTCCTATGTAAAGCTTCCTGCCACAAAAATGTAAATCACTGGACTCTTAAGTTACATCCTGCAAATTTCTTGTTCCAAAAGTACCTGAACAACTATGACTCTCTATTTGAGTGGGACAGTCATCAAGACTGCGAATGTCTCATATCCAGGTTTTGAAAGCCTGGGTCCCTATTACGCTGTCTTAATGCCTTAGCTTGATTAAAGCAAGGTACCAAAACCAGGTTGAAAGCAGCAAGATGAGGAGTTAGAAACGGCAACTTTGCAGTCAGTCCTTCTAAAACAGATTGTGTTTACGAACACAAACAAGCTGTTCCAGCAGTGCAAGTTCCATTCGGCGCTGTGCCCAACTCCTTCCAGACTGATAAGGTGAAATTTCAAATTCTGTTTAGATAATCCATAGAAATCTAAAATCAACAATTTTGAAATGGGTTTGATTATCCAGCGACTGACTCACCTAAGCAGGAAAACCATCCATTTGAGAATATTTTCCTCTCAGACCGCCATCAGTAACCCTCTTCATTTTTAAAGTTACTAACCCTTATGCTTATCACCAAATCTGAAACACCATTAAAGTACCTGTGACAATAAAGCTCACCAGAATCAGAAAATACTTGGTTTAAACACGGCAAAAGTGGGGATAGAGAAGAACAAACAACGATCCAGCCCCCTTTGCATTATCACAAAAGAACTGACGGAGCAGCGCGCCACAGCCCCACTCGTACAAGCATCTTGCTTGTAGCATTTTAGATTTACACAACCAGTTGTCCTGACTGTCCTTTTGTGTGTGTGTGTGAAAAATGTGTATTTTTGCTGCAACCATATCCGGAGTTTCACTCCATTTGATCTTTCTATTTGTCTCTGAACTCCTGCAACACGGGAGCGCTTCCCATAGCTTCCTACCAAGGCAACTGCAAGAGCTCTGGAATAATGACCTCTGACTTCTGAGATACACAACGTATGTTTTTCTACTGGAAACTTCAAGTTCTTTACAAAGCTTGGATACAAAATGCCTCCGAGAGTTAAAACATACCACAGGAAACTAAATACACAGGGTTTTTTGAAAATACTATCTAGGGGCATGCTGTAAATTACTGCAATAAACCACGAGCAAGACAGCTCTGGAAGGCTGTATGATTTTAAAAGTTTCAAAGCTGGGGTTCATAAAGGAGGACTGTCATAAAAACCTAAGAAGCCATGAGTAGCACACAGAGACAGAAGATAAGAAACAACTATCTGCTGTCTCTTCTGGCACCAGAAGCCGCCATCCACAGCTGAAGCAGCAATCCGCACATGAAGCTAGCAGGAGATGAAACGGAGAGAAGTGGCTTTGCCTGCAACAGGGAGGAGGCCCGTGGCACTCCCTGTTCAAGGAGTGTGTGGATACAAATAGTTTCCAAGGGCTCAGCGGGGCTTGTTTGAATAGACAGACTTGGAATAGACATCCCTCAGGGTTTACCACATGGAGAATCCAAATCAAGCTCTGGAAATCCCCCGAGCTGAAAGCAATCGAAGCAGCTGCTGTACTTACCCTGTTCTTAACTGTTGGTAGAAGCCAGGTAGCGTCCATTGCTGCCCACAGCAGAACAGGCAGTCAAACGCCGAAGCTGCCCTTACGTTCCACACAGAACGAAGTGCAACCAGGTCGGAGCTCTTCAGAACAAGTGTTTAGCAGCTGACGGTATCTTGCTGAAACAACACTACATTCACCTGCCTGGTTTTTTGTTTTGTTTTGTGTTGGTGTTCTGTTTTGGTGTTCTTGCCTGGGTTTTTTGGTTTTGGTGGTTTGGTTTTTTTTTGTTGTTGGTTTTTTTTTTTTTTTTTTTTTTTTAAGAGTTTTGCCATCTCTTCAATGATAACAAAAGCATTATCTGATACTGCAAGTATATATGTCCAGAAAAAAAGAGTATTCTTAAAGACTTGGCAAATCAAAGGTGTATAAAGTATGAGGGATTAAGAAATCAATTCACTTATCATCCTATTTCGGCAAGACAAAGTCTAAGGATGGAACCACTCTTGTCAAAGAATTTTTATCAACTCATCTTAAATTATTTTCTCTAAATACTAAAGCCCCAGTAGTAGTCTTCTATATGATATAGACCTACTTGTCTGTAAGATTTATGAAAGGAGTCTTTGAAGTCCAATTTGTTATTTAAAAGCATTGTACGTTACCTGAGATATTGTATAGTTTGAAGTTCTGCTGCTCACTTCAAAGTCCTTTCTAGAAACACACTGACAGACTGCATTATTGCAGAAGAGCCCATTAATTATGTTACTTTCTCTCAGTTGTGCCAAAGTTCCTTAAGTTTTGTAGGACAAATCACCGATGTCAGGTCATGTACACCTGGGATCTGCAAATGCTGGGGAAGAAAACTTTTACCACCCAGACAGGGCCAGCATTGTAAGAGCAGCAAACAAGGAAGATCTTTCCCACAAAACGTTTTATGATTTCCAAAGATTGTGTGCTTATTTCTAGAGGTTTTGACATAAAAACAACCGAAGGATAAATAATTATGTGTAGTAACTGCCCATAGATGTGAACTTATCCTTTAATAAATCAGGTATGCTGAGGTACTGTATTACCTTTTCTCTCCCATCTAATAAAAGCACTCCACAGAAGCTGACACATAACACACACCTCTCAGGGCCCTTACAAAAAGGAAAAAAAAAATTAAGTGTAGTAGGCTGCTATAGCTTGGCAGCTGTTCCACAGGACCTTGAATAAAGGGATCTATAGAGACAGGATCTGCACAAGTAAAAGTGGCTGCTTCCAAGGGGCATGCGAATTTTTCACATTTTACAGGAAGTCTGTCTTTTCCTCACTAGGAAGATGCAGTTTCTGAAAGCATTTAAGCCCGGAGCAAGGCAGAAAATTTAGTCCTGTCAGCCACCTTCACAGGAAAGGGGAGCTATCTAGATCAATCCTCTAGAAATGAGGTACACACAGACTGCACTACGGCAGCAGACACTGTTTCAGCAGCTCATTCACCACTTCACTCGCCTTTTTCCTGGATCCACTAATTCTGCTGCTCTGAAACATGGCTTTACGTCTTTCAGCCTGCAAGAACCTGTAACTCCAAGTATTTTCTTGACCTCCACATTTGTGCGGAACAAAATAATTCTCATCAGGGATGGGAAATAAAATTATCATCTTCAGAGAAATCCCAAGTGCCACAAAGCTTTCCAGCTGATGATTACTTCCAGGAGTTCCAGGACATTTTCTGAATTCACGTGACATATGTCAACCTACAAACAGGAAGCAAAAGAGTAACTGAAAGAGTACAGATGTCAGGCTTCGGGGAGAAGTGTCATCACTTATAGAAGAATAAATTCTTCATTTTAGCTTGGCTCATGAACAGGAACACTCCACTGTGAGCAATCACTGAAATGACTAATTTTAGCCTTTTGCACTTGTAGCAAATCAAATTTTCCGATACTCTAAAAACAGCCTAAGATCCACAGAAAAGTCCAGAACTACAATGCACCCCAGGAAAGAAACATGGACTGAAGCTCTGCTTTAGACCCATGCAGTATCACTGTACTTAACTAAACACTCCAAGGGAATTGCAAGAAGCAAGTACATCCGAAAGAGCACAGAAAGCCTCCCCCTCGCCCCCCCAACCACCGTCGAATACTGTTAGAGGGAACGCAGAAGTTAAGGTTTAACACACCAATGCCTTCGTCATTCATCACGGCAAGCCACGGTGGCATTGTGAAGCCCCATTTGCCTTCCTGCAGCCTGCCTCTGCCCTAACTGTGGCCAGCTATCGCCCTCCACCTCACCAGGCCCCCTGTCATTCAAACGACGCCCAGACGGTGTTTGTCTCTATCACATTCTCATTCCCTGCTCCCAATTCCAAAAAGAATTCTCTCATGTTTTCCTGTCAGCACAGGAACAGGTTTCCCAAATTAGCTGCTGCTTGTATCAGAACTCATCTCCCAGCACGATTTTCTTATCTTTAACTCCATTCGTGCCCGCAGTAACAAATTAGTTGACTCATCTCCAAGCACAACCTCCATAACTAACAAGGCTTTTAAGAGCCTGTTGATGCTTGCTTTATCACTTACCATAATTCTCCATGGCAAGAGTCTGTAAGAATCCTATCCATGCACTCTTCTGATCAGACAGGCTCTTTCGGGTACAGCCTATGGGCACTCTCCTTTCTAGAGAGGGCCCAATTAAGCTGCAACATCAGCGTTTTTAGTACCTAGAAAATGCACGTTAGTTTGGATTGCAAAGTTACCCTGGCTAGGGAATATCATCTTGAGCTACCGAAATTCAGATTAGTTCAACCTCCCCATTTATATTTTTAGGGAACGAGCCTGGGATCTGAAAGCATGAGTACTTCATATTTAAATTCAGTATTAAGTACAAGTGTCAGCAGAAAAACAGCAGTGCATCAAAATAACATTTTATTGACCCGATTTAACCACATCCTCTGATACCCTGCACCATGCCAAGAAAAAAAAGTCCATATCTTACTAGAATTTTATTGTTATATGAACACAAATAAGCACATACTATCTCAACTGTATTAAAAAATATGTATTAATTTCATCATCAATATTTGTAAGTGACACTTTCTTGTAAGACTGTTTTAAACCAGAAAAATTCACAAATAGTAAAGGGAGAATCTAATAAATGAATTGAGAGCCACGATATTGATCAATGACTACAAAAGACTCAAACTTCCTTTGTTGTTTTGTTTGGTGGTTGTTTTTTTTTTTAAGGGAAATCCAAGAAGAATCCAAAAATAACGGTTTGACTCTACACGGTTATATAAATCTTGTGAAAGAAGTAATATGCTCCTTCAATAACAATATCTGCACCATTTTCAAACTAATCCAGTCAAGGAAGAAACTATGTTGAGGAAAGTCTGTATAATTTTAAGTTATTTATTTACTCATTTATCTGTTAGCTACAGTATTTCTTGTTTTGTTTAGAATTTATTTTTACCTTAATGCTCAAAAAGCATAGAAAAGAGAAAATGCATTTGACAACGGCAAAACCTGAAATTCTTAAATTTCATTTATACAAATAGAATTCTATTAATTCTTAGAAAGTGCCTGTTTATTTTTCTCTCTTTGCTCCACGATATAGTCTAAAGTTAATCTTTTGTGAAGAAACAGAAAAGTTTATTCTAACAAAGCTAATGAACAGATCATTTTGGCCCCATGTCTGTAAAAAAAAAATTTGAGTGCAGGAAATCACATGCAAGTTCAATGCAAAAAATCTACAGACTTAAAAATAATAATAAAAAAAATCCAACAAGCCATTCTAGAAAACCCGGACAAGACGTCAACAAAAAAATTCATCATTTGCAAAACAATTCCTCTCTGTAAGAAACAAGGGTGCTCTGTCAAAGCACAAAAGTCAGTGGATGACGAAATCCAGGGTGCGTTCAGGACAGGGCAGTCGCCCAGCAGCAGGTGTGTGACATCTAGTGGCTACCACATCTGTTTGCTCATCCACTCCAGCCTTCGTAAAGAGATGTGAAACAGGCTGCCTAGTGCTCACCTTTAGTGTCAAAACAAACACCACAGTGCTTAGGCAGTACCTGTGTTTAAATGTCTGTATTAAAAATATGCACCTGTATCAAACATCTTCAAATGCTTTCCTTTCATTACTTGAATTAAAAAAAATCCACAGGAAAGCTATGCTCTTACGATATACGATCGATGCAAAAATTTCACTAAACTTTTAAATACCAGAGATAAAAAGATCCACTTTATATGTTAATGCTATATTGTTCTAATACAGCCTATTAAGTGCCATGTTCTGGAGTAATTTGCTGTAACTGGGATACTATTCTTGCAAAAGCCATCCCCCCAAAGATCATCCTATATGGCATTTACTTGCAGGCAGCACTATATTACACAAATATTTTAAAAAGTCACAAACTCAGGCAATAGAAAATCACCCTAATCTCTCAAACAACATAGAGGCTATAGAAGCTACTATACAATTTTAATGTTTTTTCACTAATAGACAGTGCCAGCCTCACTCTGGAACGAAGGCAATCTGTCCAAACTTCTCTAGTCAGTGAATCACCTGTGATGAGACCAAAGGGCTTTATCATAGTTATAGCACTACTCTTCCTAGGTTCTATGCACTGTCCCTCTAATAATACATTACAAATAATACAAAATAGTAATTCATATTGTTGCTCTTCTCTTATACCCTTATCATGTTTGCCTACTGGGGAAGTGACTATTTTTCTCAAAACATTCTGATTGCTATGGCAATCCAATTCAAACCCTTGCTCCCAGAATGGTATGCTTTATTTTCACTTTTGACTACAAAAATAGCACTTCTGAAAAGGGCAAGGAATCACAAACTGCATGATTTGATAATTACAATACCTTATTTTACAACTGTAGTGTGTGCAAATCATCATTTCAATGAAATTTAATAGTTACAAATATTCTTAAACTGTGTAAGTACAGTAGGCTCTACAGACATGGGTAATCAATATTCTACCATTTGAAACAACAACAATAAATAAAAGTTTAAGTATTAAAACTAAGAAAAAATATTCCTGTACATTGTACAGTACATTTTGGTTAAAGCGTCTTAGCAAAAATATAGTAATGTGTTTTAAGCAATCCAGTTACAGATGGTTCAATATTAAAATTTCAAGGTTTCCCCATCATGAAAAAAATATTGCATTTTTCCACAGGTGCAGCAGAAACTGTCTCTCTCTGAACAAGGCTTCAGTCTTTAAAAATAGATAGACAGTAAGTATGAATTCAAATGAAACATTAAAAAATTATAATACAGTACTGAGGATGTACGGTCATTGTGCATTGTAGATTTTACATTCCTTCTTATTCCGAAAAAGCAAAACTAGAGAGCCCATTGTATATCACTGAGTTCAGCTGGATCCCCAAGTCCTCCATCAGCCTCCAAGTAATTCATAAGAGCTGTCATAGCAGTGTCATCATTTTCACATATTGCATCAAAGTCCAGCTGAGAATTACTACCTATAAAATTATTAAAACATCAGTGTATGCAGTGCAAAGCATGAAGCATATGGTAACTTTCAAAACATATTTGTTTTTAAACAGCACCTTCCTTTGAAGTCCTGGCAAATATTTACATGCAAATGTTTTAAAAAAAAAAAAAAAAATTAAGTAATAGAAATAATGGCTGTCCTCAGACAATTATCAGAACATATATAACGATGTAAGAAGACTGAAGTCTTGCCAATCGATTGGACTGCCTCCAGCTGCGGTGAAGTTCATGTCACTGAAGCAGAGAAACTGCTTTCTACCTTACGCCACTTCAGTGGGAAACACAATCATGTACCCGAATTCTGATCTGATGTACGATCTGATGCTAGACGAACTCCTGAAACCTTGCCATGTGTTAGCTCTAGAAATCAACACTATACCTTTGCCTTTAACAACAGTAAGGTAAAATGCTTTAGCTCAAGTATCAGTGAAAAACGTTTCCTTGTCAATCTTGGATAAATGTTGTTGGTTTGGGGTTCCCCCCCCCGCCTTTACCCTTATTTGAGCATTAGCTTTTTTTTCCTTTGGGTGTTTTTATATATAAAGGGCTCATAGCTATACCAGAAGAGAGCTATAGGTTATAAATACTAATAATAATATAAATAGAGCTCTAGTAACTGAAATAAAAGTAGGAGACTGAAAAGTTTCTAAGAGCCAAAATACAGGATAAGCATAACCATTGCTTTTATAGCACTTTGCCTTTTACGTTGAAAATAATACAAAGGCATTCTCCTCTTACAGGGCCAGGGAAACCTATATCCAGGCAAACTGCTGCCTTAGTGCATGCTTGAGGGAGGGGAAAGAAAAAAACAACATTTCTTTCTGAAACATTTTGACTAGTTGTTTGTACTGACTATTCATAGCTTGCAGCTGAGAAATAGATAAAGTGCTAAAAAGGCGATAGTTCACACTGCACTGAAATACTTCTCCTTATCCATCTCTCTTTTCTGGAGAGAGAACTACTAAGTACCTAATTAAAACTGTGGCATGCAAGAACGCAATGGTAAACTTCTGTTACAGGATATTATTTTTGTCATGAGAGCCTATCACTGATCAAATTTGGCTGTTTGCCTCCCAGTGCTAATCCATCTGTTTTAAGAGTCCACTCCTCTTTACATAGACAGACAAATGTCTTTACAATTTATACACGATTGTAAAGTGGTGCACTCAAAAATGACACTATTTATCCCTTCAAGCCCCAAAATATCCACAATAGAAATAAATCTTACCGATGAGAGGTTCATTACTGGGAAATGGAATAGCACCCTGGTTTTGTTCTGAAGTCTCTAGAACTTCTGTTTCTGAAGGACATAACTCAATCAACTCTTTGTTTGGCACCTGAAAGAACAGAAACAGTAAAATGGACAGAACTAAATCCTAAATTTAGTCACAATTACTACATCACAGAAACATTATAAATTGCTGTCAAAGTATTAAGAACTAAATAGTGCAAACGAAAAATATGCATCAACAGGCAGATCTAGTACATTTAAAAATAATTTTTTTTTGGAAGTTCACATAGCACTGGACTTGACGTAAATAAAAGGTGTAACTTACACATCTATCAAAGGTACTTCACAGTGATGGCATCTGCTTTATTGAGGGTCTAACTCAATATTCAGCAAATAAATCCAGCACAACAAGTTGTACTGGTATATACTTTCCATGTCCAGTACCATAAACTACAAATTCCCAGTGACATCATGTTTGTGAATGTTGACACATTCTAGCTAAAAGATAAAAAAAGACCCTCATACCTCCCATGTTCTATACACATTAAACTATATGAATTATAAACTTGTATATTTTCTATCCTTTTGCATCTTGTTACTGTCATGATAAAAATCTAAGTAATTTTAAATTACTTTCTGCACTTCGGAAAAACAAGGCTAGCAACAACAGAGATGAAGTCATCCTAACCCAAACATATAAGAAAGTTGGTTTTTTTTTTCCATTTGTTTAATGTAACACATACATGTAACTTAGCAGGACAATTTTCTCGGGTTACCTAGCTCGTGCATATTCTACTAGGAAATTAATAAAGTTGAAATACTTTACACGAAAGCATGTTAGGAACAAATCAGATAAAGGCACAAAATAAATAAACAAAATAAAGCACAGAATAAAGAAAAACCTTCAATGAATACAATGCAGTTACCCTTATGATAAGTTGCTACATGATTTAGAGAGTTCAGCATACATAAGTTAACCAACTATTAGGGAGAAAGATCTGTGGTGAAGCAGGCACAAACTGACCACAAAAAAGGAGGAAGCCAAAACAATCCCTAGTCCAGAATCATTGGGAAATGAAAATTGCAATGGGAAGATAAGCTGTCTTTAATTGGAAAGAAATTTACATTCAAAGAAGTGCTGACAGAGAAGTAAATGTCTGTTCATACAGTGCACAATATATGACATACAATATACCTAGGTAAAAACTACGTTAGTTATTCCATACCTATGGTCAATAACTCTGATAGTTATAGTTTGCGGTGTTACCAGCACTACTAGGTTAGCAAAACAGTATATTCTGTCCATGTTTACAAGATTACTGAAATATCTTCAAAGTAAAAATTTTAAACATTTCAAAACTAAGAACATACAGCACAGATTTTTAAGAGAGTCTTCAACAACATTAAAAGTACAAGTGAGAGAAAACAAGAATTGATATTGTATTTAGATTGTCAAACTGAACAGGTGGAAACATTTTTAGTCTCTGATGGTTATTCAGCAAAAGTTTTAATGCAACTCCAAATGCAGCAGAGTCCTCATCACTTGAATCACACTCATATTCAGCATATTTGTAGAGCTTCAGCAGAGATCCTAATAACTGAGTGGAGACTGCAGTCCTCTCAGCCTCGGGAACAGCCCCTTAAGGCTTGAACTGATGCTCCTGTAAGTTAAGTTGGAAATTCTTCTGCTGTCACATCTCTCAAAAAGACTTTCATAGCTTCCAGGTAGTTGGAAATACCTTACTCATTCTCTCGCAAAAAACACAAGTCAGGGTAATTTGGTTCAAACGTAGGCTTGAAACTATCTGACAGTAACTTTTAGATTTTTATAGGCAATGACATACTCACATCGCTGCAGTTTACAGTTAAAGCCGGTGAAGGTGACTTTCTCAAAAGACGTGATGGACTTAACTCCCCAGATGGTGAAGAATGCAACCTAAAATTGTATACGTTTAGTTGATTTACTGAGTCATATTGATCATAAACTGAAAAATAGCCTATGTGTTGCAGAACCCACCAGACCTCCCCAGTGACAAAGCATGAGCCAGCTAATCTGAGAATGTTGTCTTAAATTCTCCCAAAGATTCTAAAGTCTCCTGCTCCAAGTTTCGATAACACAAAAAGCAGAAGAGATGAATAAAGACCATGGGTCATAATTACTTGAGTACACTTTTATTCTTCTGTTGAATCACCAGCACTGACAGACCAAAGAGTAACAGGTTTCAGAATTATGCATGCTGGGACATATAGGTACATTTCAAATACATACAGAATACACACAACATAAGGAAGTTCTGCTAAATGGTGGAAAGAAAAAAACCCACATCCTTCCAATGCTCCCTCTACTATTATTTTGTTAAACCTGTCTTTCCATATTTTCATAAAATTGCAACTAAAAATAAAGACCACTTGTTTGTTACCAGATTTCTTTGAGATACTGCTCATCCTCCCTCAGTAAACATGCCAGATATGAAGCTAACAGTGACAGTGTCGTGCCAGGGCCCTTTGGACAGCTTGCTCCCACCTCCCCCTGCTCCTCCTGATTCCCAAAGGACAAGGCTACAGAAGAACTGGGGCACTCTGGATGCTTCTGTTTCCGTCCCTTCCTCAGATCCGAAACATGACAAGGGATTGGAGAAAACATAGAAAGTGGGTGAATAAACAGCCTATCTGAGTTATTTGTGTGGAGTATTTGTTAGTTCCCTACATTCCAATATCCAGTGCACCATCTGATAAGCAGTATTGCCGCCTCTAAAAGTTGGGATGGAAACTCCAGATTGAACAGATTTATAGCACTGATGTAACTGAAATTAGCATAAAAACTAACATGTAAACTGAATTAGCATTGCTAATTCAATTTGGATATGCTTGTAAATAGCACTGTAGGCTTAGTCCTGAAATTTTTTAAATATTTGGTGATGCCTGATGCACAGCTTGAGAACCATCTGTGTCTTGCCGATATTAAAAAAAAAATACAGAGAGCAGATTCAGGTAGCAAATGCACTCATCCTATTGGATTATGTTTGTAGTCACAAAGGTATTTGATGAAAACCAGCTGGTGTTAGCCTCTGTTGATCACTCTTTGGTCTGATTTTGATTGCCTCCGTGTGTGCAAGATAGTAACTTGACTTCACAGAAAAGAAAAATGGTGAAATAGCATGCAGTTCTACTCTTTGGCTGGAAATAAATACAGCATTGTTCTCAGCAACGATTCTGGAAAAGTGAACTACATCAGGGTGCAAGCAACTATACCTAGACATCTCCAGAAACATTCAGTTGTTCCTGATGAGGCCTTCAATGGCCAATTGTTTTCGTAAGCATCTCTTCCTTTTATAGAGATAAAACCCAGTTTATTTTCCCCCACGATACAGGACTGTAGGATGAGAAAGACGCCAGAGATCTCAGTTACACAGCGCAACTGCTCCTTTCCATAGCTGGCTTCTTTTCAGAACTGTCTTTTCTTTGGACACAGCTTACCTTATTCTGCATGACTTTGCTCTTAACCCTTTCTTTCACCTGCATAGTAACTTCTTGGGCTATTAGTTTCATCACAACTTTATTTCTCAATTTCCAGTGTCCATGGACAACTGACTGAAACAAACACACCTGCACAAGACCAAAATGGCTCAGATCACTGTAGCTGAGGAAGCTGGCAAGCAAAACATCTTTCCTTTCAAAATCTTGTGATATTCAGTCTGCTACCTGAGAAATAAGATGACTGTTCCCAAAGAAAGCACCATAATGTTGTTTTATTTACTAACCAGTGTTCAAGATGTCAACATAACCAGGAAAAACACTAAGTTCAATCAGTTATCTGAAGAATTAGACAACCTGAGGCATGTGCTCATCACTGCCAGCACTTCCACAAATATTTGTTCTGGAAAGTAGTTCCTTGAATCCAGAATTCGCAGGTTCTTATCCCTCCTAGCAGCCTCACTTTTTAAATTAGAAGCAAGTCTGAACTATCACTGTGATCTTCCTGAAAAGATGTTTTGGTAAATCAAACAAACTGAGGTGAACATCCTGCTGCCTTAAACTGCTGCTCCACAAAGCAGTGAAGCCGTGCTTTACTTATATGACGGAATCAAGACCTCCACAAAATGAATCTCTGACAGGTAGGGAGGTATGCATCACGAGCTTCAAACTTATCATAGGCACAGGCAGAAAGAAAATTATCCAGTGTTAATATTATGGAAGTTGAACTTTTTGATAAATAAGCTCAATTTCTGTAAGGTCTGTAGCGGACTAGAAAAATCTACTCTTCTTCTGGGATCAGGAAGGATATGAAATAATAAATATTCCCCTGAAATATCCCTAAAGAGGCCCCAGACATACCTGCCTCAACTGTACAGCTCAATTCCATTTGAACAGACAAAAAAAAAAAAAATCCCCCTCTTACAAAAAAAATTTCTCAAATCGAGGAGATTATTTCAGTACCATAACCTCTTCTCTAAATTCCACAATTCTGTCTGTTGTAATGGACTCTTCTGTTTCCTATGATTAAAACAGATGGACTTTGCTCTCTTGTGACCAGGGCAGAAATGGGTTGGTTTGATCTTCACACAAAGCTCACAAAGTTTCCCTCTGTTGCTTAGGTAGATCCTGTTCCTGAAACTGTTGCCTCTGTAGCAACATGAAGAGAAAGAGCACTGCTTGTGCTTCATAAAAACACCAGGATTTTCAACAGCTACCTTAAAAGAAAACTTTCCTAGGAACTCACTCACTCTTTCATCATCCAGCAAATTTATTATTCATCTACTTAATAAACTGGTTTCCTTAAACTGGTGACATGTATGCTCACATGGATGACTATTGTCAGCAAAGGTCAGGTGATCTCAACGCAGAACACCACACTGAGCCGAGTGAAGCACCTAGAACATGAGTCAAATTAAGCTCTTGGACCATGCCTGGATATTTACCATCAGAGATGAGAATTTCCACCAACTTACTTCAGTCTTCAGAAAGACATAACAAAAAGTGACTCCCCTTCCCTCTACAGGTGGTACTGATGAGAGGACGTTAACAATGGCATATCAGAATGTAACACCCCATCTTTGCTGTTGAGGATATCCATTCTATTTTTGCTGCCAGTGCTTTTCCTCCTCCTTGCTGGATAATCCCAGCAACCTGCCAACAAGCTGTGGGATGGATATTTGGGGTCTTTTTTTAGTAGCAATCTTCTCATTCTGTCACTAGTGTGTTTATTCTTTTCTTCCTTTCATTGAAAACAAATGATTCTCTGTGCAATTTGACTATTCTAATAAAGGTTTGTAACTTAACTGTTGGAAGGCAATTCCAAAATACTAGAAACAGAATGAGAAACACCTGCGACTATCACTTATCACACTCTTAAGCTCTGACCATGGTTTTTACTGTTTCAGAAAATTAAATACTGCCTTCTGATGAAGAGACAGCCGAGAAGACAATCACATTGCGAAGAGATCATGTGTAATCCTGGACTTTAGCATGGATTTACAAAGGGGAAATCACACTTAACCAGCCTGACAGCCAGCCAGCCAGCCCTGGTGGTCAAGGGGGAGAACAGTATCCTGGGGTGCATTAAGCACAGTATAGCTATAACTGGTTGAAAGAAGTGATTGTCCCACTAGACTCAGCATTGGCGTGGCTTCACTACGGGTACTGTGTGCAGTTTTGGGCTTCAGAATATGAGGAGGATATAAATATATTAGCATGAGCCCAAAGGAGGGCAACAAAGATGGTGAAAGGACTAGAGGGCATGACTTACGAGGAACAGCTCAGGATACTAGGTGTGTTCAGCTTAGAGGAGAATGAAAGGTAACCTCATTACTGTCTACAGCTTCCTCATGAAGCAGAGCAGAGAGGGAAATGTTGATATCTTCTCTCTGGTGTCCAGTGACAGGATGTGGGGAATGGCTTAAAGCTGTATCAGGGAAAGATATTAGCAAAAAGACCTTCACTAGGCGGATGATCGAGCACTGGAACAAGCTCTCCAGGGAAGTGGTCATGACCCCAAGTCTGTCGATGTCCAAGAAGTGTTTGGACAATGCTCTTCAATATATGGTTTAACTTTTAGGTTACCCCATGCAGAGTCAGGAGTTGGACTTCACGATCCTCATGGGTCCCTTCCAACTCAGGATATTCTATGCTATGACACTATTCCTAATACCTCTACCATTGTTGCCAAAACTGGCAGATTCAACATTACTACTGTCTTGCAGGTCCAGTTACAAAAGTGCCAGTGGAAAGAACTATATGGGACCTTGGAACACACTGCTCTGCAGACATAAAAAATTCCTTGGTGTTCCTTTACCTGGAACTGGAAGTATGAGATCTACAGTCTGAGGGACGGCTTCATCATCCAAACCTAACACTTACATAACTTATCCTGTGCTCACAAGATCATAGTACCATCCTAAATTTGACCTTAACAAAAGTGGTTGGACCTTCTGATGAAACCTTAATTCCTCAAAGAGTTGTGACTGAAAACACACTTTCTGCGGATGTGCACCCCAAAGTCCTGGAATAAAAAATGTTCTTGGACAACAAATGCTGATACTCTATGTCGGTTTGTACTATAATAACCTCTCCCTCTATAAGCAAGTCAGGCACCACTGTGGGTGCACAAAACAAAAAATACATTAGCATATCTTCACATTAAAATTTCATTTCTTCCTTTCAGATTCCTTGGGTATGCTGTGTAGCTGCTAAAACTAGTTAGTTTAAAATGGTCAATCTTTACTTAACAATTTGACCCTTGAATCACCCACATGGTGAGGGGTTTTTCATCTATGGCTGGGTACTGGGAAGGAATTGTACTATCACTTTAGTCTACGTTCAGGACAATACAGACTATGAAAGCGCTCCACTGGGGACTGTTTCAAGGAAAGTTTTCCTAGCAGAGCGACACTATCAGAAAAATAAAAACACTGCTCACAGACAACTGATTTTCCATTCCCGAATGGTTTATCTACCCATTTCAACATCATGTGAAGAAGCTGCATCACAGTAACACTTTTGAAGTCAGGGTTAAATAATATTTTCATTAACAAAGAAAATTGTGTGCCCTGAACAAAACTATTTGTCAACACCAGTGATGTGTTCTGCCATGCGTGAGACTAACATTAGGTTATAATTGGTATCTCATAATGCCACTGCTCAACCTAAAAATATTTTATACATGTAACACAATAACAATGAAACTTGAACAACCCCCACATAATCACATATACCTCTCCTCTATCTTTACTTAAAAGCGTAATGTATGATGTTAAGCATTCATTACCTTTGCAATTCTAATATTTCATTTGCAATTTCGGTTCCTATACTTCCAGCACCAAGAACTGTTCCAGAGGACATTCCAGGTACACTTACTAAAGACTGTTTTAAAGCATCTATAGTTAAAAAAACAAAAGAAAACCTTAAGTTTGTAGCAGTTTCATTACACAGCAAGAAACAATCACCCGAAGGATTCATTTTAAATTAGTTTTTGTCCTGTATCTCTTATTTTTAGAAATAAAATTCCTTAAACACTAACTCATGGAGGAGGGTGTTGTCTCATTTGAAATATAAATATAAGTGAATAATTTATTTGTGAAAATTGCTGATTTCCAGTAATAAAATTAGCTTTAATCATTACCACCACCAGTCTCTCACAGTCAACGCAAAACACATGAGAAAAATCTCTTGGATTTTTCACAAACTGAAATCAATTATTAAAAGTGAACAATTTCAAAAGCAAAAATAAAAAACCTTATAGCAAGATGACAAAACAGCATGTAGAAATCACAATCCATGCACAGCAGAAAAATTAACAAAATACGTATAGATATCAGCATCACCCTATATTCTATGGGTAAACTCAATACAATTGCATTTCTTCAGAAAACCAGGCAAAATATTAAGAGAGTCTGCGACAGAAGCAGAATATCCTATTAATCAAAATCCTAGCTATAGCAGAAGCTGCTAGAAGGGAAAGATATGCTATAAGCCCTTCTGATCACTGTTACAGGAATTATATGACTCAGGATGCTGTGAGTAACCAGAAATTGTCAGCAGAATTAGCTTTGAAAAAAACTAACCCTTCCTTGCACTACAACCTAAAATAAAAAATTTCCTGAATTGAATAAATCTAAAATTGTAATGATTGATCAGAAGATGCACCTATGATAACTGTAAGAAGCGACACTTGCCTTCTGCAGATTGGGAACCATAGGGGACGTGTTCTTCAGCAGACTCGTTACGACCTCTGATATTCAAATAAATAAAAAACCCAAACAAATAATCAGCCAGTTTTTAAAAGGCAAAACCCAGCATATTTATGTTTTATTTCAATAATACTTTACAGAGTAAAACCTAACATCCTGTTCCTGCTGGGAAGCACAGATTGTCTTAGCTGCTCTTCTCTGTCTTCTTGAGGAAAAAGGACATGGGCCAAATAGGTGGGTGATGTTGACTTAAGACATGAACCATCTACAGGATGGGTAAAATGCCCCCCTTGACAACTTGGTTTAATGGAAATAAAACTCCTTTATCACCCTTCTCAAAAACCCAGTCATTATCAAAGATCCTCAGTGTCATTGGAACAATCCAAATTATAGCTCCAGAGAATGAAAAAGAAGAATTAAAAATAAAAAAAAGGATTAAACACACACATTTACTGTCTCACAGGCTCCTCCCCTGCAATTCATTTGGAGAGCATCTTCTTGTCCTGCCTTGCATTTCTACAATCTATCAACTATGCTTCTCTGACACATGGTAGGTGGGGTAGCACTTCAGATTAGCTCAACTGACACATGCAGTCTTGTAAAGCTCAGAAGGAAAAGCAGAAGTAACGACACTCCCATTTATTCATACCTACTTTTCTTAAAAGGTCCTTCCTTTCCTCCTTTGATAAGAAACTCTTTCATCTCATTTTTTCTACTACCACAGTTTTCAGAGTAACTGAAAATAACTGGTAAATGCAAAAAAATGTTCTTCTGAGCTACTCCACAAATTTTTGTGCAATGTTTATATTTTCTAGTCTTGTTCTGTTTCTTAAACAGGTTGCATTCTCTTAATGCTAACTGTAGTTAAGACCAAAAAAATAACATGGGGAATCATATCATGAATTACTTACAATACCACAGTGTTGTTTGATACAATGTACTCCAGTTCTTTGGTCCACGGATTCATGAAACTAAACCACTGACTCTTCAAGGTAATGAAAGTCCCATCTTTTGCTCTAAATTTGTAGGAGTTTGTAAATACTTTTTCTTTATTCTGTAACACTAGATAAGAAAGAAAAGTTGAAATCATCATGTTTATATTTAGATTAAAAAAAAATTAATCTGTTTTATAGTATCATAAAACGAAAATGCCAGAAATACCAATTAAATACCAGAACAACTGACAGGACAGGATCCCTACTAAAATCAAACTACATTTTCAGCAACAATATTAACCTTAAATTAAAGCCCAAGTACTAAGTTTCTGCAAACAGCTAGAAAGCAGACTCCTGACTTGGTGAACTTTCATCATCTGTGTCTTTAACGACACAATTAGGCACTTTTGCTCTTCATGACTCCTTGCTCATTCTTACAAAGAATTGAAGCAGAGGGTTGAAAGACGCACTAACATCATTCCCCTGCGATTAAAGCACTGCACCAAGATCCAAGACAACAGACTTTTCTTCTGGCTTTTATTACAAACTTTATACTGGCATGGCTTAATGCAGTTGTAAAAAAGGACAATGCTAAGATTGTTTCATGTTATTCTCAGCTTCCAAATTTTCGATTTGTGCTGTTTTCACGTAGCAGTTAGATGTAGCTGTATGTAGTCTGGGAGGACCAATTATTTTGTACCTTCTTTATGTTTTTCAGCTAGATGATTGTGATCATCTTGATGGCAGTACTCGTAACAAGAAGTTCCTAGAAGCTCTTGTGGAAGATACCCTAAAATTGCTGTTGCACTGTTAGAAATAAAAACATGAACTACAGCAGATTCAAACAATTGCAAAGCTTGTTTTCTTCAGTATCAGATAAAGCAGAAAATTAGTATTTCAAGAAACAGATACTTGTGTTCGTATTTGGGAAAAAGATACAGGATTAGTATAGCTCTAAACCAACAGGAAACCTTATTCACTGCAAAATTATCCATTTGCAATGAATGGCAATTAAAAGACAAAATAACAGTGTTTAAACATGCAAATCACATGTACACACAAAATACTTATCATCATTAGGTCTTCCCTAGCCAGTCAGGTTACTGGTCACACATAATGAGTCATTCGAACAACTCAGTAGCTGAATTTTGCTCTGTCACTTTAAGGAATAGGTTAAAACTGACAATTTTAGATGAAAGACAAGATGACTGAAAGCACTCAAAAGGTTCCAGTGACAACGATGAAATTCAAAATGCAAGCAGTAACTCAGTCTACACAACAAATAAAAGTCAGTTTTAGAAAGCTCAGTAAACAAGAACTTAGCTTTCACTTCTAATGAAATAATTTGGTACTTCATTCAGATATAATGTATTTGTTCCAAATAGTAAGATTTCAAGAAGTAATAATTTTTGGTTAAGTTTTTATTACTTAAGTCATATGCATGGCTCTGAAGCTCTAACTCGAGGTTTTTCTTTATGAATAAGTAAGTATGTAAGTGCATTTTATGACATATTTTAATCTTGCTAGCTCACCTTTTCCTGTAGGACAACACACTTACTTTTATACATTACTTTTTATTATTGACAAAAACCCAAAGCCCAAGTACTCCTACATTCAGATTGAACCACTTCCTGTGTACTGCACCTAGAAATCCTATCCTGCTTGAGAAATTACAGTTCTGACAGAAAGTATTAGAAAATGTAACTAGTGGTGTCATTTTCATTTTCTTTTCAATGAAGAGCAAAACACTTACCACTGATCTACATAAACAAATTTTCCATCCATGGCAAATCGTGTAACAAATTCTGTTGCTTTGACTTTTATCTCTCCACTCTTTCGTGGAACAATATAAGGATGTAACCTCCCAATTGCAACAAGACAGTTAAAGTTACTACTGTCCTTTTCTACGTCATTTTCCTCTTCTACTCCCACCTCATTAGGAGGCCAGTTCTTCATATACCCAGTACAGTGAATGGTACAGTATTTTCTGTGATCTAATAAAAAGAAATAAAATAAGAAGCAAAAGTTCAAAAAGTAAACTGAATTACCTTTTTTATTCCATTCACCATGAGACCAGCAACTATATTTTTATGCTTACCTACAAAAACTGCACAAGGCTATCGATAATTTTACAGAGTATTTTTAAAATTAATTTTGTACTACTTAATTTTGGCTTACCTGGAGAGAGCACTTCTAACCCTATGTAAGATTTAGGAAGATGTTATATGTGTTGGCAGAGTTCAAACAGTCTCACAGAAACAAAAAAAAAAAGTAAATCAGCAGTCTGGTAACTCACGGATCACTTTCTCTGTATATGGTTTCACGTGTATTGTAAACTAAACTGAACTAGAGAGGCACTCTGTAGCTTCCAAATTAATTTAATTTTGTGAACATAATGATCTTAATATACGCTTACTGCAATTGCTAAAAGAACCAGTCAAGAGAACAACCCAGCTTATTTTCTATTTATGTTAGGCTTCTGAACTCTTCAATTTTCTGGAACATAAATATTTTAATAGTCTTAAATTATAGCATACACTGTCATTCATTCCTATGTCTGGTAGACTCTGTTGCCTACATAACATGCAAGCACCCTCATACATAGAGATGACATTATGTGCCCTAGACTATCTTCAAAAAAATTGCCAAAGTATTCCCAATATCTGTATTCTGAACAAACTATGCTTTACATAGATTTGACTGCATTAACCCTATCAACTACAGAAAACATGTATCAACTTTGTAAAATAAAAAATTGAGTTATCTTACTGTGACTTTGTCACAGTTTCTTAGATTTATACAAATTCTTCTCTCTCCAAGTCAGTTGCCATATCAAGAGAAACCGTATTCTATTTACTTACAATGACAGATCTATTTTAAAATTTACTATTGTATGGTGTGTCTCAACAATAACAAGTTACACTGAAAAACAAAAGTAGGATTTTTTCAGGGTCAAACAATTTCAGCACACCTTTGCAAAAATCAATACTAAGGTATTAAACAAAAGCTGGAAACTGCATTTTAAAAAGAGTCATTCACTAATAACTCAACAGGTATATTGCTGTACAGGTCAGTATAAACTAAAACTAAAACTAAGTAAATTAAAATTCTTGGAAAAGTTAATGGAATTACACTGATAAATTAACTTTACTATTAAAAGCAAAAAAAGGAAAATGTATACTTTTAAAGTACATACCACATAAAAATAAAACAGAAAAAATTTGGTTTACTTGCTTTTTTCCCTTCAAAACAGTAGATTTTGCAGGCCTTATTCACACAGTTATCTTCCAGACATACGTTATTTAGTTTCAGTCTTCTGATCTGCTCCAGTGTTTTCAAAAATTTCCCTGAGACTTCTAAAATTTGACTACAACAGACCATGTGCTGCTCCTAAACAGCCACTGTAACTCAGGTTCCTCCCTCCCTCTTTTCCAGGGGTGAATAGGGAGGAGAAAGAGTACAATTAGACTGCTTTTCAAAATGTGTCTCCAGTACATATCTACATTTCTCTACAGCTACTTTGCGAACTCAGTGATAACTACAAAGTCCACACTACTGACTCAGAACTTAAATGTAGCAAGTTTCAAGACAGAAAGCCCCCACTGCATTTACACTGTTTGAATACCTTTCTTCTTTGGGTTGGGCAAGCACTCCTTTTCTTCTTTGACTGTGGTCCTACCACATTTTATCCGACAGAAGAAGGAACGTCGAGCACCAGAATTCAGTCGAGCTGGTCCAGCTTGAAAATCTGTGTGTACTTGCAAGCCAGCTTACAAAAATTTAGTAAAGGAGTTAAAAAAAAAAAATCCAACAATAAAACCTCACAATACAAGGCCTTTTCTTCATTTTAGCTTCCAGTACATTCTCCTTACTTCTTAGTTGCCTAAATTTTGTCCTAACAATTAAAAATTAAAAAAGTCTAATAACTTAAATAAGGCAAAGGAAACACAACTGTCACACATATTCCAAAATTAAAAAGAACTAGCAAACTTTTTTTAAACCCTTCTTGATATTTTGAATGGTATTTTAATAAATATGCTTTATAAACTTTCAACTTCTATTTGGTACAAGGAAGAACTGCAAAGATGCTTATAAAAGCCAGCTATAAAACAGTGATTAGCTGCATAGTACATAAGGCTTTCCATATTAGAAATAACTGTAAACAAAATAAGATTTGGTTACATTAGGATTGACACTTAGCATTTTCAGAGAAGACAGTGATTCTTGATATTGAAGTATTTTATCCCATGTTCGACTACATCAGGTCTTTTGTATTGACAAGACCTATCAAATACAAGAAAAAAAGGTAGTATGCCTGGTAGGAAGAATGTCAGACACATCTTGGTAAATGTTTAACAATACAAATTTCACTCATTCTTACTATCTAAAAATAAATTCTTTTCTGGGCTAGCTTTTAAATTGTAACCACATTCTAAGCAGCAGATAAGCACTAAAATATGTTTGGTTCATAGAAATTATACCTCAAGTTTGTACAGCCATGCACACACGAACACATGAATGCATCCTGCATAACAACTGGATTCATTAACATGCCCTTAAAAAAATCTGAGCATATTCAAATATGACTTACTTTTCCCATCTACGAGCTTCTCCCTAGGAGAGACATCCGAAGAAGAAAGTTGCTCCTTAACTTTTGCAACATCTTTTGGATGCAAGTAATCAAACAAACTTTGTCCAATTAAACTGGCCTATTAAAAAAAAAACCCACGGCCAAAACCCCAAAAAAAAAGAACCACATTGTTTTAGAATAGGACTCCACACATATTACTTATCTGAGAAAGACAACATTTTACACCATTAAAAAAAAGTCAAATACCACAGTTACTCTAAAAATCAATATATTGATCCACATTTAATTTGCCCTTACTTAATATTATTTTTATAAAAAGAAAGTAGTAAAATCAATTTGTTACTTCCCCTTTGAAAAACAGCAGATCTAGTTGAATATTAAAACACAGTTCTGTAAAACCAAATGTTTTATCTATGGCCATAATACGATTCCTAATTCTAGCCAAAGACGGTTATGCACAAAATAACTCCACTCACAGATCGTTGGGGAGGGGAAGGTAAGGAAATGGGAAGAAACATTCCTGCTAGCTAATGACTCGGAGCTCTGATTTGGTCAGACCAAAGAGCATCACTGAGCCAGGAGCTGCCTGGGAGCAGGGGTCAGCTCACTTCAGCACTCTGTGGCAGGCGATATTTGCAGGAATCTCTCCAGCTGGGATCCATTCAACCTGCTGACTCTGATCCAGAGTAACTGGTCTGCTGCACTACTGTAGGCAGCACTACTTTCTTTTGAAAAAGGAAGGAATTCTCACAGAAGTGGGCTAGTTTTGTTTTTTTCATTCCTTACCTTCACCACAACGGGTCAAATCAATGGGTAGGAAAGAGCTGTGCTGACAAGCAGTATTCTAGATTCAAACTGGAAATCATTTTGGGCCCATGCCACTTTCTATGTGATCACTGCATACAGAAAGGGGAGCACTTTCCAGTAAGCCAGAGTCAGAAATGGGTTTAATGAAAAGCTTCTAAGAGAGCAGGATAAACATACAGCCTCTTTCATCTGCCCAGTCCCCATCTAACCCTAACGCAAAGGGAAAATGCCAAGTGCCACTGAGAAAGACCAATAGCAGCCTTGTCAAAATACATAGGTGTAACAAACAGATTACACTGCAGGATGGGATACACAATCTAGAACTAAATTAATGGGTGAAGTCAGTCGTGTTCTCTGAACCTCTTTGTCTGGTAGCAGGTATTCTAATGTGAGAGACTCCAAAAGGTGCTTTTTAGTCCTTGAGTAAATTCAGTTTAGAAGGTTTTTTTAAAAAAGGTAACCTGCTTTATGCTGGTTCGCATAAGATGATTCATTTCACTTCAATTTAAAATGATATAGTTTTATTTAAAAAAAAAACAACTACAAAATGGAGTCCAGATTGGTTACCCTTCCATTTCGAAGAAAATGAACACAGCACAAATGGTTTTAAAGTTATAGAAGTAGACAGATGGAAGCATTGTTTTAGCCTCTGTTTTTGGAACAGCAGTCATAGACACATGAAGAATTTATCATGACTTGATTATCTGTAGTAATAATTGCCCATGCTGTTAAATGTCAACTAATTGAAGGTACTTTATTTTTGCTACTTCTCTTATTTTACAGGCTAAGCTAACTCACAGTCTCAGTCTCCTTCAAGTTAAAATCACTTCACCATTTAAAAGAAAGTCTCTTGCAGACAGAAATTAGAATATCTTCAAATTATCCCTTCCTCTCAGACTAGCAATTTTCTTAAGGATGATCAACTGAAATCTGGTGCTATTACTCAGGTCAGGAACACTAACTGTACTTGCAAATATTTTGTTGCATGATATTCAGCCTTACTCTGAAGGAGGTTAAACCAAAGAAATTCCAAGAAACGATATACAAGGACTGTTTTTCAATAATATACAACAAAATGTAAAAGTTTAAAAATTGCTAAGAAAACGCAAGGTAAAAGCAAATGAAGTAACTCAATCATAACCACCTGATCATAATTAAGTATTTTGCAAACTGATTCTGAGACAAACAGAATTTTTCCTCTGTTGCATCCAACCACAAACAGGAATCCATCTGCAGCCTGAAAATATAAAGATACTGTCTTTAAAAACATGCAATGATTATTGAGGACTACAAGGAAGCACACTTTTAAACCTGATTTTTTTAAATTGAGTTATAAATCACACCAAAAAGCAATTAAGATTCCAAGGACCAAAACAGACCTTCAACTACAGACAGCTAAAGTTTATTAAACACAGCTTTGGGAAAAGAGGTGGCCAGCTGCAAAACAGCTTAACTTGGGAGTCATCTTACAGATCTAGGCAAAGTCTGTTATTGCAGCAAAGGAAAAAGAAAATAGTTGCAAATGAGAAAGGGTAAAGGGGTGCAAGTATATGACGAAGCGTGAAAACATGAATAAAGATTTTCTTTTGGGTATTATTTCTACATGTTTTTCAAAGTACTACTTTAAAAATTTAAATGAAGGAGAGCAAACAACTGCAAGTATATTAACACATACTTAAAAGTATTCTCTGTACTTCCATGCAGACTTCAATATTAACATAAAAATTTCTCTGTGTTAAATATGCAGATTGTATACAGATTCATTATCCCTTCAAGGGCTGCTGTCTGCCATGCTCACAAATCATCTTCTGTACCCCTTTATGAAAAAATCTGTATATTGTACAGAGTTTATAAACCAGTGCTTATCAAATATATCAAAGCACTTGCTTAAAGAAAAAGATGGGGAAAAAAGCACTCTCCAACTAAAAACTTAAGTTAATGCCAAGCTTTAATAAGCATATCATTTAACTGAGAGTTTCCTTCCACTTACTCTAAGGATTAACTGTCGGACCTCATCATCCTTTAAAAATGAAGGTTTATACCGGACTTCTGTATAGGAGCTAGTGGAACCTGGAGAAAATAGATTATTTGTAGACACAATGTCAAAAGTTATATTTTATTAACATAGTTATATTTGCTTTGTATTTTATAAATTTTCTTTGCAACCACAGCAGCTGAATAAGAAAAAATATTTTTAAATTCTAAAAATATTAAAAACTCATAAAGATATAGTGGTAATGAATACAGGCACACAACCAGTTTTTTCTTGACCTTTAATTAGCATAAACTAAGGAAACTTCTGTTCAGATATCTCTAACATACTGCTACAGAAATGGTATTATGAGAACTGAAGTGTCTAGAAACATTCCATAGGCCTATTTCAAAATCCTTAACAGTTGCTGAATCTGAATAATTCAATACCCAACAACACAAAAAACACTCTATTGTAGTTAAATTGAATGTCTCACTAAACATAGCGAGACTTGACTTACTACATTTACTGTTCTAGCACCTGCGGCAGTGCTCTAAAATGTTTTTTAGCAATTACAAGCATTTCTACAACTTTTTCCAGTTATTTTGTTTGAGGTAAATAGCAGCTGAACTTTCAGCATTCATTATAATTCCACACAGTATTTTGTATTTTCTTAAAGCATTTGTCTTAAAAATACACATAACAACTGTGCTGGATGGAGTCCAGTTTTCATATCATATTGTTAAAATACAAAAGTTCAAGCCCAAGATTTCTTGTAGATGCTTGTTTAAACTGCAAGTGCAATTACTGCCCTCCTAGTTCGTACATTACTTCTTTACACAAAATTCTCAGCCTGCTTGGGCCAACGGGCCTCTTGAAATCCTTCACAACCTACATTATTCTATGTTCTATCACTGTCAAGTTAGTAGCATAATTTGTTTCCTACACTCCTGTGACTTAAGACTAAGCAGGTTCTTATTAGATATGTTTATTCATAATCGTATTTTTTGCAATGCAGATAGTCTTTGATCTTGGCTCAAAGTTGACCAAATTTTTCTTCTGAAACAGTGCTACCAAAAAACCTGAAATCTTGTGTGCTGCTGATAAACCATGCGATATGCAACTTGTATCTGGATATAATTTTTACCATAGGAAAAAAGGGAAAAAAATCCCAAAGCCTAGCAATAGCAAAAGAAGAAGAAAAAATATATCCCGTTTTGATCCCGACACTAAACCATTCACCAAGATCCATGATTAACTTTGATAGCTGACTGCAGATATAAACTTCTGATAACTCCTTTTCTTGATACTTTCTAATACTGCATAGTGTTGAAGACTTGAAGGTAATCAAAGTCATCAATGATTCTGTTAAAGTACATTTTGTCTTGCAACATCCCTTTTGACTACTGTTCTTGCAGACTAAAAAACAAGTCTGAAAGATGATTATGTCCAAATGCAATTTTTTCTTTAGTTTTACGCAAGCGGTTTTGGTTTTATGAAGTTACACTGTAAAAGACTTAACCTGTCACTGAAGAGATTTCTCTGTGCTTCCCACCACTGCAACTACTTACATCAGTTTCTTCCGGTAAGCATTTTTTTTAATGGTCTGTTTCCATGAGGTTGCAAATTTCAAAGTCAACAGATCAACGTGAAATTCCAAAACAGACACAAAGGGTTGATGCAATCACAAATGCGGGAATAACAAACAGGAGTATGAAGACCATTTGCTTCTCTACTAGCAGTATAGCTGTTCGCATCAGTACAGCACCACAGGTGTTACTGCTACAGAAAGTGTGATGGAAAGCGCAGAGACGACAGGACACATTTAATTTGGGGCTTGGAAAATAATGCAAGACAGACTTGCTTGATAGCTGTAATTTTTAAAAAGAATCAGGCATACCCTTAGCAGACAGAAAACATCAGACGCTGAAGGCTGGCTTTTTTCCTGCTATACTAAGCAAAAAGAAGAACTTCAGCTCTGGAAGCTACAAACATGCAAATTTAAATGAAGAACACGCTCAGAACTGAATTTAGCAAGGAAATGTGAAATAAATGACCTTTGATTTATTTAACGTCAGAGAAGATGCACCGTATAACTCCTGATAGAACAAGGACTTTCAGGATTAGTTTCCCAAAACCCACCTTTTAAAGACTTTAAGTGTTGTACAGCCATCCGTAACACTGTAAGCTTGTCTAGCTTCCGTGCCATGGGATTGCACTGAGGTATCATAGCAGACAATTCCTCTATCAGATTATTCATTTTGTCTCTTCTTCGTTTCTCTGTTTGACTGTGAGCCTCTCTAAGAAGAAAAATAATTTAAGAAAGATGTAGAACACATGATTTTCCCCATAATACTCATCAACTCAATTTTGGGAAAGGAACATATCACAAGAAGTACTACTGAACTGAAACAGCTTTTCACACACTACTTGTATTTGTCAGTTGAATTGGAATCATTTGAACAAAGCAGAAATGGTCACAATAATGACATGAAATATTAAGGGGAAAAATATATCAAGAAACAGTTTGACTATATGAGGCAGGAACAAGAGGCTATGAAGACTTCGAACAGTTAAATTCTTCTTGTGACCCTTGTTACCTTACTGTACACCAGAGAACTTCTGGTGTCATTAGTAATCACTGGAAGACATTTCTGCTCCCTGGCCCCATCTCTACCTGGCCCGTGTAACTAAGATGGGGTATTCATTCCACTACTTTTTTTTTTTTAAACAAAGAATGCTCTAAGCACTTGCTAAGGTATCTCTGAACCCTGTTTTATGCAAAGTCACAACAATCTGAGGTAAGCAATGTCTTCTCGTTATCTTGTTACCTTAAAAATTACTCAGATTGAAGACAGACAGAAACACAAGCATTTATTCACAGCACAAGCAACAGACAACACATTTCTATGCGCTTATAGGAGATGTACTGGAAACTAAAAGGAAAGGCTATGCCTCATCTAATTTTACCAGAGGTATTCCAGAAAGCTTTCCCCTTCATTCACCTGGTAAGGTGGTAGAAAGGATTTCAGCCTCTGTGCATACCTTGTGTCTCAGGTTTCATCTCCTGGTAAGCCTCTGCTCAAGAACTCAACCACAGAAAGAGAGCTTCTCTTCTCGGACAGTTTTCATCTGAAAACCTCTTTAAGGCACATGAAAGTGCACATCACAAATACGTTTGTATCTCAGGTCACTTTTTCTTTAATTCTTTTTAATGGAGTATGTTAGCTTTTCTAGCTGATCTCCTCCCCTCGAACATCCTCTAGGAGATCAAGAAAAGTTTAATTCATTCTATTCCCTCCTTACCCAGAAGACAAGCTAGCCACTCAGTTAAAATGAAGATTATTTTCCTTTCTGATTGAGACCAGACACAGTGGTAGTTAACCAAACTGATGGGCAACATGTTTTGGTTAACTGATCTCCAAAACACTTACTCTTAGGCATACTGTAACAGAAAGCATGAAAGGTAATAAAGTTAACTATATCTGGCCTGTTGAGAAAGAACAAACTACAGTTTTAAAGACCTAGTCTTCCATTATTTTATTATTTTTCCCCAAAATAAATCCCTCCTCTACACAAATAATTCTGGGTCATTCATCCAAGCAATTAACTTTTCTCTCTCTAAAGCCTTTTTCAAAATTCAGTTTTGTCAGTTATTCTCAGCTCTGCAGGCTCACCCAACTTTTCCTTTGTGTCAGGTAGGAATAGTCAAGTAATATATTGTGTATGCTCCTTGAACTGTGAACCTCAGGAAGACAGACACAAACATTTGGGGAAAGAGAACAATCTTCCACATCTCTAAGAGTCAAGAAGAAGTTACAGAAACCTAAACAGGTGGATGCAGAAACTCAGGTGATGACTGGATGATTCAAAAAACCTGTTGTTACATTCCCCAGTTACAAAGGGGAGGGAAAAAAGCAAGTTCTCTGATAAACTTGCGAAAAGAAACACTGGAGGGAGATAACTGTTAAGCAAACCTTTAGAGTGTCTTCTAATTATTTTTTTTTCCTCCAACTCATGAACCAAAACTTAAAGAAAAAAAAAATTAACGATACAACATGAAAGTTATTAAAGCAATGTACAAAACACAATCTTGTATAGCAATCTGGGACATTCAGTAAAGAAAAATGAACTTTGGAGTTAAATAAAAAAATAAATATATTTTGGAACAATCATTTCTTCCCTTTAATTTAAATTACAAGAACATCTCATAATTATTAGTCAGTCTACTGTATAAACAGTGCTTTTGACAGCAGAGTGGATTATGTATTTCTGCTTTGACATCTCTGCTCACATGACAAATTAAAGACACTTATTTTTAAAACAACTTTATAAAACAGCTCTAGTTTTACCAAGTGGCTTGTCTATAGTTTAAAATATTTGTCTGGATGAATCATGGCTGCATTCAGTCACACAGCATTTCAAATCTTACAAGTGCCTCATGTGAATTTCCATTTGCATTCAGGTAAGATGAGAATTCAAAGCGCAACGGCAAACGTTGAGTAATTGCCTATAAAAACACTTGTTCCAGAACAAGAATTCTTTGCCATGCTTTAGCTGAATCCATCTTCATGTGGGATAAATTTTAAATACCTTCAAGTGTAGACAAATCTAGAAAAAACAGCTGTCAAATCCATACAGACTGAGGATCACCTCCTCCCTTTATACATGATTTGAGTGTACTGCATTTAATTCTCACCTTGAAAATTCTAACCTCAGGTTTTTGTTAAAGCATCTGAGACAGTCTGCAACACAACTTTCATTAAAATTAGTAGAAAATAAAATCCTCAAGGAGGCTCTAAAACTTACTATACATTTAGGGGGAAACAGGGTAAGTTTACTGTTAAATATTTGACAGTTTTAATGAACAATACCCTCAAACCCATATTTTACTATTGTGAATCCTAATATTTACTAGCAGAATGTACTTTTACTGAAAATTAGTACCTGAAATCTTTTATTTTAACATGTTCTTCATCTTCACTCCTACAGAAAACAAGATACAGAGTTTTACATTGCATATTTGATACTACACGCTTCTTTCCTCCCAGAATTCAAGAAGATATACAAAACACTACAAGTTTACTATGGCTCTAAAAAAAGCAAACCCACAAAAATTCCTAATACAAACATGATCTAGCAAGTGATGCATAATTGAAAGAGACCAAAGCGTAACTTCCAATATCCATAGTTACGTGAACATATTATGGGGATATTTCATAATTACAGAGCTATTTCTACCCTAGAGGAAACAAAATTAATGGAACATTCAAATAACCTAAGTCCAGGCTCGCTTGTTTTTTATATTTAAAATTTTACAAGACAGATAATCTATTAGTGTTTTTAATTACAAAATCCTATTGTCAAAAGACAAAAAAAGCAACCCTAGCCTAGACTGGGCCTAAAACACACTTTAATTGCTGATGGTCAAAAAAGGTAAAACTTAACTATTTTCTCATACCATACAGCAATGACTGGAAAGTCTCAGTAATAAAATTGTAAATGAAAGACAATTACAGTGCCTGTATCACAACAAATACTTGGCAGGAGCAAAACATAAAGGATGATTCAAACAAGGGCAATGATCTTTTTTCTTCCCTAAGATCACTGGATTCTTCACCACCATCTATTGAGAACTTCAGAACGTGGCCTAACAAGTATCTTGACAATTCAGTATGAACGGTTCGGTACTTGCAGAAAGGCAGCTCCCATACTAATACTGGTTATTATTTTCTTTAAAAGAAAAAATGGTACAAATATTTTTAATCTTTCTACAGCAGTTCTTCAGCTTTTTTAAATTCAGCTGTGGAAACTTCTCATGCAGTACTCTAATCTCCACTCCAGAGGAGAGACCTGCTAGCCTATGACCATTTGAGCAGAGGCCTATGTTGTAGCAGAAGGATTATAAGCAGACAGGCCACTCAGTCCGCAGCTGTTTCCTAAGAGGAAACAGAAGTAGGAAGTAGAAGGACAGTTGGAGATTACAGCTTTAGGAAAGACCCCAAAAGCTGCTTCCACCTGTAACTAAGCACTGACCCTGGCAAGGATCCAGCAGCCAGAGCCAAATTAACACACGATTCCGAGACCCAGCCCTTTCACCTGGGATTTCACTGGAACCCAGGAATCTTCTAGACGGTCTGATAAACCCAGATACAGGAGCAGGCTGGGCTCACAAGACCTTAGGACTTCTCTTCAGTGAAACTGTTTCAGATTTATATGAGTTAGCAATAAATAATATTTTCATTTCTTTTCAAGAGAAACTTTTACCATAAATGCACATATACTATGAACTCCAACAGAAGTTACTTTGTCTGACCCTAAATGGAGAGGTAAGGGGGAGCCAAACCAAATGCAATGCATCATGTGGCCTATTAACTAACTCTCCTTCTCCCTCAGGAGCAACTCCTGGGGAAGAAAGTAGAACAAATTCCCTGCAAAAGCAATCAGTCCCAGCCTTCAATGGATTTATACAGCCTCTGTCCTAACAGATGTGTTGTTACTGATATGAATAGCTAGGTTAAAACTACCTGGACTACGTGAACAGGGGGTGAAATTCTACCTTGTAGCTGTAATGTAGGTATACTTCATTGATACCAAAAAGAACAGAATCTATACGATTCAGGAAAAAATAAAGAATACCACCTTTTCCTTTATTTTCTCAATTCATTTATTAAACATACTTCCCCATTTCTTCTCAAATGAAAGCAGAGGTTTTAAAGACAGAAGATGAATATTTTATTAAAACTTTTCCATCATGAGCGCCACAGGAAAATCCACAAAGAAATAAACAATTTATCCCCAAAGAAAGATTTTTATACCACCCAATAAGCCACGCACCAAACACTGACTACAAGGATAAAAAAAGAATACTGCACAGCTACGTATAAACAAATGTATTTTCTAAGTAAGGCATTCAGGTGCAGAAAAAGAAATCACAACAGAGTATTCATGTAATTAATAAATATCCCATAACATATACAGACAACGGGCTTACTTCTGTTGCACAGCCAATCTTAACTCTGGTTTGTCACCTTGTAATACCATTATTTTAACATAGTTGTGGCAGTTTTATTTTTAAAAGCACCTGACGAGGTTAAAACAAACAAACAAAAAATGTTTACCTGCACCAGTCCTGGAAGAGTATGAGACCTTTCCTGCACCTCCCAGTCTTCTTATTTAGCTGTTACTTTTCATTTATTCCCATTCTTACCTTAACTTCAATACTAACAAGTCTGGTAAAGTCATAAGCAAGCCAGAGTGTCTTCTTTGAAAGAAACATCAGAAAACCTTAATATTGGATGGAACTGTCCATCCTCTTAATTAGCTACGTGTTTATCACCTCGTGCTGTACAAACATCTGCCCTCAGACAAAGCATTTCTTTAAGCAAACCACACAGTTCATCTAGCCAAACAGGAAAACGTGACACATTTATAGCACTGAAAACAGAAATGGATACATTTATAGAATGTACCTTTTCTGAGGATCACCATCAACTTCAACTGTATCCCTGCAGAAACAGGTAATAAAATAACCAAAATGTAATTTGAAGCCCAAAGTGACTTGATACACCAAATGAAAAATAGTCACAAAAAAATTTTAGTGGAAACCGACTTGATTAGTTATTTTCAGCAAGAACACTAGTTTTTGGAAGCTAATTACTAGTTCTTATAAAACAATACTTTTTCAATTAGTATTTCACCTTGGACACGTACTACTGAAAAAGAATGGAGACTGTTTTTTTCAGAAACTAACGTACTTCTAGAGTTTTCAGTGACCTACAACATACACTTGAATCTCCAAGTTGACAATTATATCAACATCCACAGTGTGGCTACATTCCATAGATCAATGGACTATATATGGAAGGAGCAAGGACTAAAGAGAATTGCTTTAATAATCACAAATATATGTAAATTCTCTATGTCACACCTTTTTTAAAGGTGGATTTTCCACACTAGTTTGGAGATACTTCTAATGCACTAGATCTGCAGGCTGATCTGTGTCCCTTACTTCTGGCTAATTAATATAGCTCTGAATAGATCACTTTTTAAAAAAAACAAAAACATTTTTCTATGTAAATTGTTATTTGATTAACTGACATCCATTTGGCAGTCATAAAACAGGAGAAAACAGTTAACAGTATCATCTCAGTAGTCAAGCATGACTCACTTAGACTTGAGTACTACTGTAGGACAGTCCTCATTTTTAAGTCACAGGTCTGTCTGGACATTTAAGTAAATAGCTGCCCTGGTCACTGAAGAAGCAGTTGTGATTCTGCAGTTCTAGATCAAAGAGCTTAACTAGTAATCCCATTTCATGGTTTAAGGTGATAGTCTAGTGTGCACTTGTGAGACTTCAAGCAACTTAATAACAATTTGCTGCAAAGAGAACCTGCCCTTACTACCAGGCAAAGAAGAGGGGAAAAAAAAAAAAAGAAAAAAAAAAAAAGAAAAAATAGTTGGGATTGAAATTTCAGCGTTAGAGACACATTACCCAGACATTTCAGGCCAGGAAATGGCATTATAGAATCCTACATATATCTCTTTGACTTAAGGATTATTTTTTCTATTTTTAACAACTGTCAAAGAATGCATTTGGAATAAACTGTAATAAATAATGGTAATAAATAAAGGAAAGAGGACTAATTACCATGTTGCATAAATAACAGATAAATGCCTCAAATTTACATTGAGACACATTACTTACTGGTTATCAGAATCACTTCCTTTGCGCTTCCTTGGAATCTCAGCCACAGAAGTATTGCAAGAAGTGGCAGCAGCAGTCTTAGTTACTGGATTCATGAGGCTGGGGACTCCAGAAGCAATGCATAGGCTTCCATCTATTGAGAAATTATCTGTGAATGAGGAAAAAAAAAAGCTTAGTATCCAGTAACAGCTATATCATCATGTATCCATTCTGATTTTCATTCAGAAAGTAAAAATGTCCGTGGGTAGCTTCTATGCCTCTGACACCAAAAACATCAAGGTTGCCCTGCTACAACCTAAGTACAGGAAAGAGCACACTGCTGACACAGTCCTGTAATGATCTCATCAACACAGCAATGCAATATAAAATACACCTATTTTCTTCCTCACGCTATCTTAGCAGAATACGCTTCAATGTCCCAGCACCTAAAACATCCTGCTGCAAAAATCACAAAATGTAGCATTAGCTAGCAGATCAAAATACTGCAACTAACAATAAATCCAACTTAAAAAACATATTTTTAAAAAAGGCTGGACATATAAAAGATGAAATGTCATAACTATGTTTCTGATATAAAATCTACATGTACACATAAAGCCACTCATGTAAATCCGAAGAGTCTTGAACGCTTGTCAAGTGCTACCTCAAAGTTCCCTTCACAATTCTCCTCTCAAGGAAAACTGCTTTGTTTCTGGGAGGGACAGAAGAGAAGTCACAAGCCAAAATAATCCTAGCAACCTACTGGGAAAGCAAAACTGTCTCCAGGAATCTAAGCACTGTTGCACTTCTTTTATACCTCAATGCAAAGCTGTCACAAAGAATCACCCAGTTGATGTTTAGGTACATAATCAGAATTAACTCTGTTTCAGAAAATGTAGGCATTCCTTTATGCTTCCTGTGATAGCGAGGAAAGTATCCTATGTGATACATCTAGAAACGATAAAGAATTAACTCCACAAAGGGACAGATGAGGGATTGAGAGAGGTCATTTAAGGAAGTAAGCATCTCCTGCCTTTAGCAGTAGGCAACAACCAAGATGAGTACTGTCAAAATCCAGCAGGAAGAAAAAACTGGATACTTCATTGTGAGGTTTTGGCGGGTTTTTTTAGCATCTGCGCTGTCTGTAAATGATAGGTGGAAGTGTGTAAAAAAAAATGATACACAGTGTATGGGTTTTTTTCTTCTTAGGTGTAAGCACATCTTACACCAGAAAAACCACCTCCTAGGTTCTCATTTTTCTGTTGTAATATTATACTGGAGAGTTAAATGAAAATAGGCTAATACTTGAAGAACAGCTTGCCTGGTCTTCCACTAATTGTCTCTCTACCAAGTCAGACGACACAAAGTCAGCCCATTTTATTTTAGCAAGCTCTTTAACTCATTCAGTCACACAGGAAGTTCAAAAAAAAAGAGGTGGAAACTCAAAGAATCAATAAATACTTGACAAATAAGTAACAGCCTTTGGGCATCTGCACCAGAAAGAAAATTCGGCTACTTCAAACACACAACATGATTCAAGTTAGAGGTTTTAAAAAATATATCAAAATAAATTTAATCATAAATACTACAAGGGCACAAATGGTAGACATTTTAAATATTTTTATGATTAGTTATCACTTCATAATAGTCTCATTTTATATTTCTACTATAAACTGGTGCAATTATAAAACAAACAAAAACCCTCCAACAATTTGAAATGAACTCTTTATATATAAAGAGTAGTTATAATTCAGTTAGGTAATAGAAGACTATAATTACTAGATTAAGTTATTGAAGGATAATCATATTTCATGACTATTCATGCAAAAGTACTTACTAAACAGAAACCTACATGTATCGAAGACAAGAACGCCTTCAGCACAACGGATCCTTTCGTCCTGTAACAAAGCAGGACAGAACAGACCCACTGACCTAAATACTCCTTTGCACACAGATGGCCAGCCTGCTTTCTAAACACTTCCTTTTAAAGAAACAAAACAAAATGCATCACTTACAGGTTTTCCAATTTATCCTTCATATTTTCAAAACAACTATTATTTTTTTCTCACCATCAAGCATTAGATTCTGAATACTGCACTTATCTCCTCTACATTTCCTAACAACACCCTTTACTTTTTTCTTAACTAAGAAAACCAAAAATGTCTAGATTATCAGCAACCATGACCTATTAAGAACTTCCACGCTACAATTTTTAGGTGATAATTTGAATCCTAAATGCTATCATCGTGACAAACTAAATACCATGGTAAATGCCATCTAACTATAATTTATCTAACTATAAACTAAAGATAGCTGGTTGATCTTAGACAAAATACAAGGTTAAGAATCTGCATTGATGCCTGACATGTACAGCACGCAGCATATATTCTTTACGCGTATTCTCTAAGATTCTCAAAAAAAACCCCAAAACAAAAACCCCCAAAACCCGGCAAAAGAAAACAAATAGGGAAATAAATTTAAAGCTTCAGAACTATCAAATTTAGTAGAAAAGTAATTATTTGGAATTTAACAGATGAGAGTAAATCTTTTTAACACCTACTATTCACTGAACAAGAAGCAGACAGAAGCAGTTCATGAAGCTCAGTCAGCTTTGAGAAGTCAGTACGAGTGCTTTAAAATAATCTTCGGGCTTTATAACAGCTATCACTATGATACTAGGTGATTCCAAGGTGCTTACTCTCTCCCCGAAGAGTGTCTTAACCACATGTAGTCTGTGATTAAAGATTTCTGTTCTTCTCTGGCTATACCACTTAGGGAGAAACAGATAAAGAATGTAAAAATCTCTAGGTTCACAAAGAGAACGAGCTAGAATGCACCCCAATAACCGGGATGTGTTTCTATGATAGGAAAAAGCTGGATTCTTGACTTTCACTTGTGCACCTGTCTGCATTTCCTATACTTCCAATTTCTGTGAATATTTTCATACCATTAACAACAAAAACAAACACCCCATAGAACATATGAAGCAAAACTAAATTTAGTTTCCTAATTTCATAGCACTCTTGCTTCATTAAAAATAATATCCAGAAAGACCATTCTTTATTACAAGTTTATCTTCCTGGAAAACCTAAATCATTAGTCAATTTTTAAACTACTAGAAACAGTTTATTTCAACAAGAGGTATTTTGGTTTACCACTCCAAAGGCTATTACTTACACTAGTCTGGTTTGCAAGTCAAATAAAATTCCAACTGAGAAATGACACTTTTAAAAAAAATTATTACTGTTCCTGTCAAAGTTTAGCTAATGCCCTGGCATACTGATAACAGAATTTTAATGGTAAGTGAATCGCTCCTCAAACACATATGTCTGTCTATGACCTGTTTGGCTCTCAGTATTAAGCATATATGCTTATCTATATTAAAAATATTTTAAAAGAGTATTACACTTCAGGACAGATGACGGTGATACTGAAAAAACCTCACTGTAATCATTCTCTCTGCAAAAAAAGCAAAAACCATCCAAAGACAAACACATCGTATGAAAAATAGCTCATTCCCAGTAAGTGTATTAAAAATGAAAACCTACTATTTTAACACTACCTCTAGTGTATTTCATCATCAGGCAAACACAGTAGTTAAGGAATGGTTTTCAATCTATACAGTTCCCATCACATCAACATCAAGACTATACCCTACTGGACTATAACCTATCTCATGTTTTTCTACAAGAAAAAAAAAAATTACAGTCCCCAAGGGGAGTGGCAAGGAATTGAACAACTGCAAATGAGCTACATGAAACTAGCTCATGTTTGGGGGTGGGATACGAAGTAAATACATACGAAATCAACTGTATTCCTATGTTCAGCAAAGGTTCTGTATAAATCACAGGCAATGCATGAAGAAACAAGGCTTGGGAGGCTTTCTACATTTTTCCAATTACTGACAATAATATTATCAAAACATATGCCACATTCCTGAGATGTTTTCTCCACTAACAATTTTAAGGTTTTCAGTTCCCAAACAAACACAATCTATTAGAAAAGGCTTATGGCCAAACCATAAAAGGTGAGGTTCATCTGAACAAATACAGATCTCCACATCTGAACCAGCCATTGTAGTCCCTCTTGGAGGGAAGAAGACATTTCTAGGCTGATTCATCTCAACCGAAAATAGATTTCTACAGTTAGCTAGATGAAATACAACATTTCTAGAGTGATTCATCGCAATCTAAAATAGATTCCTGTAGCTGGTTAGATGAAATACGGTCCACGCGTGCCTATCTCTATTCAGTAACTATACAAAGACCAAAGTAACTAGCTCAGACTTGGACATGTACTCTGTAGACATCTAACGAGAAGTGAGATGAATCCCACCCAAGGGTGGCTATACAACTATCATGCAATTCTTAAAATATAACAGCCACAGACAGCACCTGTTTGTGTCACATGCAACAAGTTTAAGCCCAAGACAGACTTTCAAAATTGTTGCCTTAAATGTGCACTACCACCTCACGACCCACTCGCTCTCCTATGAAAGGTTAGCTTTTCTGGCTAGGTTTACTCCTCCTACACTTTCCTAAAGTACTACTTAGTACTGAAACATTATTTTGACTTCTTAGAATCATCTAAAGGAAATCATACAAGATACACATAAGCACTCCAAAAGCCAGCACAAAAATACAAGTCATGCAGGTGTCAATAAATGAACACAAAAACTGTCAGTCAGTCCTTATTTAGCCAGTTTATTGTCCTGGGTTTGGCCAGGACAGGGTTAATTTTCACCGGACTCCAGGAAGGGGCACAGCCGGGTGGGCTGACCCAACCCCAACCTGGCCAAACAGAGCCGGGTATTCCGTACCATGTGCCGTCATGGGGCGTTCTGGTGGGGGGGGCGGCGCGGCGGGGACTCATTCGCAGCTCGGGAGCGCACAGCGGCGGTGCGGTCCGAGAGAGCGGGTCTGTTGTGCGGTCTGTTTTGTCGTGTTTTCTCCTTATCTGTATCGTTATTGTTACTGTTCCCTCTGTTTGCTGTTCTGTTAAACTGCCCTTATCCCGACCCACCAGTTTCTGCCTCTTTCTTTCCATTCTCCTCCGCACCCCGGCGGGGGGAGGGGCGGCCGCGTGGCGCTTTCGTTGCCGGCGGCAGCCGAAACTAAAACGTTTATAAAAGACCATCTAATTCCATCTATCAGAATAATACAGTAAAATATGCTTGAAATAAAATGTCAATGAATAAGTACATTTATTCACCGACTATGAAGAGTGTGCCACACAGAGGTTTTATAAATATAGACCAGACTTAGAAAATAACTTTCCATGTTGCAGTTCTGCAGCTGCTGAAGTTAACAATGTGGCAACACTGACACAACCTTTCTAAGAATAAGCAGGCGCTTTCAATCCAGCTACCAATTTTGAAACACTTTCTGGCAGAAGGAAAGGAAAAGAAAGAAGCTGCTTTGAACTGAAGTTTCTAAGACCACAGAAACATTTTTCCAAAGGTTTGAAAAAAATTTCTTAGAATTTCTGAATAATCAGACTATTAAAATGTGTATTTTCCAAATGTATGTCCCTGGCAAGCACGAAAAGTTTTAGCTAGAAATTCAAGCTCTGACAAGGTTAAAGAAGTCAAAGTTATGTTAGAAGTGACTGGAGCTAAAGTGGCACATAAGGGTTCTTTAGTTTAACTAGATGAGTTATTAAAATTGAGATCTACTCATGCAAGCTATTAGGCTACATCTACTGCAGTAAATACAAGAGCACAACAGCAACAGGCCAGCAGAGAGAAGCAGCTGGTGCAGAAGCCCCCGTTTCTAATCTGTAAGTAGTTCAGGGAGTTTACACTAAACCACATTTAGTCTGGTTCACTGGGCCAAAAGTCCTTACAACGCATGTGTCTTAAAGCTGTCTGAGAACAAACCCCTGGTTCAGTCCCTTACCTTTGGAGTTGGAGTATGTTTGCTGTGTGCCTGAAGTATCACTAACCTTGCTACAATAAAATTCTGGATTGGTTTGTTCTGAGTCTAGTCCATTTATAGCAAAATTGCTCTGCAAACCAAACCAATGAGCAGTAAGCGGGGATGACTTGGGATTCAGTTCAAAACAACGCTATTGCTCCGAACCTAAACGTTAATGTGCACACAGCGTCTGAGTACTCACCTGATTTCAGGGTCTCAGCCTAAAGTCTGTAGGACTGCAGTCATACAAAGTATCAGAGATATGCACACACACACACACACAAATCCAGGCACGCAAGCGACCTAAATTTTCTAAACTGAGGTACTACTCCAAACGTCAAGTTGGATTCTTGAGTTTTGTCACAACTGACACACTAATTGTTTGGTTTTTTTTTACAATATAAGATGCCTCTGATTACCTAAGCAATTACAGATACATCTATCTACACATGCAGCACACACAGAGGATAACTACGGAGTCAAATAATTTCAAATAACTCTAGGTCATGTGAATTGCTTTATTTTACTATGCAGCTATTTTTCTAAAATTATTTTCAAGAATTCTTACTGCAAATTTTCATTAGAGAGTGAGAAAACTCTCACTCTACATACATATACTTATATGTATGTATATCCTACATACATACAGTAATGTATGAGGAAGAAAATTACAGGTGCTGTGATACGCATCACTTTACAGGTCCTGCTGATCTGAACATCTATAAAACAAAGAACCATATTTCTAAACAGGGGTGAGAGTTGTATTAAATATTCTTTTTATTTATTTATTTTAGAGCTTTAAAATAGGCCATGAAAAGCATTTTCAGACTACAGTAAGTCTGGCACTCAGATCATTGCCCACAGTTTCTCTCCTTGAAAGTTGGGGCAACAACCTATACTGGAGTTAAGATGTGAAAACAGTAGAAATGTACTGTCTAAAACAGGGGGTCTTTTCCACCAAATCTTGTAAGCATGCATAATGCAGGAGCAAGACTTCAGCAATAAAACCACCTTATGAATAACACTATACAAAGAATAAACTCTTATAGGTTAACTTAGGAACACTGGATTTGTTTTAACATCATAAAATGATGGAAGGAAAAAATTATAATATCTTGAATTACAGAAATTTAAATCCACCTTAACATAGGCAGCTGATTACTTTCTGCATCTATTTTTACTATTTTCACCACTCTTCTGAGTAGTCAAGAATCACAACTTACCAATTCAGTAATACATTTACTTAATAGATTTCAAACACCAAATATTTGGCCAAATCTACTAATGTATTAAAAAGTATGACTGTAACTAGCAATGAAAAGATACTACACAAGACCTTGAAAGGCTACCCTGCTTCCCCGGCCACTTTCAGGCTCAAACCTGATAGAAATTTAAAGTATTGTATATTGTAGTTCATTACTTAAAAAAAAACAAAAAAACCAAAAACTTCTCCAACCATATACTGCTAAAGGAATGAAAGGTAGCAGTTTTCTTGCAAGTTTTTGTTTCATATTACTGTAAAATGCTGATTCCCATCAAGTCAGCTGCAGAACTTCCACGGTTTGGAGTCCAAATGGAATTTTCAACAGAGTATCCACAACGATTCACTTCCCACCATGACAGCCCTTTTTGGCACGCAGAGTGGCACTCGAAGGGTTTGAGATAACGACAGGTTTGATTGGAATGAGCTAGATCAAATTTATGGCTGTTATTGCTGTTCAGCTATTAATTGACAGGCTCCTATGCTTGCCATGGGGCTTGCTTGCCTCCCTGTATATTAGAGTCTAGTGCTCGTTAGTGGCTGCTTTTTGCTTGCTGTACTGCTTATCATCTTACTCTGCTGTGCCTGGGAACATTTTGATAACAGGAATGGTGATGTGCCTGGGCTGGCAGATGGCCAGGGCATCGCTGCTGCTGTACTGGACGGGCTGGAAGCCCAGTGTGAACTCAGGTCAAAGGGACTGTCACCTGTGGATGAGTCCACACAGGAGCAGGACACTCCAAAGTGTCTGTGGCCATGGACAAGCCCATGCCAGAGCATGGTACATCTTGAAGCATCTGTGGCCGTGGTTATGTCTGTGCTGCAGCAGGTATTCCTCTGAAGGGATTGGGGCCTACAGATAAATCCACGCTGGAGAAGGTACTTCTTGCAGCATCTGTGGCTGTGGATAAGTCCATGCTGCAGCAGGTACATCTTGAAGCATCACTGGCTGTGCATGAGGTCACGCCGAAGCACCTCAAAGCATGTGGCCATGGATAAGCCCACGACAGAGCCAGTACACTCTTGGAGGGACTGCAGCCATGAGTAAGTCCATGTTGGAGCAGGTTTACTTCCAGATGGACTGCGGCTGTGGGTAAGGCCACGCTGGAGCAGGTACATCTCTGCAACCATCATGGCCCATGGATAAGGCCATGGTGGAACAGATGCACCTCAAAGGGCCTGTGGCTGTGGATCAGTTTGTGCCACGGCAGGTGTACTCCTGGATCAGGCTCCCCTTGGAGCAGGGACACCCCTAACGGACTGCAATCTGTGGGTAAGTCCAAGCCGGAGCAGGGGCAACTAGAGGAGTTCACTACAATGCTAAATCCTATGGTCTGGTCCAAAGGGACTAGGGGTGGAAATTGTAATGGAAATAGCTTTAAATTGTTGTAACCCAGGATTTGAGTTGCACATGATGGGAATTACTACAGCAGGAGCCCCTCATTGTCAGACAGGCTATGAGCCATGGGAGGAGTTCATTGCAATGTTAAACTCTACAACCTGGCCCAAAGGGACCAGGGGTAGAGACTGTAATGCAAATACCGTAAATTGTTGTGACCCATGATTTGAGTTGCCCGTTACAGGAGTTACTATCGTAGGAACCACCTGAACCAACGGAGGACAAGCTTTACAAGAAGCAGTGCAAATGCCGCAGTGACTCGATCTGAGCTGGCTTTGGTGCCCACTAACTCCACCCAACATGGCACCTCTCCTGTCCTGAGTGACCGCCATAACAGACAGAGCCCAAAGTCACGGGCATTTTGTCGACAACTGTGGATGTTTCACAGACATTTTACAGGGGTGGTCCACTGACTAGGGGAATGATTCTACCAAAGGATCGGAAGAGAGTGGTGGTTAATGAGGATGTATTGGATAGCGTGGGACCTAAGCATGACGTAAATGGTATGGAATAAGGGGTGGATACTGTCCTGGTTTTGGGTGGGATAGAGTTAATTTTCTTTGTGGTAGCTGATGTAGCGCTGTGGTTTGGATTTGGGATGAAAACAGTGCTGATGACACTCTGATGTTTCAAGCTGATGCTAGGCAGTCAAGGCCTTCTCAGCTTCTCATCCTGCCAGGCACATGGGAAACTGGGAGGGGACACAGCTGGGACAGGTGATCCAACCAACCAAAGGGATATTCTGGGCCATATGATATCATACTCAGTGTATAAAGCTGGGGGAAGGAGGAGGAAGGGGGGGACATTCAGAGTATTGATGTTTGTCTTCCCAAGTAACCATTATGCGCAACGGAATCCTGTTTTCGTGGGGATGGCTGAACACTTGCCTGTCAAGGTGAAGTAGTGATCAATTGCCCGTTTTGCTTTGCTTGCACGCATGGCTTTTGCTTTACCTATTAAACTGTCTTTGTCTCAACCCAAGAGCTTTCTCACTTTTACCCTTCTGATTCTTTCCCCCACCCCACTGGAGGGGGGGTGAGTGAGGTGCTGTGTGGTGCTTTAGCTGCTGGCTGAAGTTAAACCATGACATGTGGAAACAATAAATCCTTGTTTTAAGCACGATTTATCAGACTGCAAAAACTCTACAAAAAAACCACAAAAAAACCCACTTTGTTTTCAAACACTAGATTACTTGCTACAAAATTATACCAGTATTTAAACAACCAAGCAGCAGAGACAGAGAAATGCCAATTATTCTGGACAACCAGGATCCCCATCTACCTGCAAACACTCACGAAACAACACATGTTTAGAAAACGACAAAACCTACTAAACGTAGAAGAACTGATGATAACTAAACCAAACTGCAATGATGAATTCAGAAAGGTTTGCTCACATCTGTTTCTCAAAACCCTGTGCAAAACACTGTTTCTCCCCAGGGAGGGGAAGCAACATACTTGTTTCAAAGCAGGAGGAGCATGAACCGCCGGGGGTTCACAACCAGCCCTGTTTTAGTACCAGAAACTTACGGTTAAGAACAAGGAAGGAACAACAAACCTTGGTCACCACACAAGCGTGGGCATGCACACACACAGCCAAAATCACTATACCTAAAACACTAAAATACGTTTAACTGCAAAAAAAACGTACTAGCTTGTTAGAAACACATAAACTGGCTAAGTGTGTATCAGAAGCAGCGTACTACATTGTTGGTTAAAGCAACCAAAACACGTCTGGCCGCATCACGCCAGCAGGATGGCACAGCTGTAACCGTACTCAGCAGCCAGCACAGCGGGAACATCACACTCGGGGTTGATTCACAGCATCACAGAATGTTCGGTGTTGGAAGGGACCTCTGTGGGTCACATAGTCCAACCCCCCTGCCGAAGCAGGGTCACCTACAGCAGGCTGCACAGGACCACGTCCAGGTGGGTCCTGAGTATCTCCAGAGAAGGAAACTCCACAGCCTCCCTGGGTCCTGTCAGCGCAGAGGATAACGCCGCTGTGGAGCATCCCCCCCACGGGCCTCAGCGGGAGAAACGCACCGGCAGCGCCCGGGTGGGGCTCGGGGCCAGCGACAGCGCGGGGCACGGAAACCCCCGCGGCCAGAGAGCGGTGCGGGGACGGCGGCCGGACCGCCGCACCCCCCCAGCACGGCTGGGCCCTGCGGGCGGCCGCGCACCACCGGGAGACGAGCACCCCAGCTCGCCGCGCCAGCCTCGCCGCGTCGTCTCGTCCCGCACCCGGGAGGCGGGCGGGCGGGCGGGCGACGGACACTCTCCCCCTCCCCGTACCCACGATCGTCCCTCATACCCCCCCCCTCAACGGCCTCCTCACACACACACCCTCCCCCACCTTCAGCAGCCCGCCGCTCCTCCTCGGCCCCCTCGGCGCTTCCCGCTCCTGCCTCGGCCATGGCGGGCGGCCCGGGCCCCGCTCCAGAGCGCCCCCGGCACCGGCGGCATGCAGGAGGTGAGCTGAGGTGAGGGAAGACGGCCCCGTCCCGCCGGCCCCGGGGGAGGGCTCACTGCCGCCCCCCCTCGCTAGCACCGCCCCGCCACCAGCCCCCGAACGGCCAGACGCTTCTCGCGAGATTTCGGGGAGCGGCCGCCGGTGGACTTGGCGCCTTCCCTCACCCTCAGCCGGAGGGCTGGGCGTCAATGGCGGGCGAGGGCTGCCGGCCTCCGTCCGGAGCGCCAAGACCCGTCTGGCCAGGCCAGGCCCGGCCCCGCCAGATGTGTTGAATAAATATATGGTGGAAGTGGCCCCGCTCGCTTCTGGCGCGTTGGAGAGCCAGGGTAGGCGCGGGCCATTTCTCAGCCTTGCAGTGTGAGGGGGAAATCCCCAAACCGCTTTGTCTGCCTTACTGTCGGGGTGCTGTGCAGAGAACACCGCGTCTGGGGAGGAATCGAGGTCTCTGAATTATTTCGGTTGGGAGAGTGGCTCTTTGGGTTGTCTGGCCCAGCGTGTGGTCAGAGCAGGGCAGGGAGCAGTCACACGTCCCAGTAAAAAGTAGCATAAGAGTAGGGTTAACTTTTTACCGGTGTTTTAAACTGGGTTGGCAGACCTGCAGTACCCGAGATGCTGAGGCGGTAGCCATGTGTTTTGCTAATACCAGGCGTGTGCTTTCGAAGTGACTCTACCCGAGATGATCTAGATGATCGGTGACCCGTGTGAAGGAAGCTTCTTCCACAAGCGTACCATTCAGTGGGCTTTCGGAGCATCTGTTACTGCTAACGGGGCATCCTTCGGGAACTAACAGAAGGGTTGCCAACTGTATCCTGGGCTGCATCAAGAGAAGCGTGGCCAGCAGGTCGACGGAGGGGATTCTACTCCTCTGCTCTGCTCTGGTGAGACCCCACCTGGAGTCCTGCTCTGGAGCCCCCAGCATAAGAAGGACATGGATGTGTTGGAGCAGGTCCAGAGGAGGGCCACGAAGATGATCAGAGGGCTGGAGCACCTCTCCTACGAGGACAGGCTAAGAGAGTTGGGGCTGTTCAGCCTGGAGAAGAGAAGGCTCCGGGGTGACCTTACAGCAGCCTTCCAGTACCTGAAGGGGCCTACAGGAAGGATGGAGAGGGACTTTTCACAAGGGTGTGTAGTGATAGGACAAGGGGGAACGGCTGTAAACTAAAAGAGGGCAGATTTTGATTAGATATTAGGAAGAAATTCTTCACCATGAGGGTGGTGAAACACTGGGACAGGCCGCCCAGAGAAGCTGTGGCTGCCCCCTCCCTGGCAGTGTTCAAGGCCAGGTTGGATGGAGCTCTGAGCAACGTGGTCTGGTGGAAGGTGTCCCTGCTCATGGCAGGGGGGGCTGGAACTAGATGATCTTTAAGGTCCCTTCCAAACCCTACCATTCTATGATTCTAATTAGGTGCAATATTTTGCAAAGTGTATTACATTGTTTCGTCATTAGTTCTAGTCGTTAATATCTAAGCTGTTAAAATTTATGTCTTTGAGCTGCAGACAAGTGATTGTTTTTTCGGATCTGGAGGTGTGATAAAATTACTCTTAGGATAAAAAGAAAACCATCTTTTGCTAAAAGTGAAAAAGGAAGTGTGGCTAAATACACAAAGAAGCTTCACGTGGTTTTAATAATAGCAAGAACATCCTTCACATAAGTATTTTCATCATTGACTACATTATGGTGAGGGGAAGTATATGTATGTGCATGCCAGTTACCTGTCCAGGTCGAAGGAATTTGCAAGTGTGGAAAGGGTTAAGCTAAACCTATGGGTTATAAAATTGCTTGTGCAGAAATAAATTGCTTGAAAGATAGTTTTCTGAAAGGCTGTTTTCTTCAAGAGAATAGTCACATGCAACCGAACAATGAGTCTGGAGCTGTAGAAACAGTGCAGAAGGACTCTTGTGGTAATGTTTACAGCATCTCACCACTGGTGGTAAGACTACAGGTGATTATGGTTATTTATAAAATTACAAGAGGCTGTTTGCAGTTGACTCTCTTAAAAATGAAAGCTTTTTTTTTCTCCCCCTTCAACATCAAGGAGATTTTTAAGTCCTACTAAAGACTGCTATAGCTTGATATACCTGGACAAAAACCTCGTATGTGTAAACCAGCTGTTTCTATGCCTGTTTTCTCTGTGTAGGTGTCGCGTTAATTTGGCAGAAAATAAACCCCCTTGTGTTCTAACTCTCTTCACCGAAGTGAGAGGCTAGGTGCGGCTAGGTTTAAATTCTGAGTGATATCCAATTTGCCACTACCATTCCAGTCGCGTTTAATATGTCTATTAAACTACCACGATTCTGGATACACTAATAGCAGTCTGCACCTTCAGTCCAGTCGTGCTCATGAACTGGCATGGCTGCGTTTGGTCACGTCCAATGAGAAACTGTGACAACTGGCTACTGAAACAGTGCAGTTTTATTTGTGCAACAGGTATATAGGTTTTTTGAATTGCCGGTGATAGTGACTGTCTGCAAGAAAGCACGTGCAAATATAAAACGCGTGAAAAGGTTATAAATAATACAGCCTGGCTATAAACATTAGGGAGTAACTATTCCCAAGAAAAGCACTGAGTTTAAGTCTCAGCCAAGGCATCCCAAGGAGGGGAGAAGCAAGGCTCAGCCCATCGGCCAATGCTGGTTGTCAGAGGCAGTCTGAGGTGGAGTTTCTCTTGACTTGCTCACGGTGTTATCTTCTTCTTCTCTGAAAATCCATGGTGTTATCTTCTTCTCCGAAAATCCCCTATTTCCCTGGCTATTTTTATATTCTTTCTACATTTAAGGTGGAGTTTGAGTGACTGTAGTCATACAAACCTTTTATCATGATTGGTGTAAAATTCTCTTGCTTCACGTTTAAAGGTATAGTTTACGAAAAATCGAGAGCGCAGACTCAAAGAGGGGTGGTCGCACCTCGGAGGTGGGTAGCCTTTGGGATGGAGGTGTGTTTTGGTATTAAAATGATATTAAAACGAGCAAAGTTCATGAGAGGATAGCACTTTGGCAAGGTTTCGAAAACCTGTTGGCTCAGGGGGCCAGATGAGCTGCTTATCAGTTCTAGAGGACCATTTCTTCCTGCTTTATCATCACGGAACATGGCCACAGAATCTTCACCCCACTTCATCCTCTATGGAATGTTGCAGGGAGTTGCTGTGTTAGTGGATTCTTGCATGCCTGCTGCAGCTGTGTCCCATCCTCAGAGCTCCTTCTGATTTTATGCTTTTCCTCAATGGGTGAACACTGCTACATTTTTCATATAAACCTTAATTTTCAGAGGTAAAACCTTAATTTTACTGATAATTCCACAGCAGGAAAGTTAGTATTTTATCTTGGGAAAGCATTTGCTTCCCTGGAAACGGAAGTCTCATAAAATCTTTGCTTCTCTGCTTCCATCATCCCATCTACAACAGCAGTTCAGCATTGTCTTTATTTTAATTATGATAATCATCTATGTCTGCCAAAACACCCTCTACCACTACCTGAAAGGAGGTTGTAATGAGGTGGGTGTCGGTCTCTTTTCCTGAGTAACAAGTGATAGGAAGAGAGGAAACAACCGCAAGTTGCGCCAGGGGAGGTTTAGAGTGTGTATCAGGAAAAATGTCTTCACCAAAAAGGTTATCAAATGCTGGAACAGGCTGTCCAGGGAGCGGGTGAGTCACCATCCCTGGAGGTGAGATGCGTAGATGTGGCACTGAGGGACATGGCTGAGTGGGGGACTTGGTAGTGCTAGGTTTACAGTTGGACTAGTAATCCTGATCTTAAGAGTCTTTAATCTGATCTTAAGAGTCTTTTCTAACCTAAGTGATTCTGTGATTCTAAGAACTTAAGAAAGTAAATCCTCACAAAATTACACAGGCCAAATCCATTGGAACATCTATGAATTTAATGTAATGTGGAAGATTAGTAACTTGCCTAGTCAGTGATAGAGCTAGGAAAAAAAAAAAAACCAGAAAAGAAGGATGTGCTTCATTCATAGCTTTCTGAGATTTAGGCAGAATTTACTTGCCTAAACTCCAAACTGTAATTGTGAGCTTGATTACTCAGATGCAGTCGTGAACTCCATTTGTTCCATCTTTCATACTTTGAAGCTCCCAACACGTTTCATGTTCAACTTGGAAGCACCCTGTCTGTATGGGAGTGGGCAGCTCAGCACCTTGCCCATAGGTAAGCCGAAGGGTTAGACTAGGCGTGTGGAAGGGCCAAGTGGGTGAATGACTCTAACAGAAGATGCTTACCTGGCTGGGGAGTCATGAGTTCCAGCTGGGGGTGTTGCTGACAAATGCAATTGTGCTACTACGGCAGTCTCAGTGCACGCTTGGTCATAAAGTACTATTTTTCCTTTGCGAATCCAACTTTTCATCTCAGAATTTTAAGTTATATGTAACCCCACAGTTACTGTTGCAGTGTTATATATATATTGCAGTATATATATATTCCACCATGCCGAGTTAAGTTGGTCTTACAGAATTTGTACTGGACAAAAGCAATTACAAACCACTTCTTCCCTAAATGAAACAAAAAGCAATAGGAAGAGCTAAAACCCAGGAGTTAGACAGTGTTGCCATCTTTGAGAAAATCTGGGTTTTTAATGCACATTTGTTTTATTCATATACTACAACTGATACTGAAAAAAAAATTTCCAAGAATTTGTTCACAGGAAGCTTAAATGTCATGTCTGGCCCTGCTAAAGTACTCTTTTGCCCCAGTTCTGAAGCTAGGAGCTTCATCAGTGAACACCCAAATGTTAAGGAGATTTCAGAAGAGTGAGTCAGCCACACTGAGTGAAAATGTTTCAGAGACTCAGTAACCACCAAAAGTTGAAGGTGGCCCTTGTTACAAAGCTCAATGAGTTAAAGATTTAAATAGCTCCAGAAAACTGTTTTAACAAACTTAATAGCTTAAAAGCTATTAAATACAAACTCTCTCCATATGGGAACATTCAATGAGGAGATTCAAAATGCAATGGTGTTTTTTGTTGTTTTTTTTTTTAAAACTGACTCACTGGAAACAGAGCTAATGTACCTTATTCACATTTTATTTAATATTTTTTAGTGCAACAAGAGAATTACTTGTAATTCAATGCAGAAATTTTTGGCACTTTATAATATGTCTGGGTCAGAAAATGAGATTGATCTCCTAGCAATATTTCTGCCTGTCATGTTTTCTTCTGTGTATTTCTCATCCCTGGTCAATGTCACCTCTCCTGGCACTTAGAAAGTGCTTATAAACATAATGTGCTGCCAATTCATTAACACAGATCTTATAAACATCATTTATTATAGTTGTGTCTTATTCAAAGGTTCAAAGGAGATTGTTCTCTTCATTGAACATTTTGTACCTTTCATATATGACAGGAACTGGTGTTTATAGCATACAGTTAGCCTTGAGTCTTGGCAGAGCAGGATCCCAGTTTACATAAGGCACTGATTTTGAGTAGGCCACGCTTGATATTTTTGCCCCAGTTTTAGGTGAGCACTTTCTCTTGAGTAGCTTTTAGCTATAAAATAGAGAACAGAAAGCTTTATGTAAGCAACGGATAGCCTCTTTTTTCCAAACAACTTATACAACAAGTTGCTAAAGGGGTAAAAATAACAATCAAACCTTAGAGCAGTTAAATAATAGCCTGAGACTGAGCAGTTAAAGAAGGGTGTCTGTATTATTACTCCGTTTTCTTTGCCGTAAATGATTAACGACATCCAAAGCATAGCATGTCTTAGCTGTTACACAGGACATGAAAAGCGTCCAGTCAGCACTTCTCTGAGATACCATATGAAAGAGGATGTGAATTTCTTTGTGTGTTTGCTGGGGCCAAGCTAGCTGCATGCACGCCACACTGACGAGACCTATTTCAGAAGCTGAGAGTAACTGGGCAAAAGCACTCTCCTCCTCTGAGGGAAACTGAGAGTCACCCTCTGTTATTAGACTTTTATTGCTTCACAGAAAAACATGCTTAGGGTGAGCTAGCTAACCTTCTTCTGCTGAAACTTAATATCAGTAAACTGAAGTTAATCAGCATACCTGTAAATACAAATACAGTTTTTTACAGACTTCTCTTCCAGAACACAAGTGTTTACAGTTTCCTCTCAGCCCATACATGGCTCAAAGTAATGTAAGGAACAATACCTGTGTGCTGAATCAAGTGTGTTTTTATAGAGTACATGTGAACAGGCTAGTTAGAAGCATGAATACAATTTAAAAGAAAAACTGGTTTAGTCTGTGGTTTGTGCTTGAAGGTCATTGGATTACATTTAAGGGTACCACAAGCAATTTGTTGACTTTGCTATAAATTCTGTCTATGCATTAATCAAAGCTGCTATCATTTTAAAGAAAAAGTTCTTCCCCAAATCAGGAAAACCCTTTTGCTTCAAAAATTGTATAGATAGCATAATCATACTGTAATCAGCCAATAACAAAAATAAGCTTCCACTCAATAATTGGTACAGAAGCCCTTTGAGGAAACAAAAAACCAGCATAAAAGAATTTGGGCTTTGCCAGCAACGGGCTGTGCTATGCTGGCACAACAGAGTGAGTGAAGTTGTACGGATTATGTTATGCAGTGCATCAGACTGGATTGTGATAGTGATATAGTCTGGCCTTACAGATCTATGAAACGTGGACAAATTCCTTGCACGAAGCAAGTTTAACTTGAAAAGAGCTTCCAAATCCTGCTTGCTGTCCCTCTCATCTCAGTATTGGAGCCAGTAGGATGATCAATTTACTTTGTGGTTTTCTAAGAAAATTGGAACAAGTCAAGAAGATTAGCATTTTCCGAAGTGCATACTTTATTTTGGAGTCCTGGCTGGTGACGTTTGTGCCCACAAAGTAACTCACCTGCTTGTAAATCTTCTACCTAAAAGTCTCTCGATCTGAGGGTGCCACATATGGTTTGAAAAAAACCTAATCTTTGGCTTTTAAATAGCATTTTCATTCCTGGCAGAAACTTCTGTTTTCTGAATGCCTAAAAAGAGCCTAATGCCTAATGTCTCTGAAAAACAGTACTGCTGTTACAAATCTCTACACAAGAATGAATAAAGCTGTTTAGGGGGCCTGTTGAAAGGAAAAGTGATTGAAACACGTCCATGGTGCACAAGTGGCAGCCCCCAGGCTGAGTTCTACCTCTTTAGGATAGGCAAGATCCCACTCAGTGCCTTTTCTGCAGTGGCTGAAAGAGAACAAAACCAGCTGTGAGGGCAGCATATCTCCAAGGCCAAATTTTCCTGGGTCTGCACACAACCCACCGGTGAACCTCCAAGCTGCAGTCATCTCACCCATCTCACCTGCCAAGGTCCCAACAATGCAGTACATCGCTGTCTGAAAGTCTTCTCCTTGGTTAAAGTAGACTTGTCACCTGCAGTACGGACTTCTGGCCTGTTCAAGTGTTAACAGCCTCCTATTAAACAGCTGGTATAGAGGAACAACGCAAAGAAACAGAAATGTAAACCCCCTTCAGTCTGTGCCATGAAGTCGAGGCAGAATTAACTGAAAAAAGAAACCCAGTGACTGTTGCACAGAGTGGGCCAATAAGCATGTCTGAGTGTCACTCAGCAAAACTGTGCTGGCTGAGTGCACCATGTGCATTGTTCACTGCCGGTCAGCTTCACAAATCAAGGAGTCGTGCCAATCTGTCTGCTTCCTAGAATGCACAAAATCCATACTGGGGCCCAATTATGTACTGTGCCAGTTCAGAAAAAGACATTTAAATAAACGGTACATTTTTCAAAGTTCCCTTGAGGCATTAATTTTGTTTATTAAAAAATAGGTATTTTCTTCTTTAATAGCAGAAGTACCATGTGAGTTTCTCACGATTGTACGTGAAGCCAAAAGGCATCCTCTTCACGTACTGCTTTCCAACCAATTGAATTGTATAGATAGTAGAATCTTTTTGTCTCGTTTGTAAAGAACATAAAAGCATGGCATCAGCAAACAGCTTGCTTTTGAGACCATACTTGTTCCCTTGTTGCTTTGGGCTTTAGATAGGGATCTTTTGCTGACGTCAGTGGGAGCTAGACGAGACCTCACAGGCAGCCTGCTGGATTGAAAGTCTTGAGATGTGTGTCTAGCTTACCAGTGATTCACTCTGTCACAATGAAAAAGTCACTTATCTGACCTATATTAAAAAGATACACTGAAGTCAGAAGTAGACTTTGTAGGGAAATGAAGCACCCAAGACTAGCAGAACTGTTGTGGGTTTTGAGCAAGTCCTAACACTAGAGATGTATGTTCAAATCAGTGATGCCATTTCGAGTCTCAAAGTTTTGCAGATGGCCGCGTATGCACGGATGTGGCCCAGGGAAACATCTTGGCATCTGCTTCCCATCGGGGCTCTGTTGCCTTCCTATTCCAGCGCGTACATCCACACCGAGGGGAGGATTCTGCCTACCTCCCTGGAAGGAAACGAGGTGTTACACAGACTTGGTGTGTGTGTAACACTTGCTATCAGTAGGTGCCATCTCTTTTTCAGAATGTGGGCAGGGGCTGTGGTTACGCTTTTACACAACAGCTTCAAGGTCACAGCATTTACTCTGCTGACGAGCTGCCCTCTCAACATCATTTGGCTTCGTGGGCAGGAAATGTAGAGGCAAGGGCAAAGATTTTGTCTTTGGAGGGGGGAGGATGGGCAGAGACACTGGGAGGGGAAAGAGCTGCTACCAGTGAAGGTAAACTGCCCGGGGACAGCACGTATAGAGAGCACGTATTGCTGGAGGAGAGAGAAGCAGCAGCAGATGGTGGCTTCCTAGAAACAGATTAAAGCAGCTGGTACGGAAACAAGATGTGGCATCAAGGGTCAGTTCAAATCAGAAACAAACTGTTCCTAGCAGAGCTCTGACTCGATTGGGAAATGAGAAACCTGGGTTAATTTCCCTCCTCAGCATGAGACCGTTCGAGCCTACGTGCCCCATTTCCCCAGAGAACAGTAACCGCCACACTATGGAAGAAGCTGGAGAGAGGTGGTGGGAGGCAGTGAGGAGAACTCTCCCTGCGTCTGTAAAGATTTACTTCCCCTCACACCAACTGTAGAAGCGTTCCTGTGCGATGAAGTGTACAAATCCTGGTGCCATTATGAGTGACAGAGAGCGAGTTCATTGCATTATATACACATTAACTTGCCTTTCAACTGCCCAATAGTTAGTGTACCTGCTCTCTTTCAGACGGTGGCTTCTTCTAGGCAGAATGGCATTCTGTACGGCAGAGCATGGCGTTGCTGAACCCAGCACGGCTGATACGTTACAGTCTGCTGGAACACACATCCAAAACCTGCTTTCATCTTTGAAATTCAGCTATGCAACAGGCATTTTGCAACCTCTGATATTTAAAATTTACATCCATGATAAATAAAAATGCCTTAGAGAATTACACTGCAAATACATCCTTGTCTAGTCCAGAAGTGGGAGCCGCTCATCATCGCTCCCAACAGCAAGACAGACAGTTTTGAGTACTCTTTCCTTCTCTTTCCATAGGAAGATTGTCAGACAAGACCTTTTATTGTCCAAAACATAATTGTTTTGTTTATGTACGAAGCACACTTTGTACAAGAATAAAGAAATGAAAAAATCCACAACAAATACTTGCAGTATGTTAAATATTATATAGTTCATTGTTTATAAAAAAGTGGTTGATTTAAAAAAACCATTTCTGCACGTTGAAGGCATAGCCTTTGTATTTTCCAATGAAGTGCTGTATTTTTGAGGAATGCTGCATTTGATAATGCAAGGAGATGAAGAGCTAAGCCTGCATTTCCTCATGATATGCAGCTCCAAGATACAACACATCGTTACTGGAAGAAAAGTATAATACCATTAAATGGAATTTGTAAAATTCTGTTAAAATTGTATCCTTTACTGAGAGCAGCAGTTCTTGAGGGAGGGCTGTTACTCACGAGAGGGCTCCAGAGGCGGCCAGTCAGAAGCTGCTAGCTCCTCTTTGCTTTCAGCTGCTCAACTCTGTAATAATTTTTTTATGTGACTGTTTCACAACTGCATCTGCTGCCGCTGCTCTAAATCCAGCAAGGAACCAGGAACAGTAGGACAAAATTGTTTCCATACTGAATCAAAGACACAACTGCCGGTGGAAGCCTTTGCTGAATAAATTATGGTCTACAGGGAAGAAGATAAATCTCTTGTGAAGAGCAATAACCATTTTAGAAGTAGCTTCACGTGACTGTAGTTTGTACAAGTTAAGCAATTTCTGCGACCTCTGCTTTCTGGCTGAGAGTAGTGACACTGGGATTTTCACTGTCAGTGGAATTCAAGAAAAGGATACACAAAGTAGTGTCTCATGTCCTTAGATTGCTCCCATTCTGGAAGTTAAACAAATCTGGTACACTGCTGTGAAAAAATAAAACCAGCAACTTTACAAAAAGAGTGCTCCTTTTATTTTCAAATGCTGTAAAAAGCTTCATATAAATTTTTATAACGCTTCTATGTAACTTTCCCAACCACGACTAATGAAACAGTCTAGGAAAAATATAGCAGTTGCCATTTCGACTCCAAGGACGAGCTGCTGTAATATATCAACATTAAAAGGACAAGGTACAGTATGTTACAATGCTTGTAATTGCTCACATTAGTGAAAAAGTGAGAGCACTTCCTAAGCATTAGAGTATAACTGGGCTAAACTGCAGTATTCCCGACTTGCTGTTGCAGAGGAGGAAAATCGCCTCTTTAGCAGGAGCCAACGCAACACCCTTTGTACTGCTCATGCCCATTTATCCTGGTAGTGTGGAGAGCTTTCAGCAAGCCCCTTTGCACTTCGGTGAATTCACCCACGTCAGATGCTGTTATTCCATACTGTATCCAACGGCTCAGGTGTTTAACAATTGACCTATAAAAATAACACTTATACAACTCTCCAGCAAGGCAAATTTAACAGTGCAAGTGCAGTATCAACAATATTTGATTTCCGAATGCTGGCAATTTTTAAAATTCCTTTTGCACATGAAACAACCTCTGCTGATGTTCTGTGCCTAAGGCCACTTCACTCACGCTGACTGCAGATGGAACAAGGTGCAAAAGCTCAGCTGCGTTTCCCAATCCAAGCTTCCTCCCCCGTTTCAGGGTATTCGGATCCAGAATTTGGATTCAGGCTCACCACTTCCATCAACACACTCAAGTTTTCCCTGCTGGAATACATTAGCTTCCCAGCAAACCTCTGATAACAATTTGCATACACAATTCCACATTTTAACAGAAGTTAACAAAACATACTTCCAGAAAATAAATTCTCACATGGTTGCAATCATCAAGCCATTTCAGGATCTTTGGTACTCCAAGAATAAGAAAAATATATGGCACAGTGACAAACATCACCAAAGGAAAAAACACAACCATCCAAAGGAATAAGACAAAATAACAAAAGATATGTCGCACTTTCATTTTTCGAAAGCCAGTGTAGATTAACCTTCTGTTCTCTTTAATCCGTTACAGTGTCACAGTTTCACCTTTAAAAAAAAATTGTCATCCTAAAAGCAGTAGTTAATATTTTGTTTAACTTGACTTACTGATTAAAATAATGCTATGTTTAAAAAAAAAATATCAACTATCACAATACAGGAGTTTATGCTAAATAGGCTGCAGGCTGCTTCCCTATGGATGTAACTCCTATGTGAGCACTGATATGATTAATCATCCGCAATTTTAAATGAGTATTATCTTTAGTGTTACAAATATAAGGTTTGAGCTTTTTCCCAAGTTTGTAGACCAGTGAGTATGTACAGACATAGTTGTTTAATAGATAGCTTTAAATTGTGTATTTATCTCCCCTCCCTCAAACTCCACAGAAAAAAAAGAATCGCCAGTGTTACCGAGCATTTGCAGTTTCCATGAAACTTATCTTGTCTTAGCAAGTTCAAGCAAAGACCTTTTTTTTTTATATTACGCAAATAGGTTAACTGTGGTCTTTTGAAATGCATTGTTCGCAGGAATTCCACTTCTGGTGCACATACTGCCCCATGAACGAGACTGGAAATTAAAACTAATAAAAATTCTCTTTTGAATAGCAATGTCCTTTGAGGCCAAGCATGCATTTCTGCCCCAAGCTCCTCTGGTCTTGGTAGAATGGATTGAAGGCCTTAGAAAAGGCATTTCCTTTCCTGAAGCTCAGAAGCTGCTAGGGCACTGGCAGAACGAAGTCGGAAAGTGTAAAGGTGGATTTAAACCAAGTTATTGGTTTTGGGCAGTCTTTTGATGTATAGAGGTTGATCTTCACTACACTGACAAGGCTAAGCACACCACTGGAGAATTTCTGTGGGATCTTGCCCCAGTGGCAGTAAATGGGTGTTAATCAGGTCTGGGAAGAAAAACTGGGAGATCATTGAGCTGTTCCCACTTAAGTCCAGCATTTAGGCAAAAGTTCGTATCAGAACACGTCTAAGCTAACACTGTATAAATTGCATGGGCCCTGAGGCACTGGCTGCTACTCCTTGGTGAGCTACAGACTAAAATTTGTTGTAGAAATGCAGTATAAATAACAGATATTAGATGCTTGAAGGGAGACAAAATATTGGAGGAAAGACATCACTGAAGCCCTTGAGGAACCTAGCAGCCGTTGGACTGGGGAAGACTACATGCACATCAGTAAACCACTGATGCACAGAAATCTTGCTGGTAAATGGTCTTTTATGCAGCAGATGAACACCCCAGTGTGTTTTTAAAGCACACAAATCGTTCAGAACAGCTGATACTGTGGTGTCTAACAGCAATAAATATTTCTGTAATGGCTTCATAAATAGTCTCTTCCATTTTGCTGGGAAAAATAAATAAATAAATAAGTCTAATGGAGTCTTTCCTACTGTATGCCAAAACATCCTGTGCTTCACTCCAACAGGCATTGCGGAGGCTTTGCAATGCCTCTCACTTGCATTCAGAGGAGGAAGACAGCAACAGTGACTCTGCTTGTTCACTTACTGGGGGATTGTTCATTGCTGTAAATCTCTTTTGTAACCAGAAAATGACAAAGATCTCTACTGTATCATGACAGATTCAAAATACTACAGATAATAAGCTAGCGTGGGCAGAGATATAGTCAGATAACCAGCAATCCTGAACTGCTGCCAGGCTGAGAAGCAGAACCATACCCAGCATACAGAGGGGTTTCTGCTTCAGTTTCCTAGACCTCCGGGAAGGAGACCCATTTCTACTGTCAGTTTGTCACCATCACGCAGACTGGCAAGAACAGCGTTTAGATGCTCTGCCCGATTCAGTCATGGATGGTTGTGGTTCCTGGAAACTGGGCTCCAGAGTCAGCTGATCCTTTGCAATCCCATGGTCCACATTAGATGGAAATACCAGAAGAAGATGGAGCCCACAGGAGGGTGTGAGTCTAGCAGGGCGCTCCATTTCTTCTGGCTTGGCAGAAGCTGCTACGGGGTATTCTGGAAAGAAAAGGCTACAGCAGGATCCCTTCTGCCTGGAACTTCTTAGAGAGAGAAAAAAGAAAAAGCAGCAATTTGACCACTTCTCTAAAATATATTTTACATAGACAGAAAAGGCTCTTTGAATTACGAGTAGCAAAAAGATGATCTGCCTTACAGTAGAGACAGGAATGTAGTCCTGGAAACTCTGCCATCTCTTCAGAACTTAGTATCAGAAAGTTTCCTTACTGCTAAAAATCTTTGTAATTTTTATTCAGACTCCTTTTTTCTTCTGCAGTTGCCAACAGGCATCATCATCAACTATCCTTTAAAGCAGAAATACCGTCAAACAGATCACAGGGTCCATCTCACCACCACGCACAGAGGAAAAAGAAAGAAAGAGAAGAAGGAACGATTGGCTGATCAAGCCCTCCAGTGAGGAGAAGCGAGGGTAGGCAGGGTACAAGTAGGCCCGCAGGACACTGCTATTTAAAAAAACTCAATGTTGCTACATCCATGGGGTATCTGCAGACCACAACTGGAATGCCCTCAAGCAACTGCTCAGAGAATTTTGCAAATGTGGACAATGGTTTTTTATACTGCATATCTAAAACCCACCAGGTAAACTGTATAATAACAATGCTGCAGAAAATGATATGTTTTAGTCCTGGGTGGATTAGATGGTTTACAGTACAGACAAAGCCGTGGTACAGAGAGGCATAATTAACCGTTATACACACATAGGCAGTGCAGTTACAAAGGGATGTACGTTCTTTTTATTCCAGTACCTTTGTATAATAAAGTTAACAAAAATGTTCAAATATTTAAAAAAAAGCCAGCTGGCACTGCCAACTAATTCCTGTAATAGTCTCAGAAATCCTAATCCTGTAGAATTTCCTTGTGAAATTGATGTGCACCAGAGTCAATGTATTGATAACTAATGCCAAGCGGGTGTGATGATGCAGCTACCTGAGGTTTGTTGTTTTTCTTTCTTTTGTGGGTTTCAGTTTTGTTTCATAACTTCCTGGCTTTCATGTAGGAAGGGATCGAGCCACGCTGCGTGAGCCCTTCAAACCTCTTGTAGGTATAATTGAGGAAAACCCAGTCTTTGGATTTGTAGTCAGGTTCTGTTGTGTTTGGCACTAGAATTCAGAAACAAAAGTAAAACCAAAACAAAACAATTAAAAACAGTGTTGCTTCCGAGAGGACTTTTCATAGAGCACTGACATAAGCAGTCCTGAACTCCAATTTCCCTAGTCAGCAGAAATTCCTTGAAGAAATTCTATTTCTAATCAGGTGAGTGGCCTTTTCTCAACAGTCTGAGAAGAGTTGTGATTTCAGCATATACCTCTGAAGCGGAAAAAGTGGGGTTTTTTGTTTGAGGTTTTTTTTGTTTGTTTGTTTTAGTATGCCTGCACACCATAACAGGCTCCCATACCTTGACATGAACCTCTAAAACACCCACGGGAGATATAATTATGAGAACCACAACATTTAGGATGCTCCATGCATAACAAATAGATGGACACATTCTGTTTCTGGTGAGGATATGTTATCCTCACCAGAAACAGAAGAAACAGATATATCCAAGTTCTTCCAAGAGAACTACACATATCACACACATATTACTCTTCTAGGACTTCCTCCGTGTTTGTAGCTTCAGCGAGGCTTGTACAGCCTCCTTTTGTTTTATGAACTGCCCACACGGCCGGTGTGCTGCACACGGACAATCACTGCAGTGGGCTTCTGTATGTAGCTCTCTGGTTACTGCTTTTAGAGTTCTATAACAAGATTTTCAACTCAAGAAGCTAAACACACCAATATCAAAGTTTGTATTTATGTATCTAGATGTACAGTAAATGTCTGAAATGCCAAAACCAATACAAAGGTACCTGGCATTATCCAAATATGGACAGCTTAACTTAGGCACCAGAGACTGATTGCTTCTGCATTAAAAGAACAAGCTTCCTTGCCATTAAATAAAAGCCATTTCAGAAAAAAAACCCAGCTTTTTGATAATTCTTATGGTTGTTAGCACATCTACACTCCTCTGTCATCAATTAATCATTGTGATATGTCTGCCTATCTTTAAGCCATTAATAATTAATTGAAAACAGTGGGAGCTAAGAGAATTTGGCATGTCAGAATCAAGCCTTTTATGTATAAAAATTTCCTACCACTTGCCAAGAGAAATTAATAACTAAAAAAACCTTAAATTATTTGCACAGCCACTCAGGCTCATAAATCACTAGGTTAAATAATCATCTGTCTGAAAATTTTTGCCCATAAATATATGAACATTTGTATTTGGCATGAAACTCAAAGTCATTAAAGATCAAAAGCAAATCACTGCATAATGTTTTACCAGAATTTGGTTAGACAGACTGTATGGTAGAAAACTTTACTGTTTTCTGTGGTCACTATATATGCAAACCCTTTTTATTAACAGATTTAACTATTAAAATCAGTAGGCGCTTTTTTTTAACCTCCAAAGTTCTAAGGAAGTAGACGCTATGAGAGATCATAGGTTTACATTTATATTTGAAAGAAAGTCTCTAGATCAAGTCTGTATATTACCTTGATCAGGGTATCAGAAAACTTAATATAAACAACAACAACAAAAGCATCTGGGGAGTATTCTGGCATGTCACAGATAGATATCTGGAATTTACAATAGCAGTCTCACCTGGCTGTAAAATATCAGATTCAGGAAATTCATCGAAGTTGGAAGTATCATCAATACTTTTGATTTCTATAGGGATTGCAGCTGGTCTTTCCCTGCAAATAGAAATAAATGCCAGAATAGTGAATACTTAAATTAAGTTCCAGTTTTGTTTAACTTAGCTTTTCACAGTTACAACATTTCATTAATTTAAAGCACAAAGCTTCCACTGAGTCCATCAGAGACGTATTGGACTTGCCTGTTTGCTGATGTCATGGGGAGATTTATTGGCTTCCTATCTAGCATTAGTATCTTCTTGTCAAACTTGGGGAAAACATCATTTTCCCATTAACTGAAACAGCATTCCACACTTATCTGCCATATAGCTATCGCGACGATCTTGGTTGTCACCAAGAACCACTGTGGTTACCTTCGTTTCATAAACCCAGCCAAGCCAGATTTTACTTGCATTTGGAGCCATCAGATGTGTTGCTTTACAACTCCAGCACTCATCAGCCTGGACCTCATCCAAATACCTTTCGACTCCAGCTCCTATTTCTGACACTCAGTCGCCAGGATCTCTCATCCAAAATGAGCTGGCTCTGACACGTTACTGCTTTATTAGCTCAACAATCAGGCAGCGCTTTAAGAAGTTTTAAGGTGGCTTTCAAAGTTGCAGAAGTGTTCTGTCCCTTGAAAGCATTCAACCTGGAACATGGCACCGTGGGAAAGTCATTAATTTACACCTGTAAGCTTAGTACAGTTGTAATTACTACAATGAAATCCACTTCTGGGTGGAATGGGGAAACCATTTTGCCAGGTTGCCAAATGTGGCATGAACAGATACGTCACTGCTCTTGCTGCTTACTAGTGTCTCTCACACTGAAAAGATAAGTTAAATGAGGCTTTCTGCACCAGAGGAAATGAGAAGTACAAGAACTGGACAATCACATGCCCACAGTATGGATTTTCACGTAGAAAACTGCAGTATTACTGAAAGAGTAGACCACCTCAAACCTTACAGAGAGCTGAACAGCAGCCACCATGTCAACTGAAAGTATTTGTGGGGCCACCAAAGCCTGCTTTAAAGGTGTTACCACCTGGGGTACGTGCAGATGTAGCTCAGCACCTGCAGGCACAAGCTTGGGCTAGAACTGGTACGGCTGCCTTGGCGGGGCCTTCTACCCTACCTGAGCCCAGCAGAATTTGGCCACTGAGGCTGAGACTCTGAGGTGAGTCAGTGCCTCTGCCCAGCACTCTGTAGATGTAGACGTACTGGCTCACTCATGTAGTATCTGCAGCATGCAGTAAAGACATGCCCTGCGTTTTCCTCCTACTTGCTGCCTCTCCTCTTCGTTCATCTATTTCCCCTGCATTTTTGTAATAGAGTTTGCTTTTCTTGTGCTCCTATTACAAAAAAAAGTCAATTATAGCAATACCTGCAGAGCCCATTTCTACTGGAAGAGGAGCTCTCTGCTGACATCCGAGCATACATCAGGAATAACACAGGCACCTCACCACAATTTCTTTCCATCCTGGGCACTCTGGGACAATCTAAGACATCTCAAGACTGTTAAACTCTGATCAGATCTACGAATGCCAGCAAGGCCTGAAAACATTCACTGTCACCCATCTACTGCCAGCAGCTGCCTTTTGAAATAAATTGGAAACAATTATCCTCGACATCACAGTCCATGAAATTTTTGCTTTTGTGGCTTTTATGCTCTCTCTATAAAATGTGTATGGGTGTGTATATATATATACCTGATGTGTCCCCAGTCCACTCCTTCAAAAAACGGATGACTTTTTATTTCCTCTACTCCATTACTACCAATTCTATTTTCTGAGTCAATACAAAACCTGAAAAAGTAGAAAAAGCGGCAAATGTTACAATAAACAAGGACAGAAGCAACAGCAAATAAAACTGCCATGGTATCCTGTATCAGGAATTTGAGGAAGTTCTTTCAAATTGTTCCATCGCTTGGAGTAACATAAAAACTGACTGCTGCAGCTAAGAGGGAAGGGAAATAGTAGAAGCAGAATATTGCTAGAGTCCCAAAACAAAAAGCTATGACGACAATAACACCTTTACTAAACTGTTGCATTCCCATCTTCAAGGTTTGTTAAAAGTTGCTGCAAGCTCTAGCCCTGTAAGATTAGTTTCAAATGGAGGCTTAAGTCCCTACCACTGAAAACTCCTCTGCATGTTCTCAACTATTTAAAATCCATGTTTTAAGTCAAACTAAGAGGAACACATACACTTAGTGAAATAGGACTACTCTCTGATGTCACATTTTAGACCCACAATGAGCCAGACACATTCAAAACATGCCATGTCCCTGTTCTCCCTGTCACCTCCTCTTCCCTCTCCTTAGAGGTCCAGGTGCTGGTGGTACAAAGACCCAAGGCCTGTTTCTGATACGGTCCAGCTGCATAACCTCAGCTCAGACTCCAGAAGAAATTCTCAATCTATGAGAAGCAGCTGTGAGAAAGTCCATAGAGTCAAGTAAGAAGAAAAAGATGAAACTGGAGACAGAGACAAGATTGTTGAGAATGGGACTGTTACCTGCTCAAGCAGGCAGGAGGGAAAACAGCAACACAGAAAAGTGTAAAATCCTAAAGAAAAAAATTAGGGAGGTGGAAGCTCCTGACAGCAACTCAGCAACATCAGGGATTTGTTTCAGGGAGCCGCAGAGGCTGACCCTTCTCTGGACTGATGCCTGCCTGGGACGATGCCTAGCTGGCTGGAAAAGACTCTGAAGTATCTCGTCATGGAGATGGTGAGCATACCAATGCTTAGCCTAGGAGTTCATTAAATCCTGGCTGTCTTTTGTATGTGTTAGCAAAGATATAACTGCTTTATATTTTCACACTGTCCTTGCAGTCTCTCTGAGGATGGCAGAAGGTGTCAACAGTGACACAAAGAGGGAGGTTTACAATAAGAAAAAATGCCCATGTCAAACAAAAAGCTTGGTCCTGCCAAGTGTGGCATCACCTGACATCCTCTTGGAAACGGGGAGTACTGGGTAGCATGGGGATGTTGGCCTCCTGTTGCTCTAAAAGTCAGCTGGCCTTTGTTAAATGAAATCCTATTTGCCTGGATAAGCAAAGCCTCTGGCTGTTGATTTAGCTATCTTGAACTCATAATCTCCCCACACAACCACATCATCCAGATTCGCACGGCACTTTTCACGAGTGCAGTGCAATACAAACAGGTCACCTTCTCACTAGTTAGTGAAATTTTCAGCAGGTAATTTAGTAACTTCGCAAGTTAGATTACAAACTGTCTCCAATTATAGACTGTAATGTTCTTTTACTTGTAGTTGAGTGTCACTTGGGGAAAAAAAAAAAAAGCCTGCTTATATTTCTACTGCAGCCCAGCCAGCTGGTTGATGCCAAATACTCATAAGAGGCCTCAAACTTTGTAACAACAGGTAGCCAGACCAGGTCTTGGGATTTGCTAGGCTTTGTCTGAACTTGAGCTTATGTTAATTTGGTCTTGCCTGTAGAAACTTTAGCTTTGCCTGCACCTTCCTTTAAGCTGAAATGTGTGTTGTCTAACTTGTCCAAGCTGTAATGGACAAAGTACCCAATGTCCAACTGTTTGTTGCCTAACCTGCTGATTTGACCTCATTTTAGTAAATTGTCTATAACTAAAGATGTTTTACCCCAATTTAAATCCTTCCATACATGGAGAAAAACTAATAAATTCAAGTAGCCGTCATATAAGTAAATTCATGAGCAAGACATATTAACAAATAAACTGCCTGTAATATCTAAAAATGCCCAAACACAGCCAAGACTGAGGAGGAAGAAATCCTCAGCAGCAACACTGTACTCTTTCCAGCAAAGAGCTCAGGATGCTGACAACACACAGGAGAGGTTAAGCAGAATGCTACAGAAATAGATACTGAAAACATAAAAAAAACTGTTACGCGCAAACTTATTAATGAGGATTAACAGCAATTAAATAATTTGAAGTGTTAGTATCACCGTAACTTGATTAAGAATAACTGATTGTTTTATTTGCTATGTTTGTTGTATGCTACTGGAGCACTGCTTGGACTAATAATAAATTCTAGTTCTCGGCTCTGCCTATGAAGTGTGTTCCCTTTTGTGTAAGCTTGCAATATTATCTGGGGGGGGGAAATGATCACAGTCAAAACCCACATTCCACACCCTACACCTCCCCCAAATCTCCCAGGGCAAGAGAGTGTTTCTGCCTGACCTTGACATCAAAATCCCTTGCAAAAACTTCAATGCAAACTGAGTGGATTAGAAATTATCATTCTGGAAAAAGTAAGTAAATCCAAAACATCCAAAGTTTTCTGGTCAGTGTATTAAATGCTGTCAAGCAGTTATTTTCTGGTTCCCTCCGAGAAGAGAAAAACTGAGTGTTAATCAATTTTTCTTTCTTCTTTTTTTTCCAGTCTTCTCTGTTTCTCCTGATACCATGGTACAAATCAAGATCATTACAGTTTATTCCTTCATGTCAAACAAATGGCAAAGCGAAAAAGACTAAAAAAAAAAAAAAAAATCCATCAAGGATGGCAAAACCAAGGAAATCATCTTTCCCTCCAATCTAAAGCTTGCAGAATGGAAAGTTAACCTAATGAAAGATGACTGTGTCTGGGTGAGTGGCCAGAAGTGGGCTTTTGCTACTGACCTTAGAATTAAATCCTTTGCTTTCTCTGAAATGGGTACCTCTGGAGGAAATACCAATGTTTCTTTCCAGTTCATAACTTTCCTATAAGTCTCTTGTGGCGTTTCTGAGCAGAAGGGTGGATACCCTGCACAAACAAACAGAAAAATTAACAAGCTCTTCCCAGAAGAGGGAAGTGACCTGGGCCTCTGCTTTTGTCACTACGGCTCCCAAATCTAACAAGTAGTACTAGCCAAAAGTTTTCTCTTTTGTAATGCAACATTAAAGGTTATTTTGTCACTTCCAAGTAACGACACTGAAACTCAAAAACATTTAACAGTGAACAGCTATTCACTGAAACAGCTAACGGAGGCATCATCTCTGGCATGGGAGAACTTCAAAGCTTTCTGGAAGTTGAATTTGGGGCTTCCTTCAGGTAGAACCGAACGAAATTCTGGTACCTGCACTATGCAGAGGATCAGACTCAGTGAACCAATTGACCCTGTTACCTTTAAGCCCTTTGAATGATTCTTAAGTTGGTGTCTTAACATACCTATTAGCATTTCATACATAATCACTCCCAAAGACCACCAGTCACACAGCTTGTTGTACCCGGTCTGCATAAATACTTCTGGTGCAATGTAGTCTGGGGTTCCAACAGTAGAATATGCCTGGAAAAAAAGAAGAAACTCTTTAAAAGAAAAATACTACATTTTTACACTTTGCAAAACCTTTTCCTGAGGATTCACATATAGGTTCTTGTTATTTGGATGGTCAAGAATGCTTAACTTGAGACTTCACAGTATCTAAAATCCTAAAAACATTATTCTTTTTATGTGAGTAAGCACAGAGAACCTTAGAAGTAAATGGAAATCAGCCTCCTCAATGTGGTGAAATCATCGAATATTCCCACTGCAATATGAGGTCATCTTAGTTAAAGTTTCAGGTAGCCACATTACTAAAATATCCAAGAAGTTCTGTTGTTGGGGTTTTTTTTGTTTTAAAAAATAGGATGACCAGTGATAGATTGCCATGTGTGACACTTGCGATACACTAGCTGCTCCATGTCTTGCCTTCTCTTTACTGCAAAATTAATTTGAGCTCTTACTGGACCCAGGCTCCATACTTTTAACCTTTCAAATATGCAGCCTAAATGATTCTAGGGTGGTTAATCACTGGCACAGGCTGCCCGGAGAGGTGATAGATGCCCCATCCCTGGAAACATTCAAGGCCAGGTTGGACGGGGCTCTGAGCAACCTGATGTAGTTGATGTCCCTGCTCACTGCAGGGGGTTTGGACTAGATGGCCTTTAAAGGTCCCTTCCAACTCAAATGATTCTGTGATTCTGGCTAATGACTAAATCTTGAGCTATTTGGGAATTTCTCTTTACTGATGGAAAATTTTATACGGGGCAGGGGAGAAGAAAGAAAGCAAAACCCAACAAGAAACCCCACAGAACAAAAAAAGTTCACCAAAAACCAGTTTTGCCAGAAATATCTTTTACTTTCATTTGTCTGAACAGAAACAAAATACTTTATTGAACAAAGAGACACTTAGTTTTGAACCAATGGAAAACCACGAATATGGCTCCTTTTCAAATAGTGTTGGTACAAGTTGTCATTTTGGCCTTTGATTCTCTCTGTTGGACTTCTCATAATTCCTCTAGCTTCACCACACAGTTCTGCCACATCAGTCTTTACTGAACTGGAGATCTATTTCTTTCAGGTATCTAACTCCAAGCGGGAGTAAGGGCATGAAATACAGCCCCTCTGAGGCATCACGATTGCCATGTAATCTCATTATGTCTCAGGAGGAAAGACAAAACCACCCAAAAGCTTTTGGGAAGTACTGCAGCATATCACTTTTTAAACAGAGTGGTCAAAATAAAAAGTTCCAGAATTTGAAAACTGAGGTTTTTGCAACTGCTATTTGGTGAAATCATGAGCAGGGGTGAAATTCTGATATCCCGTGGCTGACAGATGCTGTCCTTGGATTCAGTTAATGCCAGAGCTCCCTTTGTCACTTGACACTCTTCATTATAAACCCAGGCTGCAGCACTCCAGTGCCAATATCCTCCATTGCCTTTCCATCATATTCCCGTTCAGCAGAAGAACAAACAACTTTTCCCCACAATTATCTAAAAAAGAACCAGGCAGCTACGCATATTCTTCCGACATTGAATGCAGGAAATCAACCCAGGAGTTCACACACAGTGTCAATACCAGAGTCAGTCTTGGAGACAAACTCAAGCTACAGCTTTGCTAAGCGGTTGCTGACACCTGAGGTTCGTTAGTTCAGATACTCATAAGCGGAAACAAAGGCAGAGAGAAGAGCAGGGTCTTGCTAGTCACAGCTCTGAAAACAGACAGACAAAGCAACCCTGATCTCTAAGCTATTCCATGACTGGGATCACTAGACCACCTTCTTTTGAGTTATTTGCAATTTTTGGAGCTTGAAGAGAGTGACATCTGTAATGGATGAGGGCCTTTCAGTTTTTAAAAACCAGCAGCATTAATGCCGTGCTTTTATTTAACCTTTTCTGTAAATAGTTTAAAATAAAAAAAAAATTATACTTAATTTTATTAACTCACCAGCTGTCGCCTGTTCTTCTTCCACGTTTCTGCTTTTCTCTTTGAGTTCATATTCTGAAATGCTAATTTACAAAATAGTTCTTAGATAATAAATGCATTTGTGAGAATTAAAAGAAAAGATTGATAACATTCTGTTTTCAAAGAATAACTATTTTGTATCTTTAGAATGCTTTAGTCTAGAAACAAATACTTGATTTTAACTGGAAATGGGAAAATCATAATGAATAACTACTGTCGAATTTGCAGCTGAAACTCATGTATGTAGGACACATGATCAGCAATTCTAAATTAGAACTTGCTAAAGTTTTACAGAGTCATCTGAGATCAGCAGCACTTATTGTTGCAGCTGGCAACGTATGTTCAGATGCGGGCAATGGTTTTTTAAGCAACAAGTCAACAATCCAAGAAGAACTGCAGGGAAATTTTACATTTGTAGAACAAAACACTAATGTGGATATGCCACCAAGGCTCGCTGATGAACAGCTAGAGAGCCTTATGAAAAGCTTCATGAGATTGTCACTGACTTCAGTAAGTCAGCACATGTAACCCATGTCCCTTCTGAAAGAGCATTTTGTAACTTCATTAACATAGTTACGAAAAATACATTAAAATACAGATACATTACATTGTGTGTATTGGTATCTGTGTACAAATGTGCAGAAATCCATTAACACTGCAGAAATCGTAATTTATTTCCTGTGAAATGCTTCCATGTCCCAGGGAACATGCATTTTTTCCAGTTTTCCAATTTAATAAAATCAGCCTAACCAATCTTGCTTATCTAAGCAGAAAAAAACTATGACGAGCCACAGCTGCAGCTCAAAACTATTTACACTTTTAACCAGGCCATGCTATACTCACAGAAGTCACTTGGTGGGTTGTGTGTAAGGTTCCTGTAGAACTCGGTTCTGTGAGCTTTCTTTAAACCTGTGCATAGCCCAAAATCAGACAGTTTTACATGACCCTAAAAAAAAAAAAAAAAAAAATCAGAGAAGATGAAAACATAATTTAGACAGGTAATGCTTAAAAAAGAAAGTTTTATTAACTGCTTGTGCCTCTCAACAGGGCTACCTAATGCTGGACAAGTAGGCAAATAATCACTGAGTCTTGGGAGTACTGCAAGAGCGTGTTTTCTCTCAAACAGGTTATTGCCCCCTGGGAACAGTTACATCTACAACAGCCGAGGGCAGCTAGTTTGTCTGGTTTTGTTTTGAACTGGATACCACTGAAAGTGGGAAAGCCTTCAGGACAAAACTCCGTTGTTTTGTTTTGATGGTAACCTGGCATCTGGACACCCTATGATGGTCTTAAAAGGCTTGCCTTGAAAGCCTTTAAAGGGTTAAAAGCCTTTCCAACAACAAACAAGGGTGGTTTTGCTTTGTTTAAGTATATTGGGTGTTCTACAAGGACAAGATAGCAACCATTTTCTGCCTTTACTCCAGCTAGTTTAAATCACTGGTATGACACTACTGGTTTCCCACTGATTAGCACCACTATAAATGGCATTGTCTGCAGACTGATATGTTTAAAGCACAGGCAGTTTACGTGCACATTACATGCCTTCGCATCCAGCAGAAGGTTATCTGGTTTAATATCTCTGTGGATAAATCCCAGCTGGTGAATAGCATCTATGGCCAACACGGTTTCAGAAATGTAAAACTGTGTCTCCTCTTCTGATAAGGTGTCTTTCTTCATTAGCAAGGTCATCATGTCACCTTATCAAAGAGAAGAAAACACAGCTTAGAAATCAGAACATTTTAATCACAAGACTAATTTTATGTGAAACCCCAGTAGAAACCAAATTTAACTTTGTAACTGGCATATAGCTACTAATTATAAAACTATTACTGCAAGGACCTACAAACCTAACATATTTTTTTAGTAAACTGGATGTAAAACTCTTGAAAATCCTACATAGGAATTCTAATTGGATAGCCCAGGAAGATACAGTGAATTTTAACACATAATCATGTATTGCATGAATAAACTGTTTAGAAGAGCTGGTTTTGGTCGGTTTTGTTTTGTTTATTTTTGTTTTGTGTGTGTGGTTTTTTGGGGTGTTTTTTTTTGGTTTTTTTTTTACTGTTAATAGCTTCAGCAGTAAAAAGCAGAACATTGGATTAGAATAATTATTTAATACAAGTCTATTTTAACACCCCTTCATAACCTTTCTTCTTCCCCTAAAAATCAGGAATGGTTACATTACTGAGTCTTCATTTAAAACAGTGTTAAAATTTTTATTATCACACATTACACAGCGTGCTTGTTTCTAACATTTTCTGAAGCTGACAACAAAATCTAAGGAAGAAGTACTTGTATCACCTAATACCACAACATACAGCTTACCTCCAGGTAAGAACTCCATGATCAGGTAAAGATTTCTCTTATCCTGAAAGCTGTAAAACATTTTCACTACCCAAGCTCCATCCGCTTCAACCAAAATATCTCTTTCTGCTCGGATGTGGGCCACCTAAAATTTTTTTTAAATTACCATTATTAAAGGACAATTTAAGTATTTCAACAAGGAACACCATATTATATTCCTAGTCCTACAACGGATTTCAATAATCTTTAGCAAAGAAACTGTTTTTCATGCTCTTTTCATACTCATGTTTTTCATAAATACCCACCAGAAACCCACAGAAGGCAACTCAATGTTGAAAGTAACCATTCACACAAATTTGCGGATGCAATCTCTAGAAACACAAAGCATGGCTTGTTAAGCTGGTTTTGTTTGTTGGAAAAAAACTGACAAAGCTGGTGAAAAAGTGCAACTCTCTTTAATTCTCTTTTCCTATCGTATCCTAAAATGAAATAGGAACATTTAAAAGAAAAAAAAAAAAACCACAACAACAACACAACTGACCATCCCAGAGGTTTATACAGTATTGTCCTGACTGTGAGCTTAGACAAAAATTTAACATACAAAATTACTGCAAAAGGCCAGAGCTGGTCTTAAAGAATGCAAGAACCAACAGGTAAAAGGGTAGACGCATTATGATTGCTGCCAGAAGTTAGCAGATTTTTCCCATGCATATACAAAGAAACCAAGAGCTAATAGCTACTTCTATGCAGGTATCTCAGTTTAAACTTGGCAAGATAAGCCTGAGGAAACTTCTCCAGCAAGAGTGACAGAGCATCTAAACTAATTACTCCTTGCAAAACCCAATTCCTTCATTGCTGTGGAGAGAGAAATGCCTGACTTACAGTGAATTACTGTCTAGGTCCCAAACACGCTCTGTACACATCGCTGATGGGGTGTGAACCCCCTCCAGATGGTACCCGGAGACTGCTCCTGCGTGTGTACATGACAAGCCTTACTCGAAAAGCATGGAAAGTGCCTTGGCCAAGTGGGAAAAGGGCTGGGATGAATTTCAGCCCTGACAGATGACGGCAGGTAGCAACAAGCTCAGTGGCCAGTATTAAAGCAGTGCAAAGATGGTAAGGGTCTTGGGCTATTTAAGGGAGGGGGAAAGGGAAGAGAAGGTGGACCATTCCTCCAAGTGGTGTGCATGAAGCTGGCCCAGAACTGATATGACCATTGCTGCTGATGATGTTGGTCCTGGGCAAGTGAGTCTGCAAACATCTGACCTTGCTCAGGGTATTCCAGTCCCAGTTGGGGTTTTGGAAAATGTACAGAGAGCTACTACCCCATGAATTCACTGAAGGAAACTCAGACCGGAGGAGGGGGGTGTGTTTCACTAGAATGTACCCTCATCTTGAAGGAAAACGAAACACATACGCATGGAAAACTATTTTTTCACAGCTGTAAGATTTTCATTATTCATACACCAGAAAGCAACTTCTGGAGAGAAAATAGGTACCACTGTTCCAGCTTGGAGGGCTATTTCCAGTGTGCAGCAGCATCTTCTGCATTTCTTCCCCAGTTCTACTGGCCAGGAGCATCTCTACGCGCATGCATTGTTTTCACGGGGCAATGGGTTCTCTCTCTGTAGTAGGCACTCCAACTTTGATTTATCTAGCTCTATCTATTCCTATCAGAAAATATTTCTTTCCACCCTCCACTCCTCAATGTAGGTATACAATATAATATTAAAACCTCTCTTAAAATAATCCAGGGTATTTCCTAGTGCTATCAGGCTTGAAAAAAACCTTAACTTTCTTGTATTTGTGTCCTGTGTTGCTTTCCATTGAACAAACCACACAATGAAAATTACAGCAGATAAAATACTCTCCAGGAAAAATTACAGTCCCAAACTAAACGGAGAGTGTGAGCTCAGCTTCCTCACCACATGGGTGGGGGCAGGGCTTTGACCAGAGGGCCAGACACATCCAGGCTGCTGCACAGAACACACTGCTCCTCTGGTTCCCTATAGTCAGGGTGTGGGCATGAGGAGACAAAACGTCTGCGCCAGGAAAAAACCTGAAGTACCACTGCAGGGAGATGTAATACAAGACCAAATGATGGGTAAGGTTTGGACAGGTAAGGAAAAGTCCTCTCTGATCTGCCCTTTTGCTTGAGACATCCACACTTGATTTCTTTGCTTTCAGGTGCTAAAGTACTTGCTGTGTCCTACCAGGAATTTGCAGTGAATTGTTAACTGGAAAGTAAAAGCAAAAACCAAACCAAACTAACAAAAACAAAGCAAAGCAAAACAAGACAAGACGGGACTAAAAAGCAAAACAAAGGAAAACATAGCTGGTGAACAATGGGACATCTGTTGGTATCTACCCATCAAAAGACAAGACCAAGTACTCTCAGATTTTACTTTGGCACAGCATTACTTTTCAAGAATTTTCCTTGAAATGCAGTTTTACAGATTAAGTACTATAAGGTCTGTGATAATAAAGGAAGGGAGAAAAAATAAGTCTTTGTCACTATTCCAAATTGGTTGTCAATAAAACATTTTTAAAAACGCTGTTACATGACTTTATTTCCTAACTTCTACTTATTCTTTTGTACTGTGGTAGCAACTCGAGCGATACTTTGCACTGCTATACCATTACCAGGGCTACAGAGGGGAAAATATGACCAAACAGTATCTGCCACAAAACTGGCAATTTTCTGGACAGCCTAAGTTTGAAATCTAAGGGACTTACGCAACACAAACCTGCTCTTTCTCCAGCATATCTGCTTTTCTTAGTATCTTCATTGCATAAATATGACCTGTATCCTTCTTCTGAACAAGGCGCACCTATAATGAGAAATATAACCCAATGAATCTTCTCTACCTTAGAAACTAGATGCCAGCATGGAATCTATTGGAAGGCTCAAAATTGCTGGGCATGGAAAAGTTCCTTTGTTAAACATTTAAAAACACATGGAAAAAAGGAAATATTTCTACACCATGTACAACACTAACACTAGTGATGAACAGATAGTCTGAAGTAGTTACTATTTTAGGAAGAGTTAGCAGGCACAGTAAATTCCAGGTAGCTGTGAGATTGTGTCCGCTAAAATTCAGGAGCAGATAAAACCATGATGTGACACGGGGCAGGGAGGATGTTTACGGAGAGGAGCCGTGCAAGTCCACCATTTCAGGGGGCCACATGGCCAACATCCATTTGGGCCAGTAAGAAACTGTTGGGAACTAAGGGCCTTTCCAGGGGCCTTGAGAAATCGATGCACGTAATTCATTACTGGACTTACCACACTTGAACAATTACTCAAATAGTTACTCTTCTGCAATAAAACTTCCCAACTGGAACTTTTTATTCTGCAATTAAAATGTTTCATTTTAATGTTCAATGCAATTTTAATATCCTATTTGAGCAAGAAAGCCACAAACCTCTCCAAATGCTCCTCTTCCTATAACTTTCAAAGATTCAAAGTCATCCAAGCCAAGTCTAGTCCTCTTCAGTCGCAGAAACTCTGTTTCTTTGCGAGCGTGCTGTGATCTGCGTAGTTTTTTCTAAGGAGACACATACACAGAAATTTATAAGTCATTTGACAGTAGAAAGTCAAGCTATACAATCTCCCTTCCCATGGAGTATTCCCTCTCCCATTAGGATTATTGAGAAAATGTAAAAGGAGAAATTTTTCTGAATTTTACAAAGTATGATCCACAAGCAGGGTCTTTTGTATAGAGGAGTCCTTAGGCCCAGTTTCACTTTTTTAGGTGGCTGTTTTATTTTTTTATTACTTAAAGAAACAGTAATTAAAAAAAAAAAATCATACTGGTTCAAACAAAGTACACCAGTCCAAAGGCCAAAGTCACTAGCTAAGGCAAGGACTCTTGTTTTTGGGCAGTCTGAAGGATCAATAAAAGCTGAAACTTGCACCCCACTGAGAAGAGTGAGACAGCCAACAAGGAGCCTAACAGGCAGCAGAGATCAAACTCATGCTATCTACAGTAAAATCTGTTTGGTTTAGGGCAGACAAACACTCGTATTTGAAAGAAAAATCTGTCCAAATCCAGTAATATATTTTCTTCTATAAAAATGTCAATGGGATTCACTCTGAGAGAAGACAAATGCTGTCCTATGCTCCCAAAGATGCTGAGAGGCACCTGCCAGATTTTGTACTGGGATGACAGCGTCATGTAAAACCACAAGATGGCATTACACACCCACACTCACTTTCCTGTCTTCCCAGAAGTTACCGCAGCCACTCTCAGAAATGACCGAGGCACTGCTCCTACCTATTTCCTCGCCTATCCTGAAGGTGGCACAGGCAGCCACGGCGTGATCAGCCTCAGAAAATCAACTTATTGACCAAAGTTCTGGGAGATGCCAACCGGACAGAGATCCCTCCTCATCCATATCCGAACGAAGCAAGGGTGTGCCCAGTTTATCGTTTAAATCAAGAAAAAATGGTTCCGTTTCTTCCAAGCGCATCTCACCTTTTTCTCTTGCCAAATACAATGGCAAGCAATTTTAATCTCTGAAAAGCATGCCATATACTTGCTGTGGCCATAAGTCTCATAAGGACTGAGGGTGGCATGAAAAGCCTTAGCTATTGCAAATAGCGTTCAAGCATACTCACAGCTTCCCTTATAAAGTGTTAGTCCCTGTTTTTTACAGGGGCAGCATTCATTTGCAAAACAAAACTTCCATGTCATGCTAGCTAATGTTTCTGTAAGGTCCACAAATGCCAATCTGAAGCAAAGCAGTCTCTTCAAAGGTTACTCAGGTAGTATTACCTCCTCATCTGCAAGGCCTTCCTCTTCCATAGCCACTTCTAGCTTCTTCTGCCTGCAAAGGGGAGAAATAGGAGACTGGGGTTTTTTATTATTTATTAAAAACAAATGTAACACTGCAGCAAGACAACGGCTTTACTTCATGTATTCCAGATACTAAAGAGCTTGCCTCAAATGGAAACGTGAAGACTTATAGCCCGCTCCATCCATTCACTCATTTGTGACCAAAGCCACTGAAAATGTATAAGCAAATTTAAGCACATATTTATGTATTTGCAGAATTAGGCATTAAAGGTCCAAACACATAATCACTCTAATGACTTCCATTTCTTCATACAATCTTGTTGAAGTAAGGCTGTTTTTATCAATTAGGATTACAAATCAGAACAAACATGTTGTTTTCACCGTTTCTATCTCAGCTCTACCTCCAACAGCTCAGCCAGCTCCAGCTTTCACCCCCAGTCCCAGCCTTGCTGGCCTCTCCCTCGTCATTCACCTGGTCCTGATCCCCTTACCCTGATGCCAACTAACATCACGCCCCAGGATTTGCCACCATCTCCTCCCAGTGCCCTGCCCAGGCCAGGGCCCACCGGTCCTGGGGCTGCTCCGGCTCGTGCCGCGCCAGGCTGGGAGGGTCTGAGCAGGGAGTTAAGCCCGGGAGCACCCCACCGACGGCAGCAGGACCCCTCTTCCTCCACCCATGAAATGCTTCTTTACGACTGTCTGGGTGCAGCTTTCAGAAAGCCAGTTACCCGTTAACAGAGGCCAGGAGCTCGAAGGCTGGGTGCCAGGCCGCTGGTGTCTTTCTGCACTTTGGGAAGTACAGCAGGATCTCCTAAATTAAAGGCCCTTGGTAGACAGCCTATTCTCGTAACAAGAAGCAGCTCAATTACATGGGATAATGACTAAATATGATGAAGAGAGAAACCCTGCTGCTCAGCTGAAAACCCCTCAATTAAAAACATATTACCAGGGGAACAACAATTTCACATGCTGATGACAATCTGAAACACAACATTCATTATAATCAAATGCTTGGTGTTTTGACACTTAATTCAAGTAGCACTTCACCACAGCAGAAGCAACATCGGGCACTGATGAGAGAATTTAAAGTGAAGATGACCAACGCATACTCTCACACAAGGAATACCAGTCAACACCACCCAAGAGGAATTTAAAGGTGGGTATTACATTATCCCCAAAATTCTTCCTGCCCACCCAAGAGCCTGTCAAACCCTCCATCACCAGCCTTGCACTCTTTCCTGCTCCTTACTTCCACCTCAGACCACCTCCAGCTCTCTGCCTCCTTTCCCTACCCCACCACCCTCTCAAATACCTCTCCTATCAGCCTTGTTCTCTCTTACACACTCCCTTCTGCAGGGTTTACAAGTCTTGCCACGAGCTCCACAGGTCAGAGCATGAATAGACACCATGAGCCACTGCCTTACATGAAACCGAGTCACCAACCGTCAGCAGCTCTGCAGCATCTACCCCTGTAGAGTTTATTCCCTGTGGCACGCGTGGAGGAATCGGAGGTCACCAATCCCACACACAGAAGTAGAAACCTCACACGTGCTGCAAAGTAAGACTGCACAGTGCAGTTTCCACGAGAAAGCAGTAATTTGGTGAGGACCTAAATTGTATGAGAACGTCAAAAGCAGAGGTGCTTGATCACTCAGTGACTGCTTGGTGCAGTGGCTCACAGATCTACCAGCACAACCAGCAGCTGAAAGGTAGCCTGTGCCCTTCAGGGATTAGCTCCTCACTACCAAGTACAGAAAAACTTCTGAGAGCTGTTCTGTGCACAGGGATCAAAGTGCCCTTGAACCCGCCAAAAGCCAACCAAGAAAAGCTGAAGACGAGTGAGAGGAAGCAGAGCCAGTACCTGGTTTCTCTCTCTTCGTGCTGTATAATTAGGTTGCTGTAGAAGTTCTCCAGCGTAAGTTTGGCCACCGTCACTCTCTCCCGGGTGTGGTTACTCATGGGAAAGGATGTTGTAGTCCCTGCAGTCATCGCCATGGTAACATGTACTGAAACAGAGCATGTCAAATCATTACTCACTTGAAGAAAGAATTCAAATACATATATATTTTTTCCCCTCTTTCCCGCTCTCCATCTCCAAATTCTTAGACACTACAGAATTTACAGGGAAGGCACTGTTCCTTAGATATAAGAAACTCCATTAAAAAAAAGAATTGTAAAATTATCCCAAGATAGCAGGAGGACTTACTACCCACTCTCTAAAAAAATAACAACATGTTGGCAAAACAAAGGGTGAATCACAGCAAAGAATTATGCAGGCTACGGGCAGCTCACCCAGCAGCGCTTGTCCACAAGTGAGGAGAACGTACCTCCAGCGGGCTCGAGCCCAGCCTGGGGGAGAGAAGAGGCAGCGGAGCATGGGAAGGAAAAAGGGGAAGCAAGAGGAGGACCTGGCAGCTCCCACAGCTGGACATGGCACAACTCTGACAATTTCAGACTCCAGAAATGCTAAGTACTACCAAAAGGACAGGATAAAAATGAAAAAGTAAATGGACAAAACCCCTAATCTCATCCAGAAGAGAAGCTGTTTCAGGGACAGAAGATAGCCATTAAATACCTTGGAATTTTCAAGCTGCTCAACAAAATTACATGTGGACATTTGGGGGGATTTCTAGAAATCATCACATGAAAATGAAATAATGGAATTGCTGTATTTGAAATGGATAACTTCTGTTGCCGTTTTGGTTTTTTGGGAGGTTTTTTGTGTGCGGTTTTTTGTTGTTGGTTTTTTGGTTGTTGTTTTTTTTTTTTTTTTTTTTTTTTTAAGCAACTATCAACCACCAAGAATAGAAAACCCTTCCCCGTCAGAAGGCCATTAGACAACCAGTCTTTCTGCCCGCTTCCTTTCCTACCACCTCTGTGCCATGCCACCGATTAAACTACTGCTTTCTGGAGTGGATGCTCCTACAGAACGCCACATGTTTGGATTCTCAAAGTCAGGGGAGAAATCTTAGAGCAACAGACTCCAAATGCAGCTGTAAATATGTCAGCCAAGTAGATAAAGTACTTACAGGTCAGGTCACGTGCTCACTGAGCACTTAAAAACTGGGGAGAAAGAGAAAAGGCTGCTCTCTGACAGCTTTCATCTTGAACCCATAGAACCTGGATGTACTAGAACAATGCTTTTAATGCTGCGAAAAGATGTCTTGGGGCAGTCCCGAGTCACTTGCAGCTGGTCTAGGGAGGCCAGGGGAGATGAAAAAACACCCCACAGTTTGTCCTAGGACTCATGCCCAACCTGCGAGCAGGCTGAGGTGCTTGAGGAAAACTGCTGTTCTGCAATGCAGGGGAGCCACGAAGAGCAGCATCTCAGCCCCACGCTCGTTTGTTCAGGTTGTTGTGGGTCTGTGGTGTTTTGGTACACAGAATTACATACACTTCCTTTTGATTATTTACGTAATCCTATTTCACCAGGGGATTTCAAGGAAGACAAATCCCAAATTAGGTTTATGATCTTCAAGCAGATCCTTAATACCTTTTAAGGTGAACCGATTAAAAGTTTCATACAGAAGAGAATTTGCACACCCACACTGGACAGGAAGATAGTTTAGTTTTGCTCAGGGTTTTTTGTTTGGGATTTGCCTGCTGCCCTCTGAAGACAGCATTTCATCTTGTGGAGTTTTAATTGGATTTGGTGCAACAATAAGATATTTGTTGCCAGACACGCAGCTGCTGTGTCACAAATAAAGGCGCTGTATAGCATTCTGTAGATATTATTTTAGCTGTGTATTTTGGAGTGTGCAAGATGCCAGAGTTCTGAGAATAAAAAAGTATCTCTCTATACATATAAAAAGAGGTTTTAATAGCACTTACAGCTGCTTTAAGATGATGTCAATATTTCTATTTTTCAATCAATCTTTTATCCCCTTCACTTTTCTACTATAGAAAGATGAGAGCTGTCAACTTTTAATATAGTCTTTACTAAAATTAAGGTGTTCTACACACAAAGATGTACCCGTACAGGACACTTCTCCAAAAGTTGGGAGAACTTAGCTGTGCTCTCCCTATTGAGTCTGTTGTACAGTATTACACACTCTTTCTCCCTTGATAGGCAGGAAAAGATAAATACAAAACAGGTATCCGAGAGCAAAAAAGACAGCATATTGACACACCCAAATCAAACAGAGCAACTGCTGACCACACGCTGGCATCTGCGATTAAGTTATTTCAAGAAACGATCTCATAGTGTAAAACCCCGCCTTCTGATCATTCTGGAGTGTCAGGAAAGTGCAGCATTAGCCCAGGCTTCAAATGGATTAACCTTTACTTAAGGTATAATGAGTGTACTTTAGCACTGGCAAGTAACAGCATATTTATCCTTCGCCTATCTTGTATTCCTGGTAGGACAAAATAACACTGCAATTTTGTTTCCTGTTAATTTGTTTTCCCCATGCTCCTATACCCACAAATGCAGACATTACCAAATAGCAAACCTAAGTCACTTGATTTTATTAAGCCTGTAAAAAGGAGATAACAATCCTGGCACTAGCACCCCATGCTATAAATAGCGGGGCTGATCCTCACTGTGGTTCTACAGTGGGAAAATACAGACAAGAACCCAACCCGTAAGCTAGCGAGCTCAGAGAAAGCTATTTAACAGAGAAGAAACTTGTATTGACTTCACCATCACACCACGGGGCGAGCCCACCAAAGCAGGAGGGATACATCACCAGAAGCATTTGCTTCCAGCAGCCCACCAGCCCTGCCTGTGGACCATGCCGTACCTCAGCACGACATTTCCTTCAGACGGAGCTTACTTTGCATTTGCTCAGTTTGCAACTGGTAACCCCAGTTAGCTCTGTCACTGTGGAAAAAAAAAAAATAAAAACACCTTTGTAAAACCAAGAAATGCCCTGAGCTCTCCAGGTCCCCAAAATAATTGGAAAAGAGCACAGACCTGGCAGGAGACACAAGGTACCCCGCAAAATCCTACGTCAACTCACAGCCAAGAAAACCTCTTCACCCTTTTCCCTCTCACTTCTCTGCTGCCAGTAACAAGCCCACAAACAAAGCACAAATCCACATCCCAAACAAAACATTCATTTGGGAGTAACCAAGTAAAATTCTTAAGTATGACCTTTATAAACAAATGATGCCGGAGGGGAGGGAAGGAAGAAGCTTCAAAATGGGGCCTTTTATTGACAGCACACTACTTCAACTGACCTCACCACATTAACGGGAATGTTTTGAAAAGGTGCCACCCACTGTTCTTGGAAACACCCTCAAAAACCTACTAATTCACCCAAATCCATGTCATTTACATAGCAGAACCATTCTACTCCTGCTGCATCACTGGCCTTGCATTCGGCTCCCTGGACAACGAATAAGGTCCTATTAACCAGCCAGCCTCATTTGGCCAGAACTCCTCTGGCTGAGGAGGAACAAAGACCTTCCTTTCCACAGGGCCTGTTACTTCGCAAAAAGTGATAAACCATCGGCTCAAACCAATCTAATAACAGCAGCCACCGAGGAGCCCGCAGGATGATGTCTCGGAGCTGCCAGAAGTAGAGACGCCGTATGTGCTGCCTGGCCCAGGAAGTGAGCCCGTGCCTCCTGGGCAGATGGCTGAACTCACCGCAAGAGCCTTCTCCTGCTGCCTGCCCTGCTCAGCAGCAAGCACCTATGGGCTGGGCACAGAGGAGAGGGATGAGGAGCTGCAGATGTAGGGTGACCAGGGAACGTCTTGCCCCATGAGTCAGGCAGGACAGCAGCACGGTGGGGAGAATCACAGAATCACAGAATAGTAGGGGTTGGAAGGGACCTCTGTGGGTCATCCAGTCCAACCCTCCTGCTGAAGCAGGGTCACCTACAGCAGGCTGCACAGGACCTTGTCCAGGCGGGTCTTGAATATCTCCAGAGAAGGAGACTCCACAACCTCCCTGGGCAGCCTGTTCCAGGGCTCCGTCACCCTCAGAGGGAAGAAGTTCTTCCTCATGTTCAGACGGAACTTCCTGTGCCTCAGTTTGTGCCCATTGCCCCTTGTCCTGTCACTGGGCACCACTGAAAAGAGCTTGGCCCCATCCTCCTGACACCCACCCTTTAGATATCTGTAAGCATTTATAAGGTCCCCTCTCAGCCTTCTCTTCTTCAGGCTGAACAAGCCCAGTTCCCTCAACCTCTCCTCGTAGGGGAGATGTTCCAGTCCCCTCATCATCCTCGTAGCCCTCCGCTGGACTCTCTCCAGTAGCTCTTCATCTTTCTTGAACTGGGGAGCCCAGAACTGGACACAGTACTCTACATGAGGCCTCACCAGGGCAGTGTAGAGGGGAAGAAGAACCTCCCTCGTCCTGCTGGGCACACTCTTCTTGATGCACCCCAGGATCCCATTGGCTTTCTTGGCAGCCAGGGCACACTGCTGGCTCATGGTTAACCTGTCGTCCACCAGGACGCCCAGGTCCCTCTCCGCAGAGCTGCTCTCCAGCAGGTCCACCCCAAGCCTGTACTGATGCATGAGGTTGTTCCTCCCCAGGTGCAGGACCCTGCATTTGGCTTTGTTGAACCTCATCAGGTTCCTCTCTGCCCAGCTTTCCAGCCTGTCCAGGTCACGCTGAATGGCAGCACAGCCTTCCGGTGTGTCTACCACACCTCCCAGTTTGGTGTCATCAGCAAACTTGCTGAGGGTACATTCTAACTCTTCATCCAGGTCATTGATGAAGAAGTTAAACAAGGCTGGGCCCAGTACTGACCCCTGGGGGACACCACTTGTTACCAGCCTCCAACTAGACTCAGCACCGCTGATGACAACCCTCTGAGTTCTGCCATTCAGCCAGTTCTCTATCCACTTCACCGACCACTCATCCAGCCCACACTTCCTCAGCTTCCCTAGGAGGATATCATGGGAGACTGTGTCGAAAGCCTTGCTTCATGAAGTCAAGGTAGACAACATCCACGGCTCTCCCTTCGTCTACCCAGCCAGTCATGTCATCGTAGAAAGCTATTAGATTGGTCAGGCATGATTTCCCCTTGGTGAATCCATGCTAACTACTCCTGATAACCTTCTTTTCTTCCACTTGCTTGATGATGGCCTCCAGGATAAGCTGCTCCATCACCTTTCCCGGTGAGAAGTTGAAGGACGTTCCTGAGGGATGAGGGAGAGCAGGGGGCAGGAGCAGAAAGGGGACAGCAGGCCCAGTGCTAACAAGCTGGAGTCTTCAAGAGTCTCCTCTGAGCAAGTCTCTCCTGACCAACCATCTCCTTTCTGGTATAAAAATGCTGCCTGGTCTAAGCATATGTTTGGTCTTCTTACTCCCAGATGGAATTACTTCCTGATGGTAAGCAGACAAAGGTCAAGCAGTTTTTATTACAACTTCAGTCTGTGCTCCCATCTATCATGACAGCTCTAAGTCAAACCCTCAATTGATTCTCCTGAAAGCATTTCCACCACTGAAAATCCTACACCCAGCTTCTGCTACACAACTGGTAACTCAAAACTCATGTCCTCTCTGGAGCGCTTCTTGGCAGCTCCCATAGTCCATCATTAATGTTTTCATATTAGACTACTGGACTAAGACTTCAATTAACGAGAGCAAAATCACTGAAGCGTCCAACCCCACCGGCTACAACTCAAGATGAGGAGAGATGGAAGAAATCAAGGCACCTAGAGAAATTTCCTCCCCCAAAAGAAACACTTAGCACTTTGTGGGATCATTTTCTAATCTGGAAGGGATGAGAACACAAATGTGGGATCACTTTCTAATCTGGAAGAGATGAGAAAACAAAATCCAAGCCCCTCGCACATCGTCTACAGCCTTCACAGCCCCAGCTCGGGGCATCCAGGATGCGTGAAGGTGAAGGAGAGCACAGAGCTGCCACTCGGTAGGAAGGAAGGATGGAGGTTTGACACCATCAGTAATTTTAGAGCCTATTTCTACATATCCAGATACCTCTAGAGAAAAGAGTTTTTCTTTTTCTCTTAAAGAGAAAAGGATAACAACAGATGAAACTGGATCCCAACACAGATGTGCTACAAGATGTGAAGAAACTTGCTTTATTACCCCATGGCATACTTTCCAGCCTGTAAAATGGAGCAACAGGACACAGATGTGCAGTAGAGAGCATAGGCATAGCACTTCACATCACCCAACATTTGAACTGTTGTGATGGTGAAGATTCAAATACTTCGATAGTAAAAAGAAACAAAGAAACAAACAAATAACAAAACACACCAAAAAAACCCAACACTGCCCCCAAAGCAGGTAAGTTCATAATTTCAGATCCTTCTAAGGTATCCTTCTAACATTTCAAATTTACTTTTTTAATGATTTCTCACTTCAGTGAGAATATAAATACGTGAGAGTATGCTACGAGCAGTGAAAACTGAAACCAATCTTTCTAGCTATCTTCCTTATTAGAGGGTTTTTCACATTTCTCAGGATACTACAGTCAACTATTTGATCAGTTCTTGCTTTCTCTTATGCAGACTGCCAGTGCAAGAGCAAGTCTGCACCCGTTAGACAGTGGTAGGTATCACAACTGAGTGTCATTTTTGTAAGACCGGGTCTGAAGGTGCCAGCCTCTTTACAGGCAAGTCTCCTGCACAACTGTGTTATATCATATAGCTTGTCCTTACTATCAAATAAGGCTGGATCTACACTATCAAATTAATCTGGACCTAAGTCATACAATGGAAATATAACTCTTCTTTTTTCAAACCATGCACGTTGTATAATTCTACAGCAGCCCTAGAACAAATTTACTCTGGACTCATTACTCAGTGCATATTTAAATTAGGGAGCAAACACCATACACAATTCTCTGAGAGAAAAGCATGTTTTTTTTTTTTCCACGTGACAGACCGATGCTACTTGCATCAGCCTGCTGGGTCTCCAATTCAGATTTAAAATGTAAAGCTACATACATGTTCAGCAGGACAGGGAGCACAAATGCTTCCTCCCAAAACAGCTACATCATTTCACAAAAAGGCCGGCAGTGACTCATTTATACACCCAAGGCTGCCCCTAAAGCCCAGCAATTACGAAGACAGTTCACTGTTGCAGTAGAAAGGGTAAAACTGCAAAGTTTATAAAGTTTCCGTTCACATTCCAAGGGAATTGGGCTCTTCAGTGAAAACCTCCGGTTAAGGCAGATACTGAAACGTATTTCTGCCTTTCAGAATCCCCATTTTCACAGCATGACACATTTTGTCATTTGACTTGCTCCTGAAAAGACGCATAAAAATGGCATTTTCAAGAAGAAGGTAAACGAGAAAGGAAAGCCAGGCTTTCAGCATCAGACCTGTTCCAAATTAAACATATATAGCTCAATAAAGCAAGTACCTTCAGAAACGTCAGCTATCACCACCGTGCGCAGTGCCGGAGCTCTTCTGGGCGAGAAGCTAGAGCGGACTTAGCAGTACTACTTGATTCTTTACAGACAACACAGCAAACCAGCTCACAAATTCGGGCACTAAAAATCGCCAGTGACAAGGATTGTATTTCACAAATGAAGTGCTATCTAGGAAAGCCGCATGGATACAGCAAGGCTTCAAGTATGAGCGCCAGCCCTGCTGTCTCCAAATTGTTTGGATTCTCTTAAAGAGAGACAGGAGATGTAGAAATATATATAGATATATATAGATATATATATGAAAAAACCAACCCACCATACACAAATAACAGCATGATTCACACCAAAAGGCAGTGGGCAGGGACAGATACATGAAATAAGCAACCAGAGGCTCAGCAGGATGAGGTGGCATGACATACCAGCAAGAGAGAGGGGAGGAGCAGCAGCTGGAGCAGCAGCCGCCCAGGCACCCCGAGCAGCTTCTGAAACACGCAACTGTACATGGTGTGAGCGGACACACAAACAGAAAGCAAAGATAAAAATGCTGTACAACAGCTGATAGCTCCCATGATGAAACAGAAGGAGAAAGTTGTCATACTGTGGTATCAGTCTGGAAGGAAACTGACTTTCCTCATTGTAGTTTCTGCTAGCAGAAATTTGGCAACTGCATTATGCATATTTTCACGACCCAATTGTTTATATTGAACCTCCTCCTAGAGAGGTTCCCTGCCACCTTTTTCTACAACACACTTTAAATCCACTTCCAAAGCTTTTGAGAAGCCTCCAGAAATAAACAAAACACTACAGGATCCTGAAGTCTCCGAGCAACAAGCAAACAAGAAAACCCCATCACTCCAATCTACATCAATTAGGGGTCAGTATTTTTCAACTCTTAGAGCCTGATCTTAATACTTGTGTTTAGTAATAACATAGCTTTCCATGTTCAGAATGGAGCCTTGTCCAAAGTTTACTTTTGTCAATATAAAAACCTCAACAGATTTTGACCTAATATTGCTATTCTGGCATCTGGATGATGCTAGTTGTGCTACTGCTGTTACTGAAGTTCAGTTATCAGATCAGCACATTTGCCAAAAACTGCTCTGGGGTATGTTTCAGAAAGAAAAATAAATATTACGTTCCTACATAATTCATGCTTTCAGTAGTATCACCATTCACAAGCCCCTATTTTATTTAATACGCTACCTGAAGGAAGCAACATTCCCTGCCAAATAAAACACATCAGATACTTCACACGCATATTCTTCTTCAACATTATTGCCAAGACCAGATCACTCCGACACCCTCTTGTTTTTGCAACAGTCCCCATCTGAGCAGGGAAAATGAAATAACAAGACTGCAACAAGATGTCACTGACACTTTATCATTTCATTTGCCTTATTTATACACTACATTTCATTTAGCTTGTTATTCATTCCCCAACGTAACTTCTGTTCTAGTAAGTTTTGCTACTTCAAAGTTGCAGAATGAATTACATTTGTCCTATTTAAAGTAGCACTAAGAAACCAAGTAAAATTAGCCCTGTCAGAACAGGCTTTGCTATTTAAAAGCAAAACATGTTCGAACATTTTAGCCATTTTAAGTCATTCTTGCTTTCCCCATGGAGCGTCTGGGTGAGTTGCCCGTTATAGCCACAGCTAAAAGCAGAGCGTGCCCCATGACTCACCCGGCTCCAGCTCATAAACCAAAAAGAGTGGGCACTCCTAGCGCCCGACCCCCACGACCGTGAGAAAACCTTGAGGAGACATCCACAGGCACACTGGCCTCGGGGACGGAGACGCCACATGGGTCCTGCAGCCTCGGCCGCTGCTGGGACCGACAACACCAGGGAAAGGCGGGGGACAGAGCACCTCGGGGTGTCAACGGCTGGCTCCAACATGCCCCCTAAAGCTCCAGAAGGGCTTTTCACCCCATGCACACAAGTAAAAGTTGCTTTCAAAATGAAGGACATTACCCACAGGGCAGAATAGTAGACTCCTAAACCTATAAATAGCCGAAAATGTCAAGAAGGGGTATTGAAATGTCAAGGACGGGCTCTGAGAAGACCAGGCAAAAAAACCCCTCTGAAAAACACCAACAACCCCCCCCCAGCAAAGGCCACGGTTGTATGCACACTGTAAGTTGGCATTAGCCAGTGCCGTTTCCCAAAGAAGCCGTCCCACTTTCCATCAAACCATCTGTTTGTTTCTCTCCCGCTGTCACTCGATGCTTTGTGCCAGCAGGAGAAGCTGCGTAACCTAGATTGGGGAACTGCACCACGCTGAAATGACTTCTTTTAAAATAGTTTTGGTGAGGCTGGTTTCGCCTGCGTTGACTGAAAAGGGCCACCTTTCCCCAGGCTGAGCCCATTCATTCCTTCTGATGGAGTTTGTCCGAAAGCCAGAAGCAAGCAACAAGGCCTCGTCTTTTAATTTGTCTCACAGAAACTAATCTCACAAATCATTCCAACACACCCTCAGTAATGATAAGGAAATATTTCCTAATATGGAATAAAAACTGAAGATTGGAGTTGTGCTGCACTCCAGGATTTCCTGTTATTCAACGAAGCTGAGCAGCAGAAGTCTCCCATGAACAGCGGCCGCGATTCAGTTTTCTGCTACTTTCAGTGAGCAGCAAGCATGGCTGACAAGCACAAATTCACTTCCCTGACGGGAAAAAATATGGGTTGGGTGAAGCCATGTATGTATATACAAAAATATACATGTACACAGGTCTACATACATAAACTATGTATATCCACACCTATATAAAATATACACACTTTGTTTTCTTCCTTTTAATCTTTTGTTCACTTCAAGTAGCAAAGAAACTTTTGATCCACACATCATAACCTTTGCTATCACTAACAATGGGAGACTGGTCACCTAAAGTTTAGAAACACAAACCCATTAATAAGGTCCCTTCCATCTCTGCTCCACTTGCCTCAACCTTTGGCAATACAATTACATTCCTTACGCTCTACTATCAATAGCTCCGTTCCAAAGTTAAGAGTACATTTTGAGACATCCTGTACTTAGAACACTCACTCAGTGTTGAATGACTTGCAATGACATACCAAAAATCTTCATGAGTTCAGTCCTTTCAAATAAAAAGCCCTCTGTAAAGATAATGAGTTAAGACAACATCATCATTTGGGTTTTAGCAGTACCCACTCACATTCCTTTACTCTGCATCTGTGCGTGGCTGTAAGGCAGGACTCCCCCTACCACCCCATTAACCTCATGTAGAAAGAGAGGAGCGAACAGCGAGGTTGTACTTCTGCTCCATCAGCAAAGATGGAGGGCTAGAGCTAGGAACAGGAAGGGAAGAGAGGTGCTGCTGTATCCACGCTGCTCTGCCTTCCAAGGAGTGCTCCAAATGGGAAGTCAGCTCAGGACAACACCCTGGGCGACTAAACAAAGCACAAGATACGATGAGGAGACTAGACTTGCAGTCCTGCGCAGCCACCCCTCCCTTCCAGGGTTTACCACAGCATCCAAATTGATGCATTTTAATTTACTGCCAACAAGAGAAATCAGTAACTTGCTGAAAAGCCAACAACGCTGTGCAGTGAAATGGCATTTCACAGCTTGCTTTAGCTTACTTGTAACTCTCCTTTCTCCTGGCTCTCCCTAGGTTTCATAGCGTTGCAAATCTTTGTCCTCATAGAAGTGTCTAAAAACAGGAAGCTCGTCTATCTGCTGAAGTAATTGCATTCCTGTGCACTTAAGCATTTTCTCAGCTTTTAGCAGGTACTCGCATCCAGGCCTATTCAAGAAAACATTGTTTTAAGATCTGCTAAATTAACTGGCATAAAAAAAGCCCATGCTAAATATTTTGCTGCAATGTTTTGGATTGTGAAATAATTACCAACAGAGCAAGGTCAATGACCAAAAATCTGCTTCCTCCTCAGTTACTGGTTTTCTGGATAAAATTATACTCAGGTGTAGTGAAAGATATTGTCCCACTCCAAAACACGTACAACTGTCTAAAAACAAAAATCAGTCACAGTGAATTTCTCTACATCTGGCTCGCTCATGGCCAAGAGACACAACTTAGGACAGAAGTGAAGAATAAGAGGCGGAGCTTCTAAGACAGCACCTGCATTGAGTTTCCTTGAAATTGTAATACATTTTCAGCTTTGATCCAAGAAACTCTAATTTCAATTTTTAGGCATGCTGTAAAGCCTTTCTATTTTCTAAGGAGCCTAGGCAAGCAGGAGCAGAGAGCGGCTTCACTTTTGGGAACCAGAAGGGACTTTTGTATTGGAGAATGCTGGAGAATCACAGAATGGTAGGGGTTGGAAGGGACCTCTGTGGGTCACCCAGTCCAACCCTCCTGCCGAAGCAGGGTCACCTACAGCAGGCTGCACAGGACCTTGTCCAGGCGGGTCTGGAATATCTCCAGAGAAGGAGACTCCACAACCTCCCTGGGCAGCCTGTTCCAGGGCTCCGTCACCCTCAGAGGGAAGAAGTTCTTCCTCACGTTCAGACGGAACTTCCTGTGCTTCAGTTTGTGCCCATTGCCCCTTGTCCTGTCACTGGGCACCACTGAAAAGAGCTTGGCCCCACCCTCCTGACACCCACCCTTCAGATATTTATAAGCAGATATTTGTAAGAGAAGAGGGCACTAAGATTTTTTTTTTTCTTTTTACTGATGTATGTTTGAATCCCTGACTCTTGCTAGGCTCTTTTTAGATCACATCAATCAAATTAGGTATAGTAATCACACATGATAAGTCTGTGCCAGCAAAGGAGCTAAACGAGATGCGGAACATCAATGACCAGCTATGGCCTGTGCAATGCCTCTAGTCAGGGTTAATGAGCACAACAGATCCCTCTGGCCTTCAAAAGCTGCAAACGCAGGCAGCGCATCTTGTTAGTATATGCAATACTGGAGAACAGATGTTTGCCCATTCAAATCCCACTACAACAGTCCATTTCCTTCACTATGATTTTTGGAGGAGACAGCTGTTGACACATCAAGCAGACTACCTCGACAAGGCCCAGGATACAGCAAGATCAAAAGATGTGTGTGGTCTCTTGACGCAAGAGAGGAATACACGTTGCCACCTTCCTAGTGCCTGAAGCTGGGAAACAGATTTGGAGCAGTGGGGATGGAGCTGTGCCATACTCTTACCAAACCATCAGGAGCTCTGGCCATCAGTACCAAGGGTGGAGAAAACAATATTATTTCCTGAAGGAACCATAACAGCAACATCTAATCGCTACAGGGGTAACAAGGACAACTGAATAGAGAGCATTACTATCCTGCCTTTTTATCAGACTGCTTCAGGGGTAAACAGTCAATGCAGCTGTGGTTTTGCATTTCAACACTTCTATCACTGAGAACATATACATCACTGCATCAATCTGCGTATCACTTTGGGAACAAAAATACACTGCTAGTGGGTAGCTGGGGCTTATCCTTCTGAGATTTTGATGTTTAGTTACAGAGAAAAACAGCTCTTTCAGTGGCAGACTCCCAGAGCCTTGCCTTCCTGAAATCCAAGAGTCTTTCTGCAGCCTATTGCTTAACATCCCAGCTGCTCATCTCTTCCTAGGGCTGAAGAGTGACCAGAGGAGCACTTTGTTATAGCTACGTGTATATACATGTGATCCTCCTACACAATCGCATATGCACCCTTCTAGAAAACTAAGAGAATGGCAAAAAGGAAAAGGCAACAAAAGACTTACACCTAGGTGAAAGATGATGAGGTTTGTGATGGGCGTTAGTTCCCTGTGGAAGGTCACTCTCAGCCTGGGAAACTCACTCAGAATGGGTGGTGTTTTCCTTTAAATTTATCTCAGAGCTTTGATTCTATTATCTGGTTTCCTAGTTGCAGGACAAGAGAGGCAAAAGCAGGGTGTGAATAACAGCTCTGGCTATATCCAGCTGCATGAGAAAGTGAGAGGGAAAAGGATCAGAAGACATCTGCTCAAGTGTCTGTAAGGCTGTATGTAGCTGCTACAGTTAAACACGCAAGAATAGGCAAATTTCCAGATTAAAGATAAATAAATTAAAGAGCCCAGTTTCATACACTTCGAAGATGAAAGCGATTATGGCAAGAATAAGAGAACAAGACGACAACTTCCCTAGGAGCAAACCTTTCCTACCAGGAAAGCCTTCAGAATAGAACAGTCTTGCAGCATGCCCCAAGGGCTAAGCACATGCTCTTGACAGAGAAAAGGAGCAAGACTCATCAGTAAGAAGGACTCTACATGGAACACGGATCACCTTGTGCAAAGGTTTGGGCTTTACAGGAAAATCGACGGAAAAGCAACACTTATGTTCCTGCAGAATGGCTCTCACTGTTCCTTTCCAAGGTGGAAGTCTGTATTGCCCTGTGAGGTGACCAAGTGTCATTGTGCCTCCACTTCTTATCTGTCAAGTGGAGATGAGGACAAGTGGAGTCACCTGCAGGAAATTCGAACAGAAATACCAGTTTAGTGCAAACAATGTGTAAAGATGGAGACTGGTGGAGTGGCAAATACAGAAGTCTTTCAGGCAGTGATCTGAAATGCTTGACAAGTTGGATACAACCAGCTATTTCCCATAAATAGTAACCAGACAAAAACCCAAATAAGCCGTAGGAAGAATGAGATCATTTCCACTTCTGAAATGTTATTTAACATTAATGTTTCCTTATGGGGATGGGCCCCATGCACAAGGGCCTTATACAGAAAGGATAGACATTGCTGCCAAGTTCTGTTTCAAGGAGTGTCAGTGCAGGTCTATGAATTGTTTCTCAGAGAGACAGATTCCTGCCTCTCACTTCGCTGATCCCTCCAGTCCTGACCATGCACTCCTACAGTTTTCCCAATCATGCAGCCACCGGCCAGTCACGTGAACTCAGCAGCCTGACAAAACTGAGCTACCAACCACCCCCACAGGCATAAAATCAGAAAGTTGGTTTGTCCCACCCTCCAGCTACGCAACTGCTAAATGCAGTGAAAGAGGAGTAATGAAACATAGACAGGCACAGAGGAAAGGGGGAGAACAGCACTGTCCCTTTTGCAGGCACACAAATTTGGACTACATCCAAGCAGGGTTTGGATATACTTTTGGCTATGGGAGGACAGGGCTGTCCCCTTTCACAGTGGCCAGTTATATCAGACTGGGCACAACACAGAATCCAGAGTCTGATGGTAACAACTGTTAAACAAACCTTAACTCTCACCAATGAGTCACATTCTTCCTGCACCAACTTTTGCTAGTTCCATTTGGAAACGAGCTGGTGGAGAGGACAACTTTGCAAAGCTTTCAAAAGACAGGCTATAACTACTTCTTACATTCCCTTTACTTCAGGCCGCAACAATACAGAACACAATTCAGTTGATTTTGATGAAAGTACTTATGGTGAGACTGAGGATGATGAACAGCTGAACATCTGTCCTCTAGCTAGCTTATCAGGTGCTGCATTCTTCACAAATAACCCCAGCTATATTTGCAAAAAGACCAGGAAGGGTTTGTACTATGTCCTGCTTCTGCTTGCTTTGCAAGTCATACCAAGTGCCCCTCCTGGAGTGTTGCTCGATTCCTGCACATTGAACAAAGCCCAACATGGACAAGCAAACTCACACAGTAATGCTGACATGAAGCAGAAGTCCACGCTATGCAGCAGACACAGACATAATTTGTGCTCCAATTTGTATAGCTTTATGCTCCCTCAAAGAACACCAAGAGCAAAGACTTAGAGCAAAGTCTGGTACCTGATCTACGGTAACATACCAGGAACATCCACCTTAAAGTCCATTCTAATTTCTCACTCATTCCTTAATGCCTCTTCTCTCATCCAACTCAATGACTCCAATACTGGAACATCTCCCCTACGAGGAGAGGCTGAGGGAGCTGGGCTTGTTCAGCCTGAAGAAGAGAAGGCTGCGAGGGGACCTAATAAACGCTTACAAATATCTGAAGGGTGGGTGTCAGGAGGATGGGGCCAAGCTCTTTTCAGTGGTGCCCAGTGACAGGACAAGGGGCAATGGGCACAAACTGAGGCACAGGAAGTTCCATCTGAACATGAGGAAGAACTTCTTCACTCTGAGGGTGACGGAGCGCTGGAACAGGCTGCCCAGGGAGGTTGTGGAGTCTCCTTCTCTGGAGATATTCAAGACCCGCCTGGACAAGCTCCTGTGCAGCCTGCTGTAGGTGACCCTGCTTCGGCAGGGGGGTTGGACTGGGTGACCCACAGTGGTCCCTTCCAACCCCTACTATTCTGTGATTCTGTGACTCTACCAGAAGAGTTACTAGCAAAGGCATCCCTAACACAACCTCTAATGGTGACTTGAGGCAGACAAATCTTTCTCCAAAACACACAATAAATTCCTGATATTTGTCAATTATGCAAGAGTTGAAGTTATGAATATTTTGAGTTTTCTTTTTCTAATTGCAGATGATGTATGTACAGAAGAAGGATGCTCTTGTGGCTACAACACAGGAAACATTAAGTAACAGATGATCTGGATTCTATTTCACTTCCCATGTGCAAAAACAAACCCTACAGAAAAAAAAAAGAAAGAAAAATATACTTAGGGTGTGCCTCAGTTACCCTACATGAAAACAAACATATCATTCCTGTGCCTAGCAGGTCACATTAGGAGTCTTAATGAGTTCATATGCACAAAGAATCTCTGCTCTTAAGACGAAAGATGCTAAAGAAGTACTACAAAATTATTAACTCATTCTGAAATTACATTATTTAACCTAGCGCCAAAACTTCTGAGATGTGTGGCCCCTTCTTTGTCATTGCACTTCTCTGAGCTGCCCATTCAATCACACTGGACAAATGTTAACTACCACAATCGACTGCAGAAGAAGCATTAATCTATATATTGTGGATTTGGAAGGGTATGTGGCAGGATAAGCAACTGAGACATTTATCACTACTCCAAGGACAGGGCTGAAGGAAGAAAAATATATCCGAAAAGACAATAGTAAGGACAATTACATATTAATATACTGCAAGTGGTCAAGTTTGCCGACAATATTTCCACGTTGAGCTACACTCAGCCTTGGCGAAATGTTGCTATTGTGAATCCAGCAGAAAGCATTCATTTGAATGACTCTCCAGTCAATGTTTACACATTCTGTTGCTTGTATGCAAATAACATTAATCAGCTGTCTTTTAAAGTACTGATAAATAGACAACATTTTGAAAGTTTTAACCGCTTCCTAGCAAAGCCACACATCATATCAGGAATGTATTTTGTCACATTGATATAACACAGGGTAATACTTCTCAATTTCACAAATCACTAGGAAGCAGCTGCTCTGCTATATTCTCTTCACTTCTGAAAATATAAAGAGCACTAAAAAAATAAAGAGAAAGCAGTCTAATAATATAATATTAGTACAGAATCAAAAATATTTACATCTGTGATTCTTCAGATGATTAATTATTGCTTCAACCGAGTCTTAAAATACGTTTCAACTTGCACACATTTACAAAACAAAAACCAAGAAGTACCCCTGGCAGTCAGAAAGGTTCTGTGCAAAAACTAGCAGTTATTACTCCACAGATCATGCCCCAACTGATATTAAGCCCTACCTCCCTAGCCTAAATGCATAATAAAAAATTCATTACTCTCCCCAGGTCTAAGACAACACAGGGATGGAAGCAACATCTGGAGCATAGTATTTTTCCTTTTTTTTCATACCCTTAAGTAAAATCTTGCAAAATAAATTAGTAATAAAATAAATTATGGAAATTTCAGCAAATCCTGAAAGCACTGGGAAGCGGCTCTGCAGGCAGCCTCTGGGAGGGAAGGTGTGCCCTCCCCCTTCCCAGTGTGCCCAAAGCTGCAAAAGACTCTTGGGATTGTTACCAAGCCTCAAGCTGCTTTTCTCTCCGTTGGGTTATTCCTCACATTAATAATGCCAGAAGCATCTTCATCTTCCAACGAACTGGAGCTGCAAGCTTTATTCTGCTTCCCTATATGAGGTATCCTCCTCCCAGCTTTGAAGCAAATCTGTTTTGCCCCTTTAAAGTATTTTCCACCCAGATCTCCAGTTACTTTGCAAAACTGAAATGTAAAACACATCATCTTGATAAAACAAGAGAGCAACTGTACTACCATTGACTACAAAGGAAGGTAAATGAACCCAGGCTCAATCCTGGGAGGATTTTGAAGGTGTATGAGCAAGGGAAGAACTGGACCAGAGAACCATGCCTTGTAACAGCTATCTACAGCAGCCTGGGGAACAGACCCTTCCAACCCCACCCATTTAGTAGCAGAAATAGATCCAAGATAACATACAGTCTCACATAACACTCTCCACATACAGTTCTCAAAATATGAGGACAATTTCAATCTGATTTTAGAAACGGGGAAAGTAAGGTACAACAAAATTAATCAGAGCCACCAGAATAGAAAATAATTTTTAAAAAGCCAACTATGCAGCGCCATACCAGCATCTGCAGCACAAAGTGCAATTTGGAAAAGGTGCCAGAAATCTGAAGGAAGAGCTGAGACATGGAACTGCTGCATTAGTCCTGGCTCTTACCTTGAGTTTAGTATTACAGTCAGATCAGGTCAGCATTGGGGAAAGGCAAGCTGTTTCTCTGGCAAGCCTTCATACAGCTACATGTTTGAAAAACAAAACGTGTGCACTTATGGAACATAAAAATGTTTTATGGAGTCCTATTTTTAACAATAAATGGCACAATGAACTATGGGAAAAACTAGAATTACAGCAGGAAACAGAAAAAAACTCAGCTGACCTGAGCTCGGGGTTTTGCAGAGGTGCAACAGCAGAGGATCTCTGCCTACTTACACTGCTGTTTATATGGGGCGCTGGGGCTTTCACAGCTGTGATAGAGGAAGCACATTCTTCATGCTGTTCTGGAGAAAAACAAATGGATTCTGACTATGCTGTTGGCAAAACGAAAGGAGTCTGTGAATTCACAAGTTTTTGCATGCACCTGCAGAGATATTTTACTAATGTGAAGCCAGCAGAATTTATTATTGTTGAAATTTCAGCTGCTGTAGGAAACTAGTCAGAAGTCACAACAACTGTATCAGAGTGTACGCATGCATTCCAGGCTACACGACTGGAAGTGCACCAGGGCCTTGCTCATACCCATCTTTTTCTCCTGAAAAAGATGTTCACCTCTGTTCTATCAGCTATACTGGCAGAGTTCTAAAACAGTCACCCTCGCAGAACGTAGATGCAAACATCTCCTCCTAGTGCTTTTTCATCTCTGCTGACTACAGAGGACAGTAGAGATGACTAACAGGCTTGGACGTGCAACTTTTAAGCACCCAAGGGTAGGTAGATGAATCCTGCCTGGCAGCTGACATAATGCCAGCTTTCATTGTGATGAGGGTACCTGGAATTAATCTTTGGATTTAGCAGTTTGCATCTCCTGATCATCCCAAAAGCCTGTTACTGTTGGCCATGCATAGAACAGGTTACTCAAGCAATTTTCGAAACGCAGCCTCATCAAGTAGTAGTCCTACAGCAAATGGATGCAACTTACAGTTACAATACATTCCCAGCACCAAATGAAGCAAACAAAGTAAGAAGCATCCCTTCCTCATCCTCACCACAGAGTGCTGGACTCTCCAGCAGAGGAGGATCATTCCGTAACCTGGGTAGACCCAGCACCCACCAAACTTAAGACAACTTGAATTCAACTTTGGTTTAAGCATCTTGTCATTTTTCCACCCTTTAACTCTGGGCACCTCACAGACAGTAAAAATATTCTCCACATAAAGAAAAAAGATGCAGATCTGAAGCCCTTTATACAGTGTTTGCTAAAAATACCTCTTTGGAGACATCCTTTGCCAAATAAGTGCCAAAACTTCAAAGGCTGAGTTATAATGTCGAAATATTTGTAATGCAAGTTTATTATGTTTCTTGTGAAGCATGTCTGGCAGTGGGAGAGGGCATCTTTCAGCTCAAAGACCCGGTCCAGCCAACAACTGGAAATAGCTCTTTGGTGGCTTACGCGAAATGAGTCGATGGATCTCAGTCTAGCTCTCCATAAATTAGGAACCACATCACAAAAGCATCTGTAAGAGTCACTTCCTTTGTTGATATCGTTCTAAAGGCCAAGGACTGAATAAGGTGGGGAAAAAGAATTAACCTCCCTCAAAATCGCACGTTCCTTCAAAACACAAATTGCTTTTACCTAGCATCCTTGATGAAAGTATCCCAGTGTGTTTTTACAAAATATGATCTTTAAGTAATATATGTAACCCCACACTTTCCCAGTAGGAAAAACCAAGGCCTGCTGTCTTTCAACATGCCAGAGCCATGCAAAAGGAGAGTAGCCAACAGGATTATTAATTGACTTATTATATTCCCATCCCACATGCTAACTACATTTCTGCTTTCCGGAGTCAACGAAAGTTTAAAAGCTCTGAAGTATTTGTCTTTAAGAAAATTTAGCATACAAACATAGGCTCACTTTGAATAAACGGCTCGATTTCAAGGCCTCCTATCACTAGGAATATTTGCCTTGTCTTGCCAGTAAAGGGGCATGAAGCAAGTAATACAAACTCTGAAAAACTAAGAAAAAGTTACAATATTTTAAACTCTGCTTTAAGAAAACAGAATAATTTTAAGAGGACACAGATAATACGGGACCAAAATCTTTGATTATGAACATCAATCTTCATTTCTCACAATAAATCACCACAACCCCACAAAGCACTATATAAATTCCAGTGAATTAACATTGCCAGGAAGCAAAGCCGTACGTGTCACATACACAATTAAGAGCAATAGTTTTGGAAAATCAGTCAATTATACGAATTAATTTGAACTTTGTTGCATTTGGATGGCACAAAGTAATTGAATATTAACACATTTATGATTAGGGGACTGGTGCTGCTCAGTGAATGTAGAGAGGCCAAGTTGAGAGAAAAGAGTATGTTTCACTCAAAGACAATGACAGCCTTCTGAATTTTGCTGCTTAGTAAACAGCTGTTACACTGACTGAATGATGCCTGTGAAGTACGCAGGGTCAGACGTGGTCAGTACCTCAAACAGCACTGGATCTTTCAATGTTGAAAAAGTACTTATAAAAAGATCTTGGTACATGCACATATCCTCTCTCTGCCTGTCACTTCAAAAAAAGTCCTAGGCATCCACAACAGAGGCTGGATTACCCTTTGTCAGTCCCCTGTCCCTCAAAACCGATGAGAATTATACTACCAAATTCAATACGGGTAGTAGATCTAGTTTTGTATCAACAAGAGGCTTCTTGCTTAGAAGCAGCATTGACTGAGGTACCAAAGGAAGCCAAGAATTACAAAGGAATTCTGAAGTGTTTATTTTATTCATACGTTAATCATTGGCAAATATTAATTTAGATCCCATTAATCTGGAAAGCCATCAGAATGCATTCAGTGCAGCTTCCTTGTAAAAAGTAGGGTTAGCCAAATTTTATTTCCATTAAAAGTCCTACACACTACATTCCTGATCTACTCAAGGCAGAGGAAACATGAGGCAAAAGGCTAAGCAGGTGCAGTGCTTGTTATACCACAAGCAAAAAAGCCCCCATCTCCCTCCCTAGACGTACACATATGATGGGAGCCTACTTCTGTGACTTCATCTTGTAAATCAATCGCTTTGCTGACAAGATGATCACCACCCTGAAAGGAAGGAAGCTGCACCCAAAGCACCAATTCAGACGTTCCAGACAGAAGTCTGGCCTGCCATCCAAGACAAATATGGAGCTTAATCTGCACTATCCTTACTGTGGTTTATTAGTTTGCAGTATCTGGAGATGATTTGCTTTACAATTCAAAGAGAAGGGAGGTGGGTGGACCTTACTTTACCAACATCTTTGCAGTGAAATCCAGCCTTGCCTTGGCAGGCAAGGAGGGAAAGCACTTAGATTCCACAATGACAGAAGAAACTCTCATCATGCAACTGCATTCTTCAGCTACACACAGGCAGACGCAGATTCACTATGGCTCTCTAATGTCCTAAGTACGAATACAGAAGCTTTTATCCTCTCAGTCTGTGTGGCAGCGCTCTTTAAAGATGATATGACTTCAGAGCACTTAGGCAAAAGAACCGAGACAATACATCACACTGTTTCACAGATTGAGAAAATTACCGTCTAATAGAAATAAGAAAGATACTGTCAAGACTATCTTCAAAAGTGCTTCTATATGGAAAAAAACACAAAGAACACTAACAGGTTTCAAGGTTGCCTTTTTTTTTTTTTTTTGAAAAAGAGAAATAATATAACCAAAATTGTCATCATAATTCTCTTGCAGTCTTCGCTCCCTCAACAACACAGGCTCATTCCATGCCTGGGGGTCAATATCTGAAATTGAGATTGGACTGTAAACAAAATCAAAATTGGCCTTCTAAATATTACTGCTTGTTTAATAAAAAGGGCAGAGGGAAAACTAGCTAAAACTACTTTATTAGAGTAAAACAATTTCCCCCCCAATTACCTCATAATTACTTCCTTTTTCATTTTGACTTTCCACTATTCTTTCAATTCCTTCAAATGCAGTGATCTCAAGTACACATGGAAAAAAATGTGTATTTAATTTTTTTCAAAATGTTGCTTTTGATTGTAAAGATTATTTTACAAAGCAGAATGTTATTTTGCTTATTTAAACAGCTAATGTGCAAGCATGTTTCTTCAGTGCACCCTCACCAAGGCTGGAGTTTTGCATCTTACTGATGAGCAAAGGTGAAGGCAGCAGCATTTCTGGCAGGCTCCAAGGAACCTCTTCGCTAGTTTCCAGCAAAGGTGTTCAGCAAAATTCTTCTGTCGGCAGCCAGGCTGCAGCACAAGCTGTGAGCAGCAGCTGAAATCAGTGGTGTAGGTCAGGGCATGTCCAGACATGTGAAATTCTCTCAGCTCTGGTTTGGGTAACACAACGTTCATCTATTTTTCCTGAAAACTGAAAGGGATTTGTTCTTTTTTCATTTGCCATTACACAACTGGCTTACACATCTGTGAGCAAAAGGGCACCTGGGACTCCCAGTGGCTTCAGTGTGTTCCTTCCTGGTGAAGGGATGGATGAGCGCTGCCTGTAAACACTGCTAATTACTGAGCAATAGAGCTGGTCCAGAAGTGGTGCGTCCTGCGACATAAGAGAACAGCTAAAAAATTCTCCAATTTCTTTGAAGGTTTGCCAGCAAAGCTTAAAAATCTAAAGCATTCCACTTTGTCCTTTTCCCTTTATCACTGGCTCATTTAAAAAACAAGACAGGGAGGGAAAAGAAAGGAGAGGAAAAAGATTCAACAAGCAGAAGAAGGAATCCCCTTCTCTACTCCCTTCAACTTCCTAATGAAAATACCCGGTTTTGCTTTTCCAGATCTTTATCTCCCTTCACCTAAAAGCAGTCCTTCTCAAAATCGTATAATAAATTACTTGCACTTTGTTTTCTTACCTGAAACTATTTCTGAAGATGATTATTCCTAGTACCACAGCTCGTCATAACTTCGTGAGTTCCAACCTGTGGTCCACACACACAGTCAGCAGCATGCAGCTAGTCAATGGGACAGGAGCGTTTTTTAACCAGAGGTGCATGGTGGTCTGGGAGCTTGTGGCTTGACAGTAGCCTGTGGCTCACTGAACTCCAGAACCACAGCCACAGCTTCTGTTGCTGTCTAACCACTCCATGGCTTCTACTCAACCTCAGAGACAGCTGCAACATCGAGATTCAGCTGGAGAATATCAGGGGGAGCTTTACTCGACTTCAGTTCCACATGTAGCTCTATGCAGATACTAAAGGGTAATTTTGTTCATGTTCCATATCACATAGGCATGTTTTTATTTCCCCCTGTGAGGATCCCCCCACCCTCTCACCACTAGATGTTTGATGTAATGTCCGTATTCTGCACTTTAAGCTTTTCAAATACTTCAAAACAGTCTCTGCTCTATAGATTTTTATTCATCTGTCATTTTGCTTGACTTCCATATAGAATGATTTAAAGCATAAACAATTTTCAGGAGATTATTCCAGTTGTTTTTAACATAATTCTTTTTTTATAAAGGAAAAAAAAAACACAAAAAAGTTTCTAATGGCTACTTATGCAACTGAGCAGTGAGGTCACCATACCCACAGTACAAACGGGCTAAGCTGCTTGCACTATACACATTTTACATGAACTCTCCTTCTCTGCTAAACAAAACTCCCCGAGAAGATAAACAGGACACAGTAGAGTCTCCATACAACAACTAAGTATATAAGAGAACCTATCTAACACACTTCAAAGTAAAATGGTCACCTATATACTTTGCTTACAAGAGATTTGAGACTTGTATTCATGGAGAACTCCTGTTTTAATAAACCTTGCTTCTCTGCCCTTAGTCATTACTTTGTAAGTTGCTACCTACTCCTGTTAAGAGTGGGGAAGGACTACACAATAGGACTTTACACGAGATTGTATTTACAATATAATGAGGGTAGTTTTTGTTCCCCCCTGCCACCCCCCCCCATAAACTTGAATGTGAATATTTCCTTTCCCACAGCATTTGCAGCAACCAAGATTCTTGCTGTAACTAACTTCATGAAGTGAAGGAAATAAATTAAAGCTTAAGCAGGCAGCTTATTTAGTAACAGAAATTTTCTTTAGGCACAACAAAACTTTTGATTTAGAGCAGTGAAATATGGCAAGCCAGCCATGAAGAATATCAGCTCAGTTGCTCAGAGTTCTTTATCACTTTAGTGGACTAACCAATCGCAAGCAAAACCACCAAAACCCAGTGTCAACGATGCCACCAGAACTGATAAAATTCCATTCTTTCACCTTATCTTGACAGTCAGAATGCACTGCGATGCATTTAACTGCTTTCCAAGACATGCCACTATTATGATCTACACCATAAGACGACCTTACTTGGTAAGTAAGTCTCACCAAGTGTATTTGCTACACAAGTATCTGTCAACCCAAAAGCCATTACTCCACTAAGCAGGAATGTGCTTTAATAGTTGGCTGTTAGATGTTTGTCACAGCCATGTCTTTCATTGCTGTATGATTGCCTAGTGTCCCACCGAGCAGCTCATATGCTGAACACAAAACTCCCTTAGAGTTCCTGATGTCAATGCTTGTTAAATTATACTTTTAATTGTTGTCAAACAGACTTCATTCTCCATATCCAGTCTGTAAAAAATAGGTACTTCCATTAAATCCTCACCTCACAATTGAATTTGTTCTCCTTTCCTGCTCTGCCAAACACTAAATAGCACAAAACACAGGAATCCAGTTATCTTCAAGAAACAACAACTGCGTTTAAACAATTCAGTACAACGCTTTTGTCTGTGGAGCTACTAACATAAGCTTTCCCCTTCATACAGGACTCAGCATGCTAAAAATTAGTGACATTTTAAGTGGAACAATTCTTTCATCATCAGGCTGATATTTGGCTGGCATTCTGGTTACCTCCCTTATAAGGCACCAGTGAGCGGGAAGGGCTGGGAACACATTATGCAACTCTTCATTGTAAAAAAAAATAATTAAAACAAATTTTAAGAAATTAACACTTGTCTGGTGTATAAAGCTAGACAAAAGGAGCCTGCTGCTATTGGAATAAGGTCTGCTGTTTCTACCTGGCTAATTTGGCAAAGGAGAACTTTTCCTGAAACGAAAGGTTTTTCACAGTTTTTATGGGAAGAAGGGGAACACTGAAGTGTTTGAGCTGCACCTGCCTTCTCCACATTTGGCTAATCAGCCAAAAAGGTAGTTCTGCACTGGGAAATAAAGGGGAGATACAAGGCCACCCCTGTGTCCCACCCGTCTCCCCTCTGCTCAGTCGTGGCACGTGGAAACCTAAGATGGCACAATGGTAAGGGGGTTCTGCAGGTAGGAAATCCGCAGATTGGCCGGCTTGCACAGAACAGCTCTCCTGCAGACAATGCAGTATCTTTTAATTTAATTATCACCTCAGCTATAAGCAGGTTCTTTTTCCATTCTTGTACTCATATTAACACTGACGTTTTCCACCAAGAGAAGCTATAGCTGTTCTGGTGTTACATGGCAGTTGAGTCGGGCCTCTCCCAATATTAGATTCAGCTCTACTCATTCTGGAAAAAATTAAGTAGAAAACAGTGCTCTGTGAGAAACGTCCACTTTATCGAGGTATCCCCCACAAGCGACTGGGCGCAGACTGTCAGTAGTACCGGCAAATTCAAGGTTTGCACACACGGCAGAAGCAAACCTACCCTGGAAACGAACGCTGTCCCCAGAAAACCCTTTTCCCACAGAGCAGACTCAAGGGTCTCCAAGCCGGCAGCAGCCTGGAAGGAATAGGGTATCTCTGTCCTCTGTGGGACTTCTCAGTGATGCTGACAGAAGTTCACGGTAGAGCACAAGTGTCCTAGACAAGCGCTCTCACTCTCTGTTGCATCAGGGACCGGGAGATGGAGCCTCACCTCGTACAACCATGAGAGCCCCCTAAGTACACACAACTCCCCATGTATTTGTAACTTCAATGGCTCAGTGTGACCTAATATCTTCATTTTAATTGCACCCAGCTGAAGCACAACTGTATTTCTCATAAGCATTATTCTACTATAGTGGCTCATAAAGAGGGCCCTAAACCAAGTACTTCTTTCTGGTAAGGTACCCACTTGACTAAAGTTTTCCAATTGTTTGTCTGGGAGGTGGTTTGCTTGGTTTTATTTTACTACAAGGAGATTTAATTGCTAAAATTTCTTGGTACATTTTATAAAATGGACTAGCAGTGCCTTGCTTAATGCAACATTACACATGGTACTCCCAGAGAACTGTAAACTGCTACCTTTATTACACATAGCAGAAAAAGGTCTCACAACCTTTTATCTGTTCAAAGACAACAAGAAGGTTTTTTGTTTCTGCTTCTGTGGAAGGAAATTTAATGAATTCCACACGCCAATATCTTTGCTAAGTCTGCAGCTCCTCTACAGCATGTCAGCAGTCACAGGCTCAAGCTCTGGAACATAAGAGTCATAGCTAATATAAGTTGCAATACAACAAACATTCTTCCTCTGCCCACAGTTCCTCTCCCCATACAGATCCGAGTTACCCCTTACTTCCTCCCTCCCGTTCATCTGCCACCTCCGACAAACTCCATCTGTTTGCACAACCTGTTCACATCAAACTGCTACTTAGTATTGTCTGTTCCTTGTTACTAAAAGGTGAATACTTGGCTCTCCTTTTACTGCTTGGGGAGATTCTTACTCTTGTTTTCTCCCATAAACCCAGACTACCACTTTACTAGTAAAAGGGAGCAGTGGTTGATTAAAAACATACAAGCCAACTGTTCCTTTGACAATCAAAATCTCCTCTAAGTAGTCTTCCAAAGCAAGTTTATTACATTACAATTCCAGGTATCTGCTTTCTTCATATTCTATTCAGTTGCAACTCTCATAAAACCATATGTCAGCTAACAAATTGCAAGTTTGTACATATAAATATTAAAGACATACATCACAAACTAAGTTCCAAATCTACATTTCAAACCAGAATGCAAAATCTGATGCCAAAATTACTGAGAAATCAGAAAAACAGACAGTTGAAGCATGAAGATTAGGTTTTTTTCCCCATCCATTGTTTTGCTTTGCTTTTTTAATGTCTACAAAGTATTCAGTGAGATACTAATGCAAGCCTCACAAAACTGCCTGATTTCACAAGAAAAAGACAGTATTAACTATGACAACTGCCCATTTTAATACTTCCCGTGCTGATCAAATTATTTACAACCAGGAAAATAAGTTATTTCCGATAAATTCGTTCACCCTCTCAGTCTCTGTTTTGTTTGTATTGTTGTCAAAGAAAAATGTTCTATTGTCTCCTCATGCAGATGCAGGAGCAGTGGGACTGCCAAAAGTTATTCTGTAGTTTTAGACTACAGAGCTGCAGGATTTTTCATACCAATCAAATGAAGAAGTCTGTTCTTCCATGTTTGGCAACAACTACCTTCTGATCCTTCAAGAAAAGATCCTCCACCTTAAATACAGTTCACCATATGAATTCACACCATGAACCCTCACCGTTACTTCTTTTCACACAACAAAAGATGTTATTTAGTCACCAGACTTTGAAAAATCCTGCATCAACCCATCCTGAAGAATTAGACTTCAGTCAGTTATTTATCAAACCTACATCTTCATGTTACAGCAATGCAATTACTATTGATGACAGGTCTGCTCTAAGTGCAGCTATATGTTGAAATGAGCTGCGAACAAGGGAAGATTAAATGATTTTGTGGACAATAGCATGTTTGATTTACGTCAACTGTCATTACCCTAAGACACATAAAGCCTCTTTCTGGGGGACTAAAAGCAAACCATTTACCATATAATATCAGCTTAGTGGTCTTTGTGCTGATGAATACTGTATTCAGAGAAGTAATTCTTTTCATTGTAATTTACATCTACCCTGCATCTCCTAGAATATAAGTATCAAAGTTTATCAATGGGCTTTACATTTTAACTAACCCTCAGCATAAACTTGGTGGAAAGAAGAACATTTTTATTAGAATAAACATGGACTGAGTAAAAACTGACTTTACAGGAAGAAGCTAAGCTTTAAAAACAAGACAAACCCATTGCCTAGACAGACACAGTGGACAAAACCAATGCCTCTCAAACTGTGCCTAAGCTCCTGTGGTCCCTAAAGGATTCAAGAGAGATCCCAAACTACTGCCGGTAAGATAAATGATTAAAAACTTCTACCCACCATTCAAGCTTCAAGGGCATACAGATAGATGGACCAAAAGAAGGCTACACAGAAGTCCTGAGAAACAACAGCTAGGCAAACCTCACCCACGATCGTGAGAAGCTATGCCTATAATGACCTCCATTCAGTGTGCCACCCTGTATCATTCCACACCACGAGAGGCTCACCAGGGGCTCCCCTAAGCACAGGATCAGACCCTCAGAGGTCAGCACCAGAAGGCTTGCACAAGCAGGTCCACAATGGATCATTTGGCAGAAATCCAAAACTTACGTTCTCCTGGGAACATTCTCTCATTGCCCACTGAGAGCACAGGGGCCTGATCCAACACAAGTCAATGCTAGGGTGTGGGGGTTTGTGATTGGTTTGGGGAGGGGGGGGTTGGTCGTTGGTTTTGGTTTTTTTTTTTTTTTTTTTAAGACTAACTTTCTGCAGAAAAAAGGCAGGGAAAAAAAGCATGACACCTGTCTACTGTAAATATTTGCTTCTGAATGCTGTTTAGCTAGAGGTTTGGTGGTTTCTTTTCCCCAGAAATGTTTCAGACATAAAATGTCTAATTTTAGAATTTGTTAAGCTCTGTGAAGCAATAATATTTAAATTGAACATAGACTATGCCATATACAAGGTGAAAAACAGCCAAGTTCCAGTTTCATAGAACTACACAAATTTGACTTTTCCTAATCCAAGACACCTTTTAAGCAAAGCAGGAAAACATGTCTACAGGTAGCACAGAAGATCAAGCTGCATCAGTTCTATCAGATACAGTAACAGATTTCTCACATGCTACCAGTGTGGCCACTGCTCAGCACCTCTCAGGTTAGTAGCCTGTGGGCTAGTATTTCAGTTAACTGCTCAGAGTAAAATTAAGACTGATACTTTCTTCCCTAGGTTCCTAAAGAATAAGGAACGGAAACAGTTTTCAAGATTTCTGTGTATATTCAGACATCTTTTACGGAACATGCACAACAATTTAGTGAGATTCGTTAGCATTATATACGCTCACAAACAAGATCCTTCTGCTTCAAGTGACTCCAAAAACCTGTAAGCAAAGCACTGAATCAGCACACGCGACAAAACCCAACATCTGCAGTCTCCGAAATAAATTTCACCGCTCTTCAGCAATAAGTAAAAACAAAAACAACACAACTATATCCCACCAAGTATCCTACAATAAACTTGCTCTTTTTTTTTTTTATCTCCAAAGTCATACTTCAGCTTTGCTATTTATTCAGAGGCTACAATCAAGGCTCACTTATTCCTGTTCTGCATTCTGCGATGGGAAACCAGGGACGCAGCAGCAGCAGCAGCAGCGGAGGCAGCCTGCCAGCACACACGTGAGCTCCGTTAGCCCGACCCAAGGCGCTTCCAGTGAGTTACGAAGAGACAAGACCGGGAGGCACCTCACAGCTCTCAGCATTTAACTTTTATCTTCATCGCTGCGATTTGCCCAACGACCCAGCGCACGAGCGGGACTGTCAAATTACTGGCCCAACTCAGAACGCGGGGAAACACCACACAAGCAGGTTTGGGGTTTGCTCACCCGAGAGCGGGAACGTGCGGGGTCCGGTTTCGTTGGTCGGCTCTTTCGTTGAAAGTTTCGTCCCTTCGCTCACCGGTTTATTTATTTTCAAAGCGGGGAGGGGCACCCTACAGCCCGAAAGCCGCGTTCTCTGCCGCGGCTCCAAGCCCGCGCCACGCACAGCTCGGTCCCCACGCACGGCCGCCCCCCCCCCCCCCCCGCGCCGAGCACAGCCCCCTCACCTCAGGGCGGGCACCCCCGGCCCTCCCGCCGCGCTCAACCGCCGCCCCCCGGGGAGAATCCCCCCGAGGGGCAGCGCTCCGGCGCCAGGCGGGCACACTGCCCGAGCCGGGAGCCACCCCCGACCCTCCCGCCTCCTCCCCGGGCTGAGCCGCCGCCGGGGCGAGGGCTGCCCTCCCTCAGGCTCCGCTGCCATGGCTGCTCCTGCTGCCTCACGGGGTGGGGGGGGGGGGGGGGAGAGGGAAGGCTGAGGGACATCCCCGGTCTCCAACGTCAGGGTCCCTTCTCCCCCGCACCGCGCCCAGGGGAAGGCTGCTCCCCCGCTCCCTGGGCGGAGGGCCGCGCTGGCTCCCGCGGCGTGGCACTCACCTCACCGCCCCTCGTCGCGCCGGCTCCTCGCTCGCCGCCTACAGCCGGCGCCTCTGCGACCGCGTCCCCTCCCCTACGCGCTAATGGCAGGCGGGCGAGGAGGAGGCGGCGGGAGGGCCCCGGCGGAGGGATGTTTACCCGGCGCCTCTCGCGAGAGCCCAGCGCCGCCGATCCGCGCCGCGATTGGCTGCTCCCGCCGGCCGCCAGCGGCTCGCCCCGCCCCGCCGGCAGGTGCCGCCGGGGGCTGCGCGCCCGCCGGTTTGCCCGTTCCCCTCACCCGGAGCAGCCGAGGGGCCCTCGGGAGCGGCGGCCGGGAGCCAGCGGCTTCCCTCGCCTCCGGCCCTGCCCGGGGCCGCCCGCCCCGGCTCCCCGCGGACCCGAGGGATTGCCCGTCTCTTCAGCCCGAGCAGCCGGCCCGGACCTCCCCTCGCGGGAGGCTCTGGCGCCGGGGGCCGAGGGGAGGCCCGGTAGCCGCGAAGAGCTCTCGCCGTCAGGAGGCCGCCGCTAAAGTTGCCTCGAGCGCGCGCAGGTGCTTAGGGAGAAGGCGGCAGAATCAACTGGAAATAGCGCATTTGTAGGCCTTTTCGCTTTCATACCCTCCCATCCCGCCAGCGAGGCATGAGAGCGTGGACGCTGAGGCAGGCAGAGGGTGGGTAAGGCCCTGCTTTGATTTTGGCACTATACCTGGTCGCCGAATGCCGCGGCAGCGCTGAACGGGGTGAGAAAGTGAGTGCTAGAGCACTCTTCCCAGAGGGAAAGTCTTTAAAAATCTTTATCAATAACAATGGCAACAGGAAGTGACAGACACACAAACGCCCCGACAGGAATGGGTACTGATTTTAACTGAGGATGTGTGGTGTTTGGGAGTTTCGCTGTCAGTATCTTGCTCCTGCCTGCTCCCCCATCCTAAAGCTGGCAAAGAGAAGTTGGGGGAGGCAAGGTCGGTCTCAGAGACGCTGAGAGCCAGCTGTGACAAGGAAAATTGAGTGAATATTCACAACATGACGTTACAGTTCCTGACTTGCTGCTGCTACTCCTCTTGCAGGTCCTGCCAGCACAGCAGATGGCAGGCACTGAAAGACTTTTGTGCCAGTGGAAAATTACTGAGTTTTGTTGGTCCTGCGTATGTGTGTGTATGTGGGGAGGGAAGTGGGGCAAACTTTTATTTGCTTATTTTCAAGAGAGAAAAGGAAAACAAAAATTACTGGCATGTAATTAACTGGTCTTTTATTTTAGAGGAACGATGCATGTCTGTTTACAGTGTACGTTTTCCTTGTAATTCCATCTTTCCTTGTAAATCAGAATTATGAGTTTTCCTAAATAGGAGTGCAATTAAAAAGAGAAACAACATTGTAATAATGGCACTGACTGTTACTTAAGAGACCTATGAAAAAACTAAGTATTTCATGTTTCTATTTTTATGTGGCTGTGAAAGTATTGATATTAGTGGACTTTCCTTTGCAAAACAGGCATGGTTTATTTTAACTTTCTAACTTTACGTATCTTTTACATAGCTATACACATAGCAGGTTACATTACTGCTAGACACATAAAAGGTTTTCTTGATCTTGCAGTGGGATCACCAATGTTGCAGTTGAGTTTAATGGGATACGTAGTGTGAATACAGTTAAGTACGGCCATAGTCTTTGAAGGTCTGCATGCTTAAAGGAAGTTACAACCAAATGTTCATCCTGAAATGAACCATGGCAGAACCAAACCTGCAAGTGCTGTCTGTGCAGGAAAACAAAGTGTGGAGAGTTGACAGAAATACATAAGCTTTCAACTAGCACTGCAATGCAACTTAACAGTTATAAACAGCAGTGTTGGCCCCATAACTTCTATTTGTCTACATTTGCAGAGTTAGCCCTTAATTTAGAGGTATAAGAACCTATTCACTTTATGTAGAGGGGCAGCATCTCTTTTGATTGCCAGACTTAGAAAAACATTTTGAAAGAAGATCTTTGCTCTAAATGTGCATACTTCCACACACTGTATGATGTTCCAGTCCTCCAAATTGCAACAAGCAGCAAAAGGTTCTGTGCCCTCTGCTCAGACGGTTCCAGCTGCAGCGTCAGGATACACCCTGGTGCGCAGCAGTTAAAGGCAAACACAAAAGCCTAAATGCCCACTTGTCAAATTCCACTGAACCTCTGAAGCCTTCAAAAAACTTAGGGAAAGGTCTGTAGCGAACCAAAACAATACTGTCCTTATTACTGTAATTGAAAAGAGGGGTATCTTGTCTGTGAAAGGACAGTTATGTGAGGTTTTGACATCCATTTCTTTCTTCTGCAGTCAATTGGTGTAACAAATATAAATTGCTATATCAGAGTCATGCTGGAGATGTCTCTTGGAAAGATTCTGGGGTTTTTTAACCATGAAAAGTCCTTCTCAGCATCAGAAATAACCTATAAAAGTTTAATTTACAGGAGGCATTGCAAGTATTTTGCAATTAACTACTTAATCAATGTAACATTTAGGAATCAGTTCTGACTTTCCTTTCTTGCTTTCTCACTATTTTTCTATACAATATAAACCAGTTGTATTTCTTCAAAATAAGCCAGAAAATACCAAAAGTTTTAAGACTGGTCAAGAAATAATGCAGAGCTAGATAAGCATAGTGCAAGAAGTCATACAGAAACATTCAAACAGATTTTCCAGTGTCTTATTATGATGTTTTTAGCTGCTGTTGATACTATTTTTTAATGCAAATTTTACTTGTAACTCCCTGATCTGCCTAAATAGCAAAAATGTATGGTTTTGTCATTTAATACATAGCAGGCCAGGAAAAAACACAAATCCTTTTATGACACTTAGCATGCTATTATACAGTTCTGACAAGATTTCACACCTGCTGAATGTACTGTAGATCTGTAGTTGCTTGGTTCCTGTGGGGCACAGCAGTGAATCAAATACTTAGAAAATGCTGCGGCACAGAAGAAAATGTAAATTCTTAGTAAGCAGAATGCAAACTTAGAAGGAGGGATGTATGGTTGTACTTTAAATGCAATGTTTCACAGTTGAATTAATTAAGATGATCTTGGGCCTGCAAACTCTTCAAGACTTAGGTAACACTGAAATTGAATTGATTTACTTCTGTGAGACTATTCACAGAAGTAGCATTGCTCACTGGGGTTGTTTCCTAGGTCAGGCTCAATATTTAGGAAACTGTCATCAATACTTAAAAAGATGCAACAACATAGGAATGTCTGCACTGGTTCAGACTGAGGCTCTGTCTAGGTCACATTTCTGTCTTCCCGGTGATTATGGGCAGACACCTAGGGAAAAGGAAGAACAGAACAAATTCACGATGGATTCGTTTAAAACCCTCCCACCCTCCACCTATCCTGAGCCTGACATGGTCTGTCTAAATAGTAACTCCAAGGGTTTGCTTTTCCAAGAGCTTGGGTAGTCTCCTCTTAGAACCTTGTAAACATCTTGCATTCCTAGCACATGGGAGTTCCACAGTCTGTTGTGTGAAAATCACCTCCTTTTGCTTGTCTTGACACTGGTTCCTGAGAGCATCTCGGTGTGGATCCTGATTTTGGTATCAACATAGGCAGAACTATTGATCCATGTCCATCCTGGCACTGCTGCTCTTTTTTCAATCTCTTGTAACTTCTCAGTTGTCTGTATTCCAGACTAAAGAGTCCTAGCCTGGAAGCCATTACATACTTATCATCATCCGTGTTATCGATCTCTGAACCTTTACCATTTCTATTACATTTTTGGAAGTAAAAAGACCAGAATTTCACTATTCAAGGTGTGGATGAACAATGAATTTGTCCAGGGGCATATACTTCCTCCCAACCTCTTAATTTGGAGGCAGAATACACCATTTGCTATACCTCTTAAAAACAGTAAAAATAATTAAGCAATGTCAGCAAGTAGGTGATACTACTGAAGTTTTTAAATGAGGTGCCTTTTGAAGTCATTTGCAACAATCCAGCTCTGTTCCATACAGGCAAATACAGACTGTTGCTATCTGCACACCCTTTGTTAGAAAGTTCTGGTTTATACTTTCCTGAAAGCCCAGAAAATTTTCTTCGTGTTAATAGCACCTATGTCACTGGGAAACCATTTGTGTTTCCATATGCGTAGTCTAAGGAACAAAGCAACTCATTCAGCTGTACAAAATGAAGTAAATTACTGTAGTCACCTTACAGACTGTTAACTTGTATCCCGAATGTTTTAGCGATTCACAACTATCCTTCCAAAATCAGTATTTTGCCAATTTTCAATACCATTTAAATCACTTCTTTCCTATGTAAGTATTACTATTTTTTAGCTTGAACTTCTGTCTTGGCTGTGACTTTTGCAGGCAATTTGGAACCCATAGCATAGTTCTTCCTGGCACAGAGACACCAAATTCGTCATGCAGGAGTTAAGGATGTGACAAATTTGATTCTTTTTGTAAGCAATTAAAATATTTATAGCTGAGTTCACTTAAACAACGTCATCTGTTAAAATATTATTCCTGGATTCTCCCTTGGTGGACTTGCAAGAGACATATTTAGTACATGATCTTTTTCCATAAACAAAGAAACACGAAAATTCTGGGACAAAAAAGTTAGCAAAAACACTAATAATAACAACTATTTTTAGTTATTAAGGAAGCTCGATATTCTTCGTCAGTTAGTATAGTCAGCATTGTCCTTTCTTTAAAATTCCAGAGAAAAATGAAGCTGACAATCTCTTCAGTCAATGCCAGGGATACAAAATAATATATGTAACAGAAATGCTCCTATTCTTCAGACATTTTATTCTTAGTATATTTGATCTGTTCTTACACTGTTTCAGGAGTGACCATACACTTCTTACCTCTTAGCAAAAATTCTCTGCAGATTCTTTGCTAGATCCATTGTTATTTTCACATTATCCTGATACATGGGAGATCATCTGTATATTGCAAGCTTGCCACACAGTCTGTCTTCTTACTTAACATCTGCTTTCTGCTTGTCTTTGTTGTATAGCTATCTAGTTCAGCTTTTGTGTGTGACATAAACCTCTTAAAATAGATTAATAAAAAAAGAAACTGGAACAAGATGTAAATGAAATGAAATGATGCAACTTGCTGTTACATTCTGTTCTCTGTTTTTCAACCCTAATGCATCTATTTTAGGGCCAGATACTCAAGTCTGTATGCTCACAGCTATCCCCTTGAACAGCTTAAGAACAGATGCTGGAACAGCCTAAGGAGAAGACATTCTTTCTGGGAAGGGATGGCTGGCATCACAGCATAGTGTAGCTCTTATAGGAGAAGCAAGGACAACAAAACAGGCACAGGAGGCATGGAGACTAATCTGACTGGAACTGGACCTGTCATATTTCTTCCACTGTAACTTGAAACACCACACTTCAGGTCACAGGATACGGTTGTGTGTCTGGTCACACAGAATGGCACTGAAGTTTGTCTGCGCAAGGTGACAGGCTTCCTGCCTGAAGACCACGCACTTCTGGCCTCTCTCCCTCTTGATGTCTTAATGTATGTATGATCAGTTGCAGGAGAGTCAAAACCTGCAGTTAGTTTCAGATCCTGTAGCTCTAAAGTATAGGGTCGGTATGGAAGGTAAGAGGATGAGTTACAAAGAAATGAGATAAAATGTCACTGGGGTTGTGAAGAAACATTTCTAGGACTATGAAAGCTTTGTCCAAAAGTCATTGGTATAAGCTTAGAAAATAAGCTTGCATTCATGTTCAGGCACTCTATTGCTAAGATGCATGGTTCAGGTGTAGATACCTCAGAGGAGATGCACTGAAGGGAGAAGGATTTGGTGAGGGAAGAGGCTAGAGTGAGGGTGACAGCCTGAGAACACCTCAGTTCCAAGGATCAAGGAGTGTCAAGAGCAGACCCACTGATGATGGGAGAAGTAAGGACAGTGTAAAGGGATCACCAGAGCTTTGGGTATTTCTTACCCAAAGCTAAGCTGCAAACTCTGAAATTCTCAAAAATCTTAAATCAGCTTTCCCCTCCCAAACTTTCACGAAGCTTTCAAAATCATGAGTCCGGAAAAGAAGAAGGAGGTGATGGTGATGAAATCCTGGGGTTTAGTCAAGTGCTTTGGTTATCTAATTTCCTCTGCCTTGTTCCCCCACTACCCTCCATTTCAATAGAATAATTTAAAGCCTGAAAACTCATCGTAAATGTGCAAAGACATAACCCATGCTCTGCTGCATTCTTAATTTACATTTCCAGTCCTTTCCCTCACTGTCTTCCAGCTCCGTTCCCTAGAGTCCTCCCAGGTTCCCTGAGTCCCCTAAGCGGCAGCTGACTGTCCTTGCACGTTCCTACTGGATTTCCCCAAGCCACTAACAGATTGGCACAGCTTCTCCTTTGTTTCCAGCATGTGAAGCATGTCCTTGTGATGCCTTTCATTACCGACTTTTCCTTACGGAACAGTATAAGGGGGTATTTTCCATATTGCTTGCAATTTAATAGCATGAGGAGTGTCCTCTGAATTTTTAACACTGATTTGGTTCTCTCTTGAGAGGTATTGCCTCTTAGCCAGCGCTGAAGCCAAGTGCTTGAACCCTTGCTGTTTCTACCATAATTGTGCTTCTCCTACAACTCTGCTCCTCGCTCAAAGCTACAGGCTGCTAGCGAGGAAGGCACTGGTTACTGCCAAAGTTTAAAAAAGGGCACTTCTCCAACTTTGGCAGTAAACGGTAAACTTTGGCTCTGCTATGCAGAGCAAAGAGAGAGAAAACTCTGCAGGAGCAGAGCTGTCAGCTCTCGAGGTCTGAGTATTTCTCACGCATCAATTAAATGCAGTAAAAATCTACAGGAATGTAAAAAGAATAGTTCTCAACTTGGCAAAGGTCGGTTCTTAAATGAGCTGGCTGCTTAGCAGATTTGCTTAGCTACATGTATCATCTAATGTGAAGTAGGACAAAACATTCTAGACAAAACATTTCAAAATCAAGGTGTAATTCTTGTTTGAAATGGGCGTATAAGAATCAGTTTCCTCACGTCTCTCATACAGTCCCTATAAATATCCAGAAAATGTACCCTTTTTGTAGTAAAATATGAGTTGTGCTGCTAGTGAAGTCTTCATAAACTATCAAGAATCAGTTGTTGACTGACATAAATTTTGTGGAGTCTTTGACTCTGCCCATTTGTCTGTCCTACACACAAGCACATACATGCACAGTCAGTGTAATTAAATCTGGCACGTGAAGACATCAAGTGTGCTGGCCTATGTCAGCAAGATCATTTGCATTCTTCAGTTTTCATTTCAATAAAAATGAAGTAACGCTACCTGCTGTTGCCCTACACAGTACGGTATCTGCCTCAGTGTTCAGCCAGTGTGCAGTGCGAACACAGAGATGAATGTGTGCTTCTCTCATTCATCTCAAAAGTGAAGCTTTCCAAATGAAGTGCTAACTACTGTGAGCATTTCAGCAACAGTTTTAGCATTTCAGTAGCAATTTTCAAAGTTTACTAAGGAGAGGAATTGGTCAACCATTGCATTTGTAGGATAAGCCCGTAAGAAATTGAGACAGTTACCCTGTGAAGACAACATAATAAATGCGATGGCATTTTGAAGTCTCACCTGTGTTGCAGGAAGAGCTTGCAGTGATACTATGATCTTCCCAATTTAACCTGTCAGCACAGAGATTTGATTAGGTGGTCTTTCATGCTACTTTTGTAGTAAAAAAAAAGTAAATGTGCCGTAATGTCTTTCCTTTTTTGCTGCTTTTTTTTGGTGAGACTTACTTATGTCTATCAGGGTGATTGAAAACATAAATTATATAACTAGCCTTTTCACTTTTAATGTACCACAACCACACACTGGAATATAATGATCTAAGCACAGTCTCCATCTGCAGAAGAGAAGGAAGTGATTCCAGGCTAGCAAAATAGTTACAAACTTAATGCAGCCTCACATTTGTTTGGACTACTAATGAGGGAGAGCAGAGAAAGGAAAACAATTCCGTTCCATTCCAGTTATCTTTGTGGGCTTCGATCTTTAAATTAAAATAATCCAGTTAATTGCCACAGCATGAAGAAAACAGTTGGGTTTGAAAAAGACGAGGCAGAACCCTAAAGAAAAAATATATGATTAAGGTCTTCATATAAGTGAACAGAAGATCTCCTGGTTTCCATGAACTTATTCCAGAGCCTTCTCTGCGTTGTTTTTGAATAAGTACAGTGTCATGGAGGGGCAGAGCAGTCAGCCCAGGCACATTTAGCAGAACCAGTTGTATAATGCTGGATCTCTCTGACATTATGTCTGATGAAATTCTCCTGGAGTCCTCAGAAGCGCAGAGCCCTGCGCAGAGGCTGCTGTAAAGGAGTGGAAACAGAGCGAGTAATTAAGCCTGCAATGCTCAAGTCCACTATGGAGAAGGGCCACAAGGGGCCCAGTGAAGAAAAGCTTTTCAAAATGGCATCAAACACCAAATCTCTTCTCTGTTCTCACTCTCCCAGTCAACAGTCAAGGATCAGCCACATTTTTCAAAAATGATTGCAATGCAGAAAACACAGGCAATAAGCTGCCAGCAGGGTGTCAGTGAATCTGCAGCTGCCAAAGTCATGTCCTAGTCTCTGAAAAGGGAGCAGAATGTCAATCAATATACTCATTTTGCTCTTTCCACTATAATTAGCCATGCATGGCCACAGCTTGACCACCTGATTTCACTCAAAACTCTTGAAAAAAACAGTATACTCAGAAGGATTACTGACAAAAGAGAGTAGCTTTGGAAGGACAACAAGAAGTCAAATATCTAGCCTAGCTTTGTGAGGGTCTGCTAAAGCAAGCAGCGTGGTGATACAGAGTGCATATAAAAAAGAGTAAGCATGGATGAAAACTCTCATAGATTTCTTATGATTTTAACTAGTCTCCTGTCTCCCTGGGACAGTAGCATTTCTTAGTAAAAACAATAGTTTCAAGGCTGTTTCCCAAGAGACTGCATACGTTAGGGTTGTTTCACTAGCCGGCAATTTTTCATCAGCTGAAGTAACTAGGAATCCCTTCTTTTTAATGAGACTCCTGCCCTTTTGCATGTAGAGGCTGAGGAACAATTGTAAAATCAGTTCTGCACCCGAAGTATTGTATGCTAAGAAAACATCATGGCAGTGAATATGAAAAGGAAAGATGTTACAAAAGCAAACAGCATCCAAATTCTTCAGAGAAACTGGATAAATTTCTTATTGGAAGAAAATATTTCACATGTGAACAACTGGTCAAATATGTTGAAAGGAGAGAAGAAGATACAAACTCACTTTTCAGAAATGTTTGTTGCCATAAATAAGATCCAGAAGGTAATTTAGAGAGTAATTTCATTTATGCTAGGAGACAAAGATGTGAAGTGATGGTGATACTAGGTGGTACCTTCTAGGTCTTCCTTTGTTGGTGTTGGGTAGAGCCAAGGAGCAGCAAGAGCAGCTCCCCTGTGAGGGAGGACAAGCTGGGGCCAAGGGTGACCACAGCACAGGTAATGCCCTCACTGGCCAGGGCACAGTCCTGTGTGGACAGGGTGTGCAGCATCCATCGACAGTCCTGGACAAGGCCAGGTGATGGTGATGGTGAAGTCTTATATTCATCCCCTCCCAAATAAACAGCCCAGCCTGGTTAACTGTTGTTCCATCGTCCCTCCTGTTGCTCTTTTTGGTGCTTATTGTGTCGCTGCTTTAATAATTTCTACTTCAGTCAGCAATTCCATTTTGTCAGAACCCCTCTTTTGTTACTTATGTATGTTTCTCATTTCTGCCATTTTTCATGTTATTATCTTGTTAGTGAAGCCACAGTCAGGGATTGCCAGCTGCATATATATTACTCCCCCTTTGGTCTCTCTAGCTCCTTGTAGTTTTTCATGTTACCTTGCTCAGGGATGACCTTCTGCGTATTTCAGCAATTTATATCAGCTAATAAATAAGGTGAGAGCATTTAACTTGAAACAGCAATAGTCAAAAATCTGATTTCTTCAGTTGTGGGGACTAGACAGTTCATTGGAGTTTTATTTCCAAGATGAGGACATACAAACTCATGTAAGTTCTTGTTAGTGGCCTTCTTCCCTTTCCCACTTGTCACTCTTATTGCCTGCTACAGAGAACTGAAGACGAATGAAGACATGTACTGAAAGGTGCCGATTTTCTGTCTGTTTTTTCAAGGTTTCTTTCTCTGAACCTGACCTACTCAATCTTCTGTCACTCCAGGCCTTGGTCAAATCCTAACAACAGCCAAGTTGGATAGCAGAAAGAACGGAGATGGAGATGTTTCTGTATCATGACCTGTCTCTGTCCCAGCTCCTGATCTATCTTAGAGCTGAACATATGATGTTTACTCATGAAAAATTGAAAAGAGACCCAAACTCCCAACACTCACTGAAGTCTTCCAGCTTCCACTGAAGCTTTCCAAGCTTAACTGCTAGTGAAAAATACACAAAATTGCTAAGATTTAAACAACATATATTTTATATCTTTAAGTGGAAATATTTTTGACTGGCTACTCACTGTTTCATTATGCCATGTCGTGTTTACACGTTTGCTGTTTCCACTATTTAGGGGACACAGGGAAATCTCATTTGTCAGTTTGACCATCGTGTATCGTTTCGCTTGCATTACAGAGTAGGTCTATACTGCTGTCATGTGTACCGCTCTGTGACTGGACTTTAATATAGACAATCTGGAGCAAATTTTAAACAATCCAGCCTGGAAACTAGTGACAAGAGAGTTCTCTCCAGGCATCTCAGCTGCAGAAGCAAAATTGAGGGTTTTTTCTGATTCATAGAGGAGGGGCTGGAGTTGGCTGGGTGCTTCCCACCTCTGCCAGGAATGAGGTGAGCAAGAGAAGGTACGGATACAGAGCAAGAGCACCTTGCAAAGCTGGGCTTGCTGCTCCTCTGCTACTGGACAGAAAGGACCCTACTACCTACTGCACTAGCCCTGGCCCTACACATCCTCTGCTGAAATACCAGCCGACTCTCACAGGTTAACTGCAACAGGACACTGACAATAGGAAGCAGCCTAGACAGAGTAGCCCGGAGATCAGTTCAGATAATCACCACTGCCGGTGCTCTCCTTGTTGGGATGGTTTGGCAGCCTGCTGTGAGCTCCAGGCTGCTGCCAGCAGGGTGCTGGCAGTGCCAAGGCAGTGCCAGGTTTAATATTAGGTCAGATATACACAGTGAACCAAGAGCCAGATCCATGTCTCCAGTGTCAGCATGCACACACCCATGCTATACAAGGCTTTTACAGCTTACGGACCGAGTCATCCTTGGAAGTCACAATGCAGAGCTTTCACCTCTACAGGCCAAAGTGTTATCAGCTCGTAGAGACAGAACATGAAGGCAAAAGTCTCAAAAGGTATTTCCAGAAGAAAGAGGAACTCTTGAAAGACTTTCAAAGGAGACATGTCTTTGAAAGGGATTGCTCTATGTCTCTTCTGTTAGTCTGTTGTTCTCTAGATCTGAGAAGGTCCCAGTTTTGAGCCTTTTTCACACATTTACAGGCATATTGTGGACATAACATCCTATTTTCTTGATGTGAGCAGTGGTGGCAAAGCAGCTGCTTGTAAGATGTAACTCCATAAGCAGGTAATGGAGAGGGGAACTAGTCACTTGGGGCCAACTCTGAATGGGTCTAGGACATTTCTACCTGGCACATATTCCAGTTGGCTTGCTAAAGTTTTGTTCAGCTCTCTTCAAAAAGTATAGCCATGTCAGAAGTTCTTACAGGCTTCATTTTCCCCCACTTTTAGAGCTAGCAAGTTTTGTGCAGTTTCATGTTTGCCTAATGAGATGCCCAGGTGAGGTTTCCCCAACAATGCATCTGCCACCAGTTCTCCTTACTGATCAGTCACGGCTCAACAGGGCCTGGCTGCTCCCCAAGGAATGGGGAGCCAAGTATGATACTATGGCCAGCAGGACTGGGGACTCACCAGCCAGGGCCTGTCCCACTGTCTCCAAGTGAGGTGAGCAGGGCAGTCATGGGGATGGCAGCTGCGGTCAGCCAAGAGTCCAGATCATCAGGTGAGTCCGTGGTGATGAGACAGGTCCAAGGGAACATGAGTTAGCAAGTCTAGATTAGGTTCAGTGTCAATAATGAGGGTCAGACTCAGCTGGTGATGACCAAGAAAGTCCATAGCAATGTTGCACGTCTGCAGTCAGGCCTGGTCCAGATCAAGGGGGCCCATGGCCAACACAGTTGGAACTAAAGACAGGCATGCCTACAGTGTACCTCTGGCAGGGTCTGAAGCCCAGGCCTGAGCTTAAACAGTCCCATGGCCCCTGGGAGAGGCTGCAGGTAGAGGCGCCAGATGAGGCTGGACAGGACAATCAAAGCCTTTTGCTGCCCTCAGGGCCCTGCCAAGCTCTTCTTTCTCTCCTGCCAAGCTGAGACAGGGGGGAAAAAGAGCCTTGGCAAGACAGGGCATGGTGGGCTACAGGCAATCCCCATGACAAAATTGCCAGCATAAAAGCAGAGCTGAAAGAAGGCATCATTTTTCGTTCGGACATGAGTAGGACAGTTCTTGTTTCCATGCTCTGTGGCTCTATATAGCAGCTACATGATGATCGCAGCCAAAGGGTAGTGGTCAATGGCTCAATGTCTGGATGGAGACCAGTGACGAGTGGAATCCCTCAGGGGCTCATGCTGGGCCCGGTGCTGTTCAATATATTTATCAATGACATGGACAGCGACATCGAGTGTACCCTCAGCAAGTTTGCAGATGACACCAAGCTGAGTGGTACGGTTGAGACACCAGAAGGATGGGATGCCATCCAGAGGGACCTGGACAAGCTGAAGAGGTGGGCCTGTGTGAACTTCATGAGGTTCAACAAGGCCAAGTGCAAGGTCCTACACCTGGGTCGGGGTAATCCCCGGTACCAATACAGGCTGGGGGATGAAAGGATCGAGAGCAGCTCTGCTGAGAGGGACTTGGGGGTACTGACAGACGAAAGGCTGGACATGAGCCGGCAATGTGCGCTGGCAGCCCAGAGGGCCAACCATGTCCTGGGCTACATCAAGAGAAGCGCGGCCAGCAGGTCGAGAGAGGGGATTCTGCCCCTCGACTCTGCTCTGGTGAGACCTCACCTGGAGTACTGCGTTCAGCTCTGGAGCCCTCAGCACAAGAAGGACATGGAACTGTTGGAGCGGGTCCAAAGGAGGGCTACAAAAATGATCCGAGGGCTGGAGCACCTCTCCTATGAGGACGTGCTGAGAGAGTTGGGCTTGTTCAGCCTGGAGAAGAGAAGGCTGCGGGGAGACCTGATTGCAGCCTTTCAGTACTTAAAGGGAGCCTATAGGAAAGGTAGGGACAATCTTTTTAGTAGAGACAGCAGTGACAGGACAAGGGGTAATGGTTTTAAACTATTTCCAGCTGGCTGGACCCCAGCCTGTGTTGGTGCATGGATACTTCTAGACGCACATTCTGTTTGTGCCTGTAAACATGTAGCACAGCAACGTTGGCTGGCAGGGACCTCTGTAGATCATTATGTCCAAATGCCTACTTGAACTGGGGCTACCACCAACACTACAATAGGTCATCTGGTCTAGCAAGATCTTGTAAACTTCCAAGGGTATCTACTCCAGTGTTTTGCCACCCTCGCACCAAATGCGTATCCTTCCAACAAGAGTTTGTGGCCTCCATGTCTTCTTATACCATCCGCCGCTGCTGAGGACACTGTGGCTGTGTCATCTTTGTAATTCCTTTCCAAGTAGTTTTGTTGTATTTTTAATTCATCTTTTGAAATAATTATTCTACTTTAATGAGCATCTGCTTTACAGGATGCCAAAACCCCTATATGATCCTTTTTGTAACTGGCTCTGAGGAATGGCTCTCTATGCAAGTAGTATTTGGTAATTGTGTGGCTGCCTGCACATGAGTAGCACACCTAGTGAGGCCAAACAACATCAGCCAAAGATAGGAGAGTAGACTGAGGAGATCGAGTGACATTTATTTTTCTTTATGTTCAAATCCCTTTTTCTCATTTTGAAAGCATTTGTATTTTATGTTCCGAAGCTATTCATTCACTGGTAACAGTTTAAACTTCATAGCTGGTACTGTGAGTTGCTTCTACTTGGGGATAACCCTTGGGAGGGTTGTTCCCAAGATGCTGCTCTGTAATGACCAGCAAGAGGTGCTTTCTTCTTGTCAAAGACGTTGGCAGCAATCTCTAATAGCCCTGAACATACCTGAAAACTCCCATTTCCATTGTATTCCTATGAATATTCTAAAATTCAGCTCAGTCACACTGCTCTTGGCTTCTGTGATCACCTGGAAGCTTTCTGGAGGGCTTCTAGGACTAGTGCAATGTATTCCCATTAAGGCATCTGTCTGAGAGATCTTTTTATGCCTCAGGAGATATACTGGAGTCCAAGTTAGAGCTCTTGAAGGCACACTGAATGGTGCATTAGTTTAGTCAGGCCTTCTGTTGCCTTTTATTGACCATTAGAGGTTTTCTGACAACTGCATGCAGGTATTGAGCTACTGTCAATGTGATTCTTAAGCTGTCCATGAGGCTGGTTTTGCTATCATCTGGTCTCATCTGATTTTGCTTTTTTAGTGTGATTTTTGTTAGACATCAGTTGCTGCCAAAATGGGCACAGAACATACTTTAGAGTAAGCAGGTATTTAGATAAAACATTTGATGAAATTGGACTTCACTGAAGGCTTCTGTTCACTGAGGCAGGCAATGGTTTGGAGTGCTTAGGCCAAAATCCAAAGCTGTGACTCTCCACACTAACTTCAGGTGTACAGTAATATAAATTTCATCACAAGAGATGCTAATCAGAGTGTTAATCAGAGTGCTTTGATTGTTCCCCCCTCTCTGGAAGGCCCCGTCTATTTTATCAAAATAGATGTTAAAAGGATTCATTTCAGTGCGCTATTACCCCGTCCAAGAACTATTTTGAATTGAATAGAATTGCAAAAAGCCACTTAAAAACTCCCTCAAAATGAGAACATTCACTGAGAAACAATTCATAAGTAACCTATTGGTAAAGCTACTTCATGCTTCAAGTGTTACTGTATTTGGTCCAGCAATTTTGACTTTTCTAATGGTAAAACTTCCTGATTTTGTTTTGAATTGGCCGTAATTTCCTACCCTTGTGTCTAAAGCACCATGCACTGCCTTATTTAAGCCAGAGCAAGTAGCCAAATGTACCCGTTCCTGGTGGAAGGTCACCTCTTATTACAGCAGCTGGGTAGTTGCTACATCCACTCCAGGTATGGACTTACCTCATGAAGCAGATAGATACAAGCACTGATAAGATGGGGCAAATAACCTAAGATCTGCAGTATTATCATAAAATACATCAGCTATAACCGGGCTAGGTTCCCAGGGACTGAGTAGCTGCATGGGTGCAGTGGCATGAAGCAGGTGACAAATTTCTGGTGCTCTTGCCTGTAATAATATTCTTAGGTGTGCAGTAATGTCAGTGAGGCAATCAAAAATAAAAGCAACAAACACATCTCAATTACATACAAGTCACACAAGACTACACCCCTTTGTATGTGAAATTTTCGTCACACCCTTCTTAAAGTGACACCTCTGAACTAGTTTTGAGACCTGCCAGAAAAGGTGTCATTAGAGAGGCAGCTCCTGAATGTGAAAGTGATTGACAAAAGTTCAAGATGTTGTATGTTTAAAACTGGCACTAAAACTCTTAACCCAGTTTCTTAAGCTCCGTTAAAAATTATTCAGAAATGCTCCTCATTATTGCCAAGATAAGATCTTTTCAGGCAATGTGTTAAGAGAAGCAGGCACCATCCAGATCATTGATAATGAAAGAACATGGCAACACTTACCTAGTTATGGGTTACAGCTGAAGTTCGGTCCTACACTGTTAAAGTCAAGGGATACTGCTTTTCTAATCTGTTGTCACCTCTGCCTCCCTGGTCCTGCCATCGAGTTGTCCCCTTCTGACATCACGTGTGGGGTCAATCTTCCATGACTTCTGTGCATACACGAGGTTACATCTTTAGTGAGGGAGCTGAGGGCAGCAGCTGCATCACTTACACGTTGACTCTTCTCTCTCGTTAATGTATTTTATCACCACAATATATATTCTTCAAAGTTATTCTTTAGAGGGCAAGGGACTCTTTGTACGTGTTTCGTGCCTCCTCACCTGTGTGTGTTTTAATGATGATATTTTAATTAAAAATACAGAGAAGGACTGTGTTGTAAGGAAAATAGTGGAACGACCATAAGAGGGTGAAAGAAAGAGCAAGCCAAATTGCAGGTCTTGTTGAGCTAAGACAATTGAAATTAAAGGGAACTAGAAGTGCAATAAGTTATTGGTGATTTTTACTTTCAAAAAAGTTGTGTAATGAAAGCTTAAAGCAAAGCTGGTTATGCAAGCCGGTGCTGGTCAATAACGCAAGATTTAGTCAAAGTTAAGAGAATTTCTTTCTGGCATTGTGCCCTAAATGTATGGCAAAACATTATCAGTTGGATGAATCATCTGAAAAAACATGTCTGTGTAAGATGTTAAGGAGACCAATTTGGCGGAGAAATTTTTCACTCCGTGTTCCCTAATTAGCTCGATTTTGGAATGTCTTCCCCAGTCCACTTGCTTTCAGGCTGTGAGTGCTTATGGGGTGAACACCTTACTGCAGAACCCCACTGCTGATGGAGAGGGCAAGTCAGTGCTTACTGCCAGGTGCCACCATGCACACAAACACACGGTTCACACCATGAAAGCAACAGGTCCCGTGTGCTTGTTAGCCAAGAAGGAAGAGCGTGCAGGATCTCTCTCTCATTCTAGCTGTTCAGGACCTGTACTGGGACCTGGACATTCAGTGCATCTTTGCTATGGTCTGAAAGGAAAAGTCTGCTACAGAAGCACCCTCTCTCTCTTAGGAATGGATCTCCATCACACTTTCCTAACTGCAAGCTGGGAAGGAGTAGGAGAACTTTTGGCCTCGATACAGCTTATTTATGGAAGGATGTGAGAGGAAGCAGGGCATGGAGCAGTGGGCCTCCTGCAGCAATAACTGACAGAGAGAGGAAGGCAACTCAGTAATAAATACTACTGACCACATTTTCATTACATTTAAAGAGAACACACTATAGGCACTGGCTTGAATTAGTTGTTTTTGTTTATAACCCTGCCTATGAACAGAGCCTTTTTCCAGATATTGGAGATAAATTTTTCCTGCCCAGAGAAGCTCAAAATTCAGGACAGATATTAGGTGGAGGGGACTAACAGCAGGTGATATATGTCATACTCAATGCCAGTCCTATAAACACCCTCACAAAAGAGCTTTTTAAAATTTACCTGGCTTTGGGAAGAAAGGTGACCAGTACTAAGGAAATTAGCACATGTCTTCAGAAGATACGCTAAAGGGCAATCTCCTTGTTGAGGAGCAGTGGCAGAGTAAGCTGCTTTCCTTTGAGCGTATGGGCTCTCCTGTTGTCGCCTGTGTATCTCTGGGTTTGCCGAGGCAGCACCTGCCTGACTCCTTGCAGGTGTTGACCCATAGCTGTGGTTGGTACCATGGTTGACACTGGCGGTTACCTGCAGAGCTGATGGGGACTGTGCAGCAGAGTGAAGGGCTGGGATGGTTCCGGGACGGAGAAAGACAGAGCGTGGTACTGGATTTCCAGTTTGGGTGGTGTAAGGTGTAATGCTCTGGCAGTTAATCTAAATACAGTCATTGATGCTCACTCACTCTTTGCTGTATCCATGACCCTTTACTGAATTAATCATAGAAAAAAATGTCCAGTTCTCTCTGTTGAAGTTCCCAGAAGCCCTCTCCTGTTTATCCAAAGGAGGAAGGAAGTTGGCATGAAAAATTGTGTATGGATCCTTCTGATTTAATTTGCATCAAGTGTCCTCCAAGGACTGTATAATATTTTCAGTGGTCTTTAAATGGACATAGATACTTAAATATTTGATCTTGCTGAGGTATTTTTTTGCCAAAATTTACAAACTGCCATTGTTCAGTCAAATGAAAGGTGACCTGGTCCCCGGAAGAGAAGTGTCCTGCAGATATTTCAGGGCATGCAAAGGGTTGACATTGCTTTTTAGCTAATCCCATCACTGTCATTTCCTATAATTTTATAGAAACCAGCCAGCAAGAAATGCAAGATTTCAGCAAATTTGATTTGTGCAGGGAACTAGGCGTAGTTTTGTTTAACTATGAACTTCATCTAGCAACTCATCACAGAGTATTTTGCTGATGCTTTCCTATCAGCAGTGCGTTCAAGCAATTTACCCAGCTGGGCCAGCTAGAAACAGGCAGGAGAGGAGGGGAGAGTGATGAAGTGTAATGTGTATTCTGCCCACACCAGTTTCTTTGTAATGGTAAATGCATTGCCCTGCAGAACGGGTAGTTTTCCCAGATGATGTGCATAGTTTTGCTTTGTTTCTTGCAAGAAGGCATTTACAGGAATAATGTAAATACATTGTAAATACATGTAAATACATGAGAGAATAACTTGGCTAGCTTGGCTGCTGTCTTGACAATGTGATACAGAGGCAATCTACTTTTAGTTTACTTCTCAAAGCTACAAAGAGGTGTAAGTCGCAGAACACAGAGACAGCATCCAGATATCACTATCCCTAAAGTTCAAGGAGTTCAGCTCCGTTGTTTCTGTTTAAGTTTTTCTCTCTTTGAGATGAGAGTGATGAAACCTGAAGAAGAGGAAGCTATTGCAAGTGTTTATTAGTACACTATTAAAAAGAAATAAGAAACCTAGGAAGGGCAAGGCAGTCATTAGTTCTTGGCAACATAGAACTGCAAAGTAGTTAGTGCAGAAAACTAGAAATAAAGGCTGGAGGAATCTATTCCTGATTCACTGAGTAGCCTTAGGAAAGATACTTACACCTGACTTTTGTTAAACTAAAATACTACTTTTCAGGATTACCGCATTCAAATTAAAGCTTTACATCAGCCAAATATAAAGCAGGTATCCCTTGGACAATTGTCATGAATTAGAAGAATCTATCATAGAGGTGCACAGACGTGGATGGAAATTATAGAATGAGTGTGTGTGTGTGTTTGTGTGTGTTCACGTGCGTTTGAAAGAATCAGACTTTGCCACAAAAGTCTCTCAAGCAAAATCCCAGTGCTGGTGGAATGAAGTTTGTCTCAAACTCCTTCAGAAGGATGGAGTGTGTGGGTTCAGATCTGGCCCTTTGATTTGTCTTTCTCCATTTGGTTATACTGTATGAGTCACCAAGGTACCTAAAAATTTGCAGATGAAAAATTTGAGAAATTGCACATATTTTTTGGTGACCAACTGGACCAAGTAAAGGGACATATTTACCATCCCAGACAGGACAAGACAATTAAAAAAATAATGCAACCTTTTTCTGAAACTGATTCATGGTAAGGAAAAATAGTCCATGCATTTACTCATTCAGTTAGGAAATATGAACTGTTCTAGGAATAACCAAGAAACATGAAGTCGTTTGTAGAAAGCTCCAATTATTACATCGTCTGTCTGGACAGAGATTTATTGCTGCCAGAATTCCATGCTGCAGAAACTCAGCACCAATAAATCAGCATTTCACCTTGTCAATAGCTTTAATAGGAGAGGGAACAGGCTGGAAATTTTTCTGGCCACAGCGTTACTCCAAAAGCAGTTCTGAGACAGGAGTGCTATTGCCATTAGGAGTAACAATACTTGCTTGTCTCTCAGAGAGGAGGTCAGGAGCATTACAAAAAAGAGCACTTGAAAATACTGCTTCGTTTCATCATACGTGGGTGTTGCCATCCCTCTGAAAGAGGTTACTACCCCTACAACAGCCACCAAATAGCTGATGAGGGTACAGGTGAGTGTTCCTCCTACGCGTCAGTGGAAGTGGCTGGGCTCACCACTCTGACTTTGCACTGCAGCGGGTGAGGCGCACGGGCAGAGCTCGTTGTGTGGCCAGTAAACTCCAGCATGTGCCAAAAAGCAAATGGATTGGGAAGATCTTTTATGCTCTAATTTGGATAATACTTGTGAAGCATTTGCAAGTGAAAGAACTGTATAAATGCTAAATACTGTTGCTTAACTGAGTTGAGCTCTTTTCATAATTGAGGAGTTGCATATTATAATGTGGCCTGTCTTTACTGGGAGAGATTTTAAATGATTTCCCATTCTCCAACTTGTGTAAATATACTGTGTTTAAGGCAGTTACTGTGTAATTCAGCAAAACAACAGGACTGTCTGAGGCAGTAGCAATTTGTCTATGGTCTCATACGTACTTTTAATTTCTCGCTTTTATACTATCTCTTGACATTTTTGTAATCCTTTTGGGTATTTCCCTACTGATTGGGGATTTTGCTCTACAAAGTTATTGCTGTGTCTAATTTGAAAGAATACTGGATAGTGGGGTTTTTTTTCCTTAAGTGATATCTCTGCTTTTCATTATACTTCTTAAAAGGTGTCCTGCTTTCATCCTACATTTAGTTTTACTTAATTTTTTTCCTAGAACTCTTAATTCTACACTGTCCCTCCACTATAGTTTACATTTCTCATGTTGTTTATTCTTTGAGTGTTTAGCAACCACAGTCAAATTTCCCTTAGCTTCATCCCAAGAAGACTTAAAAGCCCCTTAAAAAAGAAGCAGAATTTGCTCCAAAAAGAAATCTCCAGAAAGGAAATGAAAGCAAGACTTGATATTTCTTAAGTAAAGTAAAGGCTATTTCGCATCTCCTATTACATCAGAAGAGAAACTAAAAAGAAAACACCCAACATCTTTCACCTTTACAGGTTGTCTTTAGGTAGGAGCTCAAAGCTGGAATGAGTAGAGTGGCCTTGTATTTATTAATCTCACCTCAGCTGCCACATATCACCTGTGAAAGCTCTTAATGTATCAGTGTGAAATGCTTCAAATACAACACAGGGGAATTTTACAGCAAGAAGATGGCCTTAACTGAATCGCAGGAATTGGATCATGAAGTGTCAATATCAGTGCAGAGGTCACCATAATAAGCTACTAATTAGTTCCCTGTATTTTCTGCTATATCAGAGCATGGCTAATGATTTGTAACAACAGAAATCTTGTGGTGACTGCAGTATTTAAGCTGAAGAAGGAATTTGCACCTCATGTTCATACTCACAGACCCTCAGTTTGACTTTCTATTACTATTTCAACTGTTAGAAAGAGTAAAGCCATGAACGTGCGACTGATCAAATTTTTCTGTCTGCCTTACAAACTCTGTGGGACAGCAACCCATAAGTGGGTTTATGCACTGCAGTGTGTAACCCTTTGATATCATGCTGTCCAGTGTAACTGGCTCCAAGTTACATACTGAGGTGCCCTGTAAAGGCGTCCTTGTAGAGTACAGACGCTGGAAAATGAGATTCAGAGAAAGCAACAAATTGAGCAAGAAACTCCCTAAACCAGCCAGAAGGAAAAGCTGAGGAGTATGGCCAAGGTTAATCCTCAGAGTTGGTAGAGAGATCAAGTAGGTGATTATCTACGTGCTTCTCTTTCTACATGAATTCACTCTTTGAGTCTGGTGCCTAATCCAAGTGAGCCACTGCCATGTAAAGTAAAAGGAAAAAGACCAGAAACAGAAAGCAACTGCATCGTATTTCAGCTATACGTTAAGACAGTTGTGCAAGATACTTTGAAAACGCAAGTTTACTAGTTTGCAGTGGGGCTGTTAAAATAAGTCTCCTAATGCCAGGCTTGTGTGGGCTTTAGTCTGAGGCTGTCTTGATTTCTCTTGCTGGGGTCACTGCTCTTTGTACCCTTCCTGAAAAAGTAGTGGAGTGAGTAACTGTCAGATAAAGGCAGAGCAGCACAGCGAAAGGCAGGTCCATGGAGGGCTGCAACCTAGAGCTTGTGTTCCTACCTGTGACAGGTTTTTGGTGAACAAATATTTATCAAAGGCAGGCAAAGCACATCTTTCATCATCTTGTGGGTGGTTCAGGGTTCAATGTAATTGTTTTTCCAGAATCAGAACTGAACAAGCCATAGCCAGTTTTGTCTTGCAGATGCCTTGGGGCCAAAGTGCAGATTGACCACTCCTATGTTTCTTTTCTGTAACAGGTAAATACAGGTGTCCCAGGAATTTACCAGTGCGGAAGCAAGTAGCCTTGGCCCCTGTAAGTAGGGGGAAAAGCTCCCTTAGGAAGCTTTGCTCTTGTTGGGTAACTCTGTTGAAGGTTCATTTATAGTTCAAAAGGTATTTCATGGGAGGGGTTTCACAGATGGGCACTAGCTCCAGTTCTAATTCTAGCAGATCAGCAAATGCCACCTAGACCAATGCAAACCTGTTGCATGTGAGCTTTCCCTGGGTCTTCACAGTGAGATACACCCAGAAGAAAACCAGGTGTGTTTGAAACCTGCACTTTTTAGCCTTGGAGGCTGAAGAGCATTTCCATCAAACACAAAATTCAAGTGGACCGAGGACATCCTTCAGGAAGCGTGAAGAAGGTCTGAGTAGGTAACAAAATCTGAATGGGCTGATCAGCCACCCAAAACAGTGCTTCCACTATCTGAAAACTGATTCTTAGCAAAAAATTCTGTATCAGGGAAAACCAAAAGACTAGATGGATCTTATGGACACTTATAATTGTTATGAAAAATTTATAGCTTCTGGCGGATCACTGTCTCACGGTTTGTGATGCAATGTTTAATGGGAGGATGCATGTTCACTATGCTGCAGTGGCCCTTGCAAACCAATACACTTTCTGCAAGGGTAGGAATTCCCAGCAGAGGTTAGTCTCTGCTTTATTCCGGTTTCTGGAGTGCTATGGATTACCAGCATAAGTCTTCCACGCACTGTATTCTTCTTGGCAGGATTTTTGGGGTGAATGAGTACTGCACACAGGGTCAGGCATTCCTCAAATTACCAGCCAAATCAGCTGAAAATCTGGCCATAAGAATTACAAGAAGCACTGATGAGTGATGGACTTCTGAGAGTTGGATCCAGTTGTGAGAACTTGAGCTCTTGATAGTCTCTGTGTGCAGGGACCAGAAGAAGCAACCCAGCCTAAGATGGAAGCTCAGTGTATGCACAGTGCGATTAAAACATACCAAAATCTCTCCAGCTGTCCTACATGTTTGGGTTTTCCTCACGCTCCCCTCCTAACCTTCCTAGCCTGCTGCTGGTACAGCACGCTTTGCTGCTATCTGTCGCACCAGCACAGCGGTCTGCCCCAGTCCATCGGTCAGTTTGTTTTGTATGGTTCATTTCTGCTATGTGCGGACGATGAGAAGAGCTGAACGCAGATAAGAAATGCTCAGCCTCAAGAGGAAGGGAGGACCTTATAACAAAAAGGGGGCAGCTGAGGACAATACTGTGCTGTTTCTTGAAAATGTCTTGAATTCTGCTGGCAGCAACGAAACCAACACCATCCTGGACAGTACAAAACACCTAATACACAAATGCAGACCCTTCAGGTGATAAGGAGGTGAAAAATGTCATCTGAAATATAAGAAATGGCAAGTGGTCAGAATACTACTGAGATCCAAAGAGAGCAGATGCTGACACACCTTCAGTGGGAAGTGGAACAACCTCTTCTTCACCAAGGAGTCAGATGGTCTTGGGTACAGATGTCTCTATTACCAAAGGCAGGCTATTGAGGAGCTGGGAGCTTGGGAAAGCTGGTGTCCAAGCTGCCTGCCATGGCAGCTGTGTACATGCCAGCCAGACACACTGACAGGAAGCAGGCTGGCTTCCAGTGTAAATCAGCCTGGCAAGCAACTTGGGCTTCGTCAGAAATTCATTGACATGGACACCTTCCAGCAGAGTATGTTGGGCCACCAGGCAGGATCTCTCTATGCTGAAATGGGACCAACTTTTGCAGTGTTGGGATGACAGCAAGAGGGCACCTTGTGGATTCTTCGAACCTCGTGACTGGAGCAGCAAGTACAAGAAAAGCAGACAAGAAAAGACGAAGGCTTGCTACGGTGGAAAGGTCAGCTGTTTGGCTTTGTGAATGCTGATGTAGACCTATTTTGTTTACACACTTGATAATTATTGGTGTTTGCCTAATTGTCTCGCTAGACTAATTATTAGCTTTACCCTGTCTGTAAATAAGACAATCTGTGGTAATAGTAGAACAGAATCCCTCACTGTGAGTTTGTCAAATAAATGCAGATTGTGAAATACAAACATCTACTCTGCCCTGTGAGCAAAAGCCTGCATTGTAATACTGCAAAGGGTAGTCTGGCTGCGTAATAAACCTCCTGTGAAATGCACAGGCTCCAGAAACAGCAGACAGTGAATTTGAAATGTGTAAGTAATTTCAGACTTTGTTACTCCCGGCTGGTTTGTGTTATTGAAAGCATCATTGCTTTCACAGCACAGGGAGGAAGGACAGAGTTTTTAAGCGACGTGATCACCCAACAAATGCCTGATGAGGTGCTGGATGCGAAGCAGCTAGTGGATGCTGCAGACCAATAGGTTTCACGGGGTAGGGATGATAGGGAGTAATTTGACTTTGCAGTGAGAATAAGGATGGTAATACTGGAGTAGAGGTGCTACAATAAGACTATGCTAGCTTGTCTTATATGATGACACACGTCCTCTGCTGACTGCTTAATCCTTAAGAGAACTTCAAGCTTCTGTGGCCCTTGCAAGTGGATGCGAGTAGATATGAGCTTAGGATCTGGCCCTTATACTTCAAATAGGTCTGTAAATGCTAAGTATTTTCCAGCACCAGTGAAGAGTCTCTCCAAAGATGCACTGTTATTCCCTCCTTCTGATGCATGTGCAGTTCTTGCCAGCCTGCATGACTACAGCGGCACAGGACGGATTTGCTCTCCTGGCTTTGACCACTCTTAAAGGAGGCTTGTGGTCAGGAGATGCCTCGCTCTCCACCATCAGCCTGAAAGGCAGCCTACAGAAGAAGCTCAGCCACCTGTGTTTTAGCACAGCAAACTTAGGTGAGATAAATTTAATCCAAGTGTAGCAACAACCAAGGTTGCAATCTAAACGTGTGTAAAAGGCCCAATCACTTTTGTAAGTTCAAAGAGCACCTCAGAAGGCATGTGAGCAGGTTCATACTTTGCTCCGGGCTTTCTCTGGTCTGCTCATCTGTGCTGGATATATTGCACAGCGTGGAGCACAGTTAATATCTGATTGCTACCTGCTCTCTTGCCCTATGATGCACAACATCCTTAATTAGCAAAAACACAAGAATGAGACAACACATTAAATTGCTAATGTGAATGAGTATTTCACAAACATTCCTCTTTTAATCAGTGAGAAAGCAAAGCTGAAGATGTGTCAGCATACTCACAACAGCACCACTCAGCATGGCAGTGCACGTGATTAAGCAAAAGCCTTTCAAGGAAGTGATTCATTGTTTTGGGTTTGCTTTTTTATGTCCATTCCATTATACATAATAAGCATATCAATGTGCTTTTGTTTATAGATGGCTCTGGGATAAAAATACACGCTGTGTTCGTCATCAGTTAAGTAATCCATGTCTGCATTTATCCTAGGGTGCAGACATCAGATAAGCACAACTGAAAGATGACCATCAAGCAATAATTATGTTCTAGTGTCTCCTCATATTGAGTCAGACCATTTTTACGGAGGATAGCTTCTGTGAGATAGTTCTCCCTGAGCATCTCTTAGAGGCTGTGGGACTCAAGATGCCTTGCCTAGCTGTGGCTGTTCTGAAACACTCGGACCTATCGTATCTTGCTGTTCTGGTGACTTTGTTAATGGATAATTGATTTAATGGGAAAGGAAAGTTTCCTATTCATAGTCAACTTTATAGTACTGCCTATCTGGATACATAGTATGCCAAGATACTCACTCCCAGGATCATATTTCTGATCTTCCACCTACTCCCGGCATGTATCTGATGTCTGGTTTACCATGTGTCCTAGCCAACCTAAGCAAGTCAATACTGAGCAGATGTCCCAGGGTACAGCTTATCGGGTGCAGATTATCGTCTCAGCTATACTGGGTTGTGGGACTTGTATGCTCTTCACACAGAGAGTTAAAGCCAATCTCCGCATATGAGGAGCAAATAAATGCTAGGAGAATAAAGTTGGTTTCGTGGCTTTTTGTTTATTTTTCCTCACTAGCTGGGAATTAGGAGCCATGAATTTAACGCAGTATTTTACATGAGGCTTCCTGTATGGTCTGCGACAAATCGTTAGTGGAATGTCCTGGTGTCTGTAACGCAGTAATGCTTCCCTGCCAGTTGTGCCCTTGAAAATCAGCCTTAAGTTCATTGGGCCTGTGTAGTCATTTGCAAACTGTTTCAATTTACGAGCATAAGACAAGTCTTAGAAATCCTCTCTGCCTGAGAACAGGAAGCATTTCAGCACTCATAAAAGAGAGTGAATGCTGAGCAAAGGTAATCTGAAAATTATTGCGGTGATTATCAAACTGCAGTACCAGTAAATAATGTGATATCATAAATGTAGTAAATAATTTGCATCCAATTTCCACATTTTATTACAGTGTCTGTCTGGAATTTGAAGTGCTGCATCCTAGCCCGTTTCTGTAGCTCAGCCCTGGGGGAAGACGACTGTGTACTGTTTGTGTTTAACTCTCGAAAGCAAAAATCAAAGAGAGCAATTGCATCAACTTCCTACCACCGGGGGTAGAGAGGGCTCCCCTTTCAATGGCTTCGGTGCCAAACGCAAATCCTCCTTGAACCAGAGAACCAAATCCCTTGAACTTTAGCCCAGATTTTATCCCTGATAACCCTCCTAAGACTTCAGCAAAGTCACTTTGTCTGGGAGGCAAGAGCCGCGGGCTGTGCCCAGCTCCGGCAGGGCGGCTGAGGCGAGCGTGGCTGGCAGGACCTGGCCGTCCCAAACGCGTCCCGCTGGGTGACTCACCGGGCGGCTGGGTCGAGGGCACCATGAACTATTTCCCCACTTACCTGAGTGGCAAGTGCACGTGGGGCGGGTGTGGGTGCGTGCGCGGGATTTGCCTTTCGTGCAGAGAAGTGCAGCAAAACCTGCAGCGTGTTAACATGTCCCCACGCTTGCATTAACTGAAGAGGTTCATTGTGGGGATGTAGATTAATGGTTCTCCACCTCATTTGCCATATGGGTGACAGCTTGGCAAAGCCCCAGGCCTCCAGCTGTCACACACGATGGCGCAGCTGACGGCAGCGTGTGGCTCGCTCTTCTCTTGCCCCTAACCAGCCTGCTTCGAGGCTGGCTGAGTCTGTGTCACAACGTGCCATCAATTTACCACTTGGCTTGCCTAAAATGCTGTCGCAGCTGCTTGTGGCTGACATCTTCCAGTTACCAATGTGAAATAGTCCCTGAGGACCCACCGCTGAGCTCTGCGTCTGCCTGCGGGTGGTTTCGTGGGAATGAGCAGATAAGATTGCTTTTCCTCCATTGTGCCCGTCGTGATTATTCCTCAAATGCTGGGGCTGTTTGCCTGAGTTCATGAGAATGTGAATGTAAGACAGCTCTGCAGGCCACCACTGCGTGCTTCTGCAGCATCAGCCCGGAGGGTGAGTGATTACCCTGGAGCGGTGGGATTGCATTACGATCTGTGTGCAGCCATCTTGTTTGGCATTTTCCCCTAATCATGACAGTTGCCCTCTGCTTTAATGCCTGATACTGTTTCTGTCCCAGGTGGATTAGGATTTACCCCTCCTCATCACTATCAGTGTATCCAATGTACTGTTGCTTGGTTTCTGTCTGTCTTTCCTGCAGCTAATGAGAATGCCCTTGTAGGGCAGCTGCAGGACAAGAGCCAGATTCATCCCCCCAGCTTCTTTCTCCTGGCTTCTGCTCGTGCCGTGCTTTTTTAGAGTGATCTGTTCAAAGTGAATGCATAATCGGCTGTTGTCAGGATGGGCCCGTATTATCTCCCATGTATGGCCAAACCAAGTTTGCTAGTAGCAGCTGATATATTGCACACACCTTCAAAACCATCATTACAGGGCAGCTCTTTAGCATCCTTTAGCCTGGGCATGATAATGAATATTCCCTGTTGAGGGCACACTAGCAGATGCTCCTGCTGATCAGTTCCTGGCCTGCTATCCTAAAAGATTATTATTACTTTTATAGACTAAGTAATCTTCTTCTCTGAGTACAGTACATTGTGTCTTTAGGTGGTTCCTCTAAAAGGACTCAGTGATGTTTTTGCTGGGTTACTGGGTATATCAGGAGAACAGAAGCATCTGTTGACTGACAGGCAGTCAATATGGCAGGTCTGCGTAGTGATGGTTTGTTTAGGTGGAGTTGCAGTAGACATTAACTGGTGCCATAATCCATGGGTAGAAGTCATTTAGTCTTGATTTAGCCTCATGCAGGTTCAAAGCAGAGGGATCACATCCATATCATGGCTCCTCTAATGATGTGCTTTACAGCCAGAACATGATTATAGATACACTTTTAGTAGTTAAGGGGGCTGCACTTGTAAGTTGGTAATAGCAACATGTTACCATACGGTCAGAAGGCACTACCGTAAAGCTGAGTGCAGTAGCAGTGGTCTTGGAACGACGTTACCACAGCCACACCAGGCGCAGGGCCATATGGATGCTGGGGGTGCTGGGTGAGTGGCTTTCTTCCTTCTTGCCACGCTGTGTCTGCACCTTTGTGTTCAGCTGACCAGCTTCTGCGGTGAACCGGCGGATGGTGTTGCGGCTGCAGCAGTGTGCATCAACGGCGAGATCCTTCTCTTGCCTGTGTCCCTCACGTTGAAACACTGTGAGCTCCTATGGCTTCCTTAGCGTGTTTCAGTTTTGCAAGTTCAGTTCAGATACAAACCTAGGCTGGGATGAATTAGGCTTTTCAAAGTGATCTGGACAGGCCTGAATCCCTCTGACCCTGTGTGCTTTTTTTCAGTCCTCATACTCGAAGACTCTTTCTTAAGATCCCAGGCTGAGCCTTGAGGTTTGGCTTTTCCAACACATTGTTTACACTTTTCCACGTGCTTTTCCTCATGCTTTTCCTCCTCTAACCTGAAAATTCACATCTTGCTTTTGATATGTGCTATTTTTTGCCTTTCTTTACTTGGGTGTTGGGCACGCTATGCAGGCAGGCTGCTATTACCAGCCTTGCTTCATCCATCGGCAGCACCTAAGCAATCCTATCATGTTGGGCAGCAAAATCTCTTTCCAGGTTCCTTCTAGGATCTGGCCCTACCTTTTGTAATACTTTGTGGCAACAGAAAGGTTTCATTCAGCCTGGACACCAATTTTATGCCTGAGAGCTGAAGTCTGTTAGCTCTTTGTTCCAGTTGTAAAGGCAACCCCTTTTCAGCATCAGACATAGGTGTGGCTCAAGCTCTTGGTTTCCAGCTTCTACCCTGCACCCACTCTAGACTACAAAGGAACAAAACAAAAGACTTTCTGTTCTCAGATGGTTTAAGAATAAGGCAAAGTACTGTATTTCTTGCAGTCACATCACTTAAAGTGATTTTGCCCTTGAGGACGGCATTACGTCACACACATCAAGAGAGTGTCTGTGTGCTTAAATGTCAGGCCTCATGAGACAAGAGCTGCTCCGCTGTAATTGCTTATGTAGCTTTCCACAGTTTTCTCTCATTTGATCTTTTATTGCTTCTGCTGTAGAGTGACCGATCATCCTTGCACAGATTTCTTTAACACAGTGGACAGTTTTTATTTACACAAGGGAGGGATCTGTCACAGCAAGTGTAGCAGCCAGGTAAAACTGCTTAAAAGCCAGTACTCTTCTGCAAAGCAGCATGTTTACAGAGCTCTGTCTCACACCTGGCATATTCTTGTTTAACAAATATCTTAATCTCTACGGCTCTGCTTCACCTCCTCCTTGTTTGTCTTGTCTTCCCCTGGTGCAAGTTCAGAAGTGCAGCAGCTGCCTTGCTGTTAGTACATCGGTGCCTTCGTCTCAGCCAGGGGCTCCTGCCATTGCATAGCTAACTGCGCTGCAGAAGCATCGTTTCCTTCAGGCCACTGCTGTAGAATGGAAACACACCTGACATCTGATTCTCCAGCTAATCCACAGGCCCCATGCTAATTACCTTTACACAGTAGGCTGCACAGCCAAAGTGCAGAAAACCAGCTTGTATCAATTCAGAGAACAGCTAATGAGAATAACTAGCCATTAACACATCAAATCAGATGATAAATGCTGGAGACCACATCTGATGGCTCAGAGTCTCTTGTAATATATGAGGGTTGTTTTTTTTGCTTCCCAGTAAAATAGCAGCCACTTCTGCACAGCTTCGCTTCATAGGAAGCGGCTTTTATTAGGGTTATAGATCAAATGAAAACATATGGTGCGTTATAGTAGCTGGGATTAAAATCCTAGACTTACCAATGAAAATTGGCTTCTGCCAAGGCCATGTTTCACTCTGCTGGTCAAGGACCTTAGGGCCCGCTGTGGGAAGTCTGGGGAGAGTAGAGCTCTCCAAGTCCAAGCACTTTTACCAGCAGACTCAGGTGTAGGGACTGGGTGAAAAGGGGCAGAAAACACACTAGTGAAGTGTGCCCCAATGCCCTCTTCTGTGCTGTTTTAGCCTGACCTAAGTCGTGTAGGATTTCTGTATGTAAAGATTGTTTGGCATTAGTCCTTGCTACAGCCAGCATAGAAACAAAAGAAATACATGTGGTAATATGCTGCCTGGAGTTAAAACTTTGGGACTAGCAATCAGAGGAGTTATCTGAACTTCTGTTAGGGACTTTGCTTGACAGTCTTAAATCTCTTCCCAATCAATTAATGCATCTATGTGACACCTCTCCACAGCAGAAATTGGCAGCTGGTGAAAAGCACTTCTCTTTAGTGTGGGAAATAGCAAAAAATCAGCAGCCTGCAGACTGTAAATGCAGAAAATGAGGACTGCTGAATGCTTTTGAAACTGGGCAGAGTGGTGAGAAGGGAATCTGCATAGGCAATGCCATCATCAGCTGTAATTCAAGGTTCCTCTTCCAGCTGAAGTTACCATGGGATCTTTCATGACCAGTTCCCATCATGAGGGCTCTTACTTAAGTGAGTCAGGACCCTTCAGCTTCTAGCTTCATCCAAGGAAGGAGTACTGCAGCAACACAGAGCTGCAGGACATTCTTCTTGGGTACTTGTTCTAGCAGATAGACACTTGGAAATGAAGAGAGCTGGCTGCTGCTTCATACAGCCACTTTGTGAAGAACAGAGCTTTTTTTCTTGCAAGTCATTCCTAAACCCAGCAGACCCCATCCTGCACCATGTTTTCCTCAGGTAACCACTGGGACCCTGGCCATTCCTCTGCCTCAGGGCTCTTTTAGGATGGAGCTTCTTCCCCCTGGTACGGTATCACAGAGCAAGACCCTGGTCATTTTGCCGTCTCTTTTGTGTGCAGTCACTACAAGGTAGAAGACCACATGCCCTGCCTGGGAGCAGACCAGCACAACAGAATCTACAGCTGGACCATTTTCTGTACAAAGCCATCTTCTAAAGAATTACTCTTCTTTGCTATGTACTCATGTGGCTATACTGCTTTAATAATTCACTTGGACACAAGGGCGCTGATGATGGCACCACTATGACGCACTGTCAAGCAAGAGCCTCTGTCAAACCTGCAGCTTGCTGATAAAGTGTAGATCTGCTATGGAGCCAGCTTAATTGTATTCCAGCTCACGCACTTGTGCCAGGATGCTCTTCCCTGCCAATTTTTGATGCCACTCAGAAAAAGAACATACCTGCGGCTTGATTTCCTCACCTGTTTGATAGCATTATTAGCTCAGCTTAGTCAAGAAGTTGACAGCAGCTGCCTCATTGAGTTTCACTGGATGGGTTGACGGAGACTTAAAATTCTGATGCTCATTTGTTTTCGTTACACAGACTGCGTATGCTTATCTTTGGTAAGCGTGATGCAAAGCTAGTTGAATTGTTTTGAGAGACTTTATGTAACCTTCAATGTATTTTGTTTTAGGCCCGTAGAACATTCATTCCTTTTTTCGCTCAAAAGAGTGAGATACAGAAGGCTTTGTTCCCCAAGATAAAAGCTGAATTGGAAAAGAATGATGGCTGGGAAAGGAAAGAAGAGGAATGCTTTCTCTCCCACCATAGGACATATTTTGAAATACTGGTGCATTTATGAAGCCTGCTTTGTTGCATGGAAAGGGAGTGAGGATCCTTTCTGGGAGTACCTATTGAGAACTCTGTGGATGAAAAAACTGTTGATGAGTTTCATTTATGAATGAAGTGAAAATATATCATGTATTGTATAAGAGTTGTTTCTGGTTTTGCCAAGATCTGATCCCAAAATGAAAAATAGCAGAGCAAGAAAAACTCCGTATGAAAATTATAGGAAAATAGTGTCCCATGAAATCTGAGACCTTTAGTTAGTCCATACCAGGTCTTCAACGAACAGAGAATATCAATAAACAAGGACAACATTTCTTTTTCTGTGGCTCTGTCTTCTAACTTGTGTTTTCAAATTGCTTTGGGCCATTCCAGCCAGTCTAAATTCCACCTAAATGTCTGTGCGTGTAGTGGGTTTAGTGCCTCTGGAGAGCAATTCAGAAAGCCTGAGGGAAGTGCAAAGTGAGAGTGTCTTGAGTCAGACAGCAGGAAACACGAGATGAGGACACTTGGTGGTATTTAAGCCGACCGAATATGACCATTTTCTTCGTTTTTTTTTTTTTTTTTTTTTTTTTATAATGATGATATCAGCTGTTTAACCATTTATTTCTGTCCTTTCTTTTTTAGGTGATGGGCTGTGTAGAAGAAGAGAATCCTTTTGCTTCTAAGGAATGTAAGGTACAAACTCAAGCTCTATCCAGTGGATACTGTAGGCTCCTTCCAGAAGGAAGACCTTGTGCCCATTGTCCATGAACCCTGTGGGTTCACACTATATCTCACAAGGAAGTGGAACTTCTTGTAAGTGACTACAGTAACAGCAATTCAGAGGCAATCGTCCATTTGAGCTGCACATTTTAAGTGATAATCAATATCCATACAGTAATTAGAATCCCAAATAAAACTAGTGCCAACGTACAAAGTTCTAGTTCCCTTTCAGGAGGGAAGTGGGTGGCGGTATGTCTGAGTAACCCTTTTTGGGCTGGGTCTCTTCGTGAGTGCCAGGGTCTGTTGGTGTGCGGGCATACTGTGTGCAGCCCAGCTTTTCAGAAGGGTGATGCTGTTGACCAGTGCAGGTGGGGCGTTCTGCCTGGTCTCCCCCAGCTCTCCTCAGGAGGAAAATGATGGAAAGAATGGATGTAAAACACACTGTTCGAAAGGCCAGTGCAAAGCCTTCATAAAAAACATTTCCTTTTAGACCATATGGAAGTTCTGGCAGAGTTACTGTGGTCCTGGAGACCTAAGGGCCTTAACATTTTAGCAAAGCCCTTTTTTCAGCCATCAGACAGCAACAGCCACTTTCAGTTCTCCAGGGAATTAGAAACAAGGCACCCAGTGATGTCAAGCTATGATATCTCTCCTCCTTGGAGACTGCAGTCTTCCAGGACACTGCTGGGAACAAGGAAAGAAAGGCAGAGAAAAGTAAAGTAATTTGTCTAGTGGGAACAAACCCTGCCTTTTTCTAACCCCTACTCACGTTATACCCCTCCTCTTGAGGTATAATGCCAGAAGCATAGTAGCAGGTTAAAACTGTGATCACAGGGTGCTAACCTGCAGATGGAGGTATTAAATAAAACCCGCAAGGACCCCTCCCCTTTCACAGACAAAGCTGTCAAAGCACAATTGCCCATAGCCAAGGGAGCGGCCACAGTTCCATAGGGAAAAGCATTTGATTTCTGCCAAGGCATTTTGGAGGATTTTGTCTTGCTCACAGAATAAACCCATCCGTCTTCTACTTTCTCGAAGACACTGACTTTGCTGTCATCTTTCAAACTAAGCACCCTTATTGCCCTCCAGGAATACTGGGGGGACTGGCAGCTGTCTTCTGTCTCATTTCTTTCTTCCTTAATTCCAGTCCCTGTGCTCTCCCCATGCCTCTAGTCACGAGTCCTGCAAGGCATTAGAAATATAGGCTCATTTCTTTCTGTCTTTGCTACTTGCATGACCCTTTTCACTGCAGCATTTAAATATCTTTAATGTATTTATCTTCCTAACACCACACTAAAATAGGGAAGTACTGTTGTCTGGAATTACAGATAAGTAACTGAGGTACAGAAGGACTTAAGTCCTAGATCAGCAATGGCATTTGATGCACGTATCTGTTTGTGGAGTTAGTCCAAAGTGACCTTTGTAAGGGCACATAGCAAGCATGTGCAAGAAATGGGAACTTAGCCAGCATCTTCCAGGCATTAAACCAACGTCTAGCCTAGTGCTTTCTCTCCATCCCTCACTCCATCTCAACAGGATAGATTATCAACCCTGGAATACATTTTCCATCCCACCCTGTGTCCTTGGGTCTCACTGTTATCTCTGACCTTTGTTTATTACAGTATTTGCAAAGGATCAGTCAAGAACTAACTCCATTTCTACCCCAAAGAGTTTATGAATTGCTGTGTTTCATCAAAAGAAACAACACTGAATGTGATGAATGATTGCCATGCTTTGCCACTTCGCTGAGTGCAACATCTCACCATATAGTACCTGGACTTGTGGAAACTAGTGCCCAAAGATGCAAGTAAACTAACCCGGAGTGGGCGGGGGGGGGCGGGCAGTGAGCAGATGAAGAAGAGTTTTTGAGGATGTGGATCACTTCTCCCATTTCCTTTTTGTGGAGAAGAGGTCTGAAGTTTCCAAGCTTTTTGGGCTGTCACATTTTAATATTTCAAGCCTGTAGATAGAATAACTGGCAGAAGTTTGCATCCGGTTCAAAGAGAAGCCATTTCCTGGTTTTACGAGCATAAACACACCATGACCTTTAGACAGAAGGAATATTACAACATATAATTACATGGAAGTGAAAAAAAGAGGAAAAGCTTTGCTGCTTCACAGATAATTTGCTGTTGCTTTTATGTTCCCCGGCCTTGTGAAGAGCCTTTGTGAGCTGTTTTCTTCCCTAATGCTGCTGCAGGAGATCTCCCTTGAGTTTCTCATCTGTCAGCCAAAGCATTCTAGATAAGGTTTCTTCCATACACCTGACTTTTCAAGCATCTGCTTGTTGCTGTACATGCAAACCTGTGAATGAAAGTGGCAACTACAATGTGTTTCAGATGCAGCCACATAAGCACCTTATTTTATTCTGTTTTCTATATGGACACAGGGTCGTTTCTATCTTGTGCATCCTCAATAGCTTAGAAGGTTAATGGTACTTTCAGTGTATTTTTTCCAATGAATATTTATCTACACAATAGCCTTTGGCTGTCTTAGAAATTCCAAAAACCGGAATGCATCTACACAGGTCCTTGCCTTAAAAACATCCCTCTTTCTTTTGAATGAGGTAAGAAAATCTGTCCATTCACTGATGTGACTATGACTGGTTTGTAGGCAGAGAAATGCAGTCACTTCTTTGCTGTTCAGACACATTTCAGAGCATGTCTATAAATTCTCCTTCAGTCCCCACAGTCCAGTGTGTCATAGGCTTTTTGCCTGCTTTCCTCTGGAGCATCCAGCTGTAGTGATTTGAGGTGAGGACACCCATCAGTTCAAGGGCCTAATGACTGTCTGGAGCAATGGATACTTGTCTGAGGGAGACCTGAGTCCCTGCTCAGATTCCAGAGTGGTGGACACGTGCTGAGACTTTCTGTGAACCAACATCACAAGCAGCTTAGCCACACTACAGTGCTGATTTTTCTCCCTTTTATTATATTTTAAATAAAATAAAAAAGCAAGGGGAGATAGGGGACTCTTCACCTCATAAATGGTTCTATAGGGGATATCTGTATTTTAAAAAGCTATTTTTGGAAGAAAGTATGTTCTGTATGAGAGCTAACTTCAGTAACCTTCCATTAGTCACACCATACCCCCTAACATTTCTGTAGGGTGTTGTAAATCAATAGAAAATTAACCAAGGTGGTTGTCCAGTGAGAAAGCTCATTTCCCTTTGACCCTCACCAGTATTTCAACTATATAATTCTGAGGAGCTCTGCTGGCTTGCAGATAAGATTACTCAGGTGAAACACTGTCTGAAAGGGAGAAAAAAAAGAGAGCATTTTCTTAGTTATTAAAACATGAGACTAGCTTAGTTTCATCCTGTGCTCTCTGCTGACTCACTTTGACCTTGAACAAGGCCTCTTTATGTTTTCCTGACTGTGAAAAAGGGGTAATAATACTTTCTGCTTCCTGGAAAATGATGTGAACATAGCTCAGCATTTCTAATGCACTCATATGGAAGATACAGTGGGGACAAAAAGTTCTTTTTCCATGTAGAATAACCAGGAAGAGTTATAGTCGCAACGTCTGTAGCATCTTAAGCTTCCATTCAGCATGTGGTATCCCACCCAGCACACTGCTTCCTCCCACCCCCCTCATAGTTGCAGTTTTATTGTTGAAAGATTCAATCAAAAAAAATCAGCAATTCCAAGATCAGAGCAATAAAAGAAAAGACATAACTTTTTGTCCTCTTAAAAATATTTTTGTGATTTTGCTTAGGGAGATTCTGGCATGGCTGTCTGATTTGGGGCAGTGTCTAGTCATTTGGTGTAAGATCCCTTTTAGCATCTATTATGTTCGGTCACAAACCCTTGAGAATAACAGTTGGCAAATGGTCCGTGGCGCTTAGCAATGGAAAACTCTGAAAATGTCACTCTTGTCAAGCTTGAGCCTCTGATGAGGTTACCAATTTGATGGTGGAAACTGAAGTTCTGAGCAAACAGTAGCAATGTTTCAGGTGTGAAAGGAGACCTGTATTCTGATCCTAGGTTTTTGGAAACTCCATGAACACATGCTCTGTCTGTATTTTTATGCCAAGGGAGATGATACTCTACAAACTTTTGGACCTGACAGTGTAACTTTGATCCCTGAGAAGGTTCTGGAATAGGCCGTTAAAAAAATTAGTTTGTTAGTACCTAAATGGTTATAAGCTGATCAAATAGATAGGAAACAAGGATTGTTGAGAATAGGTCATGTCAAGCCTGTTTATCTTCTGCCTTTGGCAGATTAAGTGGCCTAGAGGGGAAAAAAGGGGGTAACAACTAATGTGATGATATAATCTCAATCCCAGTGACATTACTGCCACTTCTCCATGACATTACCACAAGGAAACTAATGGAATACCCTGTCGATGTGATCATAAGGAGAAAGATGTGCAATTGTTGGAAAGTTCCTCTCAAATGGAACTCATCAGCTCTTTGCTGTCAAATTTCAGTTGAAGTTTAGTGGTGCTCTGTTCTGGACCTGGCCCTGTTCACCCTTTCTCTTGACGATTTGGAAGACCAATGAGAGACTACAGTCATAACAGTAGTGAATGGGAGTGGCATAGGTCAAGGTTGCAAGTACTTCAGACATGAGCATCAGAATTCAACACATGCTTGAAAAATTAGAGACAATCTGAAATCAAAACAGCCGAAATTCAGCAAAGACAAATACAAAAGTCTTCCTCCTTAGGAAGGCGAAATTGAGCAGGCAAGCACAAAATTGGAAGTTATTGGCTAGGCTGCATCACAACAGAAGAGGAAGATTTTTCTGACTGGACCCTACAGTATGATTTAAGATAGCATTTTTGTCTCCTAACATCTAAATGTGAAGACAGTGAAGCACTGGAACAGATTGTCTACGACGATCGTGAAGTCTCCCCTGCTGGATATTTTTAAAGAACAAGCAAGACAAACATTTTTTGAAGATTTCTAGGTATCATTCACTAGATATAGTCTCTCTCTATCCTCTTGCAATTCTGGGGTACTATGATCCACACTACAGCGCTCAAACTAGGTATATGTCAATAATACTGCCAAGGAAGAGATGAGCTTTGGTCTGACAATAAATCTGTCTTTATGTAGGCAGCAGTAGCGATTGTTCCACTTCGTGAATTAGTGGTGAAGTCCCAGCTGGAGTCCTTTGTCTCAGCTGGAAGCAGTAAGTAGACACAGCTGAGGGAAGAGCACTGAAAAGCAACAAGCATGATAAAAGGAGTAGAAAATGTGACTCATAAAACAGAAGGTGAAGGCACTGGATTGAAAAGAGAAGACTGAAAAACGGCCCAGCAGTTTGGAAGGGATTGACGCAGATGGGGCAACAACTGCAAATTACTTCGCATGTCCGTTAAGTGAAGGGCAAGAAAGAATCAGTTTCACCTTCACCTAAAAGATTTAGGCAGGATATTAGGTAGGTCTTTCTATCTGACAGTGTGGCAAAATGTTAGGACATAGTACCCAAGGGTATCGATTTCTTAAAGTGAAGCAGATAAAAGTATCAGTGATGGTGTCCAGATACTTATAGCCTGCTTCAGCGCAGAAGTGGATGAGATGATCTCCTGAGACTCCTCCTAGCATGCCAGATCTATGAATTTATCTTTGGCAAGCATTTATTTTGGCATGTAGGTAAAGTATGGGGAAATGGAGCCAAATGAATATATCTGCAAAAATCACTGACTTGGATAATGAGTGCAAGCCCTTTCTGAAGAAAAAAACATACCAGCTATGTTGCAACATGCCACTGTCAGAATGATTTATAAACATCATTATTTTTATGTTGTTTTTGCAGCTTATACCCTTCCAGACTCCTATTAAGGCCCGAATTTGCTTACAAGGGCCAGGCCACCATGTAACTTGTAATGTTTGTGTCCTGCTCTTGTTTATGCTTTGATAAGTGTCTTGAATTTTGGAGGACATCTCTTGTGAAGCTCTTGCATGGGCTAAGATATGCTGTGCTTTCAGAAACAGAACATGAGTCACAAAAGGGTTGCCTTTGGTCTGCCAATATGGTAAAAAGCCTATTGGAAGCTCATTCCAGTGACACAGTTAAATACATTTCTGGAAATTCTCATTCTGCAGATTTATTTCCCATTTGCTAAAATCAACTGGTGAGGACTAGGACTGCTGCCAGAACATGCCTTAACATCAAAAGTCTTCTCATCCTCCATCAGCATCTGTTTAATTGAGGCTGTAGAAAAAATGTCTACTCCTCTGTTCAGTGGTGAAAAGAAACTGCCTTTGCAGTTTCCAATACTGGAAAATGTTGAAATATTTAACTGTTAGATTGAAGATCATTCAGTGACTGTGAACCCAATAATGACACTTTTTCATGTGTTTCTACATAGAAATCCAAGCACAGTAGATACATGCTGTGCTGCTCAAAAGTCAAAGATATTGCCTCCTTTTCTAGTTAGCTGTATCACTGTTTAGTTTCTGAGAGGCAAACCTGTTAGTGACTTTTCATTTTACCAGAATACCGGCAAAGATAATTTTTCCAGGGGAAAACTGATTTCATGCTTTATTACTGGATCTCTTGGCAGGCAGAAACAGCAAGCCTCACCTTCCCTTTCATCATCAGAGAATTTCTCGAGAAAACACCCCTTACTGCTATGCAGTTGCACTGATGTTGAAAGAGACGTGGTCACTCTGGGATACGTATTATGGGTGCTGTTAACTGTGAAATTAGATGACAAAAAGATGAAAAACATAAACAAACATTTTAGACAGAATATCCACCTTTTTTAAGATAAAGAAGGCATCTTAGAGCTAGAAATTCTTCCATTAATTTGCCTTACAACCACACATTTTGAAAAAGGCATCGAGCAGCTGCTGTTTCTCTACGTGTACTAGATTAGTATTTCACCCCTGAAGACACTGAAATGATATGCCGTGCTCCCACTGACCTAAGAGCAGCCCTCTGAGAGAGGGCAAATGGTTTTGCTTCCAGTCCTGCCAGGTTTTTCTCTGTGCCTTGTGCTTTCCACCTTCAGCACGAGGACTGCGGACCCAGCCAAGTCCTGCCGAACGGGGCTGCGTGGGGCAGAGACGGGACATGGCAGGAGAGGTTCTAGGACAGGCTGAAGGCAGGAGTGGTGACAGGTCACCCAGAGAAGCCTTGCAGTGTGGGGAGGATGGGGCCAGACTCTTTTCAGTGGTGCCCAGCGACAGGACAAGGGGCAATGGGCACAAACTGAAGCAGAGGAAGTTCCGTCTGAACATGAGGAAGAACTTCTTCCCTCTGAGGGTGACGGAGCACTGGAACAGGCTGCCCAGGGAGGTTGTGGAGTCTCCTTCTCTGGAGATATTCAAGACCCGCCTGGACAAGGTCCTGTGCAGCCTGCTGTAGGTGACCCTACTTCGGCAAGGGGGTTGGACTGGATGGCCCACAGAGGTCGCTTCCAACCCCGAACATTCTGTGATTCTGTAATTCTGTGACATGGGTATAAACACGTTTACCCTTGTCGTGCCCCTCCACAAGGCTGTCCCAAACCCTCCTGACCCAGCAAGGTGGAACAGCGGCCTCAGTCACCTAAACAGCTCCAACCCAGCAAGCCTGGAGCCGTGTCCTGCTGCCTCCTGCTCACTCACACTGTGGGTTTCCCACCCCAGTGGAAGAGCTGAAGGTGCTGCGGAGGAGGAGAGCAGAGCTCTGGCTGGGTGGGAGAGGAACGTCAGGGAAATTCTGCCCTTTGGAAATAAAAATGTAGGCACCCAGATCCACCCTGGTCTTGCCCTACATGAAGAGCCACAGTATGGGAGGTATTTGCAGTGTTACTTCATGCACGATCTTATCTGAGAGCCTGGGATCACAACACTACATTTGCCTATCAGTCAGGCTTCAACATATAAGGGATTAAGTCTTTGATTCAGGAAAACATTTCCACAAGAAGTCATGTCTTTAGCAGAAAAACACTTCAAGAGCTATGCTGAACCTGTAATAAAACCTTTTCTTTGATACTGTGAAGTTTCTGTCAAGAAAGGCAGATTACTAAATGTCTTTAACTGCAGTAGCTTATGCAGTTAGAATAATGGAATAAGAAAAAATACTATTAGAAGGGAAATTAAAAGTATATGGCACTTGCAGGAACATTTTAAACATATTTAAATATGGAAAGCTGTGTCATAATCCTTGATCAGTCACTACAAATCTGAAATTCCCATCAAAAACTGATGGATGCTTTGTCTTAGTGAAGACCGCAGAACTCTGCCCTCCTAATGGCATGGTCTGATCTACAACTGAAGTGCGTTTACTCTAGATGCTTCTGACAAATAGCTTTACCAGAGGCTGTTTTTTTCCTTCTTTGCTTTTCTCCTAAGCTGCTTCTGTAGTTTTGAAACTTTGAGTCTTCCTACTTTTATAATAAAATCTTATTAGACTCAACTATATATAACTGAAAGATGAGCTCATCCTTCCCTTTAGTGGGGCAAGGCATAAACCAAACCAAATGGCTGATACGTAAATTAAAATATATGTCTTTGAGCACAGCTATGCATTGGAACAGACTAACATGGGACACAGCAAATTCTCTTCTAGAAGTTTTTAAATCAAGACTAGATCCTTTTCTGAAAATACGCTTTAACCAAAAAATGCATTAGTGAGGGAAACTGGATGAAGTTTAGTTGCCTGTGTTATTGGAGAGGATCAGAGAAGATTATACTAATGGCCTTTTCCAGCTTTAGAATTACTGAGTGTTTTATTGAATGAGCAAGAGAGTGAATTTGAAGTACTCAATTATTTTAAATGGAAACTCCCTTGCATAATGTGGCACTGTATTTTCTGCTGCAGTACCTGAGGAAATTGTTTCTTCCCAAAGATAAATAAGGAAGTATGTCAGTTTTCTACCGGCTCTTTAAAATGAGTAACACACCACTCAAAGGGGCCTTTTGTCTGTTTATTTCTGGCACAGAAATGATGAAGACCTCTTAAGGTATTTTCAGAAAAATGACGTTTTAGTAAAATATGCATTATTTTCTGACAGCAGGATTTAAGGATAAATAGTAATTACTCCATATGTGTGTATGTCACTGACATTTCGAAAGTTTACCTGTTGCTATAGAAGAAGAGATAAATAACATAATATTAATCCGATATTTCAGTGGAGAAGTAAACATTTAAAAGTCTAGGGGGGTGGATGATAGTCACAGATATAACTGTAAAACAATTCGAAGGGTCAGGTTATATTCCTAACTACACCTTTGAAGCAACCTGAGTTGAGATTTAATATCCCCTAGAAGGAAGACTATCCCTTAGAAATCAAGGACCTTTGTTTTCAGTTTCCCATGTTTGGCTACTGAGCAGGTGTACAAGAGCTGGAAGGGAGCACAGCCAGGCAGCTAGCCCAAGCTGGCCAGCAGAAATACTCCATGCCATGGATGTCACGCTCAGTATATAAATGGGAGGTGGCTGGAGGGCAGGGATCCCCAAGATCCACAAATTCTGGGAGTTCCGTGGGTTCCGCACTGCTTGGGGACAGACCACAATTGGTCATCGGGTGGTGAGAAAAATTGTATTGTGTATTGCTCATTTTGCATATGCTTCATTATTATCATTATTCCTTCCTTTGTTGTCTTATTAAGCTGTCTTTATCTCAACCCACGAGTTTTAACTTCTGTCCATTCTCCTCCCCATCCCACTGTTGGGTCCTAGTTGCCAGCTGCCAGGTTAAACCACGACAGTCTGCCAGAGTTTATGATCCTTTCTATTTTCTCCCTTTGGACATGCCTGCAAGCCGCATTTTCTATGTTACTTGTTAAAAAGGAAAAGTCAGTTGAAAGACCAGAGCTGAGGATTTTATTCTGATAAGGGGATCTAGCTAGCCTACATTTAGTAAATGGTATTGAGCCAGTGCCTCAGAAATCTTAGGCAAGATGACTAAGAAATCTGTTTGTCCCGGCACGCATGAGGTCACCGTTTGTGCACTGCAAACAAGGAAACAGGAGAGAAATAGGACCTGTAATGACACTGAAACATTTTGGACTAGAAATCTTTCTTGAGAGGACAAATTGTTTAAGTGGCTGATATTTTCCGCATAATCAGGCACAAGCTCTTCTTACAGGTACAACTGCAGTTCAGAGGGCAGCAGGAGTAACAGAGGTGTAGAAAAGTCAGTTCAGCCTGGTATCAGCCAGAGAAGGCAAAATTAAATAAATGACCTTTGTCATATTTTTACAGTTTCCCTGAAGCCCGGGAGCAGGTTATGGAGTGATGGGAAGGGTGCATTTCCTATCAGAAAGAGTGACTACACATTTATCTGTTTTACAAACATGTGGCCAACTAACGACACACCCAAACCCATTTCTGCCTCCTTTACCGAATGAGAGAAGGAAGTCTTCAGATGCAGTCTTACCTGCAGATCATATTAAAATAGCAGAAAACCATCACATCTGATCTCAATTGTCTTCCTAAACTTTTAGACCCTGAAGGATCAATATCAAACGCCCAAAGCCAAGCTCTTGAGTGCCCATCAAGTGTATGACAACTTTGTCTGGAAATGTGCCAGGACACCTGTATCAAGCATGTCTGCTCTGACGCAGTGAAGTGACCTTACCCCAAATTCCTGACTAATCCAGAAGACCTGTGTAGCGCTGACTTTGGGTGTATTTTGGTGTAAATGCAGGAAAGAGAGAAAAATACAACTGTGAAAACCAGTGCGGTGTTTACTTGGACAGGCTAGTTTTGAGGGCAGCTAGTCAGGTGGTAAAATGGCACATAAAAATGTAAACTGAAAGTGCAGATACCGCTTGCCTAAGTAGCCGCTTCGGCAGCAAAATAGTCTAATTTTCTAGTGTTTTCAAATCTGTGTGAGGGAACGTCAACATCAGTATTCTTACCTCGTCCCTGTGGAGCTGCCGCCGCAGGAGGAGCAGTTAAGTGCCCTCTCCAAAGGGGTGGATGCACAGGGATTCTTTAGCTCAGTAAATCTGAAATCTGACTCTCAATTTCCTAGTTGCAAATGGAGTGAAAAACCATTCAAGTCAAGCTGAATATTTCCCTTGACTCTGGGGGCTTCGTATCACTTCTGAGTATTTGTCAAAACCTCACAAGTTTCCATGTGAAACTAGTAAGGATGCCCTGCGGCACGGCTGTGATGTGAAGAGATGTCCAGGGTTTCTTGGCTCCAACTATGGATAAACAAATTTAGCAAACAAAGAGCAAGTCAAAAGAGAAAACCAGAACTGCAGCAAGCCAGCATTTGTTTTGGCAACATCTGGCTGAGGCAATTGCTGCCGTTCAACTAACTCTTATGCACTATCTTCTTCCTCACTTGAAGAAAGAAGCTACGTAGATGACGAGACAAGATCCAGGCAGCCTCAGCATGCAATAAGTGGCGAAGGGAGCAAGCACGGCCATCCAGGGTGCTTGTTTCTGGTGAGCACTCTCCTGCAGTCCTGCAAGATCAGTACAAAGTTTCATTGCCTTTCTGGTGATGTTCTCTTGACTTCAGGGGCGTCTTTCATTGGGCAGCAGTAAACATGCCTCTTCAGTAGCAGCCATATTGTTACCTACTTCTTTTCAAGGCTGGAATATGCAGAGCACCAGCTGAACCAGCACGGGAAGGCTCATGGCATGGGGAGGGGTTGGGTGGGAATGAGCTGTTTATGGATGCTTGTTCAGAAATTATCGATAACTCTTGTGACAGCTTGATACCGACTTTGAAAACAAAGAATGAAAATTAATTTATAACTTATAAGCCGTGAAAGTGTTTAAAAACCCACATGGCTGGTCTTAGTCAAGGATTCCAAGAAGCAAAAGGATGAGGTCAAGTAGCATCTCAACCCCACTTTATCTCCCAGACAGTGACAAATGGTGGGCTGGAAGGAAAATTGCTTCAGACATGTGCAGACTTTTCCACAGCTAATCTGAAATTTTACATTTAACTGGTTTTGAAGCATGTGGAATGAAGATGGTGTAGAGAATAATAATGTACACTTTCTCATAAGACAGCAATAACAAATAGGTAATAAAGATGTCACAGACATTGACAAAATACAGGCTATCCTGTTCCTTTGTTGTGTTTCTGTCCCTAAATATAACTTAATATTGTGGCCATGATCTTTGCTTAATGGTGACCTTCAAGGTTAAAAGCAAATTGGACTTGTGGCTATATATATACACACACGCACACACACACACATACAGGCACTCTTCTTTCTGACAGAGAAAATCTAGCAAAGGTAAATATCCGTTTTTCCCACAGGCTTTCGTGTTCAGAAATTATAAGAATAAAATGTCAAATATCTGGCTTTACTGAGACATTTCTGGGAAGTATCAGAAATACCCTTTTCCTAGCTTCTCCCTGAAGGAGCTAGCGAATCACATCTTCAGCACAGACATCTTTATTCCCAGATGTTTCCTCAAGTATTTGCTGTCTGTTTGTTCTCAGTTATTGCTTTTTTCCCAACGTAAACCTCAGTATATAGCCTGAAATAGGCAGTCTTTTCGCTTCTCATATCGCCTAGCTAGATAACCTGTGGCAGAGATGGAATTATTAGAATTCAGGAATTTTTGGATCCTCAAAGTGCCCAATCTCTTTCTGGTCTTTTTAATTCTCTTTTCTGCCCCTTCCTTTGTCCCTCCCAGCCTCCTTCTCTGGTGTGCTTCAGACCATTTCAAGATACAAATCAATGAACAGTGTTATGGAGAAAAAAAAAGTCTTTAGTGCTTTGACTATGGATAACACTAAAGAGGTTTTTATTGAAAAGGTTTGAAACATAACAAAAACTAAGGCAAAGAAAAATATTTTTAGGAGGGAAACAAAAATCAAGGTTTGCCAACAGGGTGGCTCTCCTTCCTCCCACAAACAAACAAACAAAAAAAAAAGGCTGCAATGACTTTTCCAAGATTTTTCTTTTTAATATGATTTTGTACCAGGAAAAGAACTAGTATGATCAACCTCTAAGTAAGATAAAAAGATTTGTTAAGAAGCCTTTTCTTTGAGGCAAACAGTGGTCATCAGTGTAGGTACATGGCGAAAGGTCCTGGCAAGATGTGCTTGGGGAGGGTTGAAGGTACTTTAGCCTCTGACTTCCTCAAGGCTGGGATTTAACCCTGAATGAAAGGGAAGAGATGTGAAAACCTTCTTCTGTGTTGCACTGCAAGTCCCTCTCAGCTCTGATCTGGCAGTTCTTCCTTTGGGCAGGACGAGGCAAAGGTCGGAGCCAGTTCTGGCAGTACTTACGGCAGAGATTTTGGGAGCCTGACAGCATTCCCCAAAAGCAGATGCTATTTTGAAGGGTGAAGCAGTCTAAGCTGCACAAGTGAGCAAGTGAATAGATGACAGAAAAAGGAGACTCCGTATAGGAGGCTCTGTAAGGAGACTTTCCTCCTTTGGCAGAAACCAAGGCTGACAACAGCAGCATTTTCAGACATTGCTATGAGACATCAGTGAAGCCCCCAGACAACTGCTTGGCGTCTCTGCTGGACCCTGGAGCCAACCGGTGGGCACGGCTTTTCTGCGCTTTCTTTCTAGCAGGCTTAATTCACTCCAGCTGGATTTGCAGGAATACTGAGGATTTTCTCCAGGGGAACAACCTCTCGGAGCACCAAAACTCTTACAAACACCTGGAGTTTCTGACAGTTGTATCATGATCTCCCCTTTTTTGCGAAGCCAGGAATAAAAGAGAAGTCTTTTGTGTTGTATGTGTTTCTTCCATACACTGCGCTTTTCAGTCACTCTGACAGTGAAAACTTGTTTCCTTTCTATGCTCTTATCCTGTACATTGCAGTTACTGGGGCTTACCTCTGGCTGCAACAAGTGCAGAGACAGGTCTTATCAGAATGGCAATTTAGACGTTTATTTTGTCTCCACCCCTCCTCTACCCCGAGCCCACAGATTTTCTCATGGCCCTGTGGCGGGACAGAGGCAGCATCCTTCTTTGTGTCCGAGTCCTCATACCTGAAGTCATCACTTGCTTTGACTCTGCTCACAGGGGTGTTGAAATTCAGCTTTTTGTGCAGAGGTCTCTCAACAGTCTCTCACATTCAGAGACTCAAAATAGTCTGAATAGCAAACAATGCAGAAGCAGGGAAAGAAAAGGAAATCTTAAAAAGATGGACAGGGAGAAAGGTATCTTAAAGTAAAACTTGCAAGGCTGAAGGCAGTAAGCGTAGTTTCAGGAGTGGAGAAGCAGCCCAGCAGAAAACCCCATTTTTCTGTAGGATGGAAAGGTGTCTGGTTTGTCCTTGCAGTTTGGCATATGATCCAGTGACACCAAGGGTGGATGGTTTCTGTAACAGTGCCTGTGTTTTTTCGTGGGACCTAGTTTAGCATTGAAAACATAACCACAAGTGCTACTACAGGCTTAAGTGTTTTATTGCCTGCAGGGTCAGCCAAATGGGAGTTTTCCATGTAAGGAAACTATCTTGAGAGGTTGTCTTTCTCAACTCCAGTCTTCATCCAAGGCCTCGAGTTAAAAGAGTTATTTGAAGTCCTGCCACAAGCACATGCAGGCGTGAGGCAGTGTTATCTTCAAACAGCTCCTACCGTGATCATCAGCCAGATTTCCAGGCTGCTCCCTGGAGACGCAGCAGGACTAACAGTAAGCACTAGCTGTTACTTCGTATCAGCTCTACAGTATGTTCAGAAGGGGTCATAAGGCCATGGTTCAGAGAGGTTCGTAAGTCAAGAGGAAATTGTGAGTAAATATATAAAGATGCACTCAGTCTGCTTGGAGTGCAAAGTTCACTCTAGCTGGGCTTTAGGCTCATCCCTGTACAGACACAACAGAGATTCAAGTCCAGATGAGTACTCTGGGACATTCCTAACAAGCTCTAAAGACCATGGATGACTGGGACTATTCGGATAGGACAATCTGATTTGGCCATATTTCTAACTCTGGTAATACTTTTTTTGTAAATACAAAACTTTGTGCCCACTAAACTCCAGTGTAATTCTTTATGTCAGAGCAATTTCCTGGGCAAAGCAACGTAGGTGGAACAAGAACTGATAAGAAACCTCTAAGTAAATATAAGATTGTACTCTTTTTTTCCACCAAGCCACAGAATTTGTATCATAACATCAGCTTTTAAAGGTTCGCTTCTGTATGACTGTTCATTCTCCAGACACAAAAATACTCCATGAAACAGCATTTTGGTGTTTTTTCCCACCCGTTTCAACCCATGAAGTGCTAGAGACCTTACAAGGCTGTTCTCTCGGAGCTCATTCCCACTTCAGACCAGGCATGCAAATGTTTGTGTGATTCTGCAGAATGTATACTTTAGGGATCTGAGTTCGCTGACGGAGGAAGTGAGTAACTCGGTTTGACTTCAGTGGCAGTTACTCATATCCTGTGAGGAGACAAGTGGGAAGGGGGGAAAAAAACACAAGAAGAGGAGGATCCAAGAAAAGAGATGGGGGAGGGAGGGAGATGAAATGACAATTGGTGAAGCCTCAGTGATAAGTGTTCCTCACTTATTCTGTCCTTCGCTGGCACATTCCAGAGAAATTTGTCATAATTGTGAGAACACAAGAGGTAGGACAGTAATACAATCTCTGACCATTATAATTTCCTTGGGTATCTTTCAATATTTTATCTTTTAGTAGCACAGAGAATAGTATGAATATGTTAAATACAACTTCAAATTTGTGTTTATAGACAAATGTTGTATGGGAGGGGAGTGTCTGCGTACATAGTTATATGCACAGAGCTATAGGAGGGAGGGGGTTTGGATATTTAGGGATAAAGCTGAAAAACATGCTTAGGAGTTAACTCATTACTTCATGCATTACTTCAGGTTTCAACCCTGACTTGCCTGTTGCTTTATGGATCAAATCCAGCACTGTGTGTAATACTTGACAAGAAGAGCCTTTACTGTGTGCAGAAATGTGTCACTCTGGAATCTAGAGAGCTCTTGACCAGTTGCATTCAGGCTTTCCCATTCCCAGTTCAGGTACAGAAACGCTGGATTATGGAAATGGCCTTAGGCCAGTGGTGACAACAACATAGCAGCTTCCTTCAGGGGGCCAGGAACCACCTCTGTTGCTACAGTGCTGTTACCATGGCTCTTTCTGCCCCTTCAGCAGAGGAGTTCCTCCAGCAGAGCGACGAAGGGGTTCAGTCAATGCTGAGGGAAAGCTGGGTTCATTAAAGGCAGGCTTGGACCCAGTCTTCCCTGGCGACTGAGGATACTATGGTCTGGCATTTTGGTTCAAGCTGGTGTCACTGCTGCGTGTTTTACTGCATAGTGTGCATGGGCCAATAAATGGAGCTGGCTCCATCGGCTCCAGCTGACACTGGCATTCTCTAAAGAAGTCTATATCTTTGATTCAATTGATTTAGTTCCTTGCTTGGGTCATTAATTTCTCCAGTAAGCCTGGGGGCAGAGAGGGAGCATGATGAGAAGGCTGATCCATTGCTTCCCAGCAGAGGCAGTCCAGAACATGCAAAACGTGGAGCAAATGGTATTGCACTATCACATCAGGTTGTGCCCATACATAAGTGCTGAATCAGGGCCATAAAGAAAGCTAAGTCTAATGCACTGTACTTAAAACGCTTCCCGGAAAGGTTTTGGAAACCTCCAACATCAACCGAGATTGTGTTCTGAAGAAGTGAGTTCAAAATAGGTCAAGGCAGGCCTATTTTTACATTGTGAAAAAGCCAGAGGTACTTTAAAAAGTTCAGCAAACTGCTTGCCTGCCATTGAAGTTGTCTGGGTTTGGCTGGGATGCCAAGAAGCCAGGAGGGGGAACAGCTGGAGGGCTCATCCAAACTGGCCAAACAAACTGGGTGTTCGATACCATGTGTGTCATGTGGAGTTCTGGGTGGGGAGCTGGCTGGGGGGAGGTGAATCGCTGCTGGGCAGAGAGAGAGTTGCCCTGTGTATTCCCTTGTTTTGTGTATTCTTCTTATCAGTATCGTTGTTGTTACTGTTTGCTTCCTTTGCTGTTCTGTTAAACTGCCCTTATCCCGACCCACGAGTCTTGCCTTTTTCTTCCCATTCTCCTCTCCACCCCAGCGGGAGGATGGTGACAGAGCGGCTGCGTGGTCCTTTGCTGCTGGCTGGGGCTAAACCACGGCGTAAGACCAGCAATGGCACCTGGAAAATATTGTGCCTAAAATCATGGTGGGGGGCAGAGTTTCGCAAGCATATTTTAGAACAATTTGAAATCACAGTCACCCCATAACCCACTGTGCACACAGCATCTGTCCTGGCTGGGAGGGAACTACAAGCTTGCAGCAACTTGGACCTTCACAAGCAAAAATAAGTATTTTTAAGGCAGGAAAAAAATGAGGAAAGGTGTGAGGAGAAGGATGAAGGTCAAAATTATTTTCTGTCTCTTTTCTTTCTTCAGATCCCTTTGGCAAAGAAGCCCCTTCCCCAAACCTCGACAGCAAGCATGATATATCCCGTGGCTAACATGTTTCTGATCTCCTCTGGAAGCCTGTGATTACAGATTCTCTTTCTTCAGACATCAGCTCAGTTTTTTTCTGGAGAAAGCACTGCTTACGTAGCAGCATGAAGGGATTTTGAGCAGCAGAGCCAGCTGCGAGGCTGATGGGAGGACAACTGTGCCAGGTCCTTGAGGCAAGAGAGCATTTGAGGGAGCACAGAGAGGTGACCGGGCTGAGGGTGCTGCTGGAGACCAGCAGACACCCACAGACTGGTGGAAACATATTGAAGACAGGCAAAAAAGGGATGTAAAGAAAAGCTTTGCAGAGTGGATGTAGGACAGGCCCAGTTGAGGGGGAGCGTTCATGGGTCTCTGCCAAGGGATCGAGGTGGTGAATCCAGCTGCCTTAGCTTCAGCTCGGTTCAAAGGCAGAAGGGGTGATGGGTCAAGGAGACAAGGTGTAGAAAGAGTAGGTTAACAAGCAATTGTGTGATGTCTGCAGTATTTTATTATGTTTGTCATCTGTCAGCAAGTTCCTCTTCTCCCTCTTTCTATCTCCCATCTTCTGACACACTGAATAATTTTGCTCTAATTACATACCACAGTTTAGAATAATAATTTTCTTTTTCAGAGTGACTGGAGACCATTTAGAAATATTTGAGTCTGTATTTCTCATGAGTCTGTAAATAGCCTTAACCCATCAGGGTACGGCCCCAGGAGGCGTGGGACAAGCATGTAATTCACTGACCAGAAGTAGATGGTACCAGATTCTGCACCGTATAGACATCCATCTTGGTTCTTAGGCAGCATACGATTAGCCTAAAGTGGAGAGAAGTTTGATATGATCACCTCACCTTTTGTTTTCTATTAATTGTCCTTTGTTTGTTTTTTTTAATGAGCTACCAAATCTAGCTAGCTGTTTCTAGTGGCTTCCTGGTTAAGGTCTGTTACCTGAGTAGGTCAAGCCAGCCTACCCTTAAGAGAGACAAGAAGAACTGTATCTATCTGAATGTCTGTGCCTGTGGAGTGAATCTGAGAACTCCCTGAGGTCTCTCAAATGTGATTATTTATCTCCCTGCTCAGCACCTGAAGCTATTTTTAACATTGATATGTCAAAGTAGCTATCTACAAACCTACATGATCAGTAACCACAGCAGACTTGGGAATGATGTAAGTCTGCAGAACCCCTGTCCCATTGCCTCTCCAAAAAGACATTAATGAAAATGTTATGATTAGTGAAAAATGTCTGGTCAGCTTAACCATTAACACAGACTGAACTATTCAACCTTCTTAATAAAGGTGAACTTGTGGGCAGTTCTTGTGGGATGGCATTTTCCTTGGGTGACATCATTCTACAACAACTTCTTGAAAATACTGTGATGAAACATGCAACAAGACAAGTATTCTGGCCTTTCCAGACATCTGTGAGTCAGCCTCAACTGCTTTTTCTTCCTCCAAACAGAGACAGTTACAGAGCTAGTTTTCTAACTGTAGCAGTGACAAGAGACACTAATACTAAGAGTAATTAAAGCATGTCGGTGACATATTCTGGCTTTCTCAACCTTTCAATCAATTAGGCTTTTTCCCCCCCTCCAGCTTATTCCCATTTCACAAGGTTTATTACAAGGTTACATGTTTATCACAAGGTATATCTCAATCATTTGCAATATTAAGGCATGCAAGTTTTAAAAACCTGATTAAACTGTTTCATTGCTTTTGGAATATTATTGTGCCGTCTGCGAGCTGGTGGCACCTCACTGACTGAGAACGAGAGAAAATCAGCATCAGACAGGAAACTCTAAAAAAAGAAGTTTCATACTTCAGTCTAATGTCCAAAGCACCCTGGAGCTTTGGTCATCCTTGTGCCCCTATCCCCGGTGGCAAAGGGACACACCTGCCTCATTAAACTCCCGTTGAATGATGGCAGGCCCTCAGCCTTCCCTGCTCCTTTCACCCCGTCATTCTGCAGGGACAGCTGGCGTGTGGTGGAGACTCAGACCTTGTCTGCACTGGGGAACTCAATTGGTTTTTCGCTTGACTGACCTGCGCCATCCTTCACCGTGACACACACATTTGCTAACCTCCCCGGTAACAAAGGCCAGTTTTGTCCAAAGCTGACGTCATCTCATCTTGTGGCCGGCATGAAATGAAGTGGTAACATGGTTCATTGGGTAGATCTACTTAAAGCCACTGTAACGAAGGACACAAAGGAAATCCCTTCCTACTGCTCTGAGGCAAAACACTGAGTTTGAATTGACAGAGAGTAACACCTGTCCCTCCAGCGGGGTATCGGTGCCAGAAGAATGCGTGGACTCTTCCTGCTTTGTGGATAACAAGAGCAGTTTGTTTTAAGACCCGTCTTCAAAAACTAAATCAACTTACAAATTACCACAAGAAGGTAATTCTGAAGTATCCCTTTTTTAATCAGGTAAACGGTATGCATCTGTTAAACACAGTCAATCTAATCTCACCCCAAGATCTGTATGGGACCCGTGGTATTTATTCCATCATTGCCTGCCCAGTTCCTTAATATTTAATTACATTTATTTTGATTTACCTGAGAACAATCAGATCAAGTTGACAGGACAGTCTCTTGTATGAAAACCTCATTTCAGAGAAAAAGCAGGTGAAGGTACGGCAAGGCAAATAGCAGAGGTAGTCACAGCCATACTTGACTGTTTCATCTGAGCCACAGAAAATATTTCTCTGTCTCTTTATTCCAGTTCAGAATGAATGTGTCTCCTGTCACAAGATGCTATGCAGATATTTCACTTGTTGGGACGCACAATTCGACTAAATGTGTTATTCAAGAGTTTGATTATCACCAAGGGACTACGACATCCCCGTTCTCTTGCTGCAATACTCTTTTGCTCTCCTTTCCACCCCACACAGCAGTCCTCTCCCTGTACATCCTAAGTCCCCATCTAGCCCTCAGGTTTAGTGTGCATTATATTCAATGTAAGGAGATCCACTTTGACTGAGGGGATTTGAACTTAGGCCACTCACCTTCCAGCACAGAGCCCTAACTTTAGGGTTACAGGCTGTTTGAAGTGGTGAATCTTTGCATCCCTTTTCCTTTTGGAGTGCTCGTTACTCCGTGTATTCACTTGTGCAAGGACTGGTGTCTTTCCTCCTCCCCTTGGATATATTGACTCACACCTGAGTATGAGCCACATCTAAGCGTTCTCAATCTGTCTTTCTGGATTAATGACGCTGTGAGTGATTCCAGGCGAGGTGGAACATCTTTGAGAAAAAAGCCTGGCATGGGACCTCAAGGATGTTTTACAGAGTGGTGCATAGGGTATCCTCTGAAAACTGTAAGCAAAAATTACTACAAACACTTTCTACTATAGAATCTGTTATTTCAAAATGCTGTTCTTCTAGACTAAAAGACTGATCTGAAGATGTGCTCTCAAAGGACTGATCTGAAGATTTTGAAAGAAAGGAATCCATCTCTACGGGACGGTCCAGGGTGGTCACAACCAGGAATGGTGCCTCCTTAGAACCAATTTTGACATACTTCTCCCCTCAGCGTAGGTTTATGGAGGGTTAAAATACCAGAACAATGCATCTCTGGCAAGCGCAACAGCTGGCTCTATTGTGTCTGGTATAGGAGTTCCTGAGTACATCAGGATTATGACTCACAATTAAAAGAGAGAATTAAAAGTTCTGCAGTGCAGTGTCTCCTTGCAAGCACTCCGGTGCAGTCCCACACTCCCGTTTCTGGGAAAGGACGTTCCCTTGACCTCAGTGGGGTACCGTAATAAATCTCTGCGACAGATTGTTAACACCAGAGAGGTCAGGTTTTGTACGTAGGTTGGATCAGAAGTACCATAACAAGAACTAAACATCAGATGAAAATGAAAGGGGCTGCCAGGGCGACCAAGAGCAATTGCACACCACGGCATGGTATTTAGTTCAGAAGCATCCAGTCGCACGACCCCAAATACTGAAACCACAGAGCAGCATCTCACACCACAAGGCTGCAGCACCAAAGACCAAGAGCCACAAATACTGGAGTACCACAGGAAGCAAGCATAGGTGATCAGGGGCACTGTTCAGGTACCTGTTCCCTACAGTAGTAAGAAACTTGTTAGATTAAGTGCCTGGATAATACAAAGAAATAATCCAGTTCCATGCCATAAAGAGCTAAGAAATAATCTTAACAATCCCTGTCACAAAGACTGGGGATGATGTCTTCCCAAAATTAAATTTCGGGGTCCGTCTGACCCTGAACCTGTGGTTCAGACATACCGGTGCAGCACCAGGGCAAGCTGTAGCTCTCATGTACCCCACCCAGCTCTAGCTGTGTTTCCGGCTGGGTTGAAAAAAACATTGCTCTTTGAAAAGCCAGAAATCATAATATGATTTGCTGCTGAGTACAGCTAAGTCTGGAAAACGTACATTTAACTGCTGAAGTTCAGTTGCCACACCTCAGTGTCAGATGTTATGGACAGAAAACAACCACAAGTTTCTTCTACAAAGTAGACTACAACCTGTTTACACTTTAACTTCATTATTTGAGAAGTTAAGTTATTGCAGCTTTATTCTGGTAGCAATCGAGCATAAAGAACTGTGCAGAGTATAAGCATAATCTTTCTTACCGTGGTAAATAATTACCCTAAATGATCAGATTCATTTCTGATGCTGCTCCACAGGATTATTCATGATACAGTATCCCTGGAATGAATGCCTTTCTTACATTTTAAGCTACCAATTTATGGTTTATTTCAAAGCCAGGACTTCGAAAGTCAGGACTTCAGATGAGGTCGGCAGCCACCATCACCTGAAAGACAATTAAACATGACCTAGTCATAAATAACAAGTAACCCAGTTAAGGAATACTGTCATCTACAGATGCCTAGCAATTTTCTTCAATCATAAATACAAGCTCATGATACAACTTTTGAGAAAAGAAAATTGATCCCTCACCCCTCCACTACACCTAAGGTCTAAACAGTGCCTTTTAGCATGCCCCACCACCTAAAGTCCTTCTCCTGTGAGTGAGGCTGTCAGGGATTAATTGCTTGTGATGGGTCAGTTAAGGGCTAGGTGGAAGGAAGCACACAGGTGAATGTGGCTGTATGCTCATTCACCTGCAGCTGCTGCAAAATACCTGCAGAGGAAGCAAGACAGGGAAGCAGTCAAACACGATTGTTCTCAGCTGAGAAATACTAACCCACTGAGTAAAAATCACACTTTGCACGCTTGAGCACACCAAAACAAGTCAGAGCTGCTCATGCTGCCTCACTGGAGGGTTTCGCTCCCTCTAAGCATGCCAGGGGCCTCCTCCACAGCTTGTTGGAGTCACAGGAAGGGTTCCCCTGGGTGCTGGTCAGCATGAGCAAGGGCAGGTCCCGCTCTGCACTCCTTGTGCATCTGCCTGATGCACTGAAAGCCTCAGGACCTCTGTAGCACCAAGGAACTTCAGCTCTCCTTTGCTAACAGTGGCTACTAAAGCAGTGTGGCCTGGGCTCTGGGACGCCTAAAACAAGCTGGAACATGTTGCCCAGATCAGCTGTAGGCACCTTTTCATAGCTGGCTCCCGCAGTACAAATTAAAACCATGTAATTTTAACCAGTTGCATAATTTTACATTCAAACTCAATGGCTTTTGCGGAAGAAAGACCACATTGTGTGTCCTTTAGGAGACACACAATTCAGGTGTGACTCAGCTTCTACATTCATGAGGCTAAAGGCACGTCCATGCTGCAGCCCCGGCCGACTGCGGTGCTGTAGGGAGAGCCACGCAGCGGAAGCCCCACGGGAGAGGAGGAGGTACCTCACCAGGAGGTCCGATGCCAGGTGGACATTGTACACTCGCTCACTGCACTTCCAAGTCGTCTGTTTTTAATTCTTCGCTGCAGTGCTTCCCTTCCATCACTTTACACTGTGCCTCTTTCTTTGTAAATCAGACAGTAAATGTACAGAGAGGCACAGGCCCCACTTTACAAAGCCCAGGACAGTTAGGATGCTCCCTTAGCTTTGCACACACAGACATAGTCCCACTGAAATAAAGGGTCTGCTTCCTTCTCCACCAAATGCCATCTGACAACAGCTCAGCTAGGAGATTCTGCTGGCTTTTCTACAGCAGAAGCTGGATAAATTACTGCACCCTCACTGCATTGCCACACAAGAGAAAGCTTTCTGACAGCAGCTTATTGCAATTTTTAAAACACCATCAAGTGAAAGCGTCCATTGCCAAAGCTCTCCTTTCAATCCCAGGTTCATTAAACACACAGAGCGCTCACCATCACACGCGGAGAAGTTTAACCGCAGAATCTGAAAACTGCCCAGTTTGCAAAATTAATACTTCCTTATGTTGAATGTTTGTTGATGTGAGCATTCAAAATAAAATGGCAGGCTGACTGTAAACAGAACCCACTCTTTTTCTGATACCTCTGGAAAGGAAGCAGAAAGAGGGAACTGTGTTTTTCCTTTTCTTTCAGAAAGGTGCACTGTATTAGGTTGCATACCATTGCATCCTGACCGTCCTGACATTTTTCCTTTAACATCCCTCTTCTTCAGCACTGCAATAAAACTTGCATTCCCATTTTTCCCAGCTGCAGGCAGTTCCCCAGGCACCAAGCAAGCAGACTGTTACTTCTTCCCATTCATCATTCTGCAGACACCAGGAGAAGGCACCAGAGAGACATCTGCAGCCCCACCTCCGCAATCTTAGTAGGGCCTTGGTGCAAGAGCCCTCTTCTTCTGAGCTCTGAGCTTCAAGGGTGTCAACCTTTTTATGACTACGGCTTCTCTCCCTTGGTTCATGACTTGGGAAAACAATTATGATTTTTCTCTAGCACTTGTGGAAAGTTAACATGTAGTCAATTGCTTTCCCACACAGCCACAGAATGAAGCACGATGTTTCCTGAAAGAGGGCTTCTATCTCAATCTTCACTTTTTAAGTGGGCAAAGTGGCGAAAGGATGTTTTGCAACAAAATTGCACAGTCCCTACTCAGCTACAAATTTCCACTTCACAAAAATTAATTCATTTAAGGCTTCAATGAAGCGTATAAGGCTAAAGAAGCCAAAGCCAGGACCCTGGTAATATTTATAGTAAGTAAACATCAAGTTAAAATAGTCAGGGGAAGGTCTGTTTCTACTATTGTGCTATACTACCTGAATGTTAGCTATAAACAGAAATTCAGGAGAAACAGGGCGACAGCCCAAACAGTCATAAAATGATAGCCCTATTGTGCTCAGAGCAGGCGTTGAACGTGTTCAGCTGCTTGGCTCTGCTGGTTGGGTACAGCAGCAGCGAGAATATAAAATTCCTGTTCTGCTTCTTTAGCTACCATCAACAAGCAAGGTTTCCTACAAAGCTTTCCAAGAAACAAAAATAAACATAAAGCCTGCTTGTAAGTGTACACAAACAGCGTGCAATAATTGTGAAGCTACGCTCCTACAAAGCACATTACACTCACTACATTAAAACAGACAAAAACTTCCAGGAGATAATTTCCACTGTGGATGCTGCTCATTGCAAGCACATGAAACACGAGTGGCTGACACCTCTGGAGCATCAAAACCGCCTTGTTTGCAGACTTTGTTTTCTATGCCCTTTGTTGCTAGAACATAGGTCTATGGGTCCCATCAGTCCATCAGCAATTTGTTCTTAAATCAATACAAGTAATTCAAACTTTCTTCCATAGATTTGAAAGAAAAAGCTAGAACAAAACTTTTGCTGTAGTCTCAGGTTTGGTGTCTGAAAATAGGGCTTTCATTATTTCTTATGCAAGGCTCCATAAGAAGCTATATAAAACACAAATACAGCTTCTTTCTTTAGAGGAGCCTGCCTTTGTCTAATAGTGAGTCAGCATCATCTGACAGATCAATTTTCCCCGAAGTGTAGGATGTGGATTTTGCATATCATGCTCTCCAAGGGCACCTGTTGGAAACCTGGGTCACTACAGCATTGAATTTCACACCACACGTAAGGTCAACTCAATGGCCTCTCCGTGCAGAGACCTACATCACAAAATCTCATCAATAAGAATGAAGCTGATACCAGACACCTCAAGCTTTCTGTCTTCCAGATCTGCCTTTCTGGAAAGGGGACAACAACATTCCTTGATACTTTCCTGGTTCTTTCCGAAACTGTGAACGTGTCTGCTATCCGTAGGATCACCCAGGTCGGAAGGGACCTCAGGAAGTGTCTAGTCCAACCTCTTGCTCAAAGGTAGGTCAGCTGTGAGGTCAGAAGAGGTTGCTCAGAGCTTCATCCAGTCAGGTCTTCAAAAACCTCCCAGCATTTCCAGCTTCTCTGGGGACCACGTTCCAAAACTTGAATGTCCCTAACAGTGAAAAAGATTTCCCTTGTGACCACTCTGAATCTCTGTTGTTTTAATTTACGTCCACTGTCCGACATTCTTCTGCCATGCACCACTGTGAAGAGCCTGGCCCTGTCTTCTCCATAACCTCCCCATAGCTATGGACAGGCTACTGTTAGGTGCCCCCAAAGCCACCTCTTCTCCCAGCCAAGCTCCCTTGGCCTCTCCTCCTGGGGGAGGTGCTCAGCCCATGCCTCTGTGGTGGCCTTCTGCTGAACTTGTAGTTTATCAGCATCTTTCTGATGTTGGGGGCCCAAAACCGTACAGAGTGTTCTAGATGCAGTCTAACAAGTGCTGAGCAGGGGGAAGTAATCACTTTCCTCGATCTACTGGCTGCACTCCCACTAATACAGCCTGGGGTGCTGTTGGCCTTTTTTATTGCCAGCTGTTGGCTGACATTCAGCTTGCCGACTGCCAAGACCCCTAGGTCTGTTTGAGCAGAGCTGCTCCCCAGCCAGGCAGCCTCTGGACTGTGTTGTTGCACATTCCCAAAATCTCTTGACATCAATCCTGTAGGGATGGCCAGGACACCCCCCCATGCCAAACATAGCCGAAGCTCCCAGTTCTCCAGAGATCATCTGCAGCTGTAAGCTGGGAGAAACTTCATAAAGACACGAAGCTAAAATATTGTTAATGCACTTTTTCCAGTATCTTTAAAAACAAGCATATTAATTCCTCTGTATTCTTGAATCTGAAAATGAGAACAGCTGCTGCGAGGTGTTCCTTTCCTCCGAGCATGGCTGTTTATAGTAAAGAATACTAGGCTTTGATCAGCCGCTTACATTTACTAAATTGATTCCAATATCTTTGCCAGTGGGCTGTATGGATTCTCAGCACAAAATGCTCCTGCTCATTTGAAGTGGTTGAGATTGTTTTTCAATGGAATTTTCCATTAAGCTCTGTGCTATCTTTCTTGAAAGCACAATTTGTTCACTGGGCAGTACTCCTTGTCCAACACAATATGCAGAATCATTTTATATCTTGCTCAATACTTTTGTTTTCTTCCCATGATGCTTTACCACCATTTATTCTCGAATCACAACCAAAGTTTCCTTTTACAGCTCCCTGGCACATAACCTGATGTTTGTTAGCAGCTATTATGTAGGGTCCATCCCCCTCCCCTTTCAGTAGTAGGTTTGGGGACAGTCACGATTTCTCAGCAAGGATACAATACCTTTTCTCCAAAGGCATTTGCCCCCCCCCCTTTTTTTTGTACTGAAATTTGGGGTGCTAAATGGCACAGAGACAGTAATGCTGCATGCCTTACAATTCCTCCATGAGTACCCCCCTGAGGGGATCACTACCATTACACATTGCTTTTTAAACAGAAATGTTTAAAACCTAAGAGCAGGGGCTGCACAAATCAGCACATCTATGACAGAGGGGAAAGGGATCAACATCTTCAAGCCCCAGTCTAATGCTTTGTCCATTAGACTGCTGTAGCAAATTAGTGTTTCTTCACACTTTCTTCATGTCAGAGCCCAACAAAAGATACACAACCTTACCGACTGAGCTGTGGACTGTAAAACAGCCGGTAAAGATTTACAATAGCTAGTCCAGCAATGCAACACACATGACCTAGTGGGTTCATGTATCTGGCAGTGCTACTCACTCACCAAAACTTCACATTATTTCTAAAGGTAAAAAGCAATTTTGGCTCTCTTGCTTTACTGTGTTACTTGTTTTTAGCTGTATCACAACTGCCTCTCTATTAAATTGGCAACATTCACTAAACTAGACACAGGTAAAGTACTGAAAAACTACACATACTTACTAGGGAGCTTATACCTCTGGTTAAGGTTTACTTCCAAGTGTGATTAACTGTTTGATACCGATGCACACTTAAACATAAAGTGTGCTAGTATATTCAAATAAACAGCAACTAAAAGATAAAGCTTCTACAGTTAGGCAATACCAGGCTGAAGAAATACAGCAGTTTGAGTACGAAAAAGATAGTGAATTAAAAGGAACTGTATTGTCATTGAAGATGTACACCATCTCCACAGCAAAAAAATTTCAGAGTTAACAAGTCTGAGGTGATGCATATGTTAAACTATACCAGGGAATCTGCTATGAAGATCTAACCCCTTTTCCAGCAATGTACAAGTTTCAAATTAAGGCATCCCAAAGCGCACAAAAAAAAAAATCCACAAGCAAAGCCCAAACATTTCACTCTAAGTTTTCTAAGTCCACTACTTTAAAAAGCAAACAAACAACAACAAAAATCCACCCCACCCAACTTGAGATGCACTGGATGCAGTTTTTCTAGGGAAAAAGCAACTAACCAAACAACAAAAACAGGTCCCAGCACTGGCTTCAAATGAAACTGTGGCCCCTCAAGCCTCCCCAGGACACTAGCATATTTACCTGACTTAGTGAATCGTCACAGCCCAGCTATTTTTAATAAAGATCCCGTTACAGAACTGAAGCTGTGCTGTAGCCCGTTCACCTCCCCAACTGTTTTTCCTTCTGTGGAATCCGGATAGTGTAAGAGCCTCACAACAGCAGACTACTTTTATGACTACCGATATGCAAATTTGACAAAATATTAAATATTTCATTAAGTACCAGTCTGATTAAATATTTGTTTTCGTATTTGTTACAGGTAGGAACAGCTTAGGTGTTTTTAATCCTCAAAACAGGATGTATACAAGATGTATCCTGTGCCATGTTCTATTCTTCCCTTCACTGGTGCAGTCTAGTGAGTGGACGCATCCAATTCCTCAGGGATCAGCATGCTAAAGACATATTTGAATTCTTCTCATCTGTCTCCATGCAATAGCGACACGTGTAACTTTCAAGTTCATAAGAGCGGGTCCAACATGTAGAAGTAGGTAGTTTTGATCAGGAAACGAGCAGATATGTGGCAATAAACAGCAGCCACAACAATGCGAGGCCGCTAACTCAAAAATACAGAAAATGACCAACAGTTCAGCTCCAAGCTCACGCAGTGAACCCTACGTTACCTGGTGTGGCTTCTTTCAAATACAAAAAGCAATGCTGGTGTTTCTAGAATCATAATATGAGGGGTAAAAATTTATTCAGTGTGTGAAGATAAAAACAAAAAGCTCTCTACAGAGCATGTTGGGGACAACAGGCCTCTTGCTTGTGATCACAGCATTCAGGTGGCAGCCACTGCTTACACTGAAAAGTAACATTATGTATTAAGTTATTTTCAGTTTCCTCATGGCTAATTTCTTCCCAGTCATCCAATGCTTCCTCATTACTGTCTGCTTTAGAGGCATTCACCAGTTGCCACGAGAATGCAGAGTATCAGTAGAAGCAGAGAAATGGCACAAACAAGTAAGAGCATGTCAGTGGCAATAATGTAGTCAAAGATCCATCTGTGAATTACAAACAATAATAAATGCTCATATCAGAAACCTGCACGTATTTATTTTTTAAATGAGATGCCAATGGCAAGAACACTTACTCTGCAAACATTACGAGTTTACTTATCCCTTTACTTGCCCTGCAAAGGGTGGTAAACCAGCCGAGTGGTAATACAAATGTTTAATTACCACTTCTGTTAATTAAAACAGATGGCCACCACTGTATTTACATCATTGTCTAGCACTGTCTCCATGGAACTCTGGCAAATTCAAGTCTGTCTGTGTCTGAGCCTTACAAAAAATACAGCAAAGAACATAAAAGTTTGAAAGTAGGAGTGAGCAAATTACAAAAATACTCTTAATATTAAATTTTCCTTCTGAAATCCCTTTAGGGACTAAGGCCTGTGTAATGAAGCTAACAAATCAGATTGAAGTCAGATGTATTTATGAACAGAAAAGCTCAGAAGTTAATATCTTTAAGCCAAGGAAATACACATAATTCTGTAACAGAACTACCACTTCCACAACTGAAGTGCTTCTCACACAAAACCTGCAGTCTGAGCTTTGATAGAAGACGTTGCTACCGACAATCAGAGTCCCACAGGAGCCCGGCTGGGTGCCACCGCTCTGGGCGGACAGAGCGCTGCGTTTCCAGCGCCGCAGTTGGGTTCCGCAGTGGCGCGCTGCCGCCTGGCGCTACGAGTCGGGAAGGGGCTGGCTGGGCGCTCCACTCCTCGTCTTCAGCTGCGACTGGGCGATATCTGCCAGGGCGCTCTGTATCTTTTCCAGCAGCATATCCCCACGATAAACCACCTCTTCCAGACGGGCAGCTGCTTCATGGTTTTCTTCCTCTAATCGATATAGACTAGCAGCCTTTAAAATGAAAGGGAGAAAAGTAAGGATCTACAAATACAATACAAAATTGACTTTGCTGCTACAGGATGGCAGTGGAACAGTTAGTGCTCCCTAGAAAAGAGAAAGATTATCTCTTTAACCCCTGAATTACATACTAGCAACTTCTTATAGTTTGCAGTCTAAAACACAGTGCATATCCACATGGAGTAGAAACACAAAAAAACCCACCAAATACAGATGTTAGCTTCTCTTATATTGCAGCTCTCAGCTCAGTACAGCTTTACTTGATGACAAATGAGTATTCATCCCCCTCCCCACTGCCTTACTGAAAGGTGCTCAGCAAGATGTAAGCATAGCTTACATCTTACCCTTCCGGCTAAATGGCATATTTCAGATGAAACTCATTATTTAACCATTTTTCCCCCCAATATTTTGTTACAGAACCAAACTGCTTTTCAGTTAGACTAAATTTAGTGAAGTGAAACATTTGAGCTTCAAAATTCAGATAACATATGTAACACATTTAAAACTACTAAACTTGTAAACTTGTGAAACAACAGAAAGAAAAAAAAACAAAAGAGTTTCAAATGGCTACTTTTTTTAAGTAATTGTATAGGTCCTTAAGAAGTCACACTTCAAGTAACTGGCAAATTCTGTCCACATAATCATCTTCTGTTCTGCAACACTGATGTCTTTAGCGAAGGTTAATATTTGCAGGAAGGACTTGATAGCTCTTGCAGGAAGAGTCATAGAAGAAAGACAGCAAAAGGTAAAAGTTTGAAGTTTAGAATCCAGCTAAATTACTTCAGTCTCAGTTAAATAGTTGACTGCAAGTAAGCTGCAGATTTGAATGGAATATGTTACTGCCAGCTTCACCACAAGGGAACACAAAAGGGAGGGGTAAATTGTGTTGGGCATTAGTGTAGCAGCCCCTTATCGTTTAAAACAAACCTCAGATTTGCAACACATACAAAGACAATCTTCGTATTAAAAAAAAAAAGGAAAAAGATCAGCCTAAATACATATCTATTAGCCAAATATCTATCTACCACTTCTCAACAAAACCTCTACTGCATATTTTAGAGTATTTCAAGCACTTTCAAAATAGCCTTTTTAAAGAATGTCAGAATATTTCTCTTTAATACTGCCTCAAATTAAACAACAGAAAATAAAAATCTAAACTAGGATCAGTAAGTGATGGAATCCAAGCTAACTTGTTTCAAAACCACAGCAAGCAGAAAAGATCAGAAAATCTTGTGAAAAGAGATTCTGCACTAACAGAGCAAGAAGCTGTTGGAGTATCCCCTCAAAGGAAAGCGTGCCCCTACTGGGTAACCGACTCCTCTTCCAGGAGCACCCTGCTCTCCCTACACCAGCTGTCACCATGAACAGACCCTGCTCAGTCACTGAAGAACGCTGGAATTTGTATGCAGCAGGAAAGCTGTCTTCAGCTATTAAATACACAGTTACATGAAATCATGCTGGTGTTAATGGGCTCAATTAGTATGTTCAGCAATTACTGTGACTACCAACGTTTCCAAATTTAACCTCCTCTGTTTAAAACCAAATGTGATGTCACTGTCAATTTATTTGTATTTGGCCCAGCAGGAAGCTCTAGTATTAAGTCTTCTGTAAAATGCCTTTGAATAGTCAGATTATCAACGCAGGTGTAAAACGTCCAGGTGATTTTAAAGCAGTTCCAGGGTTCCCAGAGAAACAGCACGCTGCATCCTTCTTGCACTCTAAAAAGAAAATACTTGATGTAAATCTAGAAGTCGGAGTCAAAAAAAACGCATGCTGTTTAATAGGCAAGATCTGTAGAAACAACAGGGAAAAACACAACAAAAAATCAAACCAAAACAAACAAAATAGCCACACCACAGCAGTGTTCTTTGAATTGTGGGCCCAAGGCATTTTTTGGAAGTGAGAAACAGCCGAGTACTGTGAAGGGATCCACAAGCTGTTTGCAGCAGTTCAGCTCCTGTAAGGCTGGGAACGGACATCACGGTACTGGCTGCACCTGCTAAGCGCTGCCTGGTCGGCAGCTGCTTTCTGTTCCCAAGCTCTTCCTAGAGTACCTCTGGTCTACAGGGAGAAGGAGCAAGAAACAAAAGCACCAAGTTTGGCTGGTCCAGAGGAGGACACTCTACTACTGAAAAGTGAAAGAACGGTTTGGTGACAGAGCTGGAGAACTTAAAGGATACCCTGCAAACCCTTTAACAACCAGAAGCGTTATGGAAGAACAAAAGGCTTCAGTAAAGTGTTGGCTCTGCAGCTACAAAATGAAACGTGCTCCTAATGAGCGAGAGAATGTCAAAGATTATCCAAGGAAAAAAAACCACAACAGAACCCCCCACAATGCATCAGTACCACTGCATCTGTTACATTAATATTTCAACAGCTGGAGAAGAAAGAGTATAACAGTTTCGAGTATTGTGGTGTTATGATAAAAGCACTTTTTTTTAATAATTCCAACAGAAAAATAAGTTTAAAATATTCTCACTGTGTATAATCTTATTTGTAACTAAATGCAAATTCAGTATTTTCACTAAGCCTATAAAGTACTCACAGGCTACACTTATGAAAAATTCAGGCTTATATTAAAATAATTTTTCAAGATTATATGGCCTAGGGAGTAAAAAGTGTGTTTTAGAAAAGGAGGAAATTTGCCTTCAGTTATATTTGCATATTTTAATTAAGAACACTCTTACCTGCAGAGCTGCTGTCGATTCTTCACTAGGCAGGGAATCTATTAGAACATCAATATCTTTTGCAGTTCGTGCAATCAATGCTGCGAACAGCTGGGCGTACTCTTTAAAAAAGAAAAGTCAACCTACTCAGTACATTATTAGAAATAAGCACAATTCTGCATACGCAGCACAGAAAATTCTACAGACTTTAAGTATGTAGGTGTTAAAAATTCTCCTACATGAAGAAAACAGCAATATCACAACTGATGGGAACTCAACCGTATTATAAGATGAAGGTAGCCTGATTCCAATCCTAGATTAAACAAGGTAACTGGTTATACAAAGGGCTGGGCTTTGTACAAATGAGAAAATAGCTAGAACTCCATCATGGTTAGCCAGTTAATACTGGTATTAGTAATTTGTCACTACGTTAAATATTGAGAAGTAGAAACTCATTTAGCTTCTCAATCCTTGTCTTGCAATCTGCCACTAGACAAAAAAACCCCAACACTAGAAATGACATAAAATCATAGAATCACAGGTTGGAAAAGACCTCTAAGATCATCAAATCCAACCATCCACCCAACACCACCATGCCTACTAAACCATGTCCTGAAGTGCTACATCTACACATTTTTTTAAACACCTCCAGGGATGGGGACTCCACCACCTCCCTGGGCAGCCTGTTCCAATGCCTAACCACTCCTTCAGTAAAGAAATTTTTCCTGATATCCAATCTAAACCTCCCCTGATGCAGTTTGAGGCCATTGCCTCTTGTCCTATCACTAGTTACCTGGGAGAAGAGACCAACACCTGTCTCACTCACCACAACCTCCTTTCAGGTAGTTGTAGACAGCAATAAGGTCTCCCCTCAGCCTCCTCTTCCCCAGACTAAACAGCCCCAGCTCCCTCAGCTGCTCCTTGTAACACTTGTTCTCCAGACCCCTCATCAGCCTCATTGCCTTTCTCTGGACACACTTCAGCACCTCAATGTCCTTCTTGTAGTGAGGGGCCCAACAATGAACACAGCACTCGAGGTGCAGCCTCACCAGTGCTGAGTACAGGGGCATGATCACCTCCCTACTCCTGCTGGCCACACTGTTCCTGACACAAGCCAGGATGCCGTTGGCCTTCTTGGCCACCTGGGCACACTGCTGGCTCATGTTCAGCCAGCTGCTGACCAACACAAGATCCTTTTCCGCCAGGAAGCTTTCCAGCCACTCCTTCCCAAGTCTGTAGCGTTGCATGGGGTTGTTGTGACCAAAGTGCAGGACCCGGCATTTGGCCTTGTTGAACCTCGTACAGTTGGCCTTGGCCCATCAATCCAGTCTGTCCAGATCCCTCTGCAGAGCCCTCCTATCCTCCAGATTGACGCTCCCAGCCAACTTGGTGTCATCTGCAGACTTACTGAGGGAGCACTCAATCCCCTCATCCAGATCATTGATTAAGATGTTAAACCAGACCGGACCCAAAACTGAGCCCTGTGGAACAGCACTTGTGACCAGCCGCCAGCTGGATTTCACTCCATTCACCACCACTGGCTGGCAGTCGGGGTTAGGATTTTTTAGGGTTTTACACACACATGCACACGCCTGTAAACTGGGATGCGGGGTTTCTTTGTGCTCCTCTGTTAAAAAGCTGAGTCACAAAACCGCTGCGCTGTGGACCGGAATGCATTTTTAAGGGGTTTACAGCCGTGGGGCTGACCGACTCATCCTAGGCAACCCCCTGGATGGTCCTGCACCCGCATCCTCATTTTCCGGGCCCTCATGTTCCAGAGCCCTGTATCTATTGCTTAAGGGCAACTGGGGAGGCGAGGGAGGCCAGGAGGGGATTCGCTTGCTGCCCCAAGCAGGGATGCATTTCCATTCCCCTCTGTCTCTCCGGCCCCCTCTTTCTGCTTGGTGGCAAGAGGGCAGGGAGTCCTCTGCTTCTCATGGAGCCACCTCCTGCTGCCTCGGCCTCAGGGAGGGCAGGGTGCGGCTCCACCAGTTGCTCTCCCTCACACTGCCTGATGCTCCTTAACCTCTCCACTTCCTCCTTCAGCTCTGCCACCAGGCTGAGCAGGTCATTCACCTGGTCGCACCAAACACCATTGTTGTCTCTGCTGTCCTCCGGTACGAGCGCCAGGCTCAGGCACTCCCTGCAGCCGGAGACCTGGACAGCCGTGTGTTTGTGTGGGACCTCCGTCTGGGTCCCTATGCTCCTTCTGGGGATGGCTTTCCCGCGAGTGGAAACCATAGCTAGGATGTCTCCTGGGAGAACGATTTGATGTTTTTTTTCCTTTGACGAAGGAATTTGTTGTTTTTTAATTAAGAAAAAAATAATTCCTATTCAGCCACGGAAAAAGTGAAAATGCCCCTGAGAAATGGAAAAGGATTGGAAGTTTGTAACAGACCTTAATTAGCTGCTCTATCATTGAAAGAACTGAATGGACTTTTAATAAGAGGCACCATAAGTCAGAAGCAAACCCTTTCGATATGAAATCGCATCCATTCAATTTGAATTATGCTCTTTACTACGGCTAAAAAATTGGAACAGTGCTTTTCAATTTAAAATTTAAGATCTTACATATTTATGTTGATTGGTTCATGAAAGATTTGCGGAAGCAAGAGAGAAAATATTTTCTAATGGCAAAAATCTGTAGAAGAGGTTGTCGTTCTCAAAGATACACTTGACTTTAATTTAAAAAAACCCAACGTATCCATTTAAAGCTTACTCCGGGTCACCACAGGGTTTACCTGTAAAGAGTTTTAAGGCTTTCTTACTAACAGTTTAAATATCTAAAGACACACAACTTTTTGTTTTGCCTCATCAGCATCGCTAACGTGGCTGTATGCTTTTACTGAAGTCACTATATTCAGAATTTTAGGAAAAAGACAACAGAGAAGTCAGTCACGACCTACCATGTTAAGACCTTAACAAAGCCTCTAGAGCTCCTGGCACAGCAGCAAGTAAGGTGAGGAAGCAAACGACACTTTCAGCTGGCTCCTCCAACTAACTCCAGAATCAGAGAGCAAACCACCATAGACCAATAAAGAACCAGTCTTCAACTGGCCTAGAAAGTGCACTGCTGCGCTCCAAACCAGTCTTCCCCAATATCCTAACAGACAAACCTAATCCGATACAAGATATATGTAAAATTTTCTTGGGGAATAAAAAAAAGAGGAAAAAAAGAAAACAGATTCAGGATTGGAATAACTTGGTTATTTAAATACTAACTTGAAATTCTCAAGACAGACACCTTTTAGTTTGCTCGCCAATTTCACTGTCTTAGATCAGTTTCTCGTCTGTTAAAAAAAACTCCAGACAAAACCAAAACAGCCAACAACAAACCCACAAATGCCTATGGGGAGATTCAACACAACGTTATTCCTTAATTAATTACATAAGCAGATGATACATGGAAAAATGCAAATAATTAAAAGTTTATGACCTGAAGAATTTTAAACTCAGACATGATTTCATAAAACTAACACTAATTCTTTCTAAAAAGGCTTCTTGGAAGTAATGGACAGCTCGCTAACAACCTTTTGCAACAGTCTGGTTGAAGTGGTTTATGTCCATAAAGCTACGGTATCCCTGCAAAGACACGGGCACAAGAAATATATCACAATGCTTGCTTAACGCTTAAAATTACATTTCTGCTATCACAATCTCATGGAGCAAGTGCAGCTGACATCAATTTAAGGCTTAATTTCAGTCGCTCCCCCAGTCACTGGTGGCACTGTCTGCCGAGCACGAAGCAGGAGCGCAGATTTGGGGTCTCGAGCGCGCGAGGGCAGCACGCGCTCGCGGTTCGTGAGGAGGCGCGGGCAGGAAGACTTGCCTTCCGTGGGGTTCGCAGGCTGGTCCTTGTTGATCGCCGTCTGGATGTTGCTGAAGGAGGCCGGGGGCCCGCACTGCTGCAGCACTCCGATGGCGTTACAGAACTGGTCGGCCAGCTGCCGGCACCGAGCGCACCGTTAATACCTCCCGCCGGACCCCGCGCAGAGGCCCTCGCGCGCCCCGGCGCTAGGGGGCAGTACATCCCGCGCCGATATCCCCCCCGGGGGGGGTGCCAGCACCCGAGGCCGCAGGCGGAGAGATCGCACCCCCTCACGCACACAGCGGCGGGGGCCGTGGCCCACCGCCAGCCTCCTTCCCCTAACCCCCCCGCCGGTGAGGAGAACGACGGGGCCTCGGGGCAGGGAAAAGGGCGGCGCCCGCCTCACCGAGTTCACCGCGTCCTGCAGCTGCGTCAGCCGGTCCGCCATGGCGCCACCGCCCACCGGGAACGACGAGGCGTGGCGCGGGTCGCCTTCCGGGCCTGGCGCGCCCCCTGCAGGCCGGGAGGAGGCCCGCTCCCAGCTCGAGTCGGGCGGCGGGGCCCGGCAGCCCCGCGCCGTTTCGGAGCCCCGGGAAGCCACGTTCCGGCACTCCGTGCGTTCCCGCCTGTGCTGGGGCAGCCGCTGGGCTGCTCGGCCGGGGCCAGGCAGGCCCTGGCCTCGAATAACGCGGTGCGGGGGCAGAGGCGGGCTTGGCCCGCGAGAAGAGTGCCGCACCGGGTGCCGTTCATCCGGAGCAATGGGCGTTTCAAGCCCGTTTATTTCCCTCAGAAACACCAGTCCGCGCTGAGGCCTGTAGCGGGGAGAAAAAGCCCCGATTCCGGTGGCAGCAGCACGAGAAGGCCGGTACCACCACCATCGCTGCTCTGACGCTGGCTGAAGGCCGCACCGCTGCCCCGGGCGCTGCGCTCCAGCCCTGAGCCAGGCATCGGGGCGGTGGAGGGCCAGGGCATCGTGCCTTTCCTGACCAGCCAGCGAGAGCCCTCTGCAACTGGACTCCTTCCTTCTTACCCCTGAAAGCTGGGGGTGCGGTGTCAGCGTTCCCCGGGGGTTTCGTGGCTGGCGGTTGGAGTTAGGATTTTTTAGGGTTTCACACACACGTGCACACGCATGTAAACTGGGATGCGGGGTTTCTTTGTGCTCCTCTGTTAGAAAGCCAAGTCATGAAACCGCTGCACTGTGAACGGGAACCCACCACGTGCTTTTAAGGGGTTTGCAACCATCGTGGCAGTTGGCAGGCTCTGCCGTGGACCTCCACGGGCTGGCTGGGCGCTGGACTGGGCCTGGAGTCAGGGAGGCTGGTGGCACCAGGTACCGCAGGCCCGCGACTGAGAGCCACGGCGAGCAGTCTCTTACCACAGAATCACAGAATGTTCGGGGTTGGAAGTGACCTCTGTGGGTCATCCAGTCCAACCCCCCTGCCAAAGCAGGGTCACCTAGAGAAGGCTGCACAGGACCTTGTCCAGGCAGGTCTTGAATATCTCCAGAGAAGGAGACTCCACAACCTCCCTGGGCAGCCTGTTCCAGGGCTCCGTCACCCTCAGAGTGAAGAAGTTCTTCCTCATGTTCAGACGGAACTTCCTCTGCTTCAGTTTGTGCCCATTGCCCCTTGTCTTGTCTCTGGGCACCACTGAAAAGAGTCTGGCCCCATCCTCCTGACACCCACCCTTCAGATATTTGTAAGCATTTGAAAGGTCCCCTCTCAGCCTTCTCTTCTCCAGGCTGAACAAGCCCAGCTCTCTCAGCCTGTCCTCACAGGAGAGATGCTCCAGTCCCCTCACCATCCTCGTAGCCCTCCACTGGACTCTCTCCAGTAGCTCCTCATCTCTCTTGAACTGGGGAGCCCAGAACTGGACACAGTACTCCAGATGGGGCCTCACTAGGGCAGTGTAGAGGGGAAGGAGAACCTCCCTCGACCTGCTGGCCACACTCCTCTTAATGCACCCCAGGCACAAACAAACTGCAGCTGAGTTAAAAAAAAAAAAAAAAAATTAAAAAAACCGGAATTTAATTTTCCCCGTCTGACCTAGAAACCTCCCCAAGCCCCCTCACCCGCCCCCGGTAACCGGCCCCACAGCCGGCGGACGCGGCTTGGGAGGATAAAAGCCGTTGACGGAGGCGGTTGGAGCCGTTACCTCAGGCTCCTGGCACAGGTAAGCGAGGGGCGGCGGGGAACGGCCCCCGCCGGGCGGGTCCTGCGAGGCGGCGCAGCGACCGCGAAGGCGGTCGCTGCGCCGCCTCGCAGGACCCGCCCGGCCCAAGCCCCTCCTCAACCGGCCTGGCCCGCTCCCGGCTTCATCCCCCCTTCACTCCGCAGCGCCATGCGGCTCTCTGCCTGCGCCCTGGTGCTCTCGGGGCTCCTGGGGGTCCTGCGCCATGGCGGTGCCTCAGGTGAGTGCGGCGCGGAGAGCCGGGGGGGTGGCGGAACTGTGGGCCGTGGCCGCCATTAGTGTTTGGGAGGGCCGGCTCGTAGTGGGGAGAGGGTGTTTTTAGCCGGCTTGGTGTCGAGCAGGGTGGAGGGGAAGGGGCTTGTTGCGAGGAGGAGGGGGGGGTCTGCAGAGCCTTTCTGAGGGGGGTCCCAGGCGGCAGCGGTGGGGCTGTCCTGAGGGGGGGGGGGTGAGCAAGAACGGAGATCAAAGCGAGGACGCAGCTGATTGCGGAGCTGAAGAAGAGTTTTATATATTCGTGGTTATCTTAACCCTTGATGTGGGCAGGGATTCTCCCTGCTCTCTCCCCCCCTGCTTTTTTCTCCGCACTTTTCCCAGCAACTGAATTGCTATGAACGCCATCATCTCTTAGACGGGTACACTGGACTAGTTTTAACCGTGCCGTTGCAGGGATACGGTACAGGCTGGTGAGTCTGGTGTGGAGTTGTGGTGTTGTCCCAAAGTCATTTGTCATCAGTATTCTTTCTCAGGAACCAAGGTTGCGTTCACTACCCGTGGGTTTATACCAGAAAGGGAATGAGATTAACAGTGGGATTTTTTTTCTTTGGACCACATACGGGTGGTCGTGGGTTTCCAACACCCTGCGAATTGTGTGTTGAAAACCACTGTCCCTATAAAATTAAGCAAAAGAGCGAAACCCTCTAGAATTCAGAGCTTGATTCCTAAAATGACTTGTTGGCTGTGCCGACGTAGTCTGACTTTATTTGGCCTGGGCTTTTTTGTGGCTCCCCTGTGTTCCTGCATGTGACTAAAATAGGTGTCCGGTGGTAAGTGTACTGTAATTAGTACAGCTTATGAAGATTTAACAGCTGCTTACTTGGTTTTTTTCTGGTTAAACTCTTCTCCCTTCAAATAAAGGAAAAAATAAGCAGTTTCTTTTCAGAGATAAGCAAGCAGACCCTTATGTTTGGGCTCATGTAAGCCTCCTCTTCTTAGTTTTACTTCATTTTTAAACTTGCCTCTAATGAAGCCTAGTTGTCCAAAAGCAGGAATCTACTCCTGGGATGCTTTGCAAGGCTGCAGGACAGCATTTGTAATCAGTCTCAAGAACGGAAGACTGCTCCTCCTTGCCTCTCCCCCTCCCTCCAGTCTCATGCTCAAGGTCTTGGTGGAGAACCTAGTGTTCACTGCTTCTTGCGGGTGCTAGAAGCTTAGGCTTGGCAGCTGATGGTGGCAAGCAGGTCTGAGAAAGAAGCCTCAGTGTCCTTCGATCTTAATGTTTATATTAAAAGATGCCGACAAGCACTATGTCTCATGGACTTGACTGAAAATGGGTCATGTGTTGAGTAATTTTTCTGCAGTATGTAAAAAGGCAGAATGAATATTGGACTAAGCTAAATGCTTTTCCTTGAAGGAGCCTGTTGCTATGTTTCCTTACAGAATTGAGGGTGGAGAGGGAAAGTATTTTCCTTATGAAAAGCTAATAAGCTGTGTAATTTGTTTGCTAATGTCTAGCTGATTGTTAGGCCCTTTAAACAAGGATGTATGGTTCACTTATTTGAAATTGTCTTGTGGTTATTCGGTTTTGGACACCCAGCATTGCAGGGATGGGGTCTGCTATCTCCCAATAGTAGAAGATCCCACTTCATTTGAAATAGGTAAAATCTGTCCATGACAGCCTATATTACCTCTCTGGGATTCTGATGGGCTGCAGCTCCTCAAACTTGGTAAGTATGCAGAAGTGTTTTACATATCATGTTTGTTACTTCCCAGAGAGCTTCCACCTTCCTGATGCAGGAGTGCAACTGGCCTTGTTTGCTGCATCCAAAACAGGCTGTTTAGTGTTGGAAAAACTGAAGTTTACAGTGCCCTTTTCATAAAGGGAGCTTATCTGGATGAACTTCGTTTGCTGCATAGACTAAACAGCTAGCACAAGAATATTGGAAAATAAAAGATGAGACGGGTAGTACTTCCTTCACTTTTCAGACTGTGGAAGACCTCATGACATCTGTAACTTGATGAACAGAATAGTCTTCTGGGATGGGAGCAGTGCAGTTGGTGACAAGCCATGTTCTGTGGTGCTATCTGCTCTAAGCATCAAATTGTGTTCTAAGCATGAGTTTCAGTATGCATGCAATTAAGCATGCAAGTTCAGAAGCATTCATAAACCTTCTTGCTTCTTTTGGGGATGGGATGGGATGGTGTCTTTATTTGGGACTTAACTGGAGCGGGAAGGCAGAGACCTTGCAGCAGGACTCTTCTCTGCATCCGTGTGTGCATGGCCTTACAGGTCTGATATGACATGGCCGCTGGCTTTATTCTGCTAAATAACTGTTTACTCATGTTTTCCCTACTCGAAGTAGCTTTCAGTCTGAGCTTGCATTTCATTTCCATTAAATGTCTTCATGTGACTACTTGTTGACGTACTCCCTGCACTGGAAGGTTCTTCTTAACTCTTGAAGCTTATGTAAGATTGTTCTGCATATCCCCTGTCAGTTGGTTGGCACAGAGCAGAAATGCATTTTCTCTGGCTGTAGAGAACCTCTTTGTCCGAAGCAAACGTTTGAGCACAGCTCTGTAGATAAAGGCTGTTCCTGCATGGGCAGCAATTGCATTTCTTCATTTATGTTTCTTAGTGGAAGGTGGACTGCTAGGTGTTATCAAGAACCTCATATGGTTAGCTGTTTGTTGGTGATGGGGCATGACGCTTGACTGTTGGAGCTGGAAATGTGGTTTACTTAAAGCATCAAATGAACTGAGGGCTTGGCACTGAATCAGCACAATGGAAATTGTTCGAGCTGGCTGTGGCTTGTTGGCAAAGCTCCATGTCATGGAGAAGGGATAGTAAGTGTTGAACATCTGTAGAGCTGGCTGCCTTGTTTCTTAGAGTTAAGAACCAGGAGTTTTGATCTTAGAAGAGCTCTGAGAAGTTCGATTCCTTTCCTGTCTTTATTGCTTTTGCCCTTCACGTGGCGAAAAAGATACAATGTGGAGTGACAGAGTGTTGTCCACCTCTGCTCACCAAAAGTTCTCTTTTGTATGCTGGAATATCTGTGCTCCTGTTCTGGTATTGGTAGTACTAGTATACCGAGTAATACATGCTCAATACTCCATCTTTGCTCTGCTTTTGCTCAGTTTCAATAATGCTGACTTCCTGTAAGTATGTTTTCAGTTGATAATCTCTGTGATAGTGAGGGTTCCTCCCTTGTATCTAACCCAAAACTACAGTGACATGCAGCGACCATCACACTTCTCTCCACAAGGTGAGGAAGAGAAGGGTAGGTTGGCATCTTACGAAGTGTTTCCAGACCTCCACTGTCTGAAGCAAGTGAAACAATAAAAATAGCTGGGATGTCTGGATTTTGTTCCCATCTCTGCTGCTGACTTGCTGGATCAACTGCCTCACTTTTGTGGTGGTGGTTCCTTTGCTGCATGTGCTGCTGAACCCGCAGTCCTGTTTGGAGTGCTGTTTTCAGTGAGATGAAGCTTGCATGCTGTGGCCAGTACTACATGTTTACAGGGATCTCTGTATCTGTCCTTCAAAGCATCTTTGACAACACTGATCTCTGTATGGCTCAGGTAGTCTAATGCCTGTCTGAAAACTTACGATAGCAGTAGGTGTGATGAAATGTGAGTTGGTTAATTTGTCTCCATGCTCCCTTTCTGCCTCAGAGCACCACCAGTGACTTTCTCGAATGACAGAAGAAAAGGCTGGAAAGATGCTGTAGTCTGTAGCTATGTAGCAATTACTCTTCCAGCAAACTTCTTAGAAGCTTCTGCTGCCCTGCAGTGCTTGTAAACTCTCCTTTTAGTCATCTTTTGAGCTTGGCTAGAAGTGTGGTTCAAGGAGCCTGTGAACAAGCTTGATGGATGTAGCCATTCTTGTTCTTCACCCTGAATCTAGGCTATTCTGCCCAGACTTTGGTTTAAAATCTGTGTCACATGCACTGTTTTAGGAGCAATTATGCGAACAGTAAAGCAATGTAGAACATTATGCTTTAATTACCACACTAATTAAACTGAGAGAGTGCCTCTGACATTTAGAGTCTCATGATCATGTTGCAGTAGTGGCTGCATGTCTTGCTGACAAATCTGTTTGTAGGCCTCTGGGTATCAGTACAGAGTGGAGGTGTGAAACAAGACTGAGCAATGCAGTCTTTTCCCCTTGCTGTAGAGCGTAGAGAGGATGTATATGGCTTCAGCATTTTCCTTAAAAGAACATCTAAGTGTGAACATCCTGCAGTTCAGGAAACCATGCTGAAGTTCTCAAAGATAAAAGAAAAACATTTTTCCTGCATTCAAAGCTTTCACTCCAAATTTCTGAGTGTATTAATGTACAGTCTGTGCCTTTTGAATGCTTTTCTTTAGCATTCATATTGCTAGTTGCATTGCTGGTGGAATTGGAGAGCTAAGGAGGAAAGAGGTCTTGTAGCTGAATGCCGCTCCGGGGACTCTATCAAAAACTGAAGAATACTCAAAGCTGCTTTTTTCTTTTTTTTTTTTTTTTTTTTTTTTCCTTGGTAGCTCTAATTTTGCATCAATTACTGTTTGAAAACTTGGAGAAGAAACTTTTTCTACCTTAACACAAACTGCAGATCATGGGGCAGAAAAATAGAGAATCTATTTTTTTTTTTTTTTCCCTTCTAGATGGCTTATGATCCCCACAGTTCAGCTGGTGTTTTATTGGTGATACAGTATCAAATTTTGTGGGTGAGCATGTAAGAGTTGAAGTTAGCAAGATGAGAGGAGTTAGACTTTTCCTGCCTTTCTTCCTGTGCTGAGATGAGTGGAAGACATGTGAGGGTAGGAGCTCACCTCTGCACATATCATCGAGAGGTAAAGACAGTTGACAAAGATGCCAATTCTTCTCAGGGAGGGCGAAAAATAACAGGAAAGGAGTACAGAGTACTGGATACAGAGTTGCAGATGAGGAGACTGTATCCTTTCCTTTTCTGGATGGGAGACCACCTGAGTCATCAGCAACAGTGTATGTGGGCTGGTGCTGTTGGTTACTCTGTGCTTCTGTTGGAGTACTTGATGCTATCAACGCTTTACACTAGAAGAGGCGGTTTTGTTGAGGAAATACTGCGCATGTGTCTAGGCTTGATAAGTTTTAGGTCTGCTGGGCTACTGTGTGTGCATGCAGGGGAATTCAGGGAAAAACCTGAAAGGTGGTGTGCATGCTCAGCAAGCTTCTAGTCTGCCTCCAGTTCAACAACAAAAGAGAATCCTGTGGCTTATGCAAAGCTGCTTCTCTTTCCTCCCTTGACATCCCCTGTCCCTCAGGGGCCCAGTGCAGGGAGAAAGCAGGCTTTCTTGCAAGACTTGAATGACAAGCCTAAGCTGATTCTCAAAGAATCTTGCATCCTAAGTCATGTGGTTCTCTTTAAATTAAAATGACAGTGGATCATGGGATTATGCTCATCATAAGAAGAAATTATCTTGGTTGTGTCTTGGAAAAAAATTAGTCAGATTTTTAAATACCGAAATCAGGGTCCAACAGTCCCAATAATTAAGGATAATGTGGGAGCAAAAGACACATGTGAAATAACTGAAAGTAGGTAAGTATACATGTGTAAACTACATATTTGACTCTGGGTTATGGAAGTTGACTCCAACTCCCATGGTCTGGGAATTCACCCAGGAAGTCTAACAGGTATTGTGCAAATTGCCTGGCTAATTCAAGCATACTCGTCTGTGTTTGCCAAAGAGCAAGTAGTCCTCAGGATCCTCTCTTACGTACTCTACTGAATGTTACTTGCTGTGGATTGCACTAGGTGGTCAGCTGCAGCTAGTGTCTGTTGCTGATGAGCTCAGCTGTATCAAATACTGAGCTCCTGGTGGGAAGTCCGGCCCTGGGTGCTTAGGGGAGAGCCAGGCTGTAGGGCAGTTTCTCTAGCTGTATCTGTTCTTGTGGGTATAGTTCTGTGTATAGCAGTCTCTGAAACTTTAATACAGCTTACAGGGCGAGAGTAGCATAAAACAACATCTTGCTCTCTTCCCAGCTGACTAATATTGAGCTATCGAAAGCTTCCAGGCTCTCCTTGGTCCAGAAGGAAGCATTTACCGAAAAAAAGTGTCTCTCTCTTTATAATGCAGGTCTTCTTGAGCTCTCCTTGGGAAAATTCAGAAATGTGCTACTTAACAAGACCAATCCAGCGGAAGCTGTAATCAGGAACATTGCAAGCAATGTGACTGTTGTTATTTTTCAAGTACATGCTCAGCAAAGTGATGTGGTGATATCCTTTGATAAGGTATGGTAAGAGTGTTACTTCTGTTCTGAAGTGCTTTTAACAAAGGAGTTAGCCCTGGTACATGTAGGAATACAGAACTGAAGCGATATAAGTAATATGAGTATATTACCTGCATGTCTATTAGGATTTCTGAAGCTAAAATAATACTGTCTTTCTCTAGCTTATGTCATAGCTGCTATTTTGGAGGCCTGAATGCTAAAGGAATTTCAGAGCTGGCTTGAAAAAATTTCAAGGCTCCTTGTTCTTGGGGGAAGTCATGCTTTTGACACATGACTGCTGGCTACTATCTATCAGCTTGTCAAATTAAAAACAAAGTCATGATAAGTATTTGCTGGATACTTTATACACTAAACATGGTCACTTAGTTGTCTTCTGTTTGTGGCTTGATCTAGCTGTGATAGATATGATGTCTTGTTACACCAACTGTTTGTCCTACTTCTAATTGATGGCACACAGAGAAATTCCTCCACAGCTCTCTACTGCAGGCTGCTACTTCTAGCCAATATAAGCTTTCCTCTGCCTATACACTAGCCTCAATTTGTCCCATGACTACTGGGCTGCAATCTAAACCACTGCATTTCATGGTGCTCTGAGGCTCTAAGTGGTATTTGAGCAGAACGTTGACTAAGCGGAAGTAGTAGATGGAAATTTGGCTGTTGCCATTCGTTTTCCCTTTCCCCATTAGTATTTTCCAACTGAGAATATACAGAGTGCCAAGAAGTATCCTGGGAAGCTTAGGAGATGAATAACCCGTAACACAAGTTTCCCAGCTCAGTCACCTGTGTACTGGTGAAACAGCCAGGGTTACAGGGCTAAGGCGTTACTGTTACACCTACTCAGTCTTTGATTACCACTGGTAGAATCTTTTGCTGTCAGTGCAGACCCTCTTTGCATTCATGGACCTTAACAGGCCAAGGACAGCAATGTGGCTGTACTGGTTTTAGGGCTCACCTGTCTCTAAAATATGAAGCTGAGCCAGACCTTAAAGACTGACAGGTCCAAAGTGCTTGCTTACAGTGTTGCCTCAGGTAACTGTGGCTTTCTTAGACAAAAACACATTTTCTATGCTGAAAAATAGGTTTGACTGCAGGTCAGTTGGTTGTTCCAGCCCTATAAGTGTGACTCTGCCATTGCTGCCTGATCTTTCCTCAAGACCCCTGGTTCTGAATGGGATGGTGCTGGTAGGGATTGGCTCAGTAGCTGAGCTGGCCCCAACCACTTTTGTCTGGCATGGCTAGTGTTAAGCCAGCTGTCATACAGTCACCTCTATTCTGGTGGAGACAGTGAGGTGCTTCTGCACTTTGGCACTAAAGAGCATTCTGGGAACCATCTCCCAACTCTTTTTGAGGGATATTCCAATTCTTTCACACCTTTACTAGTCAATCCATTGCTGTGCAGCAGTCGACTTCTACTAGCTAGATTCTTCTGCAACTTGTTTGTGATTAACTCTTTAGTAGTCTCAAACTTACCAGTTGTGTCTTTGACACCACACACTTCAGGCTTGGAGGCCTCTCCTTTTTTCCCGTCTTCCTTTTTTACCAGCTAGCTAAGGGCTGAATACCTCATCTGTGGCAACTGACACTGAAGTGTGTGCCTTGCAGGTTTGTGGCAGGAATGTGACTCCTATGCAATACATCAAGCTGTGGTAGAAACCTTCTCAAGAAGAACTGCTTATTTATAAAACTTTGCTTCTGTCCAGAATCCATCTGTGAACAGCTCAGGCACTGGAGCAGACAAAGGACTGGTTTCCATCCTTCGGCCCCAACAGAGCGTATGTACATGGTACCTTCGGTCACTGGATGCTAGCCAGGTGCTCAGCACAGCTATCTCTATTCCCTACATGGAGAAAGGTATGTTCTTAGGACTTGTTAAGGGATACCAGCTCTGCTTGTTAGAAGCTAACTATGTAATGAAGTGTTGATCTTTCAGAGGCGATATTCTTACATGGTCCAAACATATGATGAGGTGCCAGAAATTCTTTTGAAACGGGCTGAAAAAGGCTAGTATCACTGCTGAATTGCAAGTCATATATAGGGTGTACTGTGTGGTCTTGTCACAACTCCAGCCTTAGAGTAGAAAACTGGGGTATATAGGTATTGGGACCCATCTTAGACTGCAGTGAAACCGCTTGTGTTGTCTGCAGGACTAGAACCTGACAGGTTTCTGTGCTCAGCAAGCGGACTATGCCTGCAAGTACATGCATTGCTGAGGTCTCAAAACTTTATTTATGCTGTGTAAGGGGGAAGTAAAAACTGCTACAGTTATCTTTTCTGTGTTCTAGATCCTATTCCTGGAGGCTGCAACCTAGAATTTGATTTGGAAGTGGATCCAAATATTTACATAGACTATACATTGGTTGATACACACATCAAGTTTGCGCCTGCAAACTTGGGATATACCAGGTGGGTGAAAGACTTCAGTGCATGGAGCAAGGACTTTTGTCCTGTATTTGGCCAAGATCGCAAAACAAGTTTCTGCTGAAAAGGCTGACCATCCAGCTGCTGGCGGAAATCTTGTTTGCTGCAACAGACTGAGAAGTGAATGAGGAGAAGGAGGAGGGTGAGAGGCAAAACGTGAGAGAAATAGAATTTGAGAGTTGCATCTTGTGTGAGAGGTTATGTAACTCGAGATCTGCAAGAGTCAGCAAATACTGGATCTTTCCATTCCATGTAATGACTTAATCTGTTTGAGGAGCAATTGTTTATTATAGCCAATTTCATTCCTTTACTGGTACTGAAGCATGATAGTGATATAGTTTTGTTTAACATTGAGGCTTCAGATTAGGTGTACGCCCGTCACAGGTGATAGGACATGTTCAGAGCTGTATATATAACATGCATAGAAAAATGAACAGCCATGCTGTGGTCTTTGGCTGTTGTGACCTCTTGGAATTCTTGTGCTGGTTACTTATGGCAACTCATAGGAAGCTACTGTAGATGTAAAGGCAGGTACCAGCACAGATACTACCTGCTTCGGGACAGTACTGCATAATACTGCTGTAGTCTGCTTGCAAACATTTGCATTCTAGTTCATAATTAGTTTCTGGTGTAAACTTCTAAAGAGTAGAAGCCAAATACTGCCAGCTGGGACAGGTAACTTCTGAAAACTCATGTTAAGATCTGGGGGCTTGTGCTGGGTATGTAGCTGATCTCTCTTTTTTTTTTTTTTTTTTTTTTTTATTGTAGAGGAGCAAACCCACCATCCTGTGATTCAGGGACTGGTCAGAACTCCAGATGGCGACTGCGCTATGATGTCTACCAGTACTTCTTACCGGAGAATGAACTTTCTGAGATGGTACTCCTGAGCCACATACGAAAGATGTCTGAGGTGCAAAGTATCAAAGCTAATGGCATTAAAGTAAGTCTGAAGCACTGCTGTACCAAGCATGTGGTGGTGGCACTATCTTCAGTTTTCTCCTCCCCTGTGCTTATCTTCCTTAAGTGCTGCTGTAAGCAAGCAGCCTGAAGCATCAGTAGCTTGCTTGTATCTGGGATTTCTGGCTAGGAAGTGTACAGCGAGTGACGCATGCAGAATGGCAACCGCTCTCTCAGGATAGAGGCCATTAGTTAGTGTAGCCTGAAATGTGGCAGAATTTAGGCTTCTTGCAGTGCATTCTGATATTAGGTAGATGTTAGTGACTGGTTTGTGAGATGTTTCTGTGTCTTGCACCCTTTTCTCAGCTAAGTAAGCTGTTATTGCTGTGTCTTCCTCCTTGCTGAATACCGCTTTAACCACAGTAATCCCTCAGTGATGTTGAGGCCAGCTTGCCTATAGCAGTACTGCCAATCAGTGCCTCTAAATCCAGAAACAGAGCCGCTTCTGACAGTGGTGGATAGTCTCCTGCAATGCCTGCTAGATGCTGGGGTCTGGCATATTCAGATGCCGAGCATTTAGCAGGGAATGCAAGGAAGAGAGAAGAGGAGATAATATAGTGAAATTGGACTAGAAATAAGCATCAGTTAGAGTGGCTTAAAGAGATCTCATATGTGAGAGCAAGTGCTTGCTACGTGTTTACCTACTGCTCCACCCCCAGCAAAGAGACTGGAAGGGACGGAGGGGAGAATCTTAGTGGCCATAACCTATCTGGTCTTGCTAGGGAGTAGAACGGAAGCCTTGCCTGCTTCAGAGGCCAGACCTGGGCTAGTAGACTGGCAGGGAGCTTGAACTGTGTCCTCATATGGGGAGGAGCAAAACATATGAGTGGCAGAATTTTTTCACCTATCAGAAAATGTAGTAATGTCGGAGGAAGTGGAGTCTGTCCTATAAGGCTTTAATGCTTCAATTGGCAATACCAAGAGGGTTCAGAATAGGAGAGCTTTTGCCTGGAGTTCTTACTGATCATCTTCCTTGAGCTGCTGAATACTACCTCAGCTGTGTGGACACATCAACATGCCATCAGTAACAGTGACAAGCAGTTCCTTGCAATTATAAGTATTTTTTACTGTTCCAGATGCTTACACTGACAACTGATGACAAGACCAATGTCTACTTTTCCTCACTTCCTGGACAAGGTGTGATCTACAATGTCATAGTATGGGATCCTCTCTGGAATACATCTGCTGCATACATACCTGTGCATACATACGCTTGCAGCTTTGCTGACCTAGTGGATAACTGCTTTTCTCTCAGTAAGTTGGGACTTGTATGTCCTTGCCAATTCATTTCAAGCTTGTTGGACTCCAATGTGCTGAGTTGGAGTCTGATATTTTTTTTTTTTTACATGAGTAAAGGAGCTATTCGTTCTACACTGGATATATGTTGTTACTTCAGGAAGTCTGCTTCCTGGTTGAGAAGAAATTCTAGAATGATAGAATAAGCTAAGGATAACTATTATCAATTGTAGATTTAACTTAATGGAGGTTTAAGATGTGGCTTGCAAATAAATAACTTTCAACTCTGCCACTCTAGCTTTTTCTGTTTGAATTGGATATATAATCTTAAATCACTTGTAGGACTACAAATGCTGTGTGAAACTTGGCTAACAAAACATGAACTAGATTAGAGTACAGCCTGTTTTTTGTTTTTTTTTAACTGTACTGGTGCTGACAGGAGGCGGTAACCTACAGATATTTTTAAAGGAGACAGTCATCTAAAATAAGCATGAAGATCATGCCAGCAATAACAAAATCACTATGAAGTCTGCTACTTCATACAAAGTTATCTAGTGATAGAATTTGAGTGGAAGAAAAGCAAAGCTACCATTCCCGCTATGTCTGTGGAAGGGACAGAATAATGGATAGAATGTGGTTCATAAAGTAAGATTTGTTCTCTGGATTATTTTCTTATCATATACTGTAACACAAGCAACTTCTGTAACTCAGTGTTGTCTTACGACAAGATGAGATGAAAAATTGAGGCTAAACCCCTTTTTCCCTGTTCTCTGAATTAGAGAAGTGTGGTTTACTTGTTTCAGGTAGCCTAAAATTCTGGTAAATATTTTGCCTAGGAGATAGAGATGAGCCATACTGGGCTGCTGATGGTTCTTTCTGTTTCATGGAAAGTATATTAAAGGAGACTATGGTGAAGGCTGTAGTGATAAAGACTATAGCTGCTGCCTGGGTCACTGATCCTGTAGCACTGATTTTTACAGATGAGTGGATGTCACTTTTTTTAAAGCTGAGCAGATAATTTTCAGATAAAGCTGTATCAGTATTGTGAACGGCAAGTTACAGCTACTTAACTAGTTTTATGGAAACTTGGGCTTGTTGAATAAGGAGGAAGCTCTTGATTTCATAGTCAGACTGGAACTACTTTAATATTCTGTTGGAGATCATATCAAAATAACTGTTAGTTCAGGCGTTGCAGATCTGCACACATGGTGTGTCTGAAGGAGTGGCAGCTATTGGGCTGTCAGTATACTCAGTGGCAGCAACCTGACCTTACCACAGTCTCATTGTTGGGACTGGTAGAATGCTGTAGTAACTCTTTCTTTCTCCGTGTAGGCAAACTCTCTACCAAAATATTCTTCACTGCTCTTGCTGTTCTTGGTCTTTTCACTTGCTTTTTTGGGCACCGATTCTGGAAAACAGGTACTGAAATTTTTTTCCTATTTTTGTGTGTCTGGTTAGAATTTCATAGATGTAACTTGCTGTGACTTAGAATGGTGGTGTTATTACTAGGAATCACTTGACTGATTACATGCGAATTGGGTCCGCTGGTTTTCTTTAACAAGACTAGGGCTTTAAGCACAAAGCAAGGAGTCTCTGGTATTCAAGAGAAACCTAGAACCAGGATGCATGCGGGGGGATGTAGATGTAAATATGTACTTTTTGTTTTTACTATTTGAAGTGCTTGAGGACACCTATTTCCAGAACAACGTGTTGTCTGGTTTTCTTTTTGTGCTTCTCAGCTAGTGAGCTGAGATGTTCCTTCCCTGTTCTAACATGAAGACGCCTGAAGATGTACTAAATTGGGCTTGGTATGAAGTGATATGACAGCGTACTAAGTCTTTTTTCCCCTCTTACCTAGACTTATTCTTCATGGGCTTCATATTCGCAGGATTCTTCTTCTTTGTATTCATTACGAGGGTAACTGGCCTTGGTTATGATGGTGAGTAGATGTGTCAGGATACCCCACGCTTTTCCCAAGGTCTTATTGGTATAAATCCTGTAAGTAAAATCTCAGTTGTGCTTGTTGGCCAACCTTAGGCAGGCTAGGACAATGATACCTGGGTAATTGAACTGAGCACTGATTACAGTAAACAGCTGAATACACAACAGAGCAGCTGTTACTTCCAACATCAAATAGTAATGCAGAATTTATAGCTGCAACTATGAAAGACAAATATGAGTTATCTATCCAAGGAGGATACAAGTTTTTAGAAACTCTTGGAATTTGCAACATACTTTCTTCCCACTTTCATAATGGATGGATCTCAGTTTCAGATCAAATGCAGATTTCATCTGCAAAACAATGGAGTGGAAGGTTCGTATCCTGCTTGTTAGACTGGCAAGAATTAGTTTGTTCTCCCTTCATCCTACCTCATAGTTACTTTTTTAATACATGTGCATTAGCTGTTGCAACCATAACTGCCCTGGGAACCCAAGGTACAGAGTAGCATGACTTTCATTCTCGTCCTATGCTGCTCTCTCTAGTAGCACACCCTCAGCTGCAGACTGGAGTCTAAGCAAAATAGGTGAAGCAAATACTGATACTCTTGTTTGGCTTTTTTCAGAAAGCTTTTGTTAGGTAACAAAATCGAGCACGTCTAAGTAAAGCTGCTGAATATGTTATTGCAGTAGCTGAAGCTTTCAGAGTGTTGCCACAATTCTTAGTGCGGAATTTCCCCTTTTCTTTTTCAGTGCGTCTGATTTTGACAGCAGTATCTGGAATTACTGGAGGGCTTTTTCTAGTTGCAAGCTGGTGGAGATTTGGCTCTGTCCTACTCTGTATGTTTATTATTGGACTTGTGCTGGGATTTCTGTTTTCATCGACGGTCTTCTTTACTCCGCTAGGTATGCATTGAAATACTCTGCTGCAAGGTGCTGGCTACTGAGTGAAGCATTCCTGCTGCATTACAGGGACACTGCAAGGCATGTGTTTGTTGGCATGGTGTTTAACTTTTCCTATCCAGTGTTGGGAGGAATAGAGATGTATCTGAAGTCTTTCAGGTGTACTGTAATTAAAACTATTTAGGGAATCTGCACTGGTGGGAGGAGGAAGCTGCTTATTCTTCAGAGAACTTGCTGAGCCTCTTCTCACCTAAGCTGCTTGCCACCTCAAGCGTCTGTGAGACCAGCTCTGCTTTAGGCAAGCGCTTGCTATGTGTCTTGTTCTCTATCCAGAGCAAGTTACAGTAGAAAATATGCAGTCTAACTTGGAGGCTTCAGGCATAAAGGCATCATGGATTAAGAGGAGCTCTTGCTGTTACCTTTTGCCATACTGAGTGCAAGGCTCTGGGAGCACTGCACTGTAAGAGTCAAACTTGTATTTGCAGCTGGATTGACTTCATCAGGATCTTTAGAATGGCTTTGCTATGTGAGAAGCAATTGACAAACCCCTTAAAAGCAAGCAAGGCAGCTAAGCTGGGATCCCTCAGGGATATCAGAGCATCAGCCACATTGCTTTCTCTATTGTAATTTTAAACCTCAGAACTCTTCTACTTAAGATCCCTTGGTGGGGCAGCATTTCATTCTCTAGTCATCTGTGTTTTGACTCAAGCCACAATTCTGTGATAATCCATGCAGTCCCTGGTTGCTCTTCACTGAAGTAAAACAGTGACTCAGGTTGGGACCAGCTTTTCCCCTCTGTTTAATTGGCAGGCCTTCAAAAGCAGGGGAAGCAAAGTAGTGTCTGAGTTACTTAATGACTCTTCCTAAAATTAGAAGAGTTTGTTGCCTTGTGTTGTTGTGGTGGCTGTACTTGCACCATACTCTAGTGTCAAACTTACATAGACACAGATTTATAGATTATAAACCTATATAGGCATTAAAATGGCTTCTTATTGGGCAGAAGTACTCTGGTACTTATCTGATAAGTAACTTCATCAACAATCTTTTTTACATGGACAAGATCTGCTGTCCCAAGTTTGAGTACAGGACCTACACTCAACTGGGACAATCTTTTTCTGTTCTTGTTTTGAGTAACTGTGTTACAATGCATCCTAAACAATCAGCATTTGAGCTCAAAAGCTAAACTTTTTAACAGTGTACTCTAGATTTCTGAATGTACAGAATCTTTGGGGGGGAAAAGATCAGCCTCAACCACTTACAAAAAAGGAAATGTTTTTCTAACTAGTAAATAACATGTGGAATATGGTGTCTTCGCAGGAGACTACAGGGTCTTCCGTGACGATGTTGTGTTCTGGGTGACCTTTTGTTCTGTAGCATTGATGATTCCAGTGCTTTTTGTTGGCTGTCCAAGAATTGTAAGTAGTCTGCAATGTAACCTCAGGAGGAGGGAGGAAGGGGATTCAGATGTCTGAATGCAAAATGTAGTCCTGTGGGATATGTATACAAGACTTAACACAGCTTCATGAAGCTCAACATAGGACCAAGTCTAGGGAGTTCCTGTTCAGCCCTGCTTGTGCTAAATGGTCCATAAGCTAAGGAATAGTTCTGCAAGTTTGCACGTAGCATCCACTGACACTTGCATATAGTTGACTTCTGCTGTCTTAACAGGATGTCTGGATAACAGATGTGTGCAGCCAGTTTCTTGTAGATGAACTGATACAAAATACTGTCTTAAGGAGGTGTGAATAAAGTGTTTTTCAGTCTCCTAAAGCTGTGGGTTTTTTCCCTTTTTAGCTGAACATACTGGCTTCTGGAATAGTAGGCTCTTACGCAGTGATCCTAGCTATTGCTTGTTATGTCTACACAAGTCTTGCTTACATCACCTTAGACCTTCTCAGAAGGGTCCTCAATGATTACTTCAGCAGAGCTTACACCAATGTGCCTTTTCAAACAAATGGTGAGTACTGCTCTTAAGTCTTCTTTTTTTAAAGAAAAACTACTACCTCTTTGATTCCATTGTAAACAGTGAGTATTGATTGTAGAAAGGGATGAAAGGAGAACACAGTGAGTACAATGTGAGATTAAACACCTAGATGATAAGTTCTAGTGCTCCAAAAGAAATGCTGAATAGACTTAAAGGCACCAATCTTCCAGCAGGAGTTATGTGACAAAGGCCCTTGTGAAAGGCGCGTCTCAGGCTTGGACTGCCACCTTGCTGATGAGTTTGCAGTGGGCCACCAAAAGGCCTAATATGGTGATGAAACACTCATTTATGTTCTTGACTTTGCCTAGGTATACTCTAGGCATGTGAGGATGCAGAGACAAATACTTCATTACTTTCTGTTGCTGAACTTTTTCAGTGTTTGTGCTTGAAAAAGGAAAGAACGCCCTGCTTTGAGATAGGAATCTATTTTCTCTTTTTCAGACTTCATTATCCTGTCAGTGTGGACAATGCTGGCCCTCAGCGGAGTAACTGTGCAGCTTCGCCGAGAGAGAAGCGAAGTGCCCTTCCCACCACACCCCTATCTCATCTGGAAGCGGGAAAGGGAGCGCAGAAGCACCAATGTCTTAGACCCTAGCCACCATATCCCTCCCCTAAGAGAGAGGATCCATAACAAGCTCATGCATATCAAAGAGTTTTTTCAGAAAGAGCAGCCGGCTGGGGAAAGAACTCCGTTGCTTTTGTAAGCCACCAAATAACTGGTGGGAACAGAGAGAAAGAACTGGGAATGGTGAGACAAGTGATCGCCAGCAAACCAGCCAGTGGTGCAGGATTTACCACTACCAACTTGTCCTGCTTAATAAGAGGATTGTATTTGCCCAACATAGAAGAAAAATTATCTGTCTGGTACACTACATGCTGTTTTGTGACTTTTTCCTCAATGGCCCACTCAGCCTTCTGTAACATGCGTATGTCTAGCTGCAGAACCTTGTACTAATGGTCAAGTACAGGTATTTATCTTGTGGTGATCTCGTTTGATGTTTGGGTATGTGAAGTATAAAACAGCCCTCAGAAAGCAACCTGTGCAATGCTGGTTCTTCCCTTGCAGTGTGGAAACCACTGCTGAAATATTGTTTGACTTGCTCCTGAAGGTGAGCAGTCTGTCAGATTGCAAGGGAAGAGAGAGAAGGACCATACACAGAAGAAGTTCTAGCAGGAACTGAATTTTCACCATCTAATAAGGTACAAAATGTGTGGCTGCAGACAGTGGTTTCCAAGAAGTATTACTGAACCTTGCAAGCTAAACTAAGTGACTTGAATTTAAACTGCACTGAATTAACTGTTGTGTGTGCACTGGAGTTGGAAGTGCACCTGATCTGAGGCAAGAAGACTTTCTCCCTCGCTTTCAGATGGTTCTGTAGCAAGCTGGTCATCTGGTCTCTGTGCAGAGGTGGCTGCTAAGAGAATACAAGAGGTTTGCCTCCTTGTTTGCTTTCTGAAGAGCCTGTGTCTTGTTTCTGCTCTGGTGTTATCTCTCTTTTGATGGTGCTGTCATAAAAGAAAAAACTAAATGAGCTCTTTGTAGCCAACAGCAGGGGTTTTTTTCCTGAAATTTGTTGAAACACTAACTATTTTTACTTTTAGTCAATGTATCTTTTAATTTTGCCTTTAATGGGTGAAAACAGCATCCAGCTGCTAAGGTATTGGCCAGGATCCTTGCTGACTGAATGTCTTCCTTGCCAGTCTGGATTGCAACTGCCCAAAGCAGAATGCAGTAAAACAGATAAGGGACTACTCTTGTGTTCAGTGAACTGCAGTCTCATGTGGTGGCTTTACTCAGTTCCTTAAAAACAAAACAAACAACTATTTTCAAAATGCAACCTAGAGCATTGTGTGTTTGCCTCACATAAATGCACAAGCGGTCATGAGGCTGTCCTTGGTTTTACCTGTCTTGTCCTGGTCTTCGCAGTCAATGTTTACGTGGTGATCTGTCATGCATTAAATAATGGTTGAAGTCTTGTGTCTGGTACCTTGATACAGGTTATGGTGACTCTTCTTATTCTCACGATCTTTGTACCTTTAGTGTGGGCAGCAAAGTGCGTAGTCCTTCCTGTCTGAAGGTGAATGGCTGTTCTGCTACCTGAATGAACCGCCAGGAGTGAATATCTGAGCAGTGAAACTTCATTCTCAGTCACTGCTTTAAATTCTTGGTAGTATGTAAGAATCAATTCTTTATAAGGAAACCAGCAAAAGAACTTTATCTTAGAAGTTAAATGAAAGTTAAAACACCCTGGCAGTAGAAAGGAATTAAAGTTTAAAATTACTATACTTACTGGCCATTTCTCGTTAAGGAGTGAAAGCTTGACGACACAGTATCTGAGGTGACTGAGCTGATCTGATGTTGAGAGACAAATCCCATGATTGCTTGGAGCTGGAACATCTGCCTCAAACAGCAGAGCAAGGCTGAAATCCCGTGATTTGGGTCTTGCTTCACTGTGCTGTTGTGTGGTACATGGGGGTAAATGAGGAGCTCTTTCTCTGGCCTCTGGCAGGCTGATGCTCGCTGACTGCCCTTACTGCACTGATACTGAGCATGCCTTTGCTGTATTCCATGGCAAGTAGCAGACACTTATTTGGCATAGAAATGCTCTTAAATATGTTTACCTTGGTTTTTATAACTACTGCGATTAACATTGTGGAAGGAATAACTTTAATTTTCTATATCTTTTATAATAAAGATGTCATTTGAAAGAATATTGGAACTAAAGGGGTCTGTTTGAACTCAACAATGCTTTTGCAACTTAGCTTCTGCCTGTGGTATTGTAGGGATAGTTGTTGTGAAAAATTTTTTACACCATCAAGGGGTGAGGTTGGGGGGGGTGTGTGAACTTAGTGACCTGTTGCAAGGACTTGCTGTAGCTGCAGTGTCACCCAGAGGCTTAGAGTGTGGTTCTGTATGAAACCAGTGAGAAAGTGCGTGGTCCACAGAGGCTTTTTCTAGCTGCTTTGGACAAGGTTCTAGAGAACAAACAGATGGTGGTTGTCCTGTTAAGTGGAAACTAGTCTGCAAGGTCATGTAGGAAGTCTGTGTGGCAGAAATGGGCTTTAAACTCTTTTTTTTTTTTTTTTTTTTTTTTTGAGATCCTGACTTGGAGACTTTTCTAGACTTTGCTTTTTTTTTTTTTTTTTTAAATATTGCTAAGACATGGTATGGGAATTTCTTCCATATTCACTAAGTCATAGTGTGTAACAGTGGTGACAATCAGAATACACTACCTAATCCACTGGGGTGTTGAAGAGATAATTTTCAAGGTTTTTTGTGTACTGCCTGAGACAGTTGCAAAAGGATAGCTGGATCCTACCCTGCCACACCTCTATTCTGTCTGCAGAATCTCTCATTGGAAGCATTTACTGCCTTGCTGTGTTAGCTGCAGTACCTTGCAGTTTTGTTAGCTTAAAACAATGCTATGTGATGCTCCTGGGGAATCTAAATCTCCGCTATGTTCTTCTAGGTAGTGGTTCCCCTGTAAAATCAAGTATTTTGAAGCTTCCTGTAAATTTAACCTTTCTGGACTATGATGATTATCTGCTTCCTGCTGCTGTTTAGAGTTCTTCTGCTTTGAAGGCTTCAGTATGCTGCTTTTGTTGAGATTTCTCAGAGCAGCCTCTGCTGCACTGTAACAGTGCTGCAATGATGGCATCGGGCTGTTTGTCTTCATTGCTTGTAGAGCTGTCTCAGGTCTGCATGTGCTCCAGTCCTGCCTCAGGCCCCCAGGAGAAACTTTCTTCCTCCCTCACTTTCCCACCCATGCTAACTCCTCCTAGCAGTTAAACAGGCTGTGGCAGAAGTGAACTCTTTCTTTTCAAAGAACCAGATCTTCCTTTGTTTTTGTGGCTCCTTCCTCGCCTTAAAAACACAACCCCAGCCTGACTCCACCACTTCATGGAGTGCTATGGGCATAAGGCAGCTTGCCTACCTGCTTCCCCAGACATCCGGAAAGCAGGACTGAGAATAGAAACAAACTGTGCTTTCTGTAGCTGTGCTTTGGAGGGGAGGAAGACAAAATCTCCACTCTCATAAGCTTTGCATTTTGATTTGGGAGCGGGTTATGGGAAATTGTAGGCGGGGCCCACAAAATAAATGCTCCTTTGTTATCTCTGCAGTTACGTGTCCTACGCAAGTGGCCTTCCTTACTGGGAGGAATGGTGTGGTGTAAATCTTCCAATCTAATAGTCCACGGTGCTAGTGCTTGGTAGAAAGAAAAGGTGTTAGGCATTGTTCTTGGATCTTCTCAACTGGTTGGTAGAAATATGTTGCATACATCAGGTTATAAAGCACTCGGAACCATTTATGGGGCTCAGCTGCTGGATATTACATAAAACCCATGACAGAGGCTGCTGAGAAAGTGTTGTCTTTGCTCAAGGCCACTGCCATTTGTGGCTGCAAGCCTAGCTTTGGGAAACCTGAGCAGAAGGCAAACGTCGAGTGCCAGTCTGAAACAAAAACTCTGTCCTGTGAAACACACCAGCTGTCTGACACACTTCTGGTGTTTGAGAGACTTTAAGGTGCCCTGGCTTGTTTGGTGCCTTGATTTCAAGCTGTGCTGTTGCCCTGTGTCTGAGGCACTTAGGCATTGCTAGGAACTGGATGAAACTCTCTCAAGCAACTGGATAATGAAACGGAGGGTAAAGCAATACTTAGTTTAAAACTGCTTGAGGACCAAAATCTTGTTATGTGGCATGGACATCAGTAACTCTTTAGGAGGGTGTTCCCATTTTTAATTGGAGGCTAAGGACTGAACTTGGCTGACAGGTAGATTGTAGTGGTGAAACTGCTGATACTCCTCGCATGAAGCTCAGCAACCACAATGACCTGGTGGTGTTGGGTTTGCATAGCAGAGAAAGTGCTTTACAGTTTGCCTGTCCGAGTGCTGCGTGTTGCAGAGAGAAGAATGGGACACTGTCTACGCTCTGGTCTTTGCTCTGTCTATTCCTCACTGCTGCTCGTGGATGAGTTTGTCAGCTCTGGAGCTCCTGGTGAGCTCTGCTCACAAAGAAAACATCCTCTTTCTCTATCAGATCTCCTTAAGTAGGCCCTTGTCGTGGTTTGTCCTGGCAGCTAGGACCCCACAGCTGTTTGCTCAGCCCTCCCCTTCCCCCCAGCAGGTTGGGGAGAAGAAAAGGACAAAAGGGGAAACTCATGTGTTGAGATACAGACAGTTTAATAAGGCAACAAAGGAAGTACTACTAATAATGCTAATAGCAATGAATACGCAAAACAAACTATATATAACTCAATTTTCTCAGTGCCAGATCACTGATCTGCAGTCAGTCCCTGAGCAGCAATCGTAGGATGCCAAATGTGAATTTGAGAATTTCACAAAAGTTATGCAAAAAAACCCCCTGAACTCCTGGAAAAGGAGCAGAGCTCATAGCTTCCTGCCCCCTGGCCAGCCCCTGTTCCTAAACTGAGCATGATGTCCATGGTATGGAATATTTCCACTGGCCATCTTGGCTATCTGCCTGGCTGTGCTCCCTCCCAGCTGCTGCACACCTGCTCATCAGCTGAATGTGGGAGACTGGGAAAAGTCCTTGATTTCACAGCAATAACTGAAAATGTCAGTTATCAACATTCTTCTTGTATTATATCCAAAACACAGCAGCTACTGGGAGGAAAACTGACTCTGTAGCAGTCAAAACCAGGACAGCCCTAATGTATTTTTTTTAACTTCCTTTAATTTTTAGGAGATTAGGTTAGCACATTCCTGCTCCTAACCCTGAAGAGTGAGGTACGTGTTTTGACTTGTAGTGTCTAGCCAGCAGGCTGGGTTAAGATGCCACAGGATCATCCTTCAGCACTGCAGATCTTGTAGTTACTGGTCGTCCACGGCATCTTCCTTCCCGTTTCCCTGACTAGCATGGAGTTACGCTTGCACAGCCTTTGCTTTTCTTTGCAACAGCAAAAGAAATAACTGAGGCTCAAAGGGTTTCTTTGGTTCCCTCTGCACCTGTCTTATTCCAACCTGGAACACGGGCAAAAATGGCCTTCCTGAAGCCTTCCTTGTAAGTTTTTACTGACATTTCTCACCTCAGTGAGGCTCTTCAGCTTTCATTCTGCCCTTGCCTTCCTTACCCGAAAGCTCTTCCAAAGAACAGGAAACCCCTCCTGAGAAATATGTGCCCCACTTCAAAATGTTCATTTTTCAGTAAGCCTTTGATTTTTTTGTCTCTTCCTAAAACTGGCAGCAGCATGTTGTAGGCTTGTATGTGATCTTTGCAGTGGTACTTGTGCTGGTCTTCATTATAACTTTGGTTTCTGGTAAGTTTATCTGTTGACTAGTCAGAATAGGAGATGTTGAGCTTTTGATAAGTAAATATCCTACAGACAAGTGTTGTAAGCATTAGGTCAATGTGTTCTAACTCAGTGGCTGAGATGCACTGATAGATAGAATAGAGTCATGGAATCATTAAGGTTGGAAAAGACCTCTAAGATCATCAAGTCCAACCATCAACCCAACACCACCATGCCTGATAAACCACATCCTGAAGTGCCACATCTACACATTTTTGGGTTTTTATCCCTGCCTATTTATTTGAATTTTGTCCATATTAACCTAGTTACGTTATCCCCTCCCACTTCTTTGATTAGTAGGCTGTGATGTTTTGGTTTTCTTTAGAAACAATAGCTCCAATAACACTTTTAGTTTGTTCAAGCAGGTGCTTGTTGTTTGTAATATATTTTTTTAATTGGTATCAGACCTCATCTGCTAACACGTAGCTATAGGCAGACAGCTGTCTCCTGTTTGAGTGTGCAAGGCTCTATACTTCCATGCAGGCTGGGGTAAGACAGATTCAAAACAGAGCAATAAATTAACTCATTTTGGGGGTGAGAGGGAGTGGCAGGAAAAAAATGCTTGTGTACAATTTACTGACCTGCTTCAGAACTGGGATTCCACAAGTCTGCCTTGTCAGAAAAAGCACCTGTTGCAATTTTGCCATATTATCCTTAGTGCCTTCTGGTGTAACAACAAATGATCTAATGTGCTCAAAATGAGCTGGATTCAATTTTTTTTTATCCTGAACACTGTGGGAAAGAAAAAGCCATGCTCATGAAGCAAAAAAGCATGGATAGAGTATATTGTGGGAGGCAAGCTGCTGTTTGCCTAGCCTGTAATTTAATGAGTTGCATATGATGATTCATTTAAAAAATTGTTTACTGTGTTCCTGCACGTAGTATTGGAAAACCGAAGACACCGATTGCCCTGCATCCATTAGAGTGTTGTGTTTTTTGAGCCTCCAACAACTGAATTTTCAAAAATCATCTAACACTTTTCGCTGCTGAAATAGCCATTCTCAGATGTATTTCTTAAGGTATCTTTGGTGGCGAGAACATTGTAGGGAAATTATTCATTCTGCCATTCTTTAAAAAAGGTGAAGCCTCACCTTGGGGCAACGGAAAGGGACTGTGGCTGGAGTTCTGCTTGCTTCCTTCTCTTGTGCTGCAGTTCTCTAGCTCGTGTCTCAGGAGTGGTGCCAGCGTGGGCTTTTTCCAAGACTGGAATGATGAAATGTTCCCCCCCATGTTGAGCAATCGCTGAAGGTTTTCTTCTAGATGTCAGGTGAGCTGTCTTTACTGAACTTGGGAAAGAATGCCGTTGTTTGATACAGAGCTGTGGCCGCACTGGCTCCCAGCAGGCACGCTGTGGCATCGGAACGCATCTGGGGAAGGGAGGTGGCTGCAGGCAGCAAGATCAGCCATACCTTTTCTCATACACTCACTGAAACAGAATCTGTTTTATTTTGCAGCACGCTTTAATATGTGGAAGCTAAACAATTTTGTTTGAATTAGTCTGCTCAGTCCACTGTCAGCAGTGTGAAATTCAGCTGCATCGCAAACAAAAGTGGGATGGGCAAAAGCGTGACCCACGGCTCCACCAGGTATGCGCACATGGTGTCAAACTGCTGTGTGCTGCACGCGGTTCTCCCAGCACACCTCGGTGCTCTGGAAGGTGAAGTTTTGCAGGAGGTCCTCTGCTGACATTATACAGAACTTATTTTTCTGCTTTTTAAACAATAACAGGCATTTGTTCATTGGCACTGGCTTAGGGGTGTGTGTGGGAGAGTATACAGGTGTTCCTAGGACAATAATGAGATGGCTTTGTTTGTGCACCAAGTTAAATGACTCCCTGTGAGACAACGCCTGCTGTGACAGTCACAGAATCACAGAATGTTCGGGGTTGGAAGGGACCTCTGTGGGTCATCCAGTCCAACCACCCTGGCAAAGCAGGGTCACCTAGAGAAGGCTGCACAGGACCTTGTCCAGGCAGGTCTTGAATATCTCCAGAGAAGGAGACTCCACAACCTCCCTGGGCAGCCTGTTCCAGTGCTCCGTCACCCTCAGAGGGAAGAAGTTCTTCCTCATGTTTAGCTGGAACTTCCTCTGCTTCACTTTGTGCCCATTGCCCCTTGTCCTGTCTCTGGGCACCACTGAAAAGAGTCTGGCCCCATCCTCCTGACACCCACCCTTCAGATATTTATAAGCATTTATAAGATCCCCTCTCAGCCTTCTCTTCTTCAGGTTAAACAAGCCCAGCTCCCTCAGCCTTTCCTCATAGGAGAGATGCTCCAGTCCCCTCACCATCCTCGTAGCCCTCCACTGGACTCTCTCCAGTAGCTCCTCATCTTTCTTGAACTGGGGAGCCCAGAACTGGACACAGTACTCCAGATGGGGCCTCACCAGGGCAGAGCAGAGGTGAAGGAGAACCTCCCTCCACCTGCTGCCCACAGTCCTCTTGATGCACCCCAGGATCCCATTGGCCTTCTTGGCAGCCAGGGCACACTGCTGGCTCATGGTCAACCTGTCATCCACCAGCACACCCAGGTCCCTCTCCGCAGAGCTGCTCTCCAGCAGGTCCAACCCAAGCCTGTACTGGTGCACGGGGTTTTTCCTTTCCAGGTGCAGGACCCTGCACTTGCCCTTCTTGAACTTCATCAGGTTCCTCTGCACCCAACTCTCCAGCCTGTCCAGGTCACGCTGAATGGCAGCACAGCCTTCTGGTGTATCCACCACTCCTCCCAGTTTTGTGTCATCAGCAAACTTGCTGAGGGTACACTCTGTCCCTTCATCCAGGTCATTGATGAAGAAGTTGAACAAGACTGCTTCTGGACACCCACTGCTGAATGGTGTTCCCACCACATCTCGTTGCTTTTTGTCCATTTTTTTGTCTCTGGTGGCAGCGTGTAGCTTGATTCTGCTTCCAGAACTGAAAGGTCACCAACAGTATGATGTTGGAAAGGCTGGTAAAGAAGTTGTCTGACCTTAAAACTTACTGCTCTACCATGTGCCTTCACTTTCAGCCTAGGATTTGTTTTGCTCTCCTGTCTCCTCTTCCCGCTGTCATAGTATACAACCTGTCCTACTGTCACTAGCACTAGTGTTTTGTTAGCCAACTTAACCACCTGTCATCATGAGCCGGTGTAAATCTTCTTTTGGGTATCTACAAAGGGATCCTAGTAAATGTGATTCTGCCTGAAAACAGTGCCATGAGTTCTGTGTTGTACCATAATCTTCTAATCCACTGCCTTTGTTAAAGCTAAAGCTCTTTAAAGCTTTTAGTTGTACAAACCAGCCACATTTAGTCTCCAGCTGCCCTTCAGTTTTACCTCAGTTGAGTAGCTGCTACATCTATTATGATTTAGCTTGACATTTATTACCGGTCTTTAAACTCAGAATTTGATATTGAAAACAAGTTTCTCTTCGGAGAAATCATGAGGAAGTGGAGAAAACATTACATTGCCAGCTGACGAATGTAATCCACTGACATTCTCATTTACACATCACAGAGCAGGAACCCAGAGCTTGAGTCAAGTCAAAGTGACTTTTTTTAATCTTCAAGAAAAACCCACAACTGTCACATCCTCTCTGTATCAAAATATGTTTGATCTAAAACTCAGAGCCCAGGGGGCTGCTTTTTGTTTATTCTTGCTGCTCCTCTGTATTAGTAAACAGTTCCAGTTGCTCATTTGAAAGAGGAATAACTGCCTGTGTAGAAGTTACTGTTTGTTTTCCAAGAGAAAACAAAGACTTTACAGGAGATTTTTTTTCTTTTGGTGTATAGTAACCTGAATAAAAGCACTAGAAATGGGTCTGCCTGCCTTAAAGCACAAAAATGAGCTGAGTAAATAGGAAGTAAAGACATCATTTTGCTATGTGTTACTAACAAGGCTCATTTTGGGTTTGGTACCTTGCTGTAATCATGAAGGCATCCATGTTTTCAGTCAACTTTATTGATAAAATACTGTACAGTACACAATTCTAGCCATAAATTCTTTTCAAGCCATCTGCATTACAAAAATAACAGGTATGCAATGAAAAATAGTCACTCCACACACTGTGAAGGTTCTTTAAAATCCTAAAGGTATCAGGTCAGGGGAATGACAGGGGAGACATATCAAGTGTGAAGATGAGGAGTAGATAAATTAAGTCACGTTTTTTTAATTTACAAAAATAAACACTAATCAAGCATTATTTCATAATAGAGCAACCTTAAAGAACTGCCACAGGCTAACAACCCTTCCTGCTATGCGACTCTGGAGATTGTATTTGAAAGACAAACCAGAAAGTCGGCCATGAAACCGCATTCAGCATTAAATGGATATAATGCCTCTGATGCCAGTCAATGGCTGAAAAGACACTTCAAAAAATAATAACTTAAAAGAAATTTTTGGGTTCAGTTGATTAAGTTTGCAACAACAAAACTCACGCCACTAAAAAAAGATGTTGCTTCTGCCAAATCACCAGCTTGCAAGCCACAGTAGAAATGCAAAAACTAAGTTATAGAAGCATTCCCAAAGTTTTACAGGTAATAATAGCAGACAAGTAGAATTTGTGTTTGAGCTAAAATGTTCCCCAAAAAATTCCCACCAGATGTTTAGTAAATTTGGAAATGGGTTAAAACTTTTTTCTATGCACATGAATGTCTTCAATACATTCTTACACCTAGAAACAAGCTAAGATGTTCTGGAAAGAGAAGTAGCAGTTTCTCAATTTATAAAAACTGCTGTGAAAATTTGGAGAGCTTGATTGATCTGTCCTTTCTGAGCTCTTCAATTGCATTTCCTGCTATACGTATCAGTTAATTGAAAACTAGCTCTTATTGTCTCTCCTAAACACTCCTCGTTCCCACCATGTCACTCTCTCCTCTTAAGAGCACTCCAGGAAGGAGAGCAGCAACTGACAGCAACAGAACAAAAATGTTTAGTTCCCTATAAACTACACCACTGGGAACTGAAAGTTCACCCTTAGAACCTGTGGTGCATTTACCCTGAGTGCAGGGAAGCTGTACGGAGTCCAAGGAAGTTGTATTTAGAACTGACACACTTCAAAGTGCTTAATTCTTTTTGCATTGTTGTAACTGAAAATCAAATTTAATTAAGAGTTGATTTCAGAATAGAGTTCAACTCATTTTACCAGGTGAGTTATTAAACAGCCAAAATATTCAGCTGTGAGTGGCATTTGAAGATCTACAGTTTTCTGCAGTTGAAAGCTTTCACTGCTTCTTTGAGTACGCATTCCAAGTAGAGAGTACATTAACATGCTGAACAAAAAGCGGTGATACACACCCACACGAGGAGTGTTCTTGCTGCCTTGACCAAGCAGCAGTAATTCATATTTGGCTTTTCTTTATTTCTGCACCTTTTTACTACAAGCCTGTCTCAGGTAGTAGTTCTGTCATAGCTGCCTACGATATCAGCTGCGCTTTGATCTAGAAAAGCCAATTCCTTTTCACTTCTGCAAGTATTTCAGGATTAAAAGCGAGCAGTCTATCTGTCAGTATAGCATACTGAAACTTTTCCTAGTGCAAATGTAACACTTACCTGAAACTTACCTAAAAACCTTCTTGACTAGTGCTTAAGAAAGAAAAAAAGATGTGCAGACTGACAGCTTTGCCACAGAGCTTCTCCCTCCTTCCCACAACCACCTTTCTGCTGCTGCTGTTCGGGTGCTTTCAAACTGCCATTTCCCGGGGAGGGAGTTTGGGCAGGCAACCAGAGAAGAAACAGATGGGACAACTGTGGCTGCTTATGTATCGAGAACTGAGCTTGGCTTTCTCTCATGAAAGTTTTACTGCTAAGGCAGAATTATACTATGCTAACTGAGTTCCAGAAAACAATAAAGTGGGAGCAGCTCTTTTCATGTCTTGAAAATACCATTAAGTATACAGTTTTTCAAGAATCTTGTTCAATTAAAAAAAAAAATTGAACAATTGCAGAAGCATTGCTTATGTTTAAACAATTGGCCTTATATTCGAACAGGATACTCTGTGGCTAAATAACAGAAATCCTTAAGTTTTATGCTGCCTACATACCCTTTCCATTAATCAGGTTTGCAAAATGACAGTTTATTAAAAACTCACTAAAAGGAAAAAATGTAATGTGGATCATGCACAAAGCATATTTATAAGTTACTACTTTTCAGCCAGAGATCAGACTTTAAATCTTACCTTTATTATGTAATAGGTGCACTGAAACTTTGTATGAGCAATAATTTATATAAATTATGTGAAATCTTGCCTTTTATCTGTAAAATCACTTCATATAAAAATAATTCCTAATTCAGTAAGTACATTAATCCATTTCCTACTGAAGTTAGATCTATGGCAATTAATCTGTCACTAAGGTTTTTGTCGAATACCAATTTTAATTTATTTTATGCAGTATAAAAGCTGCTAAACTGGAGTTTCAGATGCTTTAGCGTGCTGGTGCCCTATTCAGTAACAAGTGCTTGACAAGTGACCCCTGATGCTCTGTTTGTAAAGTGTGCAACTGAAGCTTGTTGACTTCCACTGTCTTCAGCTTTTCCTCAGGCTCAGATCACTGCTTGTTACTAATCCTGACAGAGACGTGCTCTCCGATGCATCCTCTTTCCTGAGGTTCAGAAATGATTCTCTAGTTATCTGGAGAATTTCTCTCAAGCCTTTGTTTTCTTGCTATAACCAGAGAAAGAAAAAGGCATTTAATAGAACTCTAGAAAGAAGTCAAGATAACTACATGAATAATCTCCTCTCTACTGCAAACATATGTATAAGGATTAAAATACTGATGTGCAATCAGTGCTATGTTATCTTCTAAAACTAAAAATACTAGGTTTCTGACCCTCTTGCTCTCTTGAATGGGCATTAAGCTTAAAAAAAAACCCCAAACCACAAAGATGGTTAAGAAAAGGGTAATTAAGTTCAAAAATCTCCCATTCTTTCCACACACCCTGTCCCATAACGAACTGCTTTGCCAGCACTTAATCAAAGAGCGATAGTGTTGATCCTCCAATACTAAGCAACGGAGAAATCCCCAAAGGCACAAAAATCATTATTTAAAAAAAAGTAATATTTAAAAGCCAAAGGTGTGGGTATTATTATTTGCATCCTAGTGTCTTGTTAGGATGAATTTTGTATCATTTCCTAGCTTTTTGCTACAGCCACAGAGACTTCAAAAAAGAGAAAGCTTAAGCCAGTATATAAATATGAATCACTGATTTCTGGTGATGTAGTATCACCTATGCAAGACCTGAGAGTAAGCCACAGTGGGGAAAACAGTGCTTGCAGTCCTCCAAGAAGGAAAGTGTAACAAAATAGCAGTGTGACTGATACAGTAACCCATAAGAGATACAGTAACTCCATGGAAATAATTATGATAACATTTACTCCCTCGCTGTTTGTGCCACTGCTGTTCCGATTTCATACTTACCTCAAGCTGAATGATCCGTTCCCGCTCTTTGCAGCCATGCTTCTCATCAATTTCAATGGCTTTTCTCATGACTGCTGCCATTTCTGTAATTTGGTCCACATGCACTTGCAGCTCCTAAGACATGCGAATTGAATGACAGCTTTAGTAATGTATTTTCTGCATTATTAAAAATAAGCGAAGCACTAAATGTGCATTTTTTACTGCTGTGCCACTTAATAAAAAGGTGAACACAGACTTGTATTTCAGAAAACAAGCTCTCTATAGCTTTACAGCATGAGCAGCCACTATTGTCCTGTTCGTTTAAATAAACCTGGTTTCCCACAGTGATCCCTGATCCCTTTTATTAGAATTTTATATTAAAGGCAATGCTTAAACGACTGTCTTCCGTAGCTTCTGCATCTTCCAAATGGCTACAAGTTAGCCACGTGCTTGCTCTGACAAGAGCATCCTGTGTTACAGGAACTGTTGTGTATCATTTTGGATATGCAGAAAGACCAAACTCATCTAAGAGCAGCAGGGTATGTGACATTCTTTCTATTTGTTTGAAACCTGATCCCAGGTTTGGTTCAGCCAGTACCAGCCCGTGGGTAGGCATTTATCTCTTAAAAAGACCAGGTGAAGCTGTCATCCTTTGCTCTTTTTTAGGTACTTCCGCATGAATCCACTTCAAATTCCAGCTTATCTGCGATCTGGAATTCAGAGGTGCTTGTTCTTGCTGAATTGTAAGAAAAGCTTCTGTGTCCTGACTGATCTCTTTGTCTGTTCATTAATGCTAGTAGGGTACTTTCCTATTATAAATAGATAACTACCACATCACACTGAAAGATTCAAGAAGAAGGAAAAAAAGAGGAGTAGCTTGGTTTGCTCTTGTTCCACTGCTAGGAGTGGGATGGTAGGAGCCATTCCCACAGGCGTAACAACCTTTGCAAGGAAGCTAGATTTTTTTATAATCTTCACTGTTTGCAGATAAGCGACCTCTTACCTGGACCTTGCTGGTTCAGGTGATGGTTTATCTTCTCACTGGCCAACCTACCAGCAGGAAACGCTTAAAGGGTCACTACTTCTTTTCCCCTGCAGATCTAGATTAAAAAGCCTACGCCTTTGGCATTTGTTGCTGTTCAGTATTTCCAGATGCTTTTATTTTTCATTGTCCTTTCCTCAATGTGTCTTTTATTCCACCTCTGCTACCATGCTAGCCTACCCATGAAGCAGAACAGTAGGACTGAAATGAAGAACAGTACAGACTGAAGTTAAATCCCATTTTTAAATCATGAGTTTGACTGGAGGTCCGTACATCTAGCAGACATCAGCTTGCCTTTAAACTACCAGACAGGATTACACTACCTGAAAACTGCCTCACTTGGAATCATAAACTTTCTCTGACCAAAACAAATACACTTTACTAAAATGAACATCAGCCCTTTCCATCCTTTCCTCTCTGCCATTCCAATTACCAAAGATATAGTTTAGCTGTTTACTCATTAAATGCCAACTCACAGTGGTGGGACAGGGGTAGAACTTGCTGTAAATCTTTATTTTCTTCTCGGTTTCCAGTGAAGGTGATAACATGAAACACATTTTCAGCAAAAAAACCTAAATTTATCTTGAAAGGCAGCTGTGATCAGTGATAAAAGTTGGAAGGATGTACCATTGAGAAGGACTGGGAAGGAGTTAGTGGGTTTCAGAGATACTGCTGTCCTCCCTACTTCCTATTTTTCCTGCTTACCTGGCCTCTTGATCAATATGATTCAGGGCCTGTTCCAAGGTCACTAATGTTAGATCAGACGCTAACACAAAACTGTAAGGCTCTACCCTGTGTAAAACTTAGCTGCTGTAATACCAAAGAATGCAATGAAAGTGTTTCTTTACAAAGACAACCTCAAACATGCATGAATGCCTTTGTATCTGTCTCCTTTTTGTTTGCCATACATTGTTGTTTATGTCTGGAGAGGAAGAAGGAAAAAAGCGACACACATTTTTAGGCCTTGTTTCAGCCGAGCAAAATCAAACAGCGCACTTAGATCAGGGTCACCACTACAAAAACACACTTTTCTCTTGCATACAACACTGCTAAAAGAAATTTTTTTTCTATTTAAAGGAGTGCTTGTTGATCTGCAGAAATCAATGATTTTGTAATGATCTTTAATTTAATTTAATAATAGGCACTGAAGTTAATAGCTGGCACTTGAGGGAACAGCAGTTCCTGGTAACAGTGAGATTAGTTCCTTAGGTATGACAGATTGTTTAATTAACAAGAGAGAAGTATTTAAAAACTGCTTCAAGATTGTTCAATCTTACTGAATGTGAAGGCTGACCAGAGGAATAAATAATGAAATTCCAGAAATCCTAAGTGTCAGTTTAAGGGTGATAAAACCTTTTCATCAGGTATTCTTGTGGGATCAGATTTAACCAAAATGTTGAAAATATTGTTTGGTAACTTTTTTTTTTTTTTACGCTAAGCTTTTAATCCATAGAAGTGTTCCTAAATGAAATTTCAAAGTCCATTTCAGGATGGATATAATTTTACCCTCATCTTAGTACTCCTGAGGCTCCAACATACATTACACTATATGCTAAGGTAACTTCTTTTTTAAAAGATATTTACCTGTCATTTTTTACGAGTTTATGTTATAGTTCTAATACAGTAAATTTTTTCATAACAATCTAAGTAGTCCCATTGATTTCAATGGCACTAATTACATACATGTGATTTTATAAGGAGGGATGAAAGCATCAAATTCTTAAACTTTGTTTTCCCAGTATGCAGACCCTAACTCTGCTTTGCAGCTTTAGCTTGTTGAGGCCAAAGATTATTTAACACTTAAAACTAATGTTTGTCTACGCAGCTACTCTGCGCTCTGATGATTACGTTTCATTTAAAACGTAATACACCACTTTGTTAGAAAGCTCCTGCTTAGACCTGTTAGTGACCTAGAATAATGAATTTTCCTGAAAATACATAAAAAAGCCTAAACTATATATTAATGCTATAAAAACAGATATTAATCTCATATGAAGCTGCTGAATGTTCATACGTACCTCACGACAGTTTACAAAAATGTTGCTTAATGGCACTTTGCTTTTCTAGTTTTCAAAAGCTGTACGATGAAGCACACCTAATACCAGCAACTTTCACTGGCATTCAAGCCTCTCGCGCTGAGCTGCATTCTAGTCAGCAATCCTGATCAGTACTGAAACAAGCACCAAGGGTTGAAGCAGCAAAGCAGAGAAGTGTAGGTTCAGTGACTCAACATGCAAAAGGGCTTTAAAAATATTTTCAAAAAAATTATGATAGAGGAAAAAAAAAATGAGTATTGAATTTAAAAAAGCTTACTCCTTCTACTATCCCCAGTAAGCACAGGTTTATTAATTATTTATTGGAGTCACAACTGTAAGTTAAACCAGTCTGCATATTACCGAGACCTGCGGGCATCTGGAAGCATAATATGGCAGTTGCCTTAAAGACCAAAGCAAAAGTAAATTAAGTAGATACAGTAATGAAATGCTACTTGTTAAAAGCTTAAATAAATGAGAAGCTCGACTGATGAAGTTTCCTGCTCGAGTTTCATGGACTAGATTATAAAAATTAGGACTTGTTAGTACAATGATATAAAAACTGAGACGAACTAAGCTTTGCACTGATCCACTATAAACTAAAGTGTTAACTAAAAAAACAAAAGGTAAAAACCCAATGAAGTTATTACCTTGGAATGTTGCTCTTTCAACTTCATTATTATACTTGGATCATCCTTTTTGCTCGCCATTAGCAACCTAAACATCTGTTCTCTGTACTTGCTCATTATGAGTTCCAAAGCAGACTGATGTTCTTCAAGAGATGTGCGCAGTTCTGTCAACATAATTTTAAATTCAGTTAAAAGTTTAGCAGAGAAGAACTGAAACAAAATGCAGAAGTACTTCAGCTTGAGAAAACCAAAATAAGCCTTTAATTGAGTTTCCCCTCTGTTTGCAGCTCGCACCATAAAATCTACATAGGCTCTGCAAACGTCTTCAGTGGTGACTGCGCTGGGAAAATTCTTCTTCAGTCAGAAACAGAAGGTCTTTTGTTAACGTGACTTCATATTCAGTCCCTTTAGCTGGCATAAGCCATCTTGAGTGTAGCTGGGGAGCTTTATGCTAGCCACTATAAGCAACACTGTACAAAAGCTAGAAAGAAGTTCACAGATCTATTTTAATCTGCAGCTTGGTAAAACAGGAGTTAAAAATGCTTGTGTTCTAAATATACCAAGTCAAAAGACAAATAACTCCTGAGATAAGATGAGATTCATACAAATAGAGATCACTGAATCCTTTGCTGAATGTAACTGTTAGAATACCTCAAGTATTCCAGGAGGAACAGTATATTCCTAGTGTACAGTAGTCCAGAATGAATTATACTACTACACTTACACTACAGCCTGTCCTTACTGCTCCTAAATTAGTTATTTTTAGCAGTGGGAAAACACATTTCCAAACAGATACCTATACTGCAGAATTAAGTTCTATTTATCGCCTCACTTCTGCTGAATATTATATAAGGACTGAAAAATTAATTTTCCACACCTCTTTTTGTCAATGTTTGGGCATTAGGACTCTTACTAGATTGCATTATGATCAGTTAAACTGACATTTAGATTAGAAGAAAAAAAATTCTTCAACAACAATTTTTTGAGAATAAATAAACCGTAAAAGTCTCTCTGATTCCAGTGGTGCCGGCTAGAACTTGAAAAGGATAGAATATTCACATTTTACCTTTATTTTCCTGTTGCAGTTCCCTAATCTGCCTGTTTTCTTGTTGGATACCCATCACTAACGTAGATCGAGGGCGATGTCTTGCTACTTCATTGAGGTCTTGAATTTCTTCTTGGTACTAGTTATTAAAAAACACAACCACAACACATTTGAGTAACCGAAGGCAAGCACTACTCAGCAAGTCACAAAGGACCAGTTCTACTGTCCGTAAAAGTCCGTAACCAGCAAGATAATGCTTGTTTTTAAATAATAACAAACAAACAAACACACTTCTGAAGGTGTCGCCCACATACCGCCCTTTAGAGACACAAAAGTAACACCTTTGTTTTAAAACAAGTTTCACACCTCAGATGTGTGTAGTGGTTATTATTTAACCTTCAATTAAGGCAGGTCAAATTCACCACCAAGTAATTTAAAACTGATATATGTATGGTGAAGAAAAACCATGAGGTATTAACCTGTAGATATTTACTGGGGCTTCCCAATACCTTACACCACAAGGCTGTGTGGATACAAGTCACATCGACCTGAATGAATGGATCCTGACTCTCAACAAAGGAGTAAATGTAATACTCTTGATTTGAAGTCATGGAGCCCCTGCACAACTACAGGGATGAAGCCCATGTAGGGCTTTATTATTTTACAGGCCCGTTAACACCTCCTGTGTTCTATTAAAATGACAGGATGAACTCACATATGGAAAGTCAGCAGACACCTTTTTATTCTTCCAGAAGCTCTCTAGTGAAAGTCACACCCAATTTAACAACATTATCTTGGACAGTTTAACATCAGAATGGAAATGATCACGAATAAGCTTAAGAGGCTACTTTGAAACAAAAGGAGACTGTGAAAAGATAATGTATTCTGAACAGAAGAAAGCATAACAGGGCCTCTGTATGATTAAATGTGCATCTTGAAATTAATAAAACAAACAGTATTTCACAGAAGAGCAAAACACAAGACACCACACAATGGTTTGTCAGATGCCAACCTCATTTCTACCAGGGTTCTTCAAATAAATGCTCGTTTTCAATATTTAAGCCACCGTAACAGAGAAAACTTCTTCACAGGATCAAACTAAATATATAAACAACCTATTTTTAGATCATAGTCATGCCTATAATGAAAATATTTAGTATGGTATTAAAGGATTAACCAAATAACATACTGACCCTACATTGTATAATAGCACACAAAAAATATTTTAAATTATGTGTTTCCAAGTCGTTCTTTTAACAAACCTGTTTCATTGCTTCAACCCGCTTGTTAAGAGCTGTAGTCTGTTCAATAAGAGCTTCTGCTGCGTTGTCATGTTCCCTGAGCCGTTCCACCAGCGCTTTCGCATCTGCTAAGGCTTTTTCAATTGTGCAACTCATTTCTAGAGATTAGAAATGTATTATTTTCACACCACCACCCGTTTAGTACACAGAGAATAGCTATCTGTGATATATATATAAAATTTATTTTTTTTAGTCTAAAGCAGCTGAATAGAATCTTCCCCTCAGAAACATCCACACATTTTGTCATCTTCTAGGAGTAGGAAAAATTTATACATCTTAAAAATACCCTAAAGCCTGCCCTGCCTTTTCCTCCATCTTAATTGCTGTTGAGACTGTATAGCAGAGCAAGCAAATGAAAGTAAACTTAGTATATTGATACTCTCCTCACAACACAAAGTGCACAAGGAGGACTATTGAACATATGGAAATTGAGCAGTGCATGTCCTTCTGCAAGTAGTAGAGAAAAAAAAATATTCTATTAACCATTTCAGTTTTCAATACTACCTTTTTTTTTTTTAAGATGCCCTCCTACCAGTGACATATACTTCAAGATTTTCGAGAAGTACAAATCCAGCGCAAATCAGAATGCCAAAGGACTACAGCGGGCTGGAAGACTTTGATGAATTAAATCAGCAGATGGAACAGCGCAAACTGACAGAGTAGAGGAAATTACTTGAGGAAAATTCAGAAAACTAAAGGCTTGGTTTTTTCCTCATGTCTATAAATGAACACAAACATCAGTGCATGGAATGGAACTGTAAAATTTTTCACAGTATGGAGAAAGACAGCAACTTAGCTAAGAAAAAGAACTGACTGCATAGCTGAAATACCAGCCTTCTAATTGCAGTAGCTGTTAGCAGAAATTACGTATTGCTGGAATTGCTAAGCTTTCCAAATGCTTATACTTACTAGCATTTCCAAAACACTGGCCTTTACATCGAATTTTTTCACACTCATGCTGGATAGATTAAGTTTCAAGATCACGATTTTCAGCTTAAAGTTTTATTTTCTTTTTAAGAAACCTTGCACTTTTTCTGCTAAAAAGGAAATCTACTTCTTGAACAGTTCTTCAGCAATCAGACAGCAACTATTGAGGTTTACTTAAAGTTATAGGTCTTCTTTAAAAAAGACTTGATATTTGTTTCAGGAAACTTTACAAGGTATTGAAAGATCAACTAAATCCATTTCTTAGTCAGCCCGTTTGCTAAAGGAGAAATTTCTGTAAGGATAAAAGGTCAGTGAGCCTCTCCTGAGCTACAGGAAAAAAAATTTGCTCCAAGTTGATTTTCTGACTTTCTTGGGCACCCTGACAAATCATAGCCTAGGATCTTTAAGCTGAGCTTAAAGAAATCCTCACATTTTCCCCAACTCACCTTTTCCCACTGCCCCGGGAAAGTAGCAGAAATAAGGATATTTCAGCCACCAGAAGGTCCACCATTCCCCTCAAAAGGTTTACAAACACAGCAGGAATATCCTACCCGCAGGCATTAAAGCGGGGGAAAACTAAGCAGACAGCAGCAGTTTAGAATGTTCTCTCTGCAGAGCTCTCAGACACCCCAGAGCATGCTGCAAGGTCTAACCTTTTTTCAATCTGGTAATTTCATTAGCTGCTCCCTCTGGTCTGAGTAGGACATGTAATATAAAAGCACTCAGTTTTTCTGTGTCGAAGGGTCTTTTAGGGGCTCTGCCATCACAGAAAAGTTAAGCCTTGTTTACTGGTAAAGGAGCTTCAGAAAGTGAGTTTTGCACAGCACAGAGCACAACTGTTTTAACCTGTGTTTTCTGTGGTTTGCGTGTTGCAAGAAAGAGTCAGCATTTTGGCACATTCGAATTTCCTGTAGCTATTCATAACGTTAATCCCCTGTTGTTTATGAGCTAGAGTTTTCATTTTAACTTCCATATGCTCCATGTACGTATTTGAGTTATGAAGTCAAGTTCTTCAGCAGACTGGTGTGTTATCACAGGTGGTTAATTTATTCACTCCGGTTTAGCAGTCTGAGCTCCTCTTAATACTATGTACAAAGAATCATACTGCATTGTTTTTAAGGATCTGCTTTTCTTGCTTCTCATTTCTCCTTCGAATTCTGGTCTCCCATTCTTACTGGACTACAAAAATATCACAGACAAAAGATGACCTTCCACACTGGCTGGCTAAACTGTAACAGAAATTGATTTAATCAGATCCGTATTCAAGGAGAATTTGAAGACCAGTCTTTAACTAAAGTCATAGATTGTGAATTCTCTAGCCAGTATAAACAAAGACTCTCAGGCCTTTCCATGAGCTTGGAATACATTTAGAAGTTAACATCTCTGATAATTTGTACGCATCGATATAATTTTTTAAATGCAGTCCGTATTCACCCTTTCATGCGCTTTCTCATTTTGACCCAACCCAGCCACAAAAGATAAAAAGAAACTTGTCTGTAGCAAAGCCATCGGTGTTCTTTTCACTGCAAACGAGCTGGGGAATACACGTGTGCGCCTTGCGTGGAATGCGGCCACGCAAACCCAGCAGCGACTGCCCACCCTCACTGCACAGCAGCTTTGGCGGGCCAGAGGCCATCTCCTGTTTTCTGGCAGGATTTGTACCTCAAAAAGGAGAATCGTTATTTGTATCATGGTAATATATATTTATAGTGGCTCCAAATCTTGACCAGGATTCCTTTGTGCAAGACACTGGCCCTAATCCCTGAAATTTAAAATTCCTTATATCTATATTCCCTATAGTTGCTCATCTGGCTGCCTACAGAAAACAAGACTTTTGTCTTATCCTAGAATAGATCTAAATCTGTGAGTTAGCCTGGACGTTTAGGGAAAAAACCCCAACCAATTCATCAAATATATTTGACTCAAACCAATCCTTATTGTATATTGGTTTTTTCGCAAGCATGAGGACTACCGTAGCTAAACTCCATGATTGCTGAACCCTACCCTGGAAGGGCTGCCAATGCATTCACAGAATCACAGAATGTTCAGGGTTGGAAGGGACCTGTGTGGGTCACCCAGTCCAACCCCCCTGCCGAAGCAGGGTCACCTACAGCAGGCTGCACAGGACCTTGTCCAGGCGGGTCTTGAATATCTCCAGAGAAGGAGACCCCACAACCTCCCTGGGCAGCCTGTTCCAGGGCTCCGTCACTCTCAGAGTGAAGAAGTTCTTCCTCATGTTCAGACAGAACTTGCTGTGCTTCAGTTTGTGCCCGTTGCCCCTTGTCCTGTCGCTGGGCACCACTGAAAAGAGTCTGGCCCCGTCCTCCTGACACCCACCCTTCAGATGTTTATAGGCATTGATAAGGCCCCGTCTCAGCCTTCTCTTCTTCAGGCTGAACAAGCCCAGCTCCCTCACTCTGCGACCCCGCCAACAGCGTCAGCAGGCAGCGAGGGCAACAGCGCAGACGGCCCAGCGATGCTGCTCCTGCACCTTCATTTCCCGTCACTTCCTGCCATTTGCTAATTGCTTCCATTATCAAATTGGGCCGCCCTCAGAAAAAAACAAAACAAAACAACACCAAAGAATAAAGATTTTTGCGCAGCTACAGCCTTCCTCTAGTTTTCTGTCTCTTCTTTTATGTCCTTAACGAAAACCGCTTCTTCCCGCAACTCCACGCTTCGGTTCCCCCTCCCCCCACCCCCGTTACCGGTTTTGCGGCGCGGAACGGCGGGATTGGGCTGGGCGCCCTCCGCCTCCGCGGGCTCCAGAACGCACCAAGACCCGCCGCCGCCGCAGCCCAGCTACACGCGGAGCGGGGGGGACGGAACACACACACGACTTCTCCTCCGCCTCCCCCGCGCCCCCACACCGGTCCGTCGGGCTCCCAACGGCCACAGCACCCCCTCCCCCCCGCTCCCCGCCTAGGTCCACTCACTCATGACCGGAGGCTCCGACAGCGCCGGGGGTGAAACCCCGACCGGCCCGGCCCGGCCCGGCCCGGCCCGCTGTCAAATGGCGGCGGGCCGCACGGGGAGGCGCGTCCCCGCCGGTGGGCGGGGTGGGGCGGGGTGAGGCGAGCTCGACCGCGCTACCTGCCCGCGGCACCGGGCGAGCGCCCGCCGCTCTCGCGAGAGCCGGCTCTCCCAGCCCCCTTCGCTGCTCCTCGCCTCGCTATTGGCTGTCCCGCTGCATGAGCCACGCCCCGCCGCCCGAGAGAGCTCTGTGGAGTCTCGCGAGAGCAGCGGCTGCGGGCCCTTCGGGGGCCTCGTGCGGGGAGCGGTGTGACAGGGCGGGGCAGTCCGCGCCCAGGCGGAGGGTCGAGCAGCGGGGCCGGGGCGGGCATGGGGGGTGCGTGAGGGAGCCCGGCCGCCCGCCGGGGCCCGGGTGGCCGCCGCCGCGGTGTGAGGGGGGGGGAAGGAGGGGAGAGGCGCTCCCCCGCCAGCGCTGGGGGAGCCCTTGCGCCAGCGGCGTAAGTGGCCGCGCGGGGGTCTCGCGGCCTCAGGGGTGGGCGGAGCGGGGGGGGCTTCGGCCGCTTCTCCCACCCCCGCGGGCGCCGGGCGCGGAGGCAGGAGCCGGGCCCAGCGCTCCCCGCGGAGCCGGCGGCGGAGGAAGCGGGCGGAGGGGCATGGAGGTCTCCCGGACGGAGGCGCCCGCGCCCGGCCCCGTCTAGGGCTCCCCGCGGGCCTCGCCCCTCCTCCTCCTCCTCGGAGCGCGGCCGCGGCCGGGCCCGGCGGGGAGCGGGACCGGGGCTTCTGCACCAGAGGAGGAGCCGGCCTAGGTAAGGGCGCTTCCCTTCCCTTTGGTCTCTGGGCGGGCGGGGACCGGCTGCCCCGGCCCCTCGGGCGCTCTGCCAGGCCGAAGATTGGGTGCGAGCCCTGGGGCTGGGCCCGCCTGCGGCCCGCCCTGGCCTCTGCCGAGCCGAGTGCGTAGCGGGCCTCCGGGGGCGGAACCTGCCCCGCGGAGCGAGGTGCTGCCCGCAGGCCGGGTCGTGTGAATCCTCGTCCCTCGGACGCTTTAGTATTTTTAAACGACCTCGTATAGATATCTTTTGGTTTTGTGTACTCACCAATTCAGCAGCATTTGCATGGACGAGGTAGGTTTTTATACTGGAAACGTTACGGAAACATCCAGAAGTTGAGCGAGTTTGATAAGAGGGGAGCGTTTAATCCAAGTACTGCTAGCCTAAGATTAATTTCCACGTGTCGTTTGGGTCCCGAAGTCATGGTGGCCACCCTAACATGGGATCTGACGTTACAGTTGCTTCACAAATATTATTTTTCGGTGATGTTGTAGGAGAGGGAAGCCCAGTTTGTCAATGCGGAACGCGAAAATCCCCATTGCAGGGTTCTCAGGCTTGGTAGTTGGGAAGAATACCAGGAGAGCTCCTGTGAGTCTTGCTGGATAAGAAACATCTGTGTTTTAATTTTGGATTTGGTACATCTCTCAGTCAGAGATCAAAGTATGGATGTAAATATTGATACGAAAATAGAGAGATGTATCTGCCAAATTGAAGGCTGAAAATCTGTTTAAAAGCCTGATGTTTGTACTGCTTCAAAGTCTGTGTGGCCTGATAATAACTTTTTTTTTTGCATGTTGTTTATTTCAGGAAAGATGCTTTAAATAGGAAGCAGCTTCTGTACTTTTTTCCTGAAAAGTCTTTTAATTAGAAATGTGGGGAGGGTAATACCATGCATCATTGTTGCCTTTTCAACAGTCCATCTTCGTATTATGTGTTTTTTCCTCCTGAGAAAAAATAATTTCTTCGAATTAGATATCTAGTATACTAAATATATGGACTGGTAAGAGTTCTAGAGGGTATTTGTCTCCATGTAAATAGATACTTAAAATGGGAATTCTTGTCGGTTTTTTTAAAAGCTTAACAGTTTTATAGGAGCTAATGTATGCAGTATGGTATCTAAATACTATAAGAGGTAACCTCTTTGAAACTTGCATATCCTAGTAAAATAATTTTATGCTGTATAAATTGCAGAGCAATCTTGTGATGTGATTTTTTTTTTTTTGCCTTGTACAATTTCTTTCTGATTTTGATCTGTTTCTTGTAGGAAGAAAATGAAAATTTTCTCTGAGTCTCATAAAACTGTTTTTGTGGTGGATCACTGCCCGTATATGGCAGAATCCTGCAGACAACATGTTGAATTTGATATGTTAGTAAAGAATCGGACCCAAGGAATTATACCTCTAGCACCCATATCAAAATCACTATGGACGTGTTCAGTGGAATCGTCTATGGAGTACTGTAGAATAATGTATGATATTTTCCCTTTCAAGAAACTGGTAAGTTCTTCTAGCCATAGCATGTGTGATACTTGATAGTACAAGGAATATTTTCCCATTTTAATGAAAACTTTTGGTATAATTAAATTAGAAGATTAAATATAATTTATTATATAAAATTTTATTTGGGCTGTCAATACACTTTATAGTTATTTAACTTGGTTTGGGTAGTATGTGAATCCCATTACATATTTTTGGGACCTTTCATTGTCTTAATGTCATTTTGTAACTCAGTGCAAAACTTGGAAGGGTGCTTTAAGGTAACTTACGGATTTATTACTGTGTTCTGAGCTAGAAGTTTACACAAGCTTGAGTTAGGTATTGCTTCAAATAAAATTTTGTTTCTAAACGTGCTTGGTAGCATTTCTTAAGGTTTTTGGTACCAACTTTGAAGGTATTCTGAGCTTTAGGAAGAGGTAGGATCTCTCTGAAGCTGCAAGTTTGGAATAAGTGGGAGAACACCACAGCACACATCTTGTTTAGAGAACTAAGTACCTGGTGGGCTCTGTAACATTGTATCATAAATTAAGGTAACTAATCCCTGTTTTTTGAAATTTTTTTCTCATTATTGAGTAAACAATTGTGCAGTGTCCTAATGGTTAGTTACCCTTAAAAAACTATGGAAGTTAAACCACCTTGTGACAGTGATGTTGGTACAATGTAAAGATAAAGGAGTACTGGCTGTGTCAGCAGCTGAGGCAGAGGCCCGGCACTAGCAAATATTGCTGGTAGTTCAGTGGTTGGATGCATGTCAGCTGCGGTGCCTTGGTGGATTGCATGTCTTGGTGCTCAGACAATGAACATTTAATTAAAACTCTAGATCACTTAAGATATGGTCACATCCCATTATGGGATTATATCAAGTGTATGCTTAATGGATTTGAGTCAGTTGGCTGAAATGGAGCTTGTGTGGTATGAGAAACTGAAATGGAGATGGAAATTGTGCTTCCTTTTGATTTTTTTTTTTTTTTTTTTTTTGGTCATCTTTAGAGCATATTTTGCTATGTGATGTTTATTAAATCTTGCTAGATGTTTATCCCTGTGATCTACCATGACAGTCTTTGGAAATGATTTGCAATATGGCAGTATTAGAATTTATTTTGTAGCTATTCTACTGAAAATTATTACCTGATTATTAAAATATTTCATAATATCCTGCAATGCTAATTTGGTGTAGAAATTGACATAGTAACTTAAAAATATGAGTAGGAAGTTGTTAGTCATAATGTTACTGAAGGGTTAAATGAATATAACAGGAGTGGATGCTTTTTGTTTTTTTGTTGTCTTATATCTCTTACTTCTAATACTCTGGAGATCTATGCACTGACAATCCAAACTAAAAGTAATTTGTGTGTTTGGATTTGGGAAAGTAGCCATAATGGCTGTTACCTGTATGACTGGCTGTTATTGTCCGTGTGCTTTTTTTGATCCTTTTAGGTGAATTTCATTGTGAGTGATTCTGGGGCTCATGTCTTGAATTCTTGGACTCAAGAAGATCAGAACTTGCAGGAGGTATGCTTTGTAACTTCTCTTTTATATTGTAAGTCTAGTTTAATTGCAGAATAGTAGCAACTTCTTGCTATGTTCAATATGAAATAACTTTGGTTAATTAAAATGTTGGTGGATCTGGTCTGAAATTATTATGTAACAGAATTTTAAATAGCTGCCTGTGAGGCTGGACTATTCTATAGGCAACTTTACGTAATTAAAAAATAATCCAGTAGCTTTCAGTATAGGATTACATATTAAAATAAATGTTACGAAGAAATTACCTATGTATTTCTTCTGCAATTTTGTGATGCTTCTTGATTTTTAAATATGGGGATTTTTGTGCATTTGCATGGTAGGCAAATAAACTGTGTAGGAAAAAAAGTTGTAAATATTTTCTTTGCTCTCGTTTTGTTTCATACTGAATGGCTTCATCCTCCGAAAAAATTACTTCGGGGAGGAACTGCATTTCCAAATTCTCAGAAAATAAAAGCAGGTGGCAACTAATAATGTTAGAATTTTTCAGGGGTTGGATATAACTTGCTATTAGAGACAGGTATTTTTTTGTAATAAATGAGATTATTATATTCTCAAGGCTTAGTAACAGTTAATAAATGAATTGTAAAGGATAATTTAGGGCCAAATGTTTTCCAGAAGGCTGGGGACAGATAATGGTCTTTAATTGCTCTGTTTGGTTTTCTCCCAGCAATATTAATTTGCATGTAAAGTGAGTTATAATGATGACTTCTTTTCTTAACTGATCATTTTAACAAATGACTGGAAAGTAATTTTCAATAATATTTTCTTTCTTTTTAACTAGTTGATGGCAGCGTTAGCAGCTGTTGGGCCACCTAATCCTCGGGCAGATCCAGAGTGTTGCAGCATACTTCATGGTCTGGTTGCAGCAGTTGAAGCACTCTGCAAAATAACAGAATACCAGCATGAGGCTCGAACCACGCTCATGGAGAATGCAGAACGTGTTGGAAACAGAGGAAGAATAATCTGTATTACTAATGCAAAAAGGTATGTGCGATAATGTCCTTGAACCATTTAAAAAAGAGTAATTTCATACATTTTTGGAAGTGTTTCATTGTTGTGAATTAATGCCCTAAGTAGAGTTAAAACTGGTTTGCGTCCTGTGTAGATGATTTCATGCCATATTAAAGGTTTCATTTATGGGAGGTCTGCTACAATAACCAACCAAAAACTTCCCACTTGAAATAGGAGAGCATTTAGTGACATGCTGCTTTAAACAGGAGTATGGGTTATTCTGCAGGAAAAAAATTATATTAATATATAAAGATATATTAATCTATAAATATATATAATAGATAATGTAATACATGAATATATAAATTTTCTTTCTAGTGACAGTCATGTTCGGATGCTTGAGGATTACGTTCAGGAAACCATTCATGAGCACAACAAGCTTGCAGCTAATTCAGACCAGTGAGTATATTCTCTACAGGTATAGTTTCTCTTTTTCTGCACGTGCCTGTTAAAACCTCTGTGAAATATGGGTGTATTTTGGTCACTTAAAACTTACTCTGATGGACTGTTTCAATGCCTGTGTGAAATAGAAAATACAAAATCATGATGTTGTTGACTTAGAGCTTGTGTATAATGATTAGTTTTTCAGTATCACCCTTCATCCTCATAGGACAGTGTTTCTTTAGGTTGTTATCTGCTACATCTTGCTCCAAATGAGACACGTAGCTGTGCCTTCTTGTATACTCTATATTTGTAGTCAGTAATGCGTCTGCATTTTTTTCTTGGTAACGCTGCATTAGTTTTACACTGATCTTTCTTTGAGTAAAATAGGTAACTTCTTTGAAACTGGTTTTTGATTTCAAAATTATTGTGTTGCCTGACGCTTCCCTTCAGATAAAGGAATCTCTTGAAATACAGGTTGCGTCTCTTCTGAGAAGTCATTTTTCAACCCTATGTTAAGCAGTGAACTGTTTGGCCCAAGGACTGTGTATTGCTTTGTAAAGTGCCTAGTAGGTTGAGATCCTATTCTTGGTTGCTCCTTAGGCACGTGAACAGCAGAAGCAGGAGTCTCCCGTAGCTACCTGCTGCAATTGCAGTTTCATGTGTGTACAAAGGATACTGCCCCAGGGAATTGGGTTCTCGGTCCACTGTAAAGACAGAAAAGTGGTCTCATTCCTGTAGGTGGAGATGTGGAACAGTGTCTTGATCTCTCAATTTCCAGCCACTTTAGGACATGAGCTTCTTATCTGGGTAGTTGTTTTGATATTCACTGGAGTCTCCTTACTAATACCTGCACACACACTTGGAGACACAAACGGAGTGTCAATTTTCAGTTGAATGAAGCTGAACAGATTACACCAGTTAAGGATCTGTTCTGTTGCTATGTCCAAACAGAAACACAATGCTATAGCATCTGAAGAGCTAGAAATGTTACACAGTTTTTTATTATGATAAAAATTTATTTTGAAGGATGCGCTTTTGAAAATCATGAATGTAACCTAGTTTCTACAGAATGCTTTCAGCAACAGTAGGATGTATTACATCTTTATGATTCTGTGTTCTGGAAATCAGATGAGTCTTGGGAGAATTGGTCTAATTTCTAGGAGACAGTCTGCCATGCTGTAGGCTAAATAGAATGTTTATTTTTAAGTCTAATGCAGATTCAGAAATGTGAGTTGGTCTTAATCCACACTTACCCAGTTGGTGAAGACAGCCTTGTTTCAGATCGTCCTAAGAAAGAGGTAAGGAGCTTGAAATGAGAAAACTTGTCCAAGGATTAGGAACTATGTCAGACTCAAAATAGGCAGTGCAAATTAAGTGTTCAGCAATTATGTTTTGCGCCTCTGGTCTCTGGGGTGTTGGAAAAAGTACAGGTGATAGCTCTCTGACAAGTTGACAGCCTGCATATTGCTATCTGAAGAGTATGTTTTCTTTTGTAGTCTTTGTGCATCTGTGGTACCTCTTTTTTCATTTTATTACTTATATTTTTTTCAGTAATTCATGACTCTTTTTAAGTAAGCCCATTAATAATGTAGAATGACACGATGTTGGGTTTGATGTTTTTTTTGAGAAGGAAATGCACACTGAGGAACCTAATGGAAAACCATTGACTCCTTGGTGTGTTGAAGAGGTTAGCTGGGTAACTTCCCTGCTGTTTAAGCAGATGCCACTAGGTAGCGCAAGCCCTGTTTTCCCAAGTATCTGTTACTGAGAGATGTGGTTGTTGTTCAGCACTGTGTGTTCCATGTTATCCAGACTAACACATCAGCATTTTTAGCCTTTTGGTTGAATGGTTTTCTCATGAAACCAAAATGAGCTTTTGCATAAGTTCTGTTGTTTCAGTGTTAGCAAACAGAATGCCTTTTTAATGAAGATCATTGCAAAGCATATCTGCTTCCAAATGAAAGGGTTATAGAGTGTAGGAATGCAGAATATGCTTGAACTTCATAAAATACTTTATGTATTCTACAGATAACTTTAAAGATTATTTTTCAAAAAGGTGAAAGGTTGCATTTAAGAAATTACTCTGTAAATTAACATCTCACTTGTTTGGTAACAAAAGCACATGAGCTCTGTGGACTTCCATGCTGTGTGGTGGTGGCTGGAAACCAAGTACGTGCAAAATATTTTGTAATACATTCTGTTCTTCATCAGTCTGCAGTGCTCGGTATTTTAATCTGCTGTCTGTAAGAAAGAGAAGACATAAGAAAAAAGTCTCATTCTTAACATGAAAAGCATCTAGTCCTGCATATTATTTTATAAATAATAATGACTATAATAGCTACCTTCCCGAGATTCTTTTCTACGAAACTTTTGTGGTTGTTGAAGAAAAAAAAAAAGTGAACAGAAGAGAATAAATTTACTGCTACTTTCCTCTAAGACAGTCGTCTTTATCACTGTGATTTTTTTTTTTTTCTTTTTCAAAAGCCTAAAACTTAACTTGTTGGCAAGCAAAAAATCAAATGCAACTTATGGCTTGTGTTTGTTTTGCTTGTGTATGTAGGACGCACAGGTAGCTATATAAAAATGACTTTGTTCCTGTTACTCAGCAGACAGAACAGCTAAAGACTAGGCCCAGAGCTACTATTAAGAGGACTTTTTTTCCCCATGTGGAGCCTCCTGCGTGGAGGAAGCAGGGCGATAAACAGGATCAAAACCTTGGACCTCAGGAGGGCTGACTTTGGCCTCTTCAAGGAGCTACTGGGAGGAATCCCGTGGGCCAGGGCTCTCGAAGGCAGGGGGGTCCAAGAGTGCTGGTCGCTGTTTAAATGTCACTTCGTCCATGCTCAGGAGTGGTGCATCCCCCTGAGAAAGAAATCGAGCAAAGGAGGCAGGAGACCTGCATGGTTAAACAAGGAGCTTCTAGCGGAGATCAGGCAGAAGACAAAGGTCCATGGAATGTGGAAAGAGGGGCAGGCCACTTGGGAAGAGTACAGGAACGTGGTCAGAGCATGCAGGGATGCGACGAGGAAGGCCAAGGCCCACCTGGAATTGAAGCTGGCAAGGGATGTCAAAAACAACAAGAAGGGCTTCTTCAATTACATCAGCAGCAGAAGGAAGGCTAGGGACAATGTGGGACCGCTGCTGAAAGAGGAGGGTGTCCTGGTGACGGAGGATGCAGAGAAGGCAGAGCTACTGAATGCCTTCTTTGCTTCAGTCTTCAGTGCCAAGGCAGGCCCTCAGGAATCCCAGGCCCTGGAGGCAAGAGAAGCAGCCTACAGAGAGGATGACTTTCCCTTGGTCGAGGAGGACTGTGTGAGGGATCGCTTAAGCGATCTGGATGCCCACAAATCCATGGGCCCCGATGGAATGCACCCACGAGTGCCGAGGGAGCTGGCGGATGTCATTGCTGAGCCACTCTCCATCATCTTTGAGAGGTCCTGGAGGACAGGAGAGGTGCCCGAGGACTGGAGAAAGGCCAATGTCACTCCAGTCTTCAAAAAGGGCAAGAAGGAGGACCCAGGGAACTACAGGCCGGTCAGCCTCACCTCCATCCCAGGAAAGGTGACGGAGCAGCTTATCCTGGAGGCCATCAACAAGCAAGTGGAGGAAAAGGTTATCAGCAGTAGTCAGCATGGATTCACCAAGGGGAAATCACGCCTGACCAATCTGATAGCTTTCTACGATGACATGACTGGCTGGGTAGATGAAGGGAGAGCTGTGGATGTTGTCTACCTTGACTTCAGCAAGGCTTTTGACACAATCTCCCATAATATCCTCCTAGGGAAGCTCAGGAAGTGTGGGCTGGATGAGTGGTTGGTGAAGTGGATTGAGAACTGGCTGAATGGCAGAACTCAGAGGGTTGTCATCAGCGGCTCTGAGTCTAGTTGGAGGCTGGTAACTAGTGGTGTCCCCCCCGGGGTCAGTACTGGGCCCAGTCTTGTTTAACTTCTTCATCAACGACCTGGATGAAGAGTTAGAATGTACCCTCAGCAAGTTTGCTGATGTCACCAAACTGGGAGGTGCGGTAGACAGACCGGAAGGCTGTGCTGCCATTCAGCGTGACCTGGATAGGCTGGAAAGTTGGGCAGAGAGGAACCTGATGAGGTTCAACAAAGGCAAATGCAGGGTCCTGCACCTGGGGAGAAACAACCCCATGCATCAGTACAGGCTTGGGGTGGACGTGCTGGAGAGCAGCTCTGTGGAGAGGGACCTGGGTGTGCTGGTGGATGACAGGTTGACCATGAGCCAACAGTATGCCCTGGCTGCCAAGAAGGCCAATGGAATCCTGGGGTGCATTAGGAGGAGTGTGGCCAGCAGGTGGAGGGAGGTTCTCCTTCCCCTCTACACTGCCCTGGTGAGGCCCCATCTGGAGTACTGTGTCCAGTTCTGGGCTCCCCAGTTTGAGAAAGATGAGAAACTACTGGAGAGAGTCCAGCAGAGGGCTACGAGGGTGATGAGGGGACTGGAGCATCTCTCCTACGAGGAGAGGCTGAGGGAGCTGGGCTTGTTCAGCCTGAAGAAGAGAAGGCTGCGAGGGGACCTAATATATACTTACAAATATCTAAAGGGTGGGTGTCAGAAGGATGGGGCCAAGCTCTTTTCAGTGGTGCCCAGAGACAGGACAAGGGGCAATGGGCACAAACTGAAGCAGAGGAAGTTCCAGCTGAACATGAGGAAGAACTTCTTCCCTCTGAGGGTGACGGAGCACTGGAACAGGCTGCCCAGGGAGGTTGTGGAGTCTCCTTCTCTGGAGATATTCAAGACCCGCCTGGACAAGGTCCTCTATAGCCTACTGTAGGTGACCCTGCTTTGGCAGGGGGGTTGGACTGGGTGACCCACAGAGGTCCCTTCCAACCCCTACGATTCTGTGATTCTGTGATACTAATTCTTCCTATTAACATTTAATGGCTCAAGTTGTTTTAGCACACTTCTAATTTTTTGAGAATTTGTAGCAACTGCACGGAACAACTGACGTAATGGGCAAGATTCTGAACAGGAAATAATTTTTGCTTCTTCCTTCTTAGTTTCCATGGTGGTTTTTTTGGGGGTGGTAGTTCTTCCCCTCAGTCAAATTTAGCAGTATGAATGTGCTTATTTTAGAGTTCAAATTAATAATATTTTTACATGATACTGGAGCCTAGTCAATGAATACTCTGTCATTTTATTTTAGCTTTCACCTGTCTTAACCAGTGAAGTGCACAGTGTCCGTGCGGGACGGCATCTGGCTACAAAGCTGAATGTTTTGGTACAACAGCACTTTGATCTGGCTTCAACCACAATAACTAACATTCCTATGAAGGTAATATTGTGTCTATAGCTTTGTGTTACTAGCTTGCATCGCTTCTGAATTTGTTTGAAAACTTTTAATGTTTATTTTAATTGAATTTTTACATTGTGTTTCTCTCCATATCATATTTTGTTTTGTTTTTTTTTTATTAGCCAACATTCAATGTCTGTGACCAGGTTAGTAAAAATAAAGGTGGAAAAAAGTAAAGAAGGATCACAGAACAAAATGTTGTATTGCTGAATCTCAGTTTTTGATGTAGCAATACAAGTGTTATTTCAGTTCTGTTTGTATTATTTTATATAAATACAATCTTATTTACATCAGATTTGTGTTTTTCTAGTTGTGTTTAGATATTCTTGACCATTGTGCAGTATAGTGGCATAGTGAGTCTTTTTCCTCTGTTTCATTATCATGCCCACACAGCATAAAGGTGTTTGTAACTAATAGCTGGTTTTTGACTAAAGGTTTTCCAGTTTGAAGATCCATAGACTAGAAACAAGGGAACAGGGGATATATCTAGTTAAGAAAGATATTAAATTAAACATAATCTGTTCAAAGGTGTTTATGTCCCTATTTTTTAGTATTTTTGGGGAGGGAAATCAGTGCAACTAAGAATTTCAAGTATTTCCAAGTTTACGGTAATCTGCTGATCAGGCAGCAAGAGACAATTGAAATGGAAGTGTCAGTATTAAAACAAACAAAAAGGGCAGGGGCAGGTTAAATTTCCTGATATAAACAATTCATCAGGTCTAATACTGTCCATTGTTACTTGCATCTTTAAGAACTAGCAATATTGTATGGATTTCATAAGTTAAAACATGAAATTAAAAATTATTTTCACACCTTTATTGAAACTTTGACATGGGTCATGGTGTAAATGTGACTGAAGTTTGCAAATACCTTGTCTGTAACTTTGACTTGTGTGCTGCTGGTATGCCTCTCCCTTCTGCCTTTGTCCTTATAGTAATAGACTACGTTGGGTTCTCTGTGGTGTGTGGTTTGGTTTTTTTTTTTTTTAGCTTGGAATAAATTACCAAGGTTACTGTTCTGTTTTTTTGCTAGTCCTCTGCAGCTGTTTAAAGATGCAATGTCCTCTTTACAAACATCCATTTTTTAATTATAAGCTTGCAGCTGCAAGTATGCTTTTTCTGTATCCTAAGTGCAAAAAAATGATGAAGTTCTAGGTGTGTTTCCTGGTTTGAATTCTTGAGATTTTTAGCTATGAAAAGCAATTGCCAATCTGTTCTGCAGTGACCATTTGTTGCTGCTCAGTAAGTTGTAACTGCCGGTGGCGTTCAGTATGTCGTACGCTTCCTTCTCTGATTTAAGCAGTATTAATTAAGCGTATTGTTTACCTACATTTCATACTATGCACCCTGTCATGACATTTGTATAAAGAGGAAACCGCAGGGTTTCAAAAAAGGGAAAAAGAGGAAAAGCAGATGGCTGCATCTTTAAACAGGTCAGACAGCAAACAGTTTCCTCAACATTGCAATCCCGCTGTTGTCTGATGCACTTTGGAGACTTTTTGTTTTCTTCTGGAGTGCAAGGTAAATGTAGAATCGTTCATTTATGAAAACATTGACCTCTAGCTAAAATAATTATATTTCTTTCTACCTTTGCCTTTTAAAGGAAGAACAACATGCTAACACATCAGCCAACTATGATGTGGAGCTTCTCCACCACAAAGAGGCACACGTTGACTTTTTAAAGAGTGGTAAGTAGAAATAGTCCTCTAACAGTGGTTTTTGGTCAGCCTGCTGGAAGTATTCACAAAGAAGGACTGCAGGCTTCAACTTGATGTAAATTTCAGGCATGATTAGTGAATTTTCAGTTATTCCGTACAACCCAAGCACTTGATTGGTAATGTTGGCATTGGAGTTTTACTTGTTACAGTGATTTTACTAAAGGAATTACCTGTTGTGGGTATTTGAGGAAAATTATTCCTTGCACAACTGAACTTTTAATCTGTTTGTTAAGTAATAATAGTTGACATCACTTATATCCTATAGACCTGTTTATGACAGTAATTGCTTTGGGAAAGACAATAGTTATTTGGCTTTTGAGTTTTCTTGTTGTATTTGAAATACCTAGTATCCTTTTTGTGAGTTTGGATTTATTACCTAGTATTGCTCTGAGGTGAATTTTTAATAACTCAGCTGAGGTTAGAAATACATAGAAGTAAGTGTTATGCAAAACTATTTTGTTCAGACAACAGTGGTTGATGTAGTATTTTGTTAGTAAGTGAGGCTAAAAATTCTGTATTAGTAGAATTAAAACCAAAGCCAAGCAGTGAAAAAAACCCCGGTCTGTGCCAGTGTGTTATGGAATACTTGGACTGTGTGCCTTTTCAGTGCTGAAGCCTCATTTGAAGTTTTAAAGGCTTGTATGTGCTTTGTCTTCTCTTGCTGCATTGACTGTGATTTCTGTTATAGGATTCAGCAGCGTTAAAAGCTTAGTCTGATTTACTGTGTGTAGAATATGTGTGTTTAGGTATAACCTGTAGATAGTTGTTTTACTATCCTAAATTATATTACATAGTTTTAAAGCATATTGGAAAGTTGATCATTGTTTAACATTTAAGTGAAGAATTTAACAAAGGATTTATGTCAGAGGTATTTAATGAAAAATGGAAATTTTTTTTCTGAAGTTTGAAATTGTATGGTTTGTAAGTAGCCATTCTAGGGAGTTTGTGGGCTTTTTACTCTTAAGGGGATTACCATTACTTTGAGGAAAAAGAGGTAACTCCTGATGATCATATACAAGTACTGTGCTCTGTATTTTAGTGGAGCTTATGATTAAAGATGGGGGAAAAAGAATAGGATGTTACAGTAATGAAATCAGACTCACCTGAACTTGTGTTACCATATTGAAAGCAAAAAACTTTTGTAAGGGCTCAGAAATAGTTTTGGAATATCTATTGGCTCAAGGAATAAGTCTGCTAGTAAAAGGAAAAAGCAAACTCCCACTGCAATTCCTTTTCAAATTTTTTCCATCAGAACTTTGAGAATAAATTCTGTTCTTAGATTCTGTAAATTTTTGTTTCTTTTATTTGTTCTTACATAGATCTTTCAGCTGTAATGGCTCTGGCACTAGGAAAGTAGGAATACAGTTACATTGATCTTATTTCTGTGAAATGCTGCTAGACAATTTTTAGATGAAATCAGTTTGGCCTTTAGATAATCTGAGAGATACTTTCTAAAGTGATTCCAGTTATTTAATCTAACTGAAAAAAACAACTTCTGCAAGTTACCTGCATGATTAATAAGCAAATCAAACAAATCTCTTGAGTAAATCTCTTTGATATAAAATAAAATTTATTACATGAAAGATTAGACTAAACCCTACCATATTGCATACAATGTTGTGTGTTGATGTACGTGTCACGTTCCTCCCAATTACTGTGGATTCGAGCATTTTCAGTTGCTGTGCTACTGTAATTCTGAAACTTCATACAAAACTCAGTTAATTCCTTCCTGAGAAAATGTGAGTCAAAGATGGTGAAGAATCACAAAACTCACTAGCGGAAATGTTGTTTAGTGTACCAAGGAGTATTGATAATGTCTGTTTTAAGGCCTTCATGTGGTTTTTGCCAGATCAGTGATCAGTGAGGTGTTGAATGAAAGTATTTTGACGATAAAACATATACTGCCAGCAAAACATGTTGAGAGATGTTCGGATTGAATCTGACATGGCAAAGATACTGGGTGATGAGACCAAATACTTCTTTCCCCAAAAAGCCCAACTTGTCAAATGTGCCTTTAGATCAGTTTCAGTTTTGACTTTGGGATACATTCTATACAATAAATGATCAGCTCTAACATTTGTTAAGATTTCTGATTTTTGTGTGGAATATTGAAAAAAGATATCGTATTAAAGTCCTAGGCATTTTGGAAGCAAAAATTGCCTGTTATAGATAAATCATATCTATAATTTTCTAAATGTTGAATCAAACCTGTGGAACATACTCTGGAGCTACAGTATTCTGTTTGCCAAATTGGTTTTTAAAATATATGCAACGGCTGCTGATTTTAAAAGGTTATTTTTTCAACTGCCACTGCTAGTATTTTATTTGCTCAAGTTGGATATCCAACTTTTAAAAATTAGATTACATCTTGTATATGCTGTTATAAATATTTTGTACCTTAAAAGTTTAGAGTGTTTTGCTGTAATGAAGAAGAAAATATGGTTGATCACATGCTTTTTCTGACTTTGTATTGCAGGTGATAATCATGTAGGTGGCAACAGCAGAGAAGGCACGTTTAAAGAAACTGTAACATTAAAATGGTGTACTCCTCGAACAAATAGTGTGGGTAGGTAATGTGGTGTCTTACAAAACTGATATTCTGACTTGTGTTGAACACTGTTCTCTCAGTACACTGATAAGAATCTGAACAAAGAGGTAATTTGCTTTTTGTTAATGCTGGTTTCACGTTTTGCTCTATAAACCTTGCCGCTGACTGCACTCTGCTTTTCTAATGGTCATACAATGCTCTTCTCGTCTTGGTTGATCAGTGGTTTGTGTAAGAGGTGAGAGGGATAGTGAGAGGGATAGTAATGTTTTTCTTGGTGGCTTTTTTCAGTTTCCTCCTAAGTATCATGAGGTTGTTCCTTGACTGCAATGTTCAGTAATTTGCCCTTCTCGCAGGGCGAAGTATACCATGTCAGTTCCACAGCTATGTTTTTAACACAGCGGCTTTGAGGCATTGAATCTTTTTAGTCTTAAATTCTTGTTTTGGAGAGGGAGCAGTCAAAGTACTATCTTTAGTGTAATCTTTTGAGTGCTAAGTAAAAAGCTTTGTAAAGGAAATTAAATGTATGCAATGATACTATCAGTAGACTAGACCCTCTTAAACTTCCAAATCTGAGTAAGGGAGAGTGAGACGGAGGATTTGGGGTAACATAGGAACCACTTGGCCATTCAGCTCATGCACGCTGTAGACTATCAGCTAGATATGTTGACTATTTGAAACAGCAGGTCAAAAATATATTTAAGAGAAATAAGAGCAGGTTGGTGATACAGTGAAATAATTCAGGAGATAAAAGAACTGGAGGTCCTGCTGGAAATAGGGCTTGGGAATGTATTAGGTTCTTGGAGTTGAGGGTACGGGAATGATTGTGGGGAGATGGTGCAAGGAGCAGACTTTTAGATCGAGAGACAGCTAGACTTTTTAGTTATGCCGATTTGTGGAAGAAACTCCTCCCCTTCCTTTGTTTTAATTTGTAGGGTGTTTTGTGTGTGCATGGAACTACACTCTCAACTTATTTACTCATTTATTTTTCAGAATTACACTATTGCACGGGAGCGTACAGAATTTCACCAGTAGATGTAAATAGCAGACCTTCTTCATGCCTTACTAACTTTCTCCTAAATGGTAAATTTGTGTTCTTGGCTAATAATTTAATGTTTTAATTGTTAATACTGTGAGTACAGTACTTACACAGTTTGGCTTGTATGGCAGTAAATGTCTCTGCTGTAAAAATGTCCAGTTTATTTTAAGATTTCATAAATAAGAGAAGGAAGTTGTTAAATGTACTCAAAGGCAAACAAAATGTGTTTTGAAAATTGAAGATGGGAAGAAAGATGTAAAGAACAAGCAAGTATTGAATTTTGGTAGTTCTCTTCTGGATCCAAATGTAGAATACTTTTCACTTTATCCTATTTAGTAGGAAACCCTGCTTTCAGTAGGTGATAGTGCACTTGATCACAATGCTTACTCTGACTGTTGCAAAATATTAGCAGCTTATGTCTGTGCCTGATTATTAGCAGATGCTGGGTAGCCTCAAAAAGCTCTTTTAAGAGGGTTGTGAGCAACTAAGTGTGTTGGTCAACAGAAGCAGACATACCGATGTGTACTGGGATCAGTCAAATAACTAGGTTAAATGTACTTATCTTTTGCTTATCTGCAAGATCTTGCCCATTTTCATGAATAATGTTATTATAAGAGGTTGCCATTTAGATACATTTTGGAAAGGTGTTTCTTCCAAACAAGTGATATGTTGTCAATGTGAATTACATGTGGGTTTTCAAGTTTGCGAACAAAATAGCATTACAAGAATCCTTTTAATGGAATGTTTTCTTCGGTCAAGTTGTTTGAATGTCTAAATAAATATGCACTGTTTTTTTGAAACATTATATTTTTATGTATTTTTTTCTAAGGTTTTGTGCTGAAAAAGTCCTTTGATTAATAAAAATTATTAGAAACAAAATTAATAGTATATGCCAGATAACCACTCTCTTCAGATCTTCTGCTTGTACTTCATCATAACAAACAACTTATTTGGAGAATGCACCCTTTTATAGTTAGTGTATTCTACTGGAAATAAGACAAAGGCAGTTTTATTTCTCTGTCTGAAAAACAGTATCCATTTTAAGCATTAAAAAATAGTGCATTTGATACCTTTATATTCAATTAGGTTATCTTGTTTTTCAGAAGTTGCTTTTAATGAGAGAGTTTCCATAGTAGGACCAAGTAAGTTTAGTATGCAACGTATCTGTAATAACGAAAAATAGCAAACTGCACTTATACTGTATACCATTTGAATGTCTTACAAATATGTATTTTTCCAAAGAATAATGTCCTACAGAGAAAGTGATTGGTTGGTCCAGGAGAAGAGGGTTTTTTGATCTTTCTGGGTAGAATTTAAGAGCATATGACACTATGTTCTGTGTAAAGACATGGAGTAAATACTCAAAGGAGATAGCTGTTTCTTGTTCAGCTAGGTGAAAACTCAACTTTAATGGATTCAGAGTCTTACTGGCTAGATACAAACCTGTACTGTGTATATGTAGCTTTTTAATTTAAAATTGCAGCACGCAGTAACGGATGAAACTGATGTTTCCAACAGGTCGTTCTGTTTTGTTGGAACAGCCACGCAAGTCTGGCTCTAAAGTAATTAGTCACATGCTCAGCAGCCACGGAGGAGAAATTTTTCTGCATGTGTTAAGCAGCTCGCGATCAATTCTAGAAGATCCCCCATCAATTAGTGAAGGGTGTGGTGGAAGAGTCACTGACTACCGGATTACAGTAAGATTCTTTTCATTTTTATTTTCTTTTTTCTGAAGTTGTTGCTTATCTCAGATGACAAGAGATGTAGTGCAATAGATGCGTAAAGGAAATGTTGGTACGTTTGCTGGAGAGCTGGAGTGAATTGCATGGCCAAACTGTTTTTCTTTGTACTACTGATATGTATTTAGGACAAAGTAGCACGTCTGCTTATCGTTATGCCTGCTTCATAGAAATCCTTAGTGTGTCAAGGAAGTACTTGCCTCATTATGCACTATGAGTATTCAAGGCTTGTTTCTGATTCTAGAATAACATTTTTCTTGACAAGTTTTTCCTGTGGGCTGGATACATGTGGGACTATATACTGCTTTGTAGTCAGAAGGATAGATTGCACGTGAGTGGTTTGTACAATAAATAGAAGAGATGAAGTTGTCAGCTTTGAACCACAGATGTGAAGCAGACAATCAATTTGCATTCATTTTGGTTTTTTGCTTTTTTTTTAACACATCCTTTGTATCTGTTGTGAACAAGCAGAAGTGGCTTCCAGAAAAACAAAATAAAACTCTTACCATGCATGAAATACCTTGCAGATCCAGAAGGCTTCCTCATCAAAAACCTTGCATAAGTTTTTAACCCATATTTTTATGCAACTATTTTTGTGTTCACCCCGAATAATGTACATCTGAAAGCTAGAGGGTTCTGGTAGTTAGGGTCAAATTTAGCAGTGGGGATGGTACGCAGTCAGTAATAAGCAAGACTGTGCTGTTTCATCCACTCAGTGAAAGTTGCTTTGTTAGAGAAATGCCTAATTGTATCTTGTTTGGTTATCATTAGGATTTTGGTGAATTTATGAGGGAAAACCGATTAACTCCTTTTCTAGAGCCCAGATATAAGATTGATGGAAGTCTTGAAATTCCATTGGAACGTGCAAAAGATCAGTTAGAGAAACATACTCGTTACTGGCCTATGATTATTTCTCAGACTACCATCTTCAACATGCAAGCTGTAAGTAACCTGGGGCTTGTATCCTTTTATTCTTGTTCTGGATTAAGTTTCACCTTGCCACTTGATGAAATGTTAACTCTATAAGTCATTTGGCACAAAATCAGTTTATTTTCAGTTTTGTTTTCACTTAAGTACTCTGAATTTAATGTAAATAGATCATTGGAATGCCATCTAAATAGGGTGGAATATTTGAACCTGACAGCTACAGCGCTGCTAGATAAAGGAAATGTGCATCTGCTTTTATGCCTCCTCAAAGTTGTTACTAAATGGAGGATAAGAGGGGGTGTTCTTGTTGTGTGTTGTTCCGTGGTTCCATTGCCTTTGATTTCTTCCTGTTTCTCTCCTGCAACACACAGAGATTTTCCTTGTTGTTGACTTTTGTTTTGTCTTGCAGGTAGTGCCATTAGCCAGTGTGATTGTAAAAGAAGCAATGACTGATGAGGATGTTCTGAATTGTCAAAAAACAATATACAATTTGGTAGACATGGAGAGGAAGAACGATCCACTACCAATTTCAACAGTTGGTACCAGAGGAAAGGGTCCAAAAAGGTTACATGCATATCTCTCTTTGTTATGCTGGACTTTTTTCAGAAATACCCTGTGACATTGTTTTCATACATAACTTTAAAAATATGGCTGAAGGTAATATATAGTAAACTAAATGCTGTACATAAGCAAAACATGTGCTGTGGATACTTTGCTGCAACATTTAGGGGCTATCACAGTACTGATACTGCTGTATGTTAGGAAAAAACCACATAATTTTATTACCTAAGGATTGTATGTTTAAAAAAATATGAAAACAAAGAAAGTAATTAAGAAAGGTAAGAGATTGCAAGCTAGGTCAAAGTAGAATAATTTCAAATTAATAAAAAGGAAAACTTAAGCATATTATAAATCAACAATGCTTTAAAATTGGGTTCGATTAGAATGGTCAAATACTTTGAAACATTTTTTTAAAATATGGGCTACTCCTTTAAAACAAAAGTAGAATATCCTGATATCTAAATCATTGTGATATGTGTTGTATTTCTAAGAATTGGTTGAAAAGAAATTCAGCTACAGAAGATTTGCCCACATGACTGGATGTTATTTACAGTAGCATGGTATGATTCTTTCTTTTTTTTTTTTATCCAGAGAATTAAATAGTAATTAACTTACATGTCAGTACGAGGGACCCTCTGTGTATCCTGACATTATGTAGTTAGCAAACACCTAAGAGGATTCAAAAGTGCCTTTTGGCAGTGAGATCTTGTGGAAGTTAAGAATTTTATTTTGGGGGACACAGTCTATTTCAAGTTCAACTTAACTCTGGATGTTAATGGGGTAAATGTTACATGCAGTGTGGTTTCAGGTTTCAAGGAGGGAGTGATCCCACGTGGATAGACCTCCAGTACAAGGGGACAGAGAATCTGTATGGAGTTACTTGTTTTGGGGATTTTGGGCATGGTTGTTTTTTTTTGTTTCTTAAGGTCTGTTTTTTAACCTTAATTTATTCAAAGGTTTAATGATCTAGGTAATCCTATATGCAATATCTTTTTTCTGGCCTTGCTTAGAGATGAACAGTACCGGATTATGTGGAATGAATTGGAGACCCTTGTACGAGCACACATAAACAACTCTGATAAACACCAGCGAGTCTTAGAATGTTTGATGGCTTGCAGAAGCAAACCCCCAGAAGAAGAGGAGCGCAAGAAACGAGGTAGAAAAAGAGAAGACAAAGAAGACAAGTCAGAGAAGTTGGGCAAAGACTATGAATCAGATAAACAATGGCAAGAATCAGAAAGGTAAATTTTCTACAATGAAATAAAATTGTAGCATAATAATTTTTGTCCTGCCCCACTTCGTAGGGGAGAGGAATTGTGGTGAAACAGTTGCAGGTTTCAATTTGATGTGTTCGTGCTTGTAACCTTGCCTTACTACCAGTGAGGTTTTTCGGATCAGTCACCATTGCCAGCCTTGGGAAATGGGCATCTTATTATGGTGCCTACTTCATCAGACTTTTCAAATGAACGTATTTTACAAGCAGTATGGTTATTGGACAAGTTGTTGACCACTTAGCAGGGCTTGGCAGCATGGGGAGTCACTGCTGGATTTTATCTTAACCACACCACTTATTAGACATTAAACTGCTTTATAGAAATTTAAAGCATGACTTAAAAACTAGGGACAGGCAGTTATTTTCTCTTGACCTGTAGACAGTTAAGTGTTCAGGTAGATAAACAATCCAGATTGATTTGGCTCTCCTCTTTAGCTGAATGTCAGGATTGATTGTCTGTATACCTATTGCTGTAATTCATGTTCTTACTGTAACTTGTCTAAGTGGTAAGCATCTGCCAGTCTCTTCTAGAGGAAAGTTTTCCATCTTTCAAACTACTGTTCTAAAGAGATCAAAACCACTTTGTGGTAATAAGCTTAATTGGCATAAGTTTTGTGCGTTCTATGATGGTTTGGGATAATAGGACCTCTGCACCTACACTATTGTCACCATGCTGATGACCTTTCATGCCTTTCTGGGTATCATCAAATCCATTCCTGCAATTGCTTTTACTTTCACATGTGAAACAAAAATGGGGACTGAGATAAGAGGAATTCTTACAGAATAGGTCTGAATTCAGGTAGAAAAGATAATAGGAAATTGTGTGGTATTTTTATATATTTGTTGTTACTTGGTCTTTCCTTCAAAATTCAGAATGATAAACTGTCGTCAACTACAATATATATACTGCTAACTAACTTCAGTGAAATGATATTTCAGGATTCTTGCCTTTAGCCAAATAATCCTCTGGATAAAGCCTTGTCTTCCCTATTGTTTTTACCCATTCCAAGGAGTCGAAAGAAATTTCATACGATATGGGTTGCATGTGTCTTTGAGGAGTACAGAATGATATTGAGAATCATTTGTGCTGCTCTAGCGTTTTTTTGCTTCACTGTTTTCCTTCCCTTTCAAACAGGTTAAAAGGTCTTTTGGATCGTGAAAAAGAAGAACTAGCAGAAGCTGAAGTTATCAAAGATTCCCCTGATTCTCCTGAGCCACCCAACAAAAAGCCTCTTCTTACAATGGACGAAATGCCCACAGTTGAAAAGGCAAAAGGTAAACAAGAAGAATTGCAACAGATAATTTCTTTCAAAGATAAAAGTTGTTGTACTAGTCTGTATTTTCTAAAGTAATGAGATGACTCTTCTTGGACTTAATGCTAAGGCAGTGAGGATAATTTTTAGTTAAACACTTAGTGTTGAGAAATTATTGATAAATATGTTAACCTCAACAAATGTGTGTGAAAAGAGAGATACAAAGGTGCTATGTTGGGTCTACTGTTAGGCACTTGGGTTGGCAGGGGTTGGACCAACTTCTACTGGTGCTATTTGAGCTACTGTATGTCAGAAATGTAAGGGCAGATATCAGAAATTACTGTCTCCTGCTGACTAATAAACATGCCTGCGCAGTATAGTTGTTGGAATGGGCAGTTCTGTCTGACTTCTTCTGTGTTGTGAGCTGTTATCTGTTGCAATGGCTGAGCTGATGTTCCCATTATGCATTTGAAGCAAAGTCTGTCATATGTAATGTGATAACAGCTGAGTAGTTGCTTCATATTTTGTATTTAGCTTCTGTTACAAGGTTGTTTAATATTAGTGATTTTAATATGTTGTACTAACATGGCCTGTAATTTCTTCCAAGCCTTTATAGTGATGTAATGTTTAATAATTCAGAAATTGTATCACTTAGTCTTTTTACTTACAATTTTAGGGCCAATGTCCTTGCTGTCTTTATGGAGCAACAGGATTAATACTGCCAACTCTAGGAAACACCAGGAATTTATTGGTCGTTTGAACTCTGTCAATAATAAAGCTGAGCTATATCAGCATCTGAAAGAAGAAAATGGGTTTGTATCAATAAATGCATTGCTACAAATAACTTAGCAGTAGTCAATATGCAGTGTGGAGGAATACTTCAGTTAACAGCATTAAAAAGATTCCTTACTCTGAGGATTAAAATGTATAAATGCCTGCCTGCATCTCTCAGTGTTGTTGAAGAGCCACAGTAGTGTTCACTTTTCAGATGTTTGCATCTGTGCTGAGCAAGGCTGAATGCTGATAAATGGTTTTCCCTGTGCCTGAGTGATTGCTCTTGCAGCGAAACTCATCAGCTTCAGGAGCTTAAACAGTAACTAAGTTAAAATTTCTTGTGCCAGTCTGCTGCTTGCTTCAGCTTCCAAATGAATGACTAATACAAAAATATTATTGATAAGAGTGGTTGAATCTTACGCTGTGCTGTAATGTAGTTGATAATAGTCTGTGTTCTACTAAAAAATACCAAAAAAACAGCTCCGCTTAATAGATGAGTGGTAGTCAATGATCAGTGTAAGAAGGGTGAAAATAAAGACCTTGAAACAAACTACTAAAGGTCAAATTTTAGAGAGATGATCTGTAGTCACATGAATATGGGCTTTTGTCTTTTGAGGTTGATAATGGATAGCTTTTTGTGGTGGTTACTGGAAAGTTTCTTTGCAGAAACTGTTCCTTTATGTACTGATTGCTGCTTAAAGAAGTATTAAGAGGAGATAAGCTTGTGTATGTTGGGGACACGGAGAGACAGGATGGGTAGTGAAGTAAAAAATATTTATTAAAAAATATTTCGTTCTTATTTTTTTTCTTAATCTGATTGTATTTCCAATAACAAGCCTTACCAATTGTTGTCTTACATTGCAGAATGGAAACAACGGAAAATGGAAAAGCAGGCCGGCAGTGATGATTAATTTTGTGTCTTTGGACAAAACTTGGCTGAATCCCAATTGTAAATTTATTTAATGCTGGAAATGATATTGGTACCACTTCAGTACAATTGTAGAGCTCTGTTTTGATTGGTTTTTACATTTTTCTAGTTTTATTTTTGCTATGAAATACGAAATCTGCATATTGCATTAAATGAACAGTGTGCAAATAGGAGCTGTCATGAAGTATTTCACAGTCATGTTTTTAGGAGGAAGAAAACCTCTGCTGCCATGGACTAAATCGAGTAATCAAAAATGTTAGAGTTTAAAGTCGGTTCCCATAAGTATTGTTTGACATTTCAAAATGAATGATGACTGTTTAAAAAAACAATTCAAGTAAGTGATAATTGACTAATAATATTGTTAAATTTGGTTCATGAATACTTTTATTTATATGAAACTTCCTCAGGAGTCTGGAATTATGGAAATAATGGCACACTGAGTACCTAGTCACTGAGCTGAGAAAATGCCAGTCTTGGTTTTCAATGAAGGGGTGGGAGAGTGAGTGGTTTTACAGATAAAAATTGTTCGTTTAAGGACTTTTAAACTTGAGTAGAAATGATCTTTAGAAAGCAAAGCCTTTCAGGTTGTTGTGCTGGAGTTAAGTCTTTGTAAGCGAAAGTAAATAAAATTTTTGCTAATCATTAAATTATTTTTTTGATGAAGTAGGCCCTCTAAGGCACCTGTGGTTTTAAGTGTAAGCTTTTTGAAAATCACGGGGAGACTTATTCTGAATATTAATAGCTGTGAAATGGTAAAGTAGGTGATTTGTCTTCAGTTTCTTTGAATAGAGCTTTTTTATCTCTTCATGGAGAGTAGAATTCTCAAACAGAAAAACTCTTTCTCCGTCTTCGGTCTGATCCCTTGTAAGATTCTTGGGTGGGCTAATGAAAGATGAATGGCTAAACTCTCCAAGTAGATCAGTCTTCTCTGATCTGTATCCATGGCCTTATTCCATCTTCTGTAAGCAACTGCAGGTCTCACAGGTTTGATATGTTACAGTTTAAGTTGATTTTAGACACCTCTGAGCTTTTCTAAAACTAAATTAATCTATTCGTATTTCTTCGCCAGAAACTTTAAATACCATATTTTGTGCTGACCAGATCTGAACACAGATACCATGCAAGTATTCTTTGCGTACATGGGTAGCCGAGTCCTTTCTTCAGCTATGTTTAAGTACCATGTATAGTTTCAAGGTGATTATTTAGCCACTGTGATGCAGATGTGTTTTCTGTTAAATGATTTTTAGAACCATTTTTATGGAGTGACTGAAGAGTACTTACACAATAATATTTTTTACCATATTCTAAAACTTAACGTAGCTTTTGCAGCAGCAATGTGTAATTTTTAGAGATCCTAAAGTCTGAGAACTTATTTTCACTACTTAATTGAAAATAGGATATTAAGAGATGTAGTGATGCAGGACATCCTATCTGAAATGCTCTGATGGAGAAAACTACCATGGAATTATTGTTTCTCGTAAGTTTCTGGGTATCAGTCTGGATAGTTCTCTTGCTTACTAAGGAAACTTTGAAGTCTGGAACCTAGTGAGCATGTAAGTATCAACTTTCTGCAGTTTGGTGCTAGTCTAGAAAGGTATAAGTGAAAGGCTTGTCCGGTGCCTTGGGGAACTGTGTGTATTGCATCTCATGATGTGCCACTAAAACGCAGCTGCAGAATTTAAATGTGCCCAGGAATGAAGTACCTTGTTAGAGGAAAAGAAAAATTCTGCACCTGCTATTAAAATATGTATTTGTTTAGCTTGTTGACTAACTACATCATCTGCTTTTGGAGCATCTGCCAGGTAAGACTTCAGTAATTAAATGAATGGGGGCCAGTTCTCCAAGGTGGATGACTGTGGGCCTGTTCTCTGAGGTGTGAGATCCTGTGAGGGCTGACGTTTCCTGCAGCAATCGTTTAGATTTATGTTTTACCAATCTTAAACTATTGACTACAGCGAATTACTGCTGCTTTGTTGACTTCAAACTTTAGAGCTGGTTTCTAGCTGGGTGGCCTGTGGAAAGCATTGAAGTAGTCATCTAGAAGAATCTGCGTTTATCCAAAAAGTTATTCAACGCTGTAAACCTGGACAAGTGCTGCTTCTTCATGCAAGAAGATGTAAGTCGCGTCACTACTGTCATATTCACAGAGCAACTGTTGTCCCAAAAAAGAACATAAAATGTTAGCAACATTTTCATATGCACAGCTAACTAGTACGTGTTGTTCATCTGCTCCCATATGTATGTTGTAACTAGAGGTGGATTGTACGTGTACGATGTACACAAGTATGATGTAATCTGTTCAAATACTTTCACTCTGTAGCTCTTGGTACACTTGTGGCTAGTGAGCTGTTCAAATTCTCTGTCTATGCCATGACTACTGGTTGAGCTGTGCGGTTGTTATGATTGGGTGGTGTGAATCTGAAGTTTGGAGAGAAGACGAGCTAGCGGAGGCTGCAGGGACCTGCATTGGTGCATCATGCTGGCATCCAGTTGTTTGCAAACATTAATCTGCACTACATCATAAAAGTGGACCACTGGAGAGCTGTTGTCATCTCCTGGTTGTGGACCACTCCCAGATCTATCCTTGGGCTGGATTCCCTTTGGACTGGTCAGCAGCCTGCTCCCAAACCGGATCTAGTTCTGCCCGGTAAGAGTACGCATTTGTGCCATGTTCTTTAGCCTGCAAAAGCTATATCCTTTGGCAAACTCGCTGTGCTAGAGCAGTGTTTGCGGTGCTTGGGCTGCCCTGTGTGCAGGGTGGCTGCTATACCTTCTGCTCGGTCGGAGTTCAGACAATGGGTGGCCACTACATACCCTGTCAGCAAGAGCACACCATGACAGACAGGATAGTTACCCTGCGAGTTCTTGTTCCTAGACAGTTTACAGCTCTGAAGATACAGTTTCACTAATGTCCATGGTCTGAGGCTCTTCGGCGATCCACCTTCTCCAGTAAAGTCCTGTGGCAGTTCTGGAAAGGGCATTCTGTGTGTGTCTCCTTTCTGTGCGGTGATACTGGTGGTAGCTCAGTCCTATTTAGCACTGCATTTTCAAGGAAGATTTTCTCAGTTTTAAAACAGTTTACAGATTAAAATTTGAAGTTATGGATTAATTTTTGCATATGTTAATCTATTAAACTGAACGGATTTCAAAATATTTTGAAAGGTTTTAGAAATTCTTCTATCCTTTCTCTTCCCTGTGGTCCTTGGACTGTCATGGGTGGAAGCAGACAAAAGAGCTAGTTTTAGTGTAAGAAAGCAAGCCTGTAACTTTAAAATGTATTTTAATAAGTACATTACACAATTACCTAACAGGAAGAGTTTCATGTTAAGTAGCTACTGCTGCCTTTATGAATGCTACACATAATGTATTTAAGAGAAACACTAAAATAAGCTTTGAAACATTGGGGACAGACACACTGTCACCCATGAGATAGGGACAATTACTGGATGCATTTTTTGAAAATAATAATCTAAAAATCCAAGGTGACAGAGACTCAAAGGTTGTAGCACCTTTGAATTTCAATGGAAACATCGTGTTTTGTGATGGTCCTGACAGTTCTGTCTCTTTTATGTAAGATGTGTATTTATGAATCGGGAAGTCATAATGGAGTTAGTTTTACTCAGTACTGGCTGTGACAGTGAGCTCATTCCCACCAGCATCAGCTTGGTATACATTTTCTTGTTCTGACTTGTATGAGCGTATCACTCTACCCACCTCATCTATAGATTCCTTTACCTGCTTTACTTGGCATTTTGTTCTAGTGCTTAGTTTCAGGGCTCTGATTTTGCCACTGTCTCTTTGTCAGACATAGCTTAAGTATGTTCTATTTAAAATTGAAAAATGGTGAAATCACTAACTGCTTTTGACTCTTTTCTGAGTAATAAGGGTTGTATGTTCTAATACAAATTGTCTGTTTGTAGATTTGCTTATTCTCATTTAAGAGATCTTAAGTCTGTGGATATTGCCCTGGTCATTCTGCGTAGTCATACCCTCTTGATAACGGGGAGGGAGCTGGTATTTTGGTGGCTGGAAAGATGGTATGACATGAGGCAGTCCTATTGACCTAGAGTACTGCTCTTGGGAGGTAAGCGATACCGAAGGCGGTATCCGTAACCGAGGTGAAGGTGACGCCCTGCATTCGTGTACAGGTGCTTTGCGAGGTTTCAGGACATCCAGTTCCACATCAGTGTGGCTTAACTGGGAGTTTCTCTGAAGCATCACAGACTGTGATCCAGGAATCTTCCTGTGATACTTGCAAAACCAGTAAACCAGTATTGTCAGAACCACGCCAACAGTGACGCAAAGACTGCTTACTAAGGCAGATGGGGTCTTCCTAATCATGGAGTCATTCTTGTCTTGAAGTGTAGGCGCAGTACTATTGAAAGACCCATTCCATGGCTTTGTAGGGGGAAAGCAGACTTCACTGTACAAAATGTTGAAAATGACATCGGTTTTGTATTCTGGCGACATTGCTTTGACAAAGAGTGGGCTAACATACCCATCTGACACTCTTAATTTCTCCAGCGCTTCCTGGATTTCATATTTTGCACACCAGCTGGAAGATCTGTTGGCACTTGTACACAGTGAGCGGTTATACCATGAGATTACTGTGGACCCAGGTTTGAGAGTGGTCACCATGATGTCTTTGGGACTGCTGGAGTTCAAATAGAGGGCGAGCTTCTCCAGAAACAAACTAATCCTTTTCCTCTCTCTCAGGAAAGAGTAGTAGCTGTTTTTCCTTCTGACAGTGTAAAGGTGGCATGGTACATTTGCGGGCTTCAGAAGCTCGATGGTGAAGGATTCCCAGGCAGTCAGTCCTCCTGAATCTGTGGCAGACAGCACAAACTCCTGCGGTGAATATTGGAAATCAATGTCAAGGGGATAGCCGTGCATGGTTTGCTGAGAGGTGTTAAATTGCAGCCAGCTTTCTGATCCCAATGGAGAGCCATCAGCTGGAATGATCTGAAGAGATAACTGAGTTGAGTTGCCGTCTTCCTCATCGTAAAATGTGTTGGCAGGTATAGGAAAAAAGAAGAGGCATCCGATAGTTGCTGTTAGTTTAATGGAATGAACAACCTTTGGGGAAGTGTTTGCTTGCCCTTTAGAGAAGAGGGGAAAAAAGGAAAGAATTATGAGGAAAAAAATAGCTATTTGATGATAATGATAGCAAAGAAATCTCATCAGCCTCCTAGGGTTACAGAGCGTGTTGGGTAGAATGGACATCTGGAGGTCATTTAGCCAAACTTCTGCTCAAAGCAGAGCTGTAGCCAAGACAAAATGAGATCAAGCATGGCTTTATGTAGCTGAGCCTTAAACTTCTGAGGATGAAGGGTCCCTGGTCTCTCTGGGTGACTTGTTCCTTGCTGCATTACTCCCCAGTGGAAAAGTTTTCCTATTGTCTGATCCTGCTGAGATGCAGTTTTGTGACTATTGCCCTGTGTTGTATCATCTACTGCTTTTCAGCAGAGAAGCGTTACCTTGCCCTCTGGACTCCTTTTTGAGAAATGTACTTACGGATTTTATTTAGGGTCAACCGAACTCCCCACTATTTTTCTTACATTATTTCCCTTTGTGATAGACATTGCAAAGCATTCTTTCCTATGAAGTGAGTAACTGAGCACAACCACTTAGCTACAGCATAATTTTGGAAGGCACTTTGAATATTTTTTTCTTTTTTAATACTTTCTCTGACTACATTAGAATGGAAATGTATCAGTAGTCCAGAGTTTCTGTAGCATCTTTAAATGGGGATCACATACTAGTCCTTGGGAGATGTAGACTGAAAAATACGTGAGTGATAACTGTAAAATCCAGTAGAGCACTCTGTTTTGTTTAATCTGTATTTTTTCCAAACAATGCTAACAAGCCCAATTTGACCTATAATAGGAGGATAATCTCAAAAGCAATCAAAAAGGTTCAAGTTTAGATTTTAGTCTTAAAAAGGTGAATTCAAAGCTAAAACAAAAAAAACCCTAAAAGATAAATTATCTTTTAAAAAAAATCTGCTTTACATTGTGTGGTAACTAACTGCTAATGTCTTGTAAATCAGAAGCAAGCTACTTCAGCTGTTATCCTTTCTTAGCCTGCATTCAACTGTGTGGATGACATTTGTTTTTTCGATGGACAGTATGCCCGTCACCTCACACAGCCTCTGACCTGCGGATGACAGTGGCAGATGCTGAGAATTGGTAAAGGAATTTCTGGACTTGCCTCAGTTCTGCTGGAACTGAAGTTTATGGCAGTACTATAAAGTGTTGTCCTTGATCACATCTTAACAACTTCATATGCTTAAGCATCTTTAGATGTATGTTTATTTAAAGAGTTGTAAATACGCACAACACTGTTCTTTTCTAGTCTTAACACATTAGTCAGGTCTTGTATAGTGCCTTCCTAAACAATAATTTCTTATTTTAGTAACTTTTACACAGAAATATCACTGTGTACATTTCAGGTGGTGCACTTCATGGTGGCAGTTAAGTATGTCTCATTTCTAATGCTTTAAATATCAGAGCAAGGGCAGCGTTCCTTTCTATTATTGCAAAGTTCTTGTTTGAATTTTTTTTTTTTGCATTATGGAAAGCTTATGTAAACTTCAAGGACCTTCCTTGTTATCATTGGTTGTTCTGCTAAAGTCAGAGTCTGGATTACAGTTTGAAGCTGCCTGGCAGGAGACTGCCTGCTACTGTGATACTTCACCTATCAAAGACTCTAGCACAGATATCTCATTAGCAGGGCTGTCATACCTTGATTTGCCTTCGTTCCCAGCATCAAGTCTGGAGGAGCCCCTGGGAGAGTGCTTGCAGAAGCTGAGATCCCCAGTGTGGAAGCTTGTGATTAGGTTTTCACATAAAGTATCCTCTTGGGAAACAGACATGATTCCTGAAGAAACAGCTCTTAACTCTGGAAAGAATTGGTCCCAGCCCTGACATCCAAGTTCTCTGTCATCAGATTCTGAAGCGGAGCTTGTGTACAAGGTAATTATTAAAGTATGCTACTGTTTCATCTTCTGTGTCCAACACTAATCACAGAATTTTTGGTTTGGGGATTTTATGAGAATATTTTAGGTTTTTCTTCATACCACTGAGCAGTGTTTAGCATCAAGAATAATTTCAGATTAATCAGACAAGCGCTGGGTGTCTCAGCATCACCCCACTTCTGGAGGTGGCAGACACCCTGCCTGGGACAGGATTACTTTTAAGCGCTGCGCATCTGCCCAGTTTGAAGAGCTCCTATCAATATGTGAGTGGACACCAAGTAAGCTGTAGGATGATAAAATGTGGTGACAAATTTGAAAGGAAATCTCTCTGTGGCTGTTAGACGAAGTTTGCTGGCAGGCTCAAGGAGTAAGGGAGAAAATTAGGACACGGGATGTTCCTGCAACCTGTGACAAAAATGTTTCTTTCTTCCTGCCATTTCTGGATCTCATTTGTGTTTTCTGTATGTTAGGATAGGGACCAATTTGCAAGACTGAGTAAAATCATGCCCTATTCTTATCCTTTCCTTATATGCTACCTAATGTAAATAATAGGGAGGGATTCATTCAGAAGGGCACAAATCTTTAGGTCATAATGGTTTGAGGACTGCTTGGGTTCTAATAGGAAACCAGCGATACTTTGCAAGGTGGATAAAAAGGTTCATGTCAGCTACGTTCAGAAGTAAGAACATAGAAGTAAAATCCTGTTTACCCAGGGTTATATTCTGAAGCTCTTGTGAAACAGAAAATGGAGGAAGAATCCATGCACCTTCCATGGACTGTCGTCTTTCAGATGTGGGAAACGGCAAGGTGCTTGGGTCCTGGTGTGATGGCAGCAGTGTCTGAACCACCTCTGTGAAAATGAGAATATTGTTACAGCTTAAGGTGAAAGATCATTTAGATTTATGTCAAAGGGATCTTGTTTTAATAATTTGCTATAGGGCTGAGAATGTAGTTTCAAAGCTTTTATGGCATGCAAGGGAAAACTCTTTGTCAGCATCTGCCAGGATGGGAATCACAGAATGGTGGGGGTTGGAAGGGACCTCTGTGGGTCATCTAGTCCAACCCCCCTGCCGAAGCAGGGTCACCTACAGCAGGCTGCACAGGACCTTGTCCATGCGGGTCTTGAATATTTCCAGAGAAGGAGACTCCACAACCTCCCTGGGCAGCCTGTTCCAGTGCTCCGTCACCCTCAGAGGGAAGAAGTTCTTCCTCATGTTCAGACGGAACTTCCTGTGCCTCAGTTTGTGCCCATTGCCCCTTGTCCTGTCGCTGGGCACCACTGAAAAGAGTCTGGCCCCATCCTCCTGACACCCACCCTTCAGGTATTTGTAAGCATTTATAAGGTCCCCTCTCAGCCTTCTCCAGGCTAAATAAGGAAGCTAGGGTTCAGCCTCCCAGGGAATGCTTTACCCAAGTCGCTTCTCTCACTGGAGGAGGAAGGTATTTTTTAGCATCTCTAGATGGCCTGTGCTTGCAAGAGTGTTAATAACAGTATTGTATTAGGGCTGTGTTGTCTGTCTGTGGGCTGTGACAGATGCTTGCTTGGACACCTGATTGCAAACCTAAATATTTCAGACTACGGGTCTTGCACGGTGGATATAGACTTAACATAGGCCCAGTGAAGTTTTACAAAGATGATGGTTCTGCAGGGCATTAACAAGGCCAATGCATTAAAAATAGGGGCATTCAGGTCACTCTAGAATAAAGGAATAGTTTGGCTCCGAATGCTGTGCTTGATAAGCATTTAAGATCTACCGTGTGTACACAACTGGTCCTACAAACATACCGTCTCTGTAGTCTAGTATATGCTTCAGCCAGAGTCACAGATTCATGTCGTTGGAGGAGAAGGTGGACTATAAAGGGTGTCTGGTCCAATTCTTTACTGTGTAAGATACTCAACTACTTCTGTGTAACTTCTGACAAATATTTATTTTCTGTTCTTAAAAACCCTTCACAATGTTCCCCAAACATCTCTTCTAATGTTTTATTATCCTTACTGTGAGAAAGTTTATCTAATGTCTAACTTCAAGCATCTTAACTGCAATTGAAGGTCATTAGTACTGCTTTGGTTCCCAGGGGATACCGAGAACTCTTCTTTCATCTTTTCAGCAAACTGTTACATAAACCTGCATCTTTCCTCAATCTTCTGGACTAATTATTTCAGTTTGTCGTGTTTTCTAGACCTCTGACCATCCTTATGTTCCTTCAGAGCTTTTTCAGTGGGTCCACATCTTGCCTTAGATATGACTGCCAAAGTTGGGTCTGATCATTAAGCTGAGCTGTTACCTGTACCATGTTGAGTGAAAAAATTACTTTCCCTTATGAGGAGCACTGCTGCTGACGCATCCCTCGCACAGTGAAGTCGTGCTTTTGCAGAAGAAACTGTATCGAACTATTCTGTCAGGACTCTCAGGGCGGGGAAGAAGATGAGTGGAAAGTCAGGTATAAACATACCTGGTACACTTCTGGGCAGATGAGAAGCGGTGTTCAATGAAGTCACCAGAGGTACTTCTGCAGCATCTGACTTGATGTCTGACATCTTGTGTGGCTCAGTGATGTTTGGTAAAATCCTGCTTGTTCCCAGATCTCTGTCTGAAGGCAATTCCTTTGTGCCACCAGATAAAATACTTGCAGACTGCATCTCTGTTCTGAGCGTGCTGCCATCATAAGAAGAGCGAAGTGTATTGGTTGGTCTGGATAGCTCAGACATGTCGAAGCTAGAAAAGTCTACTGGCAGAGTAAGAACTCGAATGTCAGCAGGACGGGACAGGATGACCGGGCTCCATTCATGAGACGCTTCGGCTTTACTAGGGAAAGTGCTGTATAATGTGTTAGAAAAGCAGGCTGAGGCTTCAGGACTGAAATTCGATTTGGAATAGAGGATCTGTGCTTCTCTCTGGGTTACAGAAGAAACTCTGCTTTTTGCTCCAGCAAATGGAAACCCAATGGATGGTGGAGTAGTCATAAAAGATTTGGATAACTGTTCATACTCATTAGTGAACACTTGGCTCAGACTGCTGCTTGCTAGCACAGGTGGAAATGTGTCACCGAAGGGAAATGTGAAGTCAGAGAAAGTTGTTGCTCTTACTGAAGCTTTTGGGAATAATAAAGGGAGTGTTTCTGGAGAGATGGATGCTCTAGAAAACATTTCAAGTTCTGAAAAGTGGCTGTTTGCCTTGTCATCGTAATCTGGCACTTCTGATAATGACATTGCTTCTGGCAAAAATACATTAAATTCTGTCCTAGAAGGAAATGCCTCTGCTGAGCTGTGAGGCCTTTCGTGAAGAGTGTGTATCACCTGAGTGTACGTGGACCTGGAAAGCTGGTCTGTGTCTGAAGTGATGTCCTGTAGGAAATGGTATGTGGATACTTCTGATTTACTGGGAAGGAAATATGAGTCTGTGTCGGGCACGTGAGGCTCCGGCTGCTCTGGCAGTAAGGACGTGCCGGAAGCTCTAGTAGGCAGCTCTGCCAGCTCAGTGAAGAGAAGCATTGTTTGAGTAATCAGTGAAGGCGAAAGACCTGGAAAATTAGAGTTTGCAAACAGAACAGATACTGGTGGGCTCGTTGGGATGTCCAGTGCTGAGTCCATTTCTAAGGTGAGCAAACTTTCTTGACTTACAAGATGAATATTATTCAGCATCTTGTAACTTGCCATCATTACACTTTCTTCACAGAAAGATGATAAACTCCGAGTAGGTGATACGGCAAGTTGTGTGAGTAAGCGGCTTGGCACAGTAGAGGACAAAGGCCTGGAAGCATCTCCTGCAGCTGGTCTCTGGGTAATTCTAATTGGTTGTAATGTAGGTGTTGGTGTGATCATGAATTGCCTACGTTGTCGTCGTCTTGGAGACTTCCTTTCATAATCACCTCTCCTAAGTATTCTCCAGCCTGCAATTTCATACCCTAGCAGCTGTGAGAGGTGATGTGAGTCAACGTTATGTTGCAAGACTCAGATGAATTCGTGGAGCACGGCAAATCCTCCACACTTCACCGGCCAGGAGAGTCCTACATAATAGTTCACCGCAAAGTTGATGTGCCTGGTGTCTTCAGCCAGTACAGTCTGTCTCTGCGAGCCTCTGTGTGCTGAATCTGTGTATTGCAAGAGGGTTAGCAGGGAGGAATCCAGGTGGAGATACTCGGCCATTGTGCACACGATGTAGAGGCGTTCCTGTACTTCGAGGGTTTCTGCTCCAGTAGAGAGAATGATTTCGGCAGAAGTGATGGGAACTTCCTTCCCACACCTGATATTGGAAGTCCAAAATTGCATTGGTTAAGAGTTGTTTATCTGCTGCTTTATTTTTCTGAAGATACCTGTTTGGATTTAGTCTATCGTGTTATGCAGATGCATCACTCAAAATTTTACCTCTTAGTTCAAAACTTCCTGCTATTGGATATATGGATGTTTGCCATTCCATTACCTTCAGTGAGCACCAAGTTTGATCTCATTGCTTGTGTAGAACACACAGCATGGTCTGAATTTAATTAACACTACCCTTATTATGTGGACTTGGAAGTAATTCACTTAAGGGATATTCCCAGGCCATTAGACATCAAATGTAGGTATTTACATTAAGAAAGTGCCATTGGTGGAAATAGATAGCCTCTTGTGGAGGTAATTCAGAGCCTCGCTGGGAGCCCACCTTTCTCCCTGCTGACAGAACTCCAGTTCCTAGCTGGGTAAGGGAGGCTGGATGCCAGCTGTACAGTGGCCACCTGGAGAATCAGTGCCCCAGTGCCGCTGGGCTTGCTGTCTTTGTACCTATGCTTGCTGTGCGCTACTGCTCTGGGACAAGGAAGTCTCCTGCTTTTAGACTCAACGTGCGCTCACTGAATATTTTTGGCGGGGTTTGGGGGATGTTTTGTTTGTCTTGTTTCCCTGATGTTGTATTTCCATAGTAGGAAAAAACCACCCTGCATCAGTTAGGGAGCACCTATCTCTTAAGATGTTTTTGTCTCCCCCTCCCCCAGCTGATTAGGGCAAAAGCAGTTGGAAGCTAGCAGTACTCACTGGTAGCTGTTTGGCATGTGGCTCAAGCTCCCCTCTGTGTCCAGGAATAAGATGCCGTCCCGAACGTGGATGGTGAAATTTCCAGCAGCTCTCTGTGTTTTCTGGGCATGTGTCCTTCCGGAGGCAGCTATGTTCAGCAGGTACGCTCCGCTCTCCCCTGCCATCGGCAGTCCTTGCAGCGTGTTTGTATTGGGGTTGAAGTCCAACCATTTTGGCAAATCTGTGCCACTGGCTAAAGTGACCTGTTCCGTAAGAGGACGACAGGTAAGCAGAATTAGAAATAGGAAATGATGTTACTAGTCTAGTTTTACATATTGCAAGTTCTAACTGGACAGAAGTCCAGGAACAGCCACAAATGATCCATTTAAAAATCTAGAAACCACAGTGCCTCGATTTTCATGTAGTGTCTGTTTTGTGTATTTTTTACTGTAGTGGCAACACTCACTGTCGATTTTTAAGACCCTGCATTCTTCAGACTGCAGGTAGATAAAATATGTGTCATGCAGGGGTTTTGTTTATTTGCTTAGTACCTAACTGCTATGTTGGCAGTGAATGATGGTGAGATTTTTGCTGTGAGTTCTACTTATTTCTAATATATCTGAGGTGCTTCTCTAGAAGGAGATTTTTAACGAGTTCATTCTAAACAAAATGAATGCCCATTTGCTGCAGGATTGTACCAAAGAAGTCTGTTTAACAGCATTACCTTGTACTGAGTTATCCTTCCTTGGAAGGCAAATACTGGCACAGGATAATAGAATATTTTTCCCATAAGGACAGTTGCATCTGGGATTCCTTGCTGGCTCTCTGTTTCTTCATGTCTGTCTGATTCCTTGGCAACCACAGCCGGTGTGTTTACACACACAGATACCAGTGCAAAGAGAAGAGGGAGCGTGGCGAAGATTTGCATCCCCGGGAGCGAAGGGGACCCCGAGGCAGGAGACCTGCCACAGGTGCCCGCTGGGTCCCTGCAGGCATCCATTCTCACCCAGCCGGCGTATGGGGCAGCTGGGTGCTGCTACTTCATTGCGCTTCGGAGCTGTGGGGGAAAGGGGAGAAACTAAACCCGTGTGCACTTCAGATCAGTCTGCTTCATCTCGCGGGGAAGCAGAAAGCTGTCAAACGTGGTGAGGCTTCCCATTGCGTTTGTTACAGGCCTGCTGATCTGTGTGGTCCACACTGTCATCTGGGGAGGGTTGTAGGCTTCTGAAAAGCCTTGGTACTTACCGTAGCTGCTCCATTCGTCTGAAGGTTTCTCATGAGGAAACGCCGTGTATCACAAAGCCAGTTCATAATGCTTTTTAACCCAGTTTCCTTCAGACTTGCTGTTGCTCCCATCTCTGCTTCTGTTGTGACGAAAGCCCACTTGGTCTCTAGGAGATGAAATGCTACACTAGGGCCTCATCAGGGGGGCCTTTAACATATGGCTCAGAGGAGAGCCAGGTAAACAGCATGGTAACCTGACCTGCCAGGATTTTGTTGTATCGTGGTAGCAAAGGGAAAGGTGAGCATGGCATATGGCAAACAAAGTGTGAGGGCAAAGACAGGCTGAGAGTCAGTATCCTTTGCTTTGTAGCATCAAGGGATGGACTTTTGACTTGCCACATTTGAAGCTTTTTCAAGAGAAGATAAAAGCAATAATAAGTAGTAAAATAGTTCCTGCAGGTGTGGGGCTCTCGTAAACCTGTGAGTGGCTTCCAACTTTTAGATGAGAAGGGCATACAGTATACTTGGTCTGTCCTGCTTAGGATAGCTTTATTTAAAAGCACGCAAGAAGAAAACCATAGGCAGCAGCAACGTTTACTGAACAAATTGATACAGCTGGAAAAGCATGAACAATCTTTTGGACGCAGATGACTGCAGCAGCAGTGCAGTGAGTACTGCTTTCTTGTTACAGCTCTCTCAGCAGGATGTCTTGAAAACCACAGCTCTCTTTGCACTGGCTCTACAAGCTCAACAGCCGTGTATCTAGGAATGAGGCCTTGCTCTGCTGGTTTTTAACAAGTATTTTCTTCCTTTTGTTTGGGGATGTTTGCAGCATGCTTTGTAGTGGCTGCCAATGTTTGTCATGCTCTGTTGCCCAGATCCCATCCATTTGAGCGATGAGTGGAGTACACTTTGGACAGAGCGAGAAACAGTTAATGGAAATCAGTGTATGTAAAGGCAAAAATTGTGACGTCTCCTGAAGCAGTGGTTTACTAGAGCCACTAGTCCTACTGGAAGTGTACTCTGAAAAACCAGTTAGGTGTGCAGGGCTCAGTGAACGTGCTTGAGGTGGTTGACTGCTTTTGGGCAGAGATGAATCTGTATCCAGCTAAGTCTGTCTCCATTTCAGATGTGATTGGCTCTGAATAAATCAGCAGCTGTGTTTCTCTGATTATGCTCAGTTATGCCAAGAAACAAGTTGGTACGCTCAAATCTCCGTTGGTCATTGCCAGTGTCTCCCATGTTCCTGTCTTCTGCCACCTCTGCAAACATAATGGTGTGTCCTCATTCACTGATTACGAAACTATGAAAAAAACCAAGTAAGTGGTGGGGAGGAAGTTCAAGTTGGAAATGAGGACTTTTATTTAGAGACTATAGCTCTTATGCAATGGAATGGGTGCTTGACAGCTGACTAATCTCTCCTAATGAATTTGCCTCCCAAGAGCTGAGTAAATATTGCCATGTAACCATGTGTGAATCATCAGTGTGCTCTAAGATGATGGGAACACTCTGACATCCCTTGTTGCTATGAGCTGAAAGTAGTCAAAACCACCTCCAGAAGTGCAGTATCTGCCCCAATTCAGGGATCCGAAGCCCACAGACTCACCTGTGCGTTTCAGGCAGGGAAATGCCGGTGAGGGTTTCACTGATTTGGATCCCTCCTGAGTAACTCTTGACCTGCTGGCTTTGACAGCAGCAAGTGTCATATGTGTGCTCTGCAGTGTCAGGCGAGGCAGAGTATTTTCACATTGTATGCTATCTTGATCCTCTGGCTATAGACTTACTAAAAGTTTGCATGAATGTGCTAGGGAAGCTTAAAATAAATAGATTTTTAAAACTTCTCTGAAGACTTCCTGTAGTTCTCACTGTAGTACAATTACTGAGCCTGTAATTAATTTGTCTAGCTAAATCGCAACAGAGGCATGTGGCAGTCTGCTAAGTGCCTTTTGATAAAAAAAGAAACCATCTCAAGTGCCACTCTCTGGCTAAACACAGGCAAACATGTGAACAAGTGTAGCTCATCCAGAAACAAGGAGTCCTGGCTTGAAGTATTTCTTTCCCAACCAGAATCAAGAAATATCAAAAGTTTTATGGAAGAACTTCATTCTCATGTGATTTCATGACCAGGCTCAGCTGAACCAGGTACATAAAGATGGGTAAGTATAATCCAAAGCTCACCTAAATCAAACAGGATCTTTTTTAGGGCACCCGTAAGTACATGTAAAGAGAAAAATGGCTTGCTAATTTTGTTTCTCTTCTAGCTATAGACACAATCCTTTTTCTACATGTCTGCACTGCATTTACACAGATGTGATTCTGAAACTGGAAAAAACCCCACCCCTAAATCTTTATCTGCGACACCAAAGAACACAACTGAAGGGATACTCGCTATCTTGTGTTTTTTCTTTTTTTCTTTCAAAGACAGACTCAATGATCAAACAAGGGAGGGGAAACACAAACTTGTAAAAAGGAAATGATGGCTGTCTTGTTTCCCTGTGCTGTCCCTGCCTAGGGCACTCTCTTCCCACTCCTGCATAGAGGAAAGGGGGAGCAAATGTCCAACACGTCTGTCATGTTGAGCAAGCCTGCCTGGAGGGGTTTAAGGTCTCCTGCAACATCCAACATAGCCTCGAATGGTTGAGTTTTACGGCTTCTACAACAAAGCTAATGTTGATGAGGTGTTTTTTTGTATCTGTTAAAGCCCCAGAACCTGGAGTCAAGTAATTGCTTGGCACTTTTAACTTCCTTTTAAGACATGTTGATAGTCCAGGTGCCTTCTCTGCCACGAAGGAAATCTAGGTATTTTCCTACTGTCCCCAGAAAACTCAGCAAGTGGAGGGTGACTTAAAAATAATATTTTGGGCTCTCTTAGGAGGTCTGCTTCATTATTTTGTTGAATGTCTGAAGCTGGCAGTGCTGACAGCCCTGTGGTCCACACCTTGATACCTCAGCAGGCAGTTTCAGAATGGTTTGTGCTGATGTAGCAGGATGTCTGGTGGTAGCACGTTTGCTGCTGAATTGTTCAGTATAGGAGTTTTCCACCTTTTTCCTTTGACTTCTGTTAGATTCCAGGAGAAGACCCTTGTGTTGGAGTTGCTTAGTAACATACAGAGATATGCCTGCAAATTGGCTGCCGGTGCATTGAGTCTAATGCAAAATATGGGAGATGTTTTTGTTTGGGCTGCTGCAACAAACATATTGCCTGTCTCTGGAAGACAGAAGCCTGGTAGCTGGGTGCTGGGAAAGGCATAAATGCATATGGTGGAAGAAAGGAGCCTGTGTGTTCTTGTGTGCCTAAACCGATGTGTGACAGGCTAGCCAGAACTAGCGAGATCGTGGTAACACACCCTTTCTTTACAGGGATAAAAAGGCCCAGGGCACAAGATGCACTAATTTCCGAGAATTTTCACTCACTCGTATTAAATACGGTTGTTTTCAACAGCTCATCCCTTTATCCAGCAGTAGGACTGTGTTAAAGGAGGATGCAAGCTTGATTTTCGATGTGCAGGAAGCCTAGTGTCAGCACTGAGGTGTTGCTTCCCCCTGTGCCTGTTCGGTGGGGTCAAACGGCAGCCGTCTGGCGTGGCTTAATGCAAGCGATGGAGGAAGCCAAGGGTTTGGTATCTGTGGTAAGTGTCAGAAAAAGAATCAAGTTGCTTTTCATGACTGCTTACTTCAAAGCAAAACAAAAAAATCCATAATTTATGAATTTTAAACATGCTGGTGTTTATCTTTGAGTTGCTGCCTTAGGTTTTCTTTCTTTTTCTCTTATTTTAAAATGAATGGGGAAAGAGTGGAAAGGACAAAGGAACAACATCTGCAGGAAAATTTCTTCTTAAACCTTGTCTTTACTTGCTTCTAGCTCTCATTCTGCTTTGCACTGGGAAAGTATTTTCACTTCCCATGTCACTTCCCTCCCAAGCCCTCACATTTCCTGAGAAACTGCCTACGTGGGAAAGTTTAAACATGAAAGCCAAGGTATGAATTTACACCAGGGTTAGACTTGGCTTTAACTATGCATGTGAATGCTCTTGTTCTTCTACAAGCATTTTTTTTTTCTTCTCAAATTATGGTTTTCTTTGCTCTTTAAAGCTTAGCTTCTGACACTGCAAACTGTTTAAACTGAGCTGGAAGAGACTGTAGCTAAAGGTGTCAGGCACTCACATAGTTACAGCTACATATCTAGCAGATAAAAATTTCCTGCTTAGACAAGCCCTCACTATTTCATGTTAGATTTTTTTTCCCAAGGGAGTGTTTAAGAAAGAATTTAACTTCAATGATTTCACTTTCTAAAGTTTATTTTCCATCTGAACTTCTTTGAAAATGAAAAAAGATTAGAAGTTTCTGTTTTTTGCTGAAAAATTATTTTTTGATAAAACTTGAAATTATATTAAATTTTGGCTGTTTCAGAATTATAAACTATTTAATAAGGAAAAAGTCACTAGAATGAGCTGAAAAAAAGATGCTCTTTTATAGCAAGGTTTTGTTTTTAATGCTGTGCTCTGTGGGAAGGGAGACAGGAGACTGCTAGGGCTGCCCGTAAAGCAGAACTTTTGGTGTTACACCTTTAATTACATTCATTGAGACCTGCACATCTTTAAATCTGCCTGCCTCTCTCTCCAGCCACTAATAAAAACATGGGCCATTTCTTCAAGAAGGGTTTTAGAAATCCTGTGAGCTGATGTTACTCTAAGCTGTCCTTCATGGCAAATGGTGCTACTGACTGAAATGTTTGGGCAATGTAGACCTTTTTTTTTTTTTTTTTCCTCCCCTCTGCCCCTTTTTTTCTGGTCAAATGGAAGAGCCTGAGCAGAGCCCAGGTTTGTACAAACACCAGGGCAGGATGGTGGCCAGTGTGCCAAGTTCCAGCCTTGTGTGATAGTTCACTTTTTTCACAAGGGGGTGGGTTCTGTACCAAACAAGGAGCACAGGGTTTATAATGGACGTGCTGACAGAACCGTGTTTATGGTGTCTGCTGCTGCTCCTGGGCTCAGCGTTTGCATTCAGCTGGCGTTGCTGGCTTCCCGCAGCGCATTTTCAAACATGTTGCCATAATAACCTCATAATGTTTTTTGTCTCGCTCAGTGGGCTTGATTTAGCCTTGCCCTTCGCTGCTGTGACAGTCTGGGACAGAGCTCCCTTCCCCTGGCACCAGCCCCGAGTTTGCCTCAAAGCGCTCTGTTAAACCCAGCGCTGTCTAACGCAGAGGCTGTTGCCATCGCTCTGTCTTTGTATTAGACGGTTCCTATCTGCTTTGCTGGAAAGAAGGAAAAATCGCATTTCGCCATGGTCAGATGTGGAACTTTCTCACAAGGAGAGTGAACTCAGCCCTGAGGCTGAGGAGAAGGCAGTGCTGGCCAGCGCGCCAGAGGCTGGCTGGGTTTGGGATCTGCCGTGAACCTTGTCCCCCCTAGGCGGTTTCCAAGGTGTTGAAAATGGGGCAACTGGTCTGTTTGCCTTCCTTCGCCCCTGTTTGTTGTTTAAAGTGAATCCTAAAGTGCTCTCCTTACAAACCAAACAAATAACAGCTGAAACCCCTGTGCCTTTCTTGTGTTGCAGAAGCTGAGAGGCCATTGACTGATGGGGGATAGGAAGCAAATTTACGGCCAGATCCCTCTCACCAATTTTTCCTCCCAGATGTTTTTCTTTCTATGTTTGTTTTACTTTGGCAATTAACTAAACAAATTGCTGTCTGAGCAGTGGAGCTAATGGAGTCTGGTTTCCTTCAGGTTTTTCTGCAGTTCCCTTTTGTCTCTCTTAATGATCTCAGCTTCGTCCTCTGCCACATTGTCCATGGGGAAGGGCAGCGAGGAGCTGAGCGGGGCTGTTCTTGGCTTTACCCTCCCTCAGTGGGGGCACACTTGCAGATTTCTGTCCTTTACCCAACTTCTAGTTTTCAGAAAAAACTAGACATAATTTTCAAGGCGTGCTTAAGGTCCTTCTGCTTCCAAATGCTCTACACTAGCTAACAAAACGGGGTGAGGCATTTCTGGCTGAGGAGAGGATCGGGTGCTCCAAGGGGACAGGCAGGCTGCGATTGCACAAGCTTTGTTTCTGCACGACGCCAAGCTGGAAGGTTCGTTCCTGGAAGCCGCCTTTTTTAGGAAAGGCTACTTGGTTTCTGTGTCCCTCAGGACCATCTGGGTAAGCTGTTACTGGTATTTCTAAGAAAACTTGAGCAGAATAAAATCCGTGTCCTCAGCAAAACACTTTTGGCTGCCTCTGTTGCAAAGGAACAATAAAAGGAGGGGAAAAGTGCAAAATCACTTAAATACCTGTCTCTTTAAAATAAAGGAGATGCTGTGCTAGTTACAGTAGAAATAGTAGTTGTGTTCGTTCATTCTTGATTTGATGATGGTGTTGGCAGCTTCCTTTCAGTGGGGTTGGCCCATAGTTACCTGTGGAATTCAGTTTCTGCCTCACTTTTTTTTTCAGTTCATGCCAGTCTTCCCCCTGTTGGAGGTGAAGTCAAGTTTTGCCCAGACAACCACAGCTCAGGAAAAGATGCTTTGTGTGTAAAGCAAATGATTGTGGAGTTACTGGGGCCTCCACAAAGCCAGCCGGCCAGGAGTCTGCTTTCATGTCTCTGAGGAATCCTGTGATTTCTCAGTGATGAAGCCAAGACTTTTGACAGGGGATTGAATGTAATCCCTAAACATTTAATATGCCAGAAACTTAAGAAAAGCGATTTGTGGGTGGGGATTTTAGAGTGGGTTGAGACTTGCTCCAAGACCCTGGTAAGTAGATGTGTGACTCATGTAGAAGTGTTCAAGGGTCTTCATTGAGGCTTCTCAGTGTAATGGGCCGGGGGGCACAAGGCAGCTCTTGAGATTTTGAGTTAAGTTAATGTTAAGGATAGTGAGGGAGCTGGGGTCAAGTACGCTGGGGGACAGGGCTGTGCACGCACCTTCCTGACAGCTCTATCAATGCACCGCGGACTTCCGTGGCGCCTCTGACACATTCTTAGTTCTTTGGTAAGGGAGCTCCTCTGAACAGAAGCACAGATTTGTGCCCATTAGTTGTTAGAGTTTTTAAAATATTTTTCAATATTTTAATATATTTGCTTGGGATGTAAAATGAGGCCAACAAGCATACAGTGACCCATGTCTACCTTGTGCAAACATAGACACAGCACAAAAAGCTTCAGCTCTAGACTACAAATTGTGTTGAACCTGGGGGGGTGGGGGGTGGGAGAAAACCAGAACAGTTTTGTTTGCATAAATGCCTCTTGCCTGAAATGAAATTATGCATGAAATACTGCAAAAAGCTTTCAGTTGCGTTTAGTAGCTGCTCTTGTAAAAAGACAGTATAGCCTTTGGGGGGCTGTATTTTCAAAGCCAGATCTCAACAGTAGGTTTTGATGCTCTGATGAGGCTCAGACAAACTAGCTAGGGTTTTAGGAAATGTTATTTTCTTGCAGTCCTTCGGAGCCTGTGGAAACAAAACTATTTAAAGAGCTAGCTATGGCTCTAGGAGCCCTACTTCAGGCTCTTATTTTTGCAAATGCTTTTTTTTTTTTAATTGCATATGTAATGTTTGTTCCTGCAACAGTCACCACTCTAAAAGTTGCCACGGCAACAGATTTCACGGTTTCCTTTTGTAAAGCAGGGCAAGAGTACCACCCGGCCCTCCTGGCTGGGTGCTGGACTGGGAGCCAGGAGAGCCGGGGTTCAGCCCTGCCTCTGTCGCCGGCCTTTGCCTGAGTTGCCCCTGGCAGGAACCAGCAAAGCATTTCAATGATGGCTTTCTATTTTTTTGGGTGCTTGTTGTTGGGCAGCCACCCAGACCCTGCCTAGCAACCTCTGGCATCCAAGAAGTTTGCGTAACGGACTCTTTGCACGCCCATGGGCTGTCCAGCCTTGGCCCAGACCCCCATGCCCACAAGCAAGATATGGCCTCCAGACCCCCCTGATTCCCCAGATTCCTTTGTAGCTCCTGCCATTTACCTCCCGGTGTCTCCATTTCCCTTCCCGACCCCTGGTCTGTCCTGTGGACTTCACCACGCTGGTGGACTTTGTGGCTGTGCCTCTGTTTATCTGCAATCGAGCACCAGGCCACTGGGCAAATGTGGACTTTTTTCAGGGCTAACTGTACGGAGAGAGGAGTACAGGTATGGTTCTTCCATTGCTGGAACTCACAGATGCTTTCTTTGTTTATTTTGTTTCTATCTACTTACTTAATTCTTAAATATGCCTGGACATGTCAAAACAATGATGATCACCTTGTGTTAAAAAAAATTAACTTCATACTTGGTATCACTGATCTTTAGTTCATCCACTGAAAGCACCTAAAAAGAAGGGCAATAGTGTTGGTCTGTTGGTTTGTTTGGTGTTTTTCTTGTTTTGGTTTTTTTGGTGTTTTTTTAAAAAGGAGAAATCTTTTTTTAAGCTTCCCCTGCAGATGGGTGGCAGAGCAGGACTACAGGCAGGTCTCCTGAGCTCCCGCTTATCCCCTCCTCGGTGGATCAGCCTTTTTCATCGCTCTGGGGTTGGGTCTGCAAGAAATTGAATATATGGGACTGGGCCACCAAAAAAAGCCTACAGTACCAATAGTTTATCTCCAAACTCTGCTTATGAGTGTCTGCCAAGTGATAATTGGGAGGGAAGAAAAACCCAACCCTCATGATACCCATTTGGTACATGACTGACAGATTTATGATAGGACGCAGTTTCCTCTGTTTGTCTGGCAGCGAGTGGCGGGGCCCTGCGATTGTTTATCTGCCTGCTCTCCGGCGAATGCTTCCAGCTGGATTTGGAGGACGGGAAATGATTTAGCGAAAGGCTTTCGGTGACAATTAACAGAATTCCTGCTGATAACTTCTTTTTTGTCCTCTCCCTCAGCATATTTTTACAGCAAGCCCTAAGTCGTTGCGGAATGGCACTGGAGATGGGTGGTTACAAATATTTGATGAGTGTGTCATGGAGTGGCTTTTATTTCTGTTGAAAGTATGATTTATTTTTTTAATCTACATGTCTTTAGTATTCTGCTCAGTGATCAGAGCAACATAAAAATTCATTTTTCTCACAAGATGGTCATATGCTAAAAACCAGCCCAATTCAGCCTCAGGCAAAGGAAAGCTATTGTCAAAGTAACCTGAGGAAAGAGTAAGCTTGTCCAAGAGTCTCCCAGCAGGGAGGATGAGGGAAACAGTTTGTGCTTATGTCAGGAGTGGCCCGACTGCATTGTAAGCGGCTCATTCTGCCAGGAACATCAAGGGGCTCAAGTCCTGGGATCACAAGGTCGCATCAACTTTGGAGCATGTCTTTAAAAAACACCCTGATTTCTGAACTGCATTCCTGTGTAAGACATCTCTCTTGCAAAAAGGGAAAGGTAAATATTTATTTGCTGTCACACAGGGTTACTTGTGTCAAAGAAAGGAAGATACTGGTGTTGGTTGTGCTCCCTCAAAAAACTTTTAAGAGTTGTCTTAGATGTGATGTAGGAAACCAGGTGTCTTTCCTTAGAGCTTGGTGGTCTTCAGACCTAAGGTTTTGCTTCTCACCATGGGTGAAAAAACAGAATTTGAAATCCTCGGTATTGGTTCTTCTCTTAGAAAAGGGCCGGGGGGGGGGGGGGGGGGGGGGCGGGGAATGGTTTTGATGGGTTGATACGTATGGGAATTAATCAGCTCTGTGTTCAGTAGATAAATTACAGTTCAGGAAATTAAATTAAAGTGAGATGGTTATTTGTCCTTGGGAATTTGACACCTATAAACAAAAAAAATTTATTTTGAGAGCTTAAGGAGCTACTGTAGGCTTTGTGCTGGTTTTATGCTGGAAGACTTCTTTTCTCCAGCGATGTTTATTGCACTGTGGTCTCCAAATTGGGGTTTACTAGTGAAGGGCAGAAAATAGTGAAGTCGGCGTTGTAAGATGGATCAGGTTTTTCTGCTGGATTGTTTGTGGTGTTAGTGACTCTTCTAATGAAGTGCTATGTGGGAAAAGAGCCTTTCATTGTCTGTGCTGCTAGCAGAGTACAGGCAGAACTGCTTTTATCTGCTTTGGAGTCAGTCTGAATACTGACAGCTTGGAACTTTTTATCTGCCATAGCTTGGCTGGTGGTTTTGCCTGTGCAGGAGTAAGCCCAGGAGCAGAGAATGGAGAGGGAAAACTCCAGTGGTCACATAGGATGAAAAATGGGCAAGTGATGAGACCGTGGAAACTATGCTAAGAAAGTGTAGGAAAAATGGACAGAGACTGGAAGAGTCAAACATTGCAGTGGTACGGCAGAGGCTGTGGTCCTAGGCTGTGCTTCTGTAACTCTTATCCTGAGACGGCTTGGGCATCAGCTAGAAAAAATTGTTTTCTTTTTAAATATACAAAAATTTAAATAATCAAGCTACTTGTACCGGGGGAACAAAACGCCTTGTAAAATTAAGCTAATTTTTGAACCTCACAATTTATCTTGTAAAAATTCCCTCTGTGCCTTTACAGAGGTTCCTGTGCTCCCCTTCCCTTCCCCCACCTGAGTATTGACAGACAGAAGGGCTGAAGTCTTGCTAACTGCATTGTTTGGTTTTGAATGACACAGATTAAAGTCTAGCTATGTTTCCTTGATAGGCATTAGTGTCAGCCCTGTTACAGCACCTTCCATGAGAAAGGAGGAGCGCAGCAGTTTTGCCTCACCAACGTGCAGTAGAGCGCAGGGATGTGAGGGACCAAGGAGAGGCCCCCTCCTCTCCTGTCCGGGCATGGCTAATACGAGGACTGACCAGGGCTGTAGCAGTGAAATTCAGAGGTGGGTGAGCTGATGGGACCGGTGGGCTGGAGCGGTCCAGGCATGTGCTGAGCAAGAAGCACCTGCTGTTCCCCTTTCTCCTCACCCTTCAGCACAGCTGGAGACCTCCCAGAGATCCCTTGAGCAACCTTTAGACGGTTGTTATCAAAATAAGTGGTGGAGATGCTGCTGTCAGGCCGTTGGGATGTAAATCCCGAGCGCTTCAATGAGGCCAAACTGCTGCCAGGCTGGTATCGGGGACTGTAAAGGTGTGCCACCCCAAGCCAAAACCAGGGGCTCAGTGGTCATCTGGAGATAACTGGAGGCAGAGCAGGTCTGCAGACGACCATAGGCAGCATGGCAGATCCAAGCACTGCTTACAGACGATGGAATGACTCTGTAAACAATGCGGCCGCTCACAGTTGTGAAGAGGACCTGCTGGCAGGTGAGAGAAGGTCCTCTCCTTACACAAGACCAAAACCTCAGCCTTGACATGGCAGAAAGCAAATCTGTCAGTCCCGTTTGCAGTGCTGGCTTTCGAGAGCTGTGCTTGTTGAGGAGCCGCTCTGTGGTAGGGTAACCATGCCGTGCTTCATTTCATTGTTGCTTTTTTAAAGGAGGAAGATGATGTTGTGTCTTCCCTCTTGGCTCCGTGCAGCTGGAAGAAGGAGATGAGCTGGCAACGCTGGCAGCTGCTTGAAGCACTCCAGACCTGTCTATACACATCCTCGCTCCCAAATTCCTACGGTTTTCAGAGCAGCATGGCCAGAACGCTGAAAAAGCTTTCTTTTTAATCTCTTGATCTTCACTCTGTATTTTTGCCAGTGCAGGTAAAAGAGGTGCACGCTTCATGCTCTGCATGTACCAGTGCTTCTACCAAGGTAAACAAGAGATAGTCTCAGTAATTACAGAGAACGATCTGAGCAAAACATCTTGTCTCTACAGCTGGTTCCTGTGACACAGGAGCAGGCAGGGCGGGCAAACTTGCCCTGCCAGGATATCAAGAGTGTTTCTTCTTATTCAGACAACAAGAACTGAGATTCATTGGTCTTTGCCCAGCTAAATTCCAACTCAAGTGTGAAGGAAAGTTTTGTCTGAGGTTTGCAGGGGGTGATGGTGGGGTTTGGCTCAGTTGCTGTCTGCCGAGATTCATTTTATGTACACATCCTAAATTCATGCGGCAGTTCTTCCCACAGCATGTCTGAGGTTTCAGGTTTGGTTCGGGAGCTGGCAGGCTACAGCCCTTGGCGTTGCTTTATTTCTCACTTGTGGTGTTACAGGGCCATGATGAGACACTCCAGTGTTTGCTCAGGTCCAGCCCTTAGAGCAGGACAATACCTTCAACAAGCCCCAAAGAAGGCTCTACCGTGGGAAGCATTTCTCATGCAGCTAAAAATCTGTGTGTGGGGTTTTTTTGAAGCAGGAGGCAACTCAGCTGAAAACAGAGGATTACATGATATTATTGAGAGTAGAATTTGGCATGCAGCTTACAAAGTCTGAATCCCACTGGATGAAAACGTTCAACAATACTGCAGAGCCTTACTGCTTCCTCCCAGGCTTCAGCTGGGGCTGAGGGCAAATCCCAAGGAGAATTTTGTCCACTGGTACCAATGAAATTTGCTCTCCCTATATATATAGGGAGAGAGACTCCTATATATATGTGTTAATTTAGTGGAATGTCCTTGGGTAAGATGGCTGAGGATGATGATAGTTGGCTTTGTTTTGCAAGCTGCATGCCAAACTGTGTTTGTAGCTTGCTTTATAAACTTTACCTTTCTAAGCAAGTTAAATGTATTTAAGTCCAGAACTGTTAAAATCAGTGAAAGTTTAGCCATTGTCTTCGATAGTGACAGGAATGCAAGAATGGTGACACCAGCTCAGAGAGGAGATTCATCTGGCTCAGTGTCTTCTCCTACAGCAACGGCCAGAGGTGGGTGCCTGATGAGAAGCAAGAGCAAGGTACGTACGCAGCGATGCTTGCTGCTCCAGCCAATTCAGGAAATCCAGGAGCTGGACAAGGTGTTTGTTTACAGCAGTTTTTGGTTGATCTCTGAACTTTCCTGGTCTCCCCATAAGCCTGTATAAACTTCTTCCCCAGCATGCGGTGGGTTGCCAGGAGCTCTGCAGATGCAGTACCTGCTGTGCAAAGGACCATGTGCCTTTGCTTTGTTCTGTGTGTGCTCATGCACCTCTTCATTGTTGCATGAGCAGAGAGGGGAAAGCATCAGTCCCTGGAAATTCTCCGCACGCCACTCCTGATGGGATAGACTATCATAGTCATTCTCGGTTGCCTTTAAACTTGAAGAATGTTTGTGTACTTGGTGTTTATTTTTTGTTGTTGTGGGGGTTTTTTGGTTTTCTTTTTAAAGGAAGCTGTTTTATTGCTGTTGCCCTTCTCTGAACCTTTTTGTGTTCTAATGTATCATTTTTGAGCAAAAGGACAGAACTGCACCCCTACATGAGGTCTGGGCCAACCTTAGGTTTATGCAGTGGAATATAGCCAACTGTCTAGTTGGCTCCTTCTTTTTCTCCTAAGAGGAGAAAAGTGTCAACCTTTAAAAACGCCTGCACCACTTTGACTGTTACTGAGCTTTGGGATCTTACTGTTAGAGGGCCTGGAAAGGACGCTTCCCCTCTTCCAAGGGTTTAGCTGGCTGCAGTCCAGGGCAGCTCCCTGGCAGAAGCAATTTGAGGAAAGGCTGGAAGAAGCCTCATCTGTCTCATCGCTCCAGGGCAAACACAAGTTGGAGGGTATTCCTGTTTCTAAACACCTCAGCCTGTAATTTTGGACTGGCCAGACAGACCAGCTTGTGGGACCTGGGAAGGAGGAGGGGGTGGCTTCCTTCTGAGGCAGGCCTCGGAACTCATTGTCAGGAAGTTTCTTATATATGTCTGCATATGTAGGAGACTCAAGCAGGTAGCAAATAAACATAATTGAGCATGGGGAATGCAATTATTAGGACCTTGTCAACATTTGGAATATTCACCAGCTTGGGAGTTAGAGGTTTCTTTCACTCCCTCTTTTTCCCATGTTTAAGGCCAGGTGGTTCGGGGTGAACTGGGCAGCAAATCTGAGGCAGAGGCTGGAAGCTGGCTCGATGAATGCAGTGCTGAAGGTGGTGGAGTGGGAGATTGATTCACTATGGAGTACTTTTAGAGGATGTGCGGCAGTTAGAAACATAGTTTTGAATCATCACCAACAAATGCTGAAAAAAAAAAAAAGTGCCACAAGCCAAACTATTTTCCACTCCAAGTCGTATTTGCTTCACTTTCTTCCCTGTCTCTAATCCAAGCCATGACTAGTAATACTTTCCTCTCCCAAATAACTGTCACATAAATATCATTTTAAAGCTTGTTGAAGAGCAGTCACAGCTTGCCTATCCTGCCTGCCGTTGCCTTTGTGGAGGTTTACAGTTGTTGTCTTACCCCCAGTGCTCTTGGGTGGAAGCTCAGAGGTGAATCCTTTGTGGATGTGGAATTTGTGTTGCTTCTGCAGGTCGAGTAGTGAGGACCTGTGCTGCAGATCTGGTGGGCTGGGTTACAAACACTGGAGTGCATTGTCAGCAGTGGGTTTGTTGCATCTCACTGAAGGCCAGGCAACGAGGACTTGGGGGGACATTGCTCTGGTTCTGGCCTTGTCTGCCCCTTGGTTCCCGTAGCTGTGGAGTGAAATTGGTCTTGTGCACACAGATTTAGGAGGAAAAAAAAAACCCACAAAAAGCTTTCATATCAATAAACACAAAATAACATGGAAAAGGCTAGAGTTAAATTTACTCCTGTTCTGGAGACTGGGGATCTTCAGGCATCACAACACCCCTGGGGGGATGATACTAAAAAATAAATTAGTAACCTCATTTTGCAGCAATTACTAGCTTTGTCTTTGGGGAATTTTAGTCCAAGCCCTTCGCAGTAGTGTTACAATGCATAATTATATGACTTGAGGTGCAGTTAGATAGATGCAGATCATCTGGGTATGCTACCTCTCCATTTAATCAGTGATTTGTTTGCCATTTGGATACAGAAAATGCTTTGTTTAAAAATTAGTTGAATATACTTCCAGTAAGAGCATCAGTGGGCAATAATGAAACATAGCTGATTTGCTACTAGTCAATAGCATCCAACAGCTCCCTGGTGTAGTTCGTTTACTCTGAGCTTTATGCAATATACAGTCAGCTAATTCCACACAAAGTGCAAACCAGACATTATTCCTCGTGTTCTCTGTTTATTGTCTTTCCCATTAATCTTTAACTTCATAAGAAACACGTGAGCTGGCTCCTTTATTTGCTGAGTGTTCCCCTTAATCTGAATCCTATTTTTCACTTAGGGTTATTTCTTTGCCATTAACATTGTATGTTACTGACACACTGGTATTTTTCTGGAAACCTGCATAAGAATTTTGTAACAAGTTCACGGATTTTGGTCAGGGAACACAAATTATCCCCTTTGCAACCAGTAAGCTGATGTGTGATGATGTAAAGAAACTTGTCAGCAGATGAGGCTGTGTACGTGTGTGTGCGTGGGTGTCTGGGATAGACCGGTGGGCACCACACCCAGATGAGCAACCTGAATAAAAGCCCATTGAAAATGGTAAAAATTATTCTGCATTTCAGGCATTAAACAACATGTGCACTTGATCACCAATTTTTCATTATTCTTTTCTAGCCCTTACCTGAAGTCATATGCAAAGGCTGAATTTCTGCCTGCTGTTTGCATGGTGTCCAGCACACTGGGGTCCTAATGACTGACAAAGGTGGCGAGCTACTACAGCACAGTGAAGAATAAATACCAATTATTAGTTTGGCATGTGAAGAAAAGAGACAAGTTTCCTTTCTCTGTGTGGCAACCTATGATTTCTTTTCACAGGGAGCGGGAGAGACATGTGTGTCTGCCAGCACACTGCAAACACCGCCATTCTCAAAGTCCCGGCTGAGCCAACACTGCTCCCACACGGAGGCGGCCATTCTTTGCCATGTGTATGACAGCCTTTCAGGAGGGTTTGCCACCTAGTAATATAAACCCTCTGAACTCAAGTATCACAAAAAAAAAAAACACAACATACTTCCATGCTAGCTGTAAAAATCAAAATGAAAACTTGTAACACAAAACAAACCGCAGCAATCCCTGCACTCCTCTTGTGGTTCTGCGCCACGTATGTAACTTGGTGGGGGAATTTCTATCACGGAGGAGCATCCTGTCCCTGACCGATCATAGCCTGCTCCCTCTGGGCTGTCTGCCTCTGGTTCTGCAGGGATTCAGAGCGTTTGTTTTGATGAACAGACTCCGCAACTGGACGCGGGTGATCTGTGGTAACAACACTACTCTGAATTTGTCTGTGGAGGACTGCACCAGCCAGTGAAGCATGCAACCTCTCTTTCTGTGGGATGAGTTTAAAACAAAACAACCTCCTCCTGTTGTATCCCTGGGGTTTAAAGTAGATCTAGCTGCTTTCCTCATGCCAGAACTTCTTGGTGGTTTGAACATCAACTTGGGGCATGGAGATAACACCGCTGTGCCTTGCCACTGCCTTTGGAGACATCATGTAATGCTCTTTTCAATAGCACTCAAGATTCAGATCTTAAAGGTAGCTAGGCAGGTTAAGCACTGATGTCTCATTGTTCTCTACAAGTGCTTCAACAGCTCAGCTGTTGAAATCTTCCTAAATGCCTGCTTCTCAGTGGCTAAAGTAATAAATCTCTTTTCAGAGACCTCAATTGTTCCATTCCTCACCTGTGCTCTACCCTACTTGGGTAATACTTTGGTTTCTCACATGCAGCCTGTCAAGAAATGTTCATTAACGTGGTGCTTACATAGTGTGGGAATGGGGGATAAACCAGTTTTTCAGATGAGATCCAAGAGGAAACCTTTAGCTGTCATAATACACTGAAAGATTCTTGCTGCTGAGGGCGGGCTTCTTTTCTCTACTGCTTCCAACATCATCTGTGCTCCCTGAAGTTTGCAGGTGATGTGCGTGAGCCATGGTCTGAAAAGGAGAAGCAAAGGACATCAAGAAGCTGCAGCAGACAGACATTACCTGTCCCTGACATGGCAGGGCGGAGCGGCCTTTCAGGTCTTGAAGAGATGGCAAACAGGGGGTAATAAGGGCAACGGGTAGGAGGAGATGAGTGAGGATTAAATGAAAGCTTGGGGTGCAGTTGTGCTGCAGGTCAGTAGTGGCTTGGCAGCACATGCTGGGGAGAGGGAGTTTCATCGCAGTCTCTCCCGGCATGCTGCAGAAAGTTTTGCTTTGCTTTTTTGTGTATCAGATTACTGTAGCAGAAATGATACCAAGGATGGACCACATCACCTGCCACGTTCATAGCCTTGGAGGTTCAGCAGTGTCCTCGCTCTGCTCCACCCTGCTGCGCCTGTGGAAGCAGCTGCCATTCACTGTCTGCTTTATCAGACAGCTGCCACACGGCCCCAGCCGGCAGAGGTGCAGCTCAGGGGATTTCTAGGGGTTCTGGTTGCCACGGGAAGTATGTCTGTCTTCTAGATGTCAGATAGCAAATTGTACTGCAATGAGAAAATTGATAGAAATCAACTTTTTTTTCCCCCTTTTGGGACTTTTTTTGCCTTTGCAGTCTCACTTTCTCATTAAAATGTTGTATCTCCAGTACAGCTCTGGGTGAATCTCCACCCATCCTGTCCGCAGTCCTCCTCCATATACATATCTTGTGAGCACTTTCTTAGCACTTGCAGCTATTGAATAACAAGTATGCAACAAGCACGACACCATCTCTGTCTGTGTATTTATGTCCCTGCCACTGAACAGACAGCAGTTCCCACAAGCAGAGCCATGGTTGTGAAACAGAGGTGCTAATTGTGCTGATGTCAGATAGCAGGCTGGACTTCTATGTTTCCCATCTGTTTTCAACCAGCAATTTAATGTTACTGCAGTGCACTGAGGAGATAATGCTGAGTGTGGTGCTAAATGTATTCATATGCATTTTTAAATCTTGTTCTTATTAGCTGATTCTAGCTGTTTCTTTGCCTATGACATGTTAACAATATGCATTTCTTCTGTGTCTTTTAAACAAAATCCCATTTTGCTAGTAGAATAACATTTCTGCTGCTAACTTTTCCTTTTTCAGATTGGCAAAGTGGAAACAACAGGTAATGATTTTGCTTTTTTAATGCAGTCCTTTGCAGTTGCCTACAGATTAGCTAAAATCTAATTTCCTAAACACGTCTATATTTCAAAGTTCAACTAGTACTAAGATGCAAAGCGTCTTGTAAGAGCTACTGAGAAATAGGTTATTTCACTGACTTAGTTTTTGTGTAGCACTGAAATGGGGATTTCTTTAAGCGTGCACATCATTTATCTTTTTAAATGCTATGATGCTAGAGGATATGAAATTGCATGTCTCAGCCTTTCAGGATTCAGCTGTGTTATGCTAACTTCTAAAGTATTTAAGGAAGACACAAAAATAAGGAACATATTTTTAAAAAACCCCACAAAACAAACCCAAACAAAAAAACCCCAACTCCTCAGGGACAAGGCATGAACTTAATGTAGACTTTTTGGGTATCATCTGTTTTGTGACTCATGACTTACACCAATAGTACAATGTCAAATATTGATGCGTGGTGGGGGACAGAGGCAAATGTATGAGGCATTTCAAATGAAAAAGCAGTTCAGGCTTTTCCATGTCATTAGTATGCAGGCTTTTTTGTTTTTTTTTAAAGTTGCAGATAAATCTAGCAGTTCAGGATTCAGTGTGCTTTTAGGCAAGATTTTTGTGTCAATTCATTGCATTCTGGAGTGACAGGAAGAGAGAGACTCCAGTCTGGGGATCCAAACATGCAGTAGTGTAATCAATAGAAAAAAAAAAAATAATCCTTCCTGCTCTCTAATTTTTCCTTCCCAACACAGTTCTGAGAAAGATCAGATATTTGGCGTTGCACTTTTAGAGAAGGGCGAGTGAGAGGGGTTACTGCTTTAACTGTGTTTTAACACCTCCAGACCTCCCTAAATGACTTCTCTGGAAATGCAGTGCCAACTACCCAAAGCCTATTGACTTGTGTTCCCCTTCCTAACATGTTCTTGTCAGTCTGTTTTACCCACATGAAAGCTAGAATAGGCTTAAGGTGAAGATCTGTGGCCCCTGCCGCCACAAGGAAAGACGGGCTCTCCTGAGAAAATCTGCTTTTCCTGCTGCCTCCATGCCAGCGGCACGCTCGGAGCTGTGCTCACCAGCATGTCTCCTTGCAGACTAGAAAGGGCAGTGCACGTCATCCTGACGGCAGAAACGCTAGTGTGGCCCAGGAGCGATGGGCCTGGTGACACCTGCTTGAGCAAAATGAATCGCAATTTTCGTTCCCTTCTGGTAATTTTTAATGTGGTCAAAAAAAAAAAAACAAGCTGGCACAGCCCTCTTCTTTCTTCATGGTTTCTTTTTTGTGTGTCTAAAGAGTAACATGGCCAGTATGCTGGTGAAAGGAGTCATTTCCTGCAAAAAGAAAAGCAATGTTTAATTTTGAAAAAGCTTTTCAATAAGAAAAGAAATTGTTGATCAGAAAAACACATCAAAGGCACAAGGCTTTTTGAGCAATCCTAAAGTGCAAAGCTTCCACAGGTTTGAGACATCTTTCCTGATGCTCTGCATGGTAAAATTAAGAAAGGTGGGGAGGCATTGCTCTGGTACGCTTTTCAAGCTCCATAATTGCAAGTAAATTGCAGCTATATTGCAGTTACAGAGGTTTTTCACTTGTTTTTAATGCATTAGCTGTATTCTTAAGGAATACTAATTATTGCCACTTCATTTAGCTTGCAAATGTAACTGCATTTTTAGGCTTCTTACTAGAGCTGTTTGTTTTTGTTAGACTTTGTTGGGGAAATTTTTTGTGAAACTTTTATGATTTTTTTTTTACTCCCAAGTTAAGGTGTATTAAGTTTCAGTCAGATATATCAATCAAAGTGTTCATCACTGCTTGTATGATTTCATATATAATTGAAGAACTGCTGTATACGAACTATGCTGTATCCACGCTGTAACCGCTGCCGTAGTGGCAGTTGGTAACACGGTATTAATGACAGGACTCAAAACACAATTGCTTTGTAATTGCAGTCACTGTGCTCTACAGGTCTGCTGATTCTTCTGTGGCATAGCTCATGGTTAGGAGTGGCCTAGGACTGAAAAGGAGGGTTGGTGGGGGCTTTTTTTCATTTCCTTCTATGAAGATGATTCACCTTTTTCCCTCCTTTTTCAGGTTTGAACCTTCCAAAGTCTCACGACAGCCAGCAAAAGAGAAAATTGAAGCAAGGTATGCCTGCGTCTCTATTTTGCAGGGAAAGGCTTTATTTTTAGGCAGCCAAGCAGAAAAAAAAAACGCCAGGAGACACTGCCTAACAAGTCTGTGGAGGCTGGCAGTGAGTTCTGCAAGGTTGAAAGCGAACTTGGTGTAACTGTTGGCACTTATTCCACGTAGGAATAGTAAGGTCATTTTTGTGGGCTTCCTGATGTTTGCTTGCTCTGTGGTTGCGAGCTGATAGAAGGCAACGCTTCAACTTCCTGAATCCTCTAAATAAAGCATCCTTTCTATATAGATGTTTTTAAAGAAAGGCACATTGTACTTCTGCTTGGGTCGAGTTTTTGTATTTGGCTCATTGGATGAACAACTTTGGTCGTTGAACAGTTGGAAACTTATTTCAAAAGGCTTGAATGTATTGCAAGGAAAAATATCTTCACTTGAATGGCTTGGAGCTGCTCTCAGAAGTTTATTTACATAGCTGTTGTATTGTGCCACAGTTTGAAGTGCGTCCAGGCTTCCTCTTTAATCTAAACTCCTTTTACTTATATAACTAATTCACAAATAACTTCAATTTTCATTATTTCTAAGTTTTTCTTTCAAGAGGTTATTATAGCAAACCAGTGATTATTCAAATGCTTGAATTAATACATATAATAGCTCTTGTAAATTCAGTTGGCGTGAACAGCAAATTAGCCAGTCCCCCTCCACGCATACACGCCATAATGCGAACGAGTGTGCCTGGATAGTAAGGATGCAAAGCTCACACCCTAGTGCCCTAGTGAACCTCCCAAAAGTTCACTTGTGAGAGCTGTTCCTTTTCGGGGTCACCTCTGATATTGAGAAAAATGTGTTTCCCTCCAGTAGAAAGCCCTTTAAAAAACTAGGTGTTAGGAATTGAGCTGGAATTTCCTGTTCCTACTAAGCCAGGTTGAATAAAGCAGGTAGGCCAGCACTCAATGCTCCATATTCTGGTTTTCTCATTTTCAGTCAAATTATGACGCTTATTTTGCATGATATGCTACCCTCCTGTTCTACTGGGTTACTAAATCAGGTTTATCTCTGTCTTTTATTCCCCCCCCCCCCGGGGTATTCTGTTTTGTTTTGTTTTAAAACAGATGCTCAGTATTTTGTATGGCACCAATACTAACATATTGTTTAAAATAACATCAGTAAAGAGTTAACTCCCACGACAAGAAAAAAGGCAAAGTGAGTCCCCGCAGCTATCTATCTATCAAGAAATCATCTAGTACTCTGATGTTTGCTATAGGCAAAATAAAACAAAGCACTACCAGCAATAAATCAATTCTTGTGTGCAGGTATTGTCAAAATAAGCTGTTCTGGTGCTCTCTGATCCAACTTCTAGGCCAAATAACGCTGTCTTTTGTACATCCAAGTGTTTTGAAATGCCACTGTGCTCAAGGAAGAGCTAAGGCTCATCAGATGTCTTTAAAAGTCAGGCCTCCTTCCAGTGTGCTGTTAATTGTGTGTTGCTTGAGATAAGCATATTAAAAATATTCCAGCTATCAATCGGCTTTAAAAACAGAGTTGGATTTTAAATATCAAAATGTCTGGAATAGTCTGATCTTTCTTTTTCTCCACCCTCACCCCCCTGATGTGAAACAAAGCCAAGGCTTTGGGTCCGAGCTTTCATACACTTGCATGCTAAAGCTCTGGGGTGCCTGCCTGGATTTTGGCCTGGTCCCATCCGTATCTATTGTATTAAAACAGTTAAAGGCATTCTTCTCTTCCCCCTTTTCCCCTGCAGCTGGAAAGCACTATTCTCTGCCTTCATGAAAACAAACATCAATGCTGCCTGTTGTATAAGCCTCTAATTGACCCAGTTTGCTTTCGCTGAAGTGGCCTATGTATCTGTAACTTCATCCAAGAGGTAGGTTGTGTAGGTGTGGGGTTAAAGTCTTTCCAATCAGGCAGTTTGCAACTCCATAAAAACCCCTCAACTTCTGTCAGGAGTCTCCCCTGTTTCAACAAGATGAGCAGGAATTTCGGACATCTTCCTACAACGTGAGGGGTGGAAAAGGAGCAAGAATACGATGATGTCGGCCTATTCGCTCAGTGAGTTTTTTGAGTCTGAGGTCATTCTAATACTGTGTATTTTCACATCTAAAGCAGATGCTCAGTGCTGCAGTGGGGTGTTTCTGTTGACCTCTCTGCAGATCAACTGCTTCTCTTCTCTGCCTCAGCACCAGAATGACCGTCAAAACCTAGGATGTAGAGATCATGGTAAAATTGCCCTGTATTAAAATACTGCCAAATACTTTTATAGAGTTCTAATTTTAGCACACGACTGCAAACATCACTGGAAATATTTTCTTCTCTGAAAGTAATAGACTAGAAATGCAAGTTGAGTAAGAAAGACTTCTTCACTTCTACAATGTACAGAGTAATCTGTGTGCTGGGGCATTCTGTCAGCACTTGCTGATGATTTCTGCATCTGGGTCCTGTTTCACAGTGAAGCCTGCATTCCCAGCTGTGGAACAAAAGATCACCAGAGATAACTGATGGAAAACATATTCCAGTTATTGACTAAGCAGCCTCACCTTCACCCTGCGGCTAATTGCAAGGTTAAAAACTGTAGTAAAAAATATCCATATTTACCAACCAGTTTGCTTTATTTCTGCTCCAGATAAATAAAGCAATATTCTGTTATCTCTTACTATGCCTTATTTTTTTTGTAGACTACTTAAGACAAAATTGCTTTCATTTTAATTAAACATTTCCAGATACTACTTTCATGAAATTAGCTCTGACAGGCACAATAATTTTTTTTAATAGAAGAGGGTTAATTCTTGTTAAAAATGCTAAAGGAGCATTCTTCACTACAGAAGTTTTTCTCTCTGCAAAGGGGGGATCAGCAAGGGTTCCTCAGATCTGTGTTCCCAGGGTGCTCTTTGTACCAGTTTAAGACATGGCCTACAAAAGAGGGTAAGTGCCTCCTTACTTTCAGCGTGCAAATAACTTTGAGGTTGTTGGACTGTTTCAATGAGACTGGTTTAAAATGAAGTGTTTGCTTAAATACTCGACTGCCTTTGGTATCTGACCTTCACTTTTTTCCCAAAAACGCTGATTTCATGTGACTCGTTTCTGGTTAATAGCCCTCACTGCTCGGAACTGGATTGAGGTTTCCAGTTCATGTCATATATCTCACCAGGGAGCTGTGAGGCGGTAACAGCTTTCAGCGGCTGCCACATTCCAGTCCGAGCCAAGACGAACAAGCCTAGAAATGAAGAATACAGCCTGCACCTTGATTTACTGTGTGGGAGAGGCAAAGATGGTTGTGAGTGTACGACTCCTATCAGTTCAAGCTTTGCCACAGCAAGCAAATGCTAAATACTTTCTGAAGTGACCTGAATCCACCTTCTCGTAGCGCTAAAACACACGGGCCCCTTTCAGTTGCCCACATACAAGCAGAGCTGTCGAGGACGTAGCAGTCCCGCTTCCCTGCTGATAACCCACGGGGGCATTTCGCGTTGCAAAGCATGCTTCTAATGGCCCCAGTAACCAATGTTTAGGCAAAAGAGTTGAACCTTCCTGGCTGGGAATGGTCCCAAGTGGGGATTTGCTCCCAGGCATACGAGGACAGGCACACTTGCCCCTCGGCCAAATTCCAAAGTCCATCCTCGGGAAAACTCCCACTGACTGAAGGCAGGCCAGGATTTCATTTACTGCTCGGAAATGCGAAACCTCCCCTCCTAAAGCATCTTAATTAGGCCATTAAAGCCTGGTATATAATGGCTGAGATAAGCAGGGTTAGAAGGGCAAAGGATATTGTCACTGCCTCGTAAAGCCTTTGCTGCTCAGCTTTGGGTTTGGACTGTCCAGTAGTGCATTGCCACGAACTGCAAGGCCTGGGCCCTCTGCGCGGCAGCGGCTGTGAGGGACCCCGGGTCAGCATGTGGGCAGGGAGCCGTCGTTTCTCTCCGCGCCTTCGATGCCTTGTGCTGCTCTGACTTCCAGTTTCTAACCCCGGCATGTTTTAATTCAGTCCAACTTTGGGATTTGATCTGTGTCTTTAGGGCAGTTGGAGACAGCTCATCTTTGGTTTCGCTGTGCAGGGGCTGGCTCCGCAGCACGGGCTCTGGCACGCGTTCTCCTCGCATTTTTTTTCCAGGAGTGTTTGAACAATTGCGCTTGCTCCGGGAGACTGAACCGAAAGAATTCGGTAACGTGTCACATCCAGGGCCTGCATACACCTGCAGCCTGCAAACGTAGCACTCCGGCCTTGTCTTTGCACCCTGGTGGGTACGAAAGGGGGAAATCCAAAATATTCACCATAAAAGAGCCAAAGAGGAAACTCTAGAATGGCACAACAGTTCTTTCTGTCCATCTAGGTGGTAAAGCCTTAGAGACTCAGCATTTCTGACGTCAAGAATTTATTCTCAGAAGCGGTGAGGTAAGGCTGGAAGCTGTAGATCTGGGGAATTCAATACAAGTGTGAAGCCCTCAGCTTATTTCTCGCTTCCAGCAGCCTGCGCATCCCTGCAGTTAGATTTGTATTATCATCGTTTGAGGGTTAGCATCCCATCAGGCTCTTACTGGGTGAGTTGTTTCTTTTTTTTCTTTAACCCAAACAATCTGTTGGGAAAAAAAATACCCTGGGTAACCAGTACCACCACTGAGTTTGCCCGTAATTAGGAGAGGTGCCTCGGGGAGGTAAAATTTACCAGAAAAAAATACCAGGAAAAAGTAGAAAAACTTTGCTTCCTAAACACGCCGGTAGAAGTTACCTTTTGGTTTAAGGAAGGCACGGTGTTTGTAAGGATCCCACGCTGGCGAGAGCTGTTCCCTTGGAGCTGAGGGATGCACGGTCTGGGGCAGCTTCTAGCGTGCTGGGGGGGACCCCTGGCAGCACCCCCCCAGTCCGAGGAGCCCTGGCAGCTCCCCTTCCCCCACCCCGCGCTCCCCCAGCCCGGTGAGCGCGGGGCGGGGCTGCCCCGCCCGTCCCCTGCTCCTCTAGCCCGCTGGGGGAGGTTTAAGGGGCTGGCGGTTAAGCGCGGCGCGGCCGTGACCCCTCGGCAAGGCGGCGGCAGAGGGGAAGGCTCGCCCCCCCCCCCACCCCCGTGAGGTACTGAGGGGTTCCCGGGGGCGCCTCTCCCTCCCGCCGGGCGAGCAGCGCCGGGGCGGGGCGGAGGCGGGCGAGGGGTGGTGCGGCGGGGCCGGGCCGGGCCGGGTCGCGGCAGACCTCCGCGCTCCTGTCACAACGCGCCGCCGCCGCCGGGCGCCCGGCCCGCCCTCGCCGTGTCTCTTCGGCCTCCCCCGCGCCTCTTTTATTTCTTTCATTTTTTTTTAAATGATTTTCTGAAGAAGGAAGAGTACGAAACCCGCCTGAAAAAAAAAAAATGAGCCAAAATGTCTGAGAAAATGTCCAGCTTTCTGTACATCGGGGACATCGTGTCCCTCTACGCCGAGGGCTCTGTCAACGGGTTCATCAGCACGCTGGGGTGAGTTGGGGGGGGCGGCCGGGCCGGCGGCAGCCGCAGGAAGCGGCCGGCGGCGGAGCGGGGAAAGTAGGAAGTGATGGGCCGGGGGGTGGGGGGTGCGTGTGTACCCCTGGCCCGGGGCAGCGGGGCTGGGCGCGGGGCTGGCCGGGCTCCCCGCTCGGCTCCCGCCGGGGCTGCGCCGCCGGGCCGGCCCAAACCGGAATACCCGGCGTTCGCCAGAGCCCGCTCGGCGGGGGTAGCCGTGCGCCGTACCCAGACGCGCTAATATGTCGTTATTTGTAGCTTACTTCCTTGGTTGTGCGGTGTGGGGGGGTGGTGTTTTTTTTGGGGGAGGGGCACGTGTGCACTTTATTTTATTGCACCTCCGAGAATTTCGGAGGAAGATGTGAAGGGTAAAAACTTTGTTTCCTTGCTCATCATCGTAACCATCATCCCTTTGCTTCAGGTTTGCGTTTGCCCGGAGCCTTACCTTGTGGTTGTTAATGGTCGGGTATTTATAATCTTCGTTTCGTGGGGATGCTTCCTCCGTGAGCTCTCTTTGCGGCGTGGGAAGATGTAGCTTGGCGGCGGCTGCTTCCCTGAGCTACTGCTGCTTGCTTCAGGTTTTCATTAATCTTTGACTGCTTTAGATGACCTTTTTGGAGTCCAGGACGGTAAACTGCAGCGAATGACGACAGGAATACGCTGATAATCTTTCTTCAAACCGTCGTGTAGGCTGGTTGTGGTGACATGTGCCGGGGGTGCAGTGGTTCCCTCCCATGTTTGGGGGAGAGCTGCGGTAGTGTCAGTGAGTTTGTGGTGTGTCCAAAGCAAGCGCATCCTTAAACCTTCGGCAGTGGAAACATCTCTCCCCCCGGCGTGAATCGCAGTGACCCAGCTGGTGGACGGGGCAGCTCAAACTCCCATTAAATATCAGTGTCGTTTGCCACTTAAACGTTAGCGGTACCTTCAGAATAACAGTGGGACTCCCTGAGGTTGATCCGCTGCTAATTAATGTGTGCCTGGGTGTCACTGCTGTGTGTTGTGTGAGGCTCCCTGTGTCCTGAGACCTCTTTGGTGGGGGACTGTAGGGTGAGGTAAGGGTGGTATTAAAATGTAGACGATGCATATCTAACTTACTTGGTGTGGTACTTGTACTGGAAAAGAGCTAATGTTCAAGGTCCCTCATATTTTTTGTCCTGTCTTTACTTCCTGTCCTTGCTGCTCACTCATTTCAGCTGTTGACAAGCGTTTTTCCATGGTTTGTTCCTCGATTTGTTAATTTTGTGCGTTCTCTGTCTATGACTCTATTTTGTCTCACATCTCCTTTTTGTTTTGCTGACTCTTGTAATTTTAAAACCTGTCTGCAAATGTCTGCTTTCCGCAACTGTCAATCACTGGATATTGTTTCTTATTCTTGTAACCCCACCATTTCTCTTTTGTTGACATAATTTGTTGTTGAATTGTTTGGTTTTGTTGTTCGGTTTCATTGCGGTGTTCTGTTAACTGGGGGGAGCTGGATTTGCCGTACTTTTACTTTCCGTTATGTTGAGAAACGTTCCTGGGTTCTGAGAACACCTGCTTGTCTGCAGACATAGGCGCTTCTGCTCTGACTGGTGCTCCTACAACTGCGTGCCACTTGAATGCGTGTTGGCATTCCCGTGTCGCAGTCCTCAGGCTCTCGATCCTCCCCTCATCCCTTGGAGTTAGGGCAGAACATTTGCCCCCAGTTTTTTTGATGGGAAGCCAAGATCACAGCTTGCCTAAGGCACACGGGAGCTTTTTACCTAGAAAAAACAACTGAGCTCAAGCTGAAACGCTAACTAACAGGCTATCCAGGCTCTCTTTTAGCCAGCTAACCCAGCTCGAGAAGACTACCTGGGATGAGACAGGGCTCCTGTGTGCGTCTCCTTCAGCAGTGGGCCAGGGGTTCAAGAATGCTGATGTAGCTCTATTAGCTTTTCGATACGGCTTTTTTGGTGCTCTGCTCCCTGGTGTGGTAAAGACAGCTGCACAGCCTGGAGTTGAGGAGCTGAAGGCCTTCAAGGAAATGTGAAGTCGCTGGTGGAAAACTCCCGTGTCTACCAAATGGGAATGCTGACACCTCTGCTGGTGGCACAAGAGCTGAAATTTGAAGTTGTGATGCCAAGTCACGTTATCTGTGCCAGCGATTGCAATTACTGCCTTTGGACCGGTTGCAGCAACGCAAGAGACAGAAAAAACAACTGCACTTTCAGGGGAGAAGTTTGCCCAGCCGCAGATTTGGTGTGCAACCATTGCGGAACTCCTGCCTCTCCTGTGTTCTGGCAGGTCCCTTGTTTGGCTCAAGCATCTGAACAGACGTGGCCCCGTCTTCCAGAGGTGCCTCTGGTTGGTGAGCGCGAAGTGGAGCAGGGGCGGGAAAGCTTGCTTGCTCACTTCGTTTGACTGGTGCAGGTCCTTGTTTTATTGCTTTTGCCTGTGTGGCTTGGGGTGCTGCACTGAAAGGCGCTGCGCAAGCTAACGTGTCGCTTACACCGCTGAGTCCTTTGGGTAGTCTCCTGCGGCTGCAAGAACAATCTAGCTCAGGTGTAGTGACTGTGCAGCAGGGAGAGAGTCCTGTTTATTTTAAGCTGTCAAAGGTGAATTGTTTCTTAAACAAAGCTTGTGTGAGGCTATTCTATAAATAAGACAAAAAAGTGCACAGCACCTCTCCAAGTGGGGGGAGTCTGTCACGCCAGCGGACCTTACTCCTGGAAGAGTAGAACCAGCTCAACAGATTAGTTTTGAGGGAGATTTCTAAGCACAGGCTGTTTCACATGTTTTAGAGTATCTTTTGCTTACTTGCTAGTGTAGAAATTTTCAGATGCTCGGTTTCCCCGGGAAACTTAAAGCTGAGTGAAAGGTGCAGCTGAGCTATGCGGATCCAAGTCAGGTTAATATCTATATTATCTATACACTATAACCTGAGTGTGGAAATCTTCCTCTTGTGCAGTTTAGCAGGTCCTAACCTTGTTGTTCAGGAAACGGGGGGTCTGTGCCTCTTGGCCCTGTGTCCAGGTGAGCGCGCTGAGTGGTGCTAGGTGTAGGCAGGAGTGGCGTTGTCCACTGCCAATGTACAAAAAGGGTCTGAGAATTGCTGAAACAACGAGATTCCGTAAATGGGACCTGAAAGATTGGGGTGCTCCTTTGAGCTGGAAGAAGCCTGCGCTCCTGTCCTCGTCTGCAAACTGTTTCTGTGCTATAAACAGCTGTTGGGCGTGAGGGCTCTGCTTTAGGATTTGATCCCTCGTAGCCAGAAGAGGAAACCGAACCTCTCTGCCGTGTCTGGGGTTTGCGCTGCAGGGTGGGATGGGGCAGGGCAGTCAGGCAGCCCTCTGCCGAATCGCGCCCGCCTGGGTCCGTGTTTGGAAGGACAGCGGTTGTGCTCAGTTTTCAGAAGAAGAGGTGTCACCACCTGTCTCCAGGAGGATGTTGCAGGCTGTGGATCCCCAGTAGAGAGGGGCATCTCTGGGCAGTGGTACGGGAGGGGGTTTTGGGGCTCAGCATTCTCCGTTGGCTGCTGCAGTTCTTTGGATAATTGAGGTACTGAGAGTCCAAGCAATCTCCTACTCTATTTTTCTCCTTGGCTTTGGGCTTATTCTGGGTTTGGGTGCTACTCTGAGGTGCTGGTGGTGTGTAGTCTGGCTTTTCCAATCTCAAGGCTCTCTGAGCTTTCCCCCCGCCTTCCTTTTAAAAAAAGATAATGCTTTTGAGTGTATAAACTGAGAGTCTTGCAATTTAGTACAGAACAGGAAAAGTTTGAGAAAAGAAATTTACATCTATAAGTAGCTTTCTGCCATATCAAGATATATATGGTTCTGGATTATTGAGCTGTGCTAATAACGTGGGGGTTTTTTTTCCCCATTTTTGAGCTTTTAGCGCGTTTTAGTATCTGCAGAGTTGGAGGCTTTATGTCCCTCAGGAGGTACGTGGCAGAGCTAGGCGATGAATCCAGGTATCCTAAGTTGCCCTAGACCAGCGTCTGAACCTTGAGACCACCTTCCCCGGTATTTTGGCTGTAAATGTTGGCAATGGTGCATACTGGGCATTAGAGCTGCTATTAATCACTTGCTGATACAATGAGGGGAAAAAAAGTATTCTCGGTGGGAGAGGTGGAAAAAAAAGTGACAACAGTGGCCTGTATCAGCTGTTGGAAAGTTTGACGACAGGCCTGTTAGTCACCATCAGTAGCTGCATTCTTGCGTCACCTCCATGAACGCGCTTCTGTGCCACAGCAGTGAGAAACCTGATGGTACATAATTAATGGAGCATGCAGCAGGAGCTGCCTGCTAGGTAATATATGGCTGTGGATGGTGAGGAGTGCGGAGACTTACTTCTAGTTAGCAGCAAAAAGTGTATTGTAGAGTATTTGGACTTGTTTTCTTGAGTTTAACATTGATTTCTCTTGTACAACTTCTCTTAATTTTGTGGAAGTGTTTGAAATGAGTGTGACAAGTTTTGTTCAGGCTCTTTCGTTAGGCTTTTGTGGGTTAGTTGTCGTACATGAATCTGGACTTCACCTGCAGACTGAACCAGTTACACTTTGTGAAGAGACAAGATTGTGTAAAGGGCCTATGGAACAGCATAAACCGAAATATTACAAATATCACAAAGGCTAAAATGTGTCATCTTGGTGACCTCAGGAATGGTGCTAAGAGAAGGGAGGTAGTGACTGATGATGCTTATGACACACCAATGTACTATTTTCATCAATGCCCTTTTTTTTTCACCCTTCTCTCCTACTGCCTCAAAATATGGTTAAGGAACAGAGTATGTGTCCGTTAATAGCAAATTTTTCTTTCTTGTGCCAGCTGACAAAACGTAATCAGTCATGATAGAGTAAAATGCCTGAAGACAGTGTGAGTGGCATAACTAGAATTACTCATAATTTAATTCTGATACATATAGAATCATATAGTAGGTAGAAGAGGGAAGGGAAGATGAATTTCAGCTTTTCTCTGGGTAAAAGTACTTGTATGTTTTATTACCTAGGTCCTTTATCTTCCTGACTGATGGTACCAATGAGATTTGACAGTTTTGATTGTGTGTTTGTTAATTTTGTTTTTTAAAACTGTGTAGAATTAGCATTTTGAGAAATACGTTCTCTCTGTTGTCTTCCTAATGCAAAAGCACTGGTCTGAATTCTGCAGCTACTTTGAATGTATGCTAATGTACATGGGAACCTAATTTGGCCCATTATATGACACTTTTCAGCTATATGGTGTATTTCTTTTCTGTGATAACTTTCTTAAGCATAAGCGATATTTTATGCATTATTAAATACCTTCATTGATCTTACAATAAGTGCCACATAAGCACAGATGTAGACGTATAAACACACCTCGGTATCTTGCATACCTTGCAATTCAATACATACATCAAAGCTTATATCCTCTGTAATTATCCACTCACATTAGCAATTAGGCTCCGCTACAGCTTTGCCATGTATAATGAACTTATTTTGATGCTCATCTCAGATATGCAAACAACAGCGCTGTCTTTAAATAAACAATGAGACAAAGCTTTCCACAAAGCACCCTTCTGGGAATGCAGCAAGTAATGAGACCCGGAGGGGGTTTGTTTGTTTCAGAAGTTTTACTTGCACACAGAGCACAGCTTGGGTGTGAAGGAACATAGGATTAGATTTAATTATGGTATTATGATTTATGAGACTGCATGCTGAAATGTAATATCCTTGGTTCAAAGAGCTCATTATCAAACTGAAGTGGAGAGAAGATTGGGGTTAGGTAAAGAACCAACTGATTCAATGTAAAAGTGAGTTTATGCGTGATCTGTGTGGTAGTAATGGAAAGAAGAGAGGACTCGAATTTTGTGCTGAGACAAGTGGTGTGGCTGTTACAACTTCTGTAGTTCTCAGCTGGGCTATGGGTAATCTGGGGAGTAGTCAGGATGGAGGGGGGGTTGTTTAACTTGTGTGATGCTAAGACTGATTTAACTTCTTTTACATAGTGAGGGGGTTAACTAAACAGTCTTTACATGGTTCTCGGACTCACTAGAAATCAAGGTTATCCTGTATTTTAGAAGCGCCACAGAAGAAAGAGTCAGATCAGTCTTTGACTTCCCCAGCTTGGATCATTATCTCCCAAGAAGCAGGTGAACCTTTTCTCGGTCGGGTGCTCTGCTGCTTGGCAAGGTGTTTGGGACCTGCTGCCCTTCACTGTGAGCGGTGCGGGCGGCTGCTGCTGCTTGGCTGAAGCGTCAGCCTGTTTGCTGGGCAATAGCATGAAGCCCTGTCCTCTGCACTTGGAAAGTCTGGTTTCTGCTTGCTTTGAAAGGTCTGTTACTTCTTGTATGAAAGGGAGACTGATGAAGTTCATGTGGCTTTGATATACTTCATTAGGGATATTTATGGAAAACGGAGAAAGGAAAATGGGTGATAATTCAGGATATAACTTTTTCCTTTGTGTTGTGTTTTGTCATTTATTCAGAGATGCATGTTTTAATTAAATTAAGGACACAAAACCCCTTATGACTGATTTTTCTAAACCTTCATTTGTTAGTTGTAAATGTGATTCCATCTAATTAGTTAAATCAGTAGTTCCACCGCTATGTAGATGTGTAGGCCCTGCCTGTCATAGGTCCTGGTTTCAGCTGTGTATAATGATGCTAAACCTTGACTTCTTGAACCCAAGGTAGATGCCTGGGGCTGAATGTTTTTGTGTGGAAAGTTTCAAGTAAAATGGCATTTCTGAGAACAGGATAAGCAAAAGTGTATTGGTTATCCATATATATTTTTATTTTTTTTTTTTTAAGAAAAGGGATCTTGCAGCTGTGTGTCAAGAGCCTAGCTGAGCTGCAGTGTGGTCTTCAGGTCCAATTCTCTGGCACGAATGTCTTGGCCTTCTCTGCCCATTTAGAAATGTGCCCAGGTTTTGACAGCAGTGAGCTGAGGAAGGGGATCTCATTCAGACCGCTATGACCGTGTGGGCTGTCTGGGCACCTGCCTCTTGCTGGAGTGCAGTGGGTGTTTTGCCTGACAGGGACAGCGTCTCCTCTGCTGGCACTGGGCACCAAGAGGCCCCAGCCTGACCTGCAGCTGTGTGGGAGGTGAATCCCAGTGTCTGGGATTTTCAGTTTGCTTTCCTGAGGTGGGCAAACAAAATGTTTGGTTGTCCAGTTGCTTTGTGTTCCCTGTCTCTGGAGAAGTAAAAATAATTTGGTTTTACTACCTCAATTCACTTAAAATATGAAACAAACTTAAATGAATAAATTACATTCTAGCAAGGTAATGGTTTTGACTGCAAAATTGGAAACAGAGTTAAAGGAAAGCAAAAGATGGAGAAAACAGGCTTAAAATGTACTCATTACTCATGTCTTGTATTGGGTATCGCTTGAGGTTTCGAGGGGCTGTTTTGGCGGTGGTAGCCAAAAGATTGTGTGAGAAGTAGTCTCGTCGCTCTAGTGCTGTTTTTCCAACTGTCTTTCTGTGGCTAAATCGCTCTCTACCTCTTATACTCATTTGTTTGCATGTTTTTGATTGCTATTGAATAGCAACAAAGCATTGTCCAAAGCATGTGCTTTCAAAATGTTTCTTAGTTATTGCTTAATAATAAAGGAAACAGGACCCTAAAGCATCAACTGGGCTGGGCAGCCTGGATCCTGTGTAAGTGCTCCTGCACTGTCCTGCAGCGCACCCGAGAACGAGCTGCCCCTTCCAGAGCTCCTGCAGCGCTGGTTCTTCTGCTCAGGTTTACCTTCTGACTTAGGAAGCTGAGCAAATTGTCATTGTCAACTTTGGGCACATTTTGCAAACTGTGTCCACGAGTGCTTTTTCCCCTCCGCCTGTTGCTCAGTAGCTTGCCCTCTGCGCCTCTAGTTTGGGGGGGTCCTTTCGCGCTAGCAGGAACGTTTTGGAGCTTGGCAACTTGAGATGCTGCCTGCGCTGAAGCTGCCCCAGCCCTTCATGGGCTTCACAGGTACATCACATCACCTGAGCAGGATTGTCTTTGCCCTTAGTTCCGCTGGCTGTTGAGCGACTGCTGGGTTGCTGCTGGCTGCAGAAAAGAAACCAGGAAACAGTCTCCCCTGTCCCTTCAGTGCTCCCTCGCTGGCCCATGGATGATGGAGAGGAGAGGTGGGAGATGAGTGTGGAGGGGGCTGTTGGTGACTGGAGTGTGAGGCAGTAGAGAGATCCGCAGAGCAAGGGTGAGTGGAAAGAGGTAGGTGCATGTGGTGGGGCAGTAACTGATGTGCGTGGTCTAAAAGGGGAGTGGGGCTGGAAAGGAGCAGAAGAAGGTGGACAGTTGCTGAGAGACCTGCAGTCCCCTGCTGACAGAACATAGCTATGAAAGCTACTGGCAAACTGTCCTATTTCTTTTTCAGATTTTTTTTTTCTTCCACATGGAAGAAAACAGCTTGTCATTGCGGCTGTTTACTTTGATATTACAGAGGGTGGAGGTCTGTGCTGAGGCTACTGCGGTCTCAAACAATTGAGTGTTCGATATTTTTTTTCCCAGGGTTTTTGGTGGTGTTTAGGAAAATGCATAATACTACCTTTTCCAAGAGAATGTCTGAGCTACGAAGTCAGTTACTCAGAAAGAAATAGCAGTTCTAAGATTGCCTGTGGTACCTTGTGCAGTTTAAGCACAAGACTCCTTACTGGTGTGGTCACGTACGATCATTTGCAATGTATGGCTGACGTGCTAAGCGCATGCGATGCCCAGTGCGTTTCTAACAACTAAGTTTATAGATAATGAATTGTGGTGCTTTGGTAATCTTCTTATGTAATGAATTTTGGACAGTTCATTTGAAATGCCCCTTTAGGTTGTTGCTGCCACATGAGTGAAGGCATGGAGTTGAAATTTATGGGAAATTACTTGGCAGAAGAAGCCTAGAAGAGCATATCCAAGTGTAGTTGTTATCGTTTGACACTGTAAATTAAGCCTACTACAGATATTCTCTGTACAAAGAATTGATACTAAAACAGTAACCAAGTTTTAGGTCTTTGACCTCTGGCAGATAATAATCAACGTCATTATAAAAAAATCAACAAACAAACCCTGAAACGAGGATTTTTATATGAATCTCAAAATACAGAAAGTTGTTATGATCCCACACTGGGCCTTCTTATCTTGATTTTCTTTTCGAGACTTGTTTGAATTTCAAACAGCTTTTTTTTTCCTGAGCTGGACACACACAAGTTAATCAATGTTGCACGGGCACATGAAAGGACGCAGTCACAGGATTAGGAAAACAACTGGTTTAAACTCATGGTAAGCCCCAAATTTTTATACCTAGTGCCCACAGTTAAAAGCCAGCAACGCAGTTCCTCGGGTTTTCCCTCTTTTCAGAGTGAACTTGTGCTGGTATTCCTGTGTGCGGAGCAGAGGCAGTTCAAGCACAGGGGCCTCGGAGCCACCCAGCTGCCTGCCTGCCTGCCTCCCGAGGGTGCTTGGGATGGAGCTGGAGGAGCAGCAGGCACGAGCCACCGAGGCGTCCCCAGCCACCCCTGAGGGACACGTTTTGTTTCCCCGTGGGGAGTTTGGCCTGGCTGCAGTGCGCAGCTGTATCCTGATGCCTGTGAAGTTTTGCGTGGCTGTATAACCTGGAGCACTGTGATGTGGAGAATTGAACTGGGCAGCTTCAGAGGACAGCTAAGTTGAATGTGACCAGTATAGTTTTAACCTGAATCTCGCAATATCCGACTTTATTTGTAAAGTCCCAGCTCCCAGGGCTCTGTGAATTTTGGATATCCACAGCTTCTCCCTCGTGTGTGTTGAGAAAAGCTTGAAGACAAGAATGGTCACAAATGAAAGGTGTGTAAGAAGGGCCCTCAGTTTAGGAGTCATTTCCTTACACTGACTTAAAATCAGAGCACATGGTTTGCAGGTGTGTGTGGGGGCCTAACTGATAGTATGTGAGTACTTGAGATGGGAAACAGTGCTTTTTGTGTGACCTTGGGGATCTCATTTTAAAGCTAGCTGGGTCTGGATTTCTGATGGGCTCCCCAGTTGTTCCAGGTAACTGAATCAGTAGCACGCTTTGCTAAAATAATCTCAGTCACCTTCTAAATCTGGCTAATAGTTTTTTATTGTTCAGAAACAATAACAGGGGAAACAAAAGTAATGCATTGGGAAAGACTGGGTATCAGTTTTGAAAACACTAAGAGCAGATCTATGTTCAGTTATGAGTGGTGAGAAATGTGGAGATGTACCACTAAGCAAGTTAAATTTTTCTGATCAAAGAATAAAAATTTTAAGGCTACCTAGAAAGTTAAAAAACCCACAGTCATTCATTTAAAAAAACAACTGTGCTGAGTGTTAAAGGTTAGCTGCCTATCAATAGTATTTACTTTGGCATCTTGGACGGTTTCCAACTTGAGTTATTTTTGCCAAGGTAGAATCTGCTCTTCAGTTTCAGGCAGATGCACGGTCTGCTCCTTGCTGCCTGCCACGTGTGAGGGTGCGAGACTTCACTCCTCCTCTGAATGGGAAAAACAAGGCCCAGGGACCTTGACTCTTTACAGAGAGCTGAAAAGTCAGGGTTAAGTGAAGGGTTTTGGGGGATTTCATTGTTTTAAAATGATTTTTTATTTAGGATTCCTGATGTAAAAATTGGGTAGGACAGTGTCTGTAATGCGTCTCAGGTTGAAGCACAACATAGTAAGTCAAGCTTTAATGTCAAACAGGTTTCATAAGGAACTGATGTAATAAATATTTTGGATTTCAGTGTTACTGTAACAACAGTAAAGTTGAATATTTCAATGAATACCAGAAGGTCAAAGTTCAAATAAGAGTTTCAGGTATTTTTGTGGATGTCCTTACGTATTATTGCTGTCATTGTAGCGTGTTGTTTATAAAGACTATTAGAATAAAGAAAAAAAAAATCCTTGCCTTTAAATGATAAAAGTGCAAAATAACATGCAGAAAATTTAGTGGATATTGATTTTTTTTTTAATTGGTGTGGAGGTAATAATTGATTTGTGGCAGGCTATAGGTGACAGTTTGTTATATAATACATTTTCTTTTACTCAGAAAAGGTCACTAACAAAATGCTGGCAAAGATTCATGACATTATTTCCTGTACAGGTGGTCTGAGATGTAGGTCCTACACCTGCAAATTTGTAGATTTTTGCAAACTGCAAATGTTATGAGGCAATTAAAAAAAAACCAACAACTGTTGAAGACCACTCAAGATTTCTACTTCCCTGGCGAGGTCTTCAGGAGTACCAATAGATCGATTGGGCTTTGGTTGTGAAACCGTGCAGAGGCAAGCGACTGGCTCTTCAGAGAGGGCCCTGCTGTGAACAGCACATGAATTAGATGCGTGCTCAGTTTGTGTTAGCAATGGCTTCTCTTGCTAAAACAAAACAAGATCAGGGCTTGGCAGGCAGCAAGTCCTGTCTCTATTAACTTTTGTAGTTGAACAGGTTTTTCTGCCACTGACTGTAAGGACTAATTACTGTATCCCGACACCCCCTCCCCCCCCCCGTAATATCTAGGATATAGTAAACTCATTACATGTAAAATTCTGTTAGAATACCTCTTTTGAAGCAATACTGTTGGAGCTGGTGGAGGCAAACTTCTGGTCCGTGGGACCGTTTCATCTGGTCCATTTCTTTCCTGTGGCAGATGAAACTCTCTGCTGTGATTAGGCTGCTCTTAATAGAATCGTTTTACTTAAATAGAGTTGGAAGTGGGACAGGACTGGTTTGAGTTTTCAACCATGGATCTAAAGTATGTTTAAAGGGAAATATTTTCATAAGGGATGGGACACAAGCAGAGGAGCAACTTGTACAAGGTCGTTGACAAGTTGTGGAATATAATCAAAGACTCTCAAGTTCTGGGTCAGTGCTCTGTTTATAAAAGTTGATCTGGTAAGATGTTCAGTGCTAAGTTGCATGAATTGTTTTATATTGGTTTATCTCGTGGTAATTCTGGGAGTAAGCCAGTTGTGACAAAACTAGTTTGTTTATTAAAATTTCCATATGTCAAACATGGTGTTTTGGTTTTTTTAAGTATATATCAAAAGATGCAGAATGAGGTTTATCATTGCAAGAAAAAAAATGTGCTGAAAACAGTTATTGCTAGTGTTATTGTCTTGCTCATACGTTGCGTGGAACCTCATTGACACTGAGAAGTACAATTACTGTTCTTCATTTGTAATGGAGGTGCAGATAAAATCCTTCCTCCTTTCTGCAGCCAGGTAGCTGAAGAAATAGAAGTCACCACCTAAAGCACATACACTTGGTAAAGCTGGAGTAAAAGCTGAGCTGTTACCCAAGAAGCTTCTTAGAAAGAAATTCAGCATTGACGGGGCAAGCTATACAGGCATAAGTGAGCAGAAGTACAGAGGACGTAGGACAAAAACTCAGTCATAGGCAGAGGAAACCTGCTGCATTGACCCAAGTGAAATAAAAATGTGCTACTGAGCGCTGTTCTCTGTGAAAACTGTAATCAAAGAAATGCCTGCCGTTTGATTTCTCCTGTGTCCAGGAAAACAAGAATGTTACAAATTATTTCTGAATAAATGATCAAGAAAATATCTGACACCATCTGAAACTTTTCTTTATAGTGGAAACAGCCCTTAAGTCTCCAGAACTGACATCATTGCTTGTGACCAATGATAACCTGGTATCATGAGATGGATCCAGCTTCCAAAATGGAATTTGTGGCTGGTGTTCCTGTCTCAAAAGAGACCAGAGAGAATGGATATGATTTCTAATACAAGAACTGGAAGCCTTGCAGATAGAATTAAAGAAAGAATAAAAATGCCATCTGAAAAAAAGAACTGGGTGCATCAGAAGGAATCAAGGTAAAGAGGTTTCCTGGTGAACACTTTGAATGAGGATTTGCAGATGAAAGTGAAACCTTTTACGGGCAACAGTTAAAAACTGTCTGGACATGTTTGGGAAATGAGCAGGCAATACACACACTCTTGAACAGCAAAGTGGGTCAGTGGGATGGTCAAAAATATATTTGCCGTGGTTCTGATCTTGTTTTCCACAAAATGTAAATGAGGAAAGCTTTGGATTGCTTTGAGTTTGAGCCTCAGGGAAGACTTAACTTTAGAAATGATCTTGCAGTTCACTTCTGGTTAACACAATAATCAGTTATCCAGGCATGGAAACCTGGGCATGAGAAGACAAAGGGGAGTCTAGGAGGTGATGAAGTGTGATAACATTTTTGAACTACCTGGGGAGACCTCCTTTTGGTGCTTACAATTTCAGACATTTTCATCACAATTTATCTAAAAAAAAAGCACATGATCACGACAGACTATGCTGAGGCATCTTGAAGATAGCTTGCCTTGTGGTTGTAGGAATTAATAGGGCTGTGCTTTCACAGGCGTTCACAGATCTGCGAGCAGAAGGGTGACCTTGATGCCTCACCCAGTTGAACGCTGTGGAGGCTAGTTGCAGATACTGTCTTAGGCAGAAGATCAAAGTATTATTTCAAGGAATGACTCTACTGAAAAAGAAATCACTTTTTCTCTCCTTCCCATAACTTGCAAAACCTCCTGAATCATCCACTTGAAGAATGTATTGTTCCTGGAATAGACTTCAGAGCAGCCAGAGCTTTCCCCGCAGAACATCTGGGGAGATAATTGGCTTTTGCAATCATCTTGAGTGCAGCATCCCCTCAGAGCAGCAAGATCAAGGTTTTCTGGTTGCAAGAGGCAAGCTTGGAGTTTAGAAATGAGATAGTGTATAGGAGATTATATTTGTTCAGAAATTGTATCATGGCTTTGAAACTGCTGAAATTGGGGGGGCTGCAAGAGTCATAGCTGATTTGAAAAAAGTATGGTTTGGTGAAGTGTCAGCAGGATGTGGAAAATGGCGCAGGAAATGTGATGTCGGCAAGATAGATAAGAGAGCCCCGATGCAAGGGTCTTGGGGGGGCATCAATGGAGTGTCTTGCTGAAGAGCTTAGGTTTTTTCTGCCAGAGAACTTGTAGTTATGACTGTCCATTGACATAGTCGTGACTTCTTTCACAGAATTGCCTGATGCTTGTGAAGTCAGACACCAAAGGGCACTGGAAATAGAAGAGATTTTGCTGAATGATTTTTTTAGATTTAGTCAAGCCATCTGTGGATCAAACGAAAATTTTAAATTTTGCTACGTCTTTGAGATTGTAGGCTTCTGTAAAAGATGCACTATCTCAGTGTGCCCACAGTCTGATGGGTGTGGTAGAAAGGATCCTTATGGACTCATACCTTCAACTGCCTTATTTTATAGACTCAAGGAAATTAGGGCATGATATCCCATTGCCTTTGAGGGTCTTAAAATAGGAGTGATGATAATATGAATTGTACTCTAGAAGATATTTTGTTTCAATATAAAATAAATCTCTTTATTATAAGGAAATTTTGGGGTGATAAGGACTGTACAGAAGATCAAATGCTAGACTGGAAAAGCTCGTTCAAGCCTGGTTGGTAACGTGAACATCTCTTGGACACATTTTTACAGGCAAGCGTATGGAGTCCAGAGGTTGACTGGCTGTGAGTGAGACACAATGAATCAAGGAGAATTCAGTCTCAATTGTACTTTGTGCCTCCTTTTTTATGTAGTTTGAGATACATGTGTTATAATAGTTTAGCTTGTAGTGACAAGTGCATGGACTAAAGAGACCAAGTTCATGTCCAGATTAAAAAATGAAGATTTCCAGCAAGCTGGAGTGAAAGCAAGCGTTTTTTCAGTAGCTGCTTTTCATCTGCTGTCTCTGTTTAGCAGAGGTCATATAAAAACTAGAGGCATTTTATCACTTTAGCCCAAAAGGACTGAAAATATCTTGTCAGATCTTTCCAATCAGTTCAGTTCTCTGAGGATACCGAAGATACTGTATTCCCAGACTTGCCTGAGTGATTAAACATCTTTAAGTGTCTTCAAATACTGTCAGAGTGGTCTCTGCACCTTGGCTGTGGATGTCTAGGTTGGTGGATGATGCTACCTGTTGAAGGAGTTTTGGAATTTCTGAATTCTGGCTGTTTTTGCTCAAGAATAGGATGTAATGGTATTTTGACAGATCGGAACTGAGTGCTTGTTTTCTGAGGATTGATGAAGACATGCATTGTTTCTACTAAAAAACAGGCACAGATTTTTCTCCCTGACTTTTGCAACCAGAACGAGTATGGATTTGTTTTGTAAGCTGGACCTTAAATATCTTCCACGAGTCTCAGTCTTTCTCTATGTAGAATGGTACTGAATTCTTCCAAGTGAAATGAGGTAGGTTATTTAGTCTAGTGTAAGAGAAGATGGAGGATGGTTTTCCTGGGCATTCAGTAAAGTGCGTTGGTAGCTCTTTCCATGTGGCGTTTGGTCCTGGTCTCTAGGCTGTGTAGCCTGAGGTGGTTTACTGTGGCTCGCTGTTTCCAGCATTGAATCTACTGTCGGTCGTGGAGGAACAGGAGGCCTGTTTTGTCCCTGTTACTGAGCTCTGGCGTCCTGAAAGAGCAGTTTGTGCTGCCAGTGGCATGCTTCAAGGTATCTTTTGCACCACTGACGCTGCTTCTGCCACAGCACTTGCAGTTTGTGTGGTTGGTGGGAAGATGCTGAAGGGAAAGTTTGAGCAGTAAGGGGCCCACACAACCCAAACAGTAGATAACAAGTCATTATCTGTTATCACTAAAAAGTCAACCTTATTATGCACAGTTTCTGCTTCTAAGGTTAATCTGAAAAATTGAGAGAGTCTGAGTCTCAGGATGCCAACAAGCTGTGGTTTCCCATTAGTCTGCAAGAAGGAGGAGATGCTCTGATCTTTGTGCAGATTAACGCTTTATCTCAGGAGGCTCATGACTCCATCACTACCCAGTCCCTAGATTGAAGGTAGGATCTTTCAGCATAGACAGTGCATACGAAGGCACTGAGGATCGCCTGGCAGAAGCTGACAGGTTCTTCAGAATAGTATAGACGTAAGTGACTTGAGATCATTTCCATAAAGGCTGAACTCTCCATGGAGAGGCAATGGACAGGACTTCAACACTGCCCCAGCTGGCTAGCGGCTCTTTTTGTTCTGGAGATGATGGATTTTCTTTCTGGAGGCTGGTGTTCCCACCTTAAATTGGCACCTGAGTGGCCAGATGAATTTCTGTGCATTAGGTTTGCTGATTCTTGTTAGCTGTAATGCAGAAACAACTGCTTTCAGATGTGGACTTTCAAATTTCTTGGCCAGAGGGGATACCTGGTGAGCACTGGGAAGTCTTATTTTACTGCTGCCACCTTTGCTGCCATGAGTTGAGAGGAGAGGAAGTGGAACATTTGTCCATCCCTTGCGGGTGTTGAGTGTTTGCTGGTCAGGTGTTTTCTGTGTGCTGTGTGTTGCCAGAGGAAGTCAGCACAGAATCTGATCCAAATGCCAGTTGAAAGTCTGTTCCGCAGCTATGACGAGATTTGTACAAAGTTAATTGGCAGGAACTTCCACACAGCTTTGGTGAGTGTAAGTGCTGTGATACTTTTTTTTTCTAATTTTAGGATGACAAGTTAAATACAAATGTTTCTTTTATGTAAACACAGAACTTTTATATACAAACAAATAGCTATTTTCAGCGCGCGTTTCTTAGGGAAAAAAAGTAAACTTGAAAGAACATATTTTTGTTCATTTTTACCTAAAACCTATTCAGATTGAGGATTAGAAAAAAGAAACAACAAAGGCTCAAGCTCACTTTCAACTCACGTAATTGCTAACACAGAGCTGTGGACCAACCAGATGAACTGCACATTGTGAGGTGCAGGAACAATTTGTACTCCTTTTATGTTGCCAGAGTAGTAAGCAGCAGCATACATGCAGTGGAACAAGCCTTGTCTCCGCTTTCCATTTTTCTTAGAAAGATTATCCATTTAGGTTTAACCGATATCTGTTTATATCTTAATGTCTCACAGGAGAGTAGGTAACTTCTGGTGACTTATTTAGGGCACTGTACTGAAGGAAGAATTTGTGTGTGAGTAAATGGTGGTATCAGACATTATCATGCATTTTGATTTGGTGAATATTTTTTCAAACCACCGAGGCTGTGGTTATACATTTACTCTGCAAGCTATTTTTTATTGGTGGTTGTACATCACTGTTCATCATCAAAACAGTTTATGTGAGTGCTTCTTGGATCTCTCCAAGCAATATGAGTTCATGTACTTAAACAATTTAGTAGATGATTTATGCTAACGGAGTTGACTGTTGCTTAGAGACAGGCTCTAAAAGGTTGTAATGCGAAATGAATGAACGAGCCCAGTGTTTACTTTTGCTCTTTCCTGCATTTGGGTGAACTTAGTCCTTTTATTGAATGTTGTGATCTATGAGTCTTGTAATTCAGAAATGTGTCAGGCATCACCTAAACCAATGCTTTTTTATTTCCTTGTGCCAAATCAGAATATAACAGAGTTCTGCTTCAGAGAGGTACGTGGGGCAAGGCTGGCAGCTACATTTTCCAATCGGAGAAAAAGCCTGGGACGAGCATGTCTGTTTTAGCAGGAGGCCAGACCTTATGCCAATCAGGCTGAAGCATCTCAATGTCTTCTTAAATGGAAGTGTTAATCAAAATATAGCAGACTAATTGTTTATGTGAGTGGATGAGATTATCCCAGACAATGTGGTGCTGTTTGACTTGGAGCAAGATCTGTGTAACCATATGCAAAGCTGCACCACAGAGATAGTCGATTGGCTTTTTGATCATGTAATAAAATCTGGAAAGGTGATAAAAATGGAGTTGATTTTTGGGTGGGGTGCTGTACTGTCTTTTCAGATCAGCTTGTAGCCGAGTCATTTTCTGTGCACAAATGAATAGGGAATCGTAGCTAAGGCAGTGAACAGGTTTTTAATCTTAATGTGCCAGGCAGCGGGTTAACTTCTTGTGATAATGGGTAGCAGCCCAGGAGGGTCGTGGAGTGATAAGGGAAAGGTTAGAATAGTTTCTCTGCTAAGTATGGTTGCACAACAGTAGATTGACTTCAGCAAGACTCTTTAAACGGGGGTTGTGTACACCAATTAGTTTTTTTAACTTGAAACTAGATGTGACCTTTGGTAGGCTTTTTTTGTGTCCAGGTTCCACTTGCAGGGAAAGTGTCCCGCAGCAGAGCAGCCTGGATGCTGCAGACAAAGTCACCATGGGAAACAGGGCGGCATGGGTATAAACCTCAGGATCTCAGGGTTGCCTGTAATTGCATTTAAGACCGTACACAGACACAAAGAGATGGAATACACAAAGTACCCTGAAAGGTGGAATGCGTTCTTGCTGGAAAGGGCTGCTAAAATGTATCCCACTTATTTATTTTTACCCATTAAGAAAATAAAAAAGAGTAGCCTGAGAGAGCTGACATCTCCAAGAAAGGAAACAGGTAGCTTTCTGTTGCGTGCCTCCGTGGTCCCCACCACACTGCTTGACAGTTGGCCACGCAGGAGTAAGTAATGATGACTACTTACTCCATCACCCGCCATGTTCTCACTTGCTCCAGCTCCTTGTGGTAGCTGCATGGTCTTCTTCAAACCAGGTCTTCTCTTTTCTCCTGCCACCGCTCACATCATTTTCCCACCTGTCACTGCAGCAGGGGCAGGACTCCTGCCCCCTCATGCCTCTCATCTCCCCGAGCCCTGGAGCGCCGTCAGCCTGCCGTCCTGCTGCCTGCCTTTCTCCCATGCCAGGCTGTGCCCCTTCTGCACCCACCTGTTGGCTGAGGGCATGTGCTGGCCACCCATGGTCATGGAGAGCTGCTTGCTGAAAAACCGCTGGTGGTTCCTCAAAGTTGCAATCAGGGCTCTGCCCCAGGTGCAGAGGAGCTGACCCTGTGGTCCTCCCTCTGCAATGCCTCCTGCCCGCGCCGAGCAGCCGCTTGCCCAGCCTTGTGATGGTCCTGCTGCTGAGTGGAAGAGGGGAAATGTTTTTTTTTTTCCCCTGTGTATACAATGAGAGGAAGAACTGTAATAAACCACGTGAGGTAAAAGAGCTTTCCCGGCACATTACCTTGTAACGCTTCTCCATCCCGTTTCTCTGCTCCGGGTGCCGCTCGGGCCGGTGCGGCCTGCGTGGAGGTGCTGGGGAGGGTCACGTCCAGCTCCCAGCCTCCCGACAACTGGCTTCTGCCCCGGCCAGCCCCCACGCCCGGGCTTCCTCAGGCAGGGCGGCCAGGGAGCCCTCGCTTGTTGCTGGGAAGGGCCTGGCAGGGTGATGCTGTGGGCTGCGGGGTGAGGCACAACAGAAGGGCTTTGCTTTCTTAGCTGGCGTAGAGGGGCCTCCCTGGCGTGAAAAGCCTCCCTCTGCCCCATCGAGGGGAGGGAGGGCTCTGTCCCTTTGGTTTGGGCAAAAGAAGGGAAGGTCTTGCTTACCTTAGCACACTGGAGCTGGCATTGAGCATTTCATACGTTTCATTGCCAATGTAGCAAAAGGAATAATAAAGTGTCCAGAAGTGAAGCAAAAGGCAAGGCGGGTTGGAGGGTGGAGAGAGGAAATACTTGGAGATATCTGCGGTGCTTCCTGTTTGCTTCTGAAAATTATGACTCAGATCCCCCACAAACAGGAGAGAAGGGTTTGAAAAATCGTGAGATTTTGAAAAAGGTAATCATGCATGGATTTGTTCTCTTGGTCTTCTGGCTTTTGAGCTTTCAGAGCTGGAGGCCATTTTTCATATTTCTTGGGGCGGTGGTGACAGCAAGGAACACGTGCTCTTTTCCTCTTCAGTGAAAGAAGAGGTTTTTTAAAATATATATTCATAGAGCATTAGGAAGTAGACCAATAGAAAAGACGCCAAATATCTCAAGATTTGGAATCAGATGTGTGATACCATCACAGTTCTTCTAGAGTTGATTGCTTTGACTTGAAAAACTTCTGCAATGCAAGTTAGTTGCAACCCTTAACCCAATTTGCCTTTGCTTTAAGAGACACATACTTTGGCACAGGAGGGAGAAGGTGCCTTGTGTGTGCCTGGATCGTGTTTGAGAATAACAGTGCTTTCTACTCACTGATCCAGAAGGAGGAACCACACTCCTTTTCCCCAGGTAAAACACAGTTTGCATCTTTAAAACCCATGGATTTTATGGGATTGTAACATGAGCATTTATAAGTGTGTGTACAGCAGTAATGCACTTAAAAGGAAAAATGAAGTGGATGCCATACTGTATCACTGAAATGCAGGCTTTCCTAGAAGATGTGATTTCTTTCTTTCTCTGCCAGTTAATTCCCAGTAACTATACGTAAATGATAAAGGACTCCAGCTCTCCAAATAGAAGGTGACTATTTGCAGGCATTTTTCTTCTGTTGTGGTGTCAGAACAAATTGTACGAGGAGACCTGGAAAGCATTTCCTTCAGCTGAAAAGAGTGCTGCAGAACCGGAGGGCCTTAACGTAAAAGGCCACACTCATTTCTTCGTAACAGGGCTTGTTGTTAAGGCACACCTTAGTAGGTGGTATAACATTTGGACAACTGACAGCACAGCCTGAGAGTCAGCGCTCTTCGGTCTTCCGTAGAGTCTTTGCTCTCTGATATTTATGTTGTGATTAAAAAGCCCCCTCATCCCAGTTCAGCATAAAGTTGTAAATACTGAGAGCGCAAGTGGAAGCACTAGGTCAAGGATGAGATCATTTTCAAAAAATTTTCTGGTATGTCTGTGTTAATAAACAAACACGTGCTCATATGTGCTCTAGGGTGGTGGGAGGCAATGGTCTAGACCAGCAAACTGCTGAGAGTGTTTCCTGGTGTGATTTCGGCACTAAATGCTGTCCCTGGACCCTGTGCAGGGGTGGGGCTGGAGGGTTCCTGGAAGCTTCTCCTGGAGCATGCAGCCACGCTGGCTTGAACGGTGAGGTCTGCAGAGGCAGACGTGGGGTTTTCCATGCCGCTTGGCCTCAGACCTTGGGAGCATTCTTGGGCACATTAAGTTTGCTGTTGTGAGTGTAGCCTTGCTGCGTTAAAACCAGAGGGGATGCCAGCCTGTGTTATGGTCAGTTTGAGAAAGGTCTGAAGCAGTTTTGAGGTTCGAACCTGCTTGTTACAGCATTTTCCCATTTAAAAATGCTAGTTATGAAAGATTCACACAAGTAGCACAGCAATGCGTTGGCTCTTTTTCCACCTTTACCTTCATGCCCATAGACTTGCACAGAAACTACTCTTTTGCCATCTTGCTTACGGCTGCTGTTTCTTGGCTCTCCTGCTTCCCAATTCCTTTCCCTGTGGAAGGAGTGTTCCCAAGCATTTCCTCTTCAGGTTGCTTCTTGGTGCTGTTACGTGTAGCTCTCGTAAGCGAGTGTGTACAGGTTGGCTGTAGGTGTGGCAAAAGGCTCCGAGAGCTGCTCCCAGCTACTGGGAAGGCAGCTATGAGAGAATCTGGAACAGCTCCCAAAATGATCTGTCCCAGTAGCAAACTGGCTCTGCTTAGTTTAAAAACAAGTAAATAATGTCACTGTAATTTTTCAGCTGGTTTTTGTTTGGAAGGTATTTTTTAATTTGCTGCAGAAGAAACAGAAAAGCAAAGAGAACCTGCAAAAATACCTGGCCCAGCTGCACAAGTTGTAAACATTCATAATGATAAAAATGAAATAAAAAAATGAAAATGAAAAAAATGTTTTGTTGAGAGAACTGGAATGCATGTTGAAGTGCTGTCTTATCCTTTAATAACTGTGCATAATTCTCATTACCATCCGCGAGAGCTGGGCACATATCAAAGGGTGAGCAGACCTCGTTCAGTGAATTCCTGCAGACCAAGTCATTGTCCCCGGAGGCAGAAGTAAACGCCGAAACCAGCAGCAGGATTTTGGGAATTACATGTTGGGTACAAGCTTGATGGTAGTTATGCTATTAAAGTGAGAGCTGTCTCACAGAATCACAGAATGTTTGGGGTTGGAAGGGACCTCTGTGGGTCACCCAGTCCAACCCCCCTGCCGAAGCAGGGTCACCTACAGCAGGCTGCACAGGACCTTGTCCAGGCGGGTCTTGAATATCTCCAGAGAAGGAGACTCCACCACCTCCCTGGGCAACCTGTTCCCAGGCAGCGCTGTACTTCCAGAGCGCTGCCTCGGCAAGAAGGTGGTTGGGGAAGGTTCGTGTTACTGCTGTAAAGCCCTGGTTTGTCCCTGGTGCCAGGATACAGCATGCCACATGGAAGGGGGCCCAAGTCCTGCTGCATGGTCGCGTCAACACAACTGTGCGGGTCGGCACTGAAGACAGCCTCTAGGGCTTGTTACTGTATTTGCATTCAATATGTAGCCAGTTGGAGTAAGGATTAAGTAGAAGAGCTACAGAAGTTAGATTGTGGTTAAAAACTTTGATGAAGGACACCTCAGATGCTCCTAAAATAAATAATGGGAATATTTGGAGATTATCATGGGCACTTGTGGTATATGGGACAATACTTCAAATAAACTGTTGAACAGTTGATGAGCAGATGATGACATTTTTGAGTTTTAATTTGTAATAATATGCTCAAAAAACTACAGTATTTTAATAGATATGTTCACTTCTACAGCATCCCACTTTTTAAAGTCTTGTCTTGAAATGATCAAATTTTCAGTTTTAACAGAATTGTAATAATTAATACAGCTTTCTTTACCGTCTTCATTTTGTGTACAATTAACTAAAACAGTCCCTCACAACTGTCCTCATGAGCAGTAATTGAGTGAGCTTAACTGAAACTGAAGGAAGGTTTTTCCTCTTTTGTTCCACCGCACCGCAGTGGCTGGAATCTTTTGAGACAAACTGCATCGGCATAAAAATCCTCACCCTTGAATGGATAGTGTGGGTTATGCTGTCTATCTTAAAAAAAAACCAAACCAACACAGCAAAAAAGACTTTGCAGACTTCAAGAGATGTGTGTTCTTTGTACCCAATGTGCAGGCACATTAACATAACGTTTTTCTCTGGTTGTTGGAAACCTGGCAGGGTGTGCACTTCCAAGAGTGCGTTGTTATCAGTCTTGTTTTGCTGAGGCGTGCACAGAAGGAAGGTGGATGGGGGCTGGAGGAATATCTCAACCAGGTCCACCTGGGTTTCTCATTTGCATCTCAGCCAGGCACAAGAAAACTTGCCAGCTGATCAGGTTGAACTAGGAGAGTCTTGCAGAATGCTAGTACCTCCCTCCTGAGATGTTTGGGGTTCTCACTTAATGTGTTTTTCCAAAGTGTAGTCATCCCAAAGTTAAACCAGTAGCAAATAGGCAAGGAAGAGGGGAAGGCCACGTCCAGAGGATGTTTGCTTGTCCTATTTTACACATCTGCCCTAGGGAAGGTTGTTACTGTCCTCTGGAGGTGCCTGTCTCTCAGTTGTGACTGAAAAAGGATCTCGGATGATGGATTTCAGCTGGACATCTTACACTTACTTGGCTGAACTGAAGCCACCAGAATGCCATGTTCCACCCCATGTCCAGGCAAGACTGGTTTGGCAGTGGTGAGCTCTCTGGTGGTGGCAGTAGTGGGGTCCCTCTGTTTGAAGAGTCTCCTGTATAGCCACGCAGTTGGTGCTGACACTACTGCTTCTTCAAACACCACTTCACCCCCCAGTACGCTCCTGGGAGGGTTGGGTCATTGGGGTGGAATCTTGGCCTCAGAGACATCAGTGGAAATTTTGCCGGTGGGTTCAAAGAGAGACAGATTTTCACCTAAAAAAGAAAATGTTAGTATTGGAAAAATTGTTCAGTCTCCCAGGTGATGCCTGTTGTTAGTGGGTCGATGTTCTGCAACCCACTACTGCTTTCCAAAAGCTTTCCTAATACTCATTTTCCATTTCTTAGCTTTTAAAGCATGTCTCAATACAAATTTTATCCAAAAGAGTATGTTTTCCTGTGCAAGATTTTCTAATATTGAATGCCTTTAGGCTATCACAACATCCTCGTATGATAGAGCTTTTCTTGTTATATTAAAAAAAGGAAAGAAAGTAGTAAATCAGACATTTCCTTGGTTTTATGGGAATGTAATTTGTTTTTCAAAGGTACTGAGACAGACTGGAGCCAAAACAAGCCTGGCAGCAGAGCACCAGCATTCTGGAGAAGCATCGCAGGAGTTTGTGTGACTAGGGAATAAGCTGGGTGGGGTGGGCTGGCACACCTCCTCCTCCCATTGCCAGTTCCCAAGTCCCACTTTTTTTTTTGACTTGGCAAAAATTAGTATGCACATGCAAAGTTCAGTACCGTTTTCCTTGTGCATAAATGACTTACCTATTATGCAGGGCAAGAAAATTGCAAAATTGAAACTAAAATCTAAGAATGATGTTTTCTCCCCTCCATGGTAAACTCCTAATGACACTTGATTTTATTGTAATTTATTTTAACTCTATTCTTATAATTTATTTGAATTTGCACAATGTTTTAAATGTAACTGTAACTATAAAATGGATAAACAAATTCTACTTGAACAGGTTTCTGAAGCTTTTACAAGCTATAAGCATGCCTACAGTACAAAAGAGTAATAAAATGACTTTCAGGATTTATAGCTGGCTTAATTGCACAGGCAAGACTTCTGCTTTTTCTCCCCCTTCTGACATGCAAGCCTGCAGTTACAGTTACAAGAATACATGAATGCACCGTCAGATAAAGAAGAAAACTTTAGGGCTGGTTATTAGTGCAGTTGTTAGTGCAGATGTGGAGCTGCCTACTTGCATGTTGCTGTTCCATTTCCCGGTGTATGCTTGGTATCTTGCTTTCTGCCTGGCTGTCTCCTTGGCATTTGGTAACGCAATTCTGAGTGACCTGTGCAAGCATTTTCCAGCATGGTGAGAATGGCTGGGTGTTCCAGATCTATGTGATTGAGATAAAGTGCACCCATGTTCTTGTTCTATGCTGAGGACAGTTCATGGTCAAATTTGTCTGCTGTTTAAGGTACTTTGAGAAGTCTGGAATATTTTAGATGTATAGAAGTTTGTTTTCCCAGAGCAAGGGTATTATTTTAATAGCTTCTTTCGACCTGCGTTAAGCTTTGTGTTTATAGCAATTGAAATTTGTTCAGAAAGGAAAGGGTAAAATAGCTGAAGTTTGAGGCAGGCAGCAGTCTGACCTTCCAGTCTTCCTCTGAGCTGCTGCATCTCACTGGCGTCTAGTGCAGTTCTTGTTTGAATATCGTATGCTGCGATCCTCCCATTTAGCAAAAGGGATTTTTAACGTGGAATCTTCCTACGTGGTACAGAGGCTGAATAGCCCTGCTGTAAATGCAGGGAAGATACTTTTTGTTTTCTGTGCAAGCTGGAGTTAAAGTAGGAGACCCTGAAAGATTGCAAATGTGAGATGATGATGATGATGATGATGATGAAAAGTTAGGCTTGGGAAAGGAAGGAGACAGGGAGAAGGACAAATTTCATACAGCAGAGCTAAATCACAGAGCTGCAAATCATTTGATTCAGGACTGGTAGTAGAAATGGAGCATGAACTCACATTTTGGGAAGGGTGAGGTATGATGACTGTAGATTTTTGGCAGGAGACCGCTTGAAGTGGGCTGGCCTAGATGCCTGATAAGAGGCTGAATGAAATGAAAAATGGGTGGACCTGGAGAAGAACTGGGTGGACCTGATTGTTTTGGCGCTTAGGCATTCGATGCTTGATTTCCAGGGCAGCAAAATTTTAATAACCTATTGTTCGTTATTGGTTGGCTTCTTAGTGATATGACTAGAACCTCTCTTCCCAAGCGGTTACTGTGTGCTGGGATGCGTGGAGCACGGGAGAGGCTTTGTACGCGAGAGCTGCAGTTAGGAAGGGAAGAAGTGTGTTGGATGGAAGGCGCTCCAGAGGAGCGTTGCTGATAAGGAGGTTGTGTGTGTGAAGGGACACCTGAGGAGCAAAGGAACGGAAGTGCTAAGGGCTGATCGTTTGTTCATGAGGAGGGGGTGTTGAGGTTGCATGTCTTTGGGGTGTAACCTCAGCATGATTTGTGAACTCATGTTGGACGAAGGTATTGCTTGGCTCCACTGGCAATAAAAATGTCCACCTTCTCTCACTGATGTCTGTTGTCCATGTTACCCCCTTGTCTTGCTACTGTCAGGCCTTACGCTGCTCAGAAAATCAGTGAAATGATACCATTAAGAGAGTAAAAGCCGAGCAAATGAGACACAATGTCTTAAATCTAAGACACTCTAGCTTAGTTTATTCTGCTTTTTAAGGAGTAAAATACCCGTGTGTAACCAAGCTAGTCTTGCATTTTTCAACAAGTTAGGCATACACATGCCTGCTTGTGTAGTTATATGTTTGTGTGCTAGTGTGCTTTGTCTTGCGTGTGTGTTTGTGGTATTGTTTTACGTAATAATATTGGCTATGGGAAGCGGAAGTCTCTTGGTATGAAGAGACAAAATACATTTCAGGATGATATTTTTTTAAACTCAAGGCGCAAAACTAGGAGAAATTAATATTATGTGACTGCTTGCTTGGACAATCTGAAAAGCATCTTCTGTTATGAGAGAGCCCTAAAATTCATGAAATCCGTCATCATTCCTTGCCTATTTTTTTACACTGGTTTTTGTTCTTCCAGAAGGTGCCTGTATCTCAGTAGTAATTTTGAAATAACTCCTCACTGTGAACAGTTTTGCTAGGATTATCGCTATACACCTGTTCCTTGACCCTTGTGCTACATATGCAAGTTCCTAGAAACCCTTGGTGTATTTACTTTTAGCCTGTGTTATGTAAGCAGAGGAGCTTGCAGGACATGAAGACTCACCCAACATGTATGATTCATACCTGTAAACCAGGGTACCAGTAGTCCTTCCTGCCAACATACCTGCCTTATCAGTTATACTGCTGCTGTTTAGTCCTGTTCCTCCCATCCATGTGTCCTTCCTCCTGCTTCCCCAGATACATAGTGAATCCCCACTGGTGCTTCACACACTCGTTCTGTTTTTCCTTGCAGTGGAAGTCCCTGCAAAGGCTGCTGCTCTACCAAATAGAAGGATTTAGAGGGAATTCATGCAAGTGATTGTTTCCCTGCTTCTGCCCAGTACCCAGGGAGTGGAGCTGTATGAGAAGTTTGAAGTTTGGATCAGTCAGGTTCTGAATACAAATAATGAATCGTATTGGGAGAAGGTGATCTGGTCCTTTTGTTGCTGAAACAACAAAAAGGAGAGGCACACTGTATTTGAAACTGCTTGTAAATATGTTTACACAGGTGCCACCTTATACATGGAATTCATTGCTGCGAGATATCACTAAATTGAATGCTTGTACATGTGTTTGGCTTTGCGAGTGGTGAGGAAGGACAGATTTAACCCCACTAAATGGTAGGGGAAAATGAAGGGAGAGGAAGACAGGTGTAGGACTCTGTACGGATTGGTGCTTTGATGCTGCGCTTTCCTGGGTAGTGCTAACAGAGTTGAAAGCTGCCTTAACATTTTTCCCCGGCCTCTGCTGAGAAGTACACCTTAACTCCTAGGCATTGCTTTAGATAGTTTCAATTCTTGTTTAATGTGGCTTTGTACACTGTAGCGTGAGGTCTTTTAGTGGCTTAAATACCTGCTGGTCTGTGAGGTTGGCTGCATGCCGCACCGTGAGGAACTGCCTTTGCTTCCCCTGCAGTGAGTGGAAAAACTGTCGCTGGGCTCAGTGGGAGAATGCTTGGGCATCTAAGACAAGCAATCCTATGAACGTTGTTACTTTCAGACCCTAATTCTGCAATTACTGAATACAAAGGGGTATGCATAAAGGTCAGGGCCATAATTATTATTTTGACTTTTCTAATGATTTATCTTGGGCACAGTGAGCTACTGTACAACTTAATTACTACAGCAGCGCAACAATTACTTGGAGGTATTGTGCAGAAACCAGCTATTTATCACAAAATCATAGAATGGTTGGGGTTGGAAGGAACCTTGTAGATAGTCTCATTCCAACCCCCCTGCCGTGGGCAGGGACACCTCCCACTAGACCAGGTTACCCAGAGCTTTATCCAACCTGGCCTTGAACACTGCCAGGGAGTGGGCATCCACAGCTTCTCTGGGCAACCTGTGCCAGTGCCTCACCACGCCCATAGTAAAGAATTTCTTTCTTACATCTAATCTAAATCTACCCTCTTTCAACTTGAAGCCATTGCCCCTTGTCCTGTCACTACACACCCTTGTGAAAAGTCCCTCTCCAGCTTTCTTTTTGGACCCTTCAGGTACTGGAAGGCTGCTGTAAGGTCTCTCCAGAGCCTCCTCTTCTGCAGGCTGAACAGCCCCACCTCCCTCAGCTTTTCCTCATAGGAGAGGTGTTTATTAGATTTATTGTGTTCAGGGAAGAACTTGAACAAATAAAAGTCATGCCATGCATGTGCAGGGAACTCCTTAGTCGTTTATATGCTGCCAGTGTATGACAAACTGAAATGCAGTCACGTTGTATCTGCCAGGTACGGGATGAAGATGAGGGGCACAAAGCGATGCTGTCTGTTTGCAGTCCAGCTGAAGAATTAAACCCTTTGAAGTTTGCCAAAGCTTCCTTGATGATACAGTGCCTTGAATATTGGCATAATAATTTAGATCAGTGTTTAAATAGCTAGCAAATTTGATGATATAACATAGTAGATTCTGCTTTTATCAGAAGAATCTTCTCTGGTGCACTTTGGCCTCCTATGCAAACCAGCAAGCGAGTGATTTCAAAATGTGCCGTGCTGTGGTCTGACAGAAGCTGCAGGTGCCCAGGACCTTTTGTAGTCAAGCCTGTTGCTCGGTTTCACACATCTCAGATGGATTGTTTGCAGGTTACAAAGGCCATGAATTACTGGTTGTGAAATGCAGCCACCTAGCAGGCTGCAGCAACAAGCCAACAGCTGCCTTTTGGCTCGGCAGAAAAAGTGGGATTTGAAGATTTTGAATGGTGCATCAGAGGAAGTGATCTGCGTTTGAGCAGCCTCTTCTGTTCCACTCTGCAGAACGGGTTGAAGGTGTGTGTGGTGTGCAGTGTGCAACTCAGCTCTCACTACGGCACCGTAACAAGCACTTCCACGGTGAACAAGTAGATACGGAACTCCTTGGAGGACATACTGCTGGAATACAGGATGAGTGTTATTATATGGAAATTTTGGGGATTAAATCGTTGGAAGACTGCTATATAGACAGAGCAATACTTTATTCACATTTTTGTCCAATGTTGTAAGATACTTTGTAAGAAACAAAGGTGTTGGAAGCTGGGTCATTGACCAAGGGCTCAGGAGGTGGTGTCTCTGGTCTGTCACGCCACTGTCCTGCCACATGTCAGTTGATCTTTCTGTGCTGTCCTTGCATGTCTATAGGATGAGTGTAGCTGCCGTTCCTTTCTCCTTTGTCTTGTCTGATGTCTTTGTTTCCTGCTGACTGCAGAACTCATGTATGGCCCTTATCTTTGTGCCTTTAGAGAATGCTTAAATGAAAGCGATTGATACGAACAGTTTAATGCCTGTTTTCTGAGCCCTGAAGGTCTTCACGTGTTTGAACACTGCAGCTAACCAGCTCAGAGGGTGTGTGGGATCTTGTTTGGTTTTCTCAGCACCAAGACCTTGGTTTTTATACAGCTTTTGTTATGGTGATGTGGCACCGTGATCAGAGTTTTGTGTTTCATCCGCAGTTATTGTTGTCACGAGGGTACACAAGTTGTCACTAAGGAACACATGATGTTCCTTGTGAATTACGCTCAGCTTCCAACGTACTGTCCTCCATCCTGGCAGTGCTTATGGGTCAAACCTTACAGGATCAGGCAGAAGGCCTGTGAGGAGTTTTGTGGAGGGGGGAGTACTTCTTGGCATTAAAATTCTTCGGCAAAGTTTCTGTTAAGGTAGTCCTTTTCAGCTCTGTTTCTGTTGTGACTCCAGGTTTTAGGTGCTGTTCATAGGAAGCTTTGGCCCGATAGGCCATAGACACAGAGCATCTTGCAGGACTGACGAGTTCTGCTTTCAAAACCTCCCGTTGCTCTGGCTAAGCCTGGCCTAACCAGGACTGTGAAAAACACAGCTCCGTAAGGGCCATGGCAGGTCTCCTGCCTGCTCCTGGAACTGTTCAATTCTCCTTCCTCACTGATACCTCACATTTGTGTCTGACTATGTTATGAGACCCAAGCTGCCGACTTCCAAAATTCTTTATCATTTTCGCTTCTGTTTCTTGGAGCTGCAACCACAGTGCGCAGTTTGTCAGCAGTCAGCTCGCTAGAGACAGAAAATTCATGGGCGTGCTTGGGGATTGGTCTCGCTGCACTCGTGGTTGTGTGCAGAACCTCCACCAACTGGAGTGAAAATGGAATGCATCTGTTGTGTAATTTGGCTGACCCCAAATTATGCTTTTTCTGGCAATTTCCCACAGAAAATGCTGCCTAAGAGTGTTGTTGTGAAGTGTCAGGGCAGTAGTGTGTCCTTAAACATGGTTTTCCTGAATAATTGTTTGAAACAGACAGATTATTTACAAGATGCTTCCTGAAGGGAAGCTGAATTTATGTTTAGGAAGTTCTGTGAGAAGATTAACATCTTTTTTCTCTGCTAAGTGGGGCTTATAGTGTTTTTTAATTTTATTGTTTATTTAACTTCTAAAATATTGTGAGATATATCTGATTTGTTATTGAGATTTTCTGCTGTGGATTGAATAAATGCTTATTCATTTTAACAAAGGAAAATGTGCTCCTGTGAGTTTTGATCGAAGCTGAATCTTAATTCCACGTGCTTCCTCAGAGGAAAAAGTTTGGAAATGGTGAAGAATAGCAGAATGTGTAAAGACTGAAATCAAGGTGCTTTATTGGATTCCAGATTCGAATTCTGGATGAATCACAGAATCATGGAATGGTCGGGGTTGGAAGGAACCACTGTGGGTCATCCAGTCCAACCCCCCTGCCAAAGCAGGGTCACCTACAGCAGGCTGCACAGGAACTTGTCCAGGCGGGTCTTGAATATCTCCAGAGAAGGAGACTCCACAACCTCCCTGGGCAGCCTGTTCCAGTGCTCTGTCACCCTCAGAGGGAAGAAGTTCTTCCTCATGTTCAGCTGGAACTTCCTGTGCTTCAGTTTGTGCCCATTGCCCCTTGTCCTGTCGCTGAACACCACTGAAAAGAGTTTGGCCCCATCCTCCTGACACCCACCCTTCAGATATTTATAAGGTCCCCTCTCAGCCTTCTCTTCTTCAGGCTGAACAAGCCCAGCTCCCTCAGCCTCTCCTCATAGGAGAGATGCTCCAGTCCCCTCACCATCCTTGTAGCCCTCCGCTGAACTCTCTCCAGTAGCTCCTCATCTTCCTTGAACTGGGGAGCCCAGAACTGGACACAGTACTCCAGATGGGGCCTCACTAGGGCAGAGTAGAGGGGAAGGAGAACCTCCCTCGACCTGCTGCCCACACTCCTCTTGATGCACCCCAGGATCCCATTGGCCTTCTTGGCAACCAGGGCACACTGCTGACTCATGGTCAACCTGTCGTCCACCAGGACATCCAGGTCTCTCTCTGCAGAGCTGCTCTTCAGCAGGTCAGCGGTTGTTTCTCCCCAGATGAAACAGAGTTATGAAGCAGCAAGTCACTGTAGAAACCCCGCAGTGTGTCCTGAAACACCCCCGTGTGTCCTCATCGTGAAAGCAGATCCACGTGTACTCTTGCACCTATGTGATGTCTACTTACTGTGCATCCCCTTCAAAGTTGGGATGCAGGAATCTGCAAGCACGGGACAGCTTGCCAAGTGTAGGGCCAACCTAACCCGCGGTGCTTTAAATGTCCTTTGTCGTCGTCAGATACAAGTGCGCCTTCCCAACGTTTTTCTTTGAGGTCTTTTTTTCAGGGTTCGTTTAGGTGTCTCAGAGTCTCTCTGCTGATTTTGATGAGTTTTGGAATATGCCTTAGGGTAATGGCTGTGAAAATCCGACAGCTGCAGAAAACCAAACTCGTGCTGATTCAGGGTTTATGGGCTCTAACGAAAGGAAACACGTAATTTTACATGTAACGTCAGTGTCCATGGTGTAACAAAAGGGACTTTAACCAGATTTGGATGAAGCAGGATTTGAAACATAGGCCATAATTGAGTGCAATACAAGAAATCCTCTTTCTTGAAGGAAAATGTAGAGTTTTCTTTTCTTGGTTATGCCTCGTAATAGAATAATAGAGTTTCTAACGTATTTTTTGAATTAAATTGGAGAAATGTGTAAGCTTCTGTATCTGTGGTGTGACAGGTATGTCTCTGCATTTATATACCCTGATGTCAAACGCACGTTTTAGTAAGTGTAACACCTTTTTTTTTTTCTAGGTTAGTGGATGACCGATGTGTGGTTCAGCCAGAGGCAGGTGACCTTGCTAATCCTCCAAAGAAGTTCAGAGGTCAGTAGCTGGGGATATTTTTTTTTTCAGTGACCGATTGATGCATGTTCTGACTCCTTGGGCACTTTGCCTTACCAGACGTGTAACTTCTCAGGTGCCTTCATGGTCTGTGAACACAGTGCTGAAGTTTCAAACTGGAATATGAATGACAGAGATTGAGAACTAAATTCTGTATCAGCAAAGACATGAGGGGCAGGGGGAAAGCATGTTGGAAGGGACTAATTCTCTTGTAGTCCATGAGTTGGCTGCTCTGTTCTGTACACCGAACGCTGATCCCCCGCTGTGTGACCAGCTCCTTGCTCCCGCCCTGCTATTAGTGCCAATGGGAAACAAACGCATGAGGTTCAAGACTACCTGAGCTTTTTGTCTGTTTATTTTTTTAAAAGATAAGACAGTATTTTAAGGACTACCTCAAGTATTTTTTCAGCTTTTTTGTTTTGCTTTTGCCTGAAACTGTATCTGATTTTTCTCAACTTTCTTAGACATGACCTTGTAGATTTGGATAATTCTGCTGTTTTGCTTACTGTGGGAAAAAACCCAACAACCCAGTGCACTGACAACATGCAGTTTCTACTTCGTGAATGCTAAAAAATACTCCTGTGGTATCAGAAGTTCTGTGTGCTTATGTGCAGGGAAGGAAATAAAACCTCTCAGTCTTGTCTGTACTTGATTTAAGCTATTGGCTCTACTTGTGCTAAATTAGAGCCATACTAGCCTGTTCTGGACCTCTTTTGGCTTAAAGGGGTTTGGATTCACATCTGTTAGGAGATCCAGAAAGTTATTGCTTGCATGGTTTAGAGCAAGGGAAACGTGGTTCATGGCTCCTTGTATCTGTCTCAAGAGGTTGCACTGACATTCTTAACCTTATTATTTTATTTCCAGTGTTTATTATACTGTAGTATGTATATGCTATTATTGCAAAAAAGTTTCATTTAAAACATTGAGAGACTGAAAGTCTGCTTTCCCAAAATATTCAAGGTTTTTTGCCATTATACATTCAGGAAACATCAGCAGTTTGTTCCAGCTGTGAGCATTCAACACGTTGGCAGATCTTGGGAAATGAGAAAGTGAGGATATATACTTAACTTGGGGTGAAACTAATAATGATAAATTTCAGTCAGTTGCATGATGTCACGTAATGACTTTATAGCAGAGATGGGGAATAGCATCTAGTTCTCCAGCTTGGCTTTCAGGCTACCTGTGATTTCATCCTCTTACTGCCTGCAAATATATATTTAATTCACAGCTTCCAGGCTGCACAAAATTTCAGGTGGGGACTCTTTGGACAGTATTTCTGTCACTTCACCACCCTGATGTGTTCACAAAGTAGAACCATGTCCAGGTTTCTAGATGAGACAGGGGTCGCTGGAAAAGATTTACAGGTGATAGTATATTTGCAGAAAACATCCAGTGCCTACAGTCAGGGAGCTGAAGGCAGGTTAAAAAGACAACCTTAATTTTTTCATTGTCTAATGTTTGAGGGCTTGATTTTATAACTTCATAACAGCAGAGTTCTTTTATCGCAGTTCTGTGATGTTGTTTCCTAACTTGAAAAGGCAAAGAAGGAAAAAGTTGATAGTGTTCTGTGCTGAGTGTTTGGGGTTGTTTTTTGTTTTGTTTTGGTGGTGGTGGGTTTTTTTGTTTGTTTAAGTAATTTCAACAGCATCAAGAGGGTCTGGGCACTTTGATCCAGGGTGCAAGGTTACTGAACGCTCAGTGCTAATGGCATGCCATCAGTGGTGGCAGTAGTACGTGTGTATGTAGATCAGATGTCAGAAGGGGATGAGACACAGACAAGGTGTACAGCTGTTTTCTGCTGCTGGGGCAATGCAAGCACCGTACTCCTGAGTTACACCCCAGCTTCTGCAGGGGAATGGTTTCTATTAACTGTAGGCAGTTTTGGCTCCTTTCCCTGTTCCAACCTTGTTCGGTTGCTTGCATAACACATCACTTTATCTTTGATTGCCTCTGCTCCCTCTTCCCCACAGCATCTAACCTTTTCATTCTTCTAACTCGGATCCTCCACTTCTTGGGGATCCCCCTTCTCCCTTTTGCTCCCTGCCCCCAAACTTGTTACTAGCTATTTCCTCCTCCTCCTCGCTGCTGCCTTGTAGCTCCCTGTGGCTCCAGCAGCCCCTCCTCTGTCACTCCTTACCTCTTTCAGGCTTAGGGTGCACCCGGAGCTGACTTAATTCTGAAGTGTCTTGCTCGGCTGTTGCTAGCATTGTAATAGCATGCCAATTTTGGATGAACTGCAACATCTGCAGGAGCAGCTAAATTAACGAAAAAGTGACTGTTTTTTTCCTTAATTGATGCAACCCACCATGCTGTAACATCATGGCTATATTATTAGGGGCCCCATCCAGCATCTAGTAGCATTTTCATGCTTCTTCAGGTATGTATACACAAGTGGCAGTCAAGACAACGGCTGCAGCAAAGATAAAGCCATAATTTGGTTATTTTCTCTTTCATCTTACAAGTCAAATTCTAAGAGTGGGAATAGCAGGGGTTTAGCTGAGAATACAGCAGAAACTCGCTGTCTAATTGGGATTTAGTGCCTGGTACCACAGAGGTGTCTGTACTATGAGAGCAATCAACAGCACATCTCTGCCACTTTTTCTTAAATTTCTTAGCTCTGCTCAAGAGCACTGAGGCAAAAGAGCTGCCAAATGTTGTTCTTATAACCAAGAAATAGAAGCAAAAATCATATTCCACTCCCCCCCCCCCCCCCCCCCCCAATCTCTGGAAATAGCATTGAATTAAAATGGCAAAGTTAACAAAACAAACAAAAACTGTTTTAACTAGGTTCTTGACATAGAAAGAAGACTTAGGCATGAATGATTAATTGAATGATTAGACAGAAGCAACTAAAAATAGTATCTAACAGCAGGAAGAGTAGGGCCCCTTTAGTAATAGGAACTGCTGTCTGTATGGTTTACAATGTTTTTATCGCTGATAGCTGAACTGGCGTTGATTTGAGGTTAGAGCACGACCTACGAGTCAAAAAAGTATGAGAAAGCCATGTTTCTAACAAGACGTTTAGATTCCAAGGACTGACTCTGAAAATTAACGTCAGAGGACTATGTTTGCTCTTTTTTGGTAATATTTTAGTAACCCTTTCCCCAACGGGGGGGAGCAGGGGGGAAGTGTTTTCTAACTACTTGTATCCCTCCTACAGAGTTCACTCAGAGATCAAATTTAGGTACTGAGCTGCTGGCCTGAACTGAAAGCCTATGTAAAGAGGTGTCTCAAAATAGCAGTTTCGGTTTTGTTATATGTTTACTTTCTTTTTCTTGCATGGGTGGTAGCTATTCTAGTTGTTTCGGAACATCCTACAAACTGGAGTATTGTTAAGCTAAGGAAAGCTGTGGTGGTTTTCATTTTGTGTCCATACAAAGAGGCTGCAGTCCAGATTTCCCCTTCAGTCACACTGGAATGAACCTGGAGTGGCTCTGTGTTCATCAACGTGCATCTCCAGATTTGCGTCAGTGCAAAGGAGGGCAGAATTCGGTCCCAGATGTGTTTCCTGAAGTCTGTTGGAAAAAAAAAAATCCCAAACATTTACTCTTTTGTGGTTGAGTTGAAGAGACTGCTCAAGCCAGGTGCTTCTTGTCATAATTCTAACTGAAGCTAATGAGAGCTTGGTGGGGTGGTGGAAATGCTTACCTGGTGCAGGGTTCATGGAGGCTAGGAAGAACAGTGTGTGTGCCGGAAGTCCTCCACCTCTGAAGAAAAGTCACATCATGAGCTACAGAATTGCAAGTTTCCTTAGACTGTGGTCTGAAACACACTTTAGCTTGATGCTGTTATCTCCAGTGGGAAACACTTCCAGCTTCCAAGGTGTAAAATAGCACAGATAAGACCTGCTTGTTGGTCAAATTTAGCAACTCTGAAAAAAAAACCACAAGAGTCTCTTCTATTTTAAATGCAAAATGTATAAAATGACCTAAGTTCTTAAACTGATAAAATTTCCTTACATTTTGTACACCTTTTTCTTGAGGCATCTGCAATGAAAGCGGTTTGAGTTCCTAGATATCCTCTGCTTGCTTTTCTCTTAATTTTCAGACTGTTCTGAGTTTTTTCTCATATGATTCTTTCCTCTTCTCTGCTTTCCATTACATTTCCTCTGCTCTCTCTCCTTTCCTCTTCCTGCCCTTTCCTCTGCCTTCTGCCATTTTCACCTTTGCTTGCAGCCTTCTACATCATTTTCGTTTGTCTTTGTGTTTTCTTTTTGTTTCTCTCATTTCCAGAAGTGCTTTCATTTTGTTTTCAGGCTCCTGTTTGCTTTTTCTGTTGTCCTGCTTAGGACTTCTCAGTGCCCCACTCCTTGCTCCCTCACATTCCTCCCTTTCCATTCTTACTTCAACTCTTTTTTACCTTTCTGTAATTAATTCAAACCCCGCAGATCTGTACACACTGTGATTTAATATCCCTTCCACTTACCCATTTGTCACCCTGCTGTTTTAAGGAGAGCCATGTGATAATTTCTCCAGTTATGCAGATCGCTGAAATCTTCCATGATGGGTAAGAGTTGAATTTTTATCACTTTAAAGATTGAAACAAAAAAGAGGGGGGGATGTGTGTGTGTGTCAAGAAAGCATCTGACAAATATTATTCTAAACCATCTTTATCCAATATCAAGAAATGTTTAAAAGGTGTAATATGAGTTATTTTCCTCTTCAGACTTCCTGAGTGTAGTTACTTTTTGCTCAGAGGATGTGCTATGTGTGGTTTTTTTCCTTTTGTAAACTGAACGCTTTGCCTGTTGCCCTTTGTAACGTGAAGACTGGCCTTCTGCGCCCGCTAGCAGGTTGAGGCCGATGGTCAGTTCGGTGCTGAGGGCATCCGCTGTGGATCGTCTCCCGCACCCTGGGAGCTGCCGCCTGCCATCTTTGGATTGTGCTGATTCATGGAATCAGAGAATTGTTATGGTTGGGAAAGAACTCTAAGATCATCAAGTCCAACTGATTAGCACAAGTCATTTTTTCCCTGTAAAATAAGTAATTGAGATGTGTCTCAGCACTGATAATTTATCGTGTCTGCTTACTTCCTAATAAGCCAAGGTGTAGTGTAGGAGGCTAAGCCTGGAGTGTGACCAGGGAGGGCTTCCACTTTTTTTCCGTTTTGTGAAGAAAACTTGAAATGATTTTTATTGTTATAAAAGTGTGTGTGTGTGTGGGCTGGTGTGGGCAGTGTTTCTCACTTTCTCCATCTTCACTTCATGCACAAGTAATTGAAATTTTGCCTGGAAGATTTTGTGGGTATGAGAAAATTGATGAAACTGCAGAAGTTGAATGCATGAAAGGTTAATAAGTGAAACTGACTGATACTTTTAGGCTATTTGCTTTAAAACTATTTGTTTACCTTTGATAGTACCTTGCTTAATTAGTGTCCTCGGGAAGAGAAGCATTTATGTAAAACTCTGTAAAGTAATGAGTTAGGAACTAGGACTATCCAAGAATGTCTGGAGGAGATAGAAGACACAGCGAGACTGTCTTATGAGTGGATTGCTAGACTGACTTCCACGAGGGCTGAGCTTTTGATCTATTGTGTGTGTGCTGGAAAGTTGCTTGATAATCTTATGCCTCAGTGTCTCTTTTTTCCTCTTTATTTAAACTATAGCTTCTCTAGGGCAGGTACTGCTCCCCCCCGTCCTGATGTTTAGGACCACAAAGCTTGAATTTGTGTAGTATCCTATTGTTACTCTAATAAAAGTAAGTGGGGAAAAAAAAAACAAACAGAAAAAAAAATAATGAGATGGCCTATTTTTAATGTATCTGAAATCTTAAAAAAAATCCAAAACAAAACCAGGGAAAAGCTTGTCTGGAAACAAAGAATATGATTTTTTTTATCTGTAAGTTGAGGAAAATACAATTGAAATAATACGGATTTTAAAAAAGTTCTTGGTAATTTAACTTCTAAAGCATGAGACTGGAAGTCAGGAGAGCTGTGTCGTGCAGCATGGCTGCAGGTGGAGCTGTGGGGTGGCTGAGGTTATCCAGCGCCTGCTCTACAGTTCCTTTTCTTTGAGAACTATCATTACGAAAAATTCACCCACCTTTGGGAGACAGACCCACACAGTAGCGACTGTGCATCCAGGTACATCTTGCACTTCTCTGCAGTGTGGAAGCACTGTGCTTGGAGACTCTGCGTGAGGGTGGGAAGCAATGTGTTTACTCATGTAGCAGGATGTGTGGGAAGTAGCAGAAATAAAGACTGGTCCTATAAAAAGAAGGTATTGTTACTTCAGAGAAATAAGTGTTTCAAGGAGTCTTCTGGGAAGGCACATTAATTGTAGATTATTACAGAAAATAGTAGTGGACTTTTTGTCTTATGAGCTGAAATCCCTATACTCAAAGTAAAATGTACAACATACGGCATGATTTAACAGTGCACAGCATTTTGTAATTTTTCCCCCCCCTTCTCCGTGGCAAGGGTATTGTATAAGTTACCCGGGAGTTATGCACTCTAGGTTGTATGATATAGTGCTCATTGTAAATGTTCCCCTTTGAAATGAAAGTAAACACCTTTGCGAGGTGGCTGGGTTTGCTCTGATAAAGATTTGTAACACTTTCTCCTAGGAACAGCAGCTCAGGGCTGTGATTAGGGAGCGGATTGGTGACGACTTGGTGTCAGTGCCAAGGAAAAGTTCTCCCGCCGGTGGTGGTTTTGTATGAACAAGCTTTGCCGCTACGAATAGCAGAGGAGGATCAATTGCTATGAAGGGAAGAGGCAACGCAATGAAAAGCTTGGTATGATGGTGTCTGGTATACAAGAGGCCAAAAGGAATATTTGCAGAACTAAAAGCATTGCAGCTTCGTTCGTGGCTGGAGAGCCAGCACTGTCACGAAGTGCTCTCTCTGGGGGCGCAGGCAGTGGGAGGACTGCGTGGCATGGTCTTACTCTGGCACTTCTGGCAGCGCTGAAGTCGGATAGCTGTGCTTAGCTGGGCCTGGTTGTAGTTGGGAGTGCTGCCTGGTTTATTTTAAGTAATGAGAGTTCATTTTTACTTAGGAAAGGCAAGGCCAGTCTTCACACTAGATTTTCTTTCCCTCTCTTGTTGTGTTACTAGAAGTGTTCCTGCTGTGACATGGTTTCAGTAGCTCCTCACCGACTGTGAAGAGATGGATATGTTGGAGGATATGTCTCAGAGGAGCTAAATCTCCTCCTCTTCCTCCTGATGTTGAAAGGGTAATTCCATTGGATTGACAGCACTGAAATTGAGAGTAGGATCTGCCTTGGTATCTAGCATCTTCTGCAGAGAGGCTGTGAGTCTGACACTTGAACTTCCACTCATGAGGGTGGAACAGTTAGGAAGCTTTTCTCATCGCATGTATGATAGACGAGACTTCCTACATGTGCTGTTGTGGATTAGAGAGCTGGAGCAAGTCCTAGGTAGTTAGCAACTGCAGATGTTAAACTTGGTCTGAGAGTTAGAGTAGGACAGCACCATGCAATAGAAACTGTCTGCTCCTGACCTGACTCAGTGGTTAAAAACCCAGACTGTGACTTTGGGATAGTTCCCTATAGCTTCCCCTGCTGACGTTTTTGTGACAGGAATGGGTGAATGACGAGAGTACACTGTATTTAAAAATGACAGGCAAGGTTGGTTGCCGAGTTTCAGCATCCATGCAGGGACAGGAATGACTCCCACACATTGATACAATGCACAGTCGATTCCGATTTATTGGTCTGCTTGCGTGGTTATATACATTTTTCATATCTGCACACGCGATCACGCTTATTCGGATGGGCTACAGACATAAATCATGCACTGTTCACGCACCCCACATTCCCTTATGATTGGTAACTATGCACTAACGCCAATAGCAACAGACTGCCTCCACGTCCTTGAACACATCTTGTTTTTGCTAACCCACACCATGGGCACTATCAGAACTTTCTCAATGGCTGTTCTTAGCTGTCCTTTCCAGCGGCCTGTTCAGTTATGCTGTTTTGCTTAAGCGGCCTAGTCGTGCTAACTCTCAAGCTACATCGACCCCAACAGTTGGTGAATTCAGCAGGGCCACCTACACATTGATCCAGCGTGTAACTGGCACATGTGTGAAGTGTTGATGTTGTGGTTGCTGTTTCACATTGCAGCACCTTTGATAACAGAGGTAAGGGTGACCATGCAGTGCAGTTGGAAAGGGACTGTCTTTGGAGAAGACAGCAGGAGAGCTGAGGGTAGCAAGGACATTTTTCATATTTTGTGCTATGTGATATGTATGCCATTAGCTGTGTTGAGTGCGGTGGTAGATAAGCACCTCATGTTGCTCACATGGAGCTAGCGTGTGTGTCCTCCTCTTTTCTGTATTTTCGTGAGGAGCACTGTCTGTGCCCCACTGTGTGCAATGCGGATTTCCAATGGTGTTGCAGAGTCTGCTCTTTGTGGGGAAGTTGCCTGGTGACCAGCAGAGAAGTGGCATTGCTGATTCCGACCCAACCGGGGTGTCAGCGCCTGCAAGATGTGCTTGTGGGATCAGAAGAGGAACTATTTTTTCTTAATCCAGCCCTGGGCCAAAACGTGTTCTAAGTGGGACACATTGCTGCTGTTACCTGCCTCTAGCTTCTGCCTCAGTCGGGTGGCTGGGGTTCAGGTAGGAGTCGTTGCTTCTCTCCTGTCTCTACCTGCCTGAGACCCTGACATGGAGCACAGAGGAAATTCTTCAGAGGTCATTCTCCTCTGGGGGTGGATCAGAGCTCAGAGAGTGCTTGGCCGTCTGTGACAGTTAGATATGGAGGGTGATAGGTTGGGGCAGACCTTCCTTCGACGTCTGTAAGTTGCAGCCCATGTTGGGGAAGAATTTCGCACTGTAATGCATATGCAGTCTTGTGTGTTCTTACTAGTTTCGCAGCAAAACTCTGGTTGCTAATCAATACTTTCCTGTCCTTTCCTCTTGCCATGTGGGATGTGAAAGGACAATTTCCAACATGAGATAAGTAAAAGTCTTTCAAGCTGAGCTTTTAGAGTAGTTGATGATTGGGACTGTGCAAGACTAAGTATCATTTATCGCTCTAAAAACAGTTGAATTTGGATGAATTGTGAGCCTCTATTTCCAGTCTATAGGACTGTCACTGGCCCCAAAACCCCAAAAAGTCTCGAGTCAGGATATTTCACAAAATTGAGTTTATTGCCAATCAGCATTAACTTTCAGTTATTGATTCCAGTACTGGGAAGTAAAGGTGAACAATTGAATAGGCACTTAGGGAAGCACCCCTTGGCTTCCCTCCAGACACATGTGTGCCCCTTCATGGTCCCCAGCCCCCTCGCCTGGGCACTGCGCGTGGTGCCTGCGGGGAGGGGATGGGGGTCGGTGCGACTCGCTTTCCTTTGCTGCTCCTCGTTTCCTACTCCGTGGCTCCCCTCCTTGGCTGTAGCCCCCTCTGGGGCTGCCACCTCCTCTGTCCCGACGCCGGTGGCCTCCCTCCCTCCTAACCGTTTTTTTGCCTGGTCTGTTGCATGGTGGTGGTGTTCAGTTTGTGTCACTGTGTTGTTTTTACTGTTAGATTTTTTTTTTAAACAGTTTTTGTGAAGGCGCACGTAGACCCGAACTCCGCATTAACCTCCTTGGTGGCTGCAGCTGAACGCCTGTGCAGTGCTTTGTTTCAGCGGTGCCAGGAGCAGCAGGGCAGCCAGACGTATGGCATACCAAAAGCAGGACTGGTTTTTCAAGGTTTCACATGCCTGCAGATATTGCATCTGTAATGTGCTGCGGCAAAGAGCGCTGATAAGGCGGCGCAGGCAGTTTTGCATATGGCAGGCTCACAGCCTGGAACTCTTACTGAGGTTGCAGGGAGTGGGCACGTGTGGGGCATTGAAGGCTTTGGGTTCAACTCGGATGTTCCACTGCCCTGTTTATGGTATCATCGCCATCAAGTCAATTAAACATTGACTATGTTTAAACACTGGTATCTAGGCATTTCTGGAAAAAGAAAACCAACCAAAGGGTACTTACAAATGAAGGCAGCATCTTTTCAACATTACTTACGAGTGTTTCTTTCACTCTCCCGCAGACTGCCTTTTCAAGGTGTGTCCTATGAACCGATATTCAGCCCAGAAGCAGTACTGGAAAGCCAAGCAAGCCAAACAAGGAAACCATACAGAAGCAGCTCTGCTGAAGAAACTTCAAGTAAGGGACATCTGTATTTGTAATCTTATCTCAATCTGCAGGCTATAGAATTACAACAGAATGAGAAAGAATAATAAGTGCCTTGGGAACCACTGTGATGGGTATTATTATGCCACCATAGCAACTTTATATTCTCCTTAGCTCTCCTACCTCCTGACTGGCATTTACTACCGTTGATTTTTATCTGACTTTGGGCTGGGGTGGTGCCTTTGCTATAAGCAAAATGTTGCTTTCAGAAGTTTTATAAAGCAAAAATGGAGTTGTTAAAATCAGGAGTGGGCCCTGCTTTAAATCATGCTATTATTTTAGAAGTGCTTTCCAGGACTTAGGCAGAGGAGTGGACCAAGATATTTTCAATGCTTTAGTCTGGAAATTCTTCAGAGTTTCAGTTGTCTTTGTTTTCATTCTGGGTGATTCTTCTCTGAACCATTGGGCAGATTCTATTTCACATCAAATACAGTGTGGATGGAGCAACTTCTCTGTCTCTGAAAAAGAGCTGGTCTGATGTTATAACTGAATGCGTAAGACTAAGTGGAAACAAGGTCATATCAAACCTGGTTGATAGTTTCATGTGGAGTGGAGAGGCTGCCAGCGCTTCCAGTTAAAAACAGCAAGGAAGGCAGGTGGTGCGTGGCTAGAGCTAGCTACACAGCAATTGGAGCTGGGAGCTAAGAGTTTGTTCTGTGGCTGTGTTTGATCCAGACTGATGTGCTTAGCTTTGATTTTGCAATGTGTGACCTACTAGTTTTGTTTTGTTATATGTAAAGTCAATGTATTTGTGTGCAATTAAAAACCCAACAAGTGAAAGGAGTGGTGACAGGGAGAAGCTAATCACAGGCCCTCCTTTTTCCTCTTTCAGGATGAAATAAAGCACCTGGAATTACTTCTTGTGCTTGAAAATTTTAGAAATAGCATTCATCTCAGGTGTGATCCATAAATTGTGACTCAGTTTCTGTTCTGGGTAATAAAAAACCAGAATCATTACACAGGGTCTGGGTGATTATAGTTCAGAAAATTATGCTGCAACAGGGTTCGGGCGCTAATATTTTCAGTGCAGTAGTGCTTGCAGGTTGGAAGAAGTGTTTTAGATGTGATGCCATTTCTTTTTTACACTGTCTGTTCCAGTAGCTGAATGCAGGTGCTGATTCTGTAGAGTTTAAAGAAATAATCATTCTCTTGCAGCATGCAGCAGAACTGGAACAAAAGCAGAACGAAAGTGAGAACAGAAAGCTGTTGGGCGAAATTGTAAAATATAGCAATGTCATACAGGTAAACCTATTGAAATCCATCTGCCTTCTCTCAGAGATGGAAAGGAAACAGTTGTTTCATTTCAAGGTTAGAGTGAAAATGAAACTAACCACTGTAATCTGGATTGTCAAGGGTCAGGTAAACAGAACTTGGTGAAGCTTACAATATTGTGTTTTTCTGTGTGTTTTAAAGCCTACCAGAAGTGCTGCATATTCATGTTTAAATAATATGTCATAATATAATTTTCATGTGTAATTTTTGCTGCTGCGGTTTAGAATCTGAATGTAAATATGTATCTTGTGTTTTTAAGATTTATTTCAAAATTATATTATAGAGGTGCTGCGCAGCTCCTTTTAAATCACTGAAGTCATTTGTACTTCATGACATATAAACGAGACAGCAGTTATGCTCCTAAGTGCAGCACAGCTTTCTGTAATGGATGAAATTCCTGAAGGTAACACTATTAATGGACCCTTGCCCTACCCGTGTAGTGTATGCTGTAAAATTGATTGCTGACATATTTCTCTCTGAGATACAGAGATATAGCATCTGTTTTCCTAAACTGCAGCGTACTTTGGTAACTCACTTCTGGTTTTATTTTGTCTTTATGTATGTTATGAAAAATCACTGCAGTGTGAAAGCCTCTGCCTTCTATTTTGACCGAAGGGAGAAAAAGCAACAGCTGTACTAATTTTTTCAATTATTATTTGTTCACAGCTACTGCACATAAAAAGTAACAAGTACCTCACAGTCAATAAGAGATTGCCGGCTCTGCTAGAGAAGAATGCTATGCGGGTGTCTCTGGATGCTGCGGGGAACGAGGGATCCTGGTTTTATATCCAGCCGTTCTGGAAACTGAGGAGTGAAGGTGACAATGTAAGTGGAAATACTGAATGTGTAAGAAGGGACAAGGCTAGAGGGACAAGGCAGGGAGTCTCCAGAAGACACGTGATTTCTTTGCTACTGGCATACATCACAATGGATGAAGTCCAGAAAAAATATATTTTAAACAGCGCCTGGGACTGTGAGCTTTTATGTGTAGCTAGAAAATGTTACCAAATTACATGGTCTGAAATCTGAAATGCTACCACATTCGTCTGATCTCCTGCTGACTTGTGCTGGGGCATATTTGCGAAGGTCACCTGATGTGTGCAGATTTATAAGCTGATGAAAAGTCATAGTTTGAAGTTTTTTTTAGAAATTGTTTTTTAAGTGTTTTGGACAACACTTTTTTCAAGAGGTCAGCAGAGAATGTCTCTAGGAAATACATCAGGTTTCTTTAAATCAGTATTCCCCCTCAACACGAGAGTGGTATCTGTGACTGGAATTGGGTTGCATAATCCGGTGAGTCTTTCCTGGGTAGGTCTCAGCAGGAGCCTTGTGTAGGGGTAAGAGGAAGAATATCTAGGAGAGCTCTTTGCTGCAGATCTGAGAGTTGTGCCATGAGATCAAAACTTGGTTCTTCATTTAGTCGGCTGTGGCTTGGTTAAGTGCCCGCTGTGGAAAATTCAGATCTGCCTCTGGGAAGGCCACGTAATGAACTTGTCTGGTTTTATATTGTAGACCTGGCTGGGAGTGTTTGGCCGCTCTTCCCTATGAAGTACTTGGTGAAAGAGCCCTCTCAGGGTTGCAGACAGGAATGCCTGTTTCCTTATGAATTTTCTCTCATTAACTTTGTGGTTACCCAGCTCTTGGGGATGCTATCCAGGAGGAGCGTGGCTACTTGCAGCTCTTTTCAGCAGTCTCTTGCTGGGAGGGGAAGGATTGCATTCCTGGCTCACGGACAGGAGCCCCTAAAGTTGTGGTCTTTCGCTGCTCCATGCAGTGATCAGGAGGGTATGTGAAAAGCTCTGCTTTTCCCCAAACCTGTTACAGAGAAAAGCAGCAAACATGAGTAGCCCACTGGGGCACCACTGCATGACTTTTCAGAAAGGGAAAAGTGTTGTGGATCAAACTTTTACCTGGTATTCCTTTCCCTCTTTGGAAAGGAAAAAAAGGTGACTTAGTGCTTGAAGGTTTTGGCTTAATTTCTTAGAATAACATCAGTTCAGCATCTTCGTAATTTCTCATGCCCTCATGCCTGGGAAATAAGTGCCTGTCATGTTCCCCAGAGCGAGGACCTGCAGTTCCCAGAGTGTGAGCTGCAAAGCCACCGTGAGTCCTTATAGCCGAGGGCAGCAGAAGGATCTTAAGCCTTCTAAGTCATCCTCGCTACTGTAGAGTTTTTGATTCAGTTTTATGCTATTGTGGGCACAGAAGAGTTTGGAAGCAGTTTTGCTGGTCTGAAAAGTTTGCAGATCATCGCAGTGATGGCTGTAACATCCCACTCCTCAGACCGCTCTCCTAGTTTGTTCCCTGTGGTGCTGTATTTGACAGGCTCTGAGCTGCAAGGACCATGTGGGAAACTGTCAGGTTTGCTCCTAACTTAATGGCCTCTGTTGGAGTCTGCCTGCTGCTTGTTTTCTGTCACCAGGTGTTGCCTTTCAGAGCTGGGAGCTCACCGTTATATTCTACCAGGCCCAAACAGATCTGATAACTTTCTTTGCAAACTTCCAGAGCTAAACATCAGTCCTTTGGTAGCTTTCTCATAACTGCTCTGGCAGATTTCCAGCCCTTCAACAGTTACGGAAACTAGGCAGCTGTTGTAAGGGGACGAGGGTAGCAAGCGATGGGGGAAATCCTTCATTTCCCTCTCGCAGACTGCGAGAGGCTCCAGCCTTGTACCCACTCCTTCCCTGTCAGTTGCTCCCAGACATGTGCCCATTAAAAGGGTAGTTTCTGGGGGACTACAAAGCACCTCTATGTTACAAAGCACTCACTAGGTTAGCTTTTAGAGGACTTACATATATATTTTTTTTTGGTATACTTTTCTTCCTCTGACCTCTCAGTGCATGCAGTTAGCTTGGTATATCAGGCCCTTATTATGTTTGGAAACTTTGAGAGTTTTTTATTTTCAGTTTCTGTGTGATAATGAGGAAATTCCCTAAGAAAACACATTTTAGGAAGTCTTTAGAACAGTAGAAGTGAGTACAGCTTGGATGACTGCTACTGTGTCAGATAACCCAGGCAAGGTAGATCTAAACATCCCATATATCCTAAAAGAAAAGAAGGTGGTTTAGTCTGAGAGAAGCTGTGATATAGGAAGTAATGTGTGTGACTTTTCTGGTAAGTCATCGCAGTTGTTTAGCCTTGTGAAATGTTTTAAAAATTATTTTTCTGAAGGAGTTTTAGCTTAACTTCATTAGCGACTGATCAGTATGCAAGTCAATGAAAGTAATGAAAAAAATATGCCTGAAAATTTACAGTAATTGGCATAGCCACTATTTTTTTTACAGACTTTTATTAAGCATATACCAGCTCTCCTTCAATGGAAGATGTGACTAATTAAGGCTAGAGCTGGTTCCAATTCGACTGTGTGCCTGGGTGGCCAAGAAGGCCAACGGCATCCTGGCTTGTGTCAGGAACAGTGGCCAGCAGGAGTAGGGAGGTGATCATGCCCCTGTACTCGGCACTGGTGAGGCCGCACCTGGAGTACTGTGTTCAGTTTTGGGCCCCTCACTACAAGAAGGACATTGAGGTGCTGGAGCATGTCCAGAAAAGGGCAATGAGGCTGATGAGGGGTCTGGAGACCAAGTGTGATGAGGAGCAGCTGAAGGAACTGGGGCTGTTTAGTCTGGAGAAGAGGATGCTGAGGGGGGACCTTATTATTCTCTACAACTACCTGAAAGGCAGTGGTAGTGATGCAGGTGTTGGTCTCTTCTCCCACGTAACTAGCGATAGCTTGAGAGAAAATGGCCTCAAGGTGCATCAGGGGAGGTTTAGATTGGATATTAGGAAAAATTTCTTTACTGAAAGAGTGGTCAGACATTGGAACAGGCTGCCCAGGGAGGTGGTGGAGTCCCCATCCCTGGAGGTGTTCAAAAAACATGTAGATGTGGCACTTCAGGACATGGTTTAGCAGGCATGGTGGTGTTGGGTTGGTGGTTGGACTTGATGATCTTAGAATCTTTTCCAACCTTAATGATTCTATGACTGAATAGCACAACGCGCACTGATAGCGGGATTGGCGCTCTGTGGATTGCGTTTTCAGTTGTCTGTCATTTTAGTGGTTTGAAACCTTGATCTTGCAGCATGCCGAGGGAGGTGGTCTTGAAGCTGGGGAATGCCCAGCCATCTGTGGGAAAATTTTGTTAATCCTCCAGATCTTTGAAGTGTGTCAGTAGTGCCGCTGGCAGATGTCGTTACAACATAAAAGCAGTGAAGATGGAGTGGCAGAGCCCCTTTGGTGTGCCCGGTAACCTGCTTGGATAGTTAGTCCAAACTGAAATCACTGCTACTACATCTTCACAGCTAACATAGCCTTTTGTAAATGCCAGTCTTTGTGATATACTACACCTATACTAGAGTATTTGCTCCTACTTTTTGATTGTGGTGTAGATGTAGCTGTCAGGTGGGCTTACTGAATTCTTATCAATGGCAGAATTGCTCTAAGTGATGCCAGCGCTGGCCCCCACCCAGAAGACAGAATGCGGTCAGCTTTGACTGTGGCTGTTCCCACTCTGAATGTACCCTCTCCACCAGGACATGGACAAGTAGAATTGCATGAATTTAGAAATTACCTAGCGCAGAGAGAGCTTCACTGCATCCAAGACTGAAGGACCTTCTAGGTTTATCTTGAATTCAAAAGCTGAATTCTTGTTGGCTTCACTATGAATTTAATCATTCTTGGGAACTTTCTTATCTAGACCAGAAGGGGTAAGAGTTTTGTCAAAGGAATCAGGAATGAAATCCTCAAAAGCTGTGTGTCTGATGCAACTTTAACGAAATCATGTCTATATGTAAGGAAGAAGTCCCAGAGTCCTGTCAAACTGTTACGCACTGCTGGTCTACAGCATAGTGTGACTGGCTGTGCCCAAGGGTAGCTAAGGAAGAGGAGAAAGAGTTGGTGTCCATTTTAATTTTGCAGAGCAAAACCTTGGGAATACATTGCTCTGCCTTCTATAATCTTACAGAATCACAGAATGGTAGGGGCTGGAAGGGACCTCTGTGGATAATCCAGTCCAACCCCCCTGCCAAAACAGGGTCACCTACAGCAGGCTGCACAGGACCTTGTCCAGGCGGGTCTTGAATATCTCCAGAGAAGGAGACTCCACCACCTCCCTGGGCAACCTGTTCCAGTGCTCTGTCACCCTCAGAGGGAAGAAGTTCTTCCTCATGTTCAGCTGGAACTTCCTGTGCTTCAGTTTGTGCCTGTTGCCCCTTGTCCTGTCTCTGGGCACCACTGAAAAGAGTTTGGCCCCAGCCTCTTGACACCCACCCTTCAGATATTTGGAAGCATTTATAAGGTCCCCTCTCAGCCTTCTCTTCTTCAGGCTAAAGAAGTACTGTATCTCCATATAGTACGGTTCTACAGGCAGAAATGTGGGCGTGTGGGCATGCGAGTGCTCTGCCTCCAGTGTTTGGGGCATGCTGGGGCATTATTTGCAGCCAGAAATCAGCTGGGTAGGGGACAGGAGGAACTGAAAGAGCAGACTTGCAGCTTGCCCAAGGCAGCCATGTATAAGAGAACAGGATTCCCTCTTTACTTTGCATTTGTTTTCTGCATCACTGGTGGAGAGTGTACAGGAAACAAGCGCTATGAAATTGCCTCTCTCCCTTCCTTCCCAACCAACTGTGGAGGTCTGAAGCAAGCGGAAAAATAAGAAAGGAAAAGAACATGGGACATTTCTTTGCTTCTGTGGCAGCTTGCAGAGCTGGCCAGCATTGAGGCCAGGTTACTGGTGTGGGCTTGGAGCAGGGTAGGAGGCTGAGACAGAAAACATGACCCCACATAACAGTTCCTGCCCAGATGTGTGCCTACAGCAGGCCAGCTGTGTATGTCTCCTTTCTTCTGGTTACTTTCATGGTAGTCACAGGCTTCCATTCAAAGATACCTTCCCTCTGCCCCTCCTTTCTTTTTGTTTTTAAATAAGATGCTCTGTGATGTGCTCTCTTACTAATTAAGTTGTTATAGTCCTGGTGTACTTGCAATAGTTTTGAAGTCCTGATTCCACTTTGCAGGGTGCAAGCCTGATGGTTTTTTGATTAATGAATTGTCTGGTCATAACTTCTTAAAGTGGGCTGTAAGTAATGTCTGTGTGAAGCATGGCATGCAGGAATGTATTGCAAAAGTAATGTACCTTAAAGGCATCTTGTCATTATTTTGGTTTCGTTAGTGAACTTTTTCTCATTACTTGAATCAAATGGGATTTCTACATGTAGTGTGAGCATGATGACACTGTCTTTTGCTACTGCTTATTTCAGCTGTGTTGATAAAGAACAGGCCACCTTGTTTTTCACCTCTGCAATAAGTGGGCCAAATTCACCTGCGTTGAAGTTATGTGAGGCTGAATTGGGCTCTGCTTTTTCATAAGAAATATGCTGATGAATGCAGAAAGCATTTTTGTTTATTTGCGTTCCAAAAGAAAGCATGGCTTGCACAGCATTTCATATAGCAAAAATCACATGTAGCCATTTGTCTTCGTGTGTGTGTGTGTGCTTAAAATTGCCGTGAACAACATAACCACATCAGGACCCACTGCCAACCAATCTATGTGGATTCTGTGGTGTTTTTTTTTTTTTAATTATTTCCCCCCCCTCCCTCCCAGGTGTGAATTGAATTCTCCATATGCATGTCTCAAGCACTTACATTTTAGGTCAAAGGCACTTCAATATATTGTTTTTCCCTGTCTGTATAGGTAAAGAATTGCAAGGGCATGGAATTTGCTTGCAGGCAGTCAGCTAGGAATTCCTCTTGTAGAGTGGTGGTCTCTCAGCTGATGCATCTGCTACCTGTGCTGAGCTCCCATTTAGGGAGTAACAGCAGAGGGAATGGAGTGTGTTCGCCTCTCTCCAAATTTCTGGTGATTTATGTTCCTTTCCAGATTGCAGTCATGCAGTCTAAATCGCAGAACTTCTGAGCCTGTCATGACATTTGCCAGAAGACGGTCCACAGAGCTGTGGAGTCACTGGGCTAAAGAAGTCACAGGCAAATTTTTAAGGCTTTTGTGAAGTGAAAGACACATTGATGGGAGAAGGCTGGCTGACAGCAAGGAAGGGAAGAGTCTTGCTGTCTGACTACAGATTATTTTCTAAGCTTTCCTCTGCCTTTTGGCTGGCAGTATGTATGGGATAAAGAGTAGTTGATGTAACTTTTAGTTGAACTGAACTGCTCTTGGAATTCATAGGTTTGTACCTATTTCTTCATCTCGAGTTTCTGCTGAACCAGGTGACATGCTTACTGAGAATGCGAGGGTTCATTAGTGTGAAATCTTGAACCCAAGCAATTGCAGGGACACTGGTGAACAGAGCTGGTGTGTGAATTGTCTGCCATTAAATTCACTGAGTGCCATTCCTTGAGCATGCATTTGAGTAATTTTCTAAAAATGTAACATTAGTTCATTTTATTGGATAATTACATAGGTCTGAGTTGCATTTTATTTCTGACTTCCAGGTTGTTGTGGGAGATAAAGTTGTTCTCATGCCAGTCAATGCCGGGCAGCCTCTACATGCCAGCAATATTGAGCTTCTAGATAACCCTGGCTGCAAAGAGGTGAGTTCAGTGGAGGAGGGAGGGGTAACTGCTGATGTGAGATGTATTGTATGATGTTCTTTACTGGTAACTAAAAAGCACCATAAGCTCATCATGGGCCAGATGCTAATATTAAACATTTGTTCCAGCTTAGCGTCAGAAAACCAAGATGAAATATACTTATTCTTGGCGCAGTTCTGCCTGGCACCGAAAGCTTTGTGAGGTTTGCTTGAGTATCTGAAACTCTTACTGATGTAAGAGTAAGTCCTGTTCCAGCAGCTCTTTAGGTCATCTTTGGTAGGCTGTCAACAGACAGAGAAGCATTTTGCCCGCTGGAACTTCTCCAATATCAATGTCATGATTATTAACACTTGACAGCTTCAGGACCCCTATTAGGAGCTGTACAAATATGTAGCTAAGCCATGTCGCCTGCCACCCTAGACGTGGTGTCGTCTTTCAGAGTAGAATAGAATATCTCAAAAAGAAAAGAACACTGCTTAAGACTGTAATTGTTTTGTATTTTTTTTCCCCTGCTCAAAGGTAAATGCTGTCAACTGTAACACAAGCTGGAAAATAACTTTGTTCATGAAATTCAGTAGCTATCGAGATGATGTACTGAAAGGAGTAAGTATAATTTTTAAACAGTTTGTTGAATCTGAAGAATTGTTCCGTATTTGACTGTAGAGAAATATTACATGGTGAATAAAAAAGGAAATGAGGACTTTATGGAGCTGTTGAGGACCCCTCACTACTGTCCTTCAACAGCCAGAAGGTTTTTCCTTTGTGTTACTATGTTACTAAGTGAAATTGTCTGTATTGTGCTAGCTTCCAGGCCCTTTCCCCTCCCAGAGACAACTGAGGATCCATGAGAAAAGATTATGTTCAAGCCCAGAATGATAAGGACTCTGTACAGAATAGCTGTGACACTGCAGTTTATACCAAGAGGCTAAAAGCAGGTGTAACAAGCTTACAGAAGGGAGTGAGTCATGGAAGATGACAATAGGTGTAATAAGACAGTGTAGCTTTAAATGCTGAGGGATTGCATAGCTTCATGTCTCCAGATGACCCCCTGAGATCATTTAAAATTTAATTTTAAAGAAATAAATTTCATCTGTCCTCACATGTACCTTAATAAGTTATTATCAACTGGGTATTTTTCAGTAGGTATCACAGTACTGGCATTTTTTGAGGAAGAATTTGAAAGTGAAAGTGGTATATGTGTGTAGACCCATTTGGGTATAGTGTTTCAGGCCTTGGGGAGAGACAGAAGGAAGCAAAAATGATGCCAGAATAAGAAACAGAGAGGGGGTATTTGTTTTGTTTGCAGAGTAGAAGAGATGAGATAATACAGTGTTGGAAAAGTCTGTTCACTTTCCCTGAATACTGAGAGAGATTAGAAATAAAAATATCTATTTAGCAATTAAAAATCACTTTTAGGTTAATGTTCATTGCAGTGCTGTGGAAGAAGTTCTGTTTTCACAGCAGTGCATGGGTCTCCTGCAGGACTGAATGATCTCATTTGATTTCCAGACTCAGTGCTGGGATTGTGTGCTCTGCACTTGGTACCTGCTCCAGCAATCGTAAACCAGAAATGTTTCCTTCTCATCAGCTATGTTGACATCACTGGAGCTAGTACAGATAAAGAGGATGAGTCTAGCGGCTTTTTCCACCACTTAATGATGCTTCTTTTTGCTGTTACTTCAGGGAGATGTTGTTAGGCTGTTTCATGCAGAGCAAGAGAAGTTTCTGACCTGTGACGAATATGAGAAGAAACAACACATTTTCCTTCGTACTACATTACGTCAGTCAGCCACTTCTGCAACAAGTTCTAAAGCACTGTGGGAAATAGAGGTATTTTTTTCTTTTTATAAATATTTTAGGACCTGAAGGACAGGGTTCACTGAAATAATTTACCACAATGTGAATCATTCATAGCCTCTTGATATCATCATACACCTCCGCGTAACGATTATTATTTTATGAAGCGGTTTGTGTAGGGTGAACACTGAAGAGATGCTTTAGTGCTGTGCATATGTGGAGAGAGGATGTTTTCTCACTGTATTTACCTGCATTAAAATGACGAAGAGTCAAATTCAGACTTGACGTAAATGGTGTGATTTCATCAAAGCCAATTGAATGACACTCGTGTGTCCTGAGTTCGGAGTGTTTATATTTGACTTCATGTGCAATATAGAAAATTGAAATTCATGACTTACAAGAAATCTCACAAATGTGATCGAGTTCACTCTTCTGCAGCGGGGCACATAAATATCTCTTTAAAGTTAGGCTGAATAAAGGTGTTGTTGCTGAATGGGGGTGATTTTGAGAAGGTGACTAGCAAATATATTTTTGTTTAACTGAGGAACGTTGGAATTGGGTACGTTTCAAACCCTTGCTGTTACAGTATTGTAACTTCTATACTCAAAACTTCTTATGTGCTGGACAAACTTTGTGCATTTGCAACAGAGCTCCTCGTTCATGGCAGCGGTTAATTTTTGTCTGAGTAAGGACCATATGGAATAGAGTATATTGCACTTCTGGTTATTTGAGATTACTGCCTAAGAGAGTCAGGCACTGCTAGGTTTGAAGGTAGCAAATGACCTACAGCTCAGTCAAGGGGAAAAAGAAATAACCTGGGATATTTCAAATGATATGGGGATATTTTATCACTTGAAAGAAAATTTATCAGAAGCCCCTAGTGTTGTCAAAAATAGAGCTGGTACAAGTGGTGAAGCAATGTAGGAGGATTTGAGTTTTCCTTTTAAGTAGTGTCTGTATAAGTGTAGAGCAGCTCCACTTGCTTTCTTGAACTCCAGATTCACACTATGACACTTTAAAGCAAAATTTGGCTCATCATGTTTGCAGGAAGTAGATTAATGAAAACATTGAAAGTAATAGGAGTATTTCCTGGCACCTGGCAAAAAATAAATGTCAGTAGTTGTTCTCTATGGTGAGTTTACTGTGAGCACAGAATTCCTCTCTGTGGTAGACTATTTGTAATTATGCAGTTTACATATTTTTATTTGGAATGAGCTGTAAGAAATGTCAGTGATCTAAGTATGATATTGAGGAGCACGATTAAAATCTGTACTTCTTCTTTTTAGGTTGTCCATCATGACCCTTGCCGGGGAGGGGCAGGACAGTGGAATAGCTTGTTTAGATTTAAGCATTTGGCAACTGGGAACTACTTAGCTGCAGAGGTAAGAATGTCAATTAAACAAGTGGTTGTATGCTGCCTAACTGAGTACTATACATGTCCTGCTAATTCAGAGATACCATAGTAGGTGGGTCCGTGATGTAGGTCTGAAAAAATCTCACATCAGGTCTGAATGGGGAGAACTAGATATGCACTGCTGTGTCTTGCTGTATTGCTGTATGCAGAGATTGCAAGGAAAATTTTCTGAACTACAGGACACTAGTAGGTGAGTTCAAGGCAATATTAACCTTAATTTCAACTGCGCTGTTGAGTCTTGAATCTGCTGTTTGTTGTCATGGCAGCAGGACAGACACCACTGTTAAATAGCCACCATATTTACGCTGAAAATCCTTGGATTCATTTATCTCTCTGCTCTTGTTTGCCCTTGATTTTTTGAGTAGTGTTGTGATCAGTCAAATGTTCTTTGCTGGCTCAGGCGGCCATATACAGATTAAAGCTTTTAGAGTGGAACTGAATGCAGGTAATCATTGAGCTTCATCAGAGAAGTCTGTGTGCAGGCACTAGAACAGATAGTCTAAACTGCTCTAATTCAGGAGTTGTCAGTCCTTGTTTTTCACTGCAGGCTCTAGACTTCTTGAAAAGTTTCAGTCATCTCTGTGTTCTGTAGAAACTTGGGGAAGAACAAACTTGTCATGACCATTGGTGTCATGACAGTGCATTGTGATTATAGCAGGTTGTAGTGTTCTGCAGTTGCATTCTTGTCTTTTGACTAAAAAAAAAAACCAAACCCCTGGGTAGAGAAAGGTCAGAGGAAATCTTGCCCCTTTCGGTGGAACAGAAGATCCAGGAGGAGGATGTTCTTGCAACTTGTCTGATTGTTATCTGGTAGTTTATGTTAAGGCAAAATAGTGTTGTTGTCTCCCCAAAAGAGCAGCTTAATACCTTTTAAAAGACCCATAATTGTCTTTAAAAGTAAAATAGGGCTCTTGACAAGCTGGACAATAGCAGATAAAACCAAGTTTATGAAATCGGAGAACCTTGGATTTTTCCCTGGTTGCAAGAAGCCATGAACTTTTTAAGTCATATTGAATCCATATTAGAACTGATCTGTGTCCAAGTTGTATCAATGGAATGAAAAGTAGGGTTTTTTTTCTCCTACTGATTTAGTTAAGTCAGTGCAGGATTGCCTCTTAGACTTATGCTTGCAAGCATGAGTGTGAAAATTTACAACTACAAGAGCCAGCTATAAATCACTGTATGTTAGGGAATCCCTGAAAAAATACTTACTCTGACTGGATTGAGTTATGTTTGCAGCAGCACAACCTCCATATGGAGACAAGTCCTTAGTATTCCCAGGATGCTGCTTTCACTTTCCAGCTCCTGTCACAGCCTGCACTGATTTCAGAGTAAGAGCAAACAGGAGCTATCAAACCTTTAGTTATTTCTAATTATGTCAAAACCAGTGTCAAAACATAAGCAGTGGACTACCAGGACAGATACTGATAAGATTTTCCAGATAAGACTGAATGTAGTTTGGATCTTTTAATTGGTTTTAGCAGTAGCTCACAGTGTAAGTTAGAAGCCTGAGAGGCCTGAGTGGCGAAGAACATCGTCTCTTTAAAGGCAGCGGGCCAACACGCCTTAACTGCTCTGCGCTGCTGCCTCCATACTGCAGCAATGCTTTGGCTTGGCTGAAGCCAGCTGGCTTTATTGTGTAGTTAATATTGGCTAGTAATAGCTAATTTTCAAGTGGCAACCAGTACTCCCACCTAAAAGACTCTCCCACCTTTTTCCTCTCAGCTTACAGTGAGAGACACTCCTAGCAGAATAATTTTATTCAGACTAGCTAGGCTGATGGAGAGTCGGGAAAGGCGTAAAGCACTCTGATGGGCTTCCTTCCGCCATACCTCACCTGCTCAGCGGTTTTCAGGAGAAAAATCTTCAGGTGAAGAAGTGTCACGCTACACTGAATGTTGAGCCTGAGCTTAGGTCCTTTCTACCTCTGGGAAGGAAATACCATCAGGAAGGCTCGTAATACGGAGCGTACAGTTGGCACAGCAGAGCTGGGAGAGCACTTGGGTTGAACAGAGGTGATACGCAGTGACTGGAGAGCAGCATTAGCTGCTGTATCTGTGAAGTGTAAAATGCTGGCTGGTGGAGATATTGAAGGTACCACTGTAGTAAAAACCTGTGAACTGTATTTTACACAGTTCACATGTCAGGCACAACATGCCATCCAGAGATACACATCAAAGATTTATCAACAGGCAGGCAGACACCTAATGTGCGTGAACTAACTTTAAATCAATTGGGCAAAGCTTACTGAACACTTGTCTGTGCTATTGCAGCACAGGAAGATTACTCATGGGGTGGATTATCAACAGCATCACACATTGCCATGGCCTGGTGTTGTTTAAGCTTCCATGATAAAGATATCTACAGTAAATTAATAAGTACAAACACATAAACAAGATTCATGAGTATTTTAATCATTCTGTTGTTGGCTAGTGATATAACTTCTGTCACAGTTTGCGCTATTGTAAGTTAGTATTAATCACTGTTTATAGCTAACCATCTTTTCCTTACTTCATCCTTCTGTAAATCAGCTTGATTTGTACCATGGAGACATCTGCAGTGGAATCTTGCATGGGTCAAGTCTCAGACAGTGAGCAGAAGTGTCCTTCACCTGAGTATCTCCTTTTGCTCCTCCGAAAGTACAAGGCTTGTACGTTGTGTGAGCAGTGCCGTGCCTGCTCTTTTTCTCTGAGGCTTCCTGTGCCAGATGTAACTGGTCAGCCGGATTTGTGACTCAGTGGGTCTGAGGCATGTAGTGAAGTGATGCCACTGCAGCTTGTAAAGGCCAGGGGATGATCTGGGGACTAAGAAAATTCAAGACACTTGCCCCAGAGAATTCAGGAATTTAAAACTAGTAAACTTAAAGGTGTTTCAGTACTACAGTAAGTAAGCAGAGGCAATACAGTTGTTCAGTGAACAAAACATGTAGTTGAGTAGTTGCAAATCTAATTTTTGTAAACTTGAGAGAATGAAGTCAGGATGTGTGAGTCCTAAATTTCATGTTCCTAAGAATCACAGTCATCTGGCTTTTGTTAGCTTTCAAAGACTTGGGGTCCTCTAATACCTCTGACTTCTGACACAGTCTCAAGTAGTATGATTTCCTTTAATGCTCTTTCCACTTGGCATTACTTAGACTAATTTTCATTAATATGCTTTGAAGTTCCTTAAGACTTACCAATACTATAGAGCAACCTAGACCCTACTACCAGACTATGTGCTGAAGGTGAGCCACCCTGCAAGACTCACTAAAGGAGTGCTAAGACCCAGTGGAAGACATTTGCTAATTATACATAGCTGCTAATTATACATAGCTGTCATTCCCCTGCTACTATGCACATGCTGGGGACATGATCTGACACATCAGATGCACGTATGCTCTCACACAATTACTTAAGGCACAGGAGGGGTGTGCTAAAGAAAGGGTTTCACATTTAGTGGTAAAACTTGAGATATCAGAAATCTGGATAGGTTGTAATGTGTCCGACATGTCCGGCATTTGGAAACCTGAAGCCACTGACTCAGACATTTCCAAAACATTGAGATCATAAAAAAGTGGAACCAAATACTCAGCTGAAAAATTGGTAAGAGAATTTGTCCTCTTTGGAGACAGTGGGAGTTCTGCTGTTAGTGTCAGAAGGGCTTGATTTCACCTGAAAGAGCTGAGCTAGATCCTTAGCAGGAGATTTAGACACTAAGCCGCCAGCTAAGATCCAGGCTGCTGAGTTTTATTCTCATCTTCACACAGTCAGCAGTCTTTGAGAAAAAGTTCTGTAGTAGATTCTTTTTTTACCCCTGGTTACAGCAAAATGACCCAAGTTATTTTGAAGTTTTATATTTATAAAGAGAGGCTGTAAGGTTAGGTGAAAATGGAATGCTTCAAAGTAACAAAGACTTTCCCAATTATTTTTTTAAAGTCTTTTCAGTGCACGTACCACATGGAGAATGCACCCAAATCTATCTGTGCGTGGGAGTGATCTGCAGTTTGCTCGAACAGCCTTTCAAATGCTGCAGGTTGGGACCACACAGCTGTGCCTTTCTCATGAACACACCTAACCTTTTCAATATTCTAATCACCAGAATAAATGTCTCTTTGAACTGAATATCAGCTTCTTGATTGCGCTAAACTAAAACATGCACCTTTAATATTGTTCTGCATGTGTAGAGCAGCTCCAGTTCTGTGATTTCTAAACTGGATAATCTGTACCAAACTGTTGACACTTGCTGTATGAGAATGTTAAACAGAAATATGTGTGCCCATGCATACATATATGCACGCACAAGAAATGCAGGGTAAGTCTGACATTTCATAGTAGACTTCTCAGATGAGATAGATGTTGCTAAAACAATCACAAAATAGATATGCAAATATCAAATCACATGCTATTCTCAGATATTGCAGTAGACAGTGATAAACCACAGTACATTGCTTGTGAAACGCTGTGAACACGTACATAATCGCAGTGCAGAATTTGTAAGGAGAAATCTGTGATAATTCTGTTTTACTTCATTGAACTTGAGTTACCAGATACCGTGGCCAAGATATGGCAGCAAATCTGGTGAGGTAATTGTCTTTAACATTGAATTAACTATACTATACTAAATGAATTAAAGTAATGCAGGTAAGATGGCAGCCTTAATGTGTGCCTTCTGTGATTCTATAAAACTGTGGCTGTAGATAAAGATTCAGATTATTACTGTGTCTTCCAAGGTGATGCATAGAGTACTGGTGTTGCTCCACAAGGTAATCTGTTCCCTGAAGTTCTTCTAGATGAAAGAGAAGGGTGAGAACAGGCTGGCTGATGCAATAGGTTGAAGCAATGAGGTCAAGAGGTAATAGCAGAACCAAAATGTACTTCTTCTGATTTGTAGTGTGCTTCATTCATTAAACCAAATTGTTGCTTATATAAAGGCTGTCATTCAGTAAAGATCTTGGGGACAGCCTTGCCTTTGAAGTCAGTGAAACATGAGCATTTACGTGCTCAGGGGTCAAGGGTGTCTCGGGTACTGAGCTGCTGGGTTTGGACTGCCTCTAACAGTTTGCACTTGTGCAGCCACCCCCAGTCGACTTTGACCATTGTAGGACTGAAGCCTCCACAACAGCCACTTTTAACTTCTACGTGTGAATATACTTCACAGGTGGCTTGTACAGGATAATTGGGGTGGCGAGCTCTTTAGCATATATTCTGGTGATGGGCAAGTCACAGATGTAAAGCTGTCCACTAGCTCGCTGCTTTGGGCAGAAGTAACAATCTGATGTGCATCCCTGGTGCATGTCCCACTGGAAAACTCTGGCTTTCTTACTGGGTTCACTTTCTTCTTTCTGCAAGACTGAAAGTGCGGGGTTTAAGCTGTAAAATGGAGCAACTCTGATCAGAGTTTTGTTCTAAACTCTTTTGTTAAAATCCCACATGAAACATACTTCCAACTTTGGGGTTATTTTAGCCCTAGATGCTCAATGGAGTTTCTTTTGAAGGTAGGAATGATTGAAGTCAGTTGGCCTGAGCAGTGTGGGGTTACATGCACGTGAGACGAAATGACCATTATATGAGTATTCTAAACTGAACAGGAAGTCGAGCCCAGCTCACCAAGGCTGTAGTGCAGCTGTAAGAGCACTTCAGTGGCAATGTAGGCTTGCAGAAATGTCGTGTTTCTGCAGGTATTTGATTATGGTTCCGTGACACCATGTGCTGTCCCTGAGGCGGTGTTGGCACAGACTCCAGGGTGTGAGGAAGAGCGAATAGTCTGGGCTGTAAACCAGGTCACTGAGCTAAGGCATGGGGGCACAGGTGGTTGGGGTAGGTTAACAGGAACTGCTGAAGCCAGTGTCAAAGGTCTTGCCTTGTGGGGCCGTCAGCTGCATTTCACATTGTGGTGGTGTTAAATCACTTGCTGAGAACCCTTGGATCAATGGCGAGTAAAAGTTACTCATATTTCTCTCATCTTTCCTGAATAATTTCTTCCCATATTATCTCACTCTACTTTTCTGTCAAAATTGCCCAAGTTACTTTCAGAGAAGCTTATCTACATGATTCATTTTAAATTGAGAACTGCTGTTAATCTTGGTTTACATCCTTTTGAATAAATTTCTGTTATGTCTCATTATTAAAAATATTATCCTGCCGTATGATACATATTGTTATTATATGTGTTTATCTAGGTGGACAGACCCATACTCTTCATAATCAATTTAATTTTGTTGTAATAATCATTTGATTTGGGTCTTGGTGAAGATAGCTGAGTGCATGTTCAAGTTGATATTAATAGAAGATAGTCCTCTTCTGCCTTCTGAATAGGACATGGTAAAGAAGTGGAACTTGCTGCCACAAGAACAGAAAACAAAGCATTTTATGAGATTTTAAGAAAGATTACGTAATTTGTAAGAGTAATAGTATCCTCAGCATTAGCTGTGGTAAAAACAAAATGTAAAAGGGAAATCAGTTCTTAAACTTGAGGCTATAAACCAGGATTAAGCCCTTGGAGGCCTAGAGAAAAGTTCTCTGTAGTTTTATGGACGTATTTTTCTTTCACCTTCTGAAACTGCTGTGGAAAATGGAGTGCTGCATAGGATTAAGGCAATGGAGATTGAACACTTGAAGGCCATAATTTAGGCCTTTTGATATCCAGTTTTTGTAAACTGGACTACTGACAGAGATCATTTGTGTTCAGGAAGCAAAAAGAGACCACTGTTTGCAAGTGGTATTTTTTGGGGTGACATGGAAGCAAGCGTTTTCAGAAAAAGTTACTCATCCACTGATCATATAGCTGATGCAGAGCAGGAAAGCGTAGTGGTAAATGCTCTGTGGTTCCTTCTGCCTTTAGTAACAGGAAGGCAAATAACTGGATAAAAATGGTCTTGTTTATGATATGCAGGTACCTTTTGCTCGAGGATAACAGTTTGCAAACTGGAGAAGGTACCAGGAGATGGCAGCATCCACCAAGGCCTTCACGCATCTCCTCACACCTTTAATTTGTCGATACTGCTGGACTACCTTACCAGGAGATTGCTTCAAAATCTTCCATATGAGTCGTTTTATTTCCAGTCTCTTTGTTAAATGTTAATACAGCATTCTGAGTAGTTTCTATCTATTGGGCGCAGTGATTAAAGGTTCTTGTAAGAAAGAGGGCTTGCCAAGGTGACAGGGTGAACTCAGCACCGTAAGCCTTATTTCTGTTTTTCACATAGGAGGACTGTGGTTTTGTTGTAAAGCTCTATAAGGAGTGAAGGATAATTTACAGCTATGCCGGAAGAGATGGAAGAGATCCAGAGACTGGAGGAGGAGGAGGATGGATTACTGATTTACAGAGCCAGTCTGACCTGTTCCGCAGACTTGGATGTGGCTTTTTAAAGTGACAGGGTTAGAAGCTGTCCGTTTAGGAAAACCCAGAACTAGGTTTTCCAAGGTTTTTAAGAGTCTTGAGAATGCAGCTAAATTTTGTGACCTGACTTGTCTTGACTTTGGTGGCAGTTGGGCATAACACTTGCCTCTGTCGGTGTGCAAATACCTTCAGAAATCTGGATCCTGGAGGAAGGATTTTTTCCCCCAGCAACTGGTTTTGCAGTAGTGAACTGCGAGCCTGTGTTCAGCTAAGCTTTTTCAGTCCTGTCTGCAGCTGGCTGCGTTTGAGCTCTGTATACGTATGAGCTTTGGGAGAAAGGAAGTGTGAAGCCATTAACACAGCATTTATTTTCATTTAGTCATTATAAGACCTGCTTCTGTTATTAAAAATACAACAGCTGCTGGTATTGCATTTTTGATGTGTTCCAAAACAGCAAATGTAGACATGTGGTCTGTTCTTTAGTGCATTTTTTTTTTTTGCTTATTATTTCAAGATTACTTGAGGAGCTTTCGTTCAGTTATATTTGTGCCTCTTTTTCTTTATTTTTGAAGCTTGATGGAAGTTTAGAGGGCTTTGCCTGTCTGGTTTTTACTGTTGGGTTTTTTGTGTGTGTGTGGTTTTTTTTTTTAATGGTAGGAATTTCAGTAATGTCTAATTCATCCCTCATTATTTCTGGGACCATACCACTGAAAGGCATATGGAATATTAATGTTTAGAACACAATCCTGGAAGAGATGAGGATGCTTTTTCATATAGCACATGTTGACGTGGAGCCACTGGAGCTCATGCTGAAGTTATGGCCCAGCATTCAGATGAGACTAAAGGATCTCTTAGACATTCTTCTTTCTTTTGGCTTCCCCTGCAGAATGGGATATGGCTGTGTGGGACTGAGCACCGGGCATCGGTGGATGGTCAGGTGCTCTACTCCTGATCACGGTAGAAGCAAAGGGATTTCCCAGTCCCCAGTCTCTCCTGGCCTAACGTAGAGTTGCATGTTGTGGCAGCTCCAGCTTATTCTGCTGGTGTGAGGTCTTTAAATCGAGGGTGATTTAGGCATGCCAAAGCACTGGCCTGCCATTGCTTACACAGCAGCTAAAAATGCTGTCAAGATAGCCTGTCCTTTCCTCCTGTGATGAGGGTGAATAATTGGGTCAGGGAGGTGTCAGAGCTGATTCTCATCCCAGTTTTTGACTAGGAAGTAGTTCCCCCGTGCTGGGACAGCTGTCCCTGCCTGCTTCACCCTGCTTGTGCCGTGTGGGGGGCCTGAAGCAGACAGAAAGATTCAGCTCTCCCAGTGCTCCCTGGAAACTTGCCTGTTCTGCTAAGACACAGCTTGTAAGCAAACCGGCAACAAAATACAATCCTGAAAGAAAAGGCCTTTGAAGATTTTAAAACTTTCCTCAGATGATGATTATCAGGAGCTTTGTGCCAGGTGGCAGTGTTGAATGGGGTTTATTGAGGTAGACTTGTAGCCAGTCTTTCTCCAGCAGGTTAATAAGATGGCAAAAGTCCTTTGAATACCATGGAAGCCCTTGATATTGTGCAAAAGTCCTTTAGATTTATTGAAAGCTAATCAGTATGACATTAACAAAGAACAAAGCAAGCCTAATGAAGATGAAAGATTTGAGAAGTGGGTTTTTTGCCTTTTGTGCTGGCTCTTTTTCCCCCAAACGCTTGCCCTTGTTGATTAGGTAACAGCCTGTGTGTTAACAGGCTGGTTATCAAATGAAATGGGAACTGTTTATGTGTGTTGAATAGATCCTTTTATTCGTTGTCTGTCAGGGTTTCCTTCATAAATGTTCGTTTTAGCCAAGTCATTAAAATGCGCATTTAGCTGAAATTTGGCAATCTAATTCTTTCCCTGATGAGATGTTTTAAATAGCCTTTAACTAGTCAACAAAATTTGATTAAAATCAGCATGGGTGTTTCTTTCCCCAAGCTCCTCTCTCTCCTTCTTAATTAAGAGTGTCCAAAAATAGCCTGTTTGGGTACTTTCCGTGCATTCCTCTGTCTAGGTAAGGCAGCATTCAGTAGTATAAAGGTGAAATTTCAAACAGTCCACAGTATGGACTGACATTTACAATTCAGTTGTTGGACTGTAGAGCGTATCTTACTACGCGAAGGTGCAAAAATGAAGTTAAAGCCAGGAACAACGTATTAGTGAGAAGTTGCTCTGCTCAATGGTAGAACCTCAGGAGGTTATGCAGTGTTAAAGTCTTATGTGTTGAAAACTTTAAGATATAACTTTGACTAACTTGTAGCAGTAGAGATGACAGAGCCTGGGACTTCTGGCGCTCGATCTAACAGGATACCCCTCAAGATTAGCAGGGCACTTGCATTCTCTGAGAACCAAATACCAGAAGTAACACACAAACACACATAGGTGAAAGCTGTCTTTCTACTGTGCAGACTCTACAGGAGGATGGTCACATTATGAGGGCATTAGCTAAAAATTCAGGAATGAGATTCCTTGCCCTTCCAAGTAATTTTGACCAGAAATGGTTAAAGACTTTGTCTGTACCTCAGTTTTCCACCTGTAAAAGCTGGCTTCTATTATGTATTTGTCACACGTGGTCTCTGCTGGGTGCCTTCTGGTGCTCCCACAGTATGAGTATATTGGTATATGTGTGCATTCATATCTCCACTCTTTTTCCATGCTACCAGGCTGAACACAAAATCTATCTAAGAGACATCAATTTTTCTACACCCAGGAGGACCACCTGCAGTGATGACCCTGACCTTCAGGCTCTTGCAGATACCCTGTGTAGATCCTGAGTTGGGAATTTGGCTTCTTAGTAAAGTATGCAAGTAAATGCATGTTCTGCTTAGATTTAAAGAATGTATTATCGTCTCCATAATTGCAAATCTTTCTATAAATGCCAAAATAGTCAATGATTTTAGTGTTTAAAAACATGATCCGGTGGTGGCCTTCTCATGGCACTGACTGTCCTTGTCTGCTGACAAGTTTTCTAGGCTGCTTCCAAGCTCTCTTCTCTCCAGTAAATTGAGCCTGAGCAGGTTGAGGTCCCAGATGCTTCCTGTGAACTATATTGTGCAAATTGCATTTGCAGTTACAGTGGTACTTACCTGTTGATAGATCCTTTGCATAAGGAAAAGCTCATGAAGCACCAAAGGCAGTGTGCACTGTTAGCCTGTGTGTGTGAAACAGTAACGTCTTCCGTGGTGCTGTGGTGTGAAGGAAAAATTGATGCAGTAGCCCCATTTTCTGGATTTTATGACTTTTCATGTAGGCTGGAGGATGTGTAGAGTTGGGTCTGGGTTCATAGGTGTAAGCAACTGGAAAAGATGAAGTGTTTGGGTGTCATAGAGCATTGTCACTGGAGCTGAGAGAGCTGATTACCTTAGCCTTGCCCAACTGCAAAATCCCCACAACAGAGCTGGCCTTCCATGTGGCAGTGGAGTGAAGGATGAGCACAACCACTATCAGGTGGCCTATTCACATGAATCCTCCTCTGCCCGTCCCTAGTTATTCTCCGTTAATGCTGAGTAACAAGTCTGTGTTACTTGATGCAGATTTTACCTCCCTTACCCCCCACATAGTGATTGCTGTTTACTCGGGTGGTTAGGTTATGTGGCCTTACGTAATGGGCAAGTGTTAGTATATTATAGTGAGTCTCATGAGTGTGCCATAACGTGGAATGAGTTTCATGGTCTTTGATGATGCTTGGTTTTCAGCTATGAGGAAGATGAACTCTCATTTTGTGATACCTTTTTCTCTTCCATCCATGGGAAGGTGAAAAATGGCTGTACCTAAGTTTGTTGAAAAATGAATACGAAGGATTGGGATTTCTGGATTATTCTGAACTGGAAAAGAAGCAGTTGGAGATATATTTAAAAAAAATAACATTTAATGAAGCTATTACAATAATGATTTATACAATCACACTTGTGTGAGCTCTGCAGTTTACAATGTATCGTGTTTTTACTGTGTATTGACTGCACGCACCTTCCAGTGGCATTTTACAGACATACACAGTACTGTATTTCAGCTACACTTAAGTAACATTGCAACTTCAACACATCAACAACACAAAAATGCTTGAAGACGGTTGAGCTTAAATGAGTCCCATTTTAGCATAGTGTTCTTACTTTCTAAACACCTGCAAGGAATTTTACTTGATTTAATTAGCAACAAGGAAAATAATTATTAATGTTGTTATTTTCACGGATTCTTTTGATTTGGAGGCTTACGGAAGAACAGGGAGGTGATCTTACATAAGTCAGAACAAGCAGTAGATTTTGGAGTGTTAGGACTGTCGTAGTGTCCTTAGCTCATTCTGCTGTACTGTACTTGGATATTGAAAAGGGCTCAGAACGGGTGTAATATGACATGCAACACTGCATGATTTATGCCCCTCTGCCTGGAGAATATAGTATGGGATAACAGCTAATAGTCTGATTTTTCAGAGATCCTCAGCACCAACAGCCTCAGCTGAAATGAAAATGAAAGTGGCAGCTGCTCAGCACAGCTGAAAACGAGGCCACAAACATCAGCCCTAAAACTGCATTCCGTCGTGTTTGCTGTTTAATGTCAGCATCTCCAAACTTTCCCTAAACAACATCTTTTTAGTTGTATTATTTCTCTTGCAGTGGGGCAAGAAAAACCATCATTAAGGATGCACTTCATTTTTCATCTGAGCCTTCTGTCTCGCTCAGCCTCTGTCCACAGATGAACTGTTTGGGAAATTTGAGGGCAATCTGTTCAGTCAGTTTTAAATTAGGCAAGAAGTGGCGTGGGAGAGAGATTTTCCTAGTTTCTCCTGTTGTTGCTGCTTTTTTTTTAAAATCATCATTATGTTGGAGCGAACAGCTGAAGAATAGCAGAATTCAAGGCCAAATTCATACTGGGTAGACAACTGTATTCACTCAGGCATCATAGATTTACTGCATTTGAACGTCTAGTCCTTGGTGCACGGTTCTCTGTGCTGAGTCTAGTGACAAACCGGAGATGACCCAGACTACTTCTTGCTTACTTACCATCAGCAGAACCTGAAGGTAGGATCAGATTTAGCCTTTCTGTACTTTCTCCACACCTGTGCTGAGAGGTCACTGTGTCTGCCTGTGGCTCAGGAGCACTGCCTGATTATTGTCTCTCTTCTTGATGGAGGACCAAAGGTAGAGAGCTGAACTTGGCTGTTAGAATGGGCAACTAGAATTATTTTAAGGTGTCAGGTGAACAAAGGTAATGCTGAAAGAAATGTGAGAACTTCTGAAGAAATAAAAACCGTATGAGAACAGTTACGTATATATGTATACGTACATGTATGTATATATGTATATCTTCTAGTTGTCTGTTTTTCAGTGTTCACTTCCCATTCCTGTTGCTGTATAACAGAAGTAGGCGGGAGTTGGAGCTAGGAGACTGTGAGAATGCCACGGAGGAGTAAAATGCAAGATTTTGGATAGGTGTCAGTGCAGGGAGGAAAGCAGGCTTTCTAAATTGGGTTTGTGAGGGTAACACAGTGGCTAATGCAAATACTGAAATGAAGACAGGAGAATAAACCTTTGGTCATTTCTGTGTTAGCGCGTCAAGTCATGACACAGAAGGAAGGAATTTTCAGCAAATTTAGGAGTATGGAAAAGCTTTCCTCCTTTCTTCAGGCTCACGATGTGGAGAGGCGCTGGGTTTTTTGTGTAAAGGGATATAAACAATACAGTATTAGTAAAAACTGTATAAACTTAATAAAAACTCCTCACAGTAGTTGTATGTGTAATTTTAGATGTATGATGACATGATATTGAAAAATTTTACTGGGATTTGTTCAGCTTGCCCTGTGCTATTAATGTCTGGTTCTTCCACACTGGTAATGCTGAGTTCAAGCCAAGCAAATGAGTGTACTTATCTGTAAGATGTATACACAGTGTTGTTGCTTAAAAACTACATTACCTTGTATAACTAAAAATTTCACTTCAGCGTTTTCAATGCTTTGAAGGCATATCCTGTGTCAGTAAATACTGAGGCAAAGTTGTTTCATTATGTAAGTCAGATCTTGAAAGGCTTCATGTGCAGCCAGTGTGTGGGTGTATGTGTGTTTGTTTATCAGAGTATATATCTGCCTATGTAATCCGTCATCTTCTAGTCTACATATTTCCCTTGTCAAAAGGAACAGCATATTAAACACAGTTAAATAGTAATACTTTACACATTATTATGTAGTGTCTTTCATCCAAAATTCTCATACTCCTTTAGTTGTTAATTAATACTTGATAATGCTGGCGTGACACAGAAAATATTCTCCCCGTTAAGAATGGCTAAACAGAATCACAGGGTAATTAAACACTTATCTGTAGTGGCATTGCCATTCCTGTTTCAAAGATGTGTTTATTCTGAGTTCACTGTCTTCCTGTAAAATCTCAGTAGACATAAAGCACTGTTAGTTAGTTTTTATCTCAATATATCTGCTCAAGTTCAACCCTGGAAGTGGTTGCGTGTGTATGTGTGTGGGTGACTATAACTGACTGTGTTTAGATGAGTAACTGTCTGTGCTTCCTCCATCATTCTTTCTGGTTTTTGTTATTGGAGATTCCTTTTTTTAGTTGACAAGCTTGATTGCAAGATGCACCTTTTTTTGAAGCGAGGACATAGCCACTTAAGTCAGTCAGAAATTGGATCGGTAATTCTACTACTCTCATACTGCTTCTAAATACTGCACATAACAGTGCAGGGTGGATACATGACAGAGAACTGAACCTCTCCCCCAAGTTCTGAAAAGTCTAAAAGCTATCAAGTTGGTATTTGACTTCTTTTCTTTTCCAGCTTAACCCACACTATCCAGAAGGTAATAACGAAGGAAAAGCTTTGGTAAGTGGAATTTATACGTTGCATATAATCTGGGAAGTACTGTATCCTTAATTCAATACAGCCCAACATATGAAAGCCCTTCACAGCTTTCCTTTTACTTCCACGTCACGGGGATTGTGTTCCACATCCTGTGTACGTTCGGGAGCAACTCAGAACTGGCATTACAGAATGTTCTCCCTCATGTAAGGCAGATGATAGGAAACTTATTCAAATTCTGCATCAAATTGCCATTAGTTGAAAGCTGTTCTGCTTAGTGACTGCAGTTATGAAATGTATTAATTCTTCTCAAATCAGAGGTATTACTGCATGGCAAAACCCACCACCCTCTTTAGCAAGAAAACCAGGCACAGGCAGGTCTGGTTACTTATGTGCCAGTACCAATTCAGAGCCTCTGCTAGTGGGGACAAGCCCCCTTGGGGCATGTCTGTCAGTCAAGTGTGGCTCTAAATCTAAGAACGTGCTGTGACTCTTTTTATTGCCTGCATTGAATGCACGCCAGCAGATATTCAGGCACAGGCTTAGTCTGAGTGCTGCCACACTTTGGGCAACTCTAGCATGACATCTTCGCAAGGATCCAAGTTGTCCTTGCTGCAGCGTGGGTGGGTTGGACAAAGGCCTTATGCCCTTTGCCTAAGAGGCACCAGCCTTTGCCTTGTACAATGTCAAGAGCGTGCTAGCTAATTCTGACTAACGAGGCAAGGCCAGACATGTTATAGTTTATAACGTGTGAAGGAAGTGGAGTTAAAACCCTGGGGGAATGTTATTGTTACTGAGACAACAAATAGTCCAAAAAAGAATCATTCCTCCATCAAATTCATGAAATAGCCTTGAAAACACGGAGATCTTCTTTGAAAAAAAATCAGTTTAGTTTCTTTCTGTTTGCCTTCTGGCTTTTGTTCTTTTAGAGGACATGTTTTCAAGTTTTTCTCTGCATGGAGAGGAATTTTTTATTTTTCACTGAATGAAACCCGAGATTCTTACATAATCACATGCCTTTAGGACTGCAATTTTAATAAAAATGGAGACTTTTGTAGGAGTTGGCAACAACGGTTTTCCATCTTCCCTGGTATTTGGTATTAATGGTAATATAGCAATAACAGCTAAGCTGTCCAGAGAAATGAGAATTCTCTCTCGTGATAATATGGAAGTTCCACCAGGTGTTTCTCCTTTCTACTGGAATGACACCTGAAGCCCTTGGAGCTTTCAAATGGAAATCAAGACAAGTTCTAGAATACCTCAGCGACTAGGGTGCTTGCTTGGAAATGCTTGGATTCATGCTCTTGCTCTGTGAACAGTAGAGCTCAGCTCATAGACCTGCATCTGCATTAACATTGTAGTTCACATCATGACGGCACTTCTGAGTCAAATCTCCTGGTTATTCCCTATTTCAGACACTCCAGTTCACTTTGCAGAGCAATCTCAGAGAATGTAAACTTGCGTTCTGGTGGATGAAAATAAAAAGATATGCACACTTCTGGAATGTATGTGTCTGCTGTGCTCTGACCTTTCATGGGTGCCCAGCCCAGAAAACCAGACTACAGCTCATCTGAAGTAAGACATATAAAAACATGTGTAGGGTAGATGTTAGGTCCTCATCACCAAAGATCCAGTCCTATTGTACCACATTGTACTAATTTAGATACAGCATAAGGTTTCCAGTGGTAGCAATTCCAATTCATTTCAATAGTTAAAAATTCGCTGGACTGGGTAATGAAGAAGGCACAAGAGTAATCAGAACATGAACTTTAAAAGTGCCTTCTCTAACAGTTTGGCTTAATCCTGCTGGGTATTGGTTTCAACCAAAAACCCAGACCAGTTAATCAGATTAGACAAATACTTCCAATGAACATTTGATCAAAACTGACGTGTCTGTGGAAATTGTAGTTTATGCAGTCAGCGCTTTCTTGTGAAAATGTTTTTGTGAGAGAACTCTTAACAATGTTTGGTAACACCTCCATGTAAATCCAAGCCTACAGGCACTTGTAGCATGGCAGAAATCCCTTTGGATCCTTCGCTCCTTTATAGTCTTCTTGGAAATAGCATGAGTCAGGGAGGGCTATTTTAAGCCTTCACTCTAGCCTGAGCAACTGAGCAGAAAAGCTTCACATCCCTGTGCAGGAATTTCTTTTATCTTACGGTGATACAGTGTTTTGAATTATCCCTCAAAAGTACAAGAATCTTACAATATTTGGAGTTCTTTAAGGGCCAGCTATGTCAGTCTTGTATCCAGTATGCACATAAACTAGAGCACACACACTTTCTTTGCTCTGTGGTTTTCATCTAGTGTGTCTTCTGCCAGGTGACTGCCGAGCTGATTCACTGCAAAGGCAGCTTATTTTTCACCGTTCGAAGCAATTAATTTTGAAACACTGCCCATGAAGTAAATCTGCTCGAGAGGGGGAGGTGGAATTGGACCTAACCCGGCAAAATTTGAAGTCTGAGTAGCAGGGAAATGGGAGATACATACCTTAATCCTTTCAACTGAAGGAGGAAACTGAGCCTGCAGCCTGTGTTTTTCTTTTCTCTGCTAGTCTGTTGGATAAAAGGGTATCAACTCCTTCTCTGTCATGTGGGTTTTAAAAGCAGCACAGCCATCTGCACATTTTGTGCCAACCCTTAGCTCCTAAATGTGCGATGGGGCTCCTTGTACATGTTCACTGCCTGGTTTACAAGTCCCGATCGCAGTTGCTTAGGCAACTGAATTTTCGGAAGCAGCAATGGGAAGGATTTTCCGTTGTGGCATAGGCACCTAGGTTCTGCCTAAGTGCATCTTTTTTGCCTTGCCTTAAGTGACTTGAAAGTCTGAAAGGGTTTTGGCTCTGGAGAACATAAATATATTACTGGAAATCACTAGGTCTTTTGTTTCTGAGCAGTAAAGCTATGTTTGGACTGTGGTTCATTGCTAGTTTATGGGCTGCTTCTTGAGAATCCAGTCAGATTGTCTTGTGAAACACTACTTTTATTTCTGGTAAAATTTGGCCTTACAATGAGTTGATTAATATTCTTTATAGATATTTTCCTCACATCTAAACTCCAGAAGATTTTTTTTTTTTAAATGGGAAGACGTTTCTGTGATTTAAAGGCCTTATCAAAAAAGGCTTCTTCATCTCTTGACATCTAGGAGGTTGTAGTGTATTGTGCAACAAAACGCAGTGCTCTGTTCTGGCTCCAGTTAAAACCAAATTTGGTGTATTTTATGCTGCAAAGTTAGTCTATTATTTCTAATGACAGAAATGTACAGCATCTAGAAGAACACTGCAAACACTAGGGAAGTATCAAGAACAGCTGGGAACCTGGCATTTGTTCACGCCTTTGTATTAAAGGCTGTCTTTAGGTAGGTACTGTAGCTCCATTGGTCTGCATTTTCATGAGCGTGTGCTAATCCTGACCGTTTCCAAACTTGCTTTTAGCATTGAGATTTTTCTTAGCATTGAGACTGGTATGCATTTACTTTTCCTGTAAAAACATTGGACAGCTCTACCACGGACTTCTAGGTGCAATTTGACATACCTCATTGGACTTCCGTTTATCTATATTTATGAATTCCAGGCAACTCTGCAATTCAAAGTTTTCTTCCTTGCTTTTCAACCCAGGTGATCTTTTTTTCTGATAAACACCGTAAATTAAATTTTTTGTTTTATTTTACCTTCCAGCCAAGTAAGTTTGTTTAATTAAAATTTTATAATATGGGACACAGTTGATGCAGTATAAGCAAGTAGAATAGGCTTGGGGAGTTTTGTTTTTTGAAAGGCTTGATTAGGAATTAACCTGGCAATAAACAGTCTGAAAAACATTTTAAAAAAGAAAGGAAAAATCATCAGCTTTAAAATGGCAGTGTCTCTGGTTATATAAAGCCAGCAGTCAGACCACTGGAGAGGCTGAGTGGAGAAGGGGAGACACACATGCCGGCACATTATTATTATTCTGCTGCTGCACACAGGTCTGAATCAGCTCTGAAAACGCATACATTGTTTCTTACAGGATGTCTCTGGCTCCTAACAACAGAAATGCAACGTGATGTCTCCACTAAAAATGCGATGACTCACAAATGAGTCAACAGTGAAGGTGTTGTAGGAGGCTAACTGCTGTGCTGCCTGCCGGGGCTCCGTAACATGCAGGAGCAAGGCTGGCCATTAATTTACTCGAGTTTCTTTTTATACAGAATTTTTTAAATCATCTGACCTATGGAGTTCTGCTCACATTACCGCTTTCTGAAAATGCTGGTTTTGTAAGAGCTTCCTAAACTGGGTTAACATATTGATGTACCACATTGTGCTGGATTTAACAGGCATTTTCAGAACTCTGGCTGCTATTAAATTTAATTTCTGCTGAAATCCATAGTGCAGCTTAATGTGTTCATTCAGGAGCATGGCATTATCCTTGTCTGTCTCTATGCCACAAGAGGTGTCTTTACCAATTGGAATTGTAGATTTGGTTTCTAAAAGAAAAGGTATTTCAGGTCTGTCATGTTTTTGTATTGCTTTTTGCAGTTGAAAGGAAGGTCTCTCCATAAGCAAAACTCCATGTAAATCTCCTCAATTTTGGGTGTGATACCCAGCTGAGGTGAATAATGGGGATTTGGGATAGGTCACAATTACTAGCAAATGATAAGAGCTGTGAAGGAGGGTTACTTGTTGGGCTACAAGTCTCAAGAAAGACAAATCTGATTGTACCTGATTATTTTGTCTCTGGTTACAATGTGGGATTTGTCTCCAGTTACATTAAATTTGCCCTTCAAGTTGCAAATACTATATTATGTCTGTTGGCATTTTTTGTTAAGCTACTGTTTAAATTGGTATGATGCACTGGAAGTCAATGGTGGTAGCCCAGGGGTTATGGACTTTGCTGTGAGCCTGGATCGGTATTTCCACTCCTCACCAAAAAGGCTGTTTGTTTTCACTAGCAAGGACTCCTTTTTTTGAACTCTCAGCCTTGGCTTTCCTAGAGGAGTCCCTCCTGGAAGGGTGCCGGTGCCGCTGGCTGCGTGGTAGGGGGTTTTCAGTTCCTCCTCCTGGCGAAGGCCATTGTGCGTGCAAGTAGCACACGTTGCTTTTGGGCTGTGGGATGAGGCTGGCACTGCGGGGCTGGCAGCCCTCTGCTCGGGTGGACACGTAGGCTTTGTTAGCCAGAGCAGGCTGGCTCTGCTCTTTGCACCACCTGGTAGCTGGACTGGGTCACTCTTTTGGAAGGTGTAGGTCCAGCTCCTGCCAGGCAGAAGAGGAGCTGAGCCTGCATTTCCTTCATCCTTGTGAGCGATTTAACCAGGGCATGACAGAGTGAGATGATTCTGCCTTCTTCCCCTTGGATATCTGTCTGATTTGACTTGGACAGCCTGTCACTAGTTTGCAGTAGTTTGGGACAATCAGAACAATTTTTTTTTTCTTAATGAGTTTACTATTTGCTAATACTGTTTTACCCACAGTTCTTGCACTTCTCTGTGCTCCTAGCATGTAATTTACTTGCTTTTTTTTTTTTTTATTTTAAGAAGTTTTGGGAGTGCTTTGCTTGGCTGTCACTGACCACATCACCAACATCTCTGCATTGGCTTCCTCTTAATACTGCTGGAAGTTGAATTTTCTTCTCTCTGTGTTTGAGACATTTTACGGTTCTTTTCCTCCCTTTTCTTCACTGGATCCATTTTTGCTTGCTGCATCTGCTCATATGCCAGTTTCTTACCTGAGCAAATGTCATCTTGTTTTCATCTGCTTAGGAATGCAGTGCTTCTCCTGAGCTGGTCATATTGTCTAATTAATTTGAAATAGTCTAATACTTTCACTTCTTTCCATGTCCTTGTATAGACTCATTTGCTGATTCAATAATGGCTAGGTTAAGCACTGATTCTGATGACTGCTTACCAAATCTAATTAATAATAAGAAACTTTCTGTGTGCCAAGTGTGTGTGCGTTCTCTCTCTCTCTCATACAGAGGGATGTGCACATGCACTCAGACATAAATTCAGACACAAATCCATGTATGCTTGTGTGTGATGACTTGCTCTGTCTCTCATGCACTCCTCGTATGTAAGTTGCTTTCAGAGCTGTCAAGTTCGGGGTCACTTCTTGTTACATGTGTTTTTTCATTGGCTGGTGCTTAACACCCATCATCCGGGTTGGAATGTGAGGTGTGTCAGAGATCCTAAAATAACATTATAAGGAGGGCTCTGAGGTTTGTGCTGGAGTCCAGTCTGCAACTACTGTACAGCTGTTGTGTAGGTCTGATTTTACTCAGCTAAGCTTTGCATTGCAGTTAGCAGTGTTGCAGACAGTCTTGCCCTTTGTTGAAGTGGACTTTCTTTCTAGAAAACCAGCTCTTGCTCCTGTGCCAGGTCTGATTTGACAGATGCCGAGCCTGATTGGGGGGCTTTAGGCCTGATGACCCAACTCTGTTGCTCAATAGCATCTGTACAATTGCTGGGGAGACTAGCGAGTGAGTGGAGTCAGCCCTAAATTGCAGGATGAGCCTCTCCACAGAGCTAATGGTTGGTACGAACTACTGAAGCACAGGACACCTGCCTTGGACTTTGCCTTCTGTCATAGAAACCTGCACATGTGCGTATATACTCATGCTTAATGACCTATTTGAGATGATCAGACATCGTGTCATGAGTGAGGAATAAAATGCCTTCATAACACAGAGTAGAATATGGTTTCATATTTTGGTCTGTATTTTTCCCAGAGCCTCAGTGAAAAAAACACATAAAATCATGAAGTATCCTGCCTTTTTGTATACCAGTCTTTTCAGTTTGGAAATTACAGAAAAGTGGATAGTTTCTGGGAAACCGTAACTAGATTTGAATCTAGGTTATGGGAAATAGCAAAAAGTCTGGATGCTGTTCTAAACTATCCTGTGCCATTCACACGTTTACAGACCTCTTGAATTTTAAACTCGTTTTCCATTTTTGTTTGGAAATTTAGGAAGTAGATTTTCATTTGATGCAAGACTCTGACTTGCACCTATTAAACTCTTAAGAAGATTCTCTTACAGCTTGCCTGCCTTTCCAGTATGGGTCTCATCCTGAGTTTGTAAAACAGAACGTGTATGGAAATCACAAAAAAAGTTGGCTATGTTCTCAGTTCTTGCATACAGGTTGTTTTGTGCAAGGTTCTTATGTGCAATTTTGTTTAATATTTTTGGGCGTGGGGTATGGAAGGGTGTGAGGACTGCCAGCTAAGGGTTTACTCATGTGCAGGACACAGGAGATGGTTGCCCTTTGCCTCAGCCAGACTTCCTCTCAATAACTGGTGACACTACTCTAATCACTAGATAAGCCTAAGAAAAATTTCTGAGATGATTTCTTCCTGGTTTTTCCTACTGTCTCTATCCTTCATGGAAGAAGTGGGATGGAAAGCTGGCCTTTTTCAGGCTTGATAATAAAAAAATGGAAGTTTTGGAAGGATTCATAAAGCACCTTGAAATGAGATTATAACTAGCTATTTCTTACATAGTTTCATTCATCCATGATTTTGTTGCTTAATCAATTGGCAATACGAAGAATTAAAGCTTTGCCCTTGATTATCCCTTACCATTTGGCCTTAATCAAGGTACTAATGCAATCTGAGTACAGTCTAGCCTCTTTACATTGCGTTGTACATCTCTTCCCTGGTGGTGTGCTGTAAACTGTTATGATAGTATTTCAGATTTCCAGTGTTTGATTTTTCTCTTTTGGCTTTCTTCATTCCTCTTTTCCTTTTCCCTGCATGATATATTTTGTGTACTTGAAAGGGCCCTGGGCTGCTGGTCTCTTAATTGGTTATTAGTTTTTTGTAATATGTGTAACTCAACACCCCAGAGGAGCAGCTTTTACTTATGCCAGTAATTCTGTTGGTTGCTGCGTGGTTACAGGCACAGACCCAGAATTACTCCTTCAAGCAAAGGTATGTGTTTAGGGAAGGTAGCGATTTCGCATCTGTGAAGACAAAGGTGTGTAGGTAACGGAAGATGAAGATAGCTGCTTAGCGGTGCTGGGTCACAGAACTCCTGAGGACCTTCAGCAGATGGTGGGCGGAAGATCGCCACCTTAGATTTGCACGCCTCCTTTGAGGCACTGACACGGAGTAGATCTGCCACTTGAAAGCTGGGCTCCTCGAAGGGACTGTACTTCTCCAGTTTCAGTGGGCATACAAAGACCTATGTTGCATCCAGCCTCTCCAAGGCATTATCAACCTGTGCTACGATTTCTAATACAACCTAGCTTGGTGCTTCGTGTGTCCCGTCCCCCCGCCTCCAATGACAAGTTGATCTTAGTGGAGCAGATGATCGGTATTCTGGCTCTTGCTGTTTCGAACGTGTGCTGCTGTGATTCTGACCATATAAGAGGAGAAAATGGCAAACTTAAATAAAAAATTAGGCAAATTGCTTACTTTTTTAATCCTCCCACCCCTTTAAAAAAATCCGGTTTTCATTAGTTCTCTTCTTTTAACTTTGGCCCTTTCCAAGCCAGCACTGTGTAGTTACATCTGTTGGGAGTGAAGGGTCTGCAACTTCCGCAGATTTTTTGAAGTTGTAGGTGTCAAGTAATGATGTATACAGTACTGCAGTCTCTCTGTAGCTTGTGACCTGCTGTTATAATGACTGCCTGAGACCCCATGTGCCTGGGGGCGAAATGCATCCTTTGTGCTACCCACTCCAAAGCCAGTTATGGTACATTCTTACTAGAATGTCAAAAAAAAAAAGTACAATTCAGATGTATTAGTTGTCCGCAAGGCAATTGGAGAATTTATAATGGGCCCTGATGCAAGCAAATAACCCTTGTGCCTGGTCAGCAGAGAGACGGCGACCTTCCTGCTTCAAAGAAGAAACGCCAAGCAGGGGAGAAGATTATGTATACTTTGGTCTCTGTGCCACATGGAAATGACATCGCATCTCTCTTTGAACTGGATGCCACCACTCTTCAGAGAGCTGATTGCCTGGTTCCAAGGTAAAAAAAAAAAGGGGAGGGTGAAAAATGGTGCTGCATTAACAGGGTTTCTTCTTAGCATTATGCTGGTGAGTAAAGCAGAAAATATCAAACATGAGCAAGTATTATCCTTCCATTAAAAGTAAAAGGTGTGTTCATGGATAAACAAGGGATGTATAAAACATGATACTGCTGCTGTGACTGGATAGAATAATTATAAGGATAAAAGAAGTGACACCTAAAGAGAGTCTGTGAAGAGAAAATAATGGGCGAAATATTGCACAGAGATACATGAGGACAGAATTGAGCTCTGTGCGCTGCTTGAAAAAACTGTACTGCTAGGAGATCTAACTGAATTGTTCCCAACAAAAGAACGTGTATGGTGAACTGGGCTTCTGTTTACCTGACTGATCATGATGCCACTGAACACATTTGTTATTCAAATGAATTCAGCAAGTGGCTTCTGGGTTTTAATTGTGAATATTGGAAATTTCAACTGTGTTGCTTAGCTGGGATTGGCTAGAGAAGTCACACGGTGTTGGCTGTGCCTGAATGGGCACTCAGACACTTAGGGCTAGTTGTTAGGAGGGTGGGTTTTGAGGCTGGGTACCCGGAAATACTGATGTATGCAGCTTTGAAGTGTAGTTGCTATGCTAAGTTTTGCCAGATAATTTGCTTACTTGAATACTCAGAGCCCATCAGCATGAAAGGGAGAGCGTGAATGAAGACCACAGTGAATATACTTAAAAAGTAGAATTCAGAATAAAAATTATAATTGATTTCTCAACTCTGCTTTTTGATAATACCACAGATTAGCATGTAGAAAGAATCCAGAAGAATCTCATGTCTGCTGTTTGTTCACTTGATTTTCGGTTGAAAACTGGTACTGTAAATGCTTGCTCCATGGAACAAGGGTTTGCAGATCAGAATGGTGAAGCTGTGAAGCCATGGTCAGTTTTACTTTCTGACTTTTGTGCTGTGAGAGGTTGAAAGGGTTCATTACTTTGCAGAAAAAAAAAGAAAGAAAAGAATTGGTTTTATTCATGAAATGTTTTTCTATTCAGATGGGATTTTACAACACTCTCCTTTTTCATTTTTTCTTTAAGGAATACATTTCTCCTAGTATTATATAAATACTGAAGAACAGCATTCTGCATAATCCCAAGATGCTGTTTGTCCTTGTTGCAGCTCTGTTCTGGGTGAGAAGGGAGGAGACAGGGGAAAAGGGTACTGCAGTAACTTGTAGGTCTCCTTCACCTTTTTATTCTGAGTGGCTGGTGTGACTCATGCCCTCAAGTCTCGTGTTATGGTCATGTGTTGCATTGCATCCCACCTTGCCCACTTTAGCTCAGGACTGATCCATCTGACCTGTTGTTTGCTTTGTTCTCCTTTAGGAACTCATACGTCCGACTGAGGCATTTATGCACCAACACTTGGGTCACCAGTACCAGCATTCCAATAGACACTGATGAAGAGCGGCCTGTGATGTTAAAGGTAAACACATACATCTTGGGGCTGAAACCCCAAACTCATTCCTGAAGTTCTCCACCGGTGATCTCACTTCTAACGTATAAAATATGCATAATAATTAGGATAAAGGTAAGAGGATTGCTTACCCATATTAAACCAAAAACTGTTGCAGATTGGGACGTGCCAAACAAAAGAGGACAAGGAAGCTTTTGCCATTGTATCAGTTCCTCTGTCTGAGGTCAGAGACTTGGACTTTGCCAATGACGCAAACAAAGTTCTAGCATCAACTGTTAAAAAGCTGGAGAATGGAACAATAACCCAGAATGAAAGGAGGTTAGTGAGTTTTATTTTTTTCCCTCCTAAATCAGTGTTTGGTTACTCATGAGATCTTGGCATCGTAGTAGTGGGTAAGTTAGTAACATCCATGTGGACACAGAGGCAACTGGGAGAGGACACTTCAATGCTGAGAGCGCTAGCCTGGGGTTAGATTCCATCTCTGTCAGAGCATCCTTGCTGCACCTCGGGCTGGTCTGTGTATCTCCTCTGTAAAATTGGGGTAAACGGCACTTCCCCAGCTCGCTGGCCACATAAATAAATGGGTCGTTCCCTGGGCAAATGCAAAGTGTTTGTCTTCATCTCCTTTGATAAACCACTTCTGAGCTGTAATATGGGGTTCCCTTGCATTTGATTCTCGTGTACAAGAAAGCCATGTATACGTTGGGCAGCATGGCAAGACTCTTGATTCGTGTGGAGTTCACTGTACTGCACATTCATGCTGTGAGAGCAGGAGGCGGAGGTCTCAGAGTAACCGAGAAGCTGCCCCAATAGCCTATTACCTTTCTTGCTTCTACTTTTCCCTGTTCTCTTTTCTTATTTTACGTAATTTTGGTGTTTACTGTTTGTATTCATCCGTGTTTCAGCTGTAACGCTATTAGAATGTGTGTTCTTCGCACCCACCCTTGAATTAAGGGATTTTGTTGTACATTGTAGCCAAATATATCCCACTGCCAGCAATGTAGTTCACTATTTGCTTTCAGCTGTCTGTGATTAAACAGAATATTAGACAGCATCTCTGGTAGCATTAATTTGTAACTTCTATTCCACCATGCATCATATGCAGCTTTTTGCTGAAAATGTTAATTTTTGGTGATGAAACTGAATTTTTGCTGTTGGTTGTTGGTAGCAATTAGACTGATGGTTTAATGTCAGCTGGAGGATTTGTTGTAACAAGCAGATCTGTAATGGTCTGGGTGTTGGTAATCAGCCTTGAAGAGCCGATGGGCCATTTCATGACTGAGTTGAACCAGAGAGGGATACGACATAATCAAGATGTGACATCCCTGTATTAATTAACCTTGCACTGCTGTGTCACTGCAACCCAGTATTGTCAAGTCTTGATGTTGGCAGATTGGTACAACACACATGTAAAACATTTCAGAGTGGTTTTGGGATAGTGCCGGTATTTGTTTGTTCCTCTGATTTCCTTTGGAAAAAAAAAACCCAAAACACCCAACTCTTTTCCCTGTCTTACCACCTTCCTGCTTAAGTAAGTAGAGATCCCAACAATTTATTCCTGGTTGCTCCATCCTACGTGTACCTTTTCTACTGTTTGTGTTGGGGTGGACCTTGCCATTCCCCAGTGGGCTGAGACTTTTAAAGCTAAAGCTCACTCAGAGGGTTGAGCTGAACAGCCCAGCCCTCTTCTGGGTAATGGATGCTTTGTGTCTGGCTCCCAGACATGACTTTAAAAATCTACCGGGCATCTTCCTGCAACTTCTATAGCATGTCTACACGTCTAGTAATAGTAGACTAAATGTTGTCCAAAGTCAGATGATGCTTTCCCAAGGTAGGAGATGTGCTAGGTTTTGTTTGTAAAAGATTGCAAGTTCTTTTAAGGGAGATTCATTGAAACTTGTGGGCATCCATACTTTGTGCATGCCTGGTGAGGTATGTTAGTAACAGGGAGACAATGACCCTTTGCTTTTTGCATTTGCTGAAGGTGGGAGAGAAGGAATTACTACTGCCTCTGTCCTTTTTAGCACTTGCTTCTGCCAAGTCTTCTTTTGTGTAGCAAACAAATAAATACATTTTTTTGATGGTTTCTGGGGTTAGTAGGGAAATAGTCTAGCAGCAGAATGTTTTTATTCCTCTAGTGAGTCCATCATCTTGTTTCACGCACCCGTGTCCATGATAAAGTATAAAAATCCTTGCTAGGCTGCATAGGAGTGTTTTAGATTTTGGATTTCTGAATACTCTGCATCAATCCAGCATCCTGTGTTTTTCTCCCTTTTTCCCTCTGGCTGTTGTTTAATGCCTTGGTAAACATCCCTGTGATGGATTTAAGCCTCTGCTGAACCAAGGTCTGGAAACCTTAAGCACATATCAAACTTAATTTTGCAGTGATTGAAATTCCATTGTGCTAGATAAAGCTTGTTCTAAAAGGAGATTTTTTTTTTTCTTAATCCTAGCAAGTGCTGAATGACTGTGTATAATAACGATTTGTCTGTTCATTCTAGGTTTGTAACCAAGTTAATGGAAGATCTCATTTTCTTTGTTGCTGATGTGCCTAATAACGGGCAGGATGTTTTGGATGTGGTGATTACCAAGCCAAACCGGGAACGACAAAAATTAATGAGGGAGCAAAATATATTGGCTCAGGTATGTCCTACTCTATTAAACAACTTGCTTGTATTGACAAACAGATTTTAGGACAGGGTGATCTGAGAAAATGTTATTTTTAGGTAACTTGGCTTATGCCACGCTGGGCTTGTGTCTGGTTGGATTGGACAGATACAACACTACTTCCTCAAGGCTCACCTTTTGGTCTGTGAATCCGATGGAAGCACGAGGGGCTGTGTCTGGTGGCTGTTAGTTTCATGTGATTTCAATGACTTTTAAGACTACATTTGATAGCAAATTGTTGACAAAATTTGAAACAAGCTTGCAACATGGTCCCAATCCTGCAAGTGATCGCCATATAGGAAAAATTCTCATGCCCTTGTGGATGCCTGACTTCGTATGAGGGCCAACTTGCACGTAAATAAAAATTCACATTCTTTTTAAGTAGCCTACTGAAATTAAAAAAAAAAAAAAAAAGCTAAAAGGATAAAGCTGGACAGCAGCCAGCGTTGTCCTCCTTTTTCATACTTAATTTATCCAATGTTGAGGCACTTAACTAACAAAGTTTGAAACTGCAGACAGCAGGAAAGAGAAAACAATGTCAATCAAGTTGGTGGGAAATGTAAAGCGAAACGCATAAAGCCCCCACTTGTATTTAGTCATATGTTGGTAAGGGCAGTAATTAATTTCTGAGTTTGGTCGATAAGGCCCTTACGCTGATCCTGCCAGAGGACATTTCCATTGACTGCTATACGTTAAGCAAAAGTGTGGGTTTGATTTTTATTCTCTGTGATTTTAATTTTGAACAGGTATTTGGCATCCTCAAAGCTCCTTTTAAGGACAAAGGCGAAGGATCGATGCTGAGACTTGAGGACCTAGGTGACCAGAGATATGCTCCCTACAAATACATGTTAAGGTTGTGTTACAGAGTTCTCAGACATTCCCAACAGGACTATAGGAAGAACCAGGTCAGTGATATTCAAGATAGTTTTCCTCCTAGTTGCTGTAATTACATATCCTGGGTTGGACTTCACTCTCTGAGCTTACAAGTGGGATTCTGTGGTAAAGGTGAAAGGACTGGGTTTGATGTAGGTTAGTAGTAAGAAGTCACTGTCATATATTGCCTCATGCTGAGGAACAGTGGTTTGTGTCTGTAGGCATTTGCATATGAATTGAATAGTCAGCCATGAATATCATAGGTTCATCTTATACTTTCACAGGCTCAAACTGAGATTGGGGTCCACTGCTTCGTTCATGGGTTTTCTGTGATTAAAATTACGCTCTTGGACTCTGGAGTATAAAGTGGGAAGTCTGCAAAACTAACTGTTTCTGTTGCTTAAATATTTGTAGAGGGGTGGCAGTGAATCAGACCAGAGGTTATTCTATCGGGTAACCTGATTTCCCACTTCTGGAGACTCCCTGAGAGGAAGAAGTATTTCAGAATGTGATGTCGAGTGCTTTGCACATTGCAGCGGGGGAAAAACTGCACCAACTTCATAGGACTAAAAGGACTAGAGATAGAAGATTGAACTGCTATGTGTGGCTTGGTTTGCTTTCTGATGCTTTAGAGAAATATTTCTGTCTTGGAGAGAGAGAAAGGGAGGAAGGAAGACTCAGGAAAGAAAGCTTCTTAAACATTGTAACATTGTAAAAATCTTTTGGTTTTTCCTTTCAAAAAAATTGGTTGCCATTTCTTGAATTTTGTATGTGTTTTCATGGATTTGTTCCTTTGGTTTATGGAAGAATAAGAAGAATTAGTCATCCCTAATACTGAATCTGTTTCTTGGGGTACGTCTTTTAGGTGTTCAGATGTTCTTTTGTTCAGGCCAGGTCAGACAGGAAAGTTTTGAGGGTTATTTTGATTGCTAATTGAGGTGGATGCTTCTGGTTCTAAAAGAAATACATCACTGCTTAACAGGTCGTCATGGGAATTTTCATTTTTGCAGGAATATATTGCTAAGAACTTCTGCGTCATGCAGTCCCAGATTGGTTATGATATTCTGGCAGAAGACACCATCACAGCTTTGTTGCACAACAACAGAAAACTGCTAGAGAAACACATCACGGCTAAAGAAATAGAGACGTTTGTTAATTTACTCAGGAGAAATCGAGAGCCAAGGTTTGAAGTGGTCCACCTATCATTGTTTTTCTGTATTGACAGGCTTTTGTGTTTGCATGAGCTGTGAATGTGCCTGCTCTTTGTCGTTTTGTTGTCTCTCTCTTCCAGCTTAATGGCTTTTTTTGACCTGGCAGACAAAAAACCCCACATGTACAGTGTCATGCTAGAAAATATGAGAGCTATCTGTAATTCTTGGGATTTGGTCATATCTGCCTTTCAGAACTAGAGCTTACTGAAAAGAAGGTTTATACTTTACGGGACAATTTTAAAAATTTGGTTTTAGTTCATATTGGGACAAAGAGAAACAAACAGATATTTTGATTTCTCATAACTCTGCAGCTTCTCTGTGAAAAATGCCACTTGTTTTGGTTCGTCTGCTAATAATCTTGGTGCAAATGACACAGATGTCAATTTTTCTAAACTTTTATTAATATCATTTTCGCTGAAGGTTCTGATTCCAGGTCAGACCTGAAAGGGGCCTAGGGTAGGGAAGATCCCAGTGAACATGTGTCCTAGACCAGATCTAGTTCCAAATAAATATTCTGGCCTTGAACTTCACTCAGTTGAAATTTTTTTTACTAGCTTTAGGACAGAATATAAAGGAAATATATTTTCTTTTTGTTTGTTTGTTTTTGTAATGGAAAATCTGTCTATATTTTTCATTGGCTTTTCAGCTATAAAATTACCAAAGTAATACAAATAGAAGAAAGCAATGTACTGAAGGCCAAATAATGTCCTCTGTGACTGTGAATACCACTTCTCTGTTAATGATCAAGGATATTGCTCACTGCCTTGGTGCTTCACTGCTTTGATTATTCTCTATGTGTCTGCAGCTGTTCTGCCTCACCCTAAACTCATTGCCTCTCCCATGCTAAACTGTGTTGGCTTTGGTCAGTACTGAGAGGAAACCACATGAGATCAGCTCCTTCTCAGTGCTGAAGGGTCCTGGTGTTTACTGACAATCTCATGTCACACTGTGGTGGAGGATGTCATAGTATTGTTGCATAACTAAGTTGCGCAATTGCTGTGCATTAGAATATACATTCACCTCTTTCAGGCTGAAGTCCAAGAGCAATAAATGTTTGAAGAATACACCTTGCCAAGATGGTGCAATCTGAACAGTAAAGGCACTTATTTTTGCGGAGAGTCTTGTAGACTTTTGCAGCACCGCTTGTGCGAGTAAGAACGGTGCCAGTATGCTCTAGAACACAAGAGCTATAAAATTTCCCAAGTTTTAGCTCCAGCGAGGTAACACCCCCAGACTTCTGTGTAATTATGTGCTGTTTACTTAATATTATCTTTGTGATGCAACATTGCTGTGCACTGTTAATTACCTGTTGCCACAAAGCTTCATTTCAGTGATGGGTAAAATCATTCCTAAGTGTATCCTAAAAATGCTTTGTGTACTCATCCCTTGCAGTTCCCAACCTTCTGTAGGGAATGCGGTCTCTGCTAACACAGAAATAATTTTCTGATTCCCTCTGGCAGGATGATCACCTATAGACAGAGGTTCAAACTGTTGGATCCTTGAATGGCTGATAGTAGATGGTCAAACGTTTTACCTGGGTATCTAACGAAGTGGAGTATGTGATCTGTGTGTGTGTGCCTGCTCACATCTGCTCCCCCACCAACTCTTGAGCCGCTTGCCCTGTTTTAGCTACGTTTGCTAGAGGAGTGGTGGGCTCAGAGATACTCAGTTCCTATGAATGTGTCCTGGGTTTGGCCAGGACATGGTTAATTTTCACCAGAATCCAGGAAGGGGCACAGCCGGTCGGGCTGACCCCACCTGGCCAAACAGAGCCCGGTATTCCATACCATGTGCCGTCACGCTGGGTTCCGGTGGGGGGGGCGGCGCGGAGGGAACTCACTCGCGGCTCGGGAGGGCTCAGCGGCGGTTCAGTCTGAGAGAGCGGGTCTGTTCTACGGGTTTGTGTTGTGTTTTCCCCTTATCTGTATCGTTGTTGTTCCTGTTTCCCTCTGTTTGCTGTTCTGTTAAACTGCCCTTATCCCGACCCACCAGTTTCTGCCTCTTTCTTTCCATTCTCCTCCGCACGCTGGCGGGGGGAGGGGCGGCCGCGTGGCGCTTTTGTTGCTGGCTGCAGCCAAAACCAGAACATTAATTTGGCACCCAAGCGTGGGGCAGGGATAACGGCAGGGCTGAGCAGTGTGTGTTAAAACAGCTTTCGTAGATTTTGTTATAATTTGTTGTATGCATTTACTGTGTTAGTTAAACATTCGCCGGTAAAAATGTTGCTGACTTTGATCAGATGGCTGTGGCTTTTGAATCCTTATTTGCAGTATGTATTCACTGCCGTGCTGTTCATTATCACTGGGAAAAAGATCAGGATGATAATTTTGCTCTACTGTATGATATCGACTTATGACATGATAACATCACTGTGCATGAAATTAGGCTTGTATTTGCATGCGGCACTGCGATCATTTCCATACCTCGGACCCTATGTCTTAGAATTTGTTAATAATCAAACCCAATCTGTGGGGAAAACCGGAGGGGATACCTTCCCCCACTCTTTCGCCCCCCCTCTCTCCCTCAGGCTGGTCCTAACGGGTTTTGAGAATTTCGAGTACCCGTGGGATGCTCAGGCCACATTGTGCAGAGACCTGCCACGGGGCCGGATAGCTGTGACTGGCTGGGTGTGTGGGACAGCATGGGCAGGTGTCTAGGGCAGTGGGCACCACCGGTGTGTTTTAAACTCACCCCTGAACAAGTACAGAATCTGGACAAACTAGTAAAATATCTGCAAAAAGTGTGCTGCCACCCTGGGAACTCCAGAGAGACACAAATCACTGCAACGTGCTGGGGTCTGGCCCACGCCTACCGAGCCCTGTTCAACCTGATTCAGTGCTCTAAAGGGGAAAGGGGGGGAGAACGAAGCGGCAGGCGCTGCAGCTGTCACTGCCCCCCCAGCCGGCCCTGCAGCCCCTCCAGCCCAGCAGGCAGTCACAGCCCCCCCGACCGGCACCACGGCTGCTGCAGCCACTGGCGTTGTCCCGGCTCCCAAGACGGGCACGGCAGCGGCTGCAGCCCCAGCTCCAGCTGCAGGCATCGCGGCTGAGCCCAATGACCAACCTGTGCCGGCAGCAGTCGCCCCCGTAAAACTAAAGAAAGATGCAAAGAGAGCAGATCGCTCCGGGAGGGATGACGATGAGCCAGGGTCATCGCGGGAGACAGAGACAGAGATCATCACCCGGTCCCTGTCCCTGGGCGAGCTGCGAGACACGCGGAAAGATTTCAGCCGCCACCCAGGCGAGCACATTGCCACCTGGCTGCTGCGGTGCTGGGATAACGGGGCCAGCAGCTTGGAGTTAGAGGGCAAGGAAGCCAAGCAGCTGGGATCCCTGGCCAGGGAAGGGGGCATTGACAAGGCCATTGGGAAGAAGGAACAAGTCCTGAGCCTCTGGAGGAGGCTTCTGTCAGGCATGAGGGAGAGATACCCCTTCAGTGACGATTCTGTATGCTACCCTGGCAAGTGGACCAATATGGAAAGGGGTATTCAGTACCTGAGGGAATTAGCTGTGCGGGAGCTGGTTTACTGTGACACAGACGATGAGCAGGTACCCACAGACCCTGATGAACTCCAGTGCACAGCATCTATGTGGAGGAAGTTTGTGCGGAGCGCACCCTCCTCACATGCCAACTCACTGGCAGTTGTAAAATGGAAAAGTAAAGAGGCACCAACAGTGGATGAGGTGGCTGTCCGACTCCGGCAATATGAGGAAAGTCTCTCTTCCTCCCTTGTCTCAGCTTTGGAGAAACTGGTCAAGCGACTAGAAAAGAATATGTCCTACTCCCCACCTGTACGGGCCAGTGTCTCAGCTATTAGGGGCAAACGTTTCTCTGCTCAGGAGAGGGAATACACAGGCTACACACCACGGGGCACCCTGTGGTTCTATCTGCGTGACCACGGAAAGGACATGAGGAAGTGGGATGGAAAACCCACCTCAAGTCTAGAGGCACGAGTGCGTGAGTTGCAAGGTAAAACAATCACAAAAGGGGATTCTGTTAGGAAAAATGCCGCTCCAGTTTCCAGCAGCCAGCTCTCCAGGCCAGGCAGACAGTTTGATCTTGATTCCGATCCTCTGGAGGGGACCTCCAAGTCATTTTTACAGCAAGTGAGCAGCAAATTATCTGACCAGTATTAGAGGGGCCCTGCCTCCAGCCAGGTGGAGGAAAGGGACAACCGTGTTTATTGGACGGTGTGGATTCGGTGGCCTGGCACGTCAGATCCACAAGAGTATAAAGCTCTAGTGGACACTGGTGCACAGTGTACTTTAATGCCATCAGAGTTCAAAGGGTCAGAGTTCATTTGCATTTCGGGAGTGACAGGGGGGTCCCAAGAGCTGAGTGTATTGGAGGCTGAAGTGAGCCTCACTGGGCAGGAGTGGCAGAAGCACCCCATTGTAACTGGCCCCGAGGCTCCGTGCATCCTTGGGACAGACTATCTTAGGAGAGGGTATTTCAAGGACCCAAGGGGGTATCGGTGGGCTTTTGGCATAGCTGCTGTGAAGACGGAAGAAATTAAACAGCTGTCCATCTTGCCTGGTCTCTTGGAGGATCCTTCCGTTGTGGGGTTGCTGAGGGTTGAAGAACAACAGGTGCCAATCGCGACCACAACGGTGCACCGGCGACAGTATCGTACCAACCGAGACTCCCTTCTCCCCATTCATCAGCTGATCCGCCAGCTGGAGAGTCAAGGAGTGATCAGCAAAACTCGCTCACCCTTTAATAGTCCCATATGGCCAGTGAGAAAATCTACTGGAGAGTGGAGACTGACAATAGACTACCGTGGCCTGAATGAAGTCACACCACCGCTGAGTGCTGCCGTGCCAGACATGCTAGAACTTCAATATCAGCTGACGTCAAAGGCAGCCAAGTGGTACGCTACAATTGACATCGCTAATGCATTCTTCTCCATCCCTTTGGCAGCAGAGTGCAGGCCACAGTTTGCTTTCACCTGGAGGGGCATCCAGTACACCTGGAATCGACTGCCCCAGGGGTGGAAACACAGTCCCACCATTTGCCATGGACTAATCCAGACTGCACTGGAAAAGGGTGAAGCTCCAGAACATCTGCAGTACATCGATGACATCATTGTATGGGGTGACACCGTGGAGGAATTTTTTGAGAAAGGGGAGAAAATAGTTCAGATCCTTCTGAAAGCCTGTTTCGCCATTAAGCGAAGTAAAGTCAAGGGACCTGCGCAAGAGATCCAGTTTTTGGGGATAAAATGGCAGGATGGGCGCCATCAAATCCCAATGGATGTCATCAACAAAATAGCAGCTATGTCTCCACCAACCAGCAAAAAGGAAGCACAGGCCTTCCTGGGTGTTGTGGGTTTTTGGAGGATGCACATCCCAAATTACAGCCAGATTGTGAGTCCTCTGTAGCACGTGACCCGGAAGAAGAATGATTTTGAATGGGGCCCTGAGCAACGACAGGCATTTGAACAGATTAAACGGGAGATAGTTCATGCCGTAGCCCTTGGTCCAGTCCGGTCAGGGCAAAATGTTAAAAACGTGCTCTACACCGCAGCCGGGGAGAATGGCCCAACCTGGAGTCTCTGGCAGAAAGCACCAGGGGAGACTTGAGGTCGACCCCTGGGGTTTTGGAGCCGGGGATACAAAGGATCCGAGGCCCGCTATACTTCCACTGAAAAAGAGATTCTGGCAGCATATGAAGGCGTTCGAGCTGCTTCAGAAGTGGTCGGCACTGAAGCACAGCTCCTCCTAGCTCCACGATTGCCGGTCCTGGGCTGGATGTTCAAAGAGAGGGTCCCCTCTATGCATCATGCCACCGATGCTACGTGGAGTAAGTGGGTCACGCTGATCACCTAGCACGCCCGAATGGGAAACCGCAGTTGCCCAGGAATTCTGGAGGTAATCATGGACTGGCCAGAAGGCAAAGATTTTGGAGCATCGCCAGAGGAGGAGGTGACACGTGCTGAAGAGGCCCCACTGTATAACCAGCTGCCAGAAGATGAGAAACAGTATGTCCTGTTCACGGATGGGTCCTGTCGCATTGTGGGGAAGCAGCGGAGGTGGAAGGCTGCTGTATGGAGCCCTACACGACAAGTCGCAGAAACTGCCGAGGGAGAAGGTGAGTCCAGCCAGTTTGCAGAGGTGAAAGCCATCCAGCTGGCTTTAGACATTGCCAGTCGAGAGAAGTGGCCAGTGCTCTATCTTTACACCGACTCTTGGATGGTGGCCAATGCCTTGTGGGGGTGGCTGCAGCAATGGAAGAAGAACAACTGGCAGCGCAGAGGCAAACCTATCTGGGCTGCCCCATTGTGGCAAGATATTGCTGCCCGTCTGGAGCAGTTGGTTGTAAAAGTCCGTCACGTGGACGCCCACGTCCCTAAGAGTCGGGCCACTGAGGAACATCAAAACAACCACCAGGTGGATCAGGCTGCTAAGATTGAAGTGGCTCAGGTGGATCTGGACTGGCAACATAAGGGTGAACTCTTTATAGCTTGGTAGGCCCACGACACCTCAGGCCACCAAGGAAGAGACGCGACATACAGATGGGCTCGTGACCGAGGGGTGGACTTGACCATGGACGCTATCGCACAGGTTATCCATGAATGTGAAACATGCGCTTCAATCAAGCAAGCCAAGCGGGTAAAGCCTCAGTGGTATGGAGGATGATGGCTAAAATATAAATATGGGGAGGCTTGGCAGATTGACTACATCACACTGCCACAAACCCGCCAAGGCAAGCGCTATGTGCTCACAATGGTGGAGGCCACTACCGGATGGCTGGAAAACTACCCTGTGCCCCAAGCCACCGCCCAGAATACCATCCTGGGCCTGGAAAAACAAGTCCTGTGGCGGCATGGCACTCCCGAAAGAATTGAGTCGGACACAGAATCACAGAATCACAGAATGGTAGGGGTTGGAAGGGATCTCTGTGGGTCATCTAGTCCAACCCTCCTGCCGAAGCAGGGTCACCTACAGTAGGTTGTAGAGGACCGTGTCCAGGTGGGTCTGGAATATCTCCAGAGAAGGAGACTCCACAACCTCCCTGGGCAGCCTGTTCCAATGCTCCGTCACCCTCAGAGGGAAGAAGTTCTTCCTCATATTCAGACAGAACTTGCTGTGCTTCAGTTTGTGCCCATTGCCCCTTGTCCTGTCACTGGACACCACTGAAAAGAGCTTGGCCCCATCCTCCTGACACCCACCCTGCAGATATTTGTAGGCTTTTATAAGGTCCCCTCGCAGCCTTCTCTTCTTCAGGCTGAACAAGCCCAGCTTCCTCAGCCTCTCCTCATAGGAGAGATGTTCCAGTCCCCTCACCATCCTCGTAGCCCTCCGCTGGACTCTCTCCAGTAGCTCTTCATCTTTCTTGAACTGGGGAGCCCAGAACTGGACAGAGTACTCCAGATGGGGCCTCACCAGGGCAGTGTAGACGGGAAGGAGAACCTCCCTCGACCTGCTGGCCACACTCTTCTTGATGCATCCCAGAATGCCATTGGCCTTCTTGGCAGCCAGGGCACACTGCTGGCTCATGGTTAACCTGTCGTCCACTAGGACACCCAGGTCCCTCTCCGCAGAGCTGCCCTCCAGCAGGTGAGCCCCAAGCCTGTACTGATGCATGGGGTTGTTCCTCCCCAGGTGCAGGACCTTGCATTTGCCCTTCTTGAACTTCATCAGGTTCCTCTGCACCCAACTTTCCAGCCTGTCCAGGTCTCGCTGAATGGCAGCACAACCTGCTGGTGTATCCACCACTCCTCCCAGTTTGGTGTCATCAGCAAACTTGCTGAGGGTACACTCTAACTCTTCATCCAGGTCGTTGATGAAGAAGTTAAACAAGGCTGGGCCCAGTACTGACCCCTGAGGGACACCACTAGTTACCAGCCTCCAAGCAGACTCAGCGCTGCTGACGACAACCCTCTGAGTTCTGCCACTCAGCCAGTTGTCTATCCACCCGACCGACCACTCATCCAGCCCATACTTCCTGAGCTTCCCTAGGAGGATGTTATGGGAGACTGTGTCGAAAGCCTTGCTGAAGTCTAGGTAGACAACATCTACGGCTCTCCCCTCATCTACCCAGCCAGTCATGTCATCGTAGAAAGCTATCAGATTGGTCAGGCGTGATTTCCCCTTGGTGAATCCATGCTGACTACTCCTGATAACCTTCTTTTCTTCCACTTGCTTGTTCATGACCTCCAGGATAAGCTGCTCCGTCACCTTTCCCGGGATGGAGGTGAGGCTGACCGGCCTTAGTTCTCCTTCTTGCCCTTTTTGAAGACTGGAGTGACATTGGCCTTTCTCCAGTCCCCAGGCACCTCTCCTGTCCTCCAGGACCTCTCAAAGATGATGGAGAGTGGCTCAGCAATGACATCCGCCAGCTCCCTCAGCACTCGTGGGTGCATTCCATTGGGGCCCATGGATTTGTGGACATCCAGATCGCTTAAGCGATCCCTCACACAGTCCTCCTTGACCAAGGGAAAGTCGTCCTCTCTGTAGGCTTCTTCTGTTACCTCCGGGGCCTGGGATTCCTGAGGGCCAGTCTTAGCACTGAAGACTGAAGCAAAGAAGGCATTCAGTAGCTCTGCCTTCTCTGCATCCTCTGTCACCAGGACACCTGCCTCATTCAGCAGCGGCCCCACATTGTCCCTAGCCTTCCTTTTGCTGCTGATGTAGTTGAAGAAGCCCTTCTTGTTGTTTTTGACATCCCTTGCCAGCTTCAATTCCAGGTGGGCCTTGGCCTTCCTCGTGGCATCCCTGCATGCTCTGACCACATTCCTGTACTCTTCCCAAGTGGCCTGCCCCTCCTTCCACATTCCATGGACAACGGGACTCATTTTCGTAACAGCCTCATAGACACCTGGGCCAAAGAACACGGTATCGAGTGGGTGTATCACATCCCCTACCATGCACCAGCCTCAGGAAAGATTGAGCGGTACAAAGGGCTGCTAAAAACCACTTTGAGGGCAATGGGGGGTGGGACTTTCAAAAACTGGGATACTCATTTAGCAAAGGCCACCTGGTTGGTTAACACCAGAGGATCCACCAACGGGGCTGGTCCTGCCCAGTCAAAACCTCAGCGCCCCGTAGAAGGAGATAAAGTCCCTGTAGTGCACATGTGGAACATGTTAGGGAGGACAGTTTGGGTTAGTCCTGCCTCGGGCAAAGGCAAGCCCGTCCGGGGGATTGCTTTTGCTCAAGGACCTGGGTGTACCTGGTGGGTAATGCGGAAGGATGGGGAAGTCCGATGTGTACCTCATGGGGATTTGATTTTGGGTGAGAATAGTCCATAAATTAATTGTATAAAGTTAATTGTTAAATAACCTTGTCACTGTCTGTTATCACTGTTATAATTGTTATATGTTATACCAGTAGTATTATAGTAAGAATCGTCCAGATTAAAGAAGGACGGACTTTTTGATGAAACCTAGCAGAGCACAGCGATGATGGGACTGGACCTGGTTTTCAACAACTGGCACCCAGCAACTTCATCAAGATTGACGTCTCCAACCTGCAGACTGTGGGCACAGGCCGCACCAGATACATCAGCCGTGAGCTCCGGATGCAGCAAGTGACCGCCCATCACCACACATCACCTCTCCCGCCATGGAAGACCATTACGACAGATGGAGCCCGAAGTCATGGGTTAAATGAACTCAATGGACACTTTAGAGTGATGATCCATAGACTAAGGGAATGATATCTGGAGACAGGAGAAGTGGTGGTGATCAACTGGACAATGGGGGACCTGGGCATGATGTAGATGGTATGGAATAAGGGGTGGATAATGTCCTGGGTTTGGCCAGGACAGGGTTAATTTTCTCCAGAATCCAGGAAGGGGCACAGCCGGGTGGGCTGACCCAACCCCAACCTGGCCAAACAGAGCCGGGTATTCCATACCATGTGCCGTCATGCGGGGTTCCGGTGGGGGGGGCGGCGCGGAGGGAACTCACTCGCGGCTCGGGAGGCCTCAGCGGCGGTGCGGTCCGAGAGAGCGGCTCTGTTCTGCGGGTTTGTGTTGTGTTTTCCCCTTATCTGTATCGTTGTTGTTCCTGTTTCCCTCAGTTTGCTGTTCTGTTAAACTGCCCTTATCCCGACCCACCAGTTTCTGCCTCTTTCTTTCCATTCTCCTCCGCACGCTGGCGGGGGGAGGGGCGGCCGCGTGGCGCTTTCGTTGCCGGCGGCAGCCGAAACCAGAACAGAATGTCATGAAAAAGCATCAGCTACATAGAGGGCATAGGCCCTTTTTATGTTCCAGTGAGGCAAAGGCTGCAATATGGGCTACTGTTAACACACACAGAGGAATCCATCAAAGACGGCCAAGAAGCAGATAGCTAATGGATATCCCAGCTGCAAGGAAAGCCTCAACGTGAACGTGGTTAAACATCAGAAGGCCTAAATTCCAGACACAAATGCACAGAAAACTGGTTTCCATGAAAAGCTTTGTTATTTCTGCTTTAGGTGGAATTACCTCTTTGAATACAGAGGTCCTGTCTTCAGGTCCCGCTAGATCTTGACTCTTCACTAATTCTTGGCAGTGTCAGTTCAGAGATTTTGAAAGGTGGAGGTGTGGACTCCTCCAGTGTCACGGAGTTCCTCAGAGGGCACACGGCTGTCTCCAGCACAAGCAACATCTTGCTGCTCGGATTAGCGACACACGTGTTGTCCGATGAGGAAGATGGGCAAGAATGTGTACTCTTGCTTTTGGTTCATGACAAGGACAAGGGCCTTCAGTGGAGCGCCCTTGCCAGCCAAGCTTAGGACAGCCTCAGGCTGCTCTGAAGTACTGGCACAACTCTTTGGCCTTTGATTTGCTGAGAAGTGTCATGCCTGGGATATTTTTGTTTTCTCTCCCTGACTGATTGTTCAGCACCATTCAGGGTGGCTCTCAAAGCTATTGCTCATCTTTGTCTGTTGTGAGTTGCAATAGTATGAATCAGCAAAGATTGTATGTTGATAAATCTCGTGCTACATGCTCCCCTGAGCATATTAGTGATGGATGCTAGAGATTTCTACTGCAGTGTTTCTGTGTAGTATTTGAAGTCTCATGTTCTGTTGCATCTGTGTTTTTTTGACTGCAGATTCTTGGATTATCTGTCAGACCTGTGTGTATCTAACACCACAGCAATACCAGTAACTCAGGAACTCATCTGCAAGTTTATGCTGAGCCCAGGGAATGCTGACATTCTCATTCAGACCAAGTGAGCCTCCATAATCAGAACATACCTTTATGTTGCCTGCTCTGTTGTTACCTTCGTAGCAGTTTGCTGGTGGCTCCGTTGTGAATGATTTGTGTTTGCAGGCTGGTTTCAACACAAATGGACAATCCCTTGGAATGCCCAGTCATCTCAGATGACATTGATGAAGAGGAAGTGTGGCTTTACTGGATTGACAGTAACAAGGAACCTCATGGCAAAGCCATCAGGCATCTGGCTCAGGAGGCGAAGGAGGGCACAAGAGCTGATTTAGAAGTTCTTACCTACTACAGGTAAAACTGCTTCTTCAAATGGGAGAAAATGTAAACATTCCAAGGAGCCTGGTGCTGTTCTTACCTGGATCATTTGCTAATATCAAAAAAGTAAACCAGGTCATGCCAGAAACTGGGATTAAAAGTTTGTTTCAGGTTTTCTTGTAGAAACATTGCACTCTCTGCTGTCTATTCCAGACAAATCTTGAGTTTTCTTTGCTCATGACAGCTCTTTGTGTCTTTTTGTCCTTTTGCCCTGTACCTTTTATTTATAGGGCTATATTTTTAAGTTGTGCTGCTCTGGAAGTAAAGCATACTCTGAAGAAGGAGTGTCCTGAGGGTTAGAGGGGAGAAGGGATCATGGAACAGTGTTTTACACAGGTTGAAAACAAATAATCCAAATGCTTCAGCCTTCCATTAAACAATGCTTCCTTTGAGTTTCAAAGTGAGCCCAGTCTTCAGAGGGGCTGGAGCCTGATGTTAGCATTTTTAATGGCAAGCTGGTCCCTTAGTTAGCAAAGTCACTCTTGTAATTTTCTAGCATTTACATCAGAAAGGCTGACATCAGGATTGTAAAGTGAGATTCTGAGGTATGATTTTTCATGGTATTTGAAGAAATAATTTGGAAATACGTTGTTATTTTTCTTTAAGGTACCAACTGAATCTTTTTGCAAGAATGTGCCTGGACCGCCAATATCTAGCCATCAACCAGATTTCTGCACAGCTGTCCGTAGACTTGATCCTACGATGTATGTCTGATGAAAACCTCCCTTACGACCTCCGGGCTTCTTTTTGTCGGCTGATGCTACACATGCATGTGGATAGAGATCCTCAGGAGTCTGTGGTACCTGTCAGATATGCCAGATTGTGGACTGAAATTCCTACTAAGATCACTATTCATGAGTGAGTTGAAAGTGTTGCAAACTAAAGTACGAAAGCGTTTTGTAGGGGTTAGTCTCTGAACAAAGTGGTTGTAGATGTGTAATGTCAACAGAAGGTGTATGTGAAAAGGTATTTCGTTGCAGAACGCAGAGCTATTAATTACTGTTCCACTTGGAAACTTCCTTTACATGAAAATATTTCAATTTCATTTTCCACTGTGTTCTTACAGGAAACAAGCTGGGGAAAAATGGAATGGCCTTTCCTCAGACCAACTGAATTTTAAGTAATCTAATTGTATCTAATATTACATGTTTGCTAGGCTGGAACTCAGTTTTATACTTTAAGCTCAACTGAAAGCCACAGTTGGAAAGCCAGAATTTGCAGTTAGGTACAGCTGTTGCCACAGAAACAGTTCACAGAGGCTTTGGCCTCCATCCAGCAAAGTACTTACACATGTGTTAAATTTAAGTATGGGAGAAGGGCCGGTTGACTTCAGTGGAAACACTTTCTGGCTTAATTGACTTGATGGAGCATCGCTACTGGGCTAGAAACAGACAAGGGAGTATCCGGCTGAAGAAACGGAGGAGGAAGTACAGCAGTGCAGCGGACAGCGTTGCTTCTGTTAGTGAGATGGAGGACTGTTTTGATATATACAAAAAATCCGTCCTAGTTGGTGGTGCAAAGAGGAGGTGGTTGGTCCCGAGCTGCTTTCCTTGCAGAAATAGTAAACTCTGGTCGATAGGCAGAGAGGACAGCTGAGACTTAGTCATTATTGAATTGCCACAGCAAGATTTACGAGTGCTATCTGCCAGAACAGTAGTATTTTACTGGCCCTGTTATTCCAATTCACCACTGCTGGAGGGAAGGTTTGTGCGTCCTCTTTGCATATCTGCACAGAATCAGCTGACCTCTACCCCTTCCTCTTACAGAGAACTGACAGTAATTTTATAGCATTGTGATTTGTTTGTTTTTAATTTAGCAACAGCTAATCCTGATATTATAGGTGTTTAATTTTCTTTCTGTGTCTTGCATTGTAGGTATGATTCTTTCACAGACTCTTCGAGAAACGAAATGAAGAGGAAATTTGCACTCACTATGGAATTTGTAGAAGAGTACTTGAAAGAAGTTGTAAATCAGCCCTTTCCTTTTGGAGATAAAGAGAAAAACAAACTTACATTTGAGGTACTTCTCAGTTGTCTGCGTTCTAGTTACAGTATTCCTCATTTTATCTAAGTTGACATTGGCTCTTACAAAATAAAGATAGCTGCAGAATAAATGTCGGTGTAAATGTCCTAAAGAAGCACCAGTCCCTAATTCCAGTGTTCCTGGTGATGTCTGTTACTGCAGAAAAGAATATTACTGTCTGCTGTCGAACAGCTGTGTTTTTCCTTCGTTCTCCTGAGATGGTTGCATTTCAGTGGCAGGAGGGAGGGATATGTATGTGGGTGAATGGCCATGTGACCTTTCTTTCACATTAGTGAATTAGCACACAGAGATTCATCAATATTGTTAAGTACTATTCTCTGTGTAAGATACAACACTAGAAGGAAATACTCTGAATAACCTAATCTGTGTTTAAAATATTGTTTGATATTCCTGGCAAAATTTTGGATAGGCCTAAATCTTCTAGATTCAAATAACACTGAATAAAGGGGAAATGCTTACAGCTTTTGTTGTTCTTCCTCCAACCTACCTGCCAAGCTTTGTTGCTCCTGCCTCTGGTCATCTGAAATCACCTCCATTCAAACTTGCCACAGTCATCTTGCTCTTCTTCTGACTTCCATCTTCCCCGCAGCTGCCGTCTGCTTAAACAATTTCCTGGAGTCTTTCTTTTTGATCTGATATATTTTCCCAGATGCAATTTTATCCTTTCATGCCTTTCCAAATCTCTTGTTGGTTTTGCTCTCTGTTGCAATTTGACTGACCAATTGTTTTGTCTAACTCTGAAAAACATTTGGTGTCACTGACCTTAATCCAAGACCCGTTTGAATCGGTGGAAAGATTTGTACTAGTTTGGATGCACTCTAGATCTGGGTCTCTGTGAAAGCTGCTGTGTGAAACACAACCATATCACACAACCGAATACCACAGAGGTTGCCGATACTTCCTTCATTTTTAATTTCTTTTTCTCATAGGTGGTACATCTGGCTCGAAACCTCATATACTTTGGCTTTTATAGTTTTAGTGAGCTTCTCAGACTGACCCGGACGCTGCTGGCAATTCTAGATATTGTTCAAGTTCCTATATCATCATACTTCGAAAGGTTGAGCAAATTTCAGGATGGAGGTGAGAGACGCAGCAAAGGCTGTTATTCCAGTGTGTAATTCATTTTTTACATTGGAAATAATTTATGGAATGTCTCATTGTTCTTTCAAGGCTCTTTATTCACACATAAGCTCACTTACAGTTATGTGTTGCAGGATACATTAAGATGGTCAGCTAAAAAGGAACCTTCTTGACCAGAGCTTTAGACTTCATAACTTGTAGTTACTGTGTTGCTGCTGCTGCTCCTTTGCTTGTTTGGAACTGAACGTTCAAATCTGGATGTAAGCCTCAGTGTCCCTTGTGCTGAACATCCCAAGCAAGTGCAGGTAGCATTTGCCTCGGCACAGTGATTATAATGGCTTACATGTGGCACAAGTGTTTATTAGTCATCCTAGCACTTCATTTAAAGGGAGAATAAGATGTTACTGCTCCCACAACTGCAGAAGCATCAGATGGAAGTCCAGATGAGGCTGTCCTCTGTATGTGTTTGTCAGTTTAGAATATTCATTTTTTAAACCAGATCAGAGTGCCTGTCTGACAACCCTAGGACAATACTGTATGTCCCACTGCCTTTTCTACCATGGCTTAAAGCTGGGTTGAAGAATGAGCGTGCTAAGAAGGTGCTGAAACTTAGCAATTTCGTTTTCCTGTGTGTAGAAGGGAGGAGTGACAGTCATGTGGCTTGAGAATGTAGGAGACCGGCTGATGGCAAATTCTGTTTTGATATGTGGCTAGTGTAAGTGTCATTGCACTGCCAGCTGGCCTACAGCACCAAAAAGGGTGAGCTGTCTTGTTTGAAACAACAATTATTTTGTGTTTTCCCTGGAAGGCCATTTACCAGCCTTGAGTTTTCTTAATCATCATTTTGCTCAGTCACTCCTCCAGATGTCCTGCATGAATGTGCCATCCTTCATAACTTTTTTTCTTCTTTGAGGTGCACACAGTCTAGAGAAGTGTAGACTGTTATTGTCATCTCTGAGCCAAGGAATGTTGTGCTTGGTTCTCTTGATCTTTCCTCCATCACTGCCAGTACACTTTACTGAAAGCCCCTGCAAGTCTTTCCTGCAATGCTGTGCACACTAAGACATGCTGTAGCTGGCTGCAGTCCCTCTACAGCACTAGAGAAAGACGCTTGGAATTGTTTTCCCTTTTTTGTCCCTGAAATACTGCATTGCAGACTCTCTTCTTAAATGGCTCTGGACACAGTTTGACTCCAGATAAAATCTTGGCATATTGGCAAGATGGGACATGCAGATGTGGTTCTTCAGTTTAGTTCTCTCTCTGCCTAAGTCGTTAATCCTGGTTATACATCTCATTCAGTGTTTTTACTCACCTCATCACCCATAACATTGGCTTTCACCCTTAATTCCCTTTTATTTCTGTTGAAGGGTTTTCTTTCAGACTGTATAACAGAGGAAAGAACCACTCATTAAGTGCAAACAGACCTGCTCTCAGTTATACTAATTTCCACAGCAATTCCATGCAAATCAGTGAATTTACTCTGAAATAAATGGGTATGAAGGAACGCAGATAATGTCACCACAGTGTAAATGGAAGCTCAGTAGCCTTGTTAGTAACACTCAGCCATTGACTGGAATGTTGTTGGAAACTTTTGTCACATGTCTGTTTTTGTCTCACATTCTTTCAGCAAAAAAAGACACGGAACAAAGGTAGGGGTTTTTGTGTGTGTTTGATGAGCTTTGGCCTTTATATAGATTCTTTAAACTTCTTTCTTGGCTGTAGTTGTCTCCATGGATGATTATCTTTTAAACACTGGGCCAGTTCAGGTGAGGATGTGACACTCCACTGATGTTCTTTTGGAAATGATCTGTGGGTTGATTTCGGGTTTTTTTTCAATTTTCCTGCTAACTGTATGGCTAGAAAGCCTACTTCCTTAGAGAGGGTTTTTTGCTACCTCAGACTGTTGTCAGTCATGTTTGCCATCTTAAGGGAGACCAGAGGTAGAGATATTGGCTGTGCTGTCTAGGCTTAGAAGTAGGCATTGAAATTTTGCTGCAGAGACAGGTGTTCTTATGTTGAACCAGCTGTAAGACGTGCTGGAGAGGCCTTCTACAGTCTTTGACGAAAGAAAACGGTGCCCATCTTTAGATGGTCATATCTTGTCTTCAGCCTCCCTCTTCTTTTCTAACTGACAGGTCATAAAACACATAAACTGTGCATTCACACTGCAGTTGAGACAGAATGATCCTGAATGTTTAACTGCTGTGCCCAGGCATCTTGCCATTCCTCCTCCTTGCTCTGGAGGTGCATACTTACCAACCCATGGGCAGAATTAGGCTATGAAGATGCGTATGTCGCAAGGATGCAAATTATAGAAGCAGTTTAAGCAGTTGCACTATTTTTGAGCACCCAGCTCATAGAACTTCATGCCCAAAGAACATTTCATGTCTGAAAAACATATTAATCAAAACAGGAGAGTACTTTTCATTAAGAAAACTACACAAAACCCAGTTAGCATTAACGTTAGTTGCAGATTAAGATTAGAGAGGGAGCTCAAAAAGAAAGTACCGGGTACTGTAGTTGCTGACGTTCTAGAGACTACTGCTGTGCCTGAAATGTCAACTGTTTGTAACTTCTACCTATCTTTGTTTCATGTGGAAGCCTGCTGGTGAGGAATGAATCAGACCACAGGATTTTGGCTGGCAGAAGCTGCTCTGGTTCCTGGGGCTCTGAGAAATCGTGCCAGCTGAGTATTTGACTCCACTCTTTTTTTTCCTTTCACGCCCGTTTTTCTTAAAAAAGCTGTTATTGGGTAGCAGTTCTTTAAAACCAGCCCTGTGGTTGTCTTGCGCCCACATCTTGATTATGTCTTTGCTACAAGGTACTGAGAAGGTTTCAAAGAGGCCCTAAACACGCAGAGCCCTTGATCTGCTTGTGTGTGCTCTCTGCCTTGCTGGGTATCGCGTAGCCATAGCTGAGGTGTGATGTGACCACACAGAGCTAGAAAGAGCCGAGCTCAGGAGATTTGCTGGCTTGTTCTGTAGTGTAGTTGGCTGCTTCTGTGTCCAGTCTTTTCAGGCTTCCTGAACTTGTGCTTGAGTCCACAGCAAGGTGCAGAAAGTGCTTATGTTTTCTGTCTGGGTGGTGGTGGTGGGCTGGAACTTCTGTGCCTCTGCATGTTTTGGACTGTAGATGATGCTAAGGAGATGTGAGTCCTGACTTGAGACGGGGCTTGAGTCTGTTTTTGACAGGGAGACCTTCCCCTATTAGGGTTCCTGGACCAGAATCTTTTGTATTTTTTTACCTTCTGGGGGAAGGGGCAAAACCAGGGGTCTGATCCTCGTACTTTGCATCTTGTGCAATCACTTCTACCCAAACACATTTGACCCGAAAGGTGCTGGTGTTACTTAGGTCCCATGGAGTCTAGATCAGCTTTGTCCAGGATCCACTAGGGATCCTGAGGAGTGAACAAGCCAACAGAGAAAATGGTCTCAGGAATTTCATCTAGATCCTCCCTCACTCTGACAGTAAGGATTGTTCACCAGGCAAAGCTGTAATAAGTATACATTGTTTTCCAATTTTATAGTACTTATCCAATTTTGTAGTACTTACAAGATTGTACATCGAAGGTTCCCCTTCCCCTTTTACACTGGTATCCTTTTTTTGGTATCCTTTTTTTTTTTTTACCATATGTTCTTTTTTAAAAAAAAAAAAGCTAAGATTGTGTCTGTTGTGATTTTGTTTATACAGAAATATGCACACATTTATTTTACGTGATAGATCTTGCATTTTAGTTTTGTTTAAAAGTATTGATTTCTATGGGAAGCTCCATGATGAATAAATTTGGGGTCTGATAGGGTGTACTGCCTTTCCATTACTGACGTTGATTTGTTCCAGGTCAGTAGCAACAAAAACTTCCAGCAGCTCATTCCAGTAATGTGGAGTTGTAGGGAATTGGTGAGCTTGGCTCTTTACTGGTTTGGCAACTTCTCCACATCATGAAATCTCTAGACAGGATTTTAGGAATGGGTACAAATACATTAATGGTGAGGGGAAGAATGAGGTGGATCTGGGCTGTGGGAAGCCTGCCTGGAGTTGTGCACCTCAAAATTGAAACAACCAACTTTACAACCAGCAATCTGGAATCTTCTTCCCTGTTAAATATTTATTTCTTGAATAGACGCATTGATTTCAGAAAAACCACTTGCTGAGTAAGGAAGTATATATGACAAGTGTTGAACTGTTGAAGCAAATCTGCAAAATGAGATGTATTTTTAGGCTTAGTGGAAGTTGCATGAAGACTTAATTAGCCTTTTACCTCAAGGTGTCCTTTTCTGTCCTTTGCTTAAATTTTGACATACATTGATGGCTGAGGTAATCCTTGATGTTCTGTGTGAGTTTCTCTCTATTGGTCCTGAAAAGACCCTTACGTTACTGTTAATGTTATGCCTTAATTCCTTTAAAAAGCTTGATTTTAATGCCACCGTCAGTTACTGTAACTAGAATTAAATTAGTGTGCCTGTAGTTTTCAGGTGTGACCTTATTTGATGAGGACAGATTGGGGCAAGTTGACTAGAAACATTTGTGACATAGGAGTCTGGATAAAGAAAAGATAGATATTTTTGGAAATACTTCTTACCTAGGCTGCATCCTAAAAATGAATTAACTTGAAAATCTTGCAGTCAACTTTTTTTTTTAAGCATTTTTCTGTTTCTTTTTTCCCCCTTTAGATTCTAAAAAATTTGGGGTTTGCAAAATATACTACCTGTTTCCTAAAGAGGAATTTTTTTCTTAAGGATGGAGTGAGGACTTCATTTAGTAGTGCTGTCATTCTGGCACCTTTCAACAACATTATAATCTCTTGTAGTTTTAATTAAAAGCTAAAGTCATTGCTTTCCTAATAAGACCACCCTGCTGTATCATTCCAGAATCAGGAGCCAATCTGCGTTGTCCAACACTGGTTATTTATTCTCTGTGAATTAAAATGCACATCTTTCTCTAGGTGCAGTTGCTGATGACACCAAACTGGGAGGTGTGGTAGATAGACCGGAAGGCTGTCACCATTCAGAGTGACCTGGATAGGCTGGAAAGTTGGGCAGAGAGGAACCTGATGAGGTTCAACAAAGGCAAATGCAGGGTCCTGCACCTGGGGAGGAACAACCCCATGCATCAGTACAGGCGTGGGGCGGACCTGCTGGAGAGCAGCTCTGTGGAGAGGGACCTGGGTGTCCTGGTGGACGACAGGTTAACTATGAGCCAGCAGCGTGCCCTGGCTGCCAAGAAAGCCAATGGGATCCTGGGATGCATCAAGAAGAGTGTGGCCAGCAGGTCGAGGGAGGTTCTCCTTCCCCTCTACACTGCCGTGGTGAGGCCTCATCTGGAGTACTGTGTCCAGTTCTGGGCTCCCCAATTCAAGAAAGATGAGAAGCTACTGGAAAGAGTCCAGCGGAGGGCTACGAGGATGGTGAGGGGATTGGAACATCTCTGCTACGAGGAGAGGCTGAGGGAGCTGGGCTTGTTCAGCCTGAAGAAGAGAAGGCTGCGAGGGGACCTAATAAATGCTTACAAATATCTGCAGGGTGGGTGTCAGGAGGATGGGGCCAAGCTCTTTTCAGTGGTGCCCAGAGACAGGACAAGGGACAATGGGCACAAACTGAAGCACAGGAAGTTCCATCTGAACATGAGGAAGAATTTCTTCTCTCTGAGGGTGACGGAGCACTGGAACAGGCTGCCCAGGGAGGTTGTGGAGTCTCCTTCTCTGGAGATATTCAAGACCCGCCTGGACAAGGTCCTGTGCAGCCTGCTGTAGGTGACCCTGCTTCGGCAGGAGGGTTGGACTAGATGACCCACAGAGGTCCCTTCCAACTCCTACCATTCTGTGAATCAGTGATCTTTCAAATAGCTGATTTTAGTCAAGTCATGCAGCTACAGCGTACGTCAGGTCTGAAAGATGAAATGACATGGTACTATTAGCAGGCAAGCTACACATTTGCCGTGCAGCTCAGTGCTGTTTATTCTCATTCCCAAACAACATTAACTAATGGCAGGCAAGGAAATACATCCTTGAATTTAGGCTGCACATATCATGGCATGCAACTCGGTGCTGGACACTGACTTCTAAATTGGTGGGACAAACCTAGGTTATCTGCAGAGTATGTCTTTCCCTCAGGAGCTCTACATAAATGACTACAATTTTCCAAAGCCAGTGTCCACCGACATCAGCCTTTCAGCTCCCTCCACTTCCACAGGAGAAGGCAATGCTCAGTTTTTTGAAAAAACAGGTTTTAAAAACTACCTGTAATAAGCTCCAATAGCGCCTGCCTCTGATTCTCACATGAAATGCATTGCTCACGACTGGCTCAACAGATGCCTCCTTTTACCCATTCAAACTTCTAGTCAAGTATCCCAGCTCCTTCCCCTTATGTCTGGGTCTTTAGCGTGGTAACGTATCCCCGCTGTAGACTGAAGGAACTAAAGACCTGTCTGTAGGTGTCCTCAGATCGTGGGACATTTCTTTGAAATGTATCATGGAAAGCCCTACCCCTACGTCCTGTTGCAAGCTGGGCTGCTTTGCTGTGATCTACCCCGAAGGACTCGACCCTGGCAGGTGTCAGAATGGGAGAGCCCTCTCTCTCTCCTGAAGATTTCAGCACTGATGGTCTACTATCTCTCTGCAAAGGAGTGCTTGTATAGCAGTGTATCAGGGGACTCTCGTCCAGTCTTCTGCCCCTTGGGTACATCCTGATAGTCTGCTTTGTCTCTCAGTTTCAACTGAGCAAGAAGATAGGTGGTGTCGTCTTCTGGCACTGTTGGCTGTGAGTAGAAATGCGTACTGCTTAGAAGCACCAATAGTGAGACTGCTACCAGAACAGGGTTGAGAACAAGGTTGGACCTGCCTTTTCTGCTGTTCCTCTGGGTCCTCTGTGACCAAGAAAGACCAGATTTCATCCAAGGCTATTACAAAAGACTGTGTTGTTTCTCGGCCTTGCATCTGTGTCTGTTAGCTGCTCTGTCTGGTTAACAGTTTGAAATACATTCTTAAGGCATACTTTGATTAGCAGAGCTAATGAGCCAGTGGCTGCCTGGCAGACTGGAGCAATAATTTATGTTAGCAGTTTACAAAAAAAAGAACTGCAAGAGAAAAAAGATGTAACCTTTAGGAAAGTTAGCTGTGTTAGTCACAGATGTCTGTAGTGATGCAACTGCTGTTCAGTGCAGAATTTTGTCAGACCAAAGGGGAGGTCAGTCTGAGAGTTTAATTCTCTGGCATGGGCCATTTCTGTTTCCTCCTTATTCTTTCTCTCATCGTGAGACCTGTGCATTAATGTGATTCCAGAAACCATCGCTCTTCTAGGAATCGAGATCCGTTTTATAGATGTAACTCGGCTAGAAGATTTGATTCCCATGATGCTTTTTACCTTCAAGGCCAGCATGCTGATCTATGTATTTTTTCCTGCATCTAATGTCCATGTCAGGAATGCTGTCTTTTTAACACCGCTTTGTGGTTTTGGGGGATAGGCAACATCAACAGAAACTGCAGAATGTCAGGAGAAGGTGAAGTTTGGTGGAGTTTCACCATGGCCAGCCAGTGGTGAATTTGCATGCAGAAAGGGAGGGCTGGTGGATATGCCATACGTAGGTGGAGGCTGGGGTGGCCAGGTGAATTCAGGGAGTGGATGACAAATGTATGTGTGTTGCATATAGTGGGGTTTTTTGTCTATTTGTTTCTTTTACCTCATTAGTTCCAAGGGCGTTATAAAATGTGTAAGTGGCCTCACCTTCTGCCCTGAGTGTCATGCATTAGGTTTTCTGTGAGGCTTACATGAGGTCAGCTAGTTATTGAGCAATGAAAAATAGTTTAATGAAGAAATAAAGTGTGATTCTTGGCCTGTTTATGGTAGGTCCTGCAGTCTTTATGAGCAAATCCTGCAGAAAACCTGTAAAAATTAATACCTCTTTCACAAACAGGGCTGTAAGGCTTAATGCTTCTGGCAAATAATATATAGTTCTAAAGGGTTTGAAATAAAATGTGTTCCTTTAGGTACTGAAGTGCTGTTATTATATGTCTTAAAAATGGCTGTAACTTTTCACGTAGAAAAATTAAATTGCATGAAGCAATGTAGCCAAATCAACAAAGGCAAAGAAACATAGCGCTAAAGCTGCCACTGGGTTTTTAATTTAGCCCTTGGTAACTCTACATTGCTGTGCATGCAGTTCCCTGCCAGAGGATCCCCAAGGATTGGCAGTGTTGCATGCTTTAAGATGGCACTGAAACTTTAAGAAGATTGTGGTGGAGCAATAGAATAGGTCTCACTGAAATCCACAAAGTCAAGGCCATGTAGAGTCCAGGCTCCTGTTTCAACAGTCATCGGTTATGTCACACCAGGGCTGCGGGTGGTGAAAGTTAGTTTTCATGGGGAAAAATGAGAGTGGCTGAGGAGGGACTGAGAAGGCTTTGGGACTTCATCGGGTTATGGATGGGGAAAGAGGCCTTGAAGGGCTGTTGTGAAAGAAGCTGGCATGGCAGGGAGGGGCTAAGTGTGTTGGTGTCTGTGGGGAAACAGGAATAGGTACTGTCAGTCAGGCAGGGTGGGCTCTGGGTGGCGGTGGAAGGTGACAAGCTTCATGCTGTGGGAACTGAGAGGGCTCTGAGAGTGCCCTTCTCATGCTGTTGTCTTCCTTCCTCCTCAGCAGCACTGAAAGCAGAGGAGGCTGACAGGGGGCAAAGGCCAGACCCCTTCATATTGCTACACAAGGCTTGGCTAAGCCTTGATTCGCCTCTGAATGAGTTGCATACTGTGAGGGAGAGAAGATTGGGGGGTTTTGTGGAGCAGCAGTGATGGTAGATAACAGTTGATGCAGAGATCCTAATTTTAAAATGAATTTAGGTATAGCTCAGACATCTTTTCTGCCTAGATCTTCCGTTCCTTAGGGCCCAGCAGCAACTTTCCTTGACCAAGACTGGGAGAGGTAGCGCCCTTCTCGCACAAGCTGAGGTGCTTGGAAAGGACGTGGGAAGCTTGCTTAGGATTCTTGCAGTCCTGTAGAATATTTTGGCAAGTGGGAGGAGGCTCATGCATAATGGAAGTGGAATGGGAAGACATCTAATAAAGTAGTTCTTGCAGCTGCCGATGCATCATACAGATGGGACTTCGTACCTAGGGATTCAAACCACAGCTGAACATGATGGAAAGGCTTCCTTTGGGAATGATGGGGAAAGCAGTGGGAACTGAGGATGGGCCATGTTCTGAGTTTATTGAGGAAGGGTGGCTTTCAGAGGATTCTCAGTCTCTTGATATCTTTGCTGTTTGGACCCGATATGTTCTGTGGGAATGCTTTGGTCTAGAAGTGGATAATCGCCAGCTGTGGAAGAGAAATAGTTTCAGAGGTGTGTGCAAACATGTGGGGTCACAGGGCAGCCTATTCCCTGCAGTCCTTCAGCCTCAGCATTTCTTTGAGGAGTTAAGGGCTTTTGTGTGAGCACATGCTGTCTGGCTTGTGTCCTGCTATATTGGAAGGGAAGTATTTTCTTGGAGGTATTTGGAAGAAGTTGAAACATTAGGTCATTCAAAAGTCCTAGTCAAAAGCATGCTCAGGTATGTTGAGATCAGAGAGCTGTCTCTATAACTTTATAATTACAGAGACAATGCGAGAAAAGCCACATTTTTGTAAAACCAATGATTTGTCTCCTTTTCCCCTGCCCCCTTTTTATATAAGCAAGATTGAACAATGAATTGGGCTTTTATGGACAAGTTAGTGAAAGTTGTTGGAGCAGTGGATGCATGTACATTTGTCTCTTCTGGTCATTAAGTACCAAATTTCTTGAAGAACCCGTCAGATGTCAGCTCTTACTTAGGTACTTAGTTTCCAGAAGCATTGAACATCCAGCTTCTCCGGTCCCTAGTGAGAGCTGTTGGGTATTGAAATCCTTTTGAAAGTCTGGGCACTTCTTACATTTCTGAGTAGGGAGATGAGCACTGTGGAAAACTGTTCAAGATAAAAATGGCTGAGCAGTTTTGAGTCCTAGGAATCCATCTTTCCTATATCCGTGTTGAGGAAGACTGAAGGAGAATGTCATGAACAGCAGACTTAGTCTCTTTGTGGCACCTAGGGACCAGATCAGGTGCCTATAGTTAATTTTCAAATAAACAAGGCTGCAAGTCGGTTCGCTGGTGTCGTGGGGACATCTGTGGAGTAGAGGGCTACTTGCTGTAAGGGTATCTGCCATCCTTTGAGGCTGTCCGTTGTGTATTCACATTCAGCTAGTGCACGGTTCTCTGCACTGCTTGCAAAATACCTAAAATGCTGCGAGTACTGGAGAGCAAACTGAGGACGCTGCATAGCAATTGGCTGGGAACAATTGGAAGAAAAGGCATGAATTGCCAGCTGCCTTTGACAGCTGTTTTTTCTTTCTGAATATGGTATTTTGTCACTTACCATCCCTACTGTGTTACATAGCAGATTGTTGTTTACTTTTATATTCTGCTTTTAGAATTTTTGCAACCAGTAAATGACTTATCAAGAAAATATGTTTATGTAGAAAATGAAGTGTCAAATTATCCACTGTTTCGATTACTTGGGTGGTTGTTATTTTTTTCCCATAATTGACTCCTCCGAAAAGTCTTTCTTCTCAGGGAGGCCGCTGCATTGTCAATCGTGCCAAATTGTATGAGATTACATGCCCCAGTTTTGTGACAGAAACTGATATTCATTAGGAAGTTGTGATCACTGTAATAAAAAGTAATGAAAAGGAGATGCACAGTTGTCTTTTCAAAACATGACAAGCATTCTCTTCTTTCCTCTTCTTTCAGTGCCTGTCAATCTGCAGCTCCTTTAAATTGCCACTTGTGTGTACGTTAATGTCACTTTTCCGTTAGCTAACCTCGTCCGACCATACATGCAACAGGAGGCGTTCCCGATGGGTCCACTGCGTATGGAAGGTCCTTGGCGTCTGACTTGTCTTGGCAGAGGGAGGAGCAGAGAGGAAGAATTGGGGAGAGGAAGGGATAATTGGGAAAATGGGGGAAGGTTCATGGAGATTGCCTTGCGTTCTTTTCCTCTGTTGGCCAGTCACAGTTCTGAGCACTTCTGCAGTGGTTTGGTGGTGAGAGAAGTGGTTGGTGGCACACGCTAGCACCTTACAACATTGCAATGGCTGTTCTCTCACTGCCACACTTCTTAGCCATATATAAATGTTAATACCTTGACCTCAAGGAAGACAACAAATGACGGAGGTCAGCAAGCTAAGGGTGGCAGTACCATATGAAGGCACAGGTGTCAGGCTTCTTTCTCTTCACTTATCTCTAGTGTGCACAAAAGTCACCAGGGTTCACATCTACTTGCTCTGTCTCCTGATTTAGCTCAATTAACTAGCTGAGGCAGTAAGTTAATTTTTCCTTGGGTATTGGTATTCAGGAAGCACTTTGGAGCTGTAACTTAAGATCAGAGCTCCGTTATTTTAGTCATTGTGTGCCTATGTACTAAGAACTTAAATCTCTCTTATTGAGCCAGTATTTTGTCTTGCATTGTTGTAAGCTTAGCTGACATGCAGTCAGTCACTTTTTAAGCTGCAATAACCTTTCTGCATGCCTTACCTCAGAGACTCATACCGTTTCCTGCTGAGATAACTGTATTGAAGCCAAGAGAACACAAAAGCATAGCAAGAAGAACCACCTCACTAGCAAGACTGCTGCTGGCCCCGATGTTTGTGAGTGACAGATTTAAATCCATGCCTAACATGGTCTAGACTTCCAAGGCTGGACAGATAACACTGAGCACCATGAGTGCTGATTACTTGGGGGATCTTTTGGAAGAGAAGCTGCTGCTATGTACATGAATGATCCTCATGGCTTCTTTCGAAGAATAGAGCAGTTCCTCCCAGTGTTGAGACGCAGTCAGCTGCTTCATTGCCGTGCATGAATATGCTGGTTGACTGCTGGCTGCTCCGAAGAGATGGTTACATTTCATCATCACCCTAAAAAACATGGTTGTTAAAATATCTTTCCTGAAAAGAATGCTGAATTGCTCCAGTATTTTCACTCTGTGAGTGTTCTCCCCAGGCCTGCTCTGAGTTAATGGGAAATAATAGTCAGCGTCAGGCAGGCAGTTAAAAAGTTTTCCAGGATGGGTTTAGCTGTGACACCTTGTCTCACTGCTGTTATTGACAGAAATAATGCAGTATGGAGTCATTATCCATTTGAACTGTAAATTCTAAACTGGATTAAGTAGACTTTTCTCTCACTAAAATCCTTTCCTATGCAGTAATGAAATACAATTTGAAATGGCAGTGATAATAAGTACCACCTTAATCCTCCTTTGCTTTCCTGCCTCTGGCTGTTTAGATCAATCGTGTGAAGGTCAATAGTAAAGGCAGGTTGTGGACAGAGGTTTATCCTTGTTACTGAAGCTGTTGGGAAGCAGCTTCATAGATACCGCTCACTGGTTTGTGTACCGTCTTTTACCACTGGTGTTCTGTGGGTAAGGGGAGAGGACAGCAGACATCTCATTTCTTTTTATTTCCTGGATGGTTTTATAGGCTCCGTCATCACATTAGCTGAGTGCCTCCCAGTCTTTGTTATATCAGGCCTCTCACTGTCCATTTTAGAGATGGAGAATGTAGTCTTCTCATTTATGGAGGTGATTCTGAAATGCAGAGAGAGTGACCAATTCCTTGGTCGTGGACAGAGGTGAATCCTATCCCCTGCATTGCCTGTGCAGCACCCCAATGTTAGCTGAGAAATAAGCAGGGTGTGTGCTCTAGGCAAAATCCCAGCTTTCTTTCTCCAAGAACATGAGGTCCACCCAAAATGTTGTCTGACTTCTTGTCCAAAAGACACTACCTTTTTTGTTAACTTTACACCAAGTGGACTTCAGTCTTGAAGGGTGGGCACGAACTTTTCAAGATAAAGTGGAATTCTTCTGCCTCATTTGGGACAAACTGCAGTTGTATCTATTTTTTGAGAAGAATATCTTCTAGATTTGTTTTAGACTTAAATGGTTTAATTATCAGCTGGTAATCCCATTGACTCAAGCTGTTCTGTGAAGAATTCCTGAGCTTTCCAAATAGCAGTGTCTCTATTTATATTCACCTCTGTACAACTGAGTGGAAGGAATTTTGAAAGCATACTGTGAGAGAGAGGATGATCACTTCTCAACTGAGATGTAGAGTAGCGGTATTACAGGCCATGAAGCAGCTGCATAACCTATAGGTCATCTTGTGGGCTTACCAGTCAGCATTAAGGGTAGGATGATATGAATGAGGTCATTTATTTCATGGTTTGAAGATGAAGAAGGTGCAAAAAGTTTAACTGAAGCTACTTTAAGGGCTGAAGGTCCTCCTCTTAGTAATCTATCTTTACATGGGTGTACTGAATGATGGTCAATGCAAATGAATGTTTAGCACACTGGGAGAAAGGGGCTGGGGATGGGGGGAGAGAGAGAGAGTTCCATACTGTGTTGTTCTCCAGTTGGTTTATTTGTTTTGAAAGGAAAATACACCATTTTCATTTTGCAGCAAGAAGGGTATTTGGAATGATTTATTTGCTTTGTGCTGGTGTAAGCAATTAGGAGAACTTTCTGTCCTTGCCTAATGTGAGGATCTAGCCCTTAGTGTGACTTCTGGCTTTTTTCCCCTAGCATCATACAAAGTCAGAAACACATCTTTTTTCCATCCTTCGCAGGGACTTGAAGGATTATTTTCAAAAGACCAATTCAGAGTGATTGCACACCAGACTGGATGCCGAACGGGACCTCAAACATGACACTAATCTGCTTCATTCCCATTGAAAAAAGCAAATTCTTTGTATGTTTTCCTTTTAAAGCCAGGGCTGAAGGCATCCTCTTTCCCTGCATGCGGTACTTGAGCTCTATGGATTGAAGAAAGTAGGATGTAGGAGGAGGATATTGCTAACAAAATAAAATATAGCTTTGGCTTTTTAGAGCAGATTATCTGGGAAGAGGGTCTCTTCAGAGTGAGTAAAACTTGTCCGTTGCATGATGATTAAAGTGTACTAAAAGGCATAGAAGAACTATTCAGGCTTACCCAAGCAAAGCTACATTTCCTCCGTTCTTTTGTTTGCCTTTGGTGTAGTCTCGGTCTTGGCACTCTTTCTGCGAAGTGATGCTGTCATTCCCTTCCATTCCTCTGTTCGTTCAGATCTGCACTTTGCAAGAAAGGAAACTAATTCACGTAGGTAGGTAGGTGGCGTGATACTCTCGTTCGTTCTTCTCCCCGCCTTTGGAAGAAGATAGTCATTGATTCAATGAGACGCTTTTCATATCAAAATTCAGTCTAAAGGCAGACCAGTATAATCTGTGGGAACAGCTGGTATTTCCTGGTAGATTTTGCTGAACTGGCATCAGTGATAGGTACCGTTGCACTAGACTGGATAAAGTATTTTGCCACATGAGTGTAAAATACTTTTTCCCCCCAGGTACATCTTATGAAGGACACAGTGATTATAGATACTAGTTTGACCTTTAGGACAGCCTTCAGGGCCTGACATTCTCCTGGGACTTTTTTGGAGGGGGATGGTTGGCTAGTTGTGTCAGTTGGCTTTGGTTTGCGACCTGTCCTTTGGACCACATACAGAGATTGATCAGACTTGCACAGCCTCAAATCTTTACTCTCTCTTAGTGTGACAGATCAGAGACTTGGATAGTCTCCTTCCAGCTTCTGAAGTGCCAAAAGCAACCCTACTGTCAAGCGCATAAATTATGTCCAGTCATCACGGCGAAGACATCAGTGGGAGTAGGCATGGGAAATGAACTCCTCCCATGTGCCTACAAAGCAAGGTCATAAGCTGCAGCAATAGGTGATATAAATGAAATACCAATAAAATTATCTAACAATAAACATAGTCAAGTACTGGAATTGCTTGCCTGGGGATGCTGTATAATGTGGGATATGCAATGCTTAAATATTCTTAAAAACACATTAAACAAGCCTCTTTCAGAAATGATATTAGATGTAGATAATATGCCTTAAGACAAAGGAATAGATTAGATTTCTTTTGTTCTGCTTTTTGTGATTTCTTGAACACGTTAACAGAGCTGTGGAAATGTTTTGGCATCTTTTCCATCTGTTGACCTGTAAGAAATGATCTCTTGGATGACAGGTGTAGAAAATTTGTCCCTAAACCATTGGGTAATTGGAAAGAATTCCTTCTGCTGAGTTTTGATCAGGAATTGAGTATGACTTTTTCAATATGCCTGTTAAGACTGTGAATAGGTTTGATGACATGAGTGTATGTGTGGTATATAGCTTTGCGAGCAAGCTTTACTCTTGGCAAATATATATGTGTTTTTGTTTAATGCATAGGAAACAATGTTATAAGGACCATCCATGGTGTAGGAGAGATGATGACCCAAATGGTGCTGAGCAGAGGATCTATATTTCCCATCCATGCCCCTGATGTACAGCCAAGCATTCACCCAAGCAAGCAAGCCAGCACCTCCGACAGCGAAGATGTGATTGTAATGGACACCAAATTGAAAATCATTGAGATTTTGCAGGTAATAATGATTGGTGGAGTATTACATAGCAATCGTTTCACAGTTCTTTGCTTATTCACATAGTGGCATGTTCTGTTACCTACATTCTTACTATTCACTGGGCTATCCATTGTAAAAATAACACTTTGAAATGAAGAAGAATACTCCCCTGCTTGAACAATTGTACAGTTGTGGTCCTTGCTGTGTTACACCTACTTCATTTTTGAAGGAAACAGATGCTGTAGAAACTCTGTCACTATAACTGAAAAGGCAGAACTTGTCCTTTAATCTGTCTCACTAATGTTTTTGGAACTGTTTCCAGTCTCATTAACACTCATTTTATGCTGAGGTACCTTGCTTCACTTTAGTATTTGACTCTTCTGTTACAGTAGTGTTGGACCTAGACCCACTGAAGTAATTCAAGGCCGTGGACTTTGGAAGTCTGTTTCAGAGTTCCACTGTTAGATGGAGAATAGTCTGTGGGCTATTATGATTTTCTCCCAGCTGAACTGACAAGCTGTATGACACTAGCATGCCTCCTGAGATAGAATTTTCACTGTCTGCTATTAGTAAGCGAAGTGGCACACATTTGTTCTGTATATCAAATTGCAGTTTCTGTAATACTTATGCTCTGAAGGAATTTTTCAGTCTTTTCTATAAATTTGGTAGATCTGTGGTACCATTGTCGCTTTTGAAGGATTCCATTTGTTCTGACTACTCATAAATGATTTAGATTACCTTAATTACTCATCATCTGAAAGACTTGTCAGTTGTTAGAGTATCCTTAATACTGGATGCTTTGGTTCTGGAGCTCCTTTAGTTTAAGGCTTATGGTGAAGGACGGAGTGCTATGAAGTTATATCACCTGAATAATACCATTTATGTGTATTCCTTCTCATTTTCATTTGTTTTTTGATGGAGTTTCTCTCCATGCTGTCTTGCTTTACTGGCTGATGCCTAGGAGGATGATTCCAGGAACCAACCTCATCCTGTGTGTTCCCTGGCTACTCATAGGCAAGAGAAATCACATTTTGTCTCATCCTTTGCTTTTTCACAACATGTCCAGTGCAAGAGCACCCGGGATTGGAAACCATTTATTCCTAATTTGTTACTTAATCTGTGGCTTGTTAGTGATGGTTTAGTCACATGGTCAAATTACTGCAGATTAGGAAGTTGTCACATGTTGGGTGAATCACAGTGAGTGTACATATATATGATCTTAGTTCACAAGAAATATGAACTAATTCAGTTTTGTTTAATGTGCAATGAAGGAGGATTAATTTAAATCACATTGCATTTCACTACTGTGCTATTACTCTAAAAGGCAAGTAAGAATATTTTAGATTTATTATGTTATCATGTATAGCTAGTACAATGGTGATTAAAACTATTCTATTCTAAGAACCATTTCAGTTTACAATAATTTAATTCACAATATACTCTCTTATTCCTTTAAGTAAAGGCATTTTTTATTTAAGAGAGAATTCTACCATTAGCCAGGATTAAACAGATGCCCTGATAGGTTTAGCTGACTATGTGTGGACTTTGGAAATTTTTATTTTTAAAAATCTTGCTTGTACAATTACAGGGTAACTTGGTCATGGAACCAAAATAAACCTGTCTTTTTCTTTTTTGTTTGGAGATTTTAAAGAAAAATTATTGTTTCTTAAAGTGGTATTTTATTTGCTTTGAGATGGCATAGTCCTAGTCAAATCCTGTTAGAGTATTCTAGGTCTGGGAAGCTTGTTCGACTTTAGTTAGAGATCAAAGAAATAGATTGCCACCATTTGCTAAGTCATCGTCTGTCACCTGAGTCTTGGTAACTTAGCATATGTGCTTTCATCCCCACTGACTGTAAAGAATGTTAAATGATCTTGAACCCGTTTCATTGTACACTGGCATTTACTGTGGGCAAGGAGCGTAAGTGTGGGAAGCACTGAAACCCAGCCGATGGGCGTACAGTTGGTGCAGTGTCGGATGTATAGGTGTCAGTCCTTAAATTGGTACAAATGTTTCCAGCCTAATTATTTTCCTCACTATTCCGATATAAAAGCAGCACTTCCAGCTTTAAATTAGCATTTTCCCTGTATGAGTTTCTGATTTCTCAGCCAAGGAACCAAAGGCACCAACAATTAGAAGAAAGCAGTGTTGAGTGAGGGGAGGAAATACCTGCTGCCATTACAGTGGCAGCTTCCAAAGCCAGACTTTTTTTTTGCCACGTACCGGCAGCGCTCCTGGGAGCTCATGAAGGAAATGCTATCTGCTCCTCACGTCCTCAGCAGATCATTAGCGATGCAACAAAAGACACCACCGGGCTTGTGCTTCACCCCATGGGAGCCTGGAGTTCCTGCAGCACTGCTGCCCTGGGCTGCCGGGCATCAGAGAGGGTGAGCCTTCAGCGTGTCATCGCTACTCTCAGCCCCACTCCACCTCTGATCTGCATGGGGCAGTAGATATCCAGCTGAAATATGAAATAATTGGTTTCAACATGGGTTTGAATGTACCAAGGTGGCTCACAGGCAGTGAGGACAAGGCAGCGTGCTGCAGCCTCTCCACGAGTCTAGTCTGTCTCTTAGCATTCAGCGGTCGATAGGGTAGAGTTCAGTATGTCTCAGGATGGTTGCAGTGAAGAAAGAAATGACAGAAAACTGATGAATGTAATGGATTCTTTTTTCGTAGTGGACATATTTACTTAATTTACTTAATGATTTACTTAATAATGTATCTCTGTATGTTCCACTATAGAAAGATCCTAACCCGTGTTACTAAAGAAAAGTCCTACTTAAAACCTTTTTTCTTGTAGTTTATTCTCAGCGTTAGACTGGACTATAGAATATCCTACATGCTGTCTATCTATAAGAGAGAGTTTGGGGAAAACAATGAAAATGTTGATTGCTCTACAACATCCCCGCCTGACACACCAGGGATTGCCTCAGGTAAATGTCACTATTGTATTGCAATGTAAAATAATTCTATGTAGACTACTGCAAACAATGAACTCCACTATGCCAGAAAGAAGCATGCCAATTAAAGTTGAAAAGCTTGTGGAAAAGAAAATTTTAAGGAATCCCATAAAAATAAGATTTTTGCTGGCCTGTCCTCCTCTAATAAAAATGTGATTCCTTTTTCCCATAATGACAGTTTACTGTCTTATTTGTACTCTTCACAAAACACTACACGATGACAAATGTAGTGGAGGGCAGATTGTGAAAAAATGGTTGCGGTTGGACGAGGACAGATTTAAGTGAGGTGGATGTGGTGTGGGAATGGAGTGGCTTTCCCGGGAGCATTCCCGTGCATGCCAAAGGCTGACTGCCGTCTGTGTGACCGCCTGGAAGCAGGGTAGAATTGCTGTAGTTGGAGGTGCTGTATAACAGAGGGGCAGCTAAGGAGTACTAAAGTCTTAACTAGTAAGGTATATTAAAGCTATTCTGAAGTAAAATGGTGGTGTGGTAAATTATTTGGTTTGTGATAAATATTCGAAAGTTCATGTGTCTGCTTTGTGGGGGTTGGCTCATCTAACAAAAAATGTGAACGTTTCATATTCTGTGCCATTTGTGGGTCACTGGTGGTAGTTTGTGCAGCTCCTGACAGCGTGGGGCTCTGGTTCGTTACTACCATTTGGCTCTTCCTCAGTAACAGTAATACACAATTGAACTCTGCCCCATGTCCTGTTTCTTCCCTACTACTCCTGCAGAAAGCCAATTTTGCCTAGTTGAGGAATGCGTCTTTAGACCTTTACTTGGTAACATTCTGTTTTAAAGAGAAAGAGTTCCACTTTGCTGTGCAGATTATGTAATTATCACTTTCTTTTTTGAAATCTTTTATTTTGATTTTTTTCCAGCAATTGTTCCTGACATTGATGAAATTGCAGCTCAAGCTGAAACCATGTTTGCTGGCAGGTATATTCTTTGAACTTTTACTCCTCTATATGCATCTGTTCACGTTGATTTTTCTCATGGACAATCTGTGTTTATTCTGTGCTGGTTTTCATACCCATTTCTCTTCCTTTTGCTGCTACTTATTACATGGACAGAAAAGTGCCAGAAAAGACCTGGATTTCAGACAATCCGACAGCCCAGTGGGTATGGATGGCCATGGGACTGGAAATGACCACCCTCTTAGTTGTAAGAGAGTTGGTAGAAACGTTCTGTCATGTTCCCAAAGGCAGCTTGGGAAAGGTATACTGATCTATTGGGCTGAAACACACTAATTATTTATTTATCTTATAATCCCCGTTCTGGTTTGGCTGCGGCCGGCAACAAAAGCGCCACGCGGCCGCCCCTCCCCCCGCCGGGGTGCGGAGGAGAATGGGAAGAAGCAGGCAGAAACTGGTGGGTCGGGATGAGGGCAGTTTAACAGAACAGCAAACAGAGGGAACAGGAACAACAACGATACAGAAAAGGGGAAAACACAACACAAACCGCACGACCCAGAGAGCCGCTCTCCCACACCGCCACCACGTGCTCCCGAGCCGCGAGTGAGTTCCCGCCGCGCTGCCCCCCCCACTGGAACCCCGCATGACGGCACATGGTATGGAATACCCGGCTCGTTTGGCCAGGTGGGCGTTGGGTCAGCCCCCCCAGATGTGCCCCTTCCTGGATTCTGGTGAAAATTAACCCTGTCCTGGCCAAACCCAGGACACCCCTTAAAATCCACCTCACACGGGTGCTTTTAAAGAAAGACCTTTTTCTGGTGTACCTTATGGCTGAAGTCCCAAACTTCTTGAATCAGTAGGTTACTGTTGACCCTCAATATTTCTCATAGATTACATGACCTGTTGTCGTTGCACCTTGTCTTTGAACTTACTTAGAAAGTTACGCCGATGGTAATCTCTTTCACGTGACTCCTCAAAGCAGCTGTGGATCATTTGCCATGATCTTCTGGACCACCAGAGGCCTGTAGATCACAAGTTTTGCTTCCAGAGTTTTGGAAGTGGTTTCAGCTATGCTGTGAACAAAACAAAACAAAAAAGAGCCCAGAAAATATCTGCACTGGAGAGTTATTACCATTCTCACTATAGTGATTTAATTTTATGGGTATGTTTATAATTATACCGGTAAAAGTGAATTCCATTTAGACAAGGCCGTAGACTTTAAAGTTTTTCTGGAGCTAGGGAGAAGGATCTGCAGTATGGGCGCTCTGATCTTTCCTCTCTCGGTCCCTTATGCGTTCTCAATCTTACCAGCATGAGCAATGCCTCCAGTCCTCTCCCTGAACTCCCATAATGTAAAACAACACACAGCCCTTGGCATCTGCATCTTTAAAACGAACAGAGACGCTGAGTGATTTCTTGGAAACATTATTTCTGCTTTGATATGTTAAGTGTAAATCTGCTTTCTGCCATTTCAGATTATAAACATGATTCTAGAAATATGATGCTTTTGGCAATTCTTACTATTTTTGAGCTTATTTTTTCTTAAATGAAATTTTAATAGCTGCTGAAAAGGGAAGGAGTGAAAAGCAAAGGGCTGAGTTAATCTCTCATGAAATGCTGTTTGCTTCAATTAATTTGGATTGGGAATGAGCTTGGCATAATTTATCCAAGACATAAATGAATGTTTTTGCAATATGGATTTTAATTACAATATTTGACACATTTCACACATACGTATGTTCATTCCATAGTGTCCATTCTGCTACAAGATTGTTGCAACAGCATACAGCTGTAGGGTTGGAGTCCTTATAAAATACGTTAAAGTGGTGTTTACAGTCTCCATCCTGCAGCATATTTGATTCGCTTGTAAGAGCTCTGTCAAATGAATATTGTGTGTACAGGCATATTTATGTCAATAGCTTTTTTTTTCTTATTTATTTTACTTTATTTGGTCCTTTTTTCCCATTTCTGTTGCAGAAAGGAGAAGAATGCGGTTCAGCTTGATGATGAAGGGGGCAGAACTTTTTTACGGGTCCTTATTCACCTCATCATGCACGACTACCCTCCTTTGCTCTCAGGTGCTCTGCACCTGCTATTTAAGCACTTCAGCCAGAGAGCAGAAGTTCTGCAAGCATTTAAACAGGTACGGATGGGCATAGCGTGATTCCAGGGAACTGACTGCGGGGAAAGTCTTTCCACAGGCTGCTTGACTTACCTGATTGCTGTTTGTAGCATGACAGTCTTGTTTCCTTAGAGGTCCACATTCAGCAGACTTTTTTTTTTTGGTTAGATTTGACCATATGTGCTAGCATATATTATAGTTTAGCACTGGAACAGGCTGCCCAGGGAGGTTGTGGAGTCTCCTTCTCTGGAGATATTCAAGACCCACCTGGACAAGGTCCTGTGCAGCCTGCTGTAGGTGACCCTGCTTCAGCAGGAGGGTTGGACTAGATGACCCACAGAGGTCCCTTCCAACCCCTACTATTCTGTGATTCTGTGATAGTTGTGCACCCAGAAATAGTTATTTCTGGCATTGCATCCATTACTGAAAGCGTAGGTCTGTGGTGACAGCTGGGACACACACATCTCACAGCAAGACATGATGTAGCAGTCCCTCAGAGACAGAGTTAGTAGCTCATGTTCTGTGAGCAGCGTGCCGGCGTCAGCAATAAGACTTTCCTGTCCTCAGGGCTACCTAGGCTTGGGTATAAGGCTTTCTTGTTATTCATGTGGTGTTTCTGGTTCTAATTCATGTGTCTCTGCATTGTGCTCCACTGCATGATACAGATATGCCCAAATAACAGGAAGGGACTACTAGAGCCAAGCCTGTTTTCAGCTTTTATTCTTTCTTCTTGGTAATGGTGCATGTGCAGGCTCCATGTGTCAGTGGATTAGGATGGGGAGATCTAATGTCGCGGGGCTGGGTGACAGACACATCTCTGTTATGTAAGCCTATAAAGCACATGCTGATAAGACCATCTGATGCTTATTGCAGGAGTTTGATAGCGTGTTGTTTCATCATTATGTAAGATGCGGAGGTTTCTCTTATTTAAAAACAGATGAATGATAAAGACCTGGGAAGCTTTTGTTTAATGTTTTTGCAGTGTAGCATAATGACCTCCCACCAGATTGCTGAACTTAGGCCGTGCTGGTTAGTTGCATAAATAGCAGTTATTCCAGGTGAGCAAGGGTTGAGTAGCTTAACATGTTTTCGTAAAGGAAGGAAAAGGCTAACTGACAAGTAAACAAAAAAGACTGTAGAGAACATAGAGTATGAACGTCTGCAGATGAGCAGCATTTATAAATTCTGTAAAATTACGAGGTTTTAGCAAGCTAAAAGAGAAGATGGTGAAAACTTTATATTACAAAATAGTGAATATTTGCCTGAATGTAGTGATTTTTCTTTTAATGAACGTCCCCATCAGTGTTCTTGTCTGCCATGTGACCTTAACATTTTACATAAGTGTGATTTCTTAGTAGTGCTTATTGATTTGCTGTAAAGATTGTTGTTTGTTTTTTGGAATGTTATCTTATTAAATAATCTTGGTAGAGCAAAGAATATTACAAAAAAGGGAAACGTAGATCATGCTTAATCAAGAACTACAAATAAAAGTGAAAAAAAACAGTTAATTTGAGCAGTACAAAAAAAATAAAAAGTGAGACTAATCTTAGTAAGAGCAGCCACTCAGGTGGTGGGAAATGACATGAACCTGAAGGTAAATTTGTGAGTTTTTCTAAGCTGGCCTAACAGTGTTAAAATCTGTTATTTTTCAATATTTGATTATGGTGATTTAGGTGATTATTGAAGTTGCTGGCCATTCTGACTTTTCTTTGGATGTCCTGATTCCTTGTCATATCAACCTTTTTTTTCTTCCTTGTCAAGTACAATGCTGATGGGATAAGCTATTTCTAACTGTATTGCTTTAATACCATGTAACTGTATTTTAATACCATGAGGATCATCATCAGTGCATCAGAGCTAACTGTGTAGAACTCAAGAGCGTGCAAATCTATGCTTGTGCTGAAAATGTTTCACAGTGTATTAAAGAAGGAGAGAGAATGTTGTGAATGTTACAACTATCCTGTTTTGGGCAACCACAGTCTCTGGCTCTGTTAAAGGTTTTTGATGAATGGGGGCTAAAAAGCCTGCGTGTGCCATGTTTGAAATTCATAGGGAAAGTTACATAAAGCACCTGAAAAGAGGGGAGTAGAATGGAAACTGTCAAGCAAATTACCCAGGCATAAGTGCTAGTGCTACTGCTGTAATAGCTTTGCAATTTTCTGTATTTCCAGGTTCAGTTGCTGGTGTCTAATCAAGATGTTGATAACTACAAGCAAATCAAGGCTGATCTTGATCAGCTACGTCTGACTGTAGAAAAATCAGAATTGTGGGTTGAGAAGAGCAACAGTTATGAGAGTGGAGAGGTGGGCGACAATCAAGCCAAAGGGGGAGAAGAGCCAATAGAGGTGGGTTTAAAGCCTTTGCTGATAGAATTGTTTCAATATTGATAGGTATTTTAATGAACAACTGCAAATTTGTAGTCTGGTTAATCAAAGTAGCGAAGTGAGAATGTGCAGTATTCTGACTGAGTTTTAGGAATAGACAGAATAGGAAATAAAACTTTTTTAATCTATGTCTTCAATATTCTCTCCCATTGCTTTCAGTAATGGTGTTCTTATGTCACAGAGCTGCCTTCCCTGCTGGCTAGCGAGCCATGGTGTATGGCATCAGTCTGTGGCCAAGGAACTAATCTAGGGATCGATCACATGTTGGCAGTTGTGCTGACTTGCTGGAATAAAGAAGGAGCAGACAGTATCTGCTCCTGCATCTAGGGGAGAAGAGCAAAATCAAACCCTTACTTTCAAACATCACAAGTAATTCCACTCTCCACCAAATGTAAGACTGATCTAAGAATATTGAGATTTTGTAGGTTTACTAGCGTGAGGGTTTTTCTCACCCTTGTCATGCCACACACTCATATTATTTCTCATGTGATTTTCTCAAATCACATATATTGTGATTTGAGAAAGTTTAGAACTTCAATGTGGAACCACGAAGACCTGTTTTTTTTAAAATGTAATTGATTTTTTTTTAAATTTTGCTTTTCAGTGAAAGCTGAGGTCCTCATGTAATCACCTAACTGCAGTATGAGTCTTTAAGAAAATGCAAAGTGTTGCAAGAGTTGGCTGTGGTTGAGGTTTGTGGCATAACAGTAGATAGAGCAGGCTTTCCCACCAATATTTATTCCCACTTTTCCATATTCATCAGAGAAGGTGGGGAGAGATGAACAACTGCGATTGCCGAGACGGCACTTCCCTTATTCTCTTCTATGGTAGAGTCTTCCCTGGTGGCAAGGAAATGGGCAAGGAAGCCACCCAGGGAAGCTCAATAGGAAGCCAAGTGGAGACTGTACAGCGTTGTAAAGCCAACGCGTTGAGGAAAAGTAGGAGCCATTGAGAGGAAACAGTTTGCTTGCCGGTATCTATGACATACACTTGGCCTTTCAGATAGGAAAGCAGATTTTTAGGTGGCTTCATATGGGGCAAAATCCAACACTTCAAGGGAGAATCCTAATTTCTTGTGACAGTGTAGGTCCTAATCTTTCTCTCATACAGCTTAGCTGAATTTAGTGGCATCAGGGGAGGAATCTGGACTTTATGAGCTTAAGTATGTGGGATTTCCTACTTTCTTTCCTCAAGCATAGCTCTGGCAGGAAAGAAAATGTTCCTTCATGTATTTAATGAATGGAAAAGGTAATGAGGAAACAGGATACAGGATTACAGCAGGATATTTACAAGGCTTTTTAGCTATAATACATTTTAAAAGCGTAATAAGATCCTTTTTATTCCTATGGATAGCCCTGATAGCAAAGAAATTCCAGGAAGAAGGGACAAAACAATGTGCTTGAAAGAGAAGCATCTCTGAATGGGATATTTTCAGTGGTTTTTTTCCTATGAGGCATCTGTGGGTCTGTATGGGTTAGCAGTGCTTCAGAACAGTAATATTTAATCTGCACAACTGGTTAGATCATCTGGTGGTAATTCCATGAGAGCTGTGCCAGGTTATAGTAGCTCAGAATCTTGTCCCCTGTATATTATTCTTTGAGTCAGGAAATGTTTTTAGCTGGCAAAACTACTTTAAATAGTGAATGCTCTCTTTGAGATCTGAAGTCAGATGTAAGGGGTGAGGTGCTGGTTGTAATCCACAATGTGTGAAGCAGGTGGGTGGCTTCAAGCAGGTAAACATCCCTGTGAGATCCCATGCTTTCTTGGAATGGATGCTGGGCGTTCAGTACTGAGCTGGATGAACCTCCAGGTCTGTAGGGAATATGCTTCATTTGCCTGTGCTTAATTTTTCCCGAACAACATTAAGGTGCGCACAAGGACTTAAATTACATTCCAGAACAGTCTTACATTAAGCCCAAGTTTCTGTCTTCACCGAAGCACACTGCAAGATTGACAGAAGAGTTTTAAAAAATCAAATGTATTTTTTTTGCCCTTAGGTTTCTGAGTCTTTTGGGGTAATTGTTTCCACCTTTGTATCATAACCTGGAGGGGCTAGAGAATTACTTTTTTTTTTTTTTGCAGTCATATGACTCCAGAAATGTGATTTGTGGGAAAAAAGGCCATGTTCTTCAAAGAAAGTATCCAGAGTTCTCCAGAGGAAAACCAACAAATCTGACATCCATGCAGGATCATCTTGGTGGGAACTGGAGATCAGAATACAGGAAAGCGTGCTTGGAGTTAGGTCAGACATAAAGTAGACACCATATAGGATTAGGAAGAAATGCCGAATCCCAAGTAACTGAGCCTTGCTTGCGAATGGAAAAGCAGATAACGCCTGTGTACTTGGCTATCTCTAGGAAGGGTGTTTGAGTCTGTATAGATACCGTGGGCTATGAGAAGTGTGGTCTTCTTTGTCCTGTCACGGGAGGAGGCATTGGTGGTGTAGCACCAGAACCACATGTCCTGCTGGGATGAGCAGGACTATTTCAGCGGCGGCAAACTGCCCAGACTGAATGCTGGAATTTGGGCATCTGTTTGGAGGCTAGAAAGAAAGGGTTGTCAGACTGATACAGGGTGATATCCCGTGAATTTTATGAGTAGAAGTCGTAATCTTTTTCAGAAAATACCATTTCCTAAAGGTGGGGTACTCAGAAGAGAACCTTCCTCAGTGCGATCTCTATGACTCCCTGTCCCCTGTGGAAATGTGTGACAGAGAATGTCTATCATGGGGCATAACGAGGCAAGATATGCTACTGAGTGTCTCTGGTATCCCAGTGGTGTGATTATCTCTTGGTAACTACATTGCTGGCATACTCTTATGGGTTCAATAAACAGGTTTTTATTTTGTTAAGAGAAAGGATAGATTCAGCAGTTTAATGCTGATCAGCGCTTCCAGATAAGACTTACGGTTCACATGGATTATAAAACTACTTTGATTGAGGAAGAATGCTGATAAAAGTAGCAGGTAAATTAATCTTGGTTAACCCACAGGCCCAGAACAGAGGAGGGTGGTTAATTACAGCAAAGAGCCCGAAATATCTTCCAAAGTATTGATTCAAACAGCCAAGGAGAAGGCAGCATGCATACTAACAAACCTAAACAATTAAAAATGCGCTGTTGTTGCATAGATCAACATGACCATACAGAGCAGCGGTGCTCAGAATGTTATAAACAGCTTCCATGGCCAAGCGATGCAGCTGTGCTTGCCCCACTGGAAATTATGACCCGATGGGATTTATAGAACTCCTTATCTTCACCATCAGCTAGGAAAGTTCAGAGGGAGGTTTCACGCGGTATAAACCTTCAGACTGGCATGTGTGTGTGTGTTAGAATAGTTCTCTAAAGCAGTAGGAAGTTTGAGGACACAATGAAACTCAGAAGTGTGCCTATTTGGTTCTTTTTTATGCTATTACACTGGTTTATGTCCTTGTGCAGTCTCGAGATCTGCTACAGTTTTTCTACATGCTTAATAATTTCAGCATCTAAAGTCCAATCTTCCAGTTCTGTGTTTCCAGTTAAGAAAGGCTTACCATAGCTGGCAGCAGAAACAAAACCCCTGTTGCCAGTATTCTAAGTGGCAGTATTTTGTGTAGATGTTCTTCTGTATTTTGATTGAGATATACATGGAAAAGTGTGTCGGTGTCGGCAGTTACTTGCTGACTTGATTTCTCTTATTTATCATACCCAGCTGGGGCTTTCTAAGAGCCAAGGCCCAGAGCATACGGGGTCATGACTGGATGTTTCAAGGTTCTCATTTGTTTTTAAATCCTTTCCTGAATCATTCAGAGATAAGGACAGAAGTGTCTTCTTCATGGGAGGAACATCTCTAATTTCCATGTGCTACTTGTTCCTGTACTGCTGAGAACCCCACCCTACTTATCTCAACCACGAAGGTTGTCTTAGGCTCTTTCTCCAGACTGTTTAATGTTCACATACACAGACTTTGTAATCTTTCCAGCTGTATTAGAGATTTTTGGAAAAAGCGGTGGCTATTGAAATACACTCATGGTCCCTGTTCTCATAGGATCTAAATTCCTTAGGATGTCTAGTCTGTGGTTTAGGGATGTATTCTTTTTTAGGAGGATTAGAAGCATGAAGACATAGAGTAATTGCCTCAGATCATGTTGGAAATTGGAAACAAAGGGAGGACTTGAATGTGACTCTTTTCACTCACTGGACCAGTGGATAAAGAGAGATCTCTAACAAGTCTTTTTCTTCATTACCTGTGTTGTATCTGTTCCCTATGAGCTACTGCAATACTTCTTCACTTGCTGTTATTAAATATAATTAGTTCATGTTGAGGAAATTGCAACAAATCTCCAGTTGTTGTGTGTTCTTTGTTACAGGAGGCAAATATTTTGAGTCCAATACAGGATGGGACCAAAAAACCCCAGATAGACAGCAATAAAAGCAATAACTACAATATTGTTAAACAGGTTGGTATATCTGCTAAGAAACTAGCTTGACATACTTGTTTGATAAGTAGATTTAGTAATTATTTTGAAATAATGTATTTTTGTTTGTTTTTGTGTGACATGACTGGTTCTTTGCTTGCTTGCATGCTTATTTATTTGTTTATTTATTTATAGATTTTGATTCGACTCAGCAAACTTTGTGTTCAGAATAAAAAATGTCGGAATCAACAGCAGCGATTACTGAAAAATATGGGCGCCCACTTGGTAGTCTTGGACCTTCTGCAGATACCCTATGAAAAGGTTATTCTCATAATCTTAGTGGTAAAGGACATGAACTCAGTAAAGGGAAAGCCCTCAAGAGGCCCAAGAATCAGTGTGGTGTTTTTTTTTTTGTTTTTTTTTTAGCTGAACTCAGTCAACTATGGTACAAACATGAAATGATGATGCCATTTTACACCTGAAGAATAATGGGTTTAGGCCTAAGTTTAAATATGGCTGCCAGCATAGAACAAGTTTTATTAAGAACTTAATGTTTCCTGCCTCAGGTACCTGGATGTGACTGTGCTGTCACCCCATTCCTGAAATAGGCAAATCTTAGATCTGCAGTCACTGCGCAGTAAGAAGCATTGATTTAATGGAGCTCCTGGCAGGGTATCTAAATTTCACTGCTGGGTACTGATGTGAGTGCTATCGTAGATACATAGAATGGGCAAAAAGCTTTCAAGGATCAAGTCTGAAACAGTTTCTTTGTTTCTACTGTGGAAGCTTCTAACCTAGTTCCACTTGCAAGTTTTTCAGATGATAATGTGGTTTTGTACTGATTCAGTGGCATTGAGCATACAAATGAATGATCTAGACAGCTTTTTAAAGAGCTTGTCTTTCTAGATCTTACGGGAAGCATTGAGAGGAGATAAAACCTCTTCTGGGCTACATTTTCCTGAGTGTTACACACTAATGTTACGATCTAGACACTGGGTTCAGCTGTCTCCAGTAAAATAGTGCTTGTCCGTATAGGTTGTTCATTACTTCATAGTTAGAATACTATAGGAGAGGAGTATAAATCTGGGATGAAACTAGACATATGTTTGTGTGAGAGTATGTGTATGAGCATACATATACGTGTAGGTGTACACACACATGCACACGTACATCTGTTTCTGTACGTAGCTATATTAAAGCTAAAGCTTTTCAAAAGATGAAAATCAATGCAGGCTAGAGAGTTTTTTTTGAAAATCAAGCCACTTAGCACTTTTTTAAATGAGGACATTATAACCATGCATGGCGTAATCTTTGAGTTTGTGCTCTTCCCTGTGACTCCTTATGGTCAAGTTGATTCAGAGTAAGGTACAGCCACTAATGGACTCTGAAGGAAACTAGATCAGTTGCTTTTGCCAGAGGAAGAATTCCTGCCCTATAAAGGCTCAGGAGAATTGGTTTGTTCCTGGCTGAATTCACGCTTTAACAAGTAAGTTTGAGTATGCCCAGCTGATTTCATTTGTCTTTTCTTTCTGCAGAGCGATGAAAAGATGAATGAAGTCATGAATCTAGCCCACACTTTTCTTCAGAATTTCTGCCGAGGAAATCCTCAGAATCAAGTTCTCCTCCACAAAAATCTCAACTTGTTCTTAACTCCAGGGGTAACTATTTCGTTTTAAGGAGAATATTAGAACTGGAAGTAAATTTGGAATTGCTGAAAAATGGCAGTGCTAAATAAATAATTTCATTAAATTATGCCCTCTCTGCCTTCTGCTCTCTGTCCTTCTCTTTTCTCCCTGGTTGTCTTCTCTTCTCTTGTCTTTTCTCCCTTATTGTTGCTCTTTATGTCATTGTTTTTAATGTTGCCATTTTAAAAGTGCAAAACAGTGTTACCTGTGGGGTTTACTGGTAGTAGCTATGAACACGTATCACATCATCACATCATATTTAGCTTGACTCTGATCTTACTCATCCTAACTCACTCACAGATGGACTGTAAGTGAAGGTAGAAGATGCTGTGACTATGCTGTCATGAAGGTTGTGTGACAGCAGAATCAGACCCCTACATTTTTGTTGATAATGCTTCCATTTGATTCAATTAATCTCAAATTTCATCTTTTAGTAAATCATTATCTTTACAGTAAGCCTCTTTGTCACAGTCCCCTTTTGTATATATGTATGCGTGTGTTTACAGACATAGTCATATAGAATGACACCTTGCTCCGTGGCAGATGTGCTGAGCAAAACATGCTTTGATTAGAAACAGAGTGAGTATGAGGATTGTAGACCCCTTGTTTACCAAAGTCGCTACAGAGTGCTCCAGCGGTGTAGTGTGTGTGTGTGTGTGTGTGTGTGTGTGTCCTCACCTTCCATATCAGCACAGATTTTGTTAACGTCCACTTCAGAACGATTTTGTACTCATAGCAAAGTGTGGAGAAATCCCATCATGAATGAAATCTAGGCCCTAAGGTCACTGCTTAATCACTGGGCTGTTGGACAGTGGACTTTTTTTCTGCACATTGGACTTCTCCAGTTTCCCTTCACCAATGTGCCTTTCTCTAGTCTAGAGTCCTGTGAACCTTTCAACCTCAAAACAAATCTGCTCTTCTTATAAGGCTGTTTTGATTTTAATCTGTTTAGCTCCTGGAAGCTGAAACCATGCGGCACATCTTCATGAATAATTACCTTCTGTGTAACGAAATCAGTGAAAGAGTGGTGCAGCACTTTGTACACTGTATTGAGACCCATGGCCGTCATGTGGAGTACCTGCGTTTCCTGCAGACCATTGTGAAAGCAGATGGCAAATACGTGAAAAAATGCCAAGATATGGTAATGACAGAGGTAGGTGAAAGGTTCAGATGTTCATCGCTTGTGTGATGTCTTTTTAACAGGCTAGTATTTTGAGGTTGCTTTTTCTGCTCTTGATACCAATGAGATATAATGGCATCATTGCTTCAGAATTTTAAACGGTATCACAAATAATGAATATTTTAGCAGACTTTTTGGGAGTTTAATCTAATTTTGTAAGGCCATCTGTATAACTACTAGAAAGAAAATATGGGTGTTAGCATGGCGATACAGAGATGTCTATTTGTAGATGATGTAGCGTGGAAATCTCTGAGTTACATAAACCTTCATTTTCCTGTGGAAAATTTAGGATCCCATATACGCACCAAACTTGCCATATTATGGCATGGTTTTGCCATGTAAGAGGCTCTTGTCTAACTACTGTTGTAGACCATTTTTTTAGCCCATAACCATGTAACAATTCTTGGTACTACTTTCTGCTTTTGTTTCTTTTGTGAGAGTCAGTAGAGCTACTCTAGCTTTAACTAGCTAGATTTGGAGTCTGACCGGTAAATTCCACAGAGTGGTTTGTGGACAAATCTTTATGCCGATAGAGTTACTAGGAAAATGCCTAAGTGACTTGTCTGCAATTAGGATTTGATATACAGTGTGCATGATAAATGAAGTCTTCAACTTGCAGACACTCATGCATTTAACTGTCGTTATGTTAACAGTTCAATGAGATTAAGAAGTGGGTAAAGTTGGATACAGTGAGAAGTCCAGGTAGGATCAGAGTCCAAGGAACGTTTGTCTTTACAAATTGCGTTTTTTGTGAAGAGACATCTTCATAAAGAAAACAGAGAGAAGCTCTAGTTGTGGTATGAACAAAACTAAACCCCGCTGAAATTTTGTTCCACAGCAACAAAGACGAGAAACTCCTAATTAAGAAAATGAACTTTCAGCCTACGTGGATAACCTTTACTGGAATCCACCTCAACCTTTTCAATTCGTCTGAAGTGCAGTATCAATTACAAGCCTTTGATTTACATAATTCAAACAGTTTTTGTGCCTTTGTGCTGTTAGATTTTTCCCCCTCCACCACAGCTTCTTGTAGGTTCATACTTTCTCATCAAACAAATTTTTTTGATTTTTCTCAATTTGAATACATTTTGTTACTGACCTATGATAGCACAAAGATAAATTGTCATCTTACATTTCCAAGCTGACTGCATGATGAAAATCGAAATGAACTCAGATGTGATGTTTATATCATGAGTCCTGCAGGAATTTGCAGGAGGGAGGGAGTGCCCCTATTTTGGTGAAGGAAGGGGGTAAGATGAGGATCTGTTTTAAAAAAGCATGGGAAATTACAGGTAAGTGATTATGATTTGTTAGAAAAGGATGCAAATAGTGAAATTTGAATGGTAGTCCAATATGAAGGGAACAGTGTAGCCAGATGGTTGGAACTTGTCATGGAGTCAGGACAGTTTCTCAGTAGACAACTGAGATGTACTTTGTGACCTTAAACAAGTGTTGTAACTTTTTCTGTGCCTCCAGATGGGGCATGTAAACAATTTACCACAAGACAAGATAGAGAATGAGTGTACAGCATACCCCAGCTACTCCTGTGTTTTCTTTTACGCACGGGAAGTATATTGTAGCTTATTCCTGTTTACTGGCAGTAAGGGATAAACTGATCATATTTACATTTTTAGAAAGTGTGTACAGATGAAGGAGCATCATTGCGAAAGAGTACTTTCACAAAGTATGTTGAACGTTCCCAATCTGGCTTTATTCACTTGTTCTCATACCCTTGGTCCCCATGTCTGTAGAGTGCTAGGAATGGTGTTTACTGACCCGAAACGTTCCTTAGGGCACTTTTTCTCATAACAAGAGATGCTTTGAGGTTCCTGGAAGAACAGTGCCTATCACTGCAAATATTATTACAAAAGCAAAAGCAGAATTTACTTTTGAACGAGATCAATGTGGCGGCAGAGTTTTCTGTTATCTACAGTATTCTGGTGTGCTACATCACAGTGTCAGCAGCTGCTCTGATACTGACCAACCTTCATTATACTTCCACAGAGTTCTGAACTTGTTGAAAATATGCTTACTGAAAGAAAATGCTACTGGGTTTGTTTTCACATCGCTGAACTCGTGATGATCAGTGAGAACTTTGACTGACACTGGGTTCTTCTCTTCCTTTTCTGCTTTTAAATGGACATAGTTTTCTCTGCTTGGGTCAATGTCTGGATGTCCTTCGCAAATCACATTTAAAAGTGGATAACTTGGGGAAAGGGGATGACATCTTCTGTCCTTGCATTTATGATGATTACCTTGTCCCACTTAGCTCTACTTATGCTGATGCAACATTGTCTGCTTCGGTTTGCGGTTCCTCACAGTCAGCATGTAGCAAGCATGCTTTGCAGCATCACGTTTCCAAAGTTCACTGTCTCCTGGTATATCTTCCTCATTCATCAGTGATAGGTACATAAAAGGAAGAGGGATAAGTTTGACTTGATATGATAAAATATCAAGCAATACTAGTACAGATTAGGTCTGCATTTGATATGAGATTGTAACTCTGCGGAACTTGGAAATAGTCATCTTCCCTCTCCTCTGTGTGAAATGTACACAAGTGGAAAAAAACTATGGGAATGTGGTGAACAAGTTAATAGAAAGTGACAGAGCATCTACCTTCCCAGAGGGCTCGGTGTGGATTTTTGTTATTATTTTGTATGTGAAATGTCCTAGGAGCATATTATTCCAGATATCGATATTGCTGTTGGGTGCAATGAAATTAATGGTATCTGGGTCCCTGTACTGTCACCTGCCTCCTTCCCAAGCACTCGTCCCTTTGAAAACTTTTTTTCTATACTGTGGATTGTCCAGAAAATGTCTATTTTGAAAAGTGATGAGTCGAAACATTTTAGAAACTCAAAGATAAGAAATAGGAATTGCAGGAATGGCTGAATTCACAATTCACTCCATCCAATTGTCAAAGCAAAAAAATGCAATAAACAGGGAAAAAGTGATCAGAAAAATTGTAAATTCAAAATCTGAAATGTTGAAACCCTGGAAAATATAATGAAGTGTTTCTTGACTTTTCATTCTGTGAGACTAATTTTTGTTCCTGCTCTTGCTGCTTTCCCATTTCTCAGCTGCTCCTCCAACTTTTATTCCTGCCCTTGAATTCAGTAAGCTAGGATTTCATGTCATGTATAGACTTGGATCTGTCAAGTGTCTTATTCACAAAATGCGTACGACTGTTGTGCTGCCTGGGTGTCTTCTGTAGTAGGAAGGGTTTATGGGAGCTTATTTTCACCCGCATTGAGAGTGTGTCATGCTTAAAAGGAAAGTGATGGAGAGAAGACAGGACTACTGTCCTGCCCCAGCTCCACTCGAGCTCGCAGAGCAGCGCTGGCAGTAGGTGTATTCAGTGCATGGGGGAGGGTTCAAAACAGGGTTAGAGCAAAACTTTGCTGTGTGATCTGCTGAGATGGGGCTGCTAGCATCCATCTCTGCTCTGGATCCTCTTGAGATGAGCAATGCACTTGTAGCAATATCAAAGTTTTATCACATACACTAGTTTTCTGCTAAACGGAAGTGCTGGCATGACACTGACGATGTCAGGACCCACCTGCCAAATCTACATAGGTTGGGAGTACTCGGCCTTTGGTTCCGATGCTGAGCGAGGGCATAGAAGAGCTTGGTTAAGTTCTGGGTGAGCCACAGGCTTTCCCTGTGAGGTAGCATGGAAGATTTAATCTCTCTGCACCTCAAGTCCCTATCTATAAAACAGGGATAATAATGCATCATGGCCTCACAACAGGAGGTGAGGGTAATTAATTAACTTCAAACAAACATTGAGATAGTAGGAATAATACTGTCTTAAGTAAACACAGAGCTACATAGAAATTAAACTTCAAATTCACCTTGCATTAGTTCACTCCTTGGTGAGTTATTCCAAGAAGACCAGGTTTGCCGTGGATATTGTTTTGACATGTGCATTTGCTAAGCCCCATGAGAGTATATTTTGGTTTTTTTTTTTTTGTTGTTGTTTTGGTTGTTGTTTTTTTTTTGCAGCTAGACAGTCTTTGCATACTTAAAAGTAGAAGCAAAACAAGAAATTAGGACAACCATATAATCATGGAGGTTGGGAAAGACCTTTAAGATCATTGAGTCCAAAATGACTGCAGTGCAGGGTGCTGAAAACTTTGTGATATCTTTTTCAGCTGATAAATGGTGGAGAAGATGTGTTGATATTCTACAACGACAGAGCATCTTTTCCAGTCCTACTCCAGATGATGTGTTCAGAGCGCGATCGAGCAGACGAGAGCGGACCCTTAGCATATCACATCACTCTGGTGGAACTGCTGGCAGCTTGTACAGAAGGGAAGAATGTATACACAGAGATCAAGTGCAATTCGCTCCTGCCACTGGATGATATAGTGAGAGTAGTGACCCATGATGACTGCATACCTGAGGTAAGATTCACCAAATGAGGAAACAGACTTAACCATTTTTAGAAACTCGGAAAATGTTTTGCTGTTTATAAGATGCTGACAAGTTGAATATTTTCACAGAAAACAGGCTGGAAACAGGTAGTGTTTGTTAAGGTGAACAAGTGAGAAAGGATAGTCAGTTTTTTCTTAAACAGAAAATTCCTTATCCCTTACGCTTTGATTTTTGGGCCAGACACCTTGTTTTGTTTTCCTGGGTTTGCCCAGCCGCTGTCAGAGCGTAGTTCTCTGATAACTTCTGGCTGTAGCTGCGAAGACTCAGCTGAGTGGTTTGCCAAGCACACGTTTTGCCGCTGCCTGAATTTGTTGGAAATGATGGGTAACATTCTGGCCACGCTGAAGTCAGTGAGAGTTTTGGGTGAAGTCTCATCTAATTAAATTTGATTGCAGTCCAGCAAATGTTTTTACTCACTGCGTATTGAGGTTTTATTCTGCAGCTACTCCCAGTCATGCTTCAGCAGGACTGTGATACCTCACACTGATCAGAAGGGGAATGTTTGCTAGCACCAAACCTGATGTGATCAAGAGAAATCTTTTCACAGTCTGTGCAAGGAGCTTGCTGTGGCCCCGTGTATCGGTCGGACAGATTTCTGCAGGCTATCTGGTGGAGAAATGTGGCTCATATCAACGAAACTGGGACCTGCAAGAGTAAAGAATCCCTCTGTGCCGTGAAAGTGTCCCCTTGTGATCAACTGATTCTTTTCTTAGTATGAAAAATGCTTGCTTTGCTCAAAAGTTCCTTCTGACATTAATTTCAACAGATGCTAATTAAAAAAAGCCCAAACAAATGAAGCCTAAATGTCTGACATGAGTTTTCTCCTGACTGCATTAAACATACGCAACTATCTCCTCTCCCTTGATGCAAGAAGAAATTTTCAGTGTATCTGCGTATGTTTAGATTTAATCTATACATTTCGGGAACCGGATATCCATTTTTATGATGTTCACAAGCAGACTGGTAACGCAGGAGAGGAGTGAGACTGCAGTCCTTCTGTTAAGCCCTGTGCAGCTGTGGCTGCAGTCCCAGCTCTGCTCAACCTTTCTCTTCCACTTAGATCCAAGTTACACCCACCCCAAATGCAAGCGCTGCATTGGGATTGTGGGAATGAAGGGATTGCAGTCCCAGCTCTGATAAAGGCATATTTTTTTTTTTATATTTGGCAAGCCTCTTGCAGAGCATCAGCCCACAGCAGTCAACCGGCTAGTGCAGGGATGTCCTGCATTTTCACAGCTCTTGGCTTTGGAGCCAGGCCCTTGTAGTCTTAATATAGTTTAAATATCAGATTTATTATTGGTTTGTTTTGTGGGGGTTTTGTCATTAGAGTAAGAGTGTTTGCAAAGCCTTTCAGTTTTTCTTCAAGTGATCTTTCAGTAAGTTGTTCTGGTTTGGCTGCCGCCGGCAACAAAAGCACCACGCAGCCGCCCCTCCCCCCGCCGGGGTGCGGAGGAGAATGGAAAGAAAGAGGCAGAAACTGGTGGGTCGGGATCAGGGCAGTTTGACAGAACAGCAAACAAAGGGAACTGCAACAACAATGATACAGAAAAAGGGGAATACACAAAACAAACCGCACGACCCAGAGAGCCGCTCTCCCACACCGCCACCGCTGTGCGCTCCCGAGCCGCGAGTGAGAGTTCCCACCACCCAGCTCCCCGCCCCCGGAACCCCGCATGGCGGCACATGGTACGGAATACCCGGCTCTGTTTGGCCAGGTTGGGGTTGGGTCAGCCCAGCCAGGCTGTGCCCCTTCCTGGAGTCCGGTGAAAATTAACCCTGTCCTGGCTGAACCCAGGACATAAGTACATTAATGCATTTGTTGCCGTACTTCTCCTTAAATCTTCAGAGCTGAATATACGTGTTATTACTGTTACTAGTGTTTGTTAGTCCTTGAAGGATCATCTTTGTTGTTCGGTATTTTTGCAGATATTAAATGTCATGTTAATGGTTTTTTACTGTTCCATTTCATATGGTTTGTGGTTTTGCTGTTCCTGCAGGTGAAAATTGCCTATGTTAATTTTGTTAACCACTGCTACGTGGACACTGAAGTGGAAATGAAAGAGATCTATGCCAGTAACCATATTTGGAAGCTATTTGAGAACTTCCTTGTTGATATGGCAAGGGTAAGCTTCATAAGATGATAAATATTACAGCATAGTCATGGATGACAACTGAACTGGCAATAACTTTATTTTGGTGAACTTCTTTTATTTTATTCACTTTTTACCAAAGTTGACAATAGAATAGGTGTGGTTTTTTTTTTCTTTTTTAACAATCAGTCATTTCTGTGTTATTTACCATGATTTAACCTTCTAATTACTAGCAGTCTTCTCTTTCTACAAGGGCATCTTGGAACCTTTGTTTATTTCTCTTTTCTTGCAGAAAAATAAATTGGATGCATGTACAGGGTTGAGAGTGTGTAGGCCTTCTGGCACCATGTGGTACATGTTGTTATGGTGGTGACTGAAAAAAACCCTGCATTTGTAATCTTCTTGCTTTACTCTGTTGGTATAATGAGGATCAGGGATCAAGAAGTTCTTTGCCTCATGTTCCTTCTTTAATCTTACTTTGGCTTGTTTTTGTCATTTATTCTACTGCAACTACATTCTCACTGCTGATGTGAAAGGCAGATGTAGAGCTCTGGTCTTTCAGAATACTAGTTTGTGTATAAACTATAGGCTGCAAGGTGATGGGGCACAGTTACTACCATAGGCAGTCAGTTCCTGTGGATCCTAGTGAGCTTCACAGTGTCATTACTTGTCAAATTAAGTTTCCAGTCTGAAATTGAATGAAGCTTCCATTCCCTGGTATTTTGGTGGCAGAAAATGAGGGAAATCTTATGACTTCCAGAAGGATAAAATACAATGGTAGAACCATGAGGGGAAGCTCATGTGTGACATAATAATTACAGCTTACATTACATATCCTTTTCTAGGAGGTTAATGCTTCTTGTAAGAGCCTAATATTAATACCATCTAATGGAGTTGCTCATTCTGCTCAAGAAGTAGAACCACAGTTTTTTGGTGGCTGGTGGTTTGTGTTTGATCCTTCATGCTGGACAGTATTTTGGAGATGTTACAAAGCGTGTTGTCATAGTGCATGCCTATCTCTTCCCAGTCCACGTGCATTACATTTTGTAATCCTTAAGTTCTCACTCCTTGCATTCTTAATTTTGTTGAAATTAAAGAAAAAAAAGGTAAAAGAATCTGAATTCAGCCGTGCAGCGGACATTTACCCCAAAGTAATAGTGTGCCACAAAATAATTTCTTTGAAACCTATTGGGAGAAAATACTGTGAATTATGACCAAAAGAAGAATGAGTGCAAAGACTTGTGCTATATATGTTAGGCACTGGGACCTGTTCATTTCTCTGTGAAACAGAGAACTTAGGGTTGGGGTTTTTTTCTTTTTTTTTTCCCTGGGAACAGGTTAAGACAGGATTGTTTGTGCTGTCTTTTTTTGGTAGTAGTCATTTTCAGCAGTAATCAGACCTCTACAAACCCCGTTTTCCTGCTGTTTGTCTTGTCTCTGTGGTCATGTTAGGTCAAGATAGCCCTTCTGGACAAACCAAGCTCAGTGGAAAACGAAGATCAGAAACCTGATTGGAGGGGGATTCTGATTTTTAAACTCTCTGTTTTTACCCCAATAAATATCTTCTCCAGTGTAATTTGCTTTCTGGGTTGCCCCTTCCTGATGTGTCCCGGCCCTGATCCCCCAAACCGACTACCCTCCCTAGCCCGTGAACGTGACCAATTTTCTTTGCCCTTGGGCTAGAAGCAGAGGTGTAGAAAGAGCACTCTGCCCACAGTTTGATTCAGGAGCCTGGAGACAAACTGCCCCATGCCAAAAGAGGTAGAGCTGGCCTGATGATGGTGACCGCTGAGCTGGTTTTCACATATCCTGTTCGTAAGAGAAATTAGTCTCCAGGCCTTTGGAGATGAAGAGCTGAGTGTATTATTAATGCTGGATTTTGTGTGTGCGCGTGCTGTTGTCACTGAATGGCAAAATGCAGGTTTATTTTGCTCTCCTGCAAAGCCCTCAGGGCAGGTGCCCAATTAGTCCTTTTAATTTCCTGGTTAACGGCTGAAAGAATGAAAAGAACATGTCAGAAGTGCTCTGGCCTGTCCTGCTCTTCACCCAAGTCCCTGTGGGGAGCCATATCTTCCAGGTTATTGAGTGTATTTGTTCAGGTTTGGTTTTCTGGGGCCCAGGCAGAGCCCGTGTGTTATAAATACATCAGCGTTATGTAGCTATCAGGACAGTTAGAATGCTGTCAGCCTTGTGAAAGATGTTACAATAGCTTTCAAAGCATTTAGAAAAAGAGCCCTTTGATCCTCTGTGTTCCAGTGAGCTAAAAGGGATGCTTTTGCATGGGGGAAGGGGAAATGCTTGTCTTTCAGCTGCTGCAAATGCCTGTCAGTGGGTGAGTCTGTGAGCTCCGAGTCTGTGTCTGCTATTAGAGAGCACTAAGGTGAAAGATGGAGAGCGTTATCCACTGGTTGCATTCTTTCCTTTTTTATTAAAAAAAAAAAAAAAGAAAAAAGAAAAAGTGTAATCGACTTTTTTAATCTGTTGCTGGATCCAGGAAGGAAATATTTAGTCCCCAACTGTCACTCTCTTCCAACAACGTGACGCATTGCAAAGCAGGCGTGAGGCGGATTCATGTATAAATTCAGTTTGCCAAAAGCAGTCGCGCTTTCAAATACACCCTGCTTCTACAGTTTCCGCCAACCTACTTTCTCCCGTGTATGACTTCAAGCGTTGCGCTAAGCAAAGTGGGTGCTGCTGAGGGAAAGGCTTCGCTTCCCTGCGTGTGGCCCGGCCTGGGAGTCAGCAGCTGTAGCCTGAGCAGGATTAAAGAAAGAGCCAGGATCTGACAGCTGTAAAGTCGTCCTGGCTTTCTCTGCAGAATTTTTGGAGTATTATTCATGTGAGTTTCGGTCCCAAAGCCTCTTAAGGGGTTTTTAAACGCTGGTGTCTCAATCCTCATCTCCATTTCATGCATTTCAGGTTTTTTCTTCCACAGGGAAACATCGTTCAGTCCCCAAAGGGCAGAGGGATATGAAGAACAAATGAGAGGATTTCTGAATTCCTTCTGTGCTGGGAATTTTTCAGACTGGTATTGGAGCAGAGTGGCATTCCCACATATGGCTCTGCTTTTTAGGCAAGCAATGGGGAAAACTTAAAAGCGTTTCGGAATTTAGTTTTGGTGATTTCTGAATTCACCATGCTAGCACTGCACAGCTCCCTATCTTCCCAATGGGATTGCAAGTGCTGAGCCTCAGAGCTACTGGTTCCAGCCAAAATTTGGCATGCAGATTAGTTAAAAGCAGAAGAACTTCAAGAGGTTTATAGTTCTATGATTCATTTTTTTTTAAAAAAAGAAGTTTTGATTATTAACTGAGTCCGTTACCTCCATGAGGACTGGGGGGGGTGGTGGTGGTGTCATACTTTTCCCAAAACTGAAGGGCTGAAGAGTTTGCTCTTTCAGTTTAGCCACGGTTGCTTCTCTGACCAAAATCTTTCCTTTCCTGGGGTGAGAAAAAAATGCATCACGTGAGGGCACGACTCGTGTATCTGACAGAATTTAGAAAAGCAGACAAGCAAAGCTCCTCAAGATGCCTCATTTCTGTAGGTCTCAAGTTATCTTTGGCTGTTCCTCTGGCTACCATATGACACTGTTTGTGTGTTATACTCAAAAGGCTTTTGTGTTCCTGTGAGCTGTATCTTCCCCTGCACATGGATGCTTTGGGATGTCATGTCAGTAACCTTCCTTAAAGCAGTCCTGGTGAAATTGCTGTCTTGTAGTGTCCAAGTGTGACAGTGGCAGTGTTAATTAGAGAGCATGTCTGCCCTGCGTGAGATCCAGGTGCTGTGGGTTATCTTTCTGCTTCTGTCACCAACTTTCCTCTGTGATCTTAAGCAATTCGCTCAAGTGATTGACTTAAGCAATTTTCTGGACTTCAGTTCCCCATCCATAAAGTGACGTAATGGTGAGTATGTACCACTCGGGTTTATGACGGTGTGTTAAATGCTCGGATGGTAATGAGAAGGCTAACCCAGAAGCCTAATACAAGATAAGTTCTGCTTCTGCATAGATTCCCGAGAACATTGCAGTAGTCTGCAGCTTGCATAGGTGAAAGAGGGAACAGCTTTGCCTTTCATTTCTTGTTAAACATGACTAGAACTGCTTATTTAAAGGCTGTCGAAGAGGTAGTAGGGCTGTAGTTCTTATTTGTCTAGTCTTGCCTTTCTCACAGTGTTTAGCTGTCTGTAGACTCCTTTTAGTACTGTTTACACTCACATATGCAAAATCAACATGACTCTGTATAGATTTTTACAAATGTTGAAAAGAAAGAAAGAAATAAAAGAAATACTGAAGGATGCAATCCACCCCAGTGATTTTCTCCCTTCTTTAAGCATGACATCTTTATGCAGCAACAAACTTCTAGTGTTGTGCCAAAGGGTGTCTTCAGGAATCTTTTGTAAAAATCTCCCCACATCATCCCACCATTTAATCATCCTTCTGTGCTCCAGAGTTGTCCCTGTACCATCCATTTTCTTCTTTCATTGTTTTTAGCTTGTCTTTCATATTTTCCCCGTGTGGCTTTCCTAAGTAATGCTGCCTGTCTTACAGTTTAGCATCCTAAAGGCTGTTGGTATTGACTGTGCTATTTCTTTTCTTTCCCTCTTTTTTTGACATTTTTCCTGCAAATGAGCTTCACCTTTGCCACCCATTTGTGGCGACTGATTGTAGAAAGAAGTTAAATGTTACATGAAATCTTTTTAACCTAAGGTGTTTATGTCTCGTCCATCTCTAAAGCCTCTTCCAGCCAGCCCCACAACAGGAGGAAAGACCCATTTTCTTCCTGAATCTATCTAAGTGTGTAAGTGGCATACAATGTGCTGATTTAGAAGGGATCTTTTTTTATGATGTGGGAAAGAACACACAGGCAATCAGAAGGAGCTAGTTCAGAAGAGAAGCGTGTTCAAAAGACAGCGTGGACCTCCAAGAAGAAGGATAAGCTGTTGCAAATGCAGCTTGAACTCTAAGATAGTTATCTGGTAGATTTTGTATTAAAATAATTTGGTTTTGTATTAAGAAGAAATATTACACGTGTTGTAATAAATAATAAAGCTTGCTTATTTAAAGGAACTAAAGCTCATTGTTTCCTCTTTCTGCTCCCTGTAGGTTTGTAACACAACCACGGATCGTAAACATGCAGACACGTCTCTGGAGAAATATGTCACCGAGCCTGTAATGAACATTGTGGGTGGCTTCTTCAATTCGCCGTTTTCAGATAACAGCACCAGCCTCCAGGTAAGGAAGAGAGACACAGACAAATACGTAATTCAGACCATTAATGAGATACCTTCTGCTCCTTAAATAGGAATGCTGTATCTTTACATCCTCCTTTAATTTCTCTGTCCCCTCTCATGCCACTGGCTAGCAGCTTAGTTTCTCTTTAAAACAATTCCTCTGAATTTTATCACTTACAGCTCTGGACCAGCAGACAGCTCAGTACGGTCAGACTTACTCCTGGCTCTTGTGAGTTCATTGGAGGGAGTATCCTTGCAGAATACTGGTCTATCTTTTTACTGGTATGAGAAAAATGCTCTGTCCTATGACAAAAGGGACACATACCTGAGAACTGGGAAGACTCCCCTGTCCTTCTGCTCTATACTGTATTTGCTTGATATCAGTGGTGATCTGAGGAGAAATTGCATGATTTGGCCTTCTTAGAGGTGCAGCATTGATTTCTGTTCCCTCCAGTCCTGAAGAGCAAAGAGAATATAATGGTGTTGTAACCTGAGTCTACAAGCTAAAAAAACCTTGCATGTGGTTTACATTGTGTCAAACCTTAGGGCAGCTGTGAGGAGATTCTAAAGGGTAAAATTCCATGTTTATCTTTTTGTTTTCAGACACACCAGCCTGTTTTTATTCAGCTGCTGCAGTCTGCTTTTAGAATTTACAACTGTACCTGGCCAAACCCAACACAGAAAGCCTCAGTGGAGTCATGTATCAAGACTTTGGCTGAAGTGGGTAGGTGCCAGGTTTTGCTTTCATTATTATTCTCTGTGTTTTAAGATCAGACTTATTTGAGGTCCAACAATTTTTAGTTTGACTCTACCATCCTGAAATTGTGACAGTGGTGATTTCATAAATCCCACTTTTCTGAGCCTAAATTCTTCCTCCTTGGATAACTCCTTCGAATCTGTCCCATCAAATAGGGTTGTGAGGTGAAACCTGTAGGTCAGGGAGATGAGTGAGCAGTGGTTGATCTTCACCTCGAGGAAGTTATGACATTAAAACACAACATAAGCTATGAGAAAACCTGGGCATTTCGAACTGTGCTGGGCTACATTTACACAAACTGTAGTAAGCAGCGATGCATAGCAATTGTGCATCGGGGAACACCCATCATTTTTCCCCTCAGGTCCTGGGAGATGCATTCGTTATTGTCAGTTACGGTCCTGGGCGTGTTCAGCTTTTGTCCCATCAGGGAGTTGGGGATGGAAACCACAATTGTACCACTCCATAGCTTCTCCACTTCTTCCTCATCATCAGGCCTACTCTTTTACTGCTGTTACACAGTCAGCCTTGTCGGGGGAGTATTGCCTTGCACTCGCACCGAGTCCAAAGTTGGTCCTCAGAGCAGCTAAGAAATTACATGCTTTCAAATAAATTCAAATACCGTGTTAAAGTGGAGGATTTAAAACTTCTAAAATAAAAAAGATTCTTCACCAGTACATAGCTAAGTCTGGCGAAAGTTCATTCTTAAGTTAAATTTCTGTGAATACAATTTTAAAGTCTTCTGCCATGGGAGAAAAAATGATTATTCAATATAGTTTCTAAAAGTCAATCATTCTGATTACTTGTAGAATAAAGTTTCTGCTCAGTATGAATGAAAACTGGGTAGAGACAGAGGTATCTAGAAACTGGCTAAATTCTACCATTGATGCAATTTTTCAAAAGTTTTAATAAATAATGATAAAACTATATGAGACTTAACCATCTGCAGCATCTGTGGCATTGTAAGGATCAACTCTAAATTTAGATTTTGGAATATATTTACAGGAGCATCATTTAACATTTTAGCCAAAACATCTCATTAACTTTTTGTGTGAACGAGAATAAGCAGTTATACAAAAAGTGAGCAGCCTTCAATTGTTTTATTTGTTGTGCAAATGATTTAATGATTGATCTATCTGGCAAGAGAACTTTGGAAGTTGAAGACATTTTATTTGCTTCATGCTACAGCTACCACAGTCTCAGATAAAGCTCTAGCCCTACAAATCCTTGTTTGTGTGTTTAACACTTACGTCCCTGCTCTTCTCTGGCAGTTCTGGAAAAAGCCGTCAATAAATTACTGCCTTTGGGAGTCTGGGGAAAGGGGGAAGAAATAGGGCAGGTGAGAGTATTTTTGAGACCGAGCATGCCCTGTTTGTGTTTCTAGACAGCTTGATGTCTTCATTTCCGTAGAGCTACACCTAAAATCGAGTTCTAGCTCAGAGAGGTCGCTATGTTGTCTCACCGAGATGAGGGTATGTGGAGACACCCAAGTGTAGTGCTGAGACAGCCAAGCTGAGCTTTCCCCACAGCCGCCGGCCAGGGAGATGGGCTGGCAAGCCCAGCTTCTTGGCTGGGTGCACCAGCATGCGAAGGGGCTGGTGGCCTTCGGTAAGCTGCCTTCTGTATGCCTCTGGTTCCTGGGAGAGCCCAGCGGAAAGCCTGAAGGCAAGGCGTGGCTGATGCCTGCAGCTTTCTTTAGATGGTTTACAGTTGGTGTTGGTGGTTGTTGTTTTTTTTTTTATAAGTATGCTCTTGTGCTGTCCTATGGGTCCAACCTTCTTTCTACTCCCGCTTCCCACCCATGGGACCCCGGCCATGCCTGGGCACTCTCAGGCACGGCAGAGTGGAGCTGAGCTGCTGGGGAAGGGTGGCATCGCCCCGTGTCCTCCTCGAGGAGCTCTCAGCGGGAGGGCAGGCGGGCTCTGTGGGCATCAGTGGGGGCTGCCTGGCAGCCTCCGAGCTGGCCCCTGAAAGCACATGTTGGCATGCACACTGCTGACTTCCTTGTCTGTGTCGTAATAACTGTTTAAGGATTCATCACTAATAACAATATAGAGTGTTGTAAAAGTGTATAGTGTTGTGTTAGCAAATTGCCACACGTTTTTATCTGGTGTTTTATTTTGACAGTGCAGAAAGGGAGCATAAGGAGACAGGTGAGGGGGGTTTCCCTAAAGAGCAAGTTGGCCGGAGGAGACGTGGAAGCAGAGGTTTTAACAAACACCTGCGTGCAAAGTTTGGCTGGCTCTCAGAGGTTTTAACCAGCGGTGATACTTTATTCTTCAGGCAGGGTGCCAGACGTGGCTTGCCAGGGCTAATTGAGTAGCCTGCTCTGCTGAAAACCTTGGAAGGTCTGCCCCGCCTGCGGGTACCAGAGGCTTTTAACATCCAGGGCCCTTTGTGATTACAGCGTGTGCCCAGTGCCTTTCTCTGTCGGGTGTTCCACGGCACAAAATGGTGCTTCTCTTTGAGAAGGCAGAGGCTTCTTCTGTAATACAAACAGGGCAGCCTCTTTTTTTGCCTCTTGTGCTGGCTGTGTGTGTGGACTAGGACTGGATTTTGGCTTGGCATCTGTGAGCACTCTTCTGCCTTTTTTTTTTTTTTTTGAATTGAGAGTCTGACAGCTTTAACGTTAGGGCCTTCATGTTTCACAGCAGGGTTTTAAAAAAAAAACCAAACCTCTAGAAAGAGTTTGCCTATATCAGAGAGATAGAGTATTGGACAGATTTACAGCAGGGACCAAAGACTTCTGATGGAAAATATATGTAGTATAGAGTTGAAAGAACAAAGATGATTTTTTTTTTGTTTGTGTCATAGCCCTGGATTTAGAAATGAATCTCAGAAGGAAGAAAGATCATACACAGATTTCCCAAGATATCAAAGATCCATATAATAATGCACTTCTTTTAAAAGACCCATTTCAGAGTGAGTTTAAGCAACACACATTCTGCTCAGTGCTTACTAGTTTGTTGCTGGCAGGTGGATGTAACTGTTGCCTCAAGAGCTTAAGATCAGTACATCTGTCGTCTTCTGAGTGCTGTAAGAATGTGCATTATCTTCCAGGTCAACAAAAGGATGTGTTGCAGAACCTGATTTCTTATAACCCTGGTACTTGACCACTAGGGAAAAACTTCATAAGTTTTCCAAGCTTCTCTTGCTGCTTTGTCTCCGGGGAGTTGTCTGCCTCCAGTTCAGCAAGAGGGACAGAGGCTTGCTTCTCTTCTTCAGCAGACCCATCTGTGGCTCCAAGAGATTTGGAACACACAGATACCAACGTGCATCGGGTTTTTATTGCCCAGTAAACATTTGGCTACCTGGTATGAATAGAAACACTTACAAAATAATACAGGTGTATGAATGTGTCTTGCTCATCTGGATTTCTGAAGCAGATTATCACAGTAATGAGAATTAACACATTGTACATGTATCATGTTTGCTTTTTCTCTATTGTTACAAAGGACTGAGCTTTTGCTTGAAAATATAGTCAAAAAAATGAATGATCAAAACAGCTTCCATTTCACTGCTAAAATAGCTACAAGTGAAAAATGTTTAAAAGATCCCCTGATCTTTGTAAAACCAGAGGAGCTAAGACATCTAACAGTTTATTTCAAATTAATTCATTATCAAAGGACTTTCTGTTCCTACATTTTATAATCTTTGCAAGATTGAGAAGGGTGGAGGCCAGTCTTAAAGTTTGCATTTTAAACCATCTACTGTCTTTCCATATGATAAAATAGGGGAACATCACCTGTCCTCACAACTAAAGATATGGATTGTATATCTTAAATTGTGCTGGAGAAGGTCTTTCTCCCAGGGCTGACCAGTCTTTTAGGACCTATGCACAGAACTGTCTGCTTGTTAATTAAGTGGTGATTCTTATATCTTCACCCCCAGCATCAGTTTTCTGCTACATTTCTGCTACAAATCTAGTTGTATTTATAGGCTTGTCTCTGTAGTATCCATTAGTTTTCTCCCTTATGTTTTTACAAATTGGATCTTCCCGCTGATACTGTGTGTGTACCCCAAGGATGTAGCATGTGCATGACTGTGCTGTTACCACCAGTAATGGAATAATTGGAATTTCCCAGATGAGTACACAGCAGCAGATAGGAACCTGCATTTTGTTAGGCTGTTTCTCTTGGCAGACCCTTTAAAAAAAGTCTGTTAGCAAGCCAAATTACTTGAGTCATTATCAGATTATACTCTAGGATGCTGTGCAGCAGAAGCAAAAGGAGAATCCTTGTTTCATCCTAGAAAATTGGAGGCGAGTCCTGTAAGATTGCTGTTTCGTAGGTTCAGATGCAGAACAGATGCAGAGGAAGTGCTGCTGTGATGGGTGGGGGAAAGGAGAACTCTGTTACAGGGAAGGGCTACAGGAGCCTCAGGTGTTTTGCCTTGCAAAACAAAGGCCTGTGTTGTTGCTCTTTAAAAGTACTTGGGAAGATAAATAATCACGAAGAGGAGACATCTAAGCTAAAGGACAGCGCTGACCCCAAAACATCTGGACATAAATTACGCTAGGTTATAAATAACCTAAATAAATTCAGACTGTAAATCAGGGGTTTGGAACCAACTTCGGAAGGATGTCCTTGGTCAATGGGCCAAGAGAAAATGGAGGGAGGAGGGATGGCAGAAAAACTGGCTTCATTTTGAATGGGGCTCAATACATTTTTCAAAAGATACTTAAGAATATGGGTTGTCTGTAACAGAGAGCAGATGGTCTGAAGGAGCAGTGAAGTCCTTTCTAGCTGAGTATTTATTCCCCAGTTCCAGGTTACCAGCACCCCTCTTGACCATACTTTTGTGTCCTCTAAAGCCCTTTGCTTTTCCCTGACAAACTACAAACAGGAAACATTAAACATAAAATCTACGTTACATTTTATTGCTTCTTTGGAATTATTGTGCATATTTTAATATCCATATAGATGAACTTTCCTATAACAATTTTTTCAACACGAAAATACTTTATTTTACGTCCCATTTGAGTTTTAAAATCTTTTTTCCATTTTATAAAAAGCCAGGCCTTCATTTTCAATTTTTAGTTCAAATAAAATAATTATCCTGTTGTTACTTGTTTGACAGCAAGAAGAATACATTTCAGATGAAGCACATATTTTATTCTATTTTGACTGTTTGTGTTTCCCTAATTGCAAGAAAAATTCAATGATGATCTTTTTACAGACTGATAAATATTTTAGCGTAGCTTTTCCGTTGGAAAAAAACATCCAAGGGAAGGGTGCAAGATTGGCAGGCTTATGTCTTGTCTACGCAAAGCTTTTATTTCCCTTAAAAAGTCTTGCTGTTGCTAGCGTTAGTGTCTCTCCATCCAAATGCATTTGTTAAGCAGGCAGTAAATGATGAAGGAGCTGGAGGGACTGATTTATGGAGCAAAATTAATTGAACTAAATATGCATTGCTTGTTAAGTGACAACTGGGAAGTGTGGGAGAACATGATATAGCTGTCTGCAACTATAGAGGAGTATAAACAGCCGGGGGAGTAAAGGCTTCACAGCCAGGTACAACTGGCTTTTTCGTGACCCACGTTGCCCATCACGTTCCTCCCTGAGGTCCTCCGAGGGCGAAATGCCTGCGTGGCCCCTGCAAAACCCACACCAGGGATGGTTTAGGCTAGTGCAAAGTGTACTAAACAGCTGTGAAGGCATGAAATACTGTTGTGTTTTGTATACGCTACAAAAGCCAATGGACTGAACTTTAAAATTAGGGAGCGCTAGGTAGGAATATCAATGAGAGCAGCAAGCTTCCTTATGGCAAGATAATTAGTCTGAAGAACGGGCTTCCAAGGAACATTCCAGGCAAAGGCCGCTTCCTGGAAATGCTTGGTGCTAAATTGATCCGAAGACTCAGGCAGGCAATACGAGTGGAAGGACGGTGCTTCAGCAAGCATTCTGGAAATAGGTCTTTTTACTTCCAGTTTCTGTGCTTCTGCAAAGAGAACTGCGTGCAGGTAATTTAACAAAATCCAGCTCAGCCCATTTCAGCTCTTCTGTTAGCAGCTGGATCGTGCTCTTGGGACTTTGGTGGAGTCCAGCTCGCTTGTAGAGAGCAGCTTGATTTTAGCTACTTGATTCTCAACATTAATGTCGCCCTTTTCTAAAGTCCCCATCTCAGAGTACTTTTTCATAGTTTAAACAGCAAAGCAGAGGAAAGCTGCTGATACACTGGATACACACAGAACCATCCAGCACAGAGCAGAACATTTTACTGTGACCTGGCTGAGTCTGCGGCACTGTGTTACTGTTTCTACGTGTACCATTTCCTTGCTTGTCTTGGCCCAGCCACGGCTATTGCTCATAGCATAACTGAGCAGCAGGCTGAGAGTTTGTCATGCAAAGGATTTCCCAGCAAATCGCATTTCCTCCGACATTGCCAAAACAGTGTGGTGTCTGCAGGGTGTAATTAGCCCTATGCAGGGTGCCCTAGGTAGGCGTTGGGCAGTATGTAAGGCTGTGCTGCGCCCCTCCACTGCAACCAGGATTTCCCTGAGCTGAAGGCATGTTGTAGTCCAGCATGGTTAGCATCCCGCTTCATACCTATGGTGCTGGTTTACGTACAGCCACGTAGCATGCTTTTTTCCCAAACTCCCTAGTCAGATGAAAGTCAGAATTGTACCCCCTCCTGGCTCCTTTGTCTGCCAGCTCTAACCCTACTTTGCAAGTTTGAGTGCTGTCCAAAAGCATTTCTAAGTAAGTGGAACAAAAATAAACATGCTTTTAAATATTTTATGTTCGTACTTTAAGGGAGATTGACATGTTTTGAAGAGGAAAGCAGCCTACAACACCTAAATTAAAAATAAATATTTATGTTCACATTTGTTCATCAGCTTTCCAAACTGTAAAAATATGTTTCATGTTGTTTTAAATAATGAAATGTGAAACAAATGAAAGATAAACTTTCTACAAGCTGCAAAGAAATGAGAAGACAAAGGCTTTGTTTATAGCTTAGACTTCAACAGTGCCCTTTGACAACCAATACAAGTCTTAATTACAAATGGAATTATACATATAAGAACTGTTCAAAACATAGAGTATTTTTTTCTCTCTCTCTCTGGTTTTCTTTGTGATAGTTTTAATTAGCTTCAGCTCTTTGAACAATCATAGTCCTTGACTGCTCCTCAGACACTGATGGAAGTTGTTAACTTCAAATGGCATCTATAGGACTGCAGAAGTCTGGGTTTTCCTCTGAACAGCATGCTCCCCATTGCTAAATTTATTCCTGGATATATCAGGATTCTGCATAGATACCACTTAATTGAGAAGTGAACATTGTCCGATAACATTCAAGTGATTGACATCAGGACACAATAAATTGGATTAATAGGCTGCAGCACCCTACCCACACTGGCAGAACTTTAATGGACTTCTGGAATAAAGTAAGCAGCAACAGGGCAAATGCGTTTTGAAAAATAACCCACTCAAATAATATGGAAAAACAGTCATTAGAAATAATGGCCAGCCACACATGGTGTTGTCCTCACGATAATCAGGAACCTTGCCTTCAAAACAAATAGAGAGTGGAAAGGAGAAGTCAGCTGCCAGTGTGGAAACTGCTCTACATCTGCTGCTGAGAAGCTGGATACGCTTGTGGAGAAAAGTGTTTTCCCATCTCGGTCCTAAGCACATTTTTTTAATTCCCTGTGGCAAACTGTTTAAAATAAACTGCCTACCAGAAACAGAATCGCAGTTAAAGAGCCTAAGCCACAGGTGGAGGCCCTGGTCCTGCATCAGGATACACCCTTGCAGTGGGAAGAGAGGAGGGTGCCCTGCACCCGCAGGAGCTGTTAAAAGGGTGAGGACACGTGTGACAGAGTGCTCTTGCTGTAGTCTGTGAGACTGGGGGTTGAGGTGTCACAGCCAAAGTTAGGTTTATAATAAATGCTTCCATTACAATATGGTATCTGGGGGAAGAGAAAGTTTCTGCCTGGGATCCGTGACTCACTGCGCTTGGCAGCACAGGAGCCTTCGTTCATCAGAGCCGTGTGCCTGACTCGGCGCTTGCAGGCACTGCTGGGGGTTTGATGTGCCGGCTGTTCAGGAGAGGAAGGCATCGCTGGCTGCACGAGCTCAGGACTTCAAGTGGTGCATGTTGTAAGGACTGGGAGGGAAGGGTGGAAGAGTTGTGATGTCTTTCGCTGCTGTGCAAAGCGTGCGTATTAGTGCAGAACGGCAGGGAAATGCCTCAGAGAAGCGCTGTGCAGGACTGTAATATGGGCTAAAATCTTCACCTTGTCTCCGTATGGGAAAATGAAAAATTCATTATTATTAGTTGTTATTACAAATGAACTGGAACTGCTTCCCCATTTTACTTCTAAGTTTTTATTGTACCTAAACTGTGCCATGGAAATTAAGTGAAGCGACATAGAATACAAAGCCTGAAATGTGACCTAATCTTTCAGAGAGAGATATTGCTGCATCGATCCCTTGTTTGTTTGTTGAATTTCAGATGACTCCTGTTGAGCTGTAGAAGAATGTCACTCTGATCTCCAGTGGAATGGAGAGATACAGCTAGCACAATCTTAATTCTAGAGGAGAGGGCAGAAACCTTCCAGTGTTGTCTTTCAAACTGCCTTTGCAAATGACAGTTCAGGTTGCAGTAGTATTTTAGTAGTGGATGCCCTGTAAGAATTCATGCAAGTCTTCTTTCCCCATTTTTTTTCTCTCCAATATTCTCTCTTTTGTCACTTCCCACCCCTCAAGTCTAAAAAAACAAACAAAAGAGTTGTTTTTTTACTATAGGTTCAACTATTGCATGTTTCTTACCTATCTGTTATATTGCAGTGGCATCCAGAACCTTATGGCTTAACAACCCTGGCTGTATAAGAAACCGAGGGGAGAGAGAAGGAGAGACAGCCTTTTTCAAATTTAATTTGTATGCACTTGGTTTCTCAAGGTCTTCACAAGAGAAATACTCGGAAAAGCAACAAATAGCACTGGGATAAATTGACTATATGTGCATATGTCAACTACAAAGATGAATTTTTAAATTTGCTTCTGAATAGAGTAAAACGAGTTGTTGAAATAATAATGAATGCTCTTTTTGTTACTCTTACTAATATCCCTAGGTGTCATTTTTTTAAGTTAAAAAAAGTTATTCTGTTTTTTAAAAATAAATGTCTGTACCTATGGAAATATGTACTGGAAATGATCCTCATCTCATTTAACATGGTACAGATTGCTGACTTTAACAAGACTACAGCTTAGGTTTTGATTCTTATTTTTAAAACCGGTTGAAGTGAGATCCCCCTGCCCCTGAACTTCAAGAGTATCAGGATTTTGTATGCCATGATCTTCATAAGATTTTCAGGCTTTTTCCACTGTAAATTTCTTCTTTTTTCTTCCTTTGAAAGCAAAGAACCGTGGGATTGCAATTCCAGTGGATTTGGACAGCCAGGTCAACACCTTGTTCATGAAGAGCCACTCTAACATGGTGCAGAGGGCAGCCATGGGGTGGAGGATGTCAGCCCGCAGTGGACCTCGGTTTAAAGAAGCTCTTGGTGGGCCTGCCTGGGATTACAGGAATATAATAGAGAAACTACAGGTACAAAACCAGTAAATGGCTTGGGCAGTAGTTGTGGTTCATCTAATGTGCCAGATGTGAAAAACACCTCCCTTGAGGATGGGCATGAATCACAAAATCACAGAATGGTAGGGTTTGGAAGGGACCTCTGGCGATCATCCAGTCCAACCCCCCTGCCAAAGCAGGGTCACCTACAGCAGGCTGCACAGGACCTTGTCCAGGCGGGTCTTGAATATCTCCAGAGAGGGAGACTCCACAACCTCCCTGGGCAGCCTGTTCCAGTGCTCCGTCACCCTCAGAGTGAAGAAGTTCTTCCTCAGGTTCAGACGGAACTTCCTGTGCTTCAGTTTGCCCATTGCCCCTTGTCCTGTCGCTGGGCACCACTGAAAAGAGTCTGGCCCCATCCTCCTGACACCCACCCTTCAGATATTTATAAGCATTTATAAGGTCCCAAAGAAAGGCATGAGGTTGCTTTGCTGTCACCTGGGTTAACATGGACACTTGCTACTGGCTGTCAGAAGTGGGTCAAATAGCCCGTCGCATAGTATTGTGCAACTCCACAGCAGTGTTCTTGTTTTCTTGGCCATAGTTACGAACAACATTCTTCTTTTTCCCTAGGATGTAGTGTCCTCCTTGGAGCAGCAGTTCACTCCCATGATGCAAGCTGAATTCTCGGTGCTGGTTGATGTGCTGCACAGTCCAGAACTTCTTTTTCCTGAGGGGAGCGATGCCAGAATAAGATGCAGTGCTTTCATGTCCAAGTAAGTGGTGTAAGGAGAAGGCCTGTTTGCTGCTTTGGAGAAGATGACAGGGAGTTAAAATTTTCATCAGCACTTACCTCCGATTTTCAACTGCGACTTAAGCACGTAGGTGTCTGTGTTCATACTGAAAGCTTAAACTGAGGTCTTTTGATGCACGTTTTATGTGTCTCAGCAGTTTAGGAGTCTGGAGAGGAGTAGAGAGAGGTTGCTTGCCTTGCCTGCCTAGAAATTGAACCTTAGTAGCTTGTTAAAACCATGACAAGCTCAACCTGCTTCTGTTTTCGTAATGGGCTGCTTTTGCTGTTAAGTTTCTCCAAATCTACATCAGAAACTTAGACTTTCCGTGGTAGAATTTGCAAGAATTCATAGTAAGGTTGGGTGGGGCGATTTTTTTTTTTTTTTTTTTTTGGTAAAGCAAATAAATATTTTTATTTTTATTTATAATGCCAAGAGCTCTTTTAAAAATACATTTCACTGGAACCCCTACCTGGTCTTGAATTATTAGGTGTTTTATTTGCAGTCTGTGCATTGGAATCGAGTCTTGCAATTTTTTTATTAGTCCTCAAGTGAGATGCCCTCACTGCCCTTGAGAAACTACAATTTAAACAGAGGTAACCTGGGGCAAATGAACGCATTTGGCAGCTCTCCTGATTCCTTGGCTGTTTGCATATTCTGCAGAGGTAGTGTTATAACAATATACTTTATATGTTTGGAAAAATTAAGTTAAATTTTGAACTCGCCCTGTCCCACCCCCTCTGTCCAAACTCCTTTCAAAGTCAGCATCAAATCAATTTGAGGGCTGCTGGACATGGCCCATGCAATGCAATAAACAGTTTTCTGGTTTATTTAATTAACTTCCGTGGCAAAGGAATGCTTTGCAGAGCTATGCAGGAATCCCAAGATAAAGATGTATCTTTTAAAAAATATTGCTAGTACTGCAGACCTGAGCACTGCCTAGTTTTGGACTCGTAGCTCTTGAAATTGGTGAAGATGAGAATGGGAGAGTCCTGCACGGTGCCTCTGCGGAGCCCAGGGTGGCATTAGCACGCTAGCTTAGCACTGACCTAAATATAATCACTTCCAGTGGGTTGTGGAGTGCGCTGGTCCAGATGATGCAGCGTCATCCCAACCAGCCCTGGTTTTGGTGACTGTTTGTGATTTAGAACCATTAATGGTGCCACACTTCAGTGTCAATGGGTGGCCACAGTGCCTTTGCTGTATGCTGATCCTAGGCCATAATTTGATGAACACTGTTCTAGCCACCATAACCCAGCACTGGTACTGATGGAAAAAAACCCTTTCCTAGGCTTTCAGATTTCCTCCTCCCTTGTGTTTGCACAAACATTTCTCCAACAATGAGGCAAACCAGTGCAAGGACTTGCTCTGCACAGGGATAGAAAGGCTTCTTCTGGTATTGGCTTAAGCTGGCTGAAACCCAAACTCTCATCCTGGTCTTAGTTGGAGTCAGAAGTGTACCTTGTTTTCTGACTTGATTCAGTCTTGCAAAGTTGTTGTGTCAGCGTAAACAATGGTTATGTTTTATCTAAATATTTTCATTTTTGAATGCTTCCATGTAAGGTTTTTGGGAAACCTTTTGGCTGGATGCCATTTGCTAATTATGTAGTAAATATAACCGTCATCGAGGGTGGAAGGTGTAAAGGTTGTAGCTTTTAAAGTCTGCAAGATGGATGGTGAATATTGGTTACCTTTAAATAAAGGTTAAAATAAACACACAGTTACCTTTAAATAAAGAAAGGATGAAATAGCAAGTTTGGATCTTAATCTGGAAGCACTCATAATAACTGGATGTAGAATTCTGCCTTCTGTATGCGCATTAAGATATGCAAATTGACGCAAAAAGCTCACAACACCTTGAAAGTCCCATTTCCTTTTTAATTATGATTTCTCTTGTCTACTTTTATATCCTTTCCTTGAGGAAAAATATAGTGACAGGCAATTTTTGCACAAAGAAATTGTAGTATGGCTTAGCAACAATGTGCAATGCTCTTTAAGGTTTAATATTTTACTTTAAGGTTGATTAATCACACAAAGAAGCTAATGGAGAAAGAAGAAAAGCTCTGCATTAAAATTCTTCAGACATTACGAGAAATGCTTGACAAGAAAACTAACTTTGCGGAAGAGGTACTGCTACCATTTCAGTATTAAATATAGAACTAATAGCATGGTATTAAAATGTTGGCTCTAGGACAGTAACAGAATCTGACATGATTTCAATTTTGTACATGTTTTAAAGCTAATGTGGTGTCTTAGGAACAATGTGCTAAGGCAGAAGGTAAGATTAGAACAAAAGAAACTATCTGCCTTACATAGTTTTGTATCAGGGACTTGACAAGAGTCAAAGGCAAGGAAGATTCAGTGAATTAGCAGTAGTGAGTATTACTATATATGGTTATTGTATATTGGATATCCTGTATTTCTGGAGACTAGTCATCTTATCTCATATCTGACTTTATCTAGCATAAAATCCATTGGAAACATAGGGATTTTTCATTGCAAGTGTACAGTTTTTTCCTGCTGCCTGCGGTGCCAGACTTTTGTACTCCATACACTTTTTAATGCTCGTAAATGTGTGACGGGAATATGTAATGATATGTAATGTTTAAACAGAGCTGCCAGTTTTGGGGAGAAATGACACAGTCTGTACTCTGTGTCTAGTTTTTTCTTGCACTCCTTTCTCTCCCCTTATTGCCCAGTTTTCTCTTGCAAAACCAAGTTTTTCAAATGCCTCTTTCATCTTGCCTGCACCTTTGGGTATCAGTAGCGAGATTCAGATTTATGTGTTGGCTGTCCCTTCTTTGTCAGCCTGATCCCTGTGCCTGTTGTGTGGTTTCCTCTTATCCATATTTCTGAATATTTCCCAAATTCTTTCACTATTGTTCACTCTTAAATATGAATCATGGACCTATTATCTAATCTTTCAGTGCTGTCTTTTTTATTTGTTCACAGCTGATGTGTTTAGTCAAGTGTGTTCACGGGTTTCACTGTGCCTTGAGAAAAAATACTGATTACAACTCAGTGTCGCACTGTTTCACTGTCTTAGGCTTTTGCATCCAAATATTTTCAGATGTCTAAGTAGCGGTGCTTATTCATGTTATTGTACCTGGCAAAATTATCCACCATTCAGGCACACTAGCTATGAGATTCAATCTTAACCCCCATCTAACCTTAAGAAAAATAAAGTCTACGGTGGTTAAGATGCCCATGCCTTATTTCTGGGTGTTTAAGATTTTACTTTTCAAGTTAAATATTTTTGTCCTGTCATATGACGTGATAAACTACCAACACACTCTCTTCTCTTTTGTGATAGATGAGTCATATATTAGAAATGGGAAATATTTAGTGTCTTTGTTTTGACTGTATATTGTTTGTTTTGATTTTAACATATGGACATGGGAACGTATTGCCCAGGCTTCTAAGCAATGTGCTAGACAGGATAAAAAAAAAGTCTCAAGGCAGAAGAGTGAAATGAATACAAAGGCAGCAACAGCAAAACATCAGCATTGCTCTATGCAGAAACCAACCAGTGCACGCAGAGAAAACCAACGTCCTCTTCACCTCCTGCTTGAAGAAAAATGTGGCTAGGCCTGGGCAAACAAATTTTTTTTTTAATGTCTTAACAAGAGTTTCACGGGTGAAGCAGATGATAATATTCTTAGCTATTACTCATACCTATTCTAATAGCTTTCTGGGTCCATAATGTCACTGCATCACATGGAAAAACTGATCTGCTTTTGTAACTGCATGCTGTGATGAACTTTGACAAACCTCTCCAGAATAATTGCATAGACCCACCAAAAGTTATCGTCGTCTCAGGACTACAGGGGGGAGAAAGAAAGCAGTTCTTTAATATATGACTTAAAACAAGCTACCCAAGGATTTGCCTGTTTTAATTGCAATTTGTCCCCTGTGGTGGGTGCTGAGGAAGCGAGCCTGAGTGAAGGTGGCACAGGCAGTGCGCTCCGCTGGTTTGCAGGGGCTGCTCACCCAGCCTGCCCGGCCACTGGTTCTGGGTCGTGGGCATCGAGAGGTGTAAGCCCAGACCCCTCGCACTGCCCCCACCATCTCGGCAGGGCATGGGGGGTGGAAGAGCTGCTTGGGAAACAGAATTTCTCCCTCGTGCTCTCTCTTGAGTCCCATAGATTTTACACTGAGGAACGTAATGAATCAGTGCAAACGAATAAATGAGTAAAGACGCTTGTATGGTTTGCCAGTGCTTCTCCAGCTTGCTACACTTACAAGTCATTGTTCATGGTGTGGACTTCAGAGCAGTAAAAATAACACAATGAATAGCCTCTTGTGCATGATTCCAACTTTTTTTGAACTGTTATGTTACTGCCTGCAAAGTTATTCAACTATGTTATGCAGATACTAAAAAAAATGACAGTAGCACATATGTAATGGTAATACCAGAACAAAGCTACAGAGGGACACACGACACTTTGACAGAAAGCCTGAGTTTGTTAATCACCCATCATAATGTATTTTGTGTGATAGATTTGACAGAAATGGTAAACCTCCAGTTTCTGCAGACTTTCACACAGTGAGAAACAAGGAAGAAATTATGAAATAAGATTTCTTCCTCTCTCTTTCTCTTCCCTTTACCTCCCATGGTTGAGATCTGGCTCTGGGAACCTTGCCTTTATCTTTCATTTGACCACTGGAGGGTAGGCTGTGTCATTGAAGGAACAGGCGGAAAAGATAGCTGTAGGTGCCTGTGTCATTTCTGATGCCTGTTCCTGTATCGACCATCTCAGCTCGATTGCTGGTGTGTTTTGGGGCTGCTCGTGCTCTCCTGGCTCTATCCTCGGTTGCCCTTGCAGTCAGCCTTTTAGGCAGTGCTTGCCTTGTGTGTTGTCTTGCTTAGTGCTGCAACACTAATTGTGTTAGGAATCAAAGTTTAATTTCAGAAGCTTGATTTAAGGTATATATATGACACATAAAGCCTCTTGGTCATTGATTGGCTTTCATAAGTAATTGTGGGTGATTATTATACTCTCCTGGGAGTTCCATGTTAAGTCCTAGTGCTATTTGTATTGATTAGGTAACTGGAATGAAACTTGATCTACAGCCCTCCCTTACAAAAAGCTCTTCCAGAACAGTGTTAAAACACTTGAGTAAAGCCGTGTGTGGAGGAGGTCGACATTGCCTCTGTTCAGACAGTTACTGTGGTATAGATAAAAGCCTACTTTTAGGCTGACTGTTTAAGAAGAGAAACAGGAGAGACAGAAAGGACTAGTGTGGACTAGATCTGCCCCATCTCTCTTTGGGTTTTTGTTGCTGGCCATTTTTATACGCATTTGAGAAAACCAGAAGGATCACGGTCTAGATTTTTTTTTATTTTTTAGGCAAATCTTTTGTGTCTTTCACCATAGTGCTTGATTTCAGGTTAATGTCTGTGTGAATGCTGCCTGTAGACCTGCTTGCATGTCTCGGTTTGAATCTGAGTAACATTTCCAAAAGCACCTGAGACACATAGACCACTGATGCATCTTCACTTTGCAAATGACTGGAGCAGTTTAAAGTCGTAGCATGATCTTGCTGTTCTGCTGAAAGCCACTGTCCCTACAACAGAGTTGGTGGGCCAGGAGGTGCAAGTCCTCCCAGCTGCTTGAAAGAGGGTTGAGAAGCTTAAATTAAACCCTCCCTCAGTGAATTGAATGAAGTTGTTGAACTCTTGACTGCAGTGTGCTCACATGGCAACTTCTTAACCCACTCCATCTGATGGCGTGTCAATGCCTTGGGCATGGAGAACCTTCTGATTTCCCAGCTGTTCTTAAAGAGGTCAGCATCTCTGGCAGAAGAAAATACTCCCTCTGATAATGTGTGTATATGCCAAGTTTAGTATAACATTATTGGCTGAGCAGAGTGTTAATGGATGATAGTGCATTGCAGGATGTGGCAGAATCCAAGCCGGTATACCCTGCCAACTGGTAGTTCCGAAGGGAAACACCATTATAAATAGACTGCACCCTTCAGTAAGGGTTACTGGTGCTGCAGAACACAGGCTTTACACTTTTTTCCTGCTTTAGGTGTTGAACTACTATATAAATAATTGAAAACTGCATTTTTAAGTGTCAGCAGAACAAAGACTGTGTAAGCTGCTTAATTGTCAGAAATAAGTAGTTGTGCTTTTTGCCTTTTTTGGAAAAACTCATGAAGAATGTAGTCTTGCTCTTATACGTTTGCACTAGGTTAATGATTTAAAATCATAGAACTAGCTTGGTAGCCTTTCATTTTGCAGTGTTAACGTTTCTGCATTCCACTGTAGGTACGAAATGTAAGCTATCCTCTCCTCTTTGTTTTCAGCGACAGCACCAAATATACGTATGAAAAAATAGTACGGCTTCGGTGTAAATACAGATGTATTTTATTCCTGTAAGATGTAGTCCTTGATAGGGCCACTGTTGGCTCTTGGTCATTTTGTGCCAGAAGAGCTGAGACTTTTCCTGTGGAACTGTTGATGAAATGCCAATGTTTGCCTAAAGCAACACTCCCAGTTCATGAATGTGTTGATCTACCAGTCGAGCTTAAACCAGTGGGAGCTGCAGGTCTTTTTCTGCTGGGAAAAATGGTCTTAATGTGTCTTAGAAGCCAGGAGATATTGCTGGGAGCCACTACAGTGTCCCAGCGTTTGCAGCTCTTTGAATCAAAGATGCTCTCAGCCTAAACTGCATTCTATTCTATAGCCTCATCTTTTTAAGATGATTTTACTTATTTGCATGTGTGAATTAGGCAGTATTTGGATAAATAGCATATGTAGGTAAAAATAAAAGGGGAAAAAAAAGAAAATAATTCTGAATATGTGGACTTGCTGAAGGTAGTATACCTTAAAAGGACACTTATTTTAAATGGGAGGAAGAACAGGATCCTGAATTCCTTTATTTGTGTTACTACTCACATTTGGAATTTGTGGCACTGCAGGCATTCTAAGAATTATATTTAATTTTTCCCCATTTCTGCTGTGTTTTTATGCTCATTTATAAAAACGCCTATGCGTTAGCCTTTTTTTTCCCCATTATCAGTAGGTCATTCTCCTCACTAAGCTCCGTGTGGCTGAAGGTAATAGGGGGTTGGGGGTTAGAAATTCTGTAGGAGAACATTGAAGTTCAATGCGGTTTATACTGAATTTTAAAAAAAAAATCACTTGAACATTTCAGCTGGTAAAGGACATTTTTGCAGTACCCTGCATTAAAAACTCTCCTTAGCAAAATAGCCACAGTTTGGGGGGACTGGAGGTGCAGGGAGGAAGAATGTTTGGTTACCTCTAGCAGTGCCAGCCTGGTTGCTGTGACCAGCATGTCCATCTGGTACGGTCAGGAGGCCACTGTTGTGGCTTTGTTGTGACAGTTGAGTGATGAAGTATGGCAGAAAGTTCCAACACTGCTGGGGCAAACCCCTCCATCTGCGCGATGATTGACATGAAGGTGGTGGTCTGTTGCAGAACCTAAGCCTGCACTATTTCATTGCAGCGGAGGATTCAAGCTTTGCTACTGCTGTGAATCCTCTGAGCCAGTAATTGCAGTAGCAGGAGCATCAGAGCTTTCAGATATGCAAGACTAAGCACTAAATGTGGTCAGACCCTTAAAGTGTGGTAATTTCTCATTATATTTATACACTGACATTTTACAAGCTAAAGAAATAAAACCTACGGAGAAATAAACCAACACAGTTTCACTTTCCCCCGAGCTCCAGGCTTCAAGGTGGAACAATGAAGCAAAGAGATACCCCAAGGCATGTGATACTGTTGTTTGTACTAGCTCGGTGTCCTTAGCCATGTGCTTGGTGCCCCAGGCCATCAGTCGCTTCAGCATGTCGGTGTTGCTGCACGTTGCTGGTGCTTTGACACGTGGTATCAGCCAGGCTGTTCTGAAGCAGCGTCCCTCATCTTTGTGGGATCGCTGCTGTAATGTGCGCTGTTGTGGACTAAAGGGGAGTACTGCTGTACGCTGTGAGGGACATCCCCCAGATATTCTGCTGGGTTTCCAGTCGCGTACATTTATACAGAGATTTCTTTTGCTTCTAGTGCAAAAACCTGTAAGTGCAGCCACTCAGTGTATGAAAAACATGACTTCTTTTTAAGGGAAGATTATTTTTTCCCGAGTAAGTAACAGGTCCCAGATACTTGATCCAGATTTGGAGCGTCACCTCCTTGTGTCTGGAAGCCTGTCCAAAGCAACTTTACTTGGACCAGTTGTGAGGTCCTTGTAGTGGTCTGTGTCAAGGGTAGTTTCAGGCAGAGTGCATTGTTCTTGTTTACTTGGACAAGAACTTTAGTGACTAAAGTCTCATATATCAAGGACGGGTAGGAAACAGCACTTCGGACCTCTTACGAAGTGTAACGTCCTGATCTAGTGAGACACAAGAGCACTTTAATCTGCTGCAGCGGGAGTAAAGCACATCTCTAACTACTGTGCAGGACTGGGTGCATTCATGATATTGCCCTCTCTTTAATATGTGTAATTGTTAACTGTCACTGTGATCCAAATATACTATCAGACTTGTGCTACTTTTAGCTCAGCTGGTAGTTGAGCGAGCAATGGTGTTCCCTGCTCACGGGTACGTATTCTTTGTTTCAAAACCGTGAGTTTTGTTTGTTTGTTTGTTCTCCAAGTCATAAGCAAATCTAGTGGCAGGCTGAAAAAACACATGGTCCTAAGCACATTTCTTCCTAAAGATTGTAGCCTCTCAGCAGCTTATATTTATCAAATTTTCAGAATATGATATGTTGTAATCCAGATTTGTTTCAGAAATATTAAGCACCAAATACTGATTGATAAATTGTTTTGGAACTTGTATCATCTGCCTTTCTCACATTTAATATCTTTCCCCTAAAGGAGCATCTGATACTGTAACATTTTTTCTGTTGATACTGATTTAGACAGCATCAGCCAAAGCAATAACAAACTGGAGTAGCTTGTTCCTGGCTCTGAACTTCAAATAACCAATTTCTGCTCTGGAATTTCCCCTTTACACAGTGTATGTAACATAACGATGCTCTTTACTTTCCCCTTCTTTTTTTCATATAAATTCCTTTCTATGGATCTGATCTTAAGAACAGCAAACCAGCAAGAAGATCTTAACTGCCTGCAAACTGTTTGGCATCCTTCTCTATTAATACTACTTTTAGTTAAGAACAAATGGAAAAGAGTGCAAGGGAAGGGAGCGGTTTAAAGAGTGCAAGGGAAGGGAGCTGTTTAACAAAAGAAACCTTCCCATAGCTCTGAATATGTTTAATCTCACCTTACTCAAGTTCAAAATTCATGGAACTGATCAGCGTCCTTTATGTGAACAACAACAGTTGGATTTTATTTTTGTTGTTGTTCTGAATACAGGTGGGATGGATTTCACTAGAGACTTCAGTTCATCTAGAAGTTAAATTGCATTCTCAATGTAGCTATTCGAATCAAATTCTACATCAGAAGGCATCGGGATTAAGGTTTTCTTCCTGTCTGGTTTTATTTATATATTTCAAATCATTAATAAAGAAGACAGAGATTTTTAGGAATTTAGTGGAAGGTTTGATCAGATACTAGATTAGTAAGGGGCTAGGTAAATGGCCAGAGGTACGTTGCAGGTTAATATGTAAAATGAATGAGCAGTTTTATCAGATAGTTCACATCTCCAGGTGTGTGACGTTTTGTGTGAGGATATATTCAGATGCATAAACATAAATATTTATTTTAGATTATTTATTCCTATTCCATCTCTTTTTTTAATGAGCAGCATTGGTGCTGCCTCCATGGTGGAGTCATATTGGAAGATAAATATTTGAATGTGCATTCTGTGTTCTGCCACATTGTTTTTAACAAAGTAGATGTTCTTGCTTAGAATATAAAGTGTCTGATATGCGTTAATGCTCTCAGAGTTACTTAACATGAGGAAAAACATAATTCCCGTGGCCACCCTAATGTTAGTGATTGGTGCTTGTTGAAAGTGTCCAGCTGACACCCCAAGAGGCCTGTGTCTGTGCCTATGTGCAGAGCAGGAGCAAGTCACATAGGTGCAACAGGGGTTTCTGCACCCTGCCTGTCTGGTGCTGGGAGGGGCTGCGCTGAGGTGAGGAGGGGAGTTCAGAGGAACGTGGGAGTGAGAAGCATGGGGCGAGAAACAAATTGCAGGCATCCTGAAGTTTGGGGTAGCTGCAGTTTTACTTGGGAGTCAGGAGAGTAAAACTGCATAAACCTTTTTCCTGACTGTGAGCCTGGAGGATGTTTCTCCCTGCACACCTCCTGCTCCCTTTTAAGTGTTGTTCCTACAAAGAAAGTCCACGTTTCTGAGCAGTTTCTGTATCACTGCCAGGTAATATTTGTGATTTTTACTGGTGAGCACAGAGGATTGCTGCAGTATCGCAGAGACCACTGTGTGGCAACTGTGGACTTTTCAAAAATGTCTCCTGTCTGTGGGAGCAGGTCATCTGCTGCTGCTGCTTCTGCACAGCTGAATTCCCACAGCAGTCGAATGTCTGCAGTCGTGGAGGGGGCGAGAGAAAATGTCTCCCTTGGTTTTGAATATCCTTGGAAGGGGAAAAGGCTTCTTTTGTTTTCTGGGTTTTTTTTGTTGTTGTTGACTGTCACAAATTTGCTCTTGCTTTATTTAATATGTTTGAGCATCAACCCTGTTTGTACTTTGCAGTCGCACCAGAGATAGCAGTGAGCAGAATTCAATGCATTGTATTAAGGATGGCCAATGAATATTTATGATAGACGTAGGGAGCCAATAATAAAAATGAAATCGGCATGATGCCACTAGATCCAAATCTTTGATCTCTGTTTTAAGAGAAAATACAATAAAGCAGGGGATAATGGACTCATTATAATGCAATGGTTAGTTATGGTTAGTTAGAGCAGTGTGAATAGGTGGCGTTACATAAACTGCTTTAGTCCAAGATTTGTGATTCAGAAATGGGTTTCAGGAACTGAATTTCTACAGAAAACCTCAGTTTATGATATTGTTTTGGTTTAGTCAGTCCAAACACAAAGAACTAAAGAAGAATCTCTTGCAGGCATCACGATGGGCTGTGCTTTTGCCTTGCTAGGGGGAGCAAAAGCAGGAAGAACCAGCAAGGCCCTTCTGCTCAACCTGCTTCTGTGCTTCTGCTCCTCATCTGTCGCCCTGGGAGCAGGTAGGGAGGGTTGAGCGTTGCAGGAAGGTGGAAATTACATTCCACTCCCTGACCATGCTGTCTTGGCGGATACCAGATGTGAGCAGACGCTTGGGGTCATCACTAGAGAGGGGAAGGCTCCCGGTTTGGGACCACCCAGGAGGATGCAAGGGTCCTGGCTGGAGGTGTATGCCCCAGCTGGAGCCACCTACCTCTGCTGGGAATGGGGAGAGGCTACCGCAATGTGTGGGAACAGCTTTGGGGAAGCCGAAGGAGAGGGAGTCGGTGTTTGACAGGAACGGGGAGCAGGAGCGAGTGAGCTATTTTTCTTTTTAATGGTTGCAATTACTTGCTTAACACCCCTGCCACACTAAGCAAGACACAGAGGAGGGCTGATTCCAGGCCACAGATGAAAGCTGATCTTGAAGTTTTTGTCTAGCCAGACATGAGGACGAAATGGAAACTCACTGTTTTCTGATTTGTTTCATACTGATGTAATTTCTAAGGGACTTCATCACTAATGACATATGGCAAGGAATTAGTCCGTAACGTGATCCAACTTCCCCCTCTCCCCCTTTTCAAGAAATAGAAAGTATATGTTATATTGAACTTCGGAAAACAGCTATTAAGCAACCACAGTAACTGCTTCTGATAGGAATTTTTCTTTTTTTTTTTGTCTGGTGAGGACTTTACCCAGCATGTTTGGCCTTGGAGGAGCGCCTGGATGGTATTGCCAGCTGGAATTGTCAGAGCTTCTTTGTCTTCTGTCCCAGGAAAACAGAAGCCTGGCGAGCAGTCACTCTCGCTCTTCTTTCATATCCCTGCTTAGTCAGAGTTGCCAACCCCAAGCACTGAAAACCCTGAGTCAGGCCACAAACAAATCACGAGATTTGGCTTGAAAATCATGAGATTTTTTTAATTACAAGTAGTTTATTTGGGATTTCTTTGAGTGTTTAGAGTGCCTGTTCTTCCAATTTCATTCTACAAATCCCGGAGCTTGAAATATGCTTTATTGAATTATGCATGTGTTTGTTTATTTAAATGAAAGACAGGTTCATTTATGGTTACCTGACCTCTGGAGTTTGTGGAGAAAAGACCAGAGTATCTAAATGATGTGCGTTGACCAGGCTGCTCAATGAGGGGCCTGTTCAGGAGTTGGTGATTGCCCTGAGGATTATGAGCTTAATTATCTCTGTGTCACTTTGACCCTTAAGCTTTTCGCAGAGAGCCTTTTTGTTGGGCAGAGCCTGAAGGTGTTCTTTCAGTTTCTGGCAATGAACACTTTGTGCAGGTTGTGCCTTGTTTACCTTGCAGCAGTTTTTCACGGGCAGCACGTGGCACCTTGCCAGAGAGGCCCAATTAATCCATGTTCTCCCCGCTGCAGTTTCGCCATTGCTCGGGTCTTGCTCGGCATGCACACGTGCGCGTGCTGTAAACAGTCACGAGCGTAACGTGCTGACACGGCGTGAATGTCAGTGAGAGGCTGCGCTGGCTGGGCTGTGAGATGAGGGAACGTGCTCTGAAGGTTTGGACTGGTGTTGGTAACTCCAGATGCAGAGCTGTCACTTGGGGCTGGGTAGAGGACCTCATCACTCTGAAAATTCCTCTTGGCAGAGTTGTCCAAAACATTTTGTCCCCTAATACTGAGCAGTTACACTAGCAATGAATCTTTATATTCCTTTTTCGTGCAAGCCTTTTATTCCCCTCTCCCCACCCTCCTTTTTTTTTTTTTTACTACCTTCCTCTTCTTTCATGCAGAAAACTTGATTTTTTTGGGCTCCTTCATTGTATATGGTGGCATTTGTGTCCTGTTAGCCCCACATCCAGTAGGGCTGGATGCCAGCCTCTCTCAGTTGTCAAAAAAAATTAAATAACCTTGACTCTCTGGTTTGTAGTGTGGAGACTTCTTACTGACTCCAGCGGAGCAACAAGCTTCGCTTGAACCAGGTGTTTTCTCAGCTATGACCAACTAAAGGTTCTCAGCTCTAGGGGTCCCCCAGCCACTCTACCGGGTGCAGTTTAGCCCTTTAGGAAATCAGGCTCTTCTAAATATACAAATATTTGACTGTGGCTCTCTAAAAATGAAAATCTTTGCATTTAAACAAATGCTGCAAGTCCTGCACATTGTTGGGAAGTTCTTCCTCTTTTACTGGTCAGGGCAGTTTTTTCAAAGGGGCTAGAAATGTTGCTGGAGAATAGACTATGCAGCCCGAGTTCCCTTGATTTTGCGAGGAGGCACCTATTAACTAGGCTGCTTTTGTGAGGCGGAGGAAATAACAGTGGTAATTCACTGCTGGCAGTAAAGCGAGCGATGGTCAGTAAATTCACCCTGGATGGCACAGAGGATTGTTCTGGTTATGTCACAGTCTTTATTAAATTTGTCCTTGTTGTTGCTAGCATTTAGTTCATGTAGTCATTTAAATTCTGACAATAAAACTGACCATAAGGACCTAGAAGTGCCTTTTGAAAAATGTAAGTTGAACAGTTTAAGCTGTCCTTTTCTTCTTCTTCACATTTAAGTATTCTTACAGTGAGTAACATCATGCACGGGAAAAACTCAGATATTGTTGTTGGAGTTTGGATTTTTGTTCTGGTGCTGTGTGTGGAAATTCTTGTGTGAGAAAAAAAGAACCTCAGCCAGAGCAGCAAGTTTGAGAGATTACTTTGGGCTGTGGTGTGCTTAGCCAGAAACGAGTCATTTCTGTTGCAGAAGTCTGGGCAAAGTGCTACCTGTTTCTGCCTGTGTGTGCAAATAACCTGCTCTGCCACACAGCCGAAGGCAAGGGGGTCAAACGAGAGCAGTGATGGCTGCGTTTGGGCGTGCCGAGCACGCATGTGGAGCTAGGACTGGGAGGCAGCAGATGAACTGGCTCCTTCTGGAGTCCTACCTGATGCTCTGTGAGGTTGGTTAGAAGGGTTTGCTCTCTAGAGCGTGATCTGCAGAGAGTCACTCGACTTAAATGAAACTGTTCATACAAACAGATTATTTCCATACCTATGATACTGGAAGGGCTTGTTCTAACTCAGTAGCAAATTCTAGCGTACCAGGTAATCTAAATACAGGCCTCTTACTTCCTTTTTCTTTTAAAAAAGAAAAAAAACAGGAAGTCAACTAGTTGATATGTACTTTAATTCAACATGTATTTAACCAAATTTTTAAACTCTAAACAGTTTGAAAATGGAAAAAACAATTCCCTTGTCTCTTTAAACCATCTCTTACCTTTCCTATTTTTGCACATACTTCTTCCTTTTCTCTGTGTTTTGTTCTGATTTTTAGCTGAAGACTTTATTTGAGACCAGGAAAGGAAGTGTTGGTGGGATAATGTTTTCTTTTGAACTAGCCAGCAGTTTATGGCTTCTGTGTCTTAAGTTCAGTACTTTGATCACTGTCTGTTTCGCTGAGCCCTAGTAGTGTGATTTTGCTATTGAGCCAGCTGGGGCACTGCCCCGTGCTAGAACCATGAGGTAACAAAATCAGAGTAAATTAAAAGTGTTTTCTCAAGCCCTCTGCACAGTTCTGAACTATTAATTTCCTACGCAGCTCTGCCAGCGGAAGTAGCTGCTTTGTTGCCCCGGACTGCGCCGTGCACGTACATCTCCATCTTCCAGCAGGGGCCTCCAAAGCCACGGGAGGTGGCAAACCAGCTGCTGGGCAGCTGCAGCAGCGCACAAAGGGGCCCTTTCAGACACGTTCTTGCCTGAAAAGCACATGTGCGGCTAAAACGAGTTACAGTGCCCATCTGACTTGAGCAAGAGCCACCCTGAGGAAACTGTCTTATTTTTTTTCTGAAATTGGTGAATAGATATATTGCCCTAATGCTTGTTTCTGACTTGATGTACGCTCTGTTTGGGCCTAGGACTTGGTTCATTGCAGATTTTTCTGTTGTGAGAAGCATCGCTGAAGGACAGGGGAAGGGAACTGATCTCCCCTCTGACAGGCTACTCAGACGGCATCACTTTTTGCCCTGAGTCTGCTGCCCAGTGATGTGCCGTCACTGTGGACACATGGCAGTGCAGCAGAGGGTACTTTGAAGTATCACCAGCTAGCTCCCGTTTTGGGCTCCTCTCCAGAGGACCGAATGACTCCCCTTCAAAAAAGGTCTCTCTGAAAGTGGAAGCAGGACTTTGCGTATGACAGTGCAGAACTTAGCAGTTCGCTGGGCGCCCATTTTCTCCTCCTTAAATCAAGCAAACAGTGTGCTCCTGGGCTTTGTGAATGAAAGATTTGTTTAAAAAAATGGTATGAAGTCTTAAGAAACACTGATTTAGTAAGCTTGGCTTCAGATTATCTACATAAACTGTTGTTCTGAAGTTGGCATCTGTTGGGGGGAAAAAGCATGCTTTTTTAAAATTGCTGAAATGTTGGCATACATGAAAAGAGTCACTTCTTGAGTCATACAGACTTCAGAGACTCTTCCTGCTGTGTTGGCCAACTTGACTTGCGATGCCTGCTCTCCTGAAAGAGGAATTCTGGGTGAAGGTGGCTCCACAAATCTGCAGCCCGAGAGGGTGATCCAAGAAAAGACAAAGAATGGGGACTTGTACCTAGTAGTACCCTCCCCTGCAAACCTGCCTGTGGTACGCAGGCGCTGATGCCAAGCGTGGGTAGGTTGGCTAGCAGCTTCAAAGTCAGTAAGGTGGATGCTGGTAGGAGACCGGCACAAGTTGAGATGTGTGCTAACCCCACACTCCTCCACAGTGATCTGTGGGTGTTCTGTTCAGTGACGCAGACCTGCAGATGGTGACAAGTGGGTGACAAGTTGACCATGAGCCAGCAGTGTGCCCTGGTTGCCAAGAAGGCCAGTGGCATCCTGGGGTGCATGAAGAGGAGTGTGGCCAGCAGGTCGAGGGAGGTTCTCCTTCCCCTCTACTCTGCCCTAGTGAGGCCACATCTAGAGTACTGGGTCCAGTTCTGGGCTCCCCAGTTCAAGGAAGATGAGGAGCTACTGGAGAGAGTCCAGCAGAGGGCTATGAGGATGATGAGGGGACTGGAGCATCTCTCCTATGAGGAGAGGCTGAGGGAGCTGGATTTGTTCAGCCTGGAGAAGAGAAGGCTGAGAGGGGACCTTATAAATGCTTATAAATATCTGAAGGGTGGGTGTCAGGAGGATGGGGACAGACTCTTTTCAGTGGTGCCCAGTGACAGGACAAGGGGCAACGGGCACAAACTGAAGCAGAGGACAAGCTCCTGTGCAGCCTGCTCTGGGTGACCCTGCTTCAGCAGGGGGATTGGACTGGATGACCCACAGAGGTCCCTTCCAACCCCGAACATTCTGTCATTCTGTGACACTGGTAGGAACCCCCTCGTCTGGAGTGGATCTGGAGGAGGATGTTTTATCCCCAACAGCTCCACTGTTTGATAGTGCCTGCCTTGTTTGTGGAAAAGCCCCCCAGGTGAGGGACAGCTGGTATGGTTCAGTACGCACTAAACGGGACAGGGCTGTTCCTCAGACCTCCCTGCCCCTGCTGGGCCGCTGCTGGGGACGGGTGGGCGTCAGGACGCGGCACAGCAGCGACCCGGCCTCTGGGCGCTCCGCAGCCTGCGGGGCGGGAGGCGGGCAGCGGGGTCGCGGCTCGCCGGGTCCCGGAGCTCCGCACGGCCGCTGCGGCAAGCGGGAGGTGCCCGCGGCGTGCGTAAGCGGCTGCTTTCCGGCCGCCGGCTGCCTTCCCCCCCGCCTCAGCCTGGGGCTGGCAGCGGCGGGAGGGGGGGGATGTGAGGCGCGGGATTTTTTTTGCCTCTCCCGGCCGGCGAGCGGCTTAACGCACGGCCGCTTCCCCGCAGCGCCCGCCGAGGCCCGTGACTGCGCATGGGGGCAGGGCCGGGGCAGGCGCCGGCTGCCGCTGAGGGGAAGGGGGGGAGGGCGGCACCGCGCTGTTATGTAACGCCCGCAGTGTCTGGCAGCGCGAGGGCGCGTCACGTTGCGCCGCGAGCTGCAAGCGGACGGGCCGCGAGCCATGAGCCAGCCTGCGCGCGCCCCGCTGCCGTCCGGCGCCGGAGAGGCCGCGGGGCTCCTGGCTGCGCGTGGGCTGGCGCGGCGCGTGCAGCGGCGGGCCGCGCGTTACGCAACCTGGGCTGAGGGGCGGCGGGGAGCAAACAGCGGCCGCTCCCCCCCCGCCCGCCCGCCCGGTGCTGGACGATCGGGGGGTGGGGGGGGCTGGGGTCCTCCTTGCCAGGGCTGCCCGTGCCTCTAAGAGCCGTTGCGCGGGCAGCGGAGCCGACTGTGGAGGTTTGGGGATGGCTGGCGGGCAGGTCGGCCGTCAGGGGGCTGGCGGCTTTGGCAGAGGCTGCTGGTGTGCAGGCACCGGAGTCTGTGCGTGCGGGTGGCCTGGTACGACTTCCAGTGAATTATTTTGTGCGGGAGACTCCCCAGCGGCCTGTGAGAAGCTGCAAATGCTCTCACCATAAACCCCCTGCCTTTTAATCAGTTTCCTCCAAAAAGAGGGCCTGTGACTGCGGGGGGGGGGGGGGGGGGGGGGGACGGACGGACCCCAAACGTGGAGGAACTGGGGCAGCTTAAGATCTAAGCAGTGATTTTTATTAATAGGCAGCTGAGCAACACATTGACAATGCGGCTGAAAGAAGGCAGAGAAGTGGTTCCTGCATCCCCACCCTGCAACATTCACCCGGTCTTTTGTCCAGAGTACGTTCTGAAATTTCATCGTTCCCCCTCTGATGGAAGCTAATGTTCATTGTCTTGCCCTTGAGAAGAGTAATACTGCTGCCCAGGAGCTGCAAAGAAACCAAACCCTCTGATATTTTAAGCTGTATTAAATCTGCTGTGCTTTCCGAGGGCCCGAATATACTGTTTACAGGCAGTCTGATTGCATGGCAGTCAAAACATTTTCTTCTTAAACATTTCCCCTGCCACCACTATAGTAAGAGAATAGCCATATATAAAGCTGTGCTTGCAACAAAATCCAGTGTCCTGTGATAACATCAGGTATGCTGGTTGTGTGTTTGGGGAATATTTAGCAAATAATATAACTTTATATGATACACATTCTGTTAGCCTGTATTTATTATATTTCCAAGAGGAAGCTATTGTTGGAGTCCCTTTTTTTTATTAATAAGCATCACAAAATGGCATTTTTTATGGCGTTTAGAGGTTTTTCTCTTCCTTTCTATTTCTCTTCCCTCAGTCCTTTCACTTCATCTCTATTTACGCAGCTAACATGCTGATATTTAAATATAAATTGCCATGTTATAGTTACATAACCCTGTCTTGCAAAGTGCTGAGAAATGATCCCTGGCTTTATCTTCTGACTCTGTTTTAAAAGTAACAGTTTTTGTATATAATCTAGCACTATCAAAAGACAGACAGAGGCATGCTGCAGCTATGTAAGGATCATTCTACACAAGTCAGAACAAAAATAATACAAATTATACCCCAGCAAATATCATATGCTACATTTCTGCTAGCTAGCAAGTCTCAAATCCAGAGTGTATAAATGGGTTTGCTAACGAGTGGATACTGAGTTGATTTAATGAGTTGGTGATGCAGTTGGTGACTGCTCATTATCATCAAAGAATTTAACTTCCTGCAGCAACTCGGAAAATAAATTAGTATAGCTCAGACTAGACTGTGCTATGAGCAGAATGTGAACTTCTCTGCGCAGCTTTAGCAGTCTTCGGTTCTCCTGCTTCATATTAGCCATTCTGAGCTGTATTTAGGATCCTTTACCAACCATCGCTAATTCGTCCAAGGAAGGGTAAGGAAGTGGGCCCGGACCCTGCGTCTCATGAGCAGAGGCAGTGCCCAAACGGGAAGCAGAACCAGAGGTCTGGACAGCTGGAGGTTAACAACATGCTTTCCCTCAGAATAAATGACCATTCTTCTCCCAGGCTGTGGTGAGAGAATGTTAGGACTCCAGTTATCGTCTAACAGGCATCGCATGAGATAAGGGAGCTCTAAAGGTGCGGAAAGCTCTAAAAACAACTTGAACAGGTCAGATCGCTTATGAACGAGAGCAAGTCAGGGGTCCTGGTTTGCTCTGCCAGTGGCTCGGTGTGATGTTAGACTGGTCAAATGAAAACACGTTGTTCAGATACCACCTATGGAAAGAACATAACAAAAGTCTTCATGTTTTTAATAGTTTTTGTAGGGCTTCATTCCTTAGGTATCAATGTGCCCTCAGAGCTGTGGGTTAGCAGATACTGCAGAAGCACAGCAAATGAATAACAACAATGAAATTTGTTTTATTTTGGAGTTGGTAGAAAACAAATGTCCCTCTAGTTTAGGGTATACATACAGCAGAAGAGGTTTGTGTGTTTGCACTTCAAAACAAAAGTTGTTTATCCTTACAGTATACAATTAAAGATAAAACTGGTTCATTTTCTGCCCACCCCGGTGCAGTGTTTTAGAATCTAGTTCTGATTGCTCATGCTTTGCTGCTATCGCGCAATTTTTACACGGTGCTGGAACTCAGACATGTATGTAATGAAACTTTAAAACTGTGTCGAGTTTTGGAAATGTTCACCTGGTTGTGGTTTTTTTTCTTTTTTATTTAAGAAAAGAAAAAGCCAACCTACAGAGAATTTTAAAAATAGACCATGTCCTCCTGGAATTCAATTACAGATGCCTGCCAGCTGCTTCCCCTGTCTGGGACCCACATTTCTAGCTTCTCTGTTCCTCTGGATGTTCGTTGCAGGGGAACAGGCCGTGTGACATGACTGATGAACAGGCAGATTGGAGGGAGAGGTGCTCGGGTATGGACACCCCTGCCTTCCCTCCATCCCACCTGCTGCTTGGGCTGTCCTTTCATAGTCATGATTTGAGCTGTGTGATTGTTGTACAATGTGGGTACTGGCTGTGCGGCTACTGCTGGGTCTAGCACTTTATTCTCATGCTATGTGCAATGACTTTTTGAAAAGCTTTCTATTTAGGCCCTGTAGCACTGCATCTTACAAAAACATTATAAGAATCCCATCTTCTTGGATCTGTATTCTGGCCGAGTTCACAGGCACACATTACATCCCCCATTTGCTAAAACACTGAAGTACAGACCCTGAGCAAAACTGCAGGCTTCATTTCCCGTGAAAATATATGCAGATTGTAATATATTTGCCCATAAATGCGTACGCTGGATTCTCCCATAATATGGACCCTGCCCTTAAGGAATTGTTTCCAAACTTGTAGTGCAGGGGGGAAGGGGGGGAAAAAAAAAAAAATCTGGGCTTGCTTATTAAATTACATGTACTGTCTTTTGTTGTGTATCATCCTTTTTGGTCTGGTCGCAGATGATTCAGCTGTCCGGTTCCAGGAGAACATTTTCCAGCAATGTCGTTTGGATGTAATCCTCTGTCTGGTATTGTCCTGTTTTACCCCCATAGGCTTTCTGAGCATGTGTGCCCATCTGTGTGTGGCAGTGGCAGGAGCGTTGCATCCAGTCTAGCTGTCTGCAGGATCTCACTGGTTCTGTGCTGCCTTCCTCTCTTGGGTATCGTTTTACTCTTTGATTGGGAAGAATATGGTTTGAGGGTTTGTGGCAGAAATTCATTTACTAATTCATAGGGGAGGGAAGTAGGGGAGGGGAGGGTAGAGAAATAATTCTTTAGTACAGAACAACAATCCTCCAAGGATATAGTTACAGCATTTCTTGTTAAAGTACAACGTGTTTGTTTTCAAATCGTGTAGAAAATGCAGTGATTCTGTGGCTTAGGCTATTGCATACTTAACACACAGCTATGATGCTGGGGCAGATACAGCTGTTCCGAGCTGAGCAGTTCCCTGCTCGATGTCTGGTCCCACTTATTTCAGGAGAAATTACTTAATTTGCAGGTCTTAACATAATATGACATGGCTGCCTGACAGCTGGAGACATGAAGTTGAATGCTATGTTTGGTCTGAGATTTCTCAGTGATTTTTAATTTTGGTGCGGGGATCCCAACAGAACTGCATTTAATAGAACTGCATTTAATTAAGAACCTGATCCATAGCTTTTAGATTTAACTATCGGGTGTGCCTGCTCACAGTGTGCAGTGCTGCCCTGCATATTAGGGATCCCCAGGCTAGCTCAAAATTAACTCGTTAACTGATTTCACTAACAGCATTGTGTGCAGCTTCCATTTCTGATGCTGTCTTGTTTTGGGTTTTCTGAGGTTCCTCTCCGTAGCATTGCATGGATGCACCCACAGGCTCTCATGAACTGGGTTCAGATTTGGTATTAAAATCAAGCAGTTGTTTGCTGTTTGATATATAGTTTGTTTTTTTTTTTTTTCTTCTGCATATGATTTTAAGTTAGGTTAAAGATCGAAGCTTCCAAATTTCATTTTTGAGGGAGCCCAGTACCTGCGTGATAAATGCGATGAAGCTCATTTCTGAGAAGCAGAAGGGCACATAGCAAGTCACTGGAGCTGACAGATTTCAAAGGGCTGTAGCTGGTTGTGTTAAGCCACTGGCTCGGACGGTTTGATGTAATGCTGTTTCCAGATAGTGTAGGGATTGCATGTGCCAGTGCTGTGTGTTGCCAGACAGAAACTGCAGCAATTCACCCTCAACATAATTACTACCTACAGCAAAGCTTGCAGCTTTTAAATGAGGAGGAGTGGGATACTTTCTCTAGGAAAACACCAAGGAGTTTATGTCTTGCTGTAAATCTACCTAATCTCTTCATTAGAAGGGCAAGGAATAGCAACAAACCTCAGCCAACGTTGCACGTAAAGAAAGATTTTTAAAATACTCTCTTTGATATTAAACTGTAGCAGAGGCAGAATCCAGAAAAATCAGGTGGTGCTTCTTACAACTCGTGCAGTGTTAGCAATGGTTTTGGATGTGAGGCATAGCTGCTGTTACATTTGAGGCTTTGATGTGCATTTTCAGTACCTCATTTACCTCTATCTGGATGCTAAGGTTAATATTATTACAATCATAGCTTTAGACACTTACGGGCTTCTTTTGGATGGTTGTTTACTTAAAATACTCAGGAACATTGTTAGAGGGGACAGTTTTTGCAAGTTAAAATTTTGTATTTAATGCTTCCTTTCTTACTTTACTAATTCCACTCATTAATATATTAAGAATCAAATTGACTTATGACTCTTCAGGTTGGTTGTGTGTAGGCTTGGGTGGTTTGTGTCCTTCAGGGAGTGCAGACATGCAAAAATAGATACTTGGGATTTGATTGCTTTTCTGTGCTGGTAGGAGCACCAGATTAGGGAAATGTAAGGTGGCTTCCTTTGCACCTGATCCAAATCCCCTTAAAGCCGGTGAAAAGATTTCTAATGATATTATAGCCATGATGGGGTCACTCCAGCAGCACTTTCCTTGTACCCTTGCTGATAGCATTGACTGCTCAGTGTTCGCTGCAGGCTGGTGTGATTCCCCTCCTTAGGGTTAACTGAGCAGCGTAGAAGTATCAGTCATAACAATTAGGAAGTTGTCCACTCCTGCCCAGTGAGAAACTGGTCTTTACTGGTGTAGCAGTTTCTCAGTGGTTGCATCTGCTCCTGACTGTTACAAAACTAAGGTAGTTGTAGTGCAAATGTTCGTGGGGAGAACTCAGATCAAAACTAAGGATTATTTTTTGTCAATAACTGACTGCATGGGGACCTAAGCAACCACACTGCTCTCAAATAAGCTAAGTGGGCCCTTGGTGCCGTGTTACTTTCAAATCTGTCTACTTAGTTTGCAGATAGAATCAGTTACTTTGGCATTTATGCGACCTGCATTACTCCTTTTTGTAATTACAAAAAAAGGCTGATATTAGAAAAGTGGTCTCTTGTGGCGCAGATCTAGAGTATTAGTCATTTGGATGAAGAGAGTTTAGTTTTTGCTCATGCCCCTTTTGCATTTGTACAGCGTGTGCCACGAAGGCTGAAACATGATTCTGTGCTAGCAAAAACTTGGGGTGCCTTCAGTGCAAAATTGTATGTGTGGAAACTCACCCTCTGCCAAAAGCATTTGACACAGCATGGAAGGAGTCCACTTTCCTCTGTTAGACAGGTCTGCAAAAAGTTGGAGCAATGCATGTTACTTGATTATGAACCGTTGTAGGTATGCACATCTGTATTCAGCTGAATGTCATGAGCGTAACGCACCTGGCAGACACACCTGTCTGCATCTGAGATCAGCTCCAACTTCTCTGCTTGCTTCTTAGCTTGTAACTACCAGCTCTGCCAGCACGTTGTTGTTTAGTGGCTGTGCTTTATGAAAGGGTTTGACCGTTACAGCTTTCCAGTAAATACATCTGTAATCTTGTGGTAGAAGCATCCTAATTAGTGATGTAAGAGTGAGCTATGTGCACCGCATCCTGGCTGTGGAATTGCTTATATTGTCATAAATCTCCTTGAGATGGATTTTTTTTATCCCCTGAAATGTAACACTAGCCTCACCTGCACCTGAACTTCTTTTCTGTATAATTTAATACCAAAAGTAGGAGAAAGCATCTCAAGTGATTTTCTGTGAACCTTTGCTCTAGGTGAAGGAGGAGATGGATGCATTCACTGTCTGAAAAATGGTTGACTGTTGCATCAATAGATCAGATAGTTTGGAGGACCGAGGTGAATATCCTGTGCCACTATTAGACACAGTGGTATGAAGCAGATTTTCTTTTTCTGTTGAAAGCATCTGTCTGCCAGGCGGAGTGGTATTTTGGCCAAGAGATGGGCTTGCAGTCATGAAGCCATGCTTGTCCAGCTAAGAAATCTATGGCATCCCTGGACTACTCAGTGCATTCTGTAGGCACACAGCTTACTGCCCAGCAGGCACATTTAGCATCTCCCCAGAGACCTACTGATCTTTGAAGGATGTGGGAATACAGTATAACATTTCATGTGAAAGAGCTGTCCTTTAACGTAGTCAGCAGGCGTGACACCAGAAATCCTGTGGTAGATATTTACAGAGTAACTTGCACTGTTAAAGGGAAACTTTAAAAGGGAAAGCTTGCTGTAATGAACAATTGAGTTATTTTAGCTCTGGCTGCATCTCCTTCTGCCTGTGTTATGTTGGCTCAAGTTTGGAGCCCGAATTTGGGTAAAACATTAGGCAGGAGGACAGTATTCTGAGACAAGCTGTCTACCTGCAGGTCCCATTATCAGTGCGAGCCAAGGACCATAGCACCTTCCAGAAGCGGACTCTAAATTAAGGTCTGCAAGATCTGGCCATTTCCCCTCAGTCCCGCTTTTGTCTTTTGCTGTATGATACAGGGTTTGTATTCGCATGTCAAGAAACAGATCATAATGGTTATCTCAGAATTCATTGTTATTTTGCAGTGTTTTGATGAGGCCAGTAGCCTAATGCTGCAAAGTTGTTTGTAATGTTTAGCTTCTACACCTGAAGCAGTGAGGTATCCATGGTAACCGTCTCGCCTGTACACGGTACCCCAGGCTGCCTTTTCACACAGGTCAGAGCACGCACATTCCCAGATACTGACTCAATTTAGTCTGCCTTAAACGTCAGGTATTTTTAAAAAGACACTGGCTAAGACTTTTTTTTTTTCATAGAATTTTGTATTTAATTAGCCATTTGAGCCTCCGCATTCTGCTAGTGAAAGCAATACAAAAAACCCTTGCCACTGTAAATATGTCTGTTACCTAGACCTTTTCAAATTAAACCTAAGTCTTGTGCTGAGAATATTAAGGGCTTTGCAGCAAGGAAATTCCAAATCAAATTTCTACTTTACCACCAAAGAATCATCCTAATTTGAAGTTTATGATAGCACAATTTCATCTAGATCCTCTGTCAGGTACTCAGTATACTCAGTTTCCTTTGACTTCTCTTGTAGTTGAGGGTGCTCCAGGATTGAACTCCAAAGATTATCCTCCTTTCTTCCCCATCTTCTTGTTGATTTGAAGAATACATTGAAGATCTGTTTCTGTTTTAATCTATAAAGATTTTTTTTCTGTTGCCTGAGGTACTTACCTGCATATACCAAAGCCTGAGGAAAATAATCTGCAAAACTGAATATTGTGCTTGGAACTATTTTCACCTGCCAGCCTACTTCCATCTTAAACTTCTCCTGTCCCTTTTTTTGACATAATTTTGCTTCATCTTGGTTTATTTTGTCAGTTCCAATGCTTTTGCTATAGTGAATGACTGGGCGTGTTTCTTCTGAGTGTTCAGGTTAGTGATATGAGTGTGGAGAATGAGGAATAGTCCTGACTTTTAACCAGATGCTTCTTTCCCAAGTGCTCGCTTGCCCTTTTCCAGTGTCCTCCAGAGCTGTTTTACCAAACAAGGAGGCATGATTACCAGAGTTACTAGGGGGGAGAAGCTACAAATCAAGTGTCACATGTATTATAATGTGTCATTGGTACAGCCAGGGGACAGGGAGGAAAAAGGCAAATTCAGAGGGAACAAGAAGGAAGAAAAAGATGGAAGACAGCAAAGCAGGAGAGACAAAATCCAGATCCTGTCCTGGTTCTTCTGCATCATCCGTTCTGCAGTCTATAAATCTGTCGAGCTTTTGGACAAGTGTTGGAAGCTCTGGGTGCCACAGCTAGAATACTAATACTTGTTTCTACATATAGTGAATTTTAGGCCAGAGGAGGACATTAAGTATGTAGGCGGAGGCATCTGTGTGACACTCAATCCTTAGCAGTCAAAAAGCCGTTTCATCATCAAGTGGACTCACAGGGAGACAGAAAGGCACTTAGTATGTATAGGAAACCAATTTATGTAACAAAGTCATTGCAAAGTTGTAATTAATCAGAGGAGCTAAATAATGGTGACATTCTGGGCAGTGTTATTTAGGGCTAAATGAGGGATCTGGTGTTCATAAGCTGTCATCAGAACTGAGAAGTCTGGTGCTGTGGCTGTCTCTGCCGTGCAAAGGCTTTCTTTGGTGTCTTAGAAGATGAGGTATTTTGGACTTCAGTAATATAAGAACAGAAAAGTCATCTGTGAGAGGCAGCAGGACAAGTTTGGAGAGTTACCTGGCTGAGCAAGTGAGTGTGGGTACCCAGGTCACCACCAGCAGAATGTTTCACTGAAGAAGGGAGCCTAGAGCTTCTCTCTAAGAAGCTGCCTTTTGTTCGAAAGCTGAAGTGTTTCTACCTGCCATTATTTTTGTATAAACCAGTAGTATTTGCTAAGCAATGGTGAAAACAGATAGATGAAGTGCAGACCTTTATCATTTTAGGATTTTGGTAATATACTCTCTTGTTTGGACAATTCTGCTTTTTGCCTGTTGAATGTAGGGTTCCAGCTGATATTTTGGGTCACTATAGTGCTCTGCTCTGGATGTCTCCTCATCAGAGATTTCATAAAAACAATTACTCTCTTGAATCTACATTGCACCGCACTGGTCTTTGGACCCAATACAAATAGACTTGGTACCCTTCATGTTCCCATTTAAACACATGTGGGTTGCCAAAGAGGATGAGACCAGAGGATTAAGAGTGCTGTCTCTCTGTGTGGCCATCACCAGATACTTCAGAAGGTCTAAGAATCCCCAATGTGGGCAGAGTTGAAGTTTTCTATTCTTCCTGAAGTCTTGGGATAATCCTTAACAGTAAGATCATAAATCTGTGGCCCCTAAAGCATGAGATATTGTGTTCTTTCCCATAGCTGTTTTTTTAACATTTGCTATTGTAACTGGTTTCTCTTGTGCTCTATAGAAATGCCCAAATCTTCTTTGAGCCTTGCTGAATTCGTGGCCTTGGTGACTTCCCATGGTAATGAGTTCTGCCATCTAATTATGTGTGGGTTAACAAGTATTTCTTTATCACTTTTCCATTGACCATCTTCACATCCCATTGAAGGCCCTTTCTTGGGTGGGAGAGGAAACAGGAATTCCCGACCTCCCCATCTCCTCATCTTTCATATTTTTCTGTACTGCTGTCACATCTTTTCATCTTTTTTTCCAAGGTGAACAATCTCAATCTTTAATACCACAGTTTTTCCATACCTTTGTGTGCTCCCAGCACTTCCCTGGGCCTGCTAGGAGACAGCAACCTCTAGTAAACACAATGCTTCAGATGAAACTGTGTCATTGATCTAACTTACGGCACTAACTTCGTCTATACCATTTCCCACCCTACTTAACCTTTTAACAAGGTTTTCGTGGAGGTATGCTAACTAAATGCAGCAGCAATGCTGCATTCAGAACAGAGGATTTTACTAATAATCAGAATAGCCTGGGCTGTGAATTATGTAGCCCCTAAGACTGTTGGTGGGTTTTGTTTTGTATTCATTCAAAGCTCTGACTGGCTGGCGTGCTTCCACAGTGTAATTTCCAGTTATTTGAATTGTAAAGTTCGTCTTGATTTTCTTAATGCCATTGAGCCCTAATGTCGGGATGTTGCATGGCATTTGTCAGAGAGATGTCAGTAGTGGGGGTATCAGTATTCTTGCAACACTGTAGAAAAAATTGCAATCAGTTATAGGACCGCCAGAGCAGGTTGTCTGCAACCTCACTGTCAATCTATGCTGTACTTAACAGCTCTAAAGAAGCATATGACAGTGTATTTCCATAGCTACATGCTGTGCATGTAGGAACATTCCAGTGATAATATATTTTTCCTTGGAAGCAATAGAAATTTAGGCATTATAATGGCAAAAGCTTCATAATAAATGTGTACTAAAATATATTATGATGAAACAGCTACTGCACATGTGCAGCTATCTCTGACATAAATAACTCAGCAATTTTAGCAAACATTAAATATAAAGGGGCAATTTAATATTATGGGTGAACAGCATGCTTATTAAATTTTATATAAACATGAATCTGTCTTTTAGTAGTGGGAATGTGAAAAGCTGAGACAGCTTCATGAAAATGTGTCTTCATTTCCCCTTTCTCTCAAACTTTGAACAGCTGATATAATTTCAAGCAAATTTTGGTCATTTTTTCATCCACTTCTAGAGTTGCTTGAATTTCAGGGTTTTTTTTCTGTTCAACCTAGAAGAGAACTTCTTCCTGATCTTGTGAAACTTAGCACTTAGAAATTACTGTTGCTCCTAAAAGAAGGTGACAGCTAATAAGCTATTGAGCTCTCGCATGACAGCTAGTATACCTCCAAAAGTTATTAAAAACAAAATGTTACTTTCTTAATAACATTTCAGTTTCATTCAGCAACTCTGGCTAATAGAAGCAGTTTATGAAACTTCTACTGCAGTGTTACACAAAGTCAGAATTATTTCCATGGCACTCTTCAAAGGATGTTATTAGGTTTATTTGTTTGAACTGATGAAATCTTAGACTCCCGAGAGTGGAAAGCTAATATTGGCCTCTAATTTAAAAGGGAAGTTTGAGAACTGCTTTGAAAACAGAGAGGTTTTTCCTGGTAGAAGATGCCTTCAAAAATCAGAATGCGTGTCTGTCATTTGGAAGAGACGCTGTGTTATAGAAACTTCAGATATGCTGAGAAAGACTGACTTCAACACCAAGTCACTGCAGTGTTGTGAATCAGTAGGTAAAAGCCAGGATAAACCCTGACTGCCCCTGGACAGGTGCTTAGCCTGCTCGCTCATTAATGACATTAATGGGAGTTGAGGTAGCTTGGCCTAACATGGGTCTAAACCAAGACCCAATTCCTCATTCCTGGGGAATGACCTGCCAAATGCTTTTTTCCAGCCTCCCGAGGAATTCAGCGTTCAGGTTATCCTAGAGCCCAGCTCTTCCATGTGACCGTACAGCCTTTGCCATCATAGAAGCAGAGCTCTAATCTTTAGTAACTGCATTTTAGCTGTAAGATTACCATGTCTCGTACTTTGTCAAGGGGTCCTTTCCTTCAAGGATGGCCTGACCTCGTGATCCTGGATCACCACTAATTCTTAGTGACTTGGGCTCTGTTGCTGGCAGTGGATGTGCTGATTTGCCGTTTGAGGAAGAGGAGATGCGGCACTTCACGACGATAGCCAAGTGTTTCACCAGCTGCTTTCTTGGTGAGAGTCAGTAGCAAGGATCTGAGCTCCTCTTAGCAAGCAGTATCAACAAATCTGCTGGAAAAGGTTGCTTAATATTTACTTGATATTTACCACCTCTGGCAATCAAAGTCATGAGTCAGGCTCCTAAAAATTATGAAATTGCTTTAGTTTCTTAATGATCAAGTATTTTGGGGTGTTTTTGCTGGCCTTCTGGCTCTGGCCACACAGATTTCACATGTCAAGTACTATTCCTGGGACCAGAAGTGCTAGAAATTATGTGGGGGGTGTGTGTGTAGGTTTTGTTTTTTTTGTTTTGTTTTTTTTGTGAACTGGAATTTTCATACGAGCATATAACTCTAGATGCTAAGCTTAAAGTTCCAGCTATCATGAAAAGGATAATACAGTTGGGGGAGTTGGCATTAATGGAAAATTCTCAATTAAGTTTACTGGAAAATTAGTCAAACTACTACATTTTTTTAAACCAGTGAACATGAATTATAAATAATTTCAAATTATCCCTGTCAAAATGGATAGCTAATAAGGACCAAATGTTAGAGTTGGAGTGTTGTCTGACTTTGCTCTACTTTTCTGTTAGTCTGAATGCCTCCCAACTTCGTAGGTATAGTGAAATCAGTGCAGTAGCTGGCTTAGCTCCAGGTGAGAATTGCTCTCCTCTACTTAGTAATGGAGGAAGATGCTTTCTTTTCTTTGCCATGCTGTGCAGTATAGAGCAAAGGGAGAGTCTCTGCCAGTCACTGCAGTTAGCACTTATGACTTCTTATGCTGTATCTTGATGTCATCCAGGCTGTTCTTTTGAGATGATGTGTGCTGATTGTCTAGTAAGGTGGATGCTAAGGCTGTGTTTCCATATACCATTGATAACACTGCCAGTTAAAATTTTGCTGCTGCCCTGAGCTGCAACAGGGTTGGCTTCCTTTAGCTGTTCCTGTTTTGCTGCATGGATAGGAGCTGCTTAAATATGTTTTGACCAGCTGTTTTCCTTTGCGGTAGCCACAGTCTGTGCCAGACTGTAGGAGTGCAGACTCACATGGTCCAGCTTTGTATGCTGGCTTTCAAGAATTTAAAGTAAATTCCGGTCTTTGCTTTTAGGCTGTTTAAGGCCTGATTTTGTACAGTCTTTAAGCACCTAAAAATGCAAATATATGTGGAGGTAGATACACATGCACACACTTTTTTTTTTTCTTAATGCCTGAAGTCTAAGTAATCAGCAGTAATTTGGTATTTGTTTTCATTTGAGAATGCAAGGGCATTTCTCAGAAGCATCAGGCATGTTGGTCATTTTGCCAGACCAGTTCTCGGGGCACTATAGATAGGGTTGCTGATCGTTGTCAAGAGCACATCTGTAAATCAGGGGAGGACAGAATCTGGCAGTTACATCTACTGGAATGAGTGGCATTAGAGGATAAATGGTAGGTTTTGATGAGGTCTCAGGATTGTGCTGAGACAAAGCACATGTCCCATGTTTGTTCTGCAAGGTAGTAAATGCTGAGAATCTGTTCCTTTTAATATCGCTATCTTTTTTTTTTAGTGATAGAGACATACGGAGCAGTTCTAGCTGAGTAATATTAACTGGAAATATTTGTATGTATTGGAGAAAGTGGCACAGATCACAGTTTGATGACATTTCCACAGTAAAACCCTAAACCATGAAGTTCTCATTTGGTATTGATACAACCCAGAACTCCTGTCAAATCCATTGTAAAATTTCCAGAGGCCTGGTAACCTGGATTGCAAAATAATTGTGATAACCTAGTTTAGAAAATGTATAGGTTCCTTCAAATGTAAGCAGTGACATGAGTACCTGGAAAGCCTTAGAAAAATTCTGAATTTCTGAAGTGTATTCATTGATCTTTGCTAGTAGCCAAAGATGAAGTAGAGAGATCAGTGAAGCTGGTGGTGGGTGAGAATGAGCAGGTGAAAACTGAGATACAGAAGTGCCTCCTGAGCCACTTTGAAAATCCTGAGCCAACAAGTGAGGATCCTAGCATTATCTAATTCAAAATAGGACAGGCAGTATGTCTGCAGTGCATCCCTTCTCTAGTAAATCGGGTATCTGTAATGTTTTGGCTTTGAAGTTCAACATAATACCAACACAGTAAAACAGAATAATGTAATGAAAATTTGGTCACTTCTATTATTTTTCTTTAGCTACCTGTTTCAAATTGCTCTTAAAATGTCAAAGCACAGTAGTGCTCATAAGTATGCATCTGGAAATTAAGTGTCTGTTTTGGTAAATATTCACATCAGGACACTTAGGGGCAATTTTTTCTTGCAGAGCATGGGGAGTTCCACACAGAAATCTTGTTAACAAATAATAGGATTTGTGTGCATAACTCCCTGTGCATCATTTTGAAAGTTTACCCCCTGCAGCATAAGAGTTAGATAATTTTAGTCTTTGAAAATTGTGCTTTTCAGATCTGGTCTTTTTCTACAGTATGTTATTGATGGTGCAGTCATAAATGCTTCTAAATAATTGTGATCAAATCTTACATTGTTTTCTTTAGTGGTGGAGAACTTGGGTTATTGTGCGTCTCAATACTTTGTCTTGTGCTGGAGACAGTTGCAAAGGAAAATTTACATAGGTGCAGACATGGTCTGTTTTATAACTGCACTGTTTGTGACTACAGACGGAAACCATGTAACCAAGTGAGCAACAGGACGAGTGACAGATACTAACAGTAATATTTGCCCGCAACAAAGACCTGCTCTCTATATGTACAAATGCTGTGACTATATGTAGACGTCTTATATTTGGACAAAAAAAATGGACACTTGACACCTAGTAATATTTTATGGGTCAATAGTAAAATTTTATAATACACAAAATCAAAAAGTATTTTAAATATGTTTTCTTCTCAGTTGTTGTGACTTAGTGGGAGCCGGCAACCAGCAGGACCACGCAGCCGCTCACTTGCTCCTCTTCCCCCCAGTGGGATGGGGAGGAGAATGGGCAAAAAGTAAAACTCGTGGCTTGAGATAAAGACAGTTTAATAAGACAACAAAGGAAGCAATAATAATAGGAGTAAAGAATATGCAAAACAAGTGATACACAATACAGTTTTTCTCACTGCCCGATGACCAATTGCACAGGCTGTCCCTGAGCAGTGATCGTGGAACTCGCACAACTTGCGGATCCCTGGCCCCCAGGCCAACTCCCATTTATATACTGAGCGTGACATCCATGGCATGGAGTATTTCTGCTGGCCAGCTTGGGCTAGCTGCCTGGCTGTGCTCCCTCCCAGCTCTTGTACACCTGCTCAGTAGCCAAACATGGGAAACTGAAAAAAGTCCTTGATTTCTTAGCAACAACTAAAAACATCAGTATATTATCAACATTCTTCTCATACTAAATCCAAAACACAACAGCTACTGGGAAGAAAATTAACTCTAACCCAGCCGAAACCAGGACATCAGTCTGAGTCAGAATACTCCAATGCTGAGGTTTTCACTGACCCAAACAGTTTTTCTCTCGTTCTGTATACATAGTGGAGACACTTTTTAGAGGTACTGCCAGAAAAAATCTTGCTTTTAGTATGACACTTATTTCAGGGTGCAAAATTGGACAGTTACCAGCCAAAAACTGGTTTTCTTGCAATGTGTCCAGTATTCTTTTCACTATCGATATTGAAAATAGACTGGCAATAGCATTTGTTTTGCAATATTTTGGCACTTAAGCTTCTCGCTTTCTATGGAACCTGGAACTGCAAAGGAAAGAAGAAATAGAAGACTGCTAAATAAAATGAACTACTTTTTCAAATCACTGTAGTTTGGTTTTAGAGAAGGGTCGTGCTCATGGTTCGTTATTTTTACTAAACCTGTTAATGAAGCTCTGCACTAGTTACAACCTTAGGCTTATCAGCTAGCATTTGTGATGTTGGCAATTTGTATGAAGACAAGTGGGATTAATACCAGATTTGTGTAGGATTGAACAATGGCACATTTAAAGTGTGGGGCGTCTCTGCGTAATGAGAGACAGCTGAGAGGTGTGGGTGGCCAGTTTTGCTCTCCTAGGAGAACTGTGTCATGAAGTCTGGTGCATATTTTGGTTTTCTTCTTTTTAGAGTTGTGTAAAAAATTTGCCATGCAAAGTGCGTGTCTGCTTCTTCTCCTACTGAAGTTGCTGGCAAATCTCCCATTGATTTCAGTGGAAGCAGAGCTGGACACAAGCTGGACCCAGCCTCATATTTAAAAATGCTTTTTCCCTGGGGTGAGTTAACACCCCAGTGTGCAAATAACTCTGCTGTTGGGTCTCATATTTTACTGGTGAAAATATACCAGTTTCAACTATCAGTTGGCTATGAAAATATCTTGTTGCAAAAAGATCAAAACCAGGAAAAAGCTCACTCTGTGTAAAAACAAACAAACAACCCCCCAAATAAACAACCTCCCTCAACTCATGAGCTCACTGGAAGTTGGTGGCATCATGAAGACAGAAATTTTCCACTTTCTGGACATAGTAGGAGTCAAGACTCTGAGGCTCTCTTCTAAGCTCGTGCTTGTGCAATGCCATGTGTGTGGTAGCTGTGTGCCTCAGTTGATCCATTTTGGACATGGGAAGATGTCTGTGCAATCTTACACTTCAAGAGCAGGTTGAATCATAATTTAAAGGGTTTTTAAAACTTCCCTGCTTGGTATCTTCACAGAAGCCTCTTGCACAAAACTCATCCTTCCTCTTCCATGTTTTGTCTCCAAAGGAAATAAAGGAACAAGATAATGTGAGAATGGGTTGAAAACAACAACAAATCCTCAAGGAGACACTCAGACCAAGCAGAATAGAAATTTCATCTATAAATGATGGAAGAAACAAGTAGACATAGATGTTTTTTAAATAGCCTTCATAGAAAGCCAAAGCTTCTAACCTCATCTATATTTACTGCAGGAAAAGGTGGCATGGTGTCTTCATAGATTGTGTGAGATGACATATTTTTGTCACTTAGCTTGTTCTCCTAATGTAGACCACGAGATCTTCAAATAGTTTCTGTCTGAGAAGCCACCTAGTCGTGATTTAGTAACTGCCGGCAGTAGACATTCACACCTCTTAAGCTGTTCCAATAGCTAAATGCCATTACTGTTATATATATTTAAAAAAAGAAAATTGTATCCTGAAAATTGAATAACCCAACTGCCTCTACCTCTTTTCTAACTGAATTTCTCTGTCTTCAGCTTCTCACCAGTGTGTCTTACACCTTTGTCTTGTAGACTGAAGTCATCCATTATCAGATTTCTCATGTAGATAGTCACAAACAAATTTCATATAGATTCTGTTTAGACCAAGAAGCTCGGTAGGTTGAAAGCGTTGAATTTCTGATGAGAAGGCGTGTTTTATTCTCTAATCACTCTCATGGAGCTTCTCCAAACCTAATACAATTTGTTAGCCGCCTTCTTGATTTGTGGACACCAGTTTGTGATGCAGTAATGTGTCCCTGCACATGGTGAAGTAAGATAGTCTAACGAATCCTGTGTAATAGCTCTTGTTGTTCTTTCCAAAGTCGTGTAATTTTTGGGACCTGTCATTCCATTGATTTTTCTCCAAGACCTTCCGTCCTTCCCCCAGTGTCATGACCTCCTAGAACAGAGTCCTCCATTTTATGATGTTTGACATTTTATTGTTACTTCTATAACTAGACATACAGAGGTTTGTACATAATGAGGCTCATATTGTTTGCTTCTAGGTGGCTTAATAAATGATGCCTAAATGGTTACCAGTGACTTGACCTCATCCTTTTTTTTTTCCTGTGTCCTTTCTATAAGCTATTAATAATAATTTTTGGTATTTTTGCATTTCATTGGCAGGCAGACAATAAATATTCCATGAGGTTGCCTGTTAGAAGCTCATGCACTCACTTATGATTTCTTGCTTTAAACTGTGTGTTGAATTCTGTCAGTCACTTAGCTGTTAAGCCATTTGCTAAGTAGCTTTGTGGGGTTACTTAATCAAAAATGTTGCCTTACAGGATTGTGCCATACTACTATCTTATCAGACTTTACCAGAGTGATATTTTAATTATTAGCCAGTATTATAACTACCGTTGGTTTACAGTAGCTTCCTTTAATTTTGTATTAATGGAGCTCAAAATCAGCTATTGCTTTGTTTTTCCCAAAATTGATATGAAACCCACTGAAGTAGGTTTGATACCAGTAAAAAGTATAAGAAGTACTCCCATGTACATTTTTTTTAGAGTGTCATTGCATGTTAATTTTTTTCCCAGTTCTCTGGGATTTTGTTTCTGTTCCAAACTTTCTGCAAACCTGTGTTAGTAGACCAGAGATCCCAGGCAGCTCCTCTTTTATACTTGGCTGCAAGTTACTCAGATCTGAGGATTTAACATGCCTGAATTCCATACATCCTTCTGGACTAATACTGCAACATAATCACAACATCATCCACTGTAGCATAGAAGTATTTGTTGGACATGGCTGCTTATTCTGTATTATGACTGATAATCTGTGCGTTTCCATTCCATTATTTTGCCATAGAGTGAAAACCAGAAGAGATCACCAGATCATCTAGTTCAGCCTTCTGAACATAATAAATATCATTCCAATTCCTTAAGAAGTGGGCAAAGTTATGTAAGACAGGACAAGTAATTTTTGGCAGTGTTACACAGAGGACTCGTGCTGAAGCAGGTATCCATGACAAGCCTTACATACCTCTCTCAGCTGTTGCTTCCCCACGCTGAACACCTCATCGTTATGTGGAACCAGCCTTTTGCAGGCTCAGAGAAGGAAAGTGAATAAACTATTGCATTAAGGCATTTAAATAAAGTTTAGAGATCAACTAGTATAAAGAAATACGGAGTGAGAAAATGTAATTTGTTTGTGTCTACATGTTCCTATCAGCATAATTTTTCCCTGTTGGAAACTTTCATCTGTCAATCCCTAGCTATTTAAAAATGCAACAACAATAACCAGTTGTTGCTTTCTTGTGTCCTCAGTCTTTATCCTAGCTTTTGTTAGAGACAATACAGTGGTGTTCATGGGTAACAATAAGGCTGTTATGTTTCGTTGTGGTTTTTTCAAAGCTATACAATGTTCTAGCCATTATAGAAGGACTGCAGTCAGCTGAGTGATGTTTACATGCCACTTCCATACCCTAACAAGAGGTAGAAAAGAAAGTGTATTGTAGCCAGCAGGGGAGAGATTGAGCTTGGAAGGTCAGGACTTCTGCCACGCATAGACACCTAGTCGGGGAAGATAGCAATGCGCTGCCTAGTGTGCTTTTGTTTTTGGCCTCTGCTTCAGTAATGTGAGTGTCAGTAATAGTTGCTGCAAACTGCTTATTCATGCTACTGCTGTGATTATTTGCTTTTGGTCAATGTTAATTTTGTGGCTGTACTAAGTTAGGAAACTGTTTACAAGGGCATCAATGGCATGGCTGTCTTGCTACCCCTGGCAGCAGATTGTGTCGTCCACACGATGGGACTGTTCTTGACTATATTTTCTGGCATTCCCATAAAAGCATACCCAGACACCTAGGCCAACAGGTTTGGCACTTTTTCTGGGAGCAGGGTCTTTCCAGCATTTTCTGGCATGGTGCTTCACACAGTTACATGCTGGAGGTGACAGGTGTTTCTGATACATTGCCTGAGCATTTGCGCATTTCTTAGCTCCGGTTCATGCTGCTGGGGTCTTCCGCTCTCTGTAGTGGCAGCTAATTACAGAAGACTTGGGGAAGTCGTATGGCTGCCCGAGGTCATCAGAATCTGGATCCATGGGAGGCTGAGAGAGGGCGGGAGGGAGAGAGAGCAGGAACAATTAAGACTTGCTCCTTGGGACAAGAAGCAAACTCCATGCCTCAGTTTGGGTATGGGTGGAGCAGGATTCCCTCTTCTGTAGCTGGCTGGAGAAGCATCTTCCTATCACTGCTCCTCGTGGTGTCTTTGAAGGTCATGCAGCAGGAAGAAGATCTGAGATGTGCCAACCGTTACTGGCTTCCAGGCAGTAAGACCCAAGTGCTAAATAATGCAGTTTATTAACCAAATGCTATTGCATGGTCTTAAACATTCTTCCTGATAAAATAAAAGCTGCTTTGATTGAACAGTAAAGCTTGTGACCACGAGTATTATTCTTAACTGTATATAGATGGCTTTTGCTGTTTCTTCCCATGACTGCACTGTTACTGTTTAGATAATTTACCATGGCAGTCTGTTAGTCATCAACAGACTGCATAGGTTGCTGGTTGAGGGCGATGCCTCAAGCTGAGTGGTTGATTAAGTGGTATGGCAAATGGCAGTCTTTCTGATTGAAAGATCGTGTCTCAATGCAGTGCCCATTATGGATTGGGTCCTAGTCTGGAGTTAGGAAGGGTTTCTGCTCTATGATCCTATTTGGGTGATATGGTTTTATGATTCTGTGATATATATGATATATATGTGATATATATGACTGGGAGAGTCTGAAAAGGGACTTTGTTCTGGTTCTTAGTCCATGTTTATCAGTTCTGGTGGGAACCTTTTTCTCTTCAATAGATCGTTTGTCGTCTTCAAGAGATGAGGAAAATGAGGTTCACTTTCCTCTGAGACACTGGGGTTTGGTCACAACTAGAGACAGGATGTTGAGCAGGAGGAGCTGGTGCTCTTAGCCATCTGGAAATCTCTTATGAGCTTGATTAGTGCACGTTGTCCGTGCACGCAGGGTTAAACCCCATCACAAACTAGGCTGGGAAAGCATCTGTCTCTGTGGGTCCTCAGAGACTTGTGGTTCTTTGTCTTCCTCTGTAGTGTAGAGCACACTGCCTTAAGCTCACCTGGAGAATCCACCTAATAAATTCCCTGGCACTGCAGATGTGTAGGTGATCCTTTTTCTTGCAGCCATTGTATTTATGGCTTTTGATATTTTACTATAGGCCTTGCACTTTCCTTGGCTGTTTGAGCAAACTGTGTATAGACTATTATCAAATGAAAATGTCGAGATACGAGAACTAGGAGAGAGTAGCTGTTTTGTGTTGTCAGGTTACACATACAGAATACTTCATTCTGGCACTTGTTTGAGGTGGACAAGCCCCTTGTCCTTGAGGTCAATGAAGCAGTGAGGCCCCACCGTGGCACGTGGTTGCTCTTGGCGATATTGATAAGTTAACAGAGAAGTGGGAGTGCGAGTAGTGCTGCTTGAGGTGTTTCTGCGACTTGCTTCCCCCCTGCTTGCTGTCTGTCGTGCCCACAGAGATGTTCCGGTTAAAAAGTTGACTGCTGCACTAATGTGCAGGCACTGGTGAGCTGGTAAGTACTGAGACTGCTTCTGGTGCACTTATTTTTAGGAACTGTTTTTCATTAAAACCAGTTCATGAGTAAAAGTAAGGAAGAAGTTGTCCGATTTTACTGCCAGGCAGTTGAAATGAACAATTTTTCCCCTTCTGTGGTAATTATCTGAGACCTTGCCATACTTTTTTCTTTATAAAAATCTTAGGTTATACACACACCTACAGTTGTTGTGTCACCTCCTGCCTCTGTAAAGCTGAGTGTTGACTGCAGGTGTTCCCAGGAGACTGAAGGCAAAATAAAAATGCCAAGTAATTGGTACCCCGACTCTTAATTCAATGTGTCTTGTGTTGCAGAACAGAGGCAAAATGAAAGGGAAGATCTTTAGAGAGCTGCATGCAAATTTTGACTCATTGTGGTTTTCAAAGTAAAGGAACAAGGAGATACAGCGAATGCTTTTTAAGCTATGCTATCAAATGTCGTATCTTGGTTTTAGTGTTTCATGTGATGGGGCTTCTTTCAGATGATCAGCTGGATCATCTGAGAGCAGAGAAAAGGGAGTGATACTGCTGAGCTGTGGAAAATAGGAAGAAAATACTGCCATGGCAGGGTAGGGTACAGACACAGTGACTGCAGAGTGTTGGCTCTTTGTAGGTTTTGTTTCAATATACACATCTTACAGATAGCCAGTAAAGATTATTGAGGTGGAGGTATTTGATTTATAATCAGTGTCTAACAGAAACTTCAAAGAAAGTTTATACAACAGTATTTTAGAATTCTTCCCATGAGATTTGTTAGATAAGACCATTAGATGTTTGTTTTTTACACAACTTTACTATTTGTATGCTTACTAATTATAATGGAAAGACTGAATAAATTATGTATCTGTGTTAAACAGCTTGCTTTTCAAACAAAAGAAATTGGCCGCAACTCTAATTTCTTCCATGTTTATCTTTCTCTTAAAGGGCAACACTTTAAGGAAAATACTCCTGTATCGCTACTTTAAAGGAGAATATGGAAGTGGTATGAATGGGCCTCTGTCTGCCAGCTACAGCAAAACTTCACAAGTGGGAGGTAAATCAACACGGGTCATTTAAAGAGAGCAAAATTAGCAGCACCATTTTTTCTAATAGGCACATTGGAAGTGCTCCAGGGATTCAGTTGGTAAATAAATCAAACGCATTCTGTAACCAGTTAGCAGAGGGATAGTATCAAACTTTTCGTATTTTTGAGTTGCATGCACTTGTCTCAGATGGCTGGTGTGCATTTGGCGGTACTGAAGTAGGGGCTTCACCCATGCCTCCCAAACAATCATTCAGTTCGGGTCCAATTGGTAACACCGTTTTAATTTGCCAGTAAATCCACATCCAGAAGTTCAGCAAAGCACAAAACATTTAAACAAAGATATTGCTGTTTCTGGAAACTAAAAATTTTTTTGAAATTCCAGATCCTTTATGGGTATGTGAAAAAAAAAAAGATATAGGGAAAAGCTTTTCACAAATATACTGGTTAGGCAATGGAGCAGATTTCCATGAGAGGCTGCAGAATGTGTCTGTTCTTGTTACAACTGGACAAGACTGATGAACCTGCTCTAACGACCACGAGGAGGAATTTTGAATAGATGATCTCTGTAGGTCTCTTATAACCTAATTTTTTGTATGAATCTGTTACTGTGGGGTGGTTTCTAAGAAAACTCAAACTAATGTCTGTCATAGGAAATGAGGCAGAAGCTAGGTATAGAGCTGGGTCGAAATACTTGCCATTGCATTTTCAGCGTATATTAGAGGCATGCCCAGCTTTGTGGGCATTTCCAAATGTTATCCAAGTGATCCTCCTTGGCTATTTCAGTATAGACACTGGAACTGTTTACAGTCTTAATATCCTATACACCAAATTTTTCTCCCTAACAAACAGGAGAGTAAAGATTTATTATTTTTTCAGTTCTCTCTCTAAAAATTGTGTGTCTGTATACGTGTGTGTGTGTGTATGGCTTCATCACAAGCAAAGTCTGAACCATTTTAATTAGTTTAATCAAAGCAGTGCTGACTGATTAAAGCAGTACTGTATTTTTCCTAATGAAGTAGGTGCAGATACATCTGTATAAAAGTAAGTATGGCAGGAAAGATGGTAATCTGTGATAATAAAAGGTGGTTGATTTAATGAGCTTATAGTATTAAAGAAAATTCCTTAAAATCACACCTTTAATTTGGATTAACTCAAGTCTCTGTTCTTAAAGAACATCATCGTGATGTTAATGGTCTAGGAGTTCTATTGGCTAAAGCATTTAGCTAGAAGGTCACACCTGTACCCAGGGTGGATTTGCCAGTACACAATCTTTGCATAGATTAGGCTTGAGATTGAAAAGCAGATTTAAAAGTGGTCTCAGAGCACTGACCATACGCACAGTTTAGTGTATGCAGCAGTGGAATTAAAAAAGGTGTTCGGTGGACAAAGAAGTGTAACTTCCAACTGCTTTGTTGTTCGAATATCTCGACAGAACAATGGTTGGGGCCTGTGGTTTATTTCTTATTCTTGGATCCCAACACTGCAGTTTCATACAAAAATCTTGGTTTTATTAAGGGGAATTTTGCATCAAACAGAATTTCAAAATTGAATTTTTTACATTGCTGCTGTTTGCAGAAGACATGATTATTACTAATAGATTCATTTTCATATACATATGTGAAATAAACATGAATGGTATGTATTTGTCTAATTTGCAGGTGGATTTTCAGGACAAGACTCAGATAAGTCTGGGGTAACCATGTTTGATATTCAGTGCCTTCTGGATAAAGAAGGTGCATCGGAACTAGTCATAGATGTTGTAGTAAACACCAAAAATGACAGAATTTTCTCAGAAGGCATTTTGCTTGGTATTGCATTGCTTGAAGGTGGAAATACGCAAACACAGGTACTCAGTTCATTTACTTGTTCACATATTGATTTTCAAATGCATGTAGTCTGGAGGCAAATTAAAAGAACCTTTTTGCTGTGAGTTCTGTGAGAAGATTATCACTTCAATATGTATCCCTGTAATACAAATGTAAATATGCCCTGTTATTATGCAATATCTCGTAGTGTAGACTCTTCAATAGAAGAAGACATCTTTCAGCTATCCCTTTCTGTGTAGCACAGTGCTTCTTTTAATCTGGTCTTTGCCATACAAGCATTATCTCGAGTTATTTCATGTACCTCTTTGTAAAATGAAAAATTACAATACTTTCAAGTTTATAATATAAAAAAAAAAAAAGTAATTTTCTGGAAATGTTTAGGGACATTTATCAAAATCTCCAAAGAGAGAAAAACTGGCAATCTGAGAAGACCAATATCCCATTCAACAGAAAGTTACTGCTTTAAACTACAGATTCTAGTTTTTGTGAATGATATCCCTCTTACCCAACTTTACCCAAATAAGGTGATTGTTTATTCTTACTCTATGATCAGCAGAGATATCGTAAGAGAGGAGGGGTGGTAGGAGTCACTCCCTGCATTTCCCCATATCTCATCATTGCCTGTGAAGGGAGATAAAGTAACCAACTTAGACCTCATTGCAAGACTATAAAAGTTAAAAGAGAGGAATCGCTTCTTCTGTCTTTATTCTGTAAAAAAGATGATACGATCTGTGACCCTTAGAGAGTGTCCAGAAAATGTTGAAGGAGGGAGATTTTGTTGCAGCTTTCTAAAATGAATTATTAGAGGCTGTAAAAGTCTTTAAGATAGAGTTTGTAAACTGTTGAAAATGGCACTCAACCTGCTTGACAGTAATACTAAGGGACTGGACTTAATGACCTAAAATATTAATTCCAGTTCTGTGTGAAGTACAGAGAATGTGTATAATCTAAGCGATAGTGTTACATGTTAGATGCTTTATGCTTCTTCTTGTTGTTACATAAGAACAATTACTTTTCACTATTATTTGTGGAAGGAATATTATAACTCTAGAATGCCTGGAGAAATGGAGTGTCACAAAGTAATTTAACTTCAAGTGTAATATTGTGACATTTTAAAGATTTCAAATAGCAGTGTTCACTATTTTATTCAAATTTTAAAATGTTAGCATCAATCTTTGTTACCAGCCCTGTATATCACTTTATGAAAGAACTGGTCAGACAGTGACTACCATTTGTTCTGTGTAAGTGAAGTAATTATTCATCATTTATTTCACAAAAATAGTGCATTATTGTATTTCTTTTTCCTTAGAAGATAGATATCTAAAGAACATATTTTTTACAGTATTCAACTTACCAGCAACTGAAGGAGCAAAAAAAGTCAGAAAAATTCTTTAAAGTCCTGTATGACCGCATGAAGGCTGCTCAGCAGGAGATACGATCAACAGTGACAGTGAACACTATTGATCTGGGGAGCAAAAAGAAAGATGATGATAGTGACCTAGCCATATCTGTTCCCAAAAAGAGAGGTAAGGAGGCACCCATACAAGAAAGGGGAGAAGTGAATTGTATTGAAAACACATGTACTGCACCACTGATACTATGCTGCATTGATCAATAAACTTTAATATTAATCATTGCTAATTTAGATCTTTTGCCTGTTTTTCTCTGAATTATAGGCCATCTCTTAAGCTGGTTACAAGAAATTAGCTTTGGTGAAATCAGTGAAGGCCAGTTTACATAGGCCAGTTTACACCAGTAGAAGATATAAAACCATATTTTTAGAGAAGCAGCAGTAGAGGCTGCTACTAATGGGGCTGTTTCACAAGAGCAGACGCAGGAACTGATTTCGCACACTGTGGTCCTTCCATTGTTCTCATCATTTATTGTATATGGGAGAGAAATAGCAGGGCTTTTTGTTTTAATGTTCTGTTTCACCCTGGTTTGTGGTTTATTTGGAACACGCTATCCCTGCATGAATGTTGCTTTGATATTCTTTGTAAGTTGCCTAGAGGTCTTTGAAAAGTTAGCCACCAACAAAGAAAAAGTTGCATTTATTTTTATTGTTTTCTTATTGTTTAATCAAATGAGGAGAAAGAGTTTCAAAAATTAAGGAAAATTATCTTCTTTCCAGTTAAGGATTCAACCCTGCATCTGAAAGAGGGCATGAAAGGACAGTTAACAGAAGCATCTTCTGCAACGTCCAAGGCTTACTCTGTGTATAGAAGAGAAATGGACCCAGAAATAGATCTTATGAGCTCAGGAACAGATGCTGCAAATGCAGAAGAGAAGTCCATGGAAGAAGCAATCATGAGCCCTGCCATTGCAATCATGCAGCCAATACTGAGATTTCTTCAGCTGCTGTGTGAGAATCATAACCGAGAGCTCCAGGTAAAGTGTTTTTGAGCTGAGCTCCAAAAGGAGTGTTACAGCATCTGGAGCTTCATACGGGAAGAAAATCACATCTGTGCCTGACTCCTGTTACAGAATAGGGTGTCTAAAATGTTGTTCTTCTTTTGGTCCAAGGGATAAAATAATCCTTTTCAAGAACCACTTACATGCTCTGGTTGAGCTTGTTTGTATCCTCAGAACGGCCTGGGGACCACAGTATAGCCACATGGAATTGAGAAGTGTCTGAATGTCCCTGTTTGTACAGTTTCTGTGCACAAATGGTGTATCACTTACCACAGGCTTGAAGACCACCAGAAGTTTCTGGGCAAAGTATGGGTATTGCACTTTTCCCTAGGCATTATGATTGAAGGCTTTAAGATGCTACATGTGTCCCTGTGATCAGTTCCTCTGGTAGAAATTACTGTCCCCATAGCAACCTTTGCAAAATGTATTTTCTGCAAATATATCTCAGTGCCGTGTCCAGCAGCCTCCCTTGAAGCTGTGTTGGGGGTGGTTTGAGCTACCGTTCTGCGCTCATGCTGCCAAAGAGCAGTCATAATGTGCCACTGTACCTGCTTAGCTGTGGGGCAGCAAGCTTCCAAGGGTTGTAGCAGATGGATGGGGGCAGGAATTCAGGATATGCATAAGACCTTTAAGGCCGGTGCAGACGTTTGCAAAGTTCACTTTCCTAAGCCCTCCTTTCTCTACTGATTTAATCAGATAATAGTTCTCAACTGCTGCGCTAAAGCGCAATATGTTTCCTACAGTGTAGTGTACTTCAGTACCTAAGGTACAGTGGTCATATGTCATAAATTGTACCCTGCAATATTTTCATGAAAAAAGACTGTTTGACTTGACTCTAACACTCTTTCTTTTTTCCTTTGGGTGTTTGTTTTTTTTTTTTTTGGTGTTCCATTTCTCTGTTCACCAGAATTTTTTAAGACATCAGAACAATAAAACAAATTACAACCTTGTTTGTGAGACCCTTCAGTTTTTGGACTGTATCTGTGGAAGCACGACAGGTGGGCTGGGCTTATTGGGGCTTTACATCAATGAGAGGAATGTGGCTCTTGTGAACCAGACGTTGGAAAGCTTGACTGAATATTGCCAAGGTCCATGCCATGAAAACCAGGTAGGGCTCAGACAACTTCTGGATGTAGAAGAGTATACCTGAATGTATGGTATCTGTGTATTTGTCATAAACCCTTCAGTGTTCTTAATAACACATATTCAGTTATAACTGCTATGACTAGGCTTAACGCGTTTCAAGCTTTCATATTCGGCAGGAGGGTTGGACTAGATGGCCCACAGAGGTCCCTTCCAGCCCCTACCATTCTGTGATTCTGTGATAAGGCCTGAGCAATCCTTTTAAGTCAGAACTCAAAACAGACTTTTCCAGTAGTATGTCTGCTGATGTGGAGGGTTTCCAGTCCTTTTGGAGAGAGTTTGGTATCTTATATCAGTGGGTCCATGGCTTAAACATCACTTTGTGAAACTGGATTTTGAGTCATAGCTGTAGAAATACATTGGAAACACAGTCTTTTTTTCTTCATTTTCATACATTTTGCCTTTGCTGGTGTTTAGAAAGGTTGCTAACATTTACTTTGCTTAATTCACATAACTGCCACAAAGTTTAACTTACTATCCTGCTATACTTACCTAGTAGCATCTGTAATTACGGTACAGTAGTGAAATGCATGAGACTGCAGACCATGCTTCTAATCTTCTGTGACTTGCTTGATGCAGTCTTTTGAAGTCATATAGCTGTGACTTTTGGTAGATGTCTCTTTACTGCCGTGCTGAGGTGGTACAGAAAGGTAGAGAATGTAGTTACATGCTGCTATGTTTGATCTGAAGAGAACTGTAGTAAAGTTGTCACAGTGGATGAAATTGCAGAATTACAGAGGCAATCTATTGTTGATACTAGAAATAGCTGAAGAAATACATGCAGTATTAATGCTGCTTCATTAGTGTGCACAAATGAAGTGTAAAGTGCTATTATTGCCATTGCTGGTGATCAACTGCCTTTACTTCATACTTTATATTAATAGTATTAATTTACTTAATAATTCAATAATTTTAATTAATATTAAATTAGTTAATAGTATTAATTAACTTAATACTTTGTATTTACTTTAATACTTTAAAAAGAAACAAACAAAAATTCTTTAGTGGACTAAATTTTAAACAGGCACATTTGATCCACTAAAGAATGGGAAAAACATGTGAAAAAAGAATAGTTACAGGACTGGAGATGAAAAAAAAAATGTTTCAAGTTAGTGTGTTCTCCAGTAAGTTTACTTAGGGAATGCGATAGTGAAAGGGAATGATTAGTTGCACTTTATTACTTAGATCTACCTGCTGGGAAGTCGCTCCAGATTGGCGTTGTGCTTGTTTACACCAACTGCAAGTCTAATTCAGTGTATTTCAAAGGCAAATGCTCCACACTCTCATTTTTGTTTTTTCCCTTTCTGTCTTGCTGGAAAATTTTTCCTTTCCTATTGGCCTATAAACCTGCTAGAAGAAAAAATACCATAGGCTTTTGTGTAACGGACACTTATTTACAAGGCGTAGAATGTCCAGGACTCCAGCTGTAAAAGCATTTGCAAAATACCATTGGTCATAATTACAGTTTTGAATTCCACGTGCAGAAGTGTTCTTCTGTGTGGGACACGTCCAGATGCATGTAGAAAAATTTAATCTTCACAAACAATTCATGCTATAACAGTGATATCATGCCGGTTGCTGAATGCAAATTAAGAATTTGGGTGTGCAAATTTGATTGTGCCTACATTCAGGCGTATCTTTTATGTCCCTGTATGTGTGTTCAACTGAATCTGGCAGTGCTTCTGTGGGCTGCTCTCTGTGACTTGCACCACTTGGTGCCAAATCCTGTGTGATTCCGCTGCAAGCAGATTTTAGCTTGCACCACCTTTTTTCCAGTTGCTTACTTCACTACTGGCAGTGTTGGTCTACACAAGTCTCGCTCAGCACCTCTTGTGGCACGTTTTCAGGCTGCTCTGCCTTGGCTGGGAGGTTCATTGCTGTCACAAGGTCTTTCAAGTTCTGGGTCCTTGTTCTGGAAATTTGCTGATGTGCATATTCTCTCTCTCCCTCCCCCCATCCCTTCTCCCTCTTGTCTTCTTCCTTCCCTCATCTCCCACTGACTCCCTACTCTCTTCTTACTTTGCAGACTTGCATAGCCACCCATGAATCTAATGGGATTGATATTATAATTGCACTCATCTTGAATGACATAAACCCTCTTGGAAAATACTGCATGGACTTGGTGCTTCAGCTAAAGGTACAGTAAATGTAAATTTGTTTATTTAAATTTGAGGAGTAATAGAAGACATACTTACGTAAGAGCTCTAGGCAACCTGACATTTACTTAATCTTACCATAGCATAATATACTCAGCAGCCTTTGAAAACAAACATTGCAAATTAATTCAGCTCAGCTTCTGAGTCCTTATATCCCTCTACCACAGGCCTTTTGACCCACTGTTGTGTTTGGGAGTATGCTCTCAGCTTCTTTTAAAAAAATACTATCAAACAGACACTACATAGCTAGCATGAAAAGTCTATATTGTAGGCATAAAATCTCACAGGACTGATAAATAGCAACACTGTACAGACGTGTAACAAATCAGGCATTCTCTGTATCTACTGAACTCTTAAAAAATTACTCGAGAATAAGATGTGGTGAAAAAAGAATAGTATATCAGATGACCTGCAATGTCAAATAAAGTTGAAAACAAGGTTAAAGTAAATTGTATTTTACTTCCCTTTTCAGTGACCTCTGAGGGGGAGGACGAAGTGTAGCGTGGAAGAGCGAAGAGTGGAGTGGGAGGGCTTGTAATTCCTGTGGAGAGTTGGATAAGTTCGTAGATAAGTTTCTCCAGTCTGTGTGCCACTGCATGCAGAGTGGAGCTCTGCAGCTGTACTTTTCTGCCAAGCAGGGTAGAACCTGTCCAGGAGGAGTGTTGGGTTATTGCCTTTTCTTGCCTTCCGAATGAAGTATTTCCATAGCAGATGGGCTGTTTCCTCCCCAAAACCAGCAAACACTTTGTGGTAGCTGCATTGCATCATATTGGCAATGTTATGGATGTCTAATAAAATAATTAATATAGCTATATATCACGTACAGTGAAACATTGACTCAACAGTGCTTTACACATGATTTTAATAACTGTAAATAGACTTTTGAATGGCAATGTAATTCAGGCCTCCCTCAAGGAAAACACTTAAGCAGACATTTAACTTTGAACATGCAGACAGTTCTTTTGAAGTCTCAATTTCAGTCGCTGTACAGATCTAGCTACATTCACTCCAGTGCCATTTTGATTTGCCATTATCACGAAGTTAGCAAGTGCTTGTAGAATATCTTTTCTATGTAATAACCAAAAATGGAATTGAGAAACATTGCTGCAAGAAGCAACTTGGCCCCGTTCACAGGAGGGTGCATATGCCTTACTCTTACTTAAATAGCAAAAATTGTGAATGATACCAAAGGTTCAAACTGTGGAAATTATTCTGATTTTAGAGAAGCACAGAGTCATCTAGGTTAGAAGGGGCATCCGGAGGTCATCTTCTCCAAACCCCCTGCTCAAGCAGGGTCAGCTAGAGCAGGTTTCCCAGGACCGTGTCCAGCTGACCACAGTTGGAGACTCCACAACCTGTCTGGGCAACCTATTCCAGTGTTTGGTCACTCTCACAGTAAAAAAGTGTTTTCTTGTGTTTAGATGGAATTTCATCTGTCTTTTGTATCAGTTGTTTCTTGTCTTCTCACTGGGCTTTGCTGAGAAGAGTCTCGCTCCCTCTTTTTCATTCCCTTCCATCACGTATTTATACTCATTGAGAAGATCCTTCTGAGCCCGTTCTACTCCAGGCTGAACTCTCCCAGCCGCTCCTTATATGAAAAATGCTCCATTCCCTTAATCTTCTTTGTTGCTTGTTGCTGGACTCGTTGCAGTAAGTCTGTATCTTTCTCATACTGGGGAGCCCAGAACTGGACACAGTGCTGGGTCAGGTGTGATGTCAAGAATTAGATCAAAATTAACAAGTTACTTGATTTTTTGAGTGTCAACACATTGAAATAATATACCATTGAGTTTACCAGGTAATGTTTAACACTGACAATCTGTCAGTGTTCATAAGCCACTCTGAAGTTGCAAATATATAAATTTTGCAGTGAAAATACAGAATGCAAAGTGTATAGCCCCACACACTTACATGTATAAAACAGGCTGGGATACTTTCTCAAGGAACATTATATGTTGAAGTTATACCCCCCAACCAAAGCAAAGGTAGTGCAGAATTATATTTTCCCATGCCATCTTAATTTAGCTTGTTTTGCACATAGTTTGTGATGTGGTATTTAGTTACATCTTCGTGGACTATTTTCCACTGGACTCCCAAATCATTTAGTTAGCAGTGTAGCCAGTGCTAACTGCGTGCACAGATGGCCAGTGTTCTGTTCTGCCTGTTGTTATTTTGAGTATGACCCCCTGGCCTTCCTTACTGACTAGTGTTTAAGCCCTGGCACACAGTATGACCTCAATGTCTGCCGCTCTGTATAGTGGCAGGATGAAAAGACATTGTCAGTCTGAAGGTGGAGAGAGTCTAATGTAAGGGCCTTTTTGGCTTTTCTTGTAGCACCTTACTCTGCTGTATGTAGTTGCTTCACACATTAATTTATTTTTCCAAAATTCTTACGAGGAAATGAGATGGGAACCCAGGTAAAGGCCAGAAGTACTTTGGGCTGTCCTGTTTATAGCACCTGGGAACTGATTTTTCACAGTACTAATGTGTTGTGAAGAACTTTATACTGTATTTTCCAAGTAATGGATCTCTTTTCCTCATTGATTTCTGGGAATGGGAATCAGATACTGGAGTCTCAGAGCATGCAGAAAAGGAGGAACAAGTAGTCACAAGAGCATCTCAATGTCAGGTGCAAGGGATCAGAGAGAGAAAAAAGTGGAGGATGTGCCTGCCTGCTGTAATTCTAGGCCATGGCATGCCACTTTTGCTGAGTCAGTAGCAAGAAGCTGGCTGTTGATGACACAAAATCCTACCCACTCTCTACCTTTCCTCACTTCCTGGAAGCTGCAGCAGGCTGCTCTCCATCCCCAGGGTTGTCTGCTCTGGGAAATAGCTTGAGTGAGTAGCCTGAGCCTTCCTCCACTGTTTCGTCCCCTTCCTTCTCAAGCTACCTGGCACCCTGTCTTATCCCCTTCCATCCTCCTCAGGTTGAGATCCTACCAATGCTACTGCAACTGACTTGGTCAGGGAAGACTGCAGCAGAAAAAGAAGCATCCAGTTTCTCAGAGCAGCACCCTGTCAGGTGTCTTAAAATGCTATCCTTTTCCTCTACCTGGTCTCACTCACTGTGCACATTAAGTGTTTGCAATGTACGTTGCAAGGTATAGAATCTGATTAGACCTTTCCAGTGGATGATGCTGGTTTGATTCTGGAGCAAGAGGAAAGGGGAGGTATGGAAAAATCCATATGAAGCCCCATTCACCTTTAGCCAGTCCGAGTCTGGTCTTTTCCTCTCATCCGTTGTTCTTTGTTCTTATCTCATCCTTGTGTTGGCAAGCCCAGTCTCCTCTCTCCAGGCTTCTCACTCAACTCCCAGTCTCCTCTCCCAGAAGGTCGAAGTTCCCCTGTGATGTTTGAATCCTCATTGTATTCATCCACTCTCCTTCCATCTTCTCCTTCCTTCTGCTGCTGACTTCTCTCTTCCAGCTGGAGATGTTCAGATCTCAGCTTGACACAGCCCTGAGCAACCTGCTTGGAGCAGGGGGGGGGCACCACTGAAAGACAGTCTGCAGAAGAGCCTCAAATATGGGATTTTTTAATCCAACTTGCATGATTTTATTGTGATTCTGTGCCCACCAAGAAGAAACTCTGAGGGCTTTTAGCTGTGAAATTCCAGCAAATTTCTACAGTATAGTATTCAAATCATAATTAAAAGACAGGCTTATAAGTTGGACAAATTTCCCCTGGGGACTGCAGCTTGCATGATTGTGTTACCGTGGACTCTAGTGCTCTGGGTTTTCAGCTCTGCTATCAAAATTTGGAGATACAAAGGCTGCCTAAAACAGAAGTTGCTTGAACATGCAAAAAATAACATCTCAGTCCCAAAAGCAGCTGAACCCTTTTCCTTCAAAATTGTCCGTGCTAATCGTCTGAGGCACACCCTCGCTGCGAGAAATTTCGGTTTGAATTGCCGATGCCTGGCAATAAGCAGCTGAGAAAACAGTGTTGTGGTGGGTTGAGAGTTTTACTGGCCCCTGCCTGTATCATGGGACTGCAGTCTACTTCCAAGTATTCACACAACTCGGTCTGTAATAGAGGATGATGAGGGGATCCTGTGGCAGGTGAACCAAGGCAACCATGCTCTGCCAGAAAGCAGTCAGACCTCCAAAACTGTTCTTCCTCTCCTGTTCACAGCATCTGATTTAACTGGAAGTCAGACAGGTCTCTGAAATACAAGGTACTACTGGGTACTTGAGCTGCTAAAGCTCATGCTATTTAATCCTTGGGAGAGGTCTCGGTAAAAAACAGCCAGTTGACAAAGCAAAGAATATCTTTATACATTCCCCCAGGAATATATGGTAGTGAAACAAAATTCCAGGAATGTATGAAAACAGTTTATTTTATAGCCTTTCAAATAATAACCAGTCAGACTGTATAAAAAAGAAAGGGAAGGAAACCTGCCTGAACGATGAAACCTTTCATGTAATACATTTTGTAATTACCTCTATTGAGTGTTGTTTTAATAGAAAGCCATGGCAAAAATTGCTGGGTGGGCAATAAGAAAAGGAAATGGGATTTTGTTTCTTGTGCACAGTATAGAACAAGGGTCGAATATTTTTCAATATTTAAAATACTTCTTCCAATGTAGTGTGCAGGGTTAGTTAGCCTTACAGTACGCTGACATTAAAATGGGAGAACAACCCTATTAGATATGTCAGTAAAATAAAAGATATGAGTGGTTTAAAAACTTATCCGCTAAAAAAGTGGTCCTCGTAATCTCAATTAAAACAAATGCAAGGTTCGTTAATCCATGAAATAGATTTTAAAATTTGCATTAACTTGGTTTTGTGTCTCTAGAACAATGCCTCCAAGCTTTTGCTGGCTATTATGGAAAGCAGGCATGACAGTGAGAATGCGGAAAGAATCCTTTTCAACATGAGACCAAGGGAGCTGGTGAGAAAACTTCTGAATATTCATAAATCTTTTGGCTGAAAAAAATCTCTCATTAAAACATTTTAAAAATGGTCTGGATCTAAGTTGAAAAGTGTTGGCAGCATATAGTGACACAATGTATCAGGATAGTACTAATTCACAAAAAGTACTTTAAAAGGATCAAGAATGCATGATTTCAGTCTTTACGACTTCATTATTTTTATCTGTTCCAAGCACTTTTCTGTAATTGTTTCCTAACTAAGTGATCATACTCTGGTAGACTGTCTTCAAGTACACTTTGTCAGGGCCTGGGAAATTAAGCTTGTGCAGTTTGTGAAACAGTGCTAACAGAAGTGTGTGTGTAGACATGAGATATATATGTATATATAAAATATGTACATATGTTGTATGTTATACATATATGTCTCAAGAGCAAACAGACAGAGTTACAAGCAGTTGTTTCTGTGTTTTGGAACAACCATGATACTTGTGTAGGTGTCCAGGAGTTTTAAACAGATTGTAAGTCTGGAGAAATTGTTTCCAATCGAATTGGCTGCGTATCAGCAGTGACTGCAAAACCCGTTTCGTGGGGAGTTCTGTGGACATCAGCCCCCACGCTTGGGCAGGGCCCAGTGGCCTGCTGGTGTCAGGGAGTCACGCCATGGTGGCATGTCAGCATGAGGAGGCCATCTCCAGGGCACAACCACAGAATCAGGCCCTCTGTGGGGAATGTAGGACTTTCCCCCCATTGGTCCTGTAAGAGGCTTTTGAATATTTTGGAATTAACCCTGCACCCTGCCCAGATCTGTATCTTCCTTTTCTTTATGGTTTAGGTTTGGTTTTTTTTTTCTCTTAAACTGTGTGGAGAACACTGAGTTGACACTGCAGCCAGCTCTAGCCAGAGAGAGATCATAGCTGCACTCTCACGTGCTGCAGGACTCCACCTGCGAAGTCTGTAGATCTGTCCTTAAAGGCATTTGTGAAAATACCTGTTCAGAAAGCCTCAGCATCCCTGTTCCTTTCTGGTGGTTGCAGAAGTTTTGCTATGAAAAATGTTTGGAGCTTCATAAATACTTCAAGCTTGTCTTTATTCAGAAAGTGTTTCTCAGACTGCTCACTCTCCTTGCAGAACTGCGGGGCACCCGTCCAGGCTTGAGCTGAACAAAGCGAGCATGTTTCAAACACAGCGTTCGGTGCTTTTTCCCCAGGAATGACAGTTATTTCATCTCTCCTTGGTTGGGTTTGTGTTACAGGTGGATGTGATGAAGAATGCGTATAACCAAGGCCTTGAATGTGACCATGAGGAGGAGAATGGAGATGATGGCATCTCGTCAAAAGATGTTGGCCATAATATCTATATTTTGGCACATCAGGTATGTCTCATTTGTTGTGTGACCGCTTCCAGAAAAGCGTTACATGGCTAAACTCCACACAGAACCTGTCTGATCAAAAAGGGGAGTTTTCCCTGCTTGTGATTTCTGGCTCATGTTTGTGTACAACATGACTTTACCTGGAAAGTTGCTGAGAGCAGGATGAGCGAGCAGCCTCACTGTATGAGTAGGCTCTCTGCAGGACTTGGTAGGCTCTGTTCATGTGAAGTGATGACGCAGAGCAAAGCAGTTAATGTACACTTCACTTTGTCTTCTTTTAACATTAACAGCTCATTCATATCAACGAAATCATAAATCACAGAATCACAGAATCACAGAATAGTAGGGGTTGGAAGGGACCTCTGTGGGTCATCTAGTCCAACCCTCCTGCTGAAGCAGGGTCACCTACAGCAGGCTGCACAGGACCTTGTCCAGGCGGGTCTTGAATATCTCCAGAGAAGGAGACTCTACAACCTCCCTGGGCAGCCTGTTCCAGTGCTCCGTCACCCTCAGAGCGAAGAAGTTCTTCCTCATGTTCAGACGGAACTTCCTGTGCCTCAGTTTGTGCCCGTTGCCCCTTGTCCTGTCTCTGGGCACCACTGAAAAGAGCTTGGCCCCATCCTCCTGACACCCACCCTTCAGATATTTGTAAGCATTTATTAGGTCCCCTCGCAGCCTTCTCTTCTTCAGGCTGAACAAGCCCAGCTCCCTCAGCCTCTCCTTGTAGGGGAAATGTTCCAGTCCCCTCATCATCCTTGTAGCCCTCCGCTGGACTCTCTCCAGTAGCTCTTCATCTTTCTTGAACTGGGGAGCCCAGAACTGGACACAGTACTCCAGATGGGGCCTCACCAGGGCAGTGTAGAGGGGAAGGAAAACCTCCCTCGTCCTGCTGGCCACACTCTTCTTGATGCACCCCAGGATCCCATTGGCTTTCTTGGCAGCCAGGGCACACTGCTGGCTCATGGTTAACCTGTCGTCCACCAGGACACCCAGGTCCCTCTCCACAGAGCTGCTCTCCAGCAGGTCCACCCCAAGCCTGTACTGGTGCGTGGGGTTGTTCCTCCCCAGGTGCAGGACCCTGCATTTGCCTTTGTTGAACCTCATCAGGTTCCTCTCTGCCCAACTTTCCAGCCTATCCAGGTCACGAAGAATGGCAGCACAGCCTTCCGGTGTGTCTACCACACCTCCCAGTTTGGTGTCATCAGCAAACTTGCTGAATAATAAATCAAGTTATCATTATTGGTGTATTTACATAGTAGCTTCAATTGTGATAAGAAGTGATCTTGAATTGAGAAGATTCATATTATTTTAGATATATTAATTAGCCAATAAGGATAGTTGGACCTTTTCACTGTTTTCTTCTTTTGAATCATGTTGTTGTGCCCTCAGACTTTTTCTGATCACTTTTGCTTCTCTGCTGGTAAAGGTAAAATGGACTGTTTGTGTTAGGTGACTTAACGGGGTTCACGACGATGGAAAATAAGTTTTGGGGAGTAGAATATAGGCCTAAAACTATATATGAAGTGACTGCTGAGGTCATTTTACCAAGGAGGTGACTGCCAAGGGTACACTAGCTAGCTGACGTGTAGTTCAAGCTCTGTCCCTAGATACCTATTCAGGGTGCTGGGGAGGCCCATGAAGCCATGCCACAGCTATTCCAAATGCCTGATCTGTAGTCAGGATTTTGGCTGCATGAGACTCATGGCAGCAATTTACTGAGCTCCTTCCTGTTCTGTAGAATTATACAGCATGATTGGCTCTGTACGCTGTAAAAATACACTTTTTTTTTGTTTGTTTAAACAGGACTGTTTTCCTCTGCTTGCATTTCTGTAGCACAGTACGTGTGTCTGTTCACAATAGCTTTGCACCTATGTCAAGCCCCGTACCAAAACAAAGCAATGGGAGAGCAGGCAATCTGGGGCCTTTCTCTCTCCTCTGCTGATGAAAAGCTATGATTCTTGGCGCAGGACTGCTGATCTTTCACCCCAGACTCTTTCCGTGTGTGCCCTTTTTCTTGCCCTGGGATGGGCAGGATACGAGCATGGTCCCTCCTCAGTGTAAGGCCATTGTTGCTGGGTTCCTTTGCTGGCTCCACTCTCCAAACACCCTCTTACGCTTTGTTGTGTCAAAGTGGCCTTTTGGTGCCTGGGCCTTCCACTTGGCCTAGCTGGCCCGGTTTACATAATATTTCTTTGCTGTGCTCCTTACAGTTTCACAGTTCGTCTGACTTGGTTTTTTTCTACCACCAGTGTGGCTCTTCAGTCGCTTTCCTGACACTTGCTTGTGACCACTTGCTCTAGTTACAGCTTTCTGGTCCCTCTGTAATAGCAGAATCAAGACCAGGAGTTCCTCTTTTTGCTGTTGCAGCCCTCAAACACAGACAGTTTATTTTGGGGAGCTCAGACTTTCAGTTTTTGTCGTTGCACTCTTTGGGGCGATGTTGGGTTCTGCATTTTGCCACCGCTACATCCTTCCTTGCCCTTCCTGTGGTTGATTTTACCAGAAGCAAAAGGCTTTCTTGTAAATGTTTGACCCACAGTGCATAGAAAGTTATAAATATGTCACAAGCAAGGCTGAGATTTCTGTTAGTAAATCTCCTTTACAGCCTCCCAACCTGTACCCTAAAGCATGCACAGGCACATGTACGCAAGTGCATGTGCACACGCGTACGTCACACACATACATGCACCACGCACACATGTACATCACACACACACATGCATCACGCACACAGAGAGAGGTGCGTGGCTGCAGCGGCCTGGGGCACGATGGTAAGAAGCTGACTGTTAAATGTGCCACGATGTGACAGTTATCACGTCTCTTTCACGTGTTTCTTTGTCCCTTCTTTTCTTTCCTTTATTTCTTCATCCTCCTCCAGCCTGCCACGTGCCATAGCTCTGCTGCTTCCCCCGCCCTGACTCCAGGCTGTCTGGATGCTGCTGCCTCCCCACTTTTGCCATTCAATGTGTTAGGAGCAGAGAGGAGAAGGGAGCACCGCCCAGAGAAAGCAGAACTGACTTGTCCATGAGGAACTACCCTGAGCTGCACACCCACTCTGCAGCCTGCCTTTGGGGTAGGGCCTCCTTCCAGACGTAGTTGTACAGCTGCTCGTGGAGGAGTGACTCAAAGTGGTGCTTGAGGTCACATCCTGAAAGTACAAGCCTATTATTGCTAGATAGAGAGCATTTGCAAGTCTCTTGAAAGTCCATGGGGGAGATTCTGTTTTCTTTGTCTTGATCAAATCTCATGCTCAGAGCCAAGCCTTCACCTTGACGTTGCTAATTTCTTACAGTAGTCTCGGGTGAATGCTGGTAGTGTGTTAAGGATAGTTCCATCAGCTCTTACACTTCTTCTCTTCCAGCCTCAGCCAAAAGAAATTGGTGTGGTAATTTTATTGCTGTCCTGTTAAAAGATCCTGTTAAAGCAGCCTACACATTGTTTTGGGACGTTAGTAAGGCTGTCCACAAAAAGACTTCATCTTGATGCGATGTGTCTGTAGAGATTACAAAAACTTTTGACATAGTAGCACAAAAAAGTTGAATACTTACTTACTTATTATGTGCAGAAGCATTAGTGTAGGAGAATCAAGTATTTAAATAACTACCCACAAAAAAGAAAGCATAAAAGGCTAAAGAAATCCTCTGACTTTATAGATGACTGCTTGAGCATGCTACCTGTTAGTTATAACAAGGTATTTCAGTAGTTTGTAAACTAAAAAAAGCTTTCTTGGAGTTAGTAGTGTGGGGTTCATGACCCCTTTACATTTACTACGAAGTAAGATAAGGCCCTGGTTATAACCACAGGCTCCTGTAGTTTGCATGCATGTGTGTATGTGCTTCTGTTAACAGAAGATACTTTGGATTGTTTCTCTGTGTTTTTCGGCTAGGTGCAAACTCTCTAAATCAGGCATGAAGCCCAAGCGAATACACTGTAACTTTCAGCAGGGACTGTTTTCATGAGGCTCAGAAGAACGTGAAATAACTTCACATAGCCTGTAGTCAGCTTGCAGCACGGGAAGAAAGCACATTCATCTGCTTGTAAAACTGCGTAGACAGGTCCTTGATCTAGAAGGATGTGAGTGGGTAGGGAGTAGGGAAGCACATTGTAATAATGTAACAAAATCTCAAATTTTCAATGCCTTGTGACTTTATCTGGTTCCCAAAGCTGTTGCAGGGAGTGTAGAGGTACTGACCTAGCAATGTAACCCCTTTCATGATGCATGTTTTGAGGCTCTCAGACAAGCAGAATATTTACTCAGATACCCAGTTTTAAGCATATACTTAAATGCCTTGCTGGAGAGGGAGTGTAGGTTTTGGAATTCCACAATACCTTTGTAACCTCCAGGCAGATAAAAGGGGTTTTTATGAGATTAAGTTAAAAATTTATTTAAATCCCAATGGCGTACCAAAACAACTCCTATTTGTATAATTTCTTGGTGGCACCAAGGCTTTAATGAAAAGTCATTTCCTCCACCACAGAAGGTTAGAAGAAAGTAACACTGCTTGATATCAATGCGGGTGTACAGCATAAACAAACACAAGTTTGAACCAGGCTGTCTTCTGATAGACTAATGCAGCTGGAAGTGTTCTTTCATTGAGAAGTTCTTAGACTAAACTGGGCGAAAAGAGACAGGATTTGCTGTGAATTTTAAGGTTCTTGCAGCATGTGCCGCTAAGCATACTGTAGCAATTGAACATAATGGGTAAGTCATAGTCCTCCCTCTCTGGTGCTAGTTTTAAATGGACTGAGCAAAGTAAGTCATTCAGCCTTATATATTTGTCTTTATAAAGTATACTAATATTGGAATCAAGATTTCTTTATCAAACTTGGCAAACTTTGTCAAACTGATGTCTTATTGCCATGTATACTTCATGTAGTATGCTGCATGTTAGCGTATACTCATGAAGAATATTTACTAACTAGGCAATTAAAATGGTAATAATTGATGGCACAGATTTATAGTTTGGGAGTAGTGGTGCACTACAGGCCATTTTTTAAAAGTTACTGTTTCTGACATTTGAAATAGGACTGGTTTGATAATAAGACTTGATATGATAGATTCATTAAGGAGAAGCTAAAGACAGGTTAAAAAAATTTAGGTATCCATATATGTAAAATTCTAAGAAGTACAAAGCCTTTTGTTTCTGTGGGTTTCTGTTTAGCATGTCCTATATCTTTTGTAGGATTTGAGTACAGCAAGGGCTGGGACCACCTGTGTTTTGCACATCAATGCTGTACCTAGAAGCACGTGGTTCTGGAACTCTTATATGCTACAGCAAAACAAATAAATGATAATAATAGCAGTTTCAGAAATGTTGAAAGAAGTAATCTTCCTTTTTATCGGATTTTAGAACCATTAAAACTTTCATTAACTTTGTTTCCCTCTCTTGTGAAGTAGGTGGTATTACCCGATGTTGCAGGTAAAGACACCAAGCCAGAAGCAGCTGTAGACAGCAAGTCATTAGCTGTCATGGGACGTGGATACAGCTTGCTTGATCCCCAGTGCTTTAACTGCTACACTGGGTTTCCTCCTATGCTCACTCGATCCCAGCTACTTTACTAATGAGGAACATTGGCATTTAACAGGTAGTACATCTGACAGTTGAGAAGTGCATAATCACTGAGCACATGAGTACTTCAGGAGTCTTTTCAATAGAGAGATCATACTAAAGTATATTTTTCAAATAAATTTCCTGTGCTGCTAATACTATGGATTGTTAAGGCAAGAAGAAGTTTAATGAGATAACGGATACAAGTGTGTACGTGTGTGTGAGGGAGGTATTGTAAGGCTTAAGTTTTTTGTGGGTAGTTATTTTTGGTGTTGTAGCTTGGAGCAGCTGCTGGCTTTCCTTCAGTTGGCTGTATTTTAACATTTAGACAGACGGACTTAGACCTTAGTCCTCCTTTTCCCTTGTGTTTCTGTATGTGTGCATAAAATACATTTGTTAAAACATATATTTATAAAGTAAATGTGAATTCTCATACCCATCCATTTGTCTTGACCCATATATAAATGAAGTCAGGACATGGGATTCTATGGCAAGACCTTGCTTAAAATGACGGGAGCAGATTCTCCACAGTTTAGTGTGTGGGAAACACAAGAAGTAATATTGTGAATGTGTGTCTCCAAATATGAGATAGGATCATCGCATGTAACTTGTCCTTTAGTATGAGATTCCAAAGCTTTCTGAACTGGCTGGGTTGTCCCAGGCAGACAAAACAGTATTCTGTGTGAAGTAAGTGTGATTGTGGTCAGGTGTAAATTTCGAGTGAAATGTGACTGTTTAAAAAGAAAAGTTGATGCAGAAGGCTGAAATTAATTACTTAATATTGTGCATTTACAAGCACCTTCTATATGACACAGCAAAGAATCACCTGAAAGGCTATTTAGGATAGAGAATGGGTGGGACCAGTTACAACCCCAGTAGTCTGCAGTGGGCGTTAAATGGCTGAAATGACAGCATCATGGGTATACCATGGAAAAGAGGTGAACAGAAGACAAGTGGAAAATTCTCACAAGAACAATTTTTCCCCTTCGCCCTTGATGGTGGTGTTACCGGCCCATAGCATTTACATAAAAGAGATCTACCTGTCCTTGTGGGAACTGTGAGTTCCAAGAGCGTTTTGCTCTAAAAGACAGGCTTACCTTCAACTGGGAAGCAGCTTTCAGCTCCAGCAAGGATCCTTCAGAAGAGCTGAGATCTGGCAACCACATTGGTTCAGTGAATTTTTATGTTTGCTGACCTCTCTCTGCCCATCCTCTGCCTCAGTTAGATGCTTTGCTCAAAAATGGAGCTGTGGCCCATTAGTCCGCTGAGTGTCTGTCTTTACAAAACTTTAGTTTGTGCCTAGGTTCTTGCTGACAAAGATTTTGAGTTGATTCTGTTCTGTCAACGAAATGGCTTGGCTCATTTGAATAGTTATACATCTCTGACTGCTACACTCTAAAAAAGTGGTGTCTTTAGAGTATGAGAGTAGGATCTTGGAAAAAAAGACCCAAATACATAAAAGTTTGAGCTTATCTGGTGTAAATGGATGTACAGTACCAGTATCACTGCTTATATGGAGTGAAAACATAGATCAGTCACATTTTGTGTAGCAGTGACCATTTTTAAATTTTGCAGCTGATGTGAGCAAGCAGAAATTGGTAGGTATTATTGGAGATTGTTTTCCCAGGTACTTAATGGTAAATGGAGAAAAATACTATATGTACTTAAATAAACAGGACTACCTTTTGAGGCCAGAAGATGGCCAAATCTATCCTTTATGGTACACCTGTCCTTCAGGATGAATAGCTGTGAGTCTGTGCAATAAGGACGCTCCCTTTCTGCAGGACAGGTAGAATTTTTAGATCTAAAGGATGTTGGTTTTTGCAAGGCTTTGCTGAGGTTTGCAGTTTTGGGGTGGGTTTGGGGTTTTTTTTTTGTTTCTCGCTTCCTAACAGATAACTTGCTGATAGCAGTGCCAAAACAAAGGGCTAATGGGGACCAGTCCCAGGAACCACGACTGTCAGGGGACTCGTATCCTTGGCTGCCAGACCTGAAACTTCTCATAGAACTTTTATGCTCCACATGTTGTTTTGGAGTTATCGTCCTGATGAGACAGGCTATGGCATCAAAATGACACCAGCTAATTAAATGTCAGCAGAACCAGAAGCTGTTGCAAAGCTTTTACACTTAGATTGCCAAGATTGAAACAGAAGCCAATGACGCACATCACCCTCCTTGCAGCTCATTAGGGTGGTATATAACTCTACCTTCAGCCAGCTACAGTATAGAGAGACAGTATGGAGGCTGCCACAGGGGCTTGACACTAATGAGCACCTGAAAGATTAAACAAATGTCTGTGGCTGCTGTTAGGTCTCAGGTTAAAACCTTGGCAACTTGTGCTTCGATGTTTTCTTTTTCTCCCCTTCTCCTTGGAAGCATTCAGCTCAGAATCCTGTCGTGACTTTGATAGGTATCTACATGGGGACCTCTGTTTTCCCGCTGGTGTCCCGTTGACTTAGGCTGCTAAGAGCTGCTAGGATTCAGGCTAGCGCTTTTTACTGTAGGCTGGCCACAAAGATTTGAGCTTTTTTTTTTTGTTTTTCTGGTTCTACTTCTCTAGAGTGTGTGTTATACATACGTGTCTGTTCTGTTCTATGTAGTATTAATGAGGGATATATCCTGTTTGGCTGTGGTGACTGCATTTCACTAGTGCACAGATGGCCTTAATATTTCTCCTTTGTGGGTTTCTTCTTCTATCTTTAACTTCTGTAATCCTGTGTCCTTGTGTTTTGTGGTTTACAAGATGTTTTTGTCATTGGGAAACATATTATATTGGTGTTGGGGCCCAAACGTTACACCAGAAGAAATATTCTTTCTTTGTCAAATGTATGCATTGTGAAATCTTCACATTAGTCTGTGGTTTTACCGTGAAAATTGGCTGTGGGACAATGACATACTGTTTAAGACATCCTCTGCTCTCAGGCTCTATGTGCAGTCCCATATTAGTAATAAACATGCTACCCTTTTATTGCTATCTGGAGCAGCACAGGCTGGGGAGAATGACTTCAGTTCTCCTTTGGTTCTGAATCAGGGCGGTTACTTAGCTTCCCACTGTAAGAACGGGTCTTCATTTAGCCATATCCTCAGCTGGTCTACATGGGAATGCCTCCCCTCAAAATAGGCAAGTAATAGTGACTTACACTAGTAGATAACTTGACCTGTTGCCCTCAAACCAAACTCTTACCCTTGAGCTCCCCACTTGCATTTGGCATGCACAGTCTTCATTAACAGTGATGATATATGTGCAAGAAAGAACACGGCTTGACTTAAAGCTTTTCAGTTGGCTTTGCAAGGGGGAGCTTTAAGTAGAAATAAAAATAATTTTACTTGTAAACTGAGTAAACTCAGTCCAGTAGCCATTGAGAGACAGTAGCTGTGGAACCACACAATGCTGTCTTTACAAAGTCACTCTTCAAAGTAGACTGCAATTTCAGTTGCCCTCAACTGCAATGTGTACGTATAGTCTGCTTGGAGATGTATGCAATGTAGCTACTTAGTTTGTTCAGACTGCAGCAAATTCCCCTTATCAAGAAAGCTGAATTACACGAAGTGTTGAGTTGTAATAGTCCACTGTAGGTGAAGCCTTGGTCTGGAGGCAGAGCTGGGGCTTGTCCATTAGAGGTGACCTTCAAATGAACCAGAGTGCGCTTTTTCCTGTATCTAAAGCACAGCTAAAACATTTTACTCTAAGCTAGGAGGAACTTGCTTTGTTTGTTTATTTTGAGGGGAAGTGAGGGTAACCTTGGAAATATCATGAAAGTGAAGTCTGGTCTTACTTAATATTATCAGAGCAGTTCTAATAGGCCTCAGATATCTGCACTGTGAAATCCTACACCTTAATTAAAAACAGGGGGGACATCTTCTCTAACAAAGACATACTTTTTTATCCGTCTCAATTGTTCAGTAGTCAGTGAAGTAATTGCAGGTTAACAAAAATAAAGAGCATTAATCAGAATGTCAAAATATGTCTGTTCCTCACAGTTGCTTAGTTTTATCTCTCATCTCCTCTGATGTCATAATTTAATTAGGTATGTCAATCATCATAGAGTTTTCCAGAACAGACAAGGTCTGAATTTGTAATCTACAAATGGGCAGAGCTACCTTAGTTGCCATCCTCTTTATCTCACTTATTTAACACAGTGCAGAAAACTGAAAATGAGGTCCACCTTGCACTTTTTTTGAGTCAGCATGAGTAACTACTCACTAAAAGTGTCCAGTTGTGAAATTTAGTTTTAGCAGCTCATTATGCTTTTCCACACCAAAAGTGTGGTGATCAGTTACTTACGACCACGAGTAGGCTTACAGGAGTAAACCACCTTCAGGCCTGCACATGGATAAACATCTAGCAGCCCAGGGTTAAAGAAGTGGTTTCTCTGCCGTTATGTATGGGCAAGAATTTTCAGAATTTCTTTAATGAATGATCTGTAGTAGCCTTAAATGAACTTGGTCTTTCCAGCCTTTTCTTTCTATGAGTCTGCCTGCAGAGCACCGTTTAGCTGGTAGTTGGCTGGTAAAGAAGCATTATTTCTGAGCGTCTGAAGAGGAGAGCGATGAAATTTTTACTCTTTTGCTCTCCACCAGGAACTGTTACTTCATAGGTGCCAGGTGAAAGTGCTCTCCTGGGGACAGTAGCCATGATACAGAGTTGGAAAGAGCAACTCACAATTTTACTCTCTCTTCTCTCTGTTTCTATGCCCCTATTTTTTTTTTTAAGCTGTTTTGCTGTGCTGTTGGAGAGTGAGGCAAACATTCAACAGCATGATTGAAAAAGCTGGAAAATCTCACCACTGTAATTATTTGAAGGGAGACATCTCTTAGTTCTTGTCCATCTCCACACTTAGCAACTGCCCTCTTTCATACCCAACAAAGTATATACATCAGACCCATGCAGAGATTGGGAAATACTTGTCAAATTCACAAAAGACAGATTGCAGCTTCAGCTGTTTACTTGCTACTTTAGTCTCATATGTTTTTGAATGGCCAAGTTATGTTTTTCTGTGTGTGGTGGAAATACCTGTTGAAGAAGTGGGATGCTAACAGGACTGGCTGTGAACAGACTTTTCACTTTGCTATTGCTGTAACAGCTAGGAGGACCACATAATGGCCGTACTCAAGTGCTTGAATCACAGAGGCTGAGCCATGATATCAAGTTGGAGCTGAGAACTTAAGCCTCTTTAATGAGCTTCATTGAAGGTTGCTAGATGGCTTATCCCAGCCTATACAACTGCTGTGTATGTACAGTGGCCATCTTCCAAGCTGTATCTGCATATAGCAGAGCTGGTGGTTATATCATAGGTTGGGTTGGTGAATTGCATCTGACTTAAGGGGTCAGAGTGTTCAGAAGATACCATGGCACTATACTGCAAATGTGTGAGATGAGACTTAAGCATGGGAAAACATGAGGAGGGAGCCAGCGATGCAAGTCGCACACTTCAGGTCAGAGACTGACCTAGTTTCCATGTGGTTTGGGTAGACCCTGGAGAAGAGGATGACCCCCTTCTGGAAGTATCAACCCATGAGTTACTTTCTGCTCTAGTCTCGGTGCCAGAGGAAGGGAGGTTGACTGCCCGTCAAAGTCTTCTAGCCTTATGGCTTACAGAGGAAGTAAGTCCATACTTAAACATTTAAAACTGTGGTTCCCCACACCACACTGTCTCCAAAATAAGAGTCATAAGCAGTTCCTCCTTTTGTTTGTGCTCGCCTTCCTTTTCCTTAGAAGCCACCTATTAGACAGCAGTAGATAGCTATTTTGCAGAGAATCACTGTTCTGAATAAGAAGAGAAACTTAGAAAGTAAAGAGCTTGATAGTAAAAGGATTTTGAGAGTTCCTGAAAAGGGTATGCCATTCACAGCTGTCTTATTTCAGGTTTATATGTATATTTTGTATGCATATAAAGTGTTGGTGGCTGTTAGGGGTGAACGGTTCTCTTGCTGTGTGGATTTGGGATGCATATGCTTGCTGGTCTGTTGCTGGTTTTGGTCTTTCTCAGACTGGGTCTGTACAGTGTTGATGATCATGCCAGTAAGCTCTTACTTGAGGCGCAAGTTTTTATCTGCCTTTCATAGAAATTGCATGTGGCTGGGATCTTCTTCCTTGTTATGCTGTGAAGAAAACTAGTTGCAGTAACTCTGCTCTCTTTTTCTTCCTTTTCCATTGAACTGTCTTGTTATCTTCGTATGTCTGACACTTCCATCATCTCCTTATGTCCTTCCATCCTGTACTCTCCAGAATTGTGCTTATAGTAATTATAGGAAGCAGTCTACAGGTGCAGTTGTGTCATTCTGTTGGAGCACTCTGGACTGCATACTGCTGTCCACATCCTGTTCAGTATGGTCGGTGTACACCAAAACGCAGATGTGACCAATGTATGCATTGAGCCGGTTTGGCTCATGTAGGCATAGCTGCCCATGACAGTTTACAGGTAGCCCGCAGAGATGTTTCACACCCACCTCCCTCAAAATCATTTTTTTTTTTGTTCCAACACATTTTATCTGACCTGAACTTTCCCCACACATACTCTTTATTTTTTTGCAAGTAAGCTTTGCCTGTGAAAGAAATTACACAGAAGACAAATGGAAGTAAAGCTCATTGAAATCCTGGCAAGTCATTTTGTCTTCTGCTGGCTTTCATCAGGGATAAAAGAACAGCAAAACCACAGCAAAAATAGCAATAAAATTACTATGTGGGCTGCAAACGTAATAGCGATAGAGATCACTTAACTGTGGTGGTTTCTCGTATGTGGTAATGTAAAGGTGTTTTACTTCTCCCTTCCCGGTGAGGTAGATCACTGTTATCCGCAATTCATAGCGCGCACCAGGTGGAGCCTGGGGAGGAGCAATAGTGCCTCAGAGGTTACATGAGGCCATGGAAGACCCAGCAACAGAATCCAAAGCATCTGGACCACCCAGGGCCCTGCTCATGTACCACAAGCCATCAGGGGAAGATTAACTCCAAACCCTTTTGGTTGCTTTGTACAGTGTAATCATCTAAATGAAATCAATGAGTACTTGATTTGAGAGTCTGCCATTGCTGCATCCCTGCTGTTCCTAATGTTTGTTAACAGATTGCTTTGTGGTAGAGTGCAAAGGTGCCACTCCATAAAACTGTAATGACTTCTGGAAAGGAAGTTGCCCTGTGTATTGCAGAAAGCACCACTCCTTTTTGATGGGAACGTGGGGAGTTGAGAAGTTGTTATTACTGTTAGTACAGCCAGTTGGAATAAAAATTTCTGCTCAGTTATGGTTAAGATGACATTTCCTTCTTCCTTGCTTTCTCTCTTTCCAATGGAATAGGAGTGTTCTCATTTGCCCTGGGAAGGGAGCTGGTGTGTGGTGAGGTCCCGGAACACCAAGCAAGAGGATCTCATTTTCTGCCTCCTGCCCTCTTCTGTCTCTCACCCATCCCGTTTACTACTCCCTTGACTTTCTCTTCACTGTTGTTTCCTGGCCCGTAGGCTTTTTCTTGTCAGTCTCCAGGCAGCGTTTTTATCCTTTTGTGCTCTCTAAGCAGAAAATGAAGCATTCGGTGAGATGACTGGGGTTTCCCCTTACGAGGGGTTTTGGTGGTGCCATATCTCACACTGCCTGGCTCCAGGAGTCAACAGACTGAAGGGGAAAAAAGAAGAGATTGCGACTGTAAATGAGCCCCAGCTGCACAAGTCTGTTTGCACAGCAAGGTGAAACTAATCTGAACAGATGCAATTACTCTGCTGTTGCCGCATGTTATATTTTGTCGCATTTCTCTCTGGTGAAAGACCACTGGCCTTTGGGTTGGGAACCCAGACTGCAGTACGTCTGGTTACTGACAGGGTAGAGATGAAGAGAATTGACAGCAGATCTATCAGATATCATGCACTGGACATCAGGTCTGTACAAACAGGTCTTACCTCACTTTCCCCAAGGTCTGTAGTTCATGAACTTACAGGGCTGTGTCCTGGCCCCTCTCTGCCCTGACACGCTGGCCGGGGCTGACGGGCACACCGGGGGCTGGCTGGGGAGCTGCAGCGGGCATGTGGGGAGAGCGCAGAGAGGGCACTGTGCAGTGCTGTACCTTGCAAGCACACCGCACATCCAGTTCCCAAATGAGCCAAAATGAGCCCCTGTCCCCAGCACGCTCCCGACAGCTGCCTAGCCCAGTGCCCTTCCCCTGGCTGGTGGGCCTGCGTGCCAGGTACCTCCCTCGTCAGATAGCAGCCTTGCTGCTGCCTTACAGCTGTGAGAAGAAACCCGAGAGAATTGGTGACAAGGATAATAATTTTTTAAATAATTTTGTTTCTGTTTTTTTGGATGTTTGTAATACTTAATACTGTAAATATAAAGTGTTGCAAGGCGCAGGAACTATTTGTGTCTTTATTTGTGCTTCTCAGCCAGTTATCCAGAGCTTATAGTAATAATCCATTGGCCTTTGCTAGGAAATCAGTTTAACATTTGACACTTTGCCAGTGAAACAACTCCTTCGTGAAAACCCTGGTTGCTTATAGGACACGAAGCTTCACCCATTTAAATCCCTTTATACTGTTCTAGTTGTAAAAAGTCACCTTTACCCCCCCAGCTTTGGCAGTCTCAAAATGCTAGAGAGTGAAATAGATCTCACAGAATTTGGGGGTCTTCAGCCTGCTGTTTCTAGCTCGTATTTCTTGGACTCCTGTCCTTTTTTGGGCCTGAAGCAAAGCCTGGGGAAAATGGCAGGAGTTTTGACAACTGTCTCGGCTACATACTGGGTTAGACCTCATGCCTCCAGTGAGGACTGGGCTATGGAGGAGCCCCTTGCAGTTTACAACTTACACCAGGGACTGACACGTTCTGGTGAAAATACGGAAGGGGTTTGTGTTTTACAGAGATAACGACAAGTGGAGAATTATTTTCTCTTTTCCCAGCAATTTTTCCACACGCACACACATATGTACATATGTGTTTTGGCAAACCAGTCTAGTATCCTACGTCAGTGAATTATTGACAGGCTGATGACGTGAACGTTCACAGCTTTGAATAGCCTTTTCTTTGAGAGCATTTAAAGAACTGCATTTTTGTTCAAGGAAATCATGACTTTAAAACAAAAAGCCTGCAGGAAATCCATATATTGTTAATTGCAAAAGATGGGTCTGCTGTGGTTTTCCATGCTGCTGATCGTATATGGAATCCCAGATGACCAGCAGATCTAATTTTGTAATCATGTTGTGCAAGGAGTTTAGACTGAGTATAACTTGTAATTCTGTCATTTATCTCTACTGTTCCTTTATTAATGTCTTCACCGTTCTTGGTCTGTCCTCAATCTTTCACATTTTGTACTGATGCTTTATTACAGTGTTTTCCAAATTTTTGAAGTAAAAAATCTTTCAAGATGAAGAACAGTCCTTCTTTGGGAGCTGACTGAAAGCCAAATGATCTTTATTCATGTAGCTGTTGCCTTACACATCCCCCCTTTGGAAATCACTGTTCGATTGTATCCTATTGCTTCCTTGTCCCTATGTGCTTTGATGAGTAGTAAAATACAGTGTTGACATTTAAAATATTGTCACTGATATGGTTGATGGGTGAATGACTGACTGAGAGAGTTTTCTCCACAGAGGTGATTTTTTTGGGACTCTGCAGATGCAGGGTCTAGTGATGGTTATTTTTTGTATCAGTTACGCTTGCCATGTATTTCTGAGCTTTGCTTTGCAAACATAAATGAGACTGTTCTTTTCATTATTGTTACTATTGTCCATGCCCGTCCAGTGCCTTGTCATCTAGCTGCCCCAAAAGATTAGTGCAGCACTTTGGAAATAACACTTAACTACATCACAGGAGTTAAATATGAATAAATGCCGTTCAGAGCTTACATGACCTTTACATGCCAGTCACAGGCTGTCACCTGGGGTGTATTAGCAGCTTGGATAAGCTTTCCATATTTTAGGTTCACAGTTTGTCACTACGTTGTTATTTTCATTGCTATGCCTTTGATCTCACAAAAAGCTCGGTGCTGGTCAGGGAGTCTGTTGACACAGTCCCCTTTGCTCGTGTGGGCCTTTGAGCTTGTTACAGGGCAAAGGAAGGATCATGAAAGCAAAGCTTCAGAAAACATTGTAGTTGCCAAATAACATAGCATTTCTAAAGCTGTGCTGTGTCTTGCTGTGGGCCTCTGCTTCACATATGAGCTTTCACGGTTTGCTGTCCACACTATGCTTTCATTGACATAGCTGTGACTATACAGAAATATTAGCAGTACTTATTATTGTGGCAATGCAGAGGAATCTGTTCCACGTAGGAAATGCAGTACAAACAGAAAATAGATAGACCCTTTGCCCTGAGGTTACTGTCTGAAGGTCTAGACTACAGAAGGTAAGTGGATACACAGAGATGGGGAAGCAGAAAGAAATGAAGTTATGAGCGCTTATTGCCTAGCACTACTGCTGACAGCTTTAGGTCTGTTTCCCTCGTGAAATCTGCTGTAGTTCCTCCTGCTTGGTCACCAGTCCCTGGTTGTTTCCGTTGTGTCTTTGCTGGCAGCCGTGGTGCTAGCAAAGAAGATCCTAGCCTGTTCTTCAGATCATTTTGTCTCATGCTAGTGTCAGGAAGCCCCAGCTGTGTGGTGCTGGGCTCTGTACACAGCTCAGCCCAAGACAGGCGCTGCCTGAGAGCACCTTCTGGTAAAGTGTGATGAAGATCACTGAATGCGCACGGTTTTAAAGTACGAAGCTGCTGTTCACATGAAACCAGATAGTAATATATCCACTGTATGAGTGCTGTCTCAAGCCACCAGCAGTCAGTAAGTTAACACACTGTGCTAGTCAGTCCCACTACAGCACCAGGCAGCTGAGATGGCTTTCCCTTCTAGTCCGTGTGGTAAGGGAACTTCCATTACTGATATTTGTTGAGAGTTACTTTTACAGTAAAAGTTATGGGCAGTTAAAAACATATCAGGAAGCAATACCTTGAGATTTCATATGGTTTGCAAATGGTATTTCCAGTTCTGTACACATATTCAAATATGTTTATGAAAGAAGTTTGTTGTGGTACTAATGGAAATTTCTGGATCTATACATCTTCTTTTCTCCAAGCTAGCATAATTCTAATACAAGAAGAACTATCCACACATCCTTGACTTGTCATTTATTAGAAAGCTCAAAATCTTATGGTTGACATTGGAGAAAAGTGTCAAGATGCAGGCAACGTTCCTCTGTATTACTAATGATTAAAAAAAGGGGGAATATATTTGCTTCTGGTTATGCTAATTCATTGCTCCAAGCAGGATGTGATTGCATTCTGTCTAGTAAGTTTTTTTCCTTGTATCTTAAACAAGAGATATAGCCAAAGTAAAGGGCATTTGGAGATGGACAAGGAAAACCATTGAGTCACAGAGAGTCTTCTGTTTGAGGAAGGCTGAGAAAGATAGGGATTGTCTTAATTTAAAGAAGAGACAAAAAAGAGAAGGCATCTCAGTAGTGTATAGAATGAGGAATGATACAGACAAGGTGAACTGGGCTCTCTTGCTTGCCCTTTCCTAAGTGCAGAAGCAGAGGGACATTTAATAAAGCTGAAAGGCAAAAATAATAACACTGTTTAAAGGGAATTTTTCAACAATTACTACCTTGTTTCCAGAAGCTCATCTTGATTCTGCATGATGCTAGAGCACATATTGAGGGGGATGCAAAAGACATGTAGAAAACGAATGCGGGTTGTCCTGTTGACTTGATGTTGTGCGCATACTGCAATGACTGTTGACTGGATCAGGTTATATGGCTTGTGTGAAGGTGAAGAACTAGTCAGTCTTAATGATCCTTTTTAGCCTAAAAACTAAGTGGAAGTTGCATAAGTTACTAATATATGTAATGAGACTATCCTTACAAGATAGAGTAAAAGAGTAATTATTCAAGGCAGAATTCTATTATTGATGGAAAGAATATTTCTCTGCAGTTGACCCCCATGTGATTTTTTGCATGTCTCCCGGAGTATCTGCTCGTATCAGCCTTCCATTAAAGGCTGATGTTCAGCCACACTGGCTCAGGGCTCTACTGTCAGGGCCAAGCAGACCTCTGTCCTTGAGGAAGTTGTAGGAAATACATTTATTCTTCATGAATATTCGTTTCTGGTATTCTCTTGCTTTTGGACATTCCATTTATTATTCATCTTTAACTAATAAATTTGTATCAAGATTCAGAAGAAAATTTATTTTGAACAGTAGATTCTAGGGAACTTCAATAAATAGAATAAATTGTATACGTATCTCTCCCCCCGCACCATTCTTGGATGAAAAAAGATATGGCAAGACATGCAAATGGCTTAAAAATGAGTGTGATCACTTTCTGGTTAGATTATTACATTGTCTGTTTAGAACCATTGTTACTTTCAGCTTTGATCCCTGAAACTCTTTTTGTAGATTTTAATTTTTTTATAATTCCTCATTATACTGTGTTATTTCATGTAGTAAATCCTAACCCACCTGTGGTTCAAAGCCTGGTTCCAGTGGTCATTATGAATGCTGTGCCTGCCTCGTGTCTAAAGTCCATGTCTAGTCCGTTGTGGTAATGTCTGTGTAGTGATTAAGACCTGGATCACATTTGCATGATAGCCTTTCCTTTCCTGCCTCAGTTTTCCCTCACCTTAAAATGGGTGAAACACCTCAGAGTTTATGGATGAAAACCACTTATCACTATGATATAGGGAAAATTGCATTTTTAGTAGTATTTCCTTATGACTTGCGGCGGGGGGGGTTGGACTAGATGACCCACAGAGGTCCTTTCCAACCACTAACATTCTGTGATTCTGTGAAGTCTTAGTTTCTCACTGACCTAAGAGACATCATGAATGCATTTGCTGACATTCTCAGTATTAAACTTTATTTTAAATATTTATGAGTCATCAAGAACAGATGTATTTTAGGAGTCATAGAAAGTATATAATTTGTGAAAGTTTGTAGGAAGAGATAGATGTTTGCGTGTTTTTGTGTGTGGACATATGTGCTATGTATATAAACTGTACAGTTAAGAATGTATTTGCCTGCTCCTACGGTCCAGCTGCCTCGGAAATAGTTATGGATGTTATCTTAGCAGCCCCGAATTACCATGCTGCAACATAGTGAAGAACAGTTTAGTCATTTGAAATCACAGAGAAAATTTAATTGTAAATGTAATTACCTAGTCAGAGGTATGCAAATTTTATGGCTAAACTTAAGTGAAAAGAAGCATTCAGTATAATTTTTTGGCATTTGTCAAAAGCCTTCCCAAAACCATCTAGACTGCAGGCTAAGCTGCCTTTCATAAATCTCAGCCGAAGACTTGCTGCTGAGTTTTTAAGACTAAATTATTTCTATTGTTCTCAAGTAATTACATTTTTGTTGTTATCTGTGGAAAGAGCCCCACTGGGTTAAGCATGTAAGTATATTGGGGTGGGAGGGAGGAGGATTTGTGTTAGTTAAGTGGAGATGATAAAGCTGAAAACATAGCAGCAGGACATAAATCAGATTTTTTTTCTTTTTCTAGTTGGCTCGTCACAATAAAACATTGCAACAGATGCTGAAGCCAGGGTCAGATCCAGATGAAGGAGATGAAGCCTTGAGGTATTATGCCAATCATACAGCACAGATAGAGGTAAAGAATTACTCACTAGAAGATTGAATATGAGACAAGTTTGCATCTTGTGCATGGTATCTCGCCTCTTCTTAAGCTTCTGAGCAGCAAAGCTTATTCGAATGGTGTAGATTATTTATGAGGACATTGAATAATATGCTTTTGGCTATGGGAGAAAAAGGAATGCACCTATGTTAAAAGTGGCTCCAAATAATCATTTGACAGTAGCTTTCCTGCGTGTTACCAAACATGTTTTGTTAGGGGAATAATGACTGTGGAGAGTAGCTGTGTCATGAAGTCAGGAATAATCTTGTATGGTACATCACTGAAATAAATAATCATGAGTTTCAAAGCCAGTGATGCTAACTGATCGAATTAAAAGTCTGGCTGCAGTACAAAGAGGTTTTGAAGTGGTGTAGACATTCAGTATGATTTTTGTTTAAAAGACCAAGTCTTGGCCTGGTTCATCAGTTCTGTTCTCTATTGTAAACTTAACCCCTGCCATGGATTGGATTTAGATCGAGATCCACAGAGGAATTTGTGTTCTTAACTCTTGTATCAGTTCCTGTGCTCCTACAGATTTCATGGGTTTGTAGGCATCAAGGTAGGAGTTATACTATAGTATCTGTAGTCCTTAGTGACTCTGTAAGGAGAGGAATTTCTGTGGTGTAACGGCAGCTGCTGTGAGACACTGCAGGAAGAGGAGGCATCTGCCTCTCTCTTGGAAATGCTGTATGAAGTCCAAAACTGGCTGAGTATGTAAACTGCACAGTGTGGCTGCACACAGGCCCAGCCTGAATCTGAGCCAATAGTTTTACCTTCAGTGGGCTCCCAGTCTCCATCAACATTGGACCTGAGCTTGCGGTCTGACGCAAGCGCTTCTGGTCCATATTGTCCTGACTGCCATCAAGACAGGCCATGGCTGGGTCCTCCTCTGTTTCCCACCATCCTTTTTGCCTGATACTGGTCACGTCATCCCACCACAGGATAGATGCAAGCTCCCTGGCTGTAGTTGTCCAGCGGGCAGCTCAGTGCTCCTCTTAACATGTTTAGTACTTTGGGTGTTCCTGAGGTATCTCTTGGCAATTATCAGCTGAGCTATCTGGAGAAGTTGTAAATTTAGGCTTTAAAAAAGCACTGTGATCTGCTTTTATGTGGCCAATAGCTTCTTCTAGTGTAGTTTCTGAAATCTCCTAAATGGAGAGATAAAATCTCCACTACCTCATGGCTGCAAAGCCTGTTCCTCAAGCAGATGTGGAGGCCTTTCTTCTCAGGGAGGCTTTTTAAATGTCATTCTGCGGAGCAGCACATGCAGCTTACTTCTGCATTTGAGTCCCTGACAGAACTGAAGATGTGCTGTCAGCTTCCTTCGCTCACCCTCCCAAGTTAGCTGCTGGTCACATAGTCCTGTTGCACAGCTGACGGCCTGAGACACAACCATTTACTTAGGATACTTCAAAACTGCCTGTTCAAATTTTGTACAATGCACATGCACATGGGCAGACATGAGCATAATTATCCTTCATCTCCAACGCAAATGTGCTTACTATGTTACTCTTAAAAATTACTTAAGACAGGTGTGTTTTTAGTATGTTCACGTAATAGATATGAATTAACAGAGGATAAGGGGAGGGTTCTTTAACGCAGGACTGTGACTGGAAAAATGGAACTCAAGCCAGCATTGCTGCTATATCAAATGGATGTTTGCTGGTCTTTCTCTGAAAGGAGTCCTAGACCTGTTTGACATTTCAGATATAGCTCCCCTATATCGAGGTGTCTCATTTGTTTGATTTGGAAGTCAAATAGTGGTTTTTTTTTTCACTGGTGGCTGTACAGAGACATGGTCTAGGAGTCAAGATGAGTTTTCTACCCATTTCTATGTTTTTAGTAATGTAGAGTCCGTGATCAGAATGGGCAAGCAATTTTAATGACAGTGTGGTGAGATGGAATAAAATCTAGCTCACTCACTGGTAACTCAGTAGGCTCTGAGACACAAACAATGCAAAACCTTGTTTTTTGCCAAGTAAGAACATAAAGACTGACAAGATATGGGTGCTGTCTAAGTAACAAGGTGCTATTTTTGCATGTTCACCTTCACAACTTCATCATAGAAATAGACTCAAGGTGAGAAAAGAATTTCATAATCTGAGCAGAAAGCCCATGAACTTCTGCACTGTTTACTGGGAGAGATTTGTTTCAATTTATTGCAAAATCGAAGCATTCTGAATTAGAGCATTTTTTGTATTTGGGGGAAGTTTGGACCTGGGTTTTGCTTGAGACATGTATTTGCCACCTTATTTTTAGGCAGGCTTTTGAAGATAGAAAAACAGTTTTACTTTGTTTTAGGACTGATTGGTTCAACTTCAGTGTAATATCCAAATAATTTATGCATTAATTTATAAATAAAAGGGGAGCTGTGAACAAGAAAAGATATGACAAAGTGGTTGGAAAGTCACTGATCATGAAAAAAACGTGCATTTTATTTATAGATTGTTCGCCACGACAGAACAATGGAACAGATAGTCTTCCCTGTCCCCAATATTTGCGAATTCCTCACTCGGGAATCCAAAAGTCGGGTGTTCAATACAACAGAGAGAGATGAACAAGGGAGCAAAGTCAATGACTTTTTCCAACAGACAGAGGATCTGTACAACGAGATGAAATGGCAAAAGAAAATCAGGAGTAAGTATTGCAATTTCAAAAAATAGCTTAATTATGCAAAAAGCCTGCTTTTAAGCCTTCAAATACTTTCATTTTAATAATACACTTTTCTCTGTTCGCTCTGATACTGCGACAGGCAAAACTGTTCAGAGCCTGAGAGTGTAGGTCAGCTGAAACACTTGTGTGCCACTGTAAAAGAGGCGTAATATGGAGCAGTTAGTAGTATAAGTAATGTGTTCAAGATGATGTTTTGGACTCCAAAAGTTAAGCTGAGGGATGGATGAACTGGGTGTAGTTCTACTAAACTCAATAGACTTGCACCTAATTAAGCCAAGGCCCCTAATATTTAACAAAAACATGTGGAGCTGCATATTTGAGGTTTGCGGATTCCTAAAAGACCATTAAAAAACTTGTAAATGTCAGTCACTTAAAAACATCTCTCACCAGAACCTCAGCTGCTTTAAATCTGCCCAACTCCCATGGAGTCAGTTCACCTCCGCCAGTTCACATCAGCCTTGCTTGACTAGGCTGCAGTATGTCCCAGTCTGTACACCCATACTGGTGTATGTCCTATGGTGTAGTGGGAGAGGCGTGTGTACCACCTACAACTGCTTGCAGCTTGCGGAGCTGACAAGCACGGTCGAGATCATGGGGCAGAGATCAAAGCAGGGACCTGAAGAGGAGGTGCAGTGAAACCAAGCCAAGTACCCTGAGCTTCTTGTTTAGCGCACCAGTGGGCATTACACCTGCTGGCCCTTGCCAGGGATGGGGCTGCTGCCGCTGCTGATGTCCCAGGGCAGGACGCTCCTGCCAGCTCAGCCACTGTTGACTGTGCCCTTTGCTTATGGAGCAGAGAATCAAGGCTGCAAACTAATTAAGCATCTACAATATCCTTGAGGGATAAGGAAGAAAGTTGTCTTTTATATATGTATATATATAAAAATACACGAGAGCAATCACTGCATTCGCTGCTGAAATGCAGATGCTGTTGGGGTGGCACACGTCAGCTACTCGCAGCAGCATTATGCAATTGATTGGGAAAGCAGAGAAGAATAGCATCTATTGTCAGAGCTGCAGGGAGTTTGGATGGGTAGTCAATGCAGTATGGTTGAATGTAGCATCCGTAACATGATGGAAACATGAATATTGGTTGCAGTTTTCATAAATGTCAATTCCCAGGCTATAGTTTTCAGATGCAGTAGTAAGTTTTCAGTGTGAATCTTTTATCGGCCCAGGTCCGCTTCCATTAGCAGCACTGTAAGACCTTGTCTGTACTGACAAACTGACCAGGGTAGAAGTTGAAAAATAAATGGTTCCAGAATAACTCCCTATCTGCACAGTCTGTTTCGAAATAAAAGTCACCGTATTGTAGAAAAATTAGTAACAAAATCATTCGAGTAGCAAAGTCATCTCTGTGTTTTTTGCTTAAGAAATACAAATAAAAGAGCCCAGCCCTGTGCTTACATAGACCAGACCTGCCTAATGCTATAAGAAGAGAAAATTGGTTTAATTTTATTCAAAACAGAAATTCCTCAATTTCTTTAATCAGTGGAATGGCCCACAAGTCTCCATGTGTTTTTTTCATCTGGATAGATAAAACAGGTTGAGGCTAAGTTCATTCTTTAGCCAACTGTCTGTTAGCATGCAGTCTGCTTTGCTTAAATTGACACGTCATTTGCAATGGCTCCAAATCCTTAAATCTCAGCAGCCAACAGCATAAGGTTATCACAATGAAATCTGAATATTTACCTAATCACCATCAAAGTCTATTTAGACTAAAGCCTGAGACAGTAATATGCAGCTGAAGGAGTCTACTGTTTATAAAAACTTAGCTAGGTGCAGTCAAATCACGAACATGCTCTGCGTACTTGCAGGAGACTCTCAATACTGTAAAATCTGGTTAATAGGAATACATCATTTTCAAATAAACCTCTCCGGCTAGAAATTTTTTCACGCCATTGCACATAGAACCTTGTTTTACATGTTCATTAAAAAGTATTGTCGTGCACTCATATACATGAAGTGCTTGCCTGCTCTTAGTACACTTAGATCTTGTTCCTAGCCTTTTTGCCGAGTTGTTTATGTGACTCTGGACACAAAATCTTAGCCCTGTTTTACCCCATTTCCCTTTTTAGTCGTTTCTTAACTAGGTTATACGTTCTTTGGGCTATAGGCTATTTTTGTGTGTTTGTACAGCACTTCACGTATGGAGATCCTGGCTTCATTTGTATCCCTTTAAGCAGGAGTACAGAGCTGTTTATCAGCAGGTAACCTTTGACGTCTGAGGATCGTGCAGGAAGTAGTCAGCTTGCACAGAACCAAATCCCAGTCAGACCAAATTTTACCGTTCCCCAAAGTGGATCAAGATGTAATTAGTTTGACAGAGGTGGGGAAAATACCACTGTTCTGCATCCTTGCCTATTCCGTCGTTCTTTGAATCATGTCATCAGTGTACTTGGTCCAAATGGGTCATCTAGATGACCTGTTCTGAGTCATCTAGTTGACTGGCATGCAGAGTGCTAAAATCTCTTTGTTTGCTTGATTTTGTGTCTCCATGCACAGAGGCTCCAGTTTCAGAGGCAGGTGAAAAGACTCCTTCGCAAAAGATCCAGTCCTAAAATCTTAGCAGAGGCGAAACTCTCGTATTGGGATCTTTAGATTAAAAGCTCTGCTTGAAACTATGTTTTATAGCAAACCTATGTTTAATATTTGTCTATTTTAGTTAACGTTAGAGATTTGCATATTTTCTTTATTAAGCTGTTTTTTTTAATTCTCTTGAGGCCATTACTGATTGAGTTTCTGACAGCTTTCATTTCATTGATTGCTGCTCTTCTCCCCTTTCTAGATAATCCACCCCTGTTTTGGTTCTCCAGACACATCTCTCTGTGGGGGAGCATTTCCTTCAACCTTGCTGTATTCATCAATTTAGCAGTTGCTCTGTTCTACCCCTTTGGAGATGATGGAGATGAAGGCAAGTGGAGTTTGGGTTTATTTTTCCTTTTAATTTTAGATGTGTTCAATACTAAGGTAACACTTATGTAAAACTGCATCTTCAGGTATGCTTGTATCTGCAGAAGCCGTTTAGTATCTTCTAAGTAGGTACCAGATCTTGTCTGAAATGTGGTAGTTGATCTTCTGTGTGTCACCTGTCCCATGCAATGTGAAGTAAAATGGACAGAACTTAGGTGCTAAGCTGAAGATTATCTAGATGATCTGAGCTAATTATTTTTTTTTCCCTATGGCCATATTGCAGTGTACTACTGCACACATTCAGTTACAGCTTCTGAGCTAAGGAAGGATTTCTGGCAGCAGAGGGACAGAGATAGCTTAAAACTGACCATTTTGAATGACTTGCAGTCTTAAAAACATACAGAATGGAATGACTGGAGAACTAACTTGTTGGATTTTCACTGTTTTGTTTGTTGGGCTAACAGAACATAACAATTGCAGAGGATAAATGCATTATATAAAAATATGCTTAAAATCTGATTCTGTCTCTGCTTCATCACATCATGGGAAATATAGCAAATAATAAATTTCATTAAATAAATGCAGCAGACTACCTGGAATCCTCTTAGAATCCAAAACAAGCTTAAATTTGGATAAAGGAGACTAAATAGTTCAGAATACTGGTAATGGAAGTAGAGCCATTCACCTCTGGGTCTTTGATTTGTGTCCAGTCAGTAATGTGACTGAAAGTCACCTCTGTCTGATGACATGTGAACTGGGCTAGTGGAAGCGGTCCAGCTTCTAGTAGATACATGTGCTTTTCACAAACACCAGAGCTGGCACCAGCAAGCATTCCTGTTGGCTGGCTAAACAGAAAGGCAGCAGATTAAAGTGTATTGGCATGGAGACCATGTTCCCCTTTCACCCTGCGGGGTGGTCTCTGCAGGTCATGGCACAGGCATCTGCGCAGCCTTGCGCAGCAAACCTTGCAGGGCTGTGCTGTGTAAAAGGGAAGCATTTGTGCGTAGTGCTTTCCTGTTTGTAAACTGAAGAGTCACTCGGAGTGCACACATATTACAGCCCATGCAGGATAAGAGAAGAAATAAAGAGATAAAAATAAACCTTTTAAACTACTAAATTTTAGCTAGTCTATACTAATGGAAACCCTCTGGTCTGCGATCTGTAGGTATTAATACTTATTTTGAACTGCAGATCTTCGTATTATTAGTTTATGTGGCCTCAGTAATTCAGTGATAGCGCATTTCAGGGTTCCAGTTCCTGGTGCTTGTAAAAGCAAAAGCTTGAAGGATAAACAATAGGGGTGGCCAAATGGGATTAGCAGGGTCATGAGGCAGCCTCTTTACTTCCAGCCTCCCCCTCCACCAAAAGCTAAGAGATGGAGGCTGTCTCCCATTTTTCCCCTTCACCTTGCTTAAATCCACCCCTACTCCGCTGTCTGAGGTGCCTGGGCTGATCTAATCGTCCCAAGAATGCTGCCTTTTAGTAGACTTCTGCAGTCCTTACATCATACGACACAGGTGAAATTGCACTGCCGATGAGGGCACTCTGCCTGCAGTCTGCGTGTCTGCACACATTACTGGTGTGGGTCCTGCTACGTGGAGTTGTTTGACCTGCAGCAGGGAAGAAGGAAAAATGATTTGTTAAAGAAACACTGAATGCTTTGGCCTCACCTTTCAGATCCACTTGGAAGTTACTGTTTAGGATCCATTAAAAGTTTCCAAACCTTGTTGGCAAAGAAACTATCTGCCAAACCTGACCTTGAACCCCCTGCCAAGCATATAAACACTTCTGAACTTTGGAAAAGTTCGGATGCCATGTGAATGTTGAGGCTAGGGCCTCGTCTCATTGTTTCTTAATCCCACTGATGCTGCTCAGCAGTGTCTCTGTTGCCAGAGAAATAGTGTGATTTCTATTGTGAGTCTGGCTAAATTTTCTACTCCTTTCTCCCCTGTCACTGACCTCTCGGTTCATCTCATAACAATGGAAGTCAGTGTGCAAGTGCGACAGTGCTCTGAGATCTGAATGTGCTTTTTATATCACAGCAACATGGTGTGTTTCCAGGGCTTTAAGCAGAGGAGAGAGGGAAAATAGGGGCATCGCTCAAAACTCGGGGGGAGCCTGGAGCCAGCATCTTGCAGAGCGGCAAAGAGGCAGACCCTGAAGGCAGTGGCTTACATGCTCGCAGGAGCTCAGTGCAAATGGGGTCTCCCCGGGAGCAAGGCACAGCTCTTCAGCTGCTCTCGGCAATGCAGATGCTGCCTGTTCCTGGCCAAGTCCCCGTGGCTGCCTCCCTCTGCGGCGAGTGCCTTGCTCCCGTGCAGAGGCAGAGGCTCCCGCCGAACACCCATGGCCGTTCGGGAGAAAGCTGCTTTTCTAAAACCAGGACGCTTTGGTGCTGTTGACTATCGAAACGTGACGCTACAGCGCAGTGCCACTTGCTGCGCAGCCCCGAGGACCGACTATTTCTGTAGCTGAGCAATCATGGAATTAGACCAGAGGAGCCCTAATGATCCCTGCAGAAGGGAGCTGATTATTAGCTTGTTCCAGGAGAAGGGTAAACTGTTTCATCTCTGAGCACTCGGATTTTAATGGAAATTTCATTAGCTTCTCGTGTTATTTATGACCTGTGCAAAAATCAACAATGTGATGATAATAACAGTTCTTGCTGCAGTTAGGGCAAGTTGTGGTCAGCAGTTGTGATGCATGAATCACACCTTTTGTTAGCTAGATTGGCAAAGGAATTGATCTTTTGGATCTGTTTCCTGGTGAAAAACGGACTCTCCAAAGATGCCTTTCTCAAATCTCCCTTTCTTCTCCGTACAGGCACGCTCTCTCCATTGTTTTCACTCCTCCTTTGGATAGCAGTGGCGTTTTGTACAGCAATGCTGTTTTTCATCTCCAAGCCTGTTGGTATTCGACCCTTTTTGGTGTCTGTTATTCTCAGGTCTATATATACTATAGGGCTCGGTCCTACCTTGATACTTCTTGGTGCTGCTAATGTAAGTACTTAAAAAGCAAGCAGGATTTCTCTTTCAGCAGAAGCAGAGATATTAAGGGTCTCCTATTAAAAAAAAAGCCCTTGATTAGAGCCGTGCAAAGAACTTCTTCTTCTGGTTCACTGGTTAAGCAAAACAAATAAATCATTTCCAGTCATCCCGAAACAGCAGTATCAGCAAAGTGAGAAGCTAAGAAAAAAGCTGGTTTGGTTTTGTGCATATGCAAATATTTTAAAAATAAAAACAATATGAAATTTACAGAAAAATTGCTGAATAAAAGGAATAAAATTTACAGACTTTTACTCATGTTAAAAGAGCAATTTTGTCTACCAATATGCTCAGCAAAATTAACACAAACTTATGAGATCTTTCTGTCAACTTAAATCTGTATTTTTGAGAAGAAAAAAGTTTTCAAAACTAAAAATTCTCTCAGCCCCTTTCCAGATTTCTTAACTTACTCAAGTCTATGTTTGCATGTTTACTGAGCTTATACACACTCATGCTTGTAAGTTGTCTGTGTAGAGTTCTGCCTGACTGCCACAGCTCTAATTCACCTTAGCACCAGGCAGCAAAGTATTGGGCTATTTACCAGCAGGTCTGTGAGAATTTCACATATGTAATGCTACCCAGATCTATAGTCTAAGGTAAAGGCAAGTAAGCTGCGCTTGCCTGTGCCAAACTTGTGAAAGAAAAAAACATGTTGAGTCCTCATTGCTTGTCCTGGACTATCAAACAGATGAGGTTAGCCCCGTATAGACTTCTGCACCACTGCGTGCAGGCAAAGCTCAGGAGCAATGGAGAATCTGATGCCGTTGCTTAAATGCTGTAGTTCAAAAATGCCCCCAGTATTTTTTTTCAGGGGTTTTATATTGAAAAACACGATCTGAAGGAAATGGTAGATCTCACACGTGCCCCACACACTTTCTGTTGTGTTACTGTTGTTCTCTTCGTAGTAGAATGCTCAGCTGCTTTTACATAGTCTTGGGTCTAAACTCGAAATTGTTAGGAATTTACTCCCCAGTGGTTTTTTTAATGTCCTATGACGTTAATCCCACCCTGCCTACTCACAAATGTTATAGAAATAAATCACAATGTAATGAGGCACGGTGCAGTGTTAGAAGGGTGATGTACTTCCACTTTCTCTCCTGGGCTGATTCCTGGTGTATCTTGGGAGCTGAATTTCTCTCATCTGACTCCAGCTATCTAGAAGTTGAACATTTAGTCAAAGCAGCATATCTAGACTTTTTGCACGTTGCAGCAATGCAAACAATTAATAACAGGATTTTTCTGATGGAATAAACCTAGCCTTTGTTACCCCCCCAGCTTTGCAACAAAATAGTGTTTCTGGTGAGCTTTGTTGGGAACCGTGGAACTTTCACCCGTGGCTACAGAGCAGTCATCATGGACATGGCTTTTCTCTATCACGTAGCATACGTACTGGTCTGCATGCTGGGCCTCTGTGTGCACGAATTCTTCTATAGTTTCCTGGTAAGTATGTGCTTCTGTGGAGGGGAAAAGTTTGCAAAAATAGAAAATACCGTTACCCATGCAGCTGTCTTCAATTTCTTCCTGACAATCAAGCCAAATCATGTGTATTTTTAGCATCCTGTTTTGTTGCTGCCCCTTAGGAGCTGCTGTTTTCATTAGAACCTGTTTCTGTTAGGGCTTATTTTATCTCTTTAGAGCTGAAAGTTTGCCCCTTTCTTTTCAGACAACCAGCATATAGCCCACTCCTTTCTCCCACCCTTCCCCAGCGTACATATAGTGTATGTACATTGTTCCTGTAGCTTGTGTCACTCATAATTTCTTTGGGACAGGAGTTGTCCACTGTTATGTGCATCATACCTCTACCAGCGGATCCCATTCCTCAGTCCATCCTACAGTCCTAATTTAAAAAAAAAAAAAAAAATTCCTTGGGCAACAGGGACAGCATGCCTCTGGTGTAGCAGGAAGTTTCATCACTTGCAATGTATCCCAGTTACATTTTCTTTTGTTGCCATTATCCAGGTGAAATGCCTTTTTATAATACCTTACAGGTGCAATGAAAATGAATCACACAAAATTATGGTAAACTCAGCTAACTGCTCCCTTCGTGCTGAATAGCAGTAAAAGGTGTTTCACTGCTCTTGTTTCGCAGTCCATTTGCTTTAAACTGGAGCACGTAAAACTTCTTGGGAGACTGACTGAATTGTGGTTGTTTACGTGGGTTCACTTGCCCGTTGTATTTTTCTCAGCTTCCTGAATAGTGGTGAGCCCCAAGCATTTTGCAGAGGTATGATAAGCACACTAATATTGTCAGGTGTTCAGTCCCTACTCTGGTGGAGCTTCTGCTGAAGTCAGGTTTTCCAGATCTTGACACTAAAGTCAGCTTCAAAGCTTGGGCAGATTTCAAAGGAGCCAAGATTTTGTGGCTGTAACTGCAGGACCCTTTTCAAATGGATGCGGCTCTCCTGCTAACTGATGCTTACCTTAAAAAATGCACAGCAAATTATCTGTTATTCCTTCAAAGAATAAAGGTGATCTCTACCTTAAAATACTTTCCGAAGTTTACGGAACATTTTATGTATGTAGTTTTTTCTGTGACTACTATTGACAAATGTCCATGATTTATGGATGTTATAATTGTCCACATTCTCAAGTTACTTCCAGGTGTTCACTTTGTAGTGGAAATATTCTAAACTCTAGTATTTGTTCCTCACTTTAAGCTTTGTCTTGTATGGAATGAATGATAACTGTCTTCCCTCTTTCCTGCTTTATTATTAATCCTTTCACAAGGCTGTGGATTTCAGATCTTGTGAATTGTGACTAATACGTTCTTCTGTGGACCATTCCGATAAATCATACTGTGTGACTTCAGATCTCTAATCTGTGTGTTTTGAAATGGAAATACATACATTATAGATAAGGTCCAAAGCACTATAGAACATCAATAGAATTGTAAAAGAAAAAAAGCTATAGTTTCTTGAAAAGCTCTTACCACATTTAATTGCTATTTTAGGCTTTTGACATTGAAAGAAATATTATCTTAATGTATATTTTTCTTTAAAGTTCAATACCAGGAAAGCATATAGTGCAGTGTAAAAAAAAAATGGAAGTTTCTAGTTTTATGCAAACAGTGGAATGATTTTAACTTTGTCCCAAAAAGAGATGGCCCCAATCCTTATACATGCGAGTGACTGTTAAAAGATGCCATGAGCTCAGAGAAACAGTTTACACACATATAATTACTTGCATACATGAATACATTCTTTAGTTGCAGCCCATGCGTGTTTACAGATGGGAGATAACAGGAAAAATTAATTTGTAGATCCATAGTATGAAGACACTGTTTTTTAATTTTAATCTAGCCTGGTTTTGAACATGGGGAAACAACAGGTCTTGTTGATAACCATTACCGACGTCTAGATCAGGCTCATATACAATATATACTTTGTGGCTTTGGATTTTGCTATAATTGACCTTACAATTTAAAGTTCTGTGCTAGATTTTCTCCTCCTATAAGCATCCCCAGCTCCCACTGAAATCAGTGGGAATTGTGTGTTTATGAAGCTGAGAATCTAGAACATGACTAGATGTATGTTTCAGTAGTTCAAATTGTTTTCCTATGTAGTATCTATACATTGCCTCATTTGTATTCATTTTTCCTCTACTCTCTGCTTTTTCCAGCTGTTTGATCTGGTGTACAGAGAAGAGACTTTACTAAATGTGATAAAAAGTGTTACCCGGAATGGTCGTTCCATTATCCTCACTGCGGTGCTGGCGCTCATCCTAGTTTATCTCTTCTCCATCATTGGATTCCTCTTCTTGAAAGATGACTTTATCATGGAGGTCGACAGGTTGAAAGTCAGGACCACTGTTGCAGGTATTGTTTTTTATATTAACATTTGCTTCCAACATACTATTTCTGTCTGTCTAACCTAACTTTCCTCTGAGGAATTCAATTTTTTTATTTGTATCTGCGGGAGCAGAACTAACTCCGTTACACCTTAGGACTAAATTAAGTCTCTCAGTAAAATTTAATGTGTAGGGTTGTTTTAGACTAATTTTATCTGTTGAAATACTAAAATCTAACACTCACACTTGATTTATTACATTTTCTTTCCTAACTCATGCTAATATAAAAAAAAAAAATCTAAATTTCCTAAGTGTTTGGAAGAGCTACTCAAAGTGGATTCTATTAGTTCTCAACCCACCTTTAAAGCAGCTCATAGTATTTTCTGTGTACTGCATGAGGCATGTGATCTTAACATGTTCAGTAGATGTATCCATTTGATTACTTTTTAAGCTTCATCCAGCAGAATTTTATTATAGAATCAATACTTCTGCTGATAGGAAATTTCCTGGAGCAGCTTTTAAATTCAGTGTGTTTTTCACAAACATCACTGTTGGTGTATATTCATAGCTTCAGTAAAATCATTGGGAGGTTTTTACCCAGCTTTAAAGAGGCCAGGATTTCAACTTTCGGAAATGAGAAATTTTACCAGTGTGGACCGAGAGTTAGAAAACTCTCTAGAGTTTCTAACTAGAAGAAAGCCAAGTCTGATCTGTTGAGCTCTTTGCATATGCTGCCAACCAGCTTGCTGGAAGCGTGGGCAGAGAAGTAACCGTCTGCATAGAAGTACCTAAGAATAGGTTGTGATTAAATTCACAGAGGCCTGGTTTTCCCAAATGCTGAGCTCTTCAGACCTGTACGTAGGCACTGAACGGCTAGTGAGATCCACCGCAGACTGTGTGTGCTCAGTGTTTGCCAGCCTTTTCCTAAATTTTTGATTTCAGGACCTAAAGCACACAAACAAGGCAAAGCTCATTCAAGACTTGTATGCGTGCTGTACTCGTATACCTGTTTTGATACCACATGAAAAAAAGGAACCTGACAGATTTGTTTTTGCCACCGATCCTCTTAAAAGGACTAAGTTGGCTTACATTTGAGTTAACTATTCATTTTGGGACAGAACTTAGGATCTAAAGTTTCATTTTAAAAGGTAATTGTGACCATCATGGAAGAACGGATGCAAGGCTACACACAGCGCTGGTCTGGTCCAGTGCAGTAGCTGCTGTGTGTTTGTGCTGTTGGCAGATTTCTGTGGTGTAGATATATTCTTGCTGGCTTTATACACTGCCATTCCTCATCGAAAAGTCATCAGGAAAATATGCTGGTGATATACTGATAGAACATTATGCATCCCAAGACAAGTGCTTTAAATGTTTTCTGTATAATGTAGCACGAAGAGAAAGCTGGGACGGATGTTTTCTGTTACACAGATTGTCTTAGACTGTTACTTTGGTTGTATGATTTTGCCTTCATTTTTTTCCTCCTCAAACTTTTTTGTGTCTCTGATTTGAAATGCAGAAAATTGTTGAAGATGCACAAGATAAAATTGGTTTGATAAAATCAAACTGATGTACACATTTACCTACTTTGGGAATGTTAAATTAGTGTTTTACACAAACCCATCCATATTTACAAATTAGTACCAAACTGTGTTATAATCCTTGAAAACTCTTAAATATTCTACATTCAGGATAACTCAACATCAGCTTGGTGTCCTTCTTGTCAGCTTTTGTGAATAATTTATGTAATGGTTTTAAAACTGACATTATTTTCATATCTGACAGTTGTTTCTTGCTTTGAATATACTTTGTTCTACCCAGAAGTAACAGCATTTGATGTAGATTCATTAATTTCAAGAGATGAAATGGGAATAGCTGTGTTATACAGTAAATATAAAACTGTTGTTTTTTTCCTTGTGATTTCTTTGAGCTGTTGAGGCAGACTGTTTGAGGAAGGAGGGATTGGTGGTATAGTTTGTTCTGCTTTTCCTTCTCAACTTTTCAAATCAGTGATTCGCTTCTAGAAGATAATGATTTCAAACTTTGTATCAATGCAGTATCTGTCTTTTTGTCAATATCCTACTTTTTCCACAGGTATTGGTGAAGTCCCCACTACAACCCTCACATCAATGATGGGAGCCTGTGCGAAAGAGAACTGTTCCACAAGCATCCCAATTATTAACCCAGGTCAGTGCAGAAGGTCCCCAAACTGATGATCAATTAGAACTGAGGGAACATTTGCGTGTTATTATTGCAGAGACTTTTGCTAGTGTGGAAAGTGATGGTTATTGTAAATTGGAAGTGCTCAACTTCCACAAGGCTTGGAGGGTAGCTGGCAACTTGCCTTTACTGTGAGTGCTTCCCACACCTGGTTTCCAATTGCACTGACATTAATTTTGTTATTAAAAGAGCTTGCTGAATCATTATGCTCGAACATACAGGTTGCTTCTTTCTAACTGACTTTGCTGAGAGAAAAAGCTTGCTGCTTATCTGCAGCATCCTCACCTGCACACAGTGAGCCACTGTTAGATCTATTTAGGGACACATAAATTGATGTTAATGGCGCAACATATATCAGCAAACTTTTGTGTATGCTTTTTACATGCTTCTAGGCCAAGGCTGTGGCGTAGCCAGAAGACGAAGAGCCCAGATCCAGGATCTAGTTACTATGTCTTAATGAGTTACTGTGGCTCAGCTAAGCACAGGCAGCAGTCCATCTGTGCTTTCTTAGCTGGTGGCAAATGCAAGGAAATGCAATTTACGGTTGTAAGCCTTGCTTGCGATGGAGAACTTGCATTGCTTCATGCCTGTGGAAGAACTTAGTTGCTCTGGTTCAGCCCAGTTTTACTTTGGCACCTGCATTGTGAATCTGATCTGTATGTCAGAAGGACCCTGTCAGCTTTAAATATGCTCTGGTAAAATAAAAGATCTGACCAGTGTGTCCTGCTGGGGCAGTTACCAAGTGCCAGTTACTAGATGCTGGGTCAGGAAGGAACTTTTCCTAGATGAAGCTGACTGTGCTTTGGCCTCTTCTGTAGTTTGAGTCTACAGGGTCACTTGGGAGTTTTTGCTGGCCAAATGTGCTGCTGGCCAGGGACCTTTGGCGGTGGTGCTACCCCATCTCTCCTACTCTCTTCCTGTGGCACAGTCTAGTTGTGGTGGTTGGTCTTTCACTACAGATGTTAAGTTTGGTTTAGCATGTTATGGCCTCTGCACAGTGGATGGTCTACAGGCTTCAAATATTTACTCCCACAGTTGCTTGTGGTTGCTAGGGGCTGAAACTGAGGACAGAAGTGGTCCCTTCCTATCCTGTCTTCCGTTATAATGCTGTTTCACATGCTTTATTCTTCCACTACTAATTTTTGAGGTTTTAGGATCAAGGGTTTCAGGGAGAGGGCTAGAAAAGTAGGCTTTTTCTACCCAGCTGGTGTGTAAACAGACCTCCTAAACAACATGGGAGGATGTCTGACTAGATAGAGAAAACAGTCGAAGAGCTATTGGCAAAGCTGCGGTGTTCACAGAGAAATTAGTCAGTCACAAGAGACACAGTGTGGCTTTTGCCCAGTTCTTTAAACTGCAGAAATCTCACACTTCTTATTGTTTGGATACTGTTACTTTAAAATTAAACAAGGATGAGCACTATACAAAACATCTAAGTGCACTGTCACTTAATCTTGGAGAAGTTTTATTAGTCCAATAACATTAAAAAAACAACATTCAGCAGGAACAGTTTTGCTCATCTTAGCTGGTGAAATACCTGTCAAAAAGTAGTGTTCTGCCTTCAGTCTTCTCCTGGGACAGATCTCTCTTCTGGCGAAAGCGTGAGCGTGATGGAATGCAAAGGCAGTTCAGCCCGAGATTCGGTGGGATTCACATTGTAGCAGCATGAAGAAGTCCACAGCTGTCTGTAGGAAACATAAAATGTTCTCACTGGCATCTCAGGTCCAGCATGGAGACATAAATAGGTTGCTGTTTGGATCAGATCACCACTAACAATTTGTTCTGGTGAGACTGTGCTTCTGCCTTGAATTTCAGTGGTTGAACACATGCTCAGTCATTGCTCATGTGGTGAGGGATTTAATTTGGGAGCCAGTCTGCCCTGCTCAGAGAGTGTCCCCTGTCTACAGCCTGCTTCCTCACTGCTGCACTGAGCTGTCAGCATGAGAATATTTTGCCTCATCTCCCTGGGTTCTCCCACTCTTCATTCCAAAGGCATTTCCGTATCACTGAAGTCTTTGCCTGGTGAAGCACTTAATCACTTAAAGGAACTTCATATCCTACAGTACGTGGCTCTTGGCGCTTTGTATCCCATGAAGGCGTGCTAGAAAGGTGCAGAGATACCTGTTTTTAAAAGGGCACATTTTCAAAGGCTCATTCCACTCCCCAGTCTGGTACCGCTCCGTGCAAGTTCAGCTAGATCCACGTGGACACTGGTGTGTCTCTTCTGCCTGTGCTTGTGTTGGAGATCAGGCCCAGAAGCCAGGTCGCTGGGGGCCATCAGATGAGGAACTCTGAAGTCAATCTTCCTATCATCCCACTTACTACCCTGTGATTAACATGGTGGGGTGGTCTTAGTGCTGTGTTATCTTTGAATTAAACTTAATCAGAAGACAGCCTACCTAACTAATGCTGTCTAGCCACTAATGGGCCACTCAGCAGGCTGGAGCTGGTTGCACGTAAAACCCCTGAACCTCAATTAGTGTCAACACTGGGACCTTAGCAACTCTACAAATCCACTCCTTTCAGTAGTATGGGCATAGCCTGTGTCAACAGGGGCTGAGTCTGGGCTATGAGCCCTGCTGAGCACCAGGGCAAACCAGCCAGGGAAGAACATGTGCCCCTAGGGTTATGCGCTTCCCAAATTGAAGGTAGCCCTTGTTGCTCCACGTCTGGGAGTGGAAGTAGAGTAGGCGTGCGGATGTCTGTACCCTCCCCACAGCCTACATTACCACACTGGAGGATTCTGCCAACTTCAGGCTGCCTGCTGTCCAATTCTCTGGCAAAGAGTAACCTGAGCTTGCTTTTCTGGGTGCATGTGGGGTGCTGATTCTCTGTGTTGTAAGATGTGCCAGTCAGCTGAAGAGTGGTATCTTGCGTCTGGGCTTGCTCTGAATTTGCATCTTGGTGGACACAGAGAGTTGTGAGTTACATTTTCTAGAAGATAACTCTCTCTGGTGTTGGAGCTTCCCGTTCGCAGCCGTGGCTTATCCTTGCTGTTCATCAGAATCCGACCATCTGCTGTTTCCAGCACCTGACCATGGTCTTGTGAACAATGAAAATCTTGTTCTGTAGTTACCTAAAGGAAATACAACCTGTGGCTTCTATAAAGGTTTTAATTAATCTTGTGGGTGCTCATCTTCTCAAGCACAGCTATTAGCTAAAAAAAATGGATGGAGTAATGTTTGGATGGGGAAATAAAGGCAGGGTACAAAAGCAGAGTACGTGAACTGGTATGACTAAGATCACAGTGCTCGTAAAAAATGTCCAGATGTGACAGAGAAAAAAAGCTTTTATTGTTTCAATCCTTTCAGTTTCAATATTTCAGCATTTTTTTTTTAAATCTGTAGTTACTCGTGGTAGTAGTGTTTGTAATGATCATATAGTTTAAACAGGGAAGCATATCCTTATGTCTGCTTTTGCTTTTCTTGTTAGTCAGAGTTCCTTAAATCAGGAGTTCTTTCTCATTTAGTTTGCTTGTAGAGCAAAAACAGTGGTGGCAAAGGCAGCAGATACAAGCTCCGTTCTGCAAATAACAGTCGTGATGCATACACCACATTTGGGAACCCATGTTTTGAATCCAAATTGCTTGTCTGTAATGTGAGTGCTTTCAGTCAATTTAATTTATCAAAGTCTATCTCAGTGCCCCAGATGTGGTGGTTTGGGGCTGTTAAATATGTTGTTTCGATTAACTATCACAGCAGGATGTTGTTATTTATTAAGCTATGTTACAGTAAGTGCATAAAGCAAACCAAGTGAGAATCACTGCCTTCACCACTTAAGCAACTGTATCCCTGAAGAGAAGGGAAGGCAGGAGAAGCGGCAGTCACAGTCCTGACCCTTCAGTACAAGCCAGCGGGACACAGGGAACAACTCAAGCCGTGCTCTTCAAAAGGGGGCGGTTGATGCAGCCGCAGCATGGGGGAGTGCGTGGTGAGAGGAATTCTGGCTGGGAGGACAAAGTCCCCCTGGGGACTGGTGTTCCAGCCCAGCTCCTCTGCATGTTGAAATATCTCCTGCACAATAGTACCCTCTGTGGCTCGGCCAAAACCACGCAGCAGCTCTGCAGCAGAGATAAGAATAGAATCCAAATTTTCAAGCTGAGGTCACAGAGAGTCATTCATTTAATGTATATCAGACCTGCGCTTCGGCACATGTGCTGGTGGACAGATCATGGACAGATTTGCTTGTATAAAAGCCAACCCCTCCTTAATGATCTGAAATGCTAACATGACTTGGCTTGTACATGAGTAGGTAGAGGAATGATTTCACAGGAAGACAAACCTTTTACGACTGTGCTTCTAATTCTGTGTTTGTATTGCTTCTCATGTATGTGTCAGCTGCACACTTAGGAGGCCCACTGAAAAAGCAGTCGTGCTGAAACCAGTGGGAGTTCTTGCAAGGAAAAGGGGTACTCCTGTGAATAGAGATGGCAGCTCTGGGTCATTAACAGAGTTACTGGTGGGAGAACTGCTTGCGATTTTCTCTTTCTCTCTTCAGGCTAAGTAAGCCTGACGTGCCTAAGTAAGTCGCCAGCAGCGATGTGCAACTGGATAGGGATGATTAGTGAAATTCTAGCTGAAGAATATGAAAGGCAGATGTGTATTGCAGTTGCTTTCTCTAACACAGAATTGTGGCTTTGTTTGATGAGTGATCGTTTGATGCTGTGGTTCCTAAAGCTGCTGCTCGCCTATTTGCAGGTGAAGAGGAGGAGGATGGAATAGAAAGGACCTGTGACACCCTGCTCATGTGCATTGTGACCGTATTAAACCAAGGCCTGCGAAATGGTGGCGGTGTGGGAGACGTGCTCAGAAAGCCATCCAAAGATGTAAGTGTTTGGCGGAGGAATTGCATTACTCCCTGTGCATCTCATGAATGGCAAAGTCAGTTTTTGGAGGCTATAGACAGTATTTGTATGTAGTTTGCTCTAATGTCACACAGTTGATTTATCCATGTAATATTTACATCCCAGATGGAATATTTAATGGGAACAGCTAAGCTTGGTCTACTTGAAGAAAGGAACTCTAGGTAGTAGTTTACCCCTGCTGGAAAACTGGAGCATGTTGTAATCTTCCACGCCCTGCTAAGAAGTGTTGCTGGGTTGAATCACTCTTCTGTTACGCTAGGAATTATAAATGGAAACTTTTGAAAGGGATTGATTGATGAGTATATGTCAAGACTCTCCACTGTAATACAGAAGGTGTATTTTTAGCCAAAATTCAGCATGGCATCTGCCCTGGAATAGGTGCTGTTGTTTACTTGTACTCAGCTAGCATCCAGGTCAAAACAATTTCATGTGTCATGGTATATGTTGTCTTCCAGAAGTTTCCTCCAAAATTCAATTCATTTAAAGAATACTCATAATATTTGGGTAGTTTTATGCATTTTTATTCAAGTTCAAAAAGAACATCATAAATAAAGGCAATCTAGCAGCACTTTGCTTTGTGACCCACACCATAACACAAGGATCAAATTCACAAGTAGGATCTCAGCAGGACTTGCAGAGTCCAGGGACAAATAACTCCAATCTGGATGGAAGAGCTCTTTGTGCTGGTAGTAGGAATCTAGGTCCTATCTCATAGACTGGGAGGTTCTGCAGGAACTGTAGTCCATCCCCATGAAGTCTGTAAATGCTTACAGACTTTGAAAATGGCCCTTGCCACTTAGCAGTTGTTTAATGCTAACTACATTAAAGCACTTCACAAAGAGTAGCACTATTATCCCAATAAATGTGTGTAAAACTGAGAAAGCCAGTGACTTCAAATTCAGTATGATCGTGAAGAAAAGGACTTGGGTTTTATGTTCCTCCTCCTTATACTAAGTGTTACCTCCTGTTTGCCACAGAACAGCTTTGCTATTTTTAGAGCTGTTAATGGGAGTCAGTCCAGCCTTTGCAAGAAGGAAAGTAGTTATGATGTAAAACCAAGAGTGTGATGAAATGGGGAATATAAACACTTAATGTGTGTGTGCGCATGCATGTGTGTATGTATGTGTGTGTGCATGTTGTGTTCCCGAAAGACACGAGCTTGGTCTGCCAACTTACAGCCCCATGACTGCATTAGCACAGTGCTAAAGCCATTAACATGCCCTGCCTGGATGCAGAGGACAGTGGCCTGGCCTTGGCATCGCGCAAGCATGCTCCCTGGTTTCCAGTTGTTCGGCATGTAAGCTTGGCATTGGTCTGCAGTATTGCACAAAGACATACCATAAGCATATCCCTGTATGTCACAAGGCAGTATGAAGAAAAGCTGTCGTTGCTCTCAGTGGGTACTAGGAACTGCAGCTCCCTGTTTCTGTACTGGCAAGGGAGTTATCTTCAGTCAAGCACTACACTAATGCATCTACACTGCGTCTGGTACACACGCTAGTCTCTTCTTCGTGCTGTGTGAAACAACGTAAAGGACAACAGGAGTCCCAAAGAGGTAAGAGCTCATGAAGTCAGATCTCCTTTGCTTAGTCACATAGGTAGTCCGTCGCTATTTATATGAGTAAGGCTAGCAAAATCTGGCATATGAAAAGACAGATGTGTAGCTTTGCTTGAGCTAGTATGAAAATATTTAATATTTCAGAGGTGTACTATTTTTATAACTTATTGCAACCTTATTATTGTTTCAGGAGCCCTTGTTTGCTGCACGAGTTGTTTATGATCTTCTGTTTTACTTCATTGTCATAATTATTGTTCTAAACCTAATCTTTGGAGTCATCATTGATACATTTGCGGATCTCAGGAGTGAAAAGCAGAAAAAGGAGGAAATATTAAAGACAACCTGTTTCATCTGTGGTAGGTGTTACTGAGCTATTGAAACATTTTATGGGTAAAAGAGTGAAATGAGCTATTCCTCAATAAATAACGCGTGAACCTAAAGGGTGGTTATCTTCTACAGCGAAAGCCTGTGAACATGTCATAGTTTGGTTCCAAATTTATTCCCTCTTAGTAGGAAGAAGATTTGGTTTAGGAGTCAAAAGCTAGTTTTTCTAAGAGGTGGCTTCACAGTCTCCACCCAGGATCTGAGGGGGAAGAGCCGTGTCTCACACTTGCATCATCACCACTAATGGAGACGGTGCAGCTGCTGAATTTATTTCACAAAGCGTGATGCAGATGAAAGTACAGCTTGCTATTTCACAGCACAGTGCATTCCAGAAGGGTAACGATGGTAAAATCCACCTGTTTCAGAAGGTGATATGAAACAGGGAACAAAAGAATTAAATTAAAATCATCCCCACAAAACCCACGAATAAATCGTGTTTGTTCTGAAGTGCACTCACAAAGAGGGGCAGACCTTCACTTCCCTAGAGGACTTTAGAAATACCTTCTTTTTTGTAGGCTGGGTGTTGTTTCCATGGTTGTACTGACAGGGATGAACACTGTGCAGAGCACGACAGCTTTAGTGTCTGTGGAAGGCTCCACGAGTGATCCGGGGAGGAAAGCTGTAACACGGAGGCAAACATTTGTGAATGCTGTCCTTCCTCGCTGTGGTATTCTTCTTCAGAGATTTGGCCCGTTACAGGAAAAAAGAAAAATTCTTGTGACTACAGCTCTGTAAAGACTGTGTCTACAAAGCTGCAGAGACTCACCCTCGCTGCTATGTTTAAGTGCACAAACAATCCCACTGCAGCTGAAGTGGGACTATTCACATGCTTGATGCTAAATGTCTGCATAAATCTTTGCAAGATCAGGACCTGGACTGCAAGCTGTGTGCTTACCAGTATACATTTAGAAAGAATCAGAGCCAACATTTGTAAAGCGCTTTATAGCCCTCAGCATAGAAGGCACTGTAAAACTGTAACATATTTATTATATTGTTATTGTTATTAAGAGGAAATATCATGTAAGAGAATAAACGCTGTGCTGAAAGAATTCTGTCAGGAATGCCTTCTGGCCTGGTATTTCTTGCCTTGCAGTTACTGTGTGCGGTTATAGCTTTTAAATTAAGATCCTTGAAATTTGTAATTCTTTAAATTAAGTTAGGTTCCTTTAACGTATTTAACAGATTTAGGTATTTCTATGTTGAAGTTTATTTTTCTGCATTATGTTCATGTCTTTTTGCAGGACTGGAGAGAGACAAATTTGATAACAAGACTGTTTCGTTTGAGGAGCATATAAAGTCAGAACACAACATGTGGCATTATCTGTACTTTATAGTTCTTGTCAAAGTTAAAGATCCAACTGAATACACTGGCCCGGAGAGCTACGTGGCGCAAATGATTGTGGTAAGTCAATTTGGGCACATGCTTTATGCTCCTTGCAGCTAGAGCAGAGAATATCTTTCTCTTCCCTCTCTCTGAACAATAGGAGGCATCGATCTGTATTTTTAAAGATCTTTTCACGTGTCTTAGACAGTCTGCAACAAAGCCCAGTCTTAAACATAATGAAAAAGATGAAAGCGCAGGCCACAGTCTCCGGTTTGGCGTTCGTGCTCTCATGCTCCGTGGGTTCTGCTGCCTCATTAGCTAAACCGGGGGCAGAAGAGCATGCATCATAACATCTGCTGCTGCTCCGGCTTTGTCCAGTACCTCTGGGCTGTTGTCCAGAAAAATAACATCTCCTGCTGAACAGTGAAACGCAGGGTCAGTGTTGAGGGCTAGTGCTCTTCTCCTGTGACTGCTCTGAACAAGCTATTGAAAAGACCAGGAAGAGCTGCTGCTGAGTATTCTGGTGCAGCATTTTCTTCCGATGGACTTCCTGGCAGGTATTGCACTGCTCAGGGCCTGTGCCGGGGTCTGTGGTTGCAGAGCTGGCATATGTCTGAATCCCAGAGGAGGGTGTAACCCAATGCGCATCAGGCTTTGCTGTTTATGCATTTCTGGAGTCACATTTCTTAGTGACAATATCTGCTCTGTTATCCCTCATCAGGCCTTTGATTATGCATACTACCCAGCCTCACTAGTGAGATGCTGGGTGCCCTTTTAGTCTTCAGTGTAGCCAAGGGAAGATTCTCCTCCTATGACTTCAGCTGTCTTCAAGTCAGGCACCTGATTTAAATCGATTCCAGCTCCCTGCCCTATCAGTGTGAAAGGCTGGGTTATTTATCCTGCCTTAAGACAGGTGTCTCAGATAGCTGGGGTGACTCAGCCTGGCATTGCCTTTCTCAATCCATGGAGAGCCTAAATGATCAGTTTAGACAAGATGCCTAATTGGGAGCTGGCTAAAATTAGAGGAGATGACTCCCAACCACTGCACAGGCTTACGCAGAGGAACTCGCATTAGTGGAATGGCTCATGTTTAGACAGGAGTGCGCGCTTGAATGCTACAATGAAATGGAGTTTTTATAAGTGCTATTACCACTACACAGGAAGGTGGTGTGGCAGGTGATGGGAATTCCATGCTTGGGTACAGAGGAACAGCCTATGTCCATGGAAATTTTGAACCATCAGTCTCATTGCTTAGCTCAGGGCATTTAGAGTGTTAGGCAGTAATGGATCTACACTGCTGCAATATGACTGGTGAGACAGAAAAAGTAAAACAAAGCTTGTATCCTCTGTTCCATTACAACAAGTTATTCATAGTGGCAAGTTGTCCTCTTACACATGAAAATATTTTAGCTTATCTCAGAAATGCACTTTAATTCATGGAATCAATAATGTCTCCAGACTCTAGAGCTTGTCTCATTTGTCTGTTCCTTCTCTACTCCTCCTCCTGCAAAGTTTGTATGATTTTAAACTTTGTGGATATGTATGTTAAGTATTAATGTTTAATTCCAAGGGGTGCAGTAATATTCATGGTAAGTGTATTCATCCTGTGGCAGCAGTGGTTTGACTTTTCTGATGTAATTCACTAATGTATTTTACGTTTACATTAATGGTGGGAACTCCTGTTTGAATATCTAAAATACCAACAGAAAAGCACCAAACCACATGTGACCTCAAGCACTGAACTGATTTCTCAAAGCCCCTGTTCCTCTGTGGCAGAATGCTGGTGGTTTAAGTGGTTAGTAGTAATCCAGATTTTGGGATTATTTAATCCTCTGAAGGAAGGCTTGTTTTTTCCATGGGTATATAGAAAGTTAGTGGTTGTTCTGGATGATGGGAGAGGTACGTATGGACCTAGAAGTGTAAAGTTTACGTGGAATGAAAGAGGGAATGGAGGAGTGAGGAAAAAAAGGAGAAACAAATGTTTTAACAGACTACTAATGGCTGTTGTGGGATTAGTAATTGTGTCTTTGTGTAGTTTAAATTCCCAGTACAAAATCTAGGCAAAGCGTGCTGCAGAAATTCTGGTGCTGCATAGCAGAAGCGAATGGAATTGCTTAAGTTAACAAAAAAGGACTCTTTCTCTTGGAGCCAGAGAAATTACTGTATACTGTGTGGTACAAGGAATATTAAGAAATGAAAGAAAATAAACTGACTGGAAGAGTGGAGTATTCTGGAAGTATGGTGTTCAACTGGAAGAAGATATTTAGAGATACAGCTTTGCTTAGGACCGAAAGAAGAGTCAAAAGGAAAACACTCAAAGGTAGTTTTGCATCTGTCAGCCGTATGAGCTGATGTAGCCTAAATGTTTGGTGTGTTTCAAACACAGCACGACAGTAATGAAATTGCATGACAAGCGTATGAGATGTACTACATTCCATGCAGAAATTAAGCCTGAGGTATGGTTTTTGTCCTGAAGACAGAGAGAGAAGCTGATTCAGAGTTTGTGACAGACTGAAAGCTGAGCGACCATTCTTGTGATGCTGGGAGAGGTGACCAAGTCCCTGGTAAGAGACCAAGTTCTGGTCAGGATCTGGCACAAGAGAGGCAAGACTTCAAATTAACCTTTCACAAGGGAACTGGGGCTTGCCAGTGGAACTGCCTTGTTGCTGAATGGGGCCTCACTGGGGGTGTATGGGAATGTAACAACTATTTGTAAAAACAGAGTGGTTGGAAGAACAGGGCAGTCTTAGGACCTCCTGTCAGGACAAGGTGGAAAGAGATTTTATATTTCAGGTGATACAGAATATGGCTGAAAAAACTCCATGAATCATACTCCTGGAAAAGCTCTCTTAACTCTGCTAGTTTTTGGTATGATTAGGTTTGCCTTTTATGGCTGCTTCATTAGCTTTAATGGATCCAACCCAAATTCTGTGTTTCACAGCCAGATTACTTAGAGTTTCTACCCAAATCCAATCTTCAAGGCTCAGATCCATCCTTAAATACATGGAGGTCAAAATTTTGGAGTATGCTGCAGTAGCTTCTTTAATATAGAGTTTAGTTCCAAGTATCATCCTCACTACCCCTACAACGGTAGTTAGGAACCAATTCCTATTTGTACTTTTCTACTACTCTCTTGCAAAGTATTGCAAAAAGTAGCATTGCAATATTTATCAGTATTAACCAAGCACCAGGGAAACGTCTGCAATTTCTGATACGCTCTTTTGTCCATTGCCCAGACCCATCAGGACCCCGAACTATGACTGTCTCTATTAGGACGCTTAGTCTTTTTTATGTATCGTTTGTCCAGCAAGCACTGAAGCAACTGGTTTGAAGACTTTCTGATAGCACAACTGGAAAAAAAATAGGAATACTATGGTTTTCTTGTTTTGGAATATTTTTTGAAAGGCTAAGTGCCAAAGGGGTTGGCAATTATTTACGCATATTACTTTGCTTTCCCAGTTTTCCTGTTCAAGAGGGGAAAAGAAACTTGTAGGTGGTGTTGTACATACCCCTCACTCAAAGGCAGTATTTTTGCAGGTTCCCAAGTTCACTTGTATTTCTTTTCAGGGGTGGCTTGTTTCAAGGCATTCCCATCATCTTGCACGTCTCTGGCCTCAAAGACCTTGGGGCAGAGGACTTCTTTTGCTTTCTTCCTCTGGACTATGGACACTGGCTGCAAACTCCTAATGTTCCCTGTGATTTTGATTTTCCAAATAGCTCTGTATTTGTTCCAGTGCTCCTGAGCAGTGACAGAAGTAATCAGTAGCTATCCAGCTTTCATAAAGCAATGTCTTGTTTTTTCTTTTTTTTTAAAATCTTTTTAGAAAAAAGCATCAAGCATAAAATGTATTGTAAAACAACACACAGTTTATACACCTCTGGCTGTTCAGACAGTTACTTTATGGAGATGTTGGTGGGAATAAAGCACTTCAGATCTTCCAGTGATACCCATTCTTCTTGCACTCTATCTTACATCAGTTATCGGGTGAAATATTAATGAATATTAAATCAGGGCAGTAGGCTTTATTGTTTGTTACCCAGGGCTCTTTTGTGAAGGCAGACAGGTATTATACAATATCCAAAAAGCAGAAACTTTGAAAAGCTGTCTGCATGCCTTGCATTTGTACTGAGAACCTGCGTGAATGATTCCTCTGTTGAATTTTCATTCCTGCAGAAAAAAAACTTCTTATCTGACCCATTTGACCAGAAATACCATCCCTCGCAAACCCAGAGAGATGCACATAACTTGTACTACATTGATACAGCAATCCTTGAACGTTCCTTGTGTCCATTTGTCAGAGGAGACAGTTTAATGTGATAACTGGAACAGTGAAGGTTAACGTCCAAATTTTTAAACTTCTCTTTTTAGAGGTGCAGTTTGTACACGCAGATTTCACCTAAGCTTTGGTATCTGCAAAGAGCTAAATGGAGGCAAAAAATGTAGATGATTAGTTACTAAATGTTTTGCAGCGCAACAGAGATATGAATTGGCCTATGATTTGTGCCTCCGTTCATTTGCAAAAATAAAAGGCTGTTGGCATAGTAATTAAATTAATTATTTTGCCCATCGGAAGAATGAAAGACTTCAGCAAACAAAGCCCTTAAAGTTTTGTTCTCGCATGCCCTGTCCACAGTTCTTAGCAAGTTTCATAATGGATTTTATCAGCATTAGAGCTACCTGTCATAACTACATAATTACAGCATGTAATTATATTATTACTTATTTACTCTAATTATGTAATTGCATGTAATTTGTGCAATTACATAACTCCTCAATCAGCTGAAAACTGCTTTAAAACCAGCCTGTGTTTGTAACAGTAAGGGAAACTGCCATGCATTAGACCATCTCCCTAAAGCAAGGCAATCTTTGGTGGGAAATTAAAGGTTCTGTTCTCCTGCCATTGCGGTCATTGAGACCACGAGCCTTTTAAACCAGGATAGTATCTTACAAGTATTCCTTTACATCTTGTTTCATCTGTGAATGTATCCCTCCTGAAAGGTAAATTCCTAATCTTAAGTCTCTCTTCAGGCTACTTGGGATCCCAGCGCCTCCACTGCAATCGAAAGCAAAATTCCCATCAGCATTATAAGGACAAAGTAGAAGAGACAGGTTGAGCAACACCAGCCTGTGATTTTTTGTGAACACTGATTTTCTTATTCATTTCTTCTAAAAGCACTTTTGTGTCACACCAATGATCTGTTATTGGTAATGTGACAAAGTATTTTAACTACTTCATTTTAAATAAATTTGCAGGTGTCAGCTTTTTTCTTTTTTGTTTTTTGTTTGAATTATTAAATAAAAGAAGCATTTACCAATTATTATGGCCATTTCCATGTTGTTACGAAAAATGCATTCCCCATTTTGAAAATTTCTACTTGTTTTGGTGGTTTTTGTTTAAAATATTGAAGTTTGAAAATTTAGTGCTTCCTTGAACTGGTGATGTTGTCTCTCTTCTTCCTACCTTCAGCCTCATGTTTTTGCCTGCTTTTTCCATTAGATACCCAGAAGTGGGTATTAAATTCAAAAGCAGCACTAGGAATAATGTCAAATGAGCCACTGACAAGCCTCACAATAGTGGTCATTCTGCCCGTGCTGCACGCTGGGCAGCCCAAGTGCTTTTCCCTCAGCATCCTTCTCTCTCTTGCCCCGCCGCTCGGCGTTGTGCCATGCTCCCACCTCGGGAGCAGAGGTGTGGTGTGAGCTGTGGCAGCACGGAGCTGCTCCCCGGGTTCAGGTCTCAGCGGTGATGCTGCAAGGTCCTGGCCAGAGTCACTCCATGAGGCTGTGACCCCCCAGCATAGCAGCAGGGACGGGGGACAAGCTCCCTCCTGGAGCCAGCGTTGCTTGCGTATAGTCCCTGGCACACCGCTGTGTGGCCTGAAAAGGGAGATTTTTTCATTTTAGCCAACCTCAGCAGAAGTAGCTGACTGTCAAAATAGCAAAAGTGTGAGCCAGGCAGAGTCTGCAGCGCCTGACAGCTGTGGGTCCGGAGCCTGGCTGCCCGTCTTTTCACACTGCGGGGCAGTGAGAGTTTGTCCCAGGGTTAGTTTGTGAACATAAAGTCATCTCACTGATGCCAAATCCTGGTGCGCACCCCGGTCTCACGTCCAACGTATTCTGTGGCCATTGCTGAGCAAACCACAGGGAACCCTGGCTCTAGAGGAGACAGGTCCGAAGGAAATACAGACAGGCGAGGTGAAGGTATTAAAAAAGTGCTGTAAGGAAAGGGGAATAGCATGCTGACAGCGGGCGGGCAAGGAGGAGCAGGGTTTGTAGAACAAGCTGTTTTTCACTGCTGTCGATTTTTGTCGAAGAATGTAATAAAATAATAGGTACTAAGAGGGCTGTTGACCTCGGCCCTTAAAATATAACTTCTTTGGAGAAGAAAAGAAGTTCTGACGTTCAGGATTCTTCTATTCTGTTTTCTGTTGTCTTTTTAAATTCTAGAGGCAGAGGTTTTCCCTGCTAATTTTTCTCTCTAGTCTGTTGATACTGCATCCGAGGATCACTGAACACTGTACAGGTAGGGAGAATGACCTAAACCAGAGAAATGTCAGTCCAAGTTAACATAAATGCTGCAGGACTTGGGTCGTCAGGAATAAACTGCAGGTCTTTTTCACATGTGCCCTGATGATTCATCCCAGACAATTTAAGACGTTTCCTCCCCCAGATGTCCACCATACCCTTCTGTTGCAATCATCAACCACAACAATAGCAGAGTGGGGAGGACAAGCGATGTGTTTGTTCGCTCCTGCGCTTCTGCAGTTCGCAGTCCAGAGTACTAATGTGAAAACTGAGGGCCATTGAAGTCACGCCAGTCTGAACTGCACTGGCTGAGGAGAGGGCGCAAGTACCGATTCTGTTCCCTCTTTATAGGTAGGATGGTATCAGCAGGGAGAAAGGGCACACAGCTAATAGGGGTGACCCCTTCAGCTGCTACAGCTAAATCTGCTGCAGTTCTTAAACTGGCTTGCTATAAATAAACTGTATTTTTAATGCTTCTTCATTATCATAAATTCTAGTTCAAGATCTAGTTCTAGATCTAGTTTCTGATCTGGCAGCTCACAGACTTGAAAATACTTATAGGACTTGTGCACCCAAATGCTCTGCTGGAATGGGGCATGGAGTTTATAACTTTTGGGAAGCTAATAATGGTCCCATTGTTAGGACTGATTTATTTTACTTTTTAAAACTGGCCTTTTTCCAACAACTAGCAGATGTTATCAAAGCAAAACTTGCAAGGATGAGATGTATGTACATATCACTGAGCTATGCAATTTTTTCTTAATTACTTTTAAAGACTGATATGATGCATGTGACTTTATGAGTAATTACTTACCATGGCAGTAATACCAAGAGCACTAAAGCTGGCTGCTAAAGAAGATCTGAGGTCTCTCTGACAGGCTGATTTCCTAGGAAATACAATGTTGGTTTTGTCTGCAGTTGGGTTTTCATAAAATAAGCAATTAAAGAAATATGCCTAAGTAGATGATTTACTGCTCCCATTTTTTGTTGAGCTCGAAATAGAAGAGCGAGAATGCAGCTCTCTGCATCCTTCCACATGCACGCAGGCCCTGTTGGGAGTTCAGGGCTTCGGTTTAGGTGCGCCAGGTCCCAGAGAAAATCCTTTTTATGCATCAAGGCCTGTCTCAAATTCACAGAGGATCTCAGAGCTATTGAGTGATGATACAGAGTCACTAAAATAGAGCTGGAATTGTGCTTTGCACAGGTTCAACCATTGATTGGGTATATGAGGGGAGGTCCCTCTCCCCTCATATACCGAAGTGTTCTCCAGTTTTACATTTACAGAATATATTGAAGTGTTGCTGTTTTTGCTGCTGCTAGGTATTGAATGATTTTTCTATTCCTGCTTTTCCTGTTCTTCAAAAATAACATTCATTTCTGTAGGTAGTCCATTGCTACTTTTGCTTCTCTGTGCAATTTTGCCTCTATGTTATTATCTTAAAGAAGTGCTGAACACCTCCCCCTTCACTTCATAAAATAAGCAATTATAGTAATGTGCCTAATTAGCTGATTTCCTGCTCATTTGAGTGTTCCTCAAAGCATGAAAAGTTGGCATCACATGTGGACTTTGCATCCTTGCACAAAGCTCCCATTCCACAAGAGAGCTGAGCATCTTCTTTCCTACTTCGAGGGCTCGGCATCTGCTAGAAAGGGGCTCTTTCGTCCGCCGTAAATAGTTCAGTTGGCCTGCTTGGCTAGGTGATGTCTGAGGTATGGGTAAATAAAGGGAAAGGTGGTTTGGTACCTCATTGTAGAAACTTGAGGTTTTAGTGGCTTTAGGTTTGTATACATTCTTTCCAGACAGGCAAAATTAATTATCCTGTTGCTGCTTCAATGGAAACCACAGATCTGATCCTGCCTCCTTAGAAATTATGCTATTAGCTGGAGCGGCAGAAAGATTGGTATCAGCGGCAGGTGCTGCAGCACAAGCAGGTTTGCTGTGTGTAGGGAGGGTATGGTGATAACCTCCATCCCCCTCGACAACTCGGTGAGGGACCGACCATGCCATTGCGCAGTGCCCTCGTCCATGCTGCCTCCATGTTCAGCCCATCAAGTCCTTGTTAACTCCTAAAGGAAGAGTTCTTAGCACCAAAACATCCCCATCTTTTTTCCTCTTTCCTTGGAAAGCGCTGCGGAATAAAAAGCTGTAATGTAACTGCAAGTTACAGAGTGGAGCCTGGAACTCCCCAGAAGTATATTCATTGAGATTTGGTTTTTCCACCCCCTGAGGTCTGGAATCAGTGGTTTGATACTACCCAGCACTAGTCTTTTTGCACCATCTGGTATTGTGGCTCAGTTGTGAGCTTAGCTTGATTTCCTCTGTGCTTGAAAGCTTTGGCCACCTGTCTGCTGGCCGGAATTTAGGCTTTGAAGACTGATTTTGCTACAAAGATGGGTTCTGCCTTGATAATACAGTGTAGTCACAGCCTCGTTGTCCTCCTTCCAACTTCAGTTCATTCAATTTGCAAATGAAAATAAATGAGCTGAGTTGGGTTCCTGTTTGTTTGCTGCTGGCCTTAAAAACTCGAGGAGGGGTCTGGACATGAGGCTGTGTTCCTTGAAACTTGCATATCTCCACGAACATGGAGTGGAGGTGTTCCAGCTGGAGCGCCCTCAAGCCGAGCAGCTCTGCTGGCAGGACACGGGCTGCGGTTCCCCGCTGGAATCCGTTCCTGCCTTGACCTGCCAGAGGCTGGAGCTGTTAACTTTCCAGGCAGTTTGCAAAAGCCATCTTTTATCCCTTTGTTAAAGAAGCATGTGGCCTGAGATGGGTCTGTGTGTGGGCAGACCTTTATTCTGTGATTTCAAATGATGGAAAGGCTGTGCGAGGCACTGGAGAGGCACCTACTGTTGTGCTTAAAATCCTGGCAGTAACGGAGCCTCAATTCTCCTGGGACTGGCTTTGCCTAATGAAAACTGGACCTTAACTGAGGTCACAGATAGTGATAAGAAGTTGAACCCCAGAGGAGCGATGTGATGAGCAGATCTCAAAGCGCGTAAACTGAGTTAATTCGATTTAGCACTGTGGGAGAAGCAACAAACACAGAAGACTTCAATGCCGCTTGAGAATATTATTGCAACATTTGAAAACGGTTATTGTTCTTTGTATTACACTGGTACTAGGCTTCTGGCTTCTTGAATGGGAAAGAGACTCCAAAATTGCCCACAGCCAAGGCAGATAACTGCAGATGCTGAGGAAAGGAGGGACTACGGGTTTGCCCGAAGACGTAAGGGCAATTAGTGGAAGACCAGGGAGATGACTCTGAGATTGTTGCCTTACCAGGAACACCATTTAAAAGTAAAGAAGAGTAACTTTGGTTGGACTGAAAACGTAGCGGTGAGATTCTGCAAGAAGTAAAACAGGGAAAGGCTACAAAAAATGTAGTTCTGCTTCTGAGTTCTCGCAGTTCAGAGGCAGCAGGATTTGGGGAAGTTAGGTGCAATGTTACTGTGAGCTTGTTTTACAAGGTGTTATAGACATGATGAAGTTACTTATTTTCTGTATCTGTCATGGGCAGAAAAATCCACCGGCCCAAATTACTCTGCATGGCTGTTTCTGAATTTGTATAACTTTGGTCTCATTGTGCCATTTATCTTTTGGGATCAGCTTTATGAGATTTGTGTCAGGTTTTCCTATTTGGCTGCAAGGCTAGTTCACGGACTCTTCTCTCTTTTTAATGCGGTGGATGTGTGTATGATAAAAAGCTAAGATTGCATCATCTTTAATAAAAGAAAAGATATATAGCCTAAAGAAATCAGATTAGTTGTAGAGAATGAAATCAATCAGGTTGGCAAATTGTATCTGTGGGACAAAGTGCAAAATGTTTGTTTCATACAGTATTGAACAAATTTGTTGAGAAGATGGTTAAAAATGCTCTACAGGAAAAAAAAAGGGGAACCATTTTGTTCAATTTAAATGACATTGATGTATTTTTTACACCATAAAAGCTTGCAATATTACCAACAACAATCCCTGATAAAATACTTTACACAATTGTCTCACAGGGCATTTTGAGATAAAAGTATATATCGGAGATTGTAAATTGGCTGCATCCAATTTATATATAATGGAACCCACTGCAGCCATCCTATGAAATTCAATAGATCAGGAATCACATTACACTTCTGTGAGTTTGGGGTAGTAGCAGCTTTAAAGTGTCTCCAAAACAATCAGGCAACTTGAAATCATATTTGATGAACCCTGTGTGTTTTATACACATGTGATTAAAATGTTTTGTCTCTGGTTTTTGTTTTGCTGGGTGCTGCTGAAGGAAAATTGTAACTCTGGGTTTGCGAAACCGATCATCTGCTTGTTCTCAAGAGAAAATGCATGTTAATTGAACAGAGCAAACGATATTTAAGTGCTGGCCTGAAAAAGACAAAGCAGATCTGTATAGAAGATCCATTTCAGTATTTTCCTAGCAATGTGAGCAAGAGAGCTAAATGAAAATGTCGTATAGGCAGACAAAGGTTCACAAAGTACCATGGTGGGGGTTGTTTTTTTTTTAATTGAGCTATGCTTGCAACCTCTGAAAACAGCGCACAGTAAACATGAATCTGAATGAACAGACATTTCGCCTCAAGGGCCTGGTTTTGCTGGTTTCCACCTATTTCTTGAAGAGAATAGAAGTGCTCCATGCTTCCCAGCAGTCAGGTTGCACCCTGTGGGATCTGCCTCTCTCCCAGCCACCGCCAGACCTGCCAAGGGCCCTCTCCTTGGCCGTCATGTCTGCGCAGGCAACGAATTGTGCTCGCCGTGTGGAGGAACGTCCAAAACCCATGGGCAAACATTTGAACAGAGCGAGCGATTTGAGGGCAGGCTGATAGCGTTCAGGCCCGTGAGGCTGAAAGGTGGCCGTTGTTTGGTGTTTTGTCAAGAGACACTTCAAAAAGAAACCTAGATCTTTTTCCTGTCCTCTGACTGTTACTCGAGTATGTGCACTTGTTCACATGCACAGTAGATGCATGATCACATCATTGCTTAAAAAACCAGTTTTGTATGGCCCGTTGGTGACAGGTAATACTTTTTATTAATTCTAAAATAAAAAGTCGTTCTTTAAATTGTGCTTTCACACTGCACCATATGCAAAATACATCAGAGTCAAAATGGGCGCAAAGCAGGAACGTTCAGATCAGGATTCCCAATGCCTTGGCTCTGGCAGATTCCTAAACCAGAACAACTGCGCTGCAATCAGCGAAGCTCTGCCTGTGTAAAGCTGAGAGCAAGGTCAAGTCCTGAGCCTCTAAAAAACGAGTCTCCAGCTGAGTCTTTGTATTTCCCAAAGATTCTGTTACACCAAATTGAAGCTAAAGCTAGGAAATGGACAGTACTTGCAAAATACAAGGTGACAAGACCAGACAATTAAAGTTAAATGTGAAAAAACCCCATAAATTTCACAAGTATGCACCGGAGTCCTGTGCTACAGAAGATATGAAGGAGAGGTCATAGTTTGGAGCTTAACCATGGAGTTTAGACCCTGATCAACTGGATCAAACCAGCACTTACATTGATGAAAACGAGTAAATATTTGTGGTGCCCTTACCAGCAGAATGGTAGGTATGTCTCTAAGGAGCAGATGTCTCTGTCCCCAGCAGCAGCATGATACTGTAGGGTATGTTGACATTGCAGTGGGATTAGTGTCGTTGGCTTTTGTCTGGAGTTGGGTATCTGGAGTGTGCCTGCTAGCATATTTTGCGAAAGAAAATAAATATTAAAAGAAGAGCAGGAGAAGGGGGGCTTCAGCGTGCTCGTGCAAGCAGTATGGTAGTGTGCAGGTAGGAATGGCAAGGGGCTGGGAAAGCATTGTAATTCCATGCACTTTAAACTCGGCCAGCAGGAAGCAGAAATACCATCACCATTCAGCTAGGCGTGAGCCAGTCTGGCAAACGAGTGGGGAGTTTGCTTAGATGATGTTGGGAGCAGCAGGGGAAGGAGAGGGAGAAAGAAGTTAGAGCTGGGGGTGTTCTGGTGGCGGTGGTGGGGCTGAGCTGCTCGCTCTCCCTTGGCAGGGCTGCCCTCCATGGTGAGGTGCTACGAGGGGCTGCTCTCGGCACGGGGGCAGCCGAGCCTGCGGGGATGGAATAGCAGCACCGCAAGGAGCTGCGAGGGAAGAGACAGAGATCTGCCAGGTGCCTCAGCGCAGAGGCTGCCATTGCATTACACCGTGCTTCCCCCACCGAGACAGCTGGAACTAAACCAGAGCCTCCCATGCTGCCATTAAAAGGTTCTTTTTTTAAGGACATGTGCACCTAAAGTCAGAATATTGAAACCATACCCATGTGCATGAAGTTACTAAGCCAGTGATTCATTGCTGTTTCAAATCTCTATCTAGCCACAGTAAATTTCTGCTCAGTAGTGACAGTCTGTGTCCACATGCAGGCTATGATTTACAGTTCTGCATTTTCTATCAACAACATCTGTTTAACAAAAGAAAAAAAAAAGAAGACAAGAACATTTATTTTTTGATCTCTGTACCAGATGTTGTTTCGTTATGCACAAGATCCAGGGATTATATCAGAAATAATTTAATTATTTTAAATGAATAATCTGAAGTGTTTTTCCTAAAGCATGTCCCATAACCACTAACAACATAAAAATGTAGGAATGTGGAAGAATAAACTTGTGGTTTGCACAAGTCTATAATTATATCTATTTTAATGGCACAAATATTAAGCACCAGATCCTAGCTTCAGATGGTAATGTTGGGATTCTTGAAGATTTGCGAAGGAGAACATCGATTCTCAGGGTTATGCTAGAGATAAGGTGGCAGAGAGTGATTGAAACAGAAGAAGAAATCAGCAGTTGAGAAATGAACATGTGCCACAGGGAAGGGAAGACACGAGAGTCTTCCAGGAGAGTGGTGCTGGGGTGGGGTACAAGCACAGGCCCTCCAAGTGCACGGAAGCTGTGCCGTGCAACTCTCCTGTGTCCTTGGCCGGCCGCGGTCCTTGCACGCCTGGGGGTCCCCGGGGTTCCCACCTGGAGGGGGGTTGGAAGGTGCAGTCTTGGTGCGCTGGTGGCAGAGCTGCTTAGGTGGTTTTGGCTTTCCACCTCCCGGGGTGAAGTTGCTCGGGGCCGAAGCAGGATTGCTTCCCTCGACACGCTGGCTGCGCTCTTGCTGACGCGGCCCAGGTCGTGGTTGGCCTCCCTCACTGTACGGGCACACCGCTGGCTCGTGTGCGTAGCATTTGCATATGGCTTTGCCCGCAACAATAGTGTGAGATTGCATTCAAACTTATGGTCTTGACTGTGAAAAAAATCATTTTCATGTTTGTTTCCATGGCTTGGAGGTAGATGCCAAGACCCTGAGGTGTGTTTGATAAGCAGAAATTTTGGGGTGTTTGTTCTTGGAGAAGCAGGGTCCTTTGCAGAGTTTCAAGCTGAGTATCGAAACTGCCAAATACAGCGTCCAAGAAAATTCTTCGCAGTTTGAGCTTTATTTTCATTCCTCACCGTAATTTTTGCAGGCATATCACAAGCGGGAATGCTGATACTGAAACACTAGACATTTAATAACTGACTGGCCTGGATTTCTTGAAGAAGTCACAGTTATTCAGAATTATGGTGATAGGTTCTGCTGCAGCCCTTAGAAACATTCAGCCAAGTTAAAATGAAAGTAAATGCATCAATGATGCTGCTAAAGCAGGCGGTGGGTCTGTGTTACGGTTCCAAGCTTCTTTTTGGGGGAAACAGATTTCTATATTTTTCCGTGAGCTGTGGAAGCTGTTAGTATGCATCAATCCAGCATTAGACCCAGCCAGACCTATCACTTTTCCTGTTGCATAAAGATTTATCTGTAATTGCCAAGGTTTATTTTTATTTTCCTTGAATTACTGTTGTGGATGCATATAGATGCATAACAATTCCTAATTTCCCTCCCTATATTCTTGTACAGCACAGATTGCTTATCAAATACAGTCTAAACATTAAAGTGTCAAACAGGATTTGCAGAAAGCTATTTGGGTTTGTAGTTCAGGATGAACGTTTATCAAATTGTGGATTAGCTGAATCATGCACTGAACCAAATTATTATTGTCTGTGATTAAATCACAAAGTGGTTATTGCTCTGTGTCATCTAAAGCACAAGATAGTTTAAATCTTTAAAATCCTTTCTTAAAGTCTGGTCCTAAAGGTGTGCAGTTATGTAGCTCTGTCCCTAGGAAGAAAAATAATAACTTGCAAAAGGTCATTTGGACTGATCACTCTCTGCTTATATGGGCAGCAGATCTGGGAAGGAAATGGACGGACTTATTTACATTTCAGGCATACAGAATAATTTCTCAGTAAATAGATCTCTTTGTACCCGTCACTAAAGTATTTATTCAAGGTGCTGGCTCAGAAAAGGGGAGTGAACGGCCTGTTCGTTCTCGTGCCTGGAGGGAGACGAGCTGCCAGCCCAGGAGCCGCAGTGCCAGCGGTCTGTTTGCCTCCATGCTGAGACACGGGTCCCAGGACACAGTGGTGTCGCAGAGGGTGAAGCCGTGCCGTGCATCCCCGCAGTGCTGCTCCTCGTGCCTGCCAGCCACGGGGTGACTGGCGGTGGCTGCCCTCCGTGCCCGTGCAGCAGGGTTTTACCACCCCAGTGGGCACTGGAGAGGCTACAGTCTCCCGAAAGCTGTAGGAGGCTCTCACTGGGCTGCTGTGGTGGTTACTGTTCATTGCATGCCAACGAAGATGTGTTGCAGGACGAGCAGCCCGGTGCAGCACACCAAGGTGCTGGTAGCAAACCTTCGTGGTGACGTCCACGCTCCTCTTCTGCACCCTTCAGTGAGCATCTAGCTGAGGAGCAAAGAGGGCTTTAAGCATACCTGTTTTCTCAGCCTTGCTATTAGGTAACGAATAACCCTCCTGATGGGCATCACTTGCCTCGCTGAGTCACCAAGGAGTGAGCGATCTGTGCCAGACGGGGCCACGGCGGGCTGGGGGATGCGGAGCCCCCTCTCCTGCTCTGGTGGGTGCAGCTGGGGAGGTCACAACCCAGGAGGAGTCATGAACAGTCATCACCACTTTTCTTTTTGAACAGATAGGAGCGAAGTCCTGCAACGGCTTGTTTTCATGTGGCAACAAGGGGTCACGGGGGTGGAAAGGGCTAGGAGTCACTGCAGGAGAGTCTACTAGAGGAACCAAAGTCTGGTGCAGCTGACAGTGGCATGGCACTCTGAGCCCCTGGCAGTGGCACGGGCAGAAAGCATGTGTTAGGCTGCCTGCGCTCCTCTGCTTCATCCCCCTTGTCCTACTCTTTGACCTATTTTCTCTCATTGTTATCTAGTAATCTATTTTTCAAAGGCTCAGCCCTGTCTTTCCTGCTGGTTGCAGCTGATCCATCTCGCTGCTAGCCTGTGAAACCAGCACCTCCTAAAGAAACATCCCTCTGCCAATTACTCTGGAGGCATGGATTCAGCTCAGCATGAGAGCTTGATTGAAGCCAGTTGGCTCTGCCAACAGGACAGGGATGGCTCGAGAGAGACTTTGTACAAAGTATAGAAACTCTAAACAAATTTCTTCGGTCTTTTCTCCACCCATGCTCAACTGGAGCTAGCGAAGTCAGAAAAATGGCAATGTTTTACTGAAGGGAGGACTTAGCCCGTAGCTCTGCCCTCCCCCTGGAAAGCCCACAGAAGGGAAGGAGAATGTTGCACAGAAAAATCCGGGAGCCAAACACAGACTTTTGCTCTGAGCGTGCCTCTCGGAGAAGAAGGGCTAGAGGTTTCTCAGACACGGGCAGCAAATCCTCCAAGCCTTGTGATTTCTCAGGCATGCGCTGTCGGCGCATCGCAGTGACAAGTGCCCAGAGTACCTTGCAGGGAGGTGTTTGCCCCGGCTGCGCTGTGATTCCCGCTGGAGCCCAGCCAGCCGAGGGGGGAGGACGGAGGGAGTGAGCGTGCTGGATCGCCACATGAAATGTCTGCTCTGCTCGTGTGCAGTCTTTTTGGCCAGCAGCCCTTTGGCTGGCCCCACCTGCCTTTTTCCCTTTTTTTTTTTTTCCCAGTTTCCCCCCAGCTGGACTGACGGAGTGGAGGCTGCGGCTCCTTTCTGTCCCTGCAGCCTTCCTGTCTGGCTGACTCTCTGCCCTGGACGCAGATGTATATGTAAATGTGAATTCTGCGAGGCACACATTATGCTTGCAGAGGGAGCGTGGGGCGGGAAGATGCCATGATCCGTAGGTGGGCTGCTGCGGTTGGGCTGCAAATAGCTGCTGTCCTGTGCAACAACAAAATAACAGCAACAACATACTGCTTTCAGCCCCGGTTGTTTAGAAAGAGGAGTTCAGTACATTTTAACAATTAATTCTGTGTCCAGGTGGCTACTTTGTTTTAAAGCGTCCCATCCACATACCTCACCCTTTGTGAGCTCATGGATGCTCGAGTTCTGTCGCCTTGCGCTAGCCTGGTGCCTCTTGATTGAGTCCTGTGACGGCTGTTTGCAGAGGTTTGCCCTGCTGCCTGCCACCCTACCTCCCTCGTCCACATCGTCGCTCGGTTCCAGGCCAGGTTCAGAATGTCTGAGTGAATGCTATCCTGGGCAAAATGGCTGAATTTCTAAGAGTAACAGCTAAGGTGTGACATGTAACACCCTGCAAAGTCCTATCCCCACACCAGTCAAAGAAGGTGAAGCAGGAGTGCACCTGCAGCATAGTCGAGGCACGTTACAGCTTAAACATGTGTTAGTTGGTCAAGGTGAACCCTGGACCAAGCCCATAAACATTTAAGCCCCAGAACAAATGTTTTGGGTTGTACAAACATGTTAACTACCTCCAGTTAATTGGCAAGCAATTACCTTGAAGTAAAAATAGCTTTCCCATAGCTGAGCAGTCACAGAGTGCCTGTCCCCCCATGAACACTTACAGACCACTAAAATTTTCAGCAGAGGAGCCGTGTCTGGTTTGCCTTCTGGATCCTGGCAGGTTTGTGATCAAAAGTTTTTTGTCCCCAGCAGCAGTTGCTGTTTGTTTGTGGTATAGACTCAGCTAACAGGGCTGTGTTCCAGAGCTAATTTTCATGCTGCACTTCAATAAAGTTCTGCAGTTCATAATGCAATGAAAAAAACAAGATCATATTGACCAGCAAAGGCATGCAGTTCGGCAAGGGAGTATACCTACTGTGTACACCATGATGGAACTATCAGTGAAGGCTAGGTAAGTGTTTTTAACTTAAAGACGGGTTGGCAGGCTAGAGTGTGTTCCCTGTTGACATACTGAATTTTTAATCTTTCCGATACTTTGCATGACAAATATGCGCAGCTGGACTGGATTTCATTAGCTGTATATGCAGTTGAGAACCAAGAAGCAAAGTCCTGCCTGCACCCAACACAGGACTTGGGCCTACCAAGCAAGAGACCTGTGGTCAGCTGTTCGACCTGTTGCCTCTCTGCTGGCAGGAAAAGCTAGAGAAGTCAGTAGCATCTTTTCATGAGGTCTCCAGTCCGTGCAAACCCATCAACTTCTCTTAGAACTTGGATCAAGTCCTTGCTTGATCCTCCACAACATTTTGGCAAAAAATGCCCGGATCTTCTTGGTCTGTAACTAAACCACAACTAGGTTTCTTTCTTTGGGGGAGATTATTACAGTATCGCTGGGAAGGCAAAGCTGGGCACACGCGAATGAGTGGAGTCTGTCATTGAGGTCCTGTTACTCTGGGGCTCGTGGTGGCCGAGGTGACCTGGCACGTGGTTCACGGTGGTTCCAGCTGGAGAGCCACCACCAGCACCACAGCGTCGCATGGTGGTGGCGAGGTGCTGTGTGGTCTGTCCCTGTCCTCACCTGCTCCTGGTCATTCCTCTTCCCAGGAGGTGCAGTGTTGTGCCGAGGAGAGGGAGGCAAGCAGGTGACATCAGGAGCCTCAAGAGAGGCAAGCCCACCGAGCCAGGATGTCTGGCATCTGCATAGATTTGTGTGGTGTTCCTCTGGACGCTGCGGTGCAGTGGAGGGTCAGTCCGCAAAAATCTTTCCAAGGCAGTCGGCGGTCTCAAGGCAGAGCGTGCTGGAGGAGTGAGGGAGTGGTAGATGGAAAACAAAACTAGCGAAGTGCATTGCACAATCCTGGCAGCACTGCTTGGCAAACACAAGAACGGCAATGATGGAGTCTCAGGTTGCTCTTCCTGTGCAGCCTGGCTTTAGAAGCTTTGGAATGACGATGGAGCCATGCCAGAAAGGGCTCCTGGCCCCTCAGCTGGCTCCTGTGGCCATGTGGCCTTGTGTTTGGTGTCCTCAGGTGCTTCAAGCAGGAGAAGCTGTAAGGGGTGCAGATAGCAGAGCTTTCCAGGAAACATTCAGATACAAGTGCAGCTCTGTTCACTGTAGCTCCTTTGAATTAACTTTCTGTGCCTGTAGTGGCAGACGAATTTGCTGGCAAACATTTTGCAAAAGAACCGGCATCGATCCAGAAAGGCACTGTGCACAGACTAAGCTTAGTATAAATGAGTACACCTGTGCTTAATGCTAGGCACGTGATGAATGCTCTGCTAGATCCTAGCCAAAATAAATTTAAAATAAATATCGGAGCATACTCATGGAAGATGAATGCTGGTCTTGTAAGCAGCGACGCGTGCAGCAGAAATAGGAGTCTGCTGCTCCGGGTGTCCGCTGGGGATATCCAGCAGGGAGGGTCACGTGCGCTCCTTTCGAGCTCACCAGCGGAGCTGGTGAAAACAGGTTTTGATTTGAATGAGTTATGACCCATTGAAAACGGCATCATGCGTAACCAAAGTAAATTGTCATAATGAGATCACGAGGCTCAAAAAGTGGGCAACGAGGAAAGAGGCCTCATTCCACCAGCGCACACGGCTGACTGAGCCCCTGGCTGCAAAATGCGGTGGAGGGGCACGGTCTTATTCCCTCAACATCTTGCTGGTTTAGCGACAGGACCAGAGGTTGCACAGCCGGGCAAAAACTCGTTAAAAGTTTTGAGTTAAAAACAAGAAAACAAGCCAATATTCTTATGGCTTTGATTTTAGTCTTATGCAGGGTAACAGAGGGGACGGGGCTAAACAGAGATAGTGGAAAAACATGAATACCGTAAGTGCCTCCACGCTTACCGAGGTTTAGCTTGGTTGTTTCTAGACCGTGTTGCTATAGGAGGGGAGGGTTTGGTGATCAGAGCAGAGCACTACGTAGTTGAAAGCAGCTCTGTCTAGGACGGCAATAAAGCTGTGTTCCCTTGGCGCATCCCGGGGCTCTCAGCTCTGCCAGGCCAGCCGGTGTGGACCCTGCTCACATACGGCTGCCCTGGGCTGCCCAGCTGTAAATACTGCAGAATCATCGCTGGCTTTTCTGTTTTCCTGGTGAGGCAAAGTCTGAGATGACAGTAAGTTCAATGCACTTAAAACTTTACCAAATAGCAAGCTCAGACATCAGAAGTAGCATAGCTCTTGCCTACCAGGCATCCTGTGGGTGGACATCTGGAAAGAACTCCTTTTCTTTCCTGCCTTTCTTTCCTCCCTTTTTTTCCCTCACTTTTTTCCCCTCCCTTATTTTCCTCCCTTTCTTTCCTCTTCTTCCCTCCCTTTCTTCCCTCCTTTTCAATACAGTGCTGTTTGTGTGGGGCCAGTCACGGCACAGGAAACTGGAAGAAACACGCTCCGACTCCTTCTGTTTCCCTTCTAAAGTTACCGAGCACACACGTCCGTAGAGGCCCGTTGCACAACACCGTGCACATGATCTAACCACATCCTCCCACCCCCCCAAGGTGGAGGGCAGAGGTGCGTTGGAGCAACGCGTCGCCAGCTATGGGACCCGCTTCGTTTGTCTCGTGCCTTAAGGCAAACCGGGTTGCTTGCCACACTTCCGTCCCCTCGTGTCTGTTATGTTTTACACAGAAATATCTGTGCCCCCGAGCTGTGGAGACAATTCAGGCTCATGCTAATATGCAGCACCTTCCTGACTCATATCATCTATTTACAGTATATTTATCATGATGAAATTCATAGCTGGAGTCCATGAATAGAGCAGCACCTGATTCAGTGCGATGTGGTGCTTGCTCCGTAGCAGGTTAGCCTGTGGCCGTGGGGTTGTGCTTCCATCTACCTAAGGCGTACAATCTGAATAGTACCCTGAGGCCTAAGCCGTTCCCAGAACCCCAAATCTTTTGTTGTGGGCAGCTGAATTCAATCTGAGGTCCCTCTGCTCTTGCAGTAGGCGTGCTTCAGGCCAGTCTGGAGAGGACTTTGGCTTATCTTGTTTTCCTGGTGTTGGCTGGCTGACACTGCTGCAAGGACAGCCGAAACAGGTGGAGGCCAGCCAAGCTGAAGAGACAGTGGGGAAGTGTGTCCCTGCATACACTTAGGAGCAAAGCACGGGGAGGGGAGCACTCGGGCTCTCCTGGTGCTGCTGGACCAGGGAAGTGTCCCCAGAGCTGACCCAGTGGGCGTTTCTGCATGCCAGAGCCGTGGAGGAATGTGCCAACACTGCCCACGCTGCAATACGGGTGCAGCTGTGAGGAACCAAGATTTTGCAGTTGGTGCTGGCTTTGTAGCCAGGGAGAACCAAGAGTAAAAGTGCTTATGTTAAGTACTTTCTGTATTTACTACTTCTTAAGCTCACTGGCTGCGTCATCCATTGAGTAGAAGTCCTTCGGAGTTTTCATTCTCTAGTCTCAGCTTTGTAGCACTGCATAAACCCCTACTAACATTACTAATTTTTCTAATACCCATGCAGGAGAAGAATTTGGACTGGTTCCCTCGGATGAGAGCCATGTCCCTGGTTAGCAATGAAGGTGACAGCGAGCAAAATGAAATGAGGAGCCTGCAAGAGAGGCTGGAGTCAACCATGAGCCTTGTAAAACAACTTTCCAGTCAGCTTGCTGAGCTCAAGGAACAGGTAGGTGCCCTGCAGTGGGTAGCAACTGGAGTAGGTGTGGGTGAACGCGCTAGCTTTCATCAGATCACAGTCAGGACAGCGTTACAAAAGAGACTTCTGTCTTACGAAGATGTTGTGTTTCCCTCCAGTAAGCTTTCTGAGCAGATACGCTGGTAGGGGTTTGCAATGAAATTGTACTCCATTAGCAACAGCAGAGAACAGGTAAGGAGAAAAGCCAGGGAAGAATTAGTTATGAAATCCTCCCAGTGAGTGTGTGGGGACAGAGGGAAGACTGCAGGAGTGATGACGGGCTTTGCCTATGCAGCGACTGCATAACCCGACAGTACAGAAGGCGTAGCATCAGGAATAGCTGCGTACTGAAGGGAATCAGTCGAAAAGCTTTCTGAATCTGCCACTGGGATTTTTTCGCCCCCCACTAAGAATACCAACAATGTTGCGAAAACAATTTGCCAAGCCTGTTGCTTTGCTTGTGTCACCCTTGTCTTCGTGCCCTCGCGCTGCTCCCCCTTCTCTCCTGTACGGAGCACAGCGCTGACCTCCCTGCAGCTCTTCTCCTGCCTAAACCACCTTACGTGTTTTTCTCTCACTTCAGGATGAAAAGGCCAGCTCCTTTTTTCGCTGAAATTGCTGGTCACCTCTGGTTTGCTCATTACAATTTCAGAAAAGCATCTTTGTGTTTTCTTTATGGGAAGCACTTCAGTGGCATCACCATAGTTATCTAATTATCCCCCTTCAAATCCCTGCCTGAAACTCTTATTCCCTATGAAAGACTCAACAAAGGTTTAGGCTGAATGTGCTGAGACCCTTGCTTATTGTGCTTACCCATACTGACCTGGTTTTTTTTTTGTCCCCCTCTGGCTGAATCTTTTCTCTTCTGGCTTAAATTTAAACTCTCTGGGACCGTCTTTTAATTCTGTGATTGTACGGCACCAAGTGCAAACACTGACCCTCCGCAGGGCTACACAACATGATAGCAGTGCAAATAATACGCTGCAAGACCTGCTGCTGGAGAATAATAATGTACAAATGCGAGTAAAATGTCCATGCTTTGCAGGAAACAGATCTCCTGTTTCAAAGGCATCTCTTGTAATTTTGAAGAAGAATTCCACTCCCTGTTGTTTTGCTTATATGTATCTTGCTCTGTGACTGCTAAATAATAGTAAAAAGAAAAAAAAATATTCTCAACTCTTCTCTCTCTGCCTTTCCACCTTAGATGACAGAACAAAGGAAGAATAAGCAGAGGCTGGGCTTTCTTGGATCAAACACACCCCATGTGAATCATCACATGCCACCACCCTGATACCATGGGGAGCAGCCGTGACTAGCCTTTCATCAGTATTCCTGCTTTATTAGAGAATAAAAAGCTGAGATTGAGAGGAGTGAACAGTGCCTATTGTTACAAAGTTAAAAACAACCAAGTGCCAAGATGTTAAGTGGTTTAGCTCTGGGAACAATTTGTAGCTGTTTTTCATGGTTGAAAGCGACCACAACCTAGAGTGCAAGAGATACAAGGGAGCCCGTTTTTATTCGCTCATGGGGGCCGACTCAGCTGCGTTTGCGCTCCGCAGCTCGATGCCTTCAGTGGTAGCTGCCGTGTGCGACCGAGGTCAGGGCAACGTTTGGCCACGTCCTTAGAGCTGCCTTCAGACTTCTCTCTAAAGCGCTGTAATAACCAAGATGAGCAGAAGAAGGAGTCATGTTTGTTAACGCAAATACAACAGCCTGGTTCGGAATCAATAGAAGTCGTTTCTGCCTTATTTGCCAGCTAGCAACATTAGTCATATTTGCTTGGCATTTACTATTTTTTAATTACCATAAATATGTCAGTTGGGTAAGCAATAATGTTGCTTCAAGTAACTTACACTACGAGGGAAATGGGAGAAACCTCAAAAGACTGAAAAAAAAAAAGAAGAATAAAAAAATAGAAAAAGATTTGCAAAGAGAAACGTTAATGCTTTTGAATTTTAGCTGTCACCATGCAATTTCTTATTTATAACATGGAGCACAATGGATCTACAGCTGTGGGAATGTTATGCACATAACCCTGACAACATAACTGGAAGTGATTTCTTTCTCCTGGCTTCAGATACTCTCGATTAATGTGGCCATGAGATTTCACATACTGAGGAGTTAAACTGTGTTTTAAATTCAAGTTCCAGTGGAGGATTCAGAAAATACCTTTAGTTTGCAGCATGTATGGGAGTTTATTTTTTTAAAAAAGCTTAGAAATTTCTTTCTGTGTGGAGCTGTAATGGCGTCATTACCTTCCATAAATGCGTCTTCAAACGAGAGTTGACTCGAGTAAATAAGCACCATATTCTGCCAGCTTTCTTCTGAGCTAAAGATCATGGGCCTGTGCCTTTGCCTGCTGCTCCTGCTTTCAGGGGTTTGCAGGGCCGGCCAGGCTGGTGAGGGACAGGGGGCAGTGCCGGAGAAGCTCCTGCCAGCTCTAGGCTCTACGAAAGGCGGCCGCCGAGTCAGCTGTGCAGGTTTCTGCTGTGTCCTGTATTTCCTGGGATGGCTTTAAAAGAAAAGATACAGAGTTTCCACAGAGCCTAAGAGGGCTCTTCTCTCTTTAAGGAGAAGATCTTTGGGGCGCAAATGGGTGTTGTGGTCCCAGTTCACTTTCTTTTTCAGTGGGTTTTGGTTACCTAATTGTCCTCGGTGCATTTGAAAATGCACCTGCGTTAAGTGGACTCGCTTTTTAAAGCAAAATACTTTTGCAATGATTTTCCCCTTATAACATTTCCATGTTGCTATAAAAGCCATTTTGATCAAAGGTGGAAATATTATTGGCCCCAGTATTTCTGGTTTCTCCCTGAAGAAATGCTCTTGTCTTATTTAAGGCAGAATTCAAACCAGCAGACCTAGGGTAAAGGGAAGGAAGGGGCATTTCCCTCTCTTCATCCCAAATTCCAATCTGTTCTTGGAAGCCATCTCTTTTTTTTGTGCCAGTGAGGTGGCTGAGATAAAAATAGTGTACTTCAGGGTCTGGTTCTTCTACCGTTAAAAAATTTCCCTTTGGCTTCAATTGTGTCCTTCAAAAATACTGTGTGGAAAGCAGGGATCTGTGTATTTTACAGAAAGAAAATCTCTTTCTGTTGACTTCCCTTTGGTCCACAGAGCATCCCAGTTGTGAGAGGTGATGGCCATATCCAGCTTTAGGGTCTGTTTTTCCTGTAAGAAATTCTCCCTAATCCAGCCAGCGCTCTGCCTCCATGTGCGAAGGTGAAGAGCAAGAGGTGGTTACCAGCAATGGCGCGAGGCCAGTGAAGGCGAGTGGTGGGAGACGAGATTTTCTACAGCTCCGCTGCCGGTGGGCTTGCAGCCTCGCTGCTGCCGGGCATCCGCTGCTTCCCAGGCAGAGGCAGCACGTGGAGGCAACGGGAGCTGGGTTGAGCTGGGCAGTGACTGCGTGTGTGCTTCCGAGGCTGGAGTTACCTTTTCCACTGCTTTGGAGAGAAGAGCAGGTGTGGCTGGGGCATGGGGAGCCGATGGGAGGAAGGCTGCTAGGGCAAAGCAGAATACAGAAGAGCAGTTGTCTTCAGTGAACGACTGAGATATTTTAGGAATATATCTTGGAGCATACCTTTCCTTCACGCTTACTGTGTGTGAGGTTTTGATGCTGCTGCTCCAGCACCGCTGTGGTGGTGAAAATCCCTTCCATAAGCCTTGTCTGTCAGTGAGGATGGGGCTTCACATACCAGTTAGTGTTCAGCGCCAGCAGACTTGCAGTGAATTGTTTCTGGGAGTCTGCATCAGCTGCATGCTGTGCAGTAACCAGCTGCCAGCACAGGAGAAAGCCAGATTTGCCTCTCTGACCAGACCTGTTGCACATCACAAAGCCAAAGGAGTTGCACGCAGATGCTCTGTGGAGAGGGACCTGGGTGTCCTGGTGGACGACAGGTTGACCATGAGCCAGCAGTGTGCCCTGGTTGCCAAGAAGGCCAATGGGATCCTGGGGTGCATCAAGAGGAGTGTGGCCAATAGGTCGAGGCAGGTTCTCCTTCCCCTCTACTCTGCCCTAGTGAGGCCCCATCTGGAGTACTGTGTCCAGTTCTGGGCTCCCCAGTTCAAGAGAGAAGAGGAGCTACTGGAGAGAGTCCAGCGGAGGGCTACGAGGATGATGAGGGGACTGGAGGATCTCTCCTATGAGGGAAGGCTGAGGGAGCTGTGCTTGTTCAGCCTGGAGAAGAGAAGGCTGAGAGGCGACCTTATAAATGCTTGCAAGTATCTGAAGGGTGGGTGTCAGGAGGATGGGGCCAGACTCTTTTCAGTGGTGCCCAGTGACAGGACAAGGGGCAATGGGCACAAACTGAAGCAGAGGAAGTTCCAGCTGAACATGAGGAAGAACTTCTTCCCTCTGAGGGTGATGGAGCACTGGAACAGGCTGCCCAGGGAGGTTGTGGAGTCTCCTTCTCTGGAGATATTCAAGATCCGCCTGGACAAGGTCCTGTGCAGCCTGCTGTAGGTGACCCTGCTTCGGCAGGGGGGTTGGACTGGATGACCCACAGTGGTCCCTTCCAACCCCGAACATTCTGTGATTCTGTGAAATGTAAAATCAGCGGTAAGTTGGTAAAGAATCAGACCCCACAGCTGTATTAATTCTAATTAGTTTATGCAGTTTGTCAGATGTAGTCACAGCTTCTGTTTCAACAGCAATTTCCTCTTCCTCACACATACGCTTATTAGAGACATAAAGCACGGTTTAATGATAAGATAAATTGAACGATCGTTATTTGTCGGGAGGTGGGCGGTTGGCTAATACTGGAAGCGGTTGGCACTTTTGTTGTTTACACTTGGAAAAAGCAGCTGAACCGCTGCACACCAAGGGAGGTTTCCACTGTCGGAGCTGGAAAAACTTGAGACTCGATGTGTTTGTGCCCTGAGCGCAGGCCTGCAGTTGCGTGCTGCTGGTGCTCTCTCTGTCTCGCACCCCAAATGACATTCCCAAGGCTCAAGAGCCCAAATACCACTCTGCAGAAAGGAGAGCTACAACGTCAAAATACGAAGAGCCTATTAGTCTGTGCCACGGTGCCTTTCTGCAGTTGATAGCTTCCGAGAGAACCCTCTATAATGAATAACAGTAGGCGATGCTACTTGCACAGATTGTAAATATATTTCACGGAGCGTTTTGACGTTTGTGCTGATTCTGTCAAAACTTAGGCCCTGCCTTACTCTCATCCGTGTGAGCAGCCTATACACTTGCACATGTAACTGAAACAGGAGACTTCTTACATGAGTAATAGTTGTGGGACCAGAGGCCAAGCCTTAAAGATTGTGAAATGTCCCCATCAATGAGTTTATAACAAAAATCATTGTTTTATATATATATGTATATCTTTGTTTAATGCAGCTGAGGTATGCTCTTCTTAGGCAAGCATCATTTACCTTACCTATTTATGTGAAATGATTGCAAAGAAGTTAAAACATCTAAGAGTTTTTAATGCCTTAGAGGGATTTATAATTATAAGCTCCTTGACAGTTAAAAATCTACTTAAGTAAATATGTCCATTGCTGCTGAATGTAACTTTTAATAAAGTGTGTCATTTTATATACGTCTGTCTCACTGATTCTTGGTGCTAAGGTGCCGGGTGAAGGTGAGGTGTGTTGCTGAATTGAGGACTGCTGGGAAGCCCGGGTTGGTTGTCTGGCGTGGGAGAGCAGGCTGTGGGTCTGCATATCCGTTTGCTCCGAGCGACAGAGCGGGTGGCAACGGTGCGGTCCGGAACGGACAGAGGCTGAGTCTACCAATGACAGTGAGGTTTGATTTTGTTTTGGGCACAAATTGTTCCGTTCGGATTGCCACCTTTCCGTGAGGCTGGGTGGCAGTCGGGTGTATCATTTGCTGAAGCGCTGTTTGTTTGGTCCGTAACTGGCAGGCCAGGGGCAGCCCTGGTGGAAGGTGGGCAGGCGCAGGGATCGTGGTGGATGTGAGTGTCACCGGCGGAGAGGAACAGGCTCGAGCCGAGCAGCCTGAGGGTTTTCTGCTGATGCCTGAGGCACAGCAGCTTGGCGCCATGGGAAGCTCTCGCTGCCTGCTCGGGTCTGACATGAGGAGTCAACAAATCCCCGCGAGGCTTTGAGCATACCGAGCCTCACGTATGGCAGTCAGCGCGAGCAAGGTGACTTCCTGTCCTCGTGTCCCTCCGGGGAGCCGCGGGGCTGTCAGCCGGCCGTGCTGGTGAGCGGCAGAGAGTGTGCGATGCGCACACGCGTGCGCGTGCCCCCGTAGGGCATCTGTGTCTCCACCAGGCAATGGCCTTTCAAGACAGAACTGCTGGTGATGCTTAGGAGCCTCTCGCTGCCCGTCACGTGTTCCCGGTGCCAGCACAAGGCTTTAATTTTGGAAATCCAGCCCTTAAATTATACAAATGCAGAGGTTAAAGGCTTGATGTGACTGCTTTTACTAGGGTGCAGGCTTTTGTGTGTGTGAGCTTTTTGGTGCCTTTTTTTTTCTTCTTTTTTTTTTTCATGTTTTCAGTGTAGCTCCTTCAAGCAGCATGTTGAGAGAGACTGGGGGTTTTCCCCTCTTTTCTAGGTTAGAGGATTGAGGAAGACAAACAGCCCCAAACCACTGTCTCTCTCACCTGAGACAACTCAGGCTGGGGAAATTTGTGGTCGTGTGAAAAAGGGAAGCGCCCTACAAACCTGTGATGGGAGAGCTAAGACATAGAAGTGCGCTGCTTTTTTTCCCCAGCTGTGTTTATTACAGAAAGTTTATGAGGAAAAGAATGAGGCCTCTTCTTAGTGAGAAAAAGCTGGATAATTAATTAATAAAAAAAATCCTATCCTGTTGCTTCTATGCACTTTTTATACCAACCTGCTGAGGTTTTGAGTAGAATTAACTTTCTTTTCTATTGCTGGGTATGACTTTAAGGTTAAATGGAAAGGAGCTTGTTTGCTACTAGGTTTCTCAGGCAGTTCTGCAAAAAGAATGTGTGAAGAGAAAATGGGGTTTCATACAGTAAACTTTCAACCTACGATTACAGTCACGTTTAAGAAGAAAGAGCCCCCAAACCAGAACGAAGCTCCTAAGCCCGAATGGGAGCAATCTACCTGTGCAGAACTGAGAACCTAATGCCAAGGCTTCTCTTTTTCAGAAAGTTTTCCCCAAAGGTACATGGTGATTCAAAAGGCGTTTCAGGGAGCAAACATCTCCCTCGGCATTAGCCACGCAGACATCAGTGGGCTCATGCCGGTGTGGCCTATGAGCAAATCCGGCTCCTCCAATTCCGCCGTCGCTGCTGCTGTGACACAAGCATCGACAGGCAAGGATGTTTTCTTTGGATAAAGCATGCCTGTTTTCTAGGGAGGGCTGCCAAGTTTATTTTTAAGTGGAGAAAACTGAGATTTAAGGCTGCTAACCTCTCTGCTGTCCTGGGATGCCCGCAGGAGCCACCAGCAGCGTGACTCCTGTTTGCAGGAGCCCGTACTGAATGTCCCGTATTTGCACAAGATCATCCCAAACTGCTCAAAAGAAACTTGACCTCCAGGGATTTTAAATGTGGAGTCGTGTATTGCTATCATCGGTTCACACTTGTACGCTCTATTTATATGCTGTACTTTTTTAGTCCGAAGCAGGAAGCTGCAAGGCACAAGACAAATAGCCTTTATAACTTTGCTATTTCAATGTGCTTCTCTTGCTGCAAACAGCCAACAGTTACCCCTTTTTTTTCTTTTGTACAGTAGGTTTCTTACTCTGTGACACCATCTGTCTCCGTGTCTCCACCTTCGTCCGCTGCCGCTCAGGTAAGACCTAGGGACATCCAGCACCATGGGCATTACCTGAGAAGCCAAACCAGTAAGCTAAATCTGTAGGAGCGCAGTCAAACTGGCAGTGTCTTGGCCTTATGACTTTAATAACTCTGTTTAAATGTCGTAGATTGTGTTGTCAACTAACACATTCAGCATCTGACTTGGTACGAGCAGGAGGTTTTTTAACAGCCCTTCTTGTGCTAAATTATTGCACAATCTTCATCTCCTTGGCTGGAGTTTGAAGCCATCTATAGCCTGTTAAACAAACTACGAAGAGGGCAAAGTTGATAGGAAGAAATGAACGGCTGCTGTTCCAAATTTTAACCTAATCCGCTGGAAGAAAACCGTGCCCCAGTGGTGAGAGCCAGCAGAGATCCGTTGCCGGAGCCAGGCTGAGCCCCGGCCATGCGGTGGCTTGCGGTGGAGGAGGGCACCGTCGCAGCCGTGCCATTGCCTTGGGAAGGGGGGAGCCGGGCTGCTGCTGTGGCTGGTGGCGGGGAGCAGCTGCATGGCCTCCGACGAGGCAACACTCAAATGCACAAGGCTGCGGGGTCGACTGAGGCGTTGCCTTACGTGGGGCTTGCCGCTCCCCCATTGAAAGCCCTGCAATTTCATCCAGATGACAGGGGCGGTGTGGGGATCCAGTTACAGCCCAAAGGTTCCAAATCCCTGTATCAAGTATTCCTTTCTGGCCCCCAAAGTCTGCAACATGCTCTGTAGGCTTTGTTCTCAGTAACGCCGAGTTGCCACATAAGCCGTGGACCCTGGCACACCACCACAATTCTATGTAATGGCCTTCGGCTGTGATATGTCAACCTGAATTTCACGATCCTCTCCTAGGAGCATTCACTTTCCTCCCAAAGATACAAGGGTATATTCGCTTGCTCTCCCTTCCCCACCAGCATTATGGCACGAAACACTCGGGAACTGTGTTAACTTGGGCGCTGTTGCAGAGACCTGCGGCTGTGTTCAGCAGAGCACAGGGCAACTTTGAAACAGGGTTCAAAAAAACCCATTTTCAGTCTTGAGTTGGTCTTGGACGATGGCAGTTGGCTCAGAGTTCATTTTTGGTTTTGTTTTTTTTCAAAATCAACTTTTACTGGCTGTGAGTTGGTTCAGGCCCATTTGTGGCCCATCAAGGAGCTGTACAGTGGCTTTATCTGGCATGAAAGTTTTCACCCTAATTTGATAAAGACAGCAGAATTCTTGATGCCTCCAAAAAACCCTCCCAACCCTTCATTTGCCAGTTTTAAGAGTTGAGGGTGTATGTGTTATGTATGAGCATGTGTGGTTTGCGCACACACAGCTCAGTCTGAGGGTATTTGGGAACACGGGCATGCAGAAATGAGGACCGGTTGGCTGCCAACCTAAACAAGCAGAGCAGCTGGTGTTGTGAGCGCTGCCATCCCATGGGAAATGCAGATTTTTCCGCCTGTGGCAGGACTCTGCTGCTGGAGGAGAAGAGGAGTCAAGAAAGAAGAGTTCAGTCCCTGAAGTCATTGTGCTCTTCCCATGCAAGCAGAAACATCTGCCCAGGTCGCTGGTTGCTCAGCTGGGAGGTGGGAAGATGCTAGCGGGGGTATTGTGCACCTAGCCAACGACTGCGAGAGTTGTAAATGCGCCGTGCTACACATAGAATTTATCACGCAGAAAAAGAAAGGGAAGGAAGGAAAGTTCAAGGGAAGGTCTCGAGGGTACAGGAAAATGTTGTCAGAAATGGTGATTTTTACAGGTGGGATTTACCAGAAGTTTACTTGTGAGTTATTGTGAAGAGTTAGTGTTATCAGAAGTTGACTGTCCATGTCTTTGTCAATCTTGGGTGTCTTTTCAGAAGAGAGGACTTAGCCAGAAGCTACTGGTCCAGTGGAAAGCCTGTTGCTCAGGGTCCTTGGTCTACAAAATCTGTTGTTTTGAGGTTGTCCACAGTACCTCACTTGGGATGAGTGCTCTTTTACATGGTTAGCACAAATCTAAGTAAATACAGAAATATAAACTGAGCTGGAAATTTACTGAGTACAAGCTGTCTTGCAATATTGCCTGCGTTTCCTGGCTCTGGATGGGATGGAAAGACCACAAAACTAGGTTCTCTCATGGTGACGTGATACTTCTGCTTCCGGGCTCAGCTGAGAGCAGGAGGTGGAAGCGTGTACAAGAGAGGAAAAAGAAAAGCAAAAGCGAATGATGATCAAGCTTATTTTTAACATGGCAAATTGGAACTATTAATTAGGAAGACTGAAGTGGCCATTGTGATCATCTACTCGATCATCTCCTATAGTGCAGACCATAGTATTTTTATCCATCCGCTTCTCTGTAAGCTGTGGCATAGAGCTGGAAAAGGTAGCTAACTTGGCTTGGAAGTCTTCATGTGAGTAAGGTGCGGGGTGTATCTGCTCGCCGGTTCTCATCTGCCTCTAACTTCAGCCCAAGTGCTATATCCAGGTCAGACTAACCTGGTTCCTCATGGGCTGTGCTGGCACCCATCTCTCCAGGAGAGGGGAATCCACTCAAATGCAGTCTCTGGATGTGAAGCTCATTCTGCAGCATGGACATCGTAATGGCAGGTCACATCTCTAAGCACCTGGCCTTGCGTGGTGTCTGGGGCATTCGGCCATTGAGCCTGTGGAAGCAGACCCATGTCCACCTCCCTGCCAGGCCCATCGCCTCAAAGGTGAGGAGAACATGCATAAAGTCTTGTGGGCTGAAAGTGGCTCAGCTGCACTGATGCTGAATCTAGGCAGACGTTGCGGTGCCAGATCACCTCTTTTTCTGGAAATGCCTTTCATTTTACCTAGTTTTATTGGTGAGAGCTCCCTTGCCAATGCCCTTCCCTCAGCCAGAGGTTCACAGCCACAGTTTCTCCAGTCAAGTGATGAATTATCTTATGGGATCTCTGTTGGTTTTCCCTTGTAATTTTTTTGGATGCAGAAGTTATGTCAGCTAAGGTGGCAGGGAAGGGAGCAAAGCACTGTCGCTGCTGGTGGTAGGTATCTACAGCAATAATACCCACAGTGTGAGGAGCCATATCCTTAGGAGAAGATGGTTGGGAAGTCAGGATGCCACACAGCTCTTCTTCCCCGATATGGTCTTCAGCACAGCACTTCACCTTCCTTAGGGTGAAACAGGGACATGGATCCAACCTGTATGTGTCACTGCTCACACAACAGCCTTCAGCAACCCCCTTGCAAGAGAGGAACACAGGTCTGTGTCCTCAAGACTGCCCAAATCCTGGGCCTCCCTCCTGCCTTTGCCAGCAAATGTCATTTTAACAGCATCTTCTGAGAACTGATTGAGACCACACATGTCCTTTCAGCCAGGCCAGCGAATAACCTTCAGCTAAGTCTGCCCAGGGCTGTTTTGAATCTGGTGATGTGCATTTAGAAATAGTCCTGGTATTTTTAAATGTTGCCTGGAGCCATCTGGTCCCCTCTTCAATTTATGTTTTAATTGTCATTTATAACTTATTATACAAGCTATTCAAAAGCCAGACAGACACTGGAGGGAAGCGAGCGAGTCCTGATCTGAAGCGCACTGAAATCTCTGAAAGTCTTTCCCTCCCCTGGCTTACGAAGGGCTGGGGGCTAGCGCCTGTGCCGAGCGAGCCGGAACGGTTGCAGCTCTGTGGGGTCCTGGCCCTGGAACACGAGGCCACGCGTCGCACATTGCTGCTGGGCCCGGGGGCTCGCTCTCATCTGGAGCCAGGCAAGCCCCCGACTTCTGCAGGGGAGCCGGCTCCTCATGGCCGGTCTGGCAGCCCGAGGCACAAGGAGGTCAACTGATGTGCTCAGGTCACTGGTGTGTGAGCAAATGACTCATCTCGGTTTTTCCTGGCTCCTAAACCTTTGCTCAAACCTCAAGGCTGCTTAATGACTTAGCAGGGCTCTACGGAAGCAAGCTATAAATTGCAAATAGGCTATGGCTAAATGACTGGCTACAGTGTTTTCCACGTGCCGTTTAATGAATCTGGAAGAGCTAACTGGCTCCTGGGAGCTTCTGACATGTTGGGGAAAGCAATTCATTTGATGAAGCAATGGCTTCAGAAAAAAAAAAAAAAGTAAATTGCTTTGCCCCCCTCTCCATAGCAAATTCTTTCCACCTCCAGTTCTTCTGCCTGGCTCCATGCAGAGCCCCGTGCTGTGGCCCTGAAGGTAAGTCGACGCTTGTTAGGAATAGGACTAGTTTGCACTGCGTCAGCTCAAACTGTCCCAGGTCGTAAAGGCATTGCCCGAGTCCTGCTCACCTGCTGGCAGCCCCAGCAGGGCAGCGGGGCCCGAGGGGTATATGGTGCCCTGCGGCCAAAGGGCACCCCGCTGCACCCCAAGGCTGGGGTTTACATCTCATGGGAGGACAGACATCCCACATCAGGCTCAAACGCACCTGCACATCCCTTGCCAGCACACCAGTGGTGAGAGGATGTGTGAGAGCCCTGTGGGATGGCTTCCACCCCAGCAAAGGTCCCCGTCATTTGGGAATGATGGCTGAACAAGCTAACCAGTGCTGGGAAGTGTGTCCCTGCAGTCTGGTGGCATCTCAGCCAGCTTCCAGTGGCGGTACCTGGACCGTGGCAACCATCTGACACCCAGAGGTATTTACTTGTAGGAGATGCCAACCGTATCCTGGGCTGCATCAAGAGAAGCATGGCCAGCAGGTCGAAGGAGGACCTCATGAGACCCCCACCTGGTCTCACGAGACCTCCAGAGCATCCAGCTTTGGAGACCCCAACATAAGAAGGACATGGATGTGTTGGAGCGGGTCCAGAGGAGGGCCACAAAGATGATCAGAGGGCTGGAGACAGGCGGAGAGTTGGGGCTGTTCAGCCTGGAGAAGAGAAGGCTCCGGGGTGACCTTACAGCAGCCTTCCAGTACTTGAAGAGGCCTACAGGAAGGATGGAGAGGGACTTTTCACAAGGGTGTGTAGAGACAGGACAAGGGGGGAATGGCTGTAAACTAAAAGATGGCAGATTTAGATTAGATATTAGGAATAAATTCTTCACCATGAGGGTGGTGAAGCACTGGCACAGGTTGCCCAGAGAAGCTGTGGCTGCCCCCTCCCTGGCAGTGTTCAAGGCCAGGTTGGATGGGGCTCTGAGCACCCTGGTCTGATGGAAGGTGTCCTTGCTCATGGCAGGGGGGTTGGAACCAGATGATCTTTGAGGTCCCTTCCAACCCAAACCATTCTATGATTCTGTGCCTCTTGATTTTCTCCTGCCAGTTGTGCTGGACCCAGAAGGCAGCCGTGGGACTGGTAAGCGCAGAGAGACAGAGGGACTGCAAATGTCCCCAAGAAGGCTGCTCTGGCTCCTCAGCATCCCCATAGTATGGGAGCTATTAACACATTACTCTATTTTAATAATAATCTATGTTATTTCAAACATCTGAAATAAAACAGGGCACTGAACATCTCGCTGTCTGAATAAGGAATTTTTTATTATTTTAATTTAAAGAAATCCCTGGACGTCAATGGGCAGACTCAGGGAGCCAGATGCCGCACAGAGAAAACACGCGAGGGGGTCCAGATCCAGGCCCCCCTCTCAGCCCTGCAACAAGCCTTTGGGCAGAGCTGGCACTAATTGGCGCTTTCCTTGGCGGCAGATGAAGTGTGGAGGAGACAATGGGGCCTGGGCTGGTTTCTCGTGCCTGGAGGTGATCCCCCAGCACTGACACCAAAGCCCACTGAGAACACAGTAAGGAGAAGCTGCAGCGGTCGCTGCTGCTCTGCTCGGAGAAGTCCACATCCATAGGACATCATTGCATGCCCACCAGCACACACGAAGGGGAAGTGGGGCACAGAGCGCGACGTGCTGCCGTGGAGTGTTAAAGCTTGCGGTCACGTTGGCTGGTCATGGGCAGCTGGTCAAATCCCTGACTGCCACCAAAACGCTTAGCATCAGGCTTTCTGCAGTGTCCCGTGCCGGAAACTCCAAGCAGGAGGGTAAAAGGGCTGGTGAAAAGCTGTTGCTCTGTGCAGTCATGGCATTGCTTTGTGCGGAGTGGGAAGGAAATGTAAGTGTGAACCTGTGACACCTGGAACGTGAACGGGCAGCTGTAAAGGGCATGAAACTTCAGAACAGAACGTGACTTGGCAAGGAGGGATAAAGGAAAGATACCTTTTTTTCTTTAAGAAAGAAAATTACCATGTAGTTTCTGGATTGCATTATGACAGGGATTTGTGTGTGTGAGCAGCAATCCCATGAGTACCATTTTTTTGGGTGAAAAGTACATTCGTTATCTTAAACTTATCTGTTGGCAGCTTAGAGTTATTGTTCTCTTTTGAATGTCGCTAACAGATTCAAATGGGGGGGGAAAAAAATCCCATCCCCACTTTCCAACAAGAAGTGCCGTGAGCTTACGCTGCACTGAGGCTTCGAGCCGGTTGCGGCCGCTGCAGCGTCCCAGCAGTGTGCCGTCTGAAACCCCATGTTTAGGATCACCACTCAGCTTCTCCAAAACTGAAGATTTTTAAAAAATTATTTCATGAAATACAAGCCAAATAAATGTGATGATACTCTTCTTGTTTGTCCCCTGGAGCGGGAAAGCACAGTTTAGGCTTTGGTCCCTTTTCTCTCCCTGCAGTACAAACCAGAGAAGCATCTGAAGGACTTGGAAGCCGCAAGGATGAAGTGAAGCTCTCGGGCAGTAACAAGAGATGAGCCGAGGGAAAACAGCTGCAAGCTGGACACCCGCAGACGTGTCCAACCCCATCCTCGGGGAGCGATGGGGTGGGGTGGTCCTTCACCCCGGGAGGCTCTCAGCCCTGCTGGTGCCGGGGATTTGCCTCCCGCTGCCCCTCCAGCACAGCCCGGGGTGGCTGTGTGTGTCTGCTGCAGCTGGAGAAGCCGTGTCCTCCCAGGAGAAGGGGAGCTCGGCACGCCGGCTGGCTAACAAGCTCACGGCGTGCAGATGCACGCTTGTGCTGGAGTTTCCACCCACGGCGACAGCAGCCTGGCAGCGCCCAGCCACGCTTCGGCACGGTGAGGGGCGGCCAGGTAAGGTCACAACTCCGAGAGGCACCCCAGAAGCTGGCGTCCAGCTTGCGGTGACCTTCTCAGGGTGAACACCCCGCCTCCTCGCAGCGCTGCACCTCCCTTTGCAGGAAGGACGCACGGTTTTTTAAATATTGTGTGACCTTGGTGTGCACCTCTGGGGGTGCAGCCCAGGACCAGCAGGACCAGTGCAGCCCAGCAGCAGGACCTGGCCTGGGCTGCGTTCAGCTTTATAGCACAGCCGTAAAAGCCCACGTTGAGCTCTCCCTTCCACCCCTCTGCACCAGTCTTGGCATCCCTGAGGATTTTCCTGTAATAATCTTGTCTATGCCATTGACTTATACAATAATAATTGAGCTTCAGATTTAATTACAGTATGGGAACGAGCTGTCACTTGATTGGTGATACTTCTTTGACTATTTATTGAAATAAATAGTCTTATCAGCTTTGCAATTTGAAATGAAGGGACTAGACATTGGGATCTCTTTCATGGCTGTCTTTATATCCCTCTCGTCAGGCACAGCACTTCAATGAAATACCAAGCCCTGGCTTCCAGAATGTTCCCCCAGAACCTTCTTTCTTTAAACCTCCATTGGCGGTGGCTCACAGAGAATTTCGCTTCTGTTGCCTCATACCCACAGCCATGAAAAATAGTGATGCTCAGGGCTTGTAAAGACTCAAGTGCTTCAGGCAGGTTTGTATCATATGGGAAAGTCAAGGCAAGGGATACAGGGTGGGAAAACACCCGTGGTTGTTTTAGCTTATGGCTGAATGGAGACAAGGTGGGTGGAGGAGCATGTGCTCTTGGACATCACCTTTCCCAGGGGCTGTCCAGATGTACTGGCCCCCAGGAGCCTGCGGGGAGCTGGGGCTGCCCCAGCCCCATGTCTCCCAGAGCTGGGAGTGGGACCTGTGTCCCCCAGGGTGGTGGAGCTCCTGGCAGGCGTCAGAGTTGGTGGGAACAAGATGCCTCTGTGTCTCAGAGGGGATGGACCAACGAGAATGGTGCAGCTCTGAGGAAGCATTTCTGTGAAGCATGATTTTTATGTAGGTGCTTGCTTTTAGTGATAAGAAGGTGCTCAAATTACCCTCTGATGTTCGTTATTTGGGAAGAACACAGAGGCAAGATTTCCAGCTGTGAGAGCGTATGGAAACATGAGCGTTGGCAGCAGCTCGCTGCCCCTTGCTGCCTGTCCACAGCTGCGGAAACATCAATGTTCACACTCGATGGCGAAGGGAGAGAAAACAAACCCCTCGGCACCACTTGGCTGCAAGGCCGGCCCTCCCACCCCGACCAGGGGACACCGCCGCTCTCCCCCGGCCGGCACCACGCGTGTTGGCAGGGAGGGATTTTTCACCAGTCGTGTCTATACAGTTATGCCCTGGGCAAGGAATGTCTTAAATTACCAAGCACTGGTAATAAAAGGGGTTTAATTGTTGCTTTTATAGGGAAATTTTGGGTCCTTCAAACAGGCGTCGCATCCACCAGCGCTGTCCCGGGAAACCCGCCTGCCTCACACTGAGACTGAAGATGCTCCAAGGGTCAGCCAGTAGCTAAGGAAACTTGGCTGCTTCTCCAAAACGTGCTGAGCTTCATCATTTATACCAGAGCCGCTTGCCTGGCATTTCCCTATGTGACGGTATCATTTCTAATAAGTGATTCATTCCCTCCAGCCTTTACAGTCACCCTCCATAATCATCAATGCCTTGGGCATTTAATTTTAGAATAATAGTTTTTTGGAGAGTAATTCTGTCCGGCTGTGACTTGATATCTACCTCTGTGACTTCACACTCGAATTTCGTCCTTTGCCAGGCCTGCTGCGAGCCCAAACAGTGTGCGAGCCAACAGCTGGCACCCACATGTGCCTGCACCCGCAGAAAGTTGAGCTCTAGGTTCAAAACGTGAAGGGGGTTCTCACCTGCCAGGCGGTCAAGGTACCTGGTCCTGACCACCTCAGGCTTTGGAGAAAATGGAACTTTTGCCAAAATTTGTAACCAAGGCCCATTTTAACTTTATTTTGGTAGTGTTCAACCAGAAATTCCTGGTTTATGAGTAGAGACACCAATTGCAAAGCTGATGCTCAGTTTATAATCCTACTGTAGACACTCTTTTTGTACCCACTTTGTTACGGGGTAAATCATATACCTTTTCTGACACCGTCTAGCCCCATCTTTCTTACAGGTGTATCAGATGCGTGTCAGATACAGAGAAAGCTTTTTCTTGCTGATGCCTCAGCCTAAAGTGCAGGACATTCTGATTCTCTTTCTTATATTTCAGTGAATTTCATTGTCAAAATGGGGAGTCCTGGCACCTGACTGTCCCGTTACATTGTGTGGAAAAATTACGAGTATGTGCGACGTACAGCCTGGAATTGCCACCGTGACCCTTGGTCCTAACACCGCTCCCACCCACCAAAGCGTATGAGCAAAGCTGTACCCACCCAGGGGTGACCACGTGGTGCAGCCATCTCCTTTTCCTATGAACTCAAACACGACCAGTGACCCCGGCTTTTCTCCTGCTGTCTTGTTTTTTATTTTCTTTAGGGCCTGAGTAAGTGTTTGAAGAACATCCCCTCGTGTCCGTTCAAGGGGTCAAAGATTTTTAAGCCTTAAGAAGGCAAAGTTTTCCTACCAAATAACCAAACCTTGCCAAAGAGACAAACCTCATGAAGAAGAGCCAGGATGGCTTCTGTCCTGTTACTGGAATTTATGACAACTCAGTACAGTTTTAGGGAAAAAAAAAGTATTTACTGAGATGATGGACATCTGCTGAATATTAATCTTTCCTGGGTATATCTCAGGCTTTCTTAAAGAAAGCCTAAATTATTCAGGAGTATTTGCATGCTGAGATACGTCAAATTTACAGGCAGTACAAAGCAGATTTTGCATCGTAATATTAAAGGAAGCCAAGTGCCAAGTTTGGCTTCCTAATACTTTATTGGCCATCTCCTGCTAAATAAAACAATTAAGCTGCTCATTAAGATAAAACATACATCATCCTGGAACAATTGCTAGCCTGAACCCTTATAGACAGCACTGGCATGATAACCGTGAGATGCCACAAATTGACATTTTGGACTGGTTATTCTTTTCGCCCCGTTGCTTTATTACAGGACGGCGGTGACAGGGAGTGCTGCTGGTGATGAACAGCACAGACGCAGCAGCCTCTGCCCCGGGGAGGCAGGCCTGTGATGGATGGTGTGACGTGGAGGGGAGGTTGGTGGTGACTGGGGCTGCCCTGAGGGTTGTCCCCTCCCCGCCTCGGTCACCCTCTGTCCAGGGCAGGGATGTCATCTCCCCAGGCTGTGCTGGCCCTGCTCCCCACTGCCATCACGGCTCTTGCAGAGCCGGCCGTATTTATATAACAGCTGCTGTTTTTAGGTGCTGTCGCTCACACGTACACTGGAAAACACGGTACTTGAAGAGCTGCTACACTAGTACAGCATATGCCGGAGGCAAAACTATATATATATATTAAAAAAAAAAAAAAAATCCTTGTAAAAAAAGAATTAGAGCAGGATTATCACAGTGTGTCATCCTCCCGTCCACAGCCCAGCCGGTGCAGCGCTTCACTGGGACCACCTTTCAGAAACACTTCCTCAGTTAAAAGCCATTGCTGCTGGAATTGATTTGATTTTATTTTTCCAAACTGGAACCCAAGAGATGTTCTCAGGTGAACCAAATCTTTGCTTTTATCTGCAGTGATGGGCTGGGCAGGGGATGAGATGGTGTCGGTGACCGGGCGTGGAGGCAAGAGGCAGGTCAGGCGAGAGCAGCCCCTGTCAGGCTGGGGCTGAGGGCATCTCGCCTTCCTCTGCTGTCCTCTGAGGGTCCCCGACTTCTCTTCACAGCTGGCACAGGAAAGAAATACTCTCAGCTGTACATACACAAGTTTTAAATGCAGGCGACGCAGATTGAAATGCAGCCCTGCGTCCTGAATGGAGACATCTGTGATGATTTTCATCAGAAGTCCTGTTCATGCAATTACAGATCGTGATACAAAAACAGAGCTGCTGCTGGGAATAGACCTCTTGGACAGAGCAGCACCTATGACCTACACGACTCTGAAGCTTTTCATTGGCAGTGGCTCATCATCAGAGCTCATCCATTAGATTTCCATTTATTTTTTTCTCAAAAGCAGATCTCTGCTATATTTTAGGGTTATTTTAAAGCCAATACACATATTTTCCCCGGTCCCCCAGTTTATAGAGGTGAATGTGTATAGAGACCTTATGCTTGCTGGAGTCAGTGGAAACCTGCCTGCTGGCTCCAGTGGACTTTGTGTCTGGCTTTCACACCAGGTAAATGGTCCTACGTGTCCTAACCAGCACCTCATGATCCTTACCATTGCTTTTGCCTTGCCCCAGCCATCCTACACATTTAATACAGGTCTGTGAGCAGCTGAGTGTGGAAGAAGGGGGAAGCCTGAGAGACATTAGATAAAACTCTTAGAATAGAATAGAGTATTTCAGTTGGAAGTGACCTACAATTATCATCTAGTCCAACTGCCTGACCAATTTGGGCCTGACCAAAGGTCAAAGCATGTTGTTAAGGGCGTTGTCCAAATGCCTCATAAACACTGACAAGCTTGGGCACTGACCACCTCTCCAGGAAGCCCATTCCACTGTCTGTCAGCCCTCTCAGTAAAGAAATGCCTCCTAATGGCCAGTCTAAACCTCCCCTGGTGCAGCTTTGAACCATTTCCAGGAGTCCTATCTGTGGGAAGCAGGGAGAAGAGATCAGCAAGATCACTTGCAGGGGAGAAGATGACAGATGGATGCTTGGTGGTCTCCTGCGTACCTGCATAATGGTCATATTTCCTCTAGTTCCAGCTTTGCCAGTCGCAGGCCTCTGTGTGCGCAGATGCAGGAGGAGGAGAAGACAATGGGTGCAAAGGATGGACAAGATGACAAGAATATGCCATGTGTTCAGCTACCTGCCTGGACTAGAGGAGCTAGGAGGAAATCCAAGACTGGTCCCACCTAATGAGCCCCTTCAGCTGTTCCTTGGAGCAACCAAGAAGCCAGTACCCGAGCTCCAGACCTCTCCTGTGTGCTTCAGTCCTCCTCTACATGTCTGGCCAGGTCCTCAGCTGGTGTAAATCAGAGTCGCTCCTTTGAAACCAACCACGATGACCTGACAGCAGCTGCGAATTTGACACGGTACCCCGTCTTGCAGCTCGCCCAGCTGTGTTTGATTTACATCTGGATCTACTTGGAAGTTCACGTCAAAGGCGTTGCCGCAGAAGGCAGGGGTGGAAGCGGCGCGGGAGGGATGTCTTGCAAAATGCCCTCTGCTGGAAGGAGCCAAGCCAAGCCCCACGGAAGGCACAGGGCTGGGAGGTGAGTCGGCCGCCGGTGTTCTCCCCTTCCCCTTGCCCCGACGATGCCGAGCTTCCTGCGATTACTGATTACGATGATTATCATGTTTCTGGTGTGCATGTGTTTGTGCACACATGTGCAGTGGTTTCTTGCTAAACCCGATTCAGCTGGACATTGCCAGATGGTACAAAAGCTTACCGGAATTTCATTTTCAAATAAACCACAGACTTGGATGAGCTAATGTTGTCCCACATAAAAAGCCACAGAATTCAACAAAGTGATGTTGTCTCAAGAAGGGAACATGTCAAGCGAGGGAACCATCCGGTCAGCTCTGAAAGAGCTACTCACTCCCCCTTCATGCTTTTAGAAGCTGTTTACGTACAAACGTCGGGCATACGGTGCTGCAGCTCGGTTTAAGCATTTCTCCGCAGATGATGTCTGTGGAGCAGAGCCTTGGCAGAAGTGGCGCAGGAACCACATCTGCTCATAAGCCTTCCTGCATTATTTTAACCTCTTCTGAAAGGCTGACGGCCCCGGAGGAGCTGCAGTCTCTTTCTCCATAAGGACAGGTACACCACCACCGCTTGGGGACGTGGCTCCAGGTAGATGTCCTCCCCATTGTCACCAGGGCAAGGGAGGTGACCTCCCGTGATGCTCCAGAGCTCAGCTCCTCACAGCCCAGAACCTTGGGGGCATGCTGGGAACCAAACTGGGACCGATTGCTGGTTTTATATATAGCTCTCCGTTGTCGTGGGTCTGTCAAATGTGGTTGCTCTAGGTAGGGTAAGGACTAGCGATTTGGACACCAAGCAATAAAGTGGCTAACGGACTTTATGCCTGCAGTGGTACCTGACCTGCTAGATCCAAAAGCACAGCCCCAGAGGTCTTTCCTCCATCTCGTGCATGCAGTGTGGGAGCCGTAAAGCCAGCAGCAGCGGAGGCTGAGTGGGGCAAGGATGCAAGTCAGCCGTGAGAAGAGAGCCCTGCCCAAAGACCCACCTCTCCCTGCACCACCACCCCGAGCTGTCTGGCAGAACCTGGGTATGTAGCTTCTGCTCTGCATTTAGCCCCAAAGAGCCTAATGTTGGCATAAATAGCACTGTGATTTAACGACAAATTGGCAAAAGCCTCCTCTCCCCAGCAAGCGTCGCCGCCAGTCTGCAGCCAACAAATTAGGTCTTGGCCGAGCTGAGGATGTGTGGAGCTTCTAGAGAAAGCGAGCCCGGTGCTTGGGGCCAGCAGCTGCAGCACGGCTTCCCACAGGCCTCTGGCAGAGCTGTGAGGGCTACATCTGCAAAAGGGCTTCAGCGTTGCAATGGTGAGACTGGCAGCTCTGAAGCTGTAGGATCCAAAAGCACCACCCTAAGAGGGCCCGGGTCTCCAGCCAGGGAGAGGCAAGCGGGGCCAGTGCCATGGCCCAGAAGAGACTCACTGCTGGTGGTGGCATTTTGCCTTGTTCCAGCACTGCAAGAAGTACCAACAGCCACATCTGCAACAGTAAGAGTTTGGTTTCCATTTTTAAATGCATTGAGCGCAGAGAGCGGTAGTGAATGGAGTGAAATCCAGCTGGCAGACGGTCACAAGTGCTGTTCCCCAGGGCTCAGTTTTGGGTCCGGTCTGGTTTAACATCTTTGTCAATGATCTGGATGAGGGGATTGAGTGCTCCCTCCGTAAGTTTGCAGATGACACCAAGCTGGGTGGGAGTGTCGATCTGCTGGAGGATAGGACAGCTCTGCAGAGGGATCTGGACAGACAGGCTCGATGGGCCAAGGCCAACTGTATGAGGTTTAACAAGACCAAGTGCCGGGTCCTGCACTTTGGTCACAACAACCCCATGCAATGCTACAGGCTCAGGGAGAAGTGGCTGGAAAGCTTCCTGGCGGAAAAGGATCTTGTGGTGTTGGTCGACAGCCGGCTGAACATGAGCCAGCAGTGTGCCCAGGTGGCCAAGAAGGCCAACAGCATCCTGGCTTGTATCAGGAACAGTGCGGCCAGCAGGAGTAGGGAGGTGATCATGCCCCTGTACTCGGCACTGGTGAGGCTGCACCTCGAGTGCTGTGTTCAGTGTTGGGTCCCTCTCTACAAGAAGGACATTGAGGTGCGGGAGCGTGTCCAGAGAAGGGCAATGAGGCTGGTGAGGGGTCTGGAGAACGTGTCTTACAAGGAGCAGCTGAAGGAACTGAGGCTGTTTAATCTGGGGAAGAGGAGGCTGAGGGGAGACCTTATTGCTCTCTAGAACTACCTGAAAGGAGGTTGTAGTGAGGCAGGTGTTGGTCTCTTCTCCCAGGTAACTAGTGATAGGACAAGAGGCAATGGCCTCAAACTGCATCAGGGGAGATTTAGATTAGATATTAGGAAAAATTTCTTTACTGAAAGAGTGGTCAGGCATTGGAACAAGCTGCCCAGGGAGGTGGTGGAGTCCCCATCCCTGGAGGTGTTCAAAAAACATGTAGATGTGGCACTTTGGGATATGGTTTAGTAGGCATGGTGTTGGGTTAGCGGATGGTTGGACTTGATGATCTTAGAGGTCTTTTCCAATCTATGATTCTATGATTCTATGATTACTGTTGATATGTCCCGCTGCAGACGGTTGAGCAAGCACTGGCTCAGGCTGCTGGACGTTGCAGCAGACCTCTCTACCTTGGGCAGAGGGTCTCTTTCTCTGGCTACTTTTCATGCCTATTTTCAGCTGTTGCCATGCTGGCCATTTATTTCAGCCTAGAGCAGGCCCAAGAGATGTTGGAAAGCAGCTTGCTAGAAATGTACTCCCAGATTTCACCAGAAAGCAGTCAACAAAAAATGGAGGGGAATTGAAATCAGTATCAAAATAAATCAACCTTGAGCTTCAGAAGAAGGGTAATAAACAACCTCAGCTCCAAGAGGATGATCTGCTTGTGCACTGGAAATTGGATGCGGACACCAGCTCTGACCGCCCAGGCCCCTGGCAGCCCCCGTCCCAGCACCCGTGCGAGGACGCCGTGCCAGTTGTTTACGGGGAGGTGACCTTCCCGCTCATGAGGCAGCATCCAAACACCAGCAGAGACAGCAGAGACATACCAGCAAAGGCAATTTTTTCCCCTTAAACCCTCAAGCCTGCAGGATAGATTTTGTTTCAATTACATCTTTATAAATAACTTTCTGTTTCGCACTCACCTGTTCATTTTCTGCCCTAGTTAGAATCAATATCACCGATAATTATCTGTCAGAGCATTTATACATCGCTGGAAGGTGACTAACAAGGAAAAGTCTTTTTCTTTATATATATTTTTTCCAGACCACTTTAAGTGAATTAACCAACAATGAGAGATGGCAGATTGATGGTGGCTAGAGACTGGGTACTGATTTTTACCCATGAATAAATGAGTTCTCTCAAGGAGAGGCAATCAAAGCCTTCCCGACAGCACCGGCAGGAGGGTCACCCCACGGGGCTGTGCCCCCTCTTCCAGAGCCATCCTGCCTGACGGACACCAGCAATGCACCAAGGTGGCTGCCACAGCCCTGGCTGCCCCTCAGACACAAGCTCGTGCCTCCTGCACCACCCCTGCCCACAGCAATCTGCCTCCCCAAGGGTGTTCTTCTTCTTCTCTCCTCATCCTCCACCCAGCACGAGTTTTTCCTGTCTGAGCTCCATATATGAACCCTAATCTATGCTTGGAAGGTTTTCCTTCTCAGTACAAGGGACTGTCTTTAGACCTGCTGCTACAGTTTGCTGCTACAAACTGTATGTTTTACTGGTGAACTGTCCTCCCACCACTTTTATTTCTTCTGCCTTCCTCTTGCAATGGTGTAAAACCACCTTGTGGGCTGCTTCTTAGCTAGAAGCAGCCATTTTATCCTCATTCATACAATACCATGTGCTCTGGAGCTACCATCCGCTGTAGGGATGTCCTCTTTTTTTGCATGTGAGCTATAGACACCTCAAATATTAACACGCACAAAAACCTGGAGAAGTCTTTTTGCTGAAGCTTCTCCAAATGTCTCTGTGTGGTTGCCCAAGGAAGAAGAAGAGAGCCAAGATGCTCAGCTTGCTTTGGAGGCTGAAGAGCAGCCACAGATGGACCACACTACACAGCAGCCCTCTCCACCACTTGCCCTGCCCTCCCATCAGGCCTCTCCCCAGGATGCTCAGGATGAGCCTTTTGCCCAGCCCTGAGCTGCTGGTGCCAGCCTGCCGGGATCCCGGAGCAGGAGGTGAGCCTGCAGTTGTGCCGCGCCTGGTTCCCTGCATTACCCCAGTGACAGGTGGTTGCACCAGACAGGCTGGAGGTCACTCATCTCCTCTGTCGTCCTTTGTGTGCCGCACAAGACTTGCCTAAGTAGTGTGGTTGCATGATAGACAGGGGTAAATAAATCATAAGAAGTCCATCTACGAAGAACTTCTTCCACTCTCTTCTTTGCGGAGTTGGACCCCATCCAACATAATAACAACATATTTTAAAATAGAGGCAAAAAATTTACACTGGTGTAAACCAGAAATGCTGCTCTGACCCCAGAGCAGGTTTAACCCATATGATTCATGCTCTTGTTTGCAAACGTGAAACCAGAGTCCTCAGCCCATAGGTTTGTAGCTTAGGGAAGGAAAAGGCTGGAAGCAGGAGAGCAGAGATGGCATGGCTCGCCGGGGCCATACGGCAGGTCGGTAGCGGAGGCAGGTGACCCAAATGATGGCCTGTGGTCTAGAGCTGTGACAGCCTGCTCAGGGTCTGGACCCCAATGTGGACATTTGTCAGGTCTGAGAGCTTGGTCCATGATGGCCAAAGTCATCCCCTCCTCTTTTCTCTCCTCTCTCACAGAGTCTTGGGGATGGTTTTCCCACGTGGATTTGGCCTCCCGTGGCGCTCAGGGAAGCACAGGTCATTTGTTCTACGTGTGGGAGCAAATAATCATCACCGGAGCAAATAGGCATCAGCAGCAAATCTCCTAATCCTGGAGAGGCAGCTTCAGATTCGGACCCAGGACAGAGACTGATCCTCCTGTCAGCATCTCCTGACATGGCAAGGGCTAGCCTTCCCCGCCGGTGATGCCGCTCCCAGGGCATGGCAGGGTGATTTTGGGTGTAGGCTGTAGCGTGTATTAGAGAAGAAGAGGAGGAAGAAAAAAAAGTGTTTCCACTTTTTTTCATTTTTCTTGTAGATTTTTTTTGTTTTTTACTTGCTCTGGTTTCTTACGAGAGAGAATCACTATGTGCATGGCTCACTAAATCTGGAGAAACCCCACCAGTTTCAATGAGGTATGTCTGGGGGAAAGGCTGGAGGACTGGGGCCATCCTGCTCTTTGCAGATGGCATGGCCAAGGTCAGCCTCCCACCGGTGCAGAAGGCGGGCTTGAGCTGCTTGTTGTGCCCGGGTTCGCGACGCGCCGAGGCACAGGGTGGGTACACTCAAGTGCTTTATAGAGGCAGGGAGTGAAATTCGGAGCAGGATTTTACATTTTATGCCCCGGAGTGTATGGCTGGGGGTTGTGCTGCCACAGGTTGTTCCAGGGGAGATGGGTGTTCCTGTGCAATGCACTGCACCGCTGCAAATGCCGGGACATCCAGAGGCCACCCACTCCTCCTACTTGCACAATAGCTCGGTGGTGTGTTTGCTTGGCGAGGCCTCGGCTCCTGGGGTGCTGTGTTGCTCAAGCACTCGTACCCTTGCTCAGAGGAGGCCAAAACGGGATGCCCTTGGCCCCACAGTGCCTCAGGGACTGAGGAAAGGGCTGGTCCCGAGCACCACGCACACGAAAAGTCACTCTGGTCACCCGGAGGCTGATCTCATGATTTAAGGCAGGAGGGGTTGATTCACTGTTTTTGGCTGTGCTTCGACATCCAGCGCAATGTGGGCGGTTTGGTTGGGTTCTTAACCCTCTCTGCCCAGCAGGGCTGACCGGGCACAGCCAGCGAGGGCACCCCTGGGAGGATGGCCTCGAGGTGCATCAGGGGACGTTTAGATTGGGTATTAGGAAAAATTTCTGTGCTGAAAGAGTGGTCGGGCTTTGGACCAGACTGCCCAGGGAGGTGGTGGAGCCACCGCCCCCGAGTGATCAAAAAACATGTAGACGTGGCACTTCAGGACGTGGTTAATCAGGCATGGTGGTGTTGGGTTGACGGTTGGACTTAATGATCTTAGCGGTCTTTTCCAACCTTAATGATTCTACGAGTTGTGACTGATGGTGATGGGGGCTTGCAGGAGGACACCTGCTCATGGGAAGGAGAAAGGAAGCCCTCCGGCCAGCTGGCCCTGCCACCAGCCAGGATGCCCGGGTGCAAGGAGAATTGCCAAGGTGCAGCCCCAACATGGTGCAGAGGGAAGAACCCCACCAGCTGCCCCCGCCACCTCCCATGGCCTTTGCCCATCTCTGATAAAAATAGCTGCTCGCCTCCGTGCCGTGAACGCAGGCAGGCGGCTGCCTGTGCCAGCTGGGCAGTGGGGCTTTCTTTTTTGGTTTGTCACGTGGCATCTATTTTACCAAATAGCTGCTCTCGAGAGGTTTTGCTCGTGGAAACACCTGCCCACTGCTCTTCTCGCCCCAGCCAGCCCCCAGGGCTTGGCAGGCAGCCGGTGCTCCCACCCCACACCCCTGTCCGACAGGGCTCGCACCCACCCACGAAGCCTGCAGCCCTCGGTCAGTTGCTAAATTTGTCCTGCCTTGAAACTGGGTCTTCATTGCAGGGAGTCACCTGGGCCCTCTGCCTGTTTTACGGGCTTTTCAACCAAAACTTGTAAAAGTAGGCTTGGGAAAAGGGTTTCACACGCTCCCATCATCCCATAAAATGAAAGGGTTCAAGCTGCAAATCCCAGGGTGGGCTTCTGCCTTGCTTGAATTCATTAGAGCTGTTATCAAGTAGGTCCAGATACTTCATGAAGAGGTCTTCAAGATGGAGCTGTGTCTTAAAGAGAAAGAACAACACATTCTCATAGCCCACTTTTCAGCTGCAGAAGCAGCAACTGTACTGCAGGGAAAACTTGGTCTTGGTTGGGCAAAGTCCATGTCCAGCGTCCTTTGTCCATTGCACCTTTTAGCTCCAGCTCGCAGCTTCGCACAGCATCCCTTTTTCCTCAAACAAACTCTGATTGTGGGGATGAAGGAGCAGGACCTTCAGCGGGATTCTGCACCGCACTGCACACTGCAAGCCCTCGATAAGTCCTCAACATAGGTAAGAAATAAGCTCTAGGAGTTAGGGATCTCTGATGCTTTCGTTTTCAAAATTGATCAGCAACTCTGGCTGCTTTCGTTTTGGGGTGTTCATCTCAGGACAGCTTCAGCAGAGCTGGATTGCAGGGGCTGCAGAGCCCTCCTCCTCTGAAATTCAAGGGCTTTGAAGGCTTTTCAGGTGGGAAAAGCAAAAGAGCAGGTTGCTTCGCCATTGCTGAAAAACGCAATCCAGGAATGCAGCCGTGCGTGATCCCCAGAGGCGCTCCCCGCTGCAGCTGGCCTCATCCTCTCGCCGCCGGCGCAGCGGCATCCCCCTGAAACTGAGGGCCACCATGCTCCGCAGGCAGTGGTTTTCATGCTTCGCAGCTGTCCCCGTCCTCCGTGGGATGCGTTCGGGCCGGGGTTGGGATGGGCAGCTGCGGCACGAAACCCGGTCTGGGGAGGGCAGGGAGCCAGCTGTGCGGCTGCCGCTTCCCTTTCCTCCAGCGGCACGCTGCAGGAAGCGCTCTGCAAAGAGACTTTGGGGTCTGACAAAAATAATCACGTTTCAGCAGGAGGGTTGGACTAGATGACCCACAGAGGTCCCTTCCAACCCCTACTATTCTGTGATTCTGTGATTCTTCTGCTCTCTTTGGGCACGGAGTCTGTTTGGTGGGAAGAATGAAAGGGGAGAGCAGATGAACGCCCCTGCTACTTGCCACGGTCAGTCGTTTTCTCACACCTTCTTTAACAAACGGTCCCAAATCCTCCCTCACGAGACATTATGATCAGCACCCAGATCGAGCTCAGAGGACATTAACCGTTGCTTTCATGGAGGCAGCAGCCTCCCTGTGGACGGCAGGTTCTGCCTTTCATGTAACTGCATGAGCACGGCTTTCCTCCTGGCAGCCTGCCCTGGGCACCACTGTAGCTCGGGGTGGCCCTGAGTCCCGAGGGTCTCAGCGCCGAGACGTGCCCCCATGCATTCCCAGGTCTCTGGCATCCGCCAGCCCCAATGTAACCCCGTGCCACCCATGTGTCACCACCCGATGTGCTGCTCACTGGAGAGATGCTTTTGGTAACTGTCCTGCACCCTTACGCACCTGAAAACTATGCCATAGGTGATGATGAAAAGGACAAAAGTGGAGGGAAGAAGTGCAAGGCTTCAACTTGTCTCTCGCCGTCTCTCTCGCTGCTGGGCCGAGCTGTTTGCTGACGCCGCTGCAGCCAGCCCCTGGGATGGTGTGAACCAGCCAGCTGCCAATTGACGTCAAAGAAGCACTGGTGGTTTGCGAGAGCTGAGGAACGGCTTCTGCTCAAGGTGGGTTTCCAACACCACAGAACAATGTTGAAATCCCTCCCCCTCCTCTCCCTTTGCTCCAGGAAACAAGAGCCTTATTTCATTCATTGGCTGGTTTGGTTATGGCAAGAATCCCACCCATAGTTTGGCTACTTGGATGTTTGCTGAGGACCAAGCAGCCCAGATAATTCTAGCTAAGAGCAGGGGAATGAAAAGCGGGGGGGGAAGGTGGAGTGAAGCCAGATTTCAATGCCTCTGCCCTAGTCTGTGCCACATGTTTCCAGACAGGACTAAAGCCATGTGTTTTTTCTTCTCACGTTGCCTGTGATGGTTTTGAGGCTGGTGAGAAAGTGAGATGCTGAGTTCCTGGCATTCTTTTTCTCTTCTTCAAATCACTGCGTGAGCTGTGAGATTTGTCTGGGCAAAGAGAGTTCATTTGAACTGGGTGCATTTCCCCTTGACTGCTCAATTCTCTTTCAGCCACTTTATTTTTAGTTTGTGTTATACCTATTAGCTACCAGCCCCATATTTTCACTTGTCTCAATGTGGAATTGTTAGTGATGATGTCAGTACATTCTCCAAAGCAAGTACTGTAAGAGCTAATTTATATCAAGTCCAGACCGATGTGTTTAACAGCAACATACCTCTCTAAACACAGAGTGATTCCTGTGGGGAGTGCTCAGGGAAGTCAATGCGTTGACTTTCATCGGCTTTGAGTCAGGCCTGAGCTCTGGAATCGGTTCGTATATATTGCTGCCAATACATGAGGCTGTACTATTTCAGATTCTCCAAAACAAACATGCTTCAGGTGAAACCAGTGCACAGATCATCACGTGAAAACCTTCCTGATAACAACTGACTGCGTGTTTGCTTTCATATGGCATTGACTCTTATTTCCCTGATTATTTTTAGTCTTCAAGGCTGTCCCTTAATCAACCCACTTTCTTTAATAGCTAGTGTTGCCTCTAGTGTGATGCAGCAAGTCTAAAGATGCTTTCTGTTAAGCATGGGTAATATTAGTTAGCCCACAGCTAGAAGCAAGTGAGAATTAATTTCCTACATAGACTGATCCAAGGCCACTGAACTGAGCATGAAGTTTTTAATTCAGTGGCCTTGAATCAGGTCCTTACAGCCACTGAAAGAAAAAACACATCAAATTCCAAACCAGCCCAAATCAACACGTTCCTTTTACTGGGAAAAACCTTACAGTAAGATGTGCCATGCTCAGACAAAGACAAATCAAACAAATCTTTATTCCTCTTCTAGTCTATTTTTTTTTTTCCTTCTGGGGTGAGTATTTGGGGCCCCAAAGCTGTGTGGAGGTGAGGAGCGGAGCATGCTTGGTGCCGAGCCCCGGCTGGAGCAGAGGGCATTCCTGTGCTGGAGAGGGAAGGTGAGGGAGGGGATGCACCCCTGGCAGGCTGCTTTAAAGAGTAGACTAGGCTTCAAAGCTGTTTGGAAATGTGGGCTATTGCACTAAATTTGGGAGGAGGGAAGTGTTAAATGGAACGCATCACCGGGCTTGGTATTTTGACACACAGCTGCCCAGGTCAAGTCATGCCATGATTCAGGCCAGTTTTCCACTCACACATAGCCATGCACCTGCATAAGGCTGTGGCTTTCCCATCCACAGCAGTTTTTGGTGTAGTTTTATGTAAGTCCATGCATAAACTTCATGTTAGGTAGTGCGTCCCCATCTCCCTCTCTGAAAGGGCACACGCGCACCCGTGCCAACACGGGCCCACGTACTGCCGTCCCAGCAGAGCCTGGCTGTCCATGCCCAAATGGCATGGGTTCACCCGTGAGTCGGTATGGCACGTAGTTGTCTACAGACCCCTTCAGATGGGCTCAGTCCCCCTCAGGGACGCAGGTCAGCCTCCGTGCCCAGCAATCCCAGAGCGCTCACAGGACTCGGCTGGGGTGGCAGCCCCCCTTGCTCAGCTCAACACCTCCCAAGCCTGGCCGGATTCTCAGCGGTTGCCAGCAGGACCTAAATTTTCCCTTATTCAGGTAAAATTTCCAAGCACTTTGGTGGCAGCAGAGCCTGTGTGGGAAGAGCAGAGCCAGGGCCTGCCAGTTCCCACTGCACAACAGCCACACATGCTAATGAATTCCACTTGTGGCCTATTATCAGGCAATTAACCTGTCTGATTTTCAAGTGCTGGCTCTCTGTAATTTTTTGACAATTTGCTACGAACAATAGCATTATCAGTGACTGGAGCACGTCTGGGGGAGAACTCAGGAGCAGTCTCTGTAGCCAGTCTGCAAATTGTGCCTCCTCTGCCCCGGCTCAGCAGGGGCTGCTTGCATGCAGCCTGCGGAGCTGGTGCCTTCTTCAGGGCTGGTGGAGGACACACCAAAAGTCCTGCCACTTCGAGAAACAGAGAAGCAAGGGAAACACTGAAACCTGGGTGGAGCAAGTGAGAAAAGTTTTATTAGAAATAAAGTGAAGGTGCAACTTCTGTTAATACAGAAGCGCAGATTTTGCAGACAGACGTCCTAGCATTTCCTTTGGTGTGCAAGAAAAAATGCTGAATCTGAAGACAGCAGCCTTAACAGAATAGATACGGTTATATGAGCACAGCGCATAAACTGCCCTTCCCCACAACCCAGCGCAGTTAGGTTACAAAATTTAATTCCTGTGGTGACAGCAAAGACTCTCAGCAAAAAGCCTGACTGGGTCCCCATCTCATGCAGCGCTCTGGTGTTTGGGAGACTCGGACCAGCAGGGAGGACTCCATACAAATATACTCTTTTGCGCTTTCCTGGCCTTGTAACACTGTGGAGCATGAAAACTCAAAGGGTTTAGAGTGCCCGATTTATGGTGGTTTATTTTCTGTACTCTTTTGCTGTTCCTCAGCATGTTGGCAGGCTTTGGCAGTGAAACGGGACAGGAGGCTTTTGCTTTTCCGTCAGCTCCCCCTTGGTTCCCCTCGAGTGTGTGCTGCCCACCCACTCAGATACACAAGGTGGAAGGGAAAGTGTAAATGTCTGTTTAAATTATTTGATTGCTCCCTAAACTATCCCACCAAAACCCCTGGTGACCAGTACAGTCAGTGTAAATCGGGGCAGCGGCGGGGCTTGGTTGACTTGGGCACATTATGGATCTGGGCCAGTGACTGCCCCAGCCCTCCCTGTGCCAGCACTGGCAGCTGTGGGGCTATAAAAAAATGACCCCCAAAATATGCCCTCTGCATGCCTGCAGTTCCAGCTCCAGCAGTGATGATCCCAGCCAGCCCCACGGAGGACAGATCAGGTGAAGGCTTCATCCCATCACAGTTTTGGTGAAAGAGAAATCCCACACTGAAGTAAGAAGAAATCCCTCTTCAGTCAGAACAATGACATGGAAATCAGGTGCCAAAACCAAAAGAGAAATGTACCCCAGTCTTTGTAGATGCAATCATTATTTATAATATTTGACTAAGGAGCCAGTTTAGCAGAGGATAACTGCTACTGGTTAGTGATCACAGGAGGAAGCAAGGGAGCAGAAAGCAAAAATCCTGGAGGTGGGGGGAACTGCGGCGACCTGAGACGAGCTAGTACCAAAACGCATCTTCCTGGAGCCCTTGGTGTGGGTGCTACTCTCCTTGTGCAACCACCTAAAAGCAAGCTCGGGAAGATGTTGTCAGCTAAGGTTACAGGGCTGCCTGATGTGACACGGCAGAGGGCTTCCATACGTCTCAGAAAAACTTGGCCCTGCCTTGGGACTTGTGTTACAGGCTGGCAACGGGAGAGATCCTCAACTTCAGCTGCCTGAGCCTGGCCAAGAGCCGTGGGTCCCCCCCTGCCTGCCGTGCCGGCCGGTGCCTTAAGGAGGCTTAGAGTTTCGCGCTCGGGACGGAGCTGCTGTTGTTCCTCTGCACCTCCCTCGAATCCCCCTAAGCCAACACCCTTCACTAAGACCGAAAAACATTTTCCAGACGCAAGCATGTGTACGTGTGTGGGTGAGTGGGGTGCAGGGCTCTATGAAAATTTCAAGGGGAGGTATGACATCCTGGCTTTCTAAATATAGAGGACCTGATCTGTGGCTTCTCTCACACGCTAGCAGCGTGCTTTCTGTTTCAAAGAGCCCCCAAAGCAAATATCACGCTGGTTGGTAGCGTGACAAAAAAAGAAGAGGGGGAAAAAACCCCCAGTCCCGTGAGCCGATTACGATTTCCAGCGCTCTTGCGCAGAGCTGTTTTTCAGGCAAAGCTCCAAGCGGTGCCCACGCAGGGCCAGCCAGGCGCAGATGGCCGTCACGTGAAGGCAGCGGTGGGACAAGCGGGCTGGTGGCAGCTCCGGTGCGGGGCCGGGACTCAGCGATGCTTCTCCTTCGCCCACCGGCCCCTGTCCTTCCAGCAGCAGCAGAGGAGGGAGAGGGGTGCAAACTGCAGCCCCCCTTGGGAGCAGGAGCCAGCTCGGCGCCTGGTTGGGTTGAGAATGTGACATTTTGGCTCTGTATAAGGCGCCACATCTTGGTTCCCTTTTCATTACTGTTGTTGTCACTCCAGTATTTGCATAGCGCAACATCAAAAGTGCCTCAGAGGCAGAGGAGAGGGGTAGCTGCTGCTTCTCCTTTTAAAAAACAAGCAGTTCTCCATGCAACAGCCTCCCTGCCTGCGTGTGCTCGGGGTGGGGGAGCAGGCATGTCACCGCGGGGGTTGCAGCCTTCGGAAAAGTTTTGCAGAACCGAATTTAATCGAGACTGATGATCTTCAAAGCCAAGCTATAAAATACAGTGGAGAGCTGTATCGCAATAATAGACCCTATTAGAGGTTCTAGCACAGTCTATAGAAAGGATCTCCTCTCTATTAAATTCTCTAGGGCTCGAGTTCTCATTTACACAAAGGGCCCTTTTAGCTGTGTGAAATGGCCATAAAGTAGGTGTAAAAATGATTGATGCCATCTTTACAACCCCTTTACACTGTAAAAAAAGTGTAAAGTGGCCAGGGTGCAAATAAGAATCCCACCTGGGTTTGTGAGAGCAAATTACATCGAGCCCTTTGCAATTTCTGTGTGTCCATAGGGGTTTAATCCTACACCTTCCTGGGGAATTCACCCAGAGAATAAATTTCCAGGACTTAAAAAAGTGTCTTTTCTTCAACACCTCTGTCCTTTCTGAGCCTTTTAGTCCCGGGCTTTCTCCCAGTGCAGTCTGTGTGGACTCTGACACCGGGAAAAGGCTGGGAGCTGTCTGACTGCTGTGGCAGGTGAAAATCCTTTAATTAGTACTTTCCAAAATTCTTGATCTGAGCAAAATACATGTTGTAAAACCATATCCAGGGGGAAACTAGTTCCACATGTACTGTGTCTGTTTCCCCATCTCTGCTGTTTTGACTTTATGCTCTTGAGATGTACAAAGAGGAAACACAGAAGTTAGTCTTTGCTAGATCAAAATGCCCCGTATTTATTCATTAAGCATCAAAACACCAGCAGAATACATGATGAATATTGCTTTCTTCCAGAGCAAAGGGTTAAGCTGCAATGCGATGATTAGGGAACTGAACTCAGCGGTGGTGGCTCGAAGCGGAGGGCGCGCTTCTATGGAGGTGCACAGCTCGCTATGTGGGGCAGGCTCTCGTATCCACATCTCCCTTCTCTTCCCCGTCACCACGCTGAAGGCATTTGCGGCAGCCCTGTTACTATCACTGCCGCGTCTTTTGTGCTCTGGAGGAGTCCCAGCAAATATGAGTCCGGGGATGAGTAGGCAGAGGCCAGGCAATGTGAGCCCAGCCCCATCTAACAAGGGTGGTCTCCAGGAGCCCAGCGCCAGGGAGGTGAGGAGAGACAGGGACCGAAAACACGCGGGTGAGACAGAGGTCGAAGGCTTAAGGAGACAAAAGCCCGGCTCTGGTGGAAACACCGCTTGGCTGGGGCCGGCCAGCCCTCTCCCACAACAGCTCGCTGCCACCAGCCCGCGTGCAGCACAGCCTGAGCCAGAGCTCTGCCGGCCAAGTTACCTTCTGAGCAGCAAGGACATTCGGGGAAGGGCAGGGTATGCCCTGCTCTGCCAGCAGAGCCTTCCTCCTGCTTCGCCGGTCATCAGGGTGCAGTGCCTGGTGGTGAGGGCAGGAGGAAGCCCCAAAGCTCGGCTGCCATTCAGCCTCCCTGGTCCCTCTCCCACTTCTTGTTGTCTCCTTTCAAGAGAACAGAGCCCATATTTTTGGCCGGAGGGAGGAGTGGGGGCAACAAGGTTCGTGTAGGTGAGTGGAAGTTATGTCCTCTGCCCTACACTTTGACAGAGAGCACAGCTGGAGTCATGCAAGGGGTGGAGGGCAAAGCAACGTCCGAGAGTAAGCAGCAGGTGAGAGGCATCCCTGTGCATCCGTCTCATTCGGGAGGCTGGCCCTGGCACAGGTCCTTGAGCGTTGCGTGCAGCATGCTCTGCCGGCACTGGGGGAGATGGGCTGGTTCCTGCCATGGCATGGACGGTCCTGAAGATGCCGTTGGCTGGGTCAGACATTGCCAACCTGCCCACACACTCCACTCTGCTGTCTCAGCTTGCTCCGAGCACGCCTGGGAGCCAGGCTTAGGACTGCGGATGGGTGGTGACACGTAGGAAAGCGAACAGGCATTCTTGCAAATGTGCCCCTCAGCCACGCTTGCTGGTGACTGTTATTTTTAGGTGCATAAAAAAAGGCCATTTGGAAGCTGGTCTCAGAAACGTTCGTCTTCTGAAGCTCCTCGCTTTGCAGCTTGGCAGAGAGGACCTTGGTGACGCTATGTCTACTCTAGAAGCACTTTCCATGACAAAAACTCAAGCACGTACTCCAAGCAGTGCTCTAGGTGGACCACAGAAGACTTAACTACACTGTGATCTTCTCACCCTGGAGGTATGCTGGTCTAACTCTGGGATGACGTGTGATCACCGTATGGAAGACGGTTTTTGGGTAGTATTAGAGCTACTTAGACAACTAGCTTTTTGCCAGACTGGGCTTTTGACTTCCAGGTGGCTATTTTTACTCCAGAAACACAAAGTTTTTGCTTCTTTGATGCCTTATAGAGATTTTATTTGCTTCCTCCTTGCTGATGATATGGCACAGTTTTTCTGGCATGTGATTGCTCCACCCCACCTCAGAGACACACTTGCTCTGGCTGGGATCGGGAAATCCCTAGTCATCGCAGGGCGTGAGGACCAGCTGCCTTGCCCTTGCACTGAGATCTATTGGCAGGCAGTGCAAAATGCTCCTACATTTAGAAGTCCACACTGTGCAAGTGGAAATGACAGCTGAAGGGACAAACAAACATACTTGTCTCTGTATAAGGCTAATAAGACATAAAGCACTTCTAAAGCCACACTTTTGGGGTGAAAAGCACCGTTTGAATGCGGTTTGTTATTCTATGCTGCTTATTAAGAGATTGTTATTCTTTTGCCCTCATGATTATAAATGATGTCTTTGGGAGACTGGCAGTCTCTTCTTGCTTCCCCCCCCCTCCACCCCATTTGAAAAACATTCATTGTTGCAGGGATACATCTTTCAGAGGTGTTGTCCCAACTCCACTGCTAGTGTGCAAGGCTAATTGTCTTCAGAGAAGTTACACCAAAAATGTATTTGGCCTTTTGTGCTTGGAGTATAATTGGTTGAACTGGCTAGACGTCAGGTTTGGGAGCCTGCAATTACAGCAATGTCAACATAGTTTTCAATGTGACCAGTGATTTAGGGTCCTCCACGTTTGGAGTGCAACTCAAGGTTTCTTAAACTGATCTTTTCTCACAGAGTACCGAGCACTCGTACTTCAGAAATCTGTCTGGGATCTCAAGCAGGGCCCACCAAATAATCATTAGTCAACCCACTCATACTGTTGTTTATTAGTAATTGGATTAGGTAACCTATATCATTAGTCACTCTGAAAAGTCTTCTGTATATTTTATATGGCAGTCATCAATACATTCACTTTGCTGTTGGTCTCAGCTTGCATCTTAAGAGGTCTTTACCTCCCTTATTACTTTTCTGCATGGTAAATCCCCACCAGGTTAGTGTGGATTATACCCAGAGCATCCAAGAGACAATATATTCCCTAAACATGATCAGCATAATGATAATTAAACAGTATGGACCAGATCTTTGACTGGTAGAAATCGGTATAGCTTCTCTGAAGGCAAGAACAGATCTCTACCAGCGATGGAAATAGACCCTATTTCTTAACAGCTGTAGCCCTTCAGATGAGTTCCCAATGATTTTTTAAGCTGTCGTTTTGTCCATGGCTATTATATATCCTCTTTGGTGAGTATTGGTACAGCTGCATCATTAGGACTTTGTGACCTCTACATAATCTCACAAGAGACCTTTCGCAGGAGCAGCCAATGAAATGCTCTTAAAATGACTGAAAAATATATTCATTAAAACTGTGTGAATGTTTTTCCTTGTCAAAAACTTTATAAACCCTCATCCACCCGTGGTGTCAGTGGTGGCAGCATGCTGACATTTTCCTTTCCCTGGCCACACCCCCCCCGCCAGCCCAGACCCTATACTTTCTGTTGCTGGCCTTCAGTAGCGGTTAAAGGGTAGAACCGAACGCCCACATAGAAGACCTGGTATCTGTGTTTCCACATCATGAAGCATGCCAATAGACAGACCAGGGCCGCGATCAGATTGAGAACCATCTGCAGAAGTAAGTACAGGTTGAGTGTGCTGATGAGGCTGCCACAGTCGGCTGCGTCCTGATAGACGAAGGTCCTGCCGAGGGGGTCTGCAGTGTCCAGTTTGCACTGGCAGGACTCGAGGATGGTATCGCAGGTAAATTTTGTCATCTGCAAATAGTGGTGTGCAGCAAAAGCCACCGCCAAAACACAGGCAACTAGACCCAGGGCACTTAGGAGAAAATACATCAGCTGAAAGAAAGGGGGAAAAAAAGGAAAAAAAGAAAACCTCCACCTTTTTCCAGCTACACAGAGAATGAGGACACAGAACGAATGCATGCACACGTACTTCACAGGGCATGCATGCATTCAGCGGACTGTTTGGGTACTGTGTTCTTCGAAAATTGCAAGACAGCTGTAACTCCCCGGTGATGCAAAGTTCAGCAGGTCACCTCAAGAACTAGTATTTCTGCCTTGCATATTTCATACAGGTATTTCCTTGCAGTTCTGAGACCTGATAAGAGCACCATGAAATCTGTATCTCTGTACAGTCAGAAGCTTTATAGAGAGGGAGGGATCATCTTCCTCTACTGTTGTACCTGCATTGGCTAGACCTAGAGTCATCAGCTGAGATAATTTAGTGGAGTTGCCTTGAAGCAGAGCTGAGCAGACTGAGCCTTGGGCTGACATCTTATCCCAGGCTGCGCTGAGAAGTAGGTGTTTTTGAAACTTTGCTCATGTGTTATTCCCAGCTCTTGGTTTGCATGCCCAAACAAATCTGATTTATACTTGCAAATCAGGCAGTGAGGTGGCTGATCTCCCGCTTGTGGCCCTGTGAATGCAGCCAGCCTGTTTGCTGTCCAGGTCCTACTCTGTAGCGGGAATGCAAATCTCCACGAGGAAGTGCGTGCTGTGATCAATCACCTTCCAAAAATTGCCCCGTAAAAGTGAAGAAGTCTTTCAAAGGTGTGAAAGAGCAGCAAGCGTCTTTCTTTTCTCTGTGCTGCCCCTGCTATGGCAGGAGGACAAGGGTCTGTTTGTCACCCCCCTGCTCCTTACACCAGTGGCAGCTTTAAAATAGGGTGGTTTTTATCGTGGGTGGCTATGCAGAGTCCACCCCCACAAACACATGGAAACCAGCAGCAGCTTGGCCCCTTTGTCTCTCCACATTTCACCTGAGACCTTTGCGTAGCAGAGCATATGGACTTCCCTTGCTTTTGGTAGCTGGAGCTGGCAGTTGCTGTGCTGCATACAAAATATGTGTGAATGTGTATTAAAATCATATTCTGTGTTTAGCCAAAATAGCATTTGTGGTTCTGTTCAGCACTGTAAAAACATTTATTTTTCTTGGCGTCTTATCTGTCAGACACATGGCATGGTTGGGAATCTGTTATTTTAAACAGCAGCTTCTCTCTTCCTCTCTCTCTCCCTTAACCTCAATACCGCAAGCAAACTATCAATATAAACGCATTTTTTATGACCTTGAAACTCCAAGTATGTATGTCTTGATAAAATTCACACTCCTGGTGTATTTGTCTTATATTTACAGTCTCAATCAATCTTCCTATTCAGTCGCCAGCTTGAAAAAGAATATTGGGGCTTATTGAAGTTCTTAAAGCACTATATACATTTTCTCACCCGTATCACCAAATTCTTACAGCAAGATCTCAGTTTCCAAGACTCGGCTACTATTAAATTTAATGACTTCCCCTACAGCCTTAACCAAGGGCAGCTTCAAAATGAGGGTGGCTCTTATTAAATGCAGTTCCTTTACTCCTGCAGCTTTCAAGGTAAAGGTCCATGGGAAAGGTAATGTTGGAAAGTGGGGACACCTCCTCATATAAAGCGCACAGAAAACGGAGCAATACAGACTGATGCACCCCATCCAAACACAGATGTGGTAATTCACAAGCCGATGTGATAGTGCAAATGCATTTGATGGAGAAAGCGAACAGTGGACAAACATTGATGACCATTCCTCTTCTTTGAGTGATAAAAGTTGTTCTGCAATGTAGAAGTCGCCATGGGCTGGCTGGAAGTCCCTGGACTCAGACTAGCAGAAGACAGAATCAGGCCTCCCTAACAAATGAGATATTAAACCAAGACTACACAATGTGCCGGATTCTCCCTTGGCAGGTATTTTATTTGGCTGCCAACTTCTATCCAAAGTCAGGACAGAATAACATGAAATCCACAGCTAAGCTGCACTCCAGGTACAGTAAGCAAGAATTTGTCTGTTGTATTCTGAAAGGGTAGGAGATCTCAGAATCTGAATACACGGGCAGCTCTCACAGCAACAGAGATGCGTGGGGACATGGGGCAATTTCCAAATAGCTTATTATTCTCACAAGAGGTTTGCAGAGAATCTCTCTGCGAGATGCTGAAAATGAACACATTTCCAATATCAAAGGTGAGGAAAACGCAAATACTGCCTGTGAGGGAGCACAAGACAGTGAGTGCTGAGATCCCATTAGCAGATCAATCACATGCCAGACCTGGAGGCAACTTCAATGTTGCAAATACAACTGCAGGGTGAGCTCGGCCCAGGAACTAGAAGTTGCCACTGGAAAACTCTTTTTTAACAGCCTCAGAGAGATAGGCACTGTGATTGCTGTTTAAGTAGAAGGAGAAAGGGGAAGCAGGGAGAGACAGCATACGATGAGGTCAGACCATGGCAGCTCTGGGTTCCTCATACAATGAAGAAACATTTTAGCAATATTTATTGGCAATAACTTTTCTCTGTGCCAAAAAGAAAATAAACAACCTAAGATGGATCAAGTTCCTCGTGGAAAAGGCTTCTTATAGTGACCAGAGGTGAAACCAGAAGGGTTTGCAGATGTGGACCCAGGGGACCCCTTCTGCAGGCAGTGGTGGCTCAGGCACGAGCCCGTGGAGGGAACAGGAACCACAGTGCATGTCACAGCATGGGCTGCTGGGGCTGGGTGGGCTGGAGTAGAGGGTGTCATGCTACAGCAGGAGATGCTGTGATGAGGACCACAGTGAGCGATGTGTCGAATATTAGCAGATAGCCCAGGAAGTCCACAGGAGATCTCAGGATTTTCCTATGTCTTTTTTTTCTTTTTTCCAAGGGAAGAGGATCTCCCCTTTCAAATACATGCGTAATAGTTGGGCACGTGGCTTTGCCGTACTGCAGAGCACGCTTCCTGCAGGTGTAGAGATGGGGCAGGGGCAGAAGTTCAACATGGGACTCGCCATTGTGCGCGCAAAGGGCAAAGCCACCCTCCCTTTGGGCAGTGGTGTCCCTTTCTCACGGACACAGGAGGTGCTGCGGGGACCTGCGGTAGTCTCAGGAAGGGACTTCTGCTGAAAGCAGCACTAACATCTCCCTCTTTGACAGGATCCAGGTCTCATGCAAGTGTGAAATGAAAGAAGCAGCTGTTGAGAGGGAGGAAGGCAGAGAGGACTGCATGGGTCTCCTCCCACTTCACACCCTGAGGGAGTCACTCATAATGGTCATAGGGTCACCTCAGGGGTTGACTAAAATCCCTCAGGCCTCTGTGTGTGTGGTCCTCCTCCCCAAGTGACTCTTAGGCTATGCAAGAGATGCCGGGATGCTTGCTACACTCCAGGGAAATCTGGTGAAGATTTTCTCCTAGGAGCGTGCTCAGCAGCCATGTGCAGCCTTGGTGGTCACCAGCCACCAGCGTGAGGACAGGGCCTGGGCTGGGGAGCAAGTCCCTGGGAGGGCAGTAGGGGCAGATATGGCTGAACCCAGCTGTGGCTCTGGATGAAGCATCAGGTCCCTGTGGAGAAAGGAACGACCCAAGGTTCTCGGCTTTGTCGCATGATTGTGATTTTGCATCCTCAGCCTTGTCACTGAATAACTGATGTTCATTTTTTTGTTCAGAGATAGCCTTTAACCGACATTTGAAGATCTGAGAAGCGGTACTGATTTGAGATTTAGAGGAGTCCTGTGTGACCAAAGTCCTGGAGGAGACTCTTCGCTCCTACTTTGTTTAAAATAGGTACGTGCCCTGCAGCCAAAAGCCATTTGTCTGGAGAGACAGGGGAGGCACTGTGGCATAATGGTCCCCACTGGGGATGTGGGATGGGAGAGGTGAACAGCCTGGGAATGCTCAGATTTCATGGCATGCTGCAATAGGAAATGCTGGGAAGGTGGATTTTGGGGAGGAGTTTGCTTTGGGTAGGCAACAGTCTGTGGGCTATTGACTGAACCAGAAGCCTTTCAAGGGAGATTTTAGCTCTAATTCTGACAGGTGATGAGAAGTAACCCATTTTACACTGCCTGGGGAGCACTTTAAAAACATTTGTTTTCTCGTCGGAGCAATGGCTCACGTTCCTTACTGCCAGGGTGGGTGGTGCTGCTAAGGGTGGCAGAGACATCTGAGCTTCCCAGCCCAACATGCCGTTCCCACCACGAGGGATGACACCCTTCCTGCTTGGATGCCAAGCTCAATTTAATGCTGCAGGGCAAGCAATAAAAAGCCTGGCATGGCAGCTCCCGCCCAGGCCAGCAGCTCCCTGGGCAGCCATAATGCTTACTTGCGGGTGTAAAGGTGACTGGGTGAGAATGTAAAGGCAACCAAAGGGCAGAGACCATTCTTCTTCTTTGTTTCTTTATGTAAGTACGGAGAATCTTGAGAGAGGCACAACAGACACACCGGGTTCTAATTCCTAAGGGAGGATGAATGCCAGGTTTTTGAAAAGCTGCTCCTTACGTTTGATTTCCTTCTGCCTTTCTCAGTTAATAATCACTGTTATTTTGTGTTGCTTGTGTCGGTATTTTTCTCTCATTATGTGTCTGCAAAACATTAAGAGCCCTGAAATTACAATAATAAGGAAAAGCAGCCCAGAAGAATGGTGTTAAAAATGTCCCACCTGGAACAAGCGTTCTCGGCCTTTCTTTTCTAGAGGCTTACCAGTGTCAGCGAAGCACAGTTTTGGGGACTGAGGCAGGGCATGATGCACGGTTTCTGTGCCTCTCTTGCAATGCTGGATGGGAATCTGCTCCATGGAAGAATGCTTGTCGCCGTGGTTTGCTAACACTCTCCCGCTAACGCCCAGCTCTGACACAAGGCACCGTGCTGGTGCTCAGGTCCAGCCTCTCTCTCCTCGACCGTGGAGGAGGGCAAGGTAGAGATTTCCAGCCATGCTTTTTAATTTGCCTGTGCCCATGCAGTTTCTTATTTCATAGTGAGGAGCAAAACTGCTGGGAAGATGGTGAGATGCTTCTTAAATCACATTAAAAAATAAAACTTTATGTAAGTGGACCTGTTTTATGCCACCCTACTTCTTACCCAGCTCTCTATGAATATCTCTAATTAATCAGTAACCCTCAACATTTCACTGAACACTTCCCAAATTATTCCAGCTGTGTTGGACTGAATCTCTTTTATATTCTTAAAATATGGCAAATAAAATGGTATCTGGTTCTGATTTGAAATATTTGTTATTAGAGTTTCCCCCTTACAGGCTACAGTTTCTTCCTTAGCTGTCTGGAAAATACCAGAAAACTATTTTTGCATTTCAGGTGCATTTTCACTTCTTTTCACGTGGCCTTAAAAATATCCCCAGTACCAACTTTTCTGTCTTTAACAACATGAGAAAAAGAAGAAATTAAGAAAAGTGAAGGTACCTTTACTGTGAACTGCACACATGTCTTCTCATCAGGTTGGTACGAAATACAAAGCATAACAAATCCCACTAAGGACACCACACAGACCTGCAAGGGAAGATACATAGAATTTGTCAAAGTTAAAAAAGAACTAAACAAACACCACACAAAAATAAGTTTTTTTCAAGAGAAAGTACCGTTCTGTGTTAGCAGGACTGGAACTCAAGGAGCAGTGTGTAAGTGAAGTCATTTGAGTAGGGGCTACAGCCATGCATGTGTATGGAGCCTTACGTGTGTGGGTGCACTTGTGAGGAGGGAAGAGCTTTAACCTTCAATCTGCAGACACCGAGGCTTAAAAAACTTAGAGGGACTTTTTGAACCAGACCTACAAAGGCACAGCCCAACATTAATCTCTAGGATGCATTTCAAGCTTTTGTCCATGTAATGGTCAAAATGGAGCAGAGGGCTTAAGAAGTCAGGCTTGCAAGCCCAAAGAGCACTGTTTTACATGTCACTGGATGCTGACAGGGTTTTTATGTCACCAGTACAGGTCATAAATCAGTAACCATATCTGCTGCTGGATATGAAGCAGCACACTTCATAGTAGAGGCTTTCAACCTCTCCTAGAGTGGACAGCTTACTGAAGAAGACATCTCCCCTGCAATCTGAGACTGCGTTTTAGCCCTTCGGCAGTAATTGCTGAAGGTTAACAGTAATGGAAATGTATTTATGCACTTTTTTATTCATTTAGATGTCTTTATTATTAATTCTGAAGATTAAGATATATTTCCAGGAGCAGATATTCACTGGTAGGCATTTTCCAGCCATCCAAGGAGGGAAAACCCTGCTCTGAGGAGCTAGCCCAATAAATACCCTTTTTTAAGTAGTTTTCTGGGTCCCCCCATGCTGCTAAGCACTCCAGTCAAGCGCCTTCCTCTCCCACATTTTTGGAGGACCAGCGAGCAGACCTCATAAGAGGGCCCAGGAGCAGCAGCTCTGCAACCAGACTGCTGCTTTTTGGCAGCTTCCCCCCTGCCTGGACAAGAGGAGCCAGGTCCCCAGGTGCCTGGTGAGGGCTCCTCATGCTGCCGTGGGGCTGGATCCGGCCAGCGAGAGGGCATTGTCGGCGGCTGGAACAACGCCTGGAGGAACCCATGCATGTTTGGGTTGCCTTGGAAAAACAGGTGAGTTGACAGCATGCACACATTTTTAAACGCCACTTCGTATCATGCCTTTAAAAAAGGCCCAGGTGTGATGAGCCTTAGTGGGGACCTTAGCCAAGCTCAGCCAGCATGTTTTCAGAGGTGCTAAGGCTTGTCTTCACACGGGGCTTGGAGCAAGCCTGGGTCTCCTTGCTAGGAGCATCTTGATTGATTGTAAATCATAGCTATTAAATTCCCAGTCACTAGAGCAAGAATCTGTAAATTTTTTTCCCCTTCATTTTACTTCGGGGGTTTTGAAGACTTCTCCTTAATTTGAGGCTTTCTCCTTTCCCGGAGCAGTGGGAGTTGCCCTCTCGGGCCAGACCCGGGTACGAGCTGCCTTTGCTGAGGGATGGGACTACACCATGGAGATGCCTGCAGGGTTGCAGGGCTCCTGCACAGCCCCATCCCCGCCTGCTCGCTGCACGCTCCCGGCAGTGCTGTGCACGTCCAGGATTCCAGCTCCACAGGGGACTGCTTGACCTGCAGTGAAAAACGCCTAACTGCCCTTTTAGGCAGCAACGGTTAAACACATTTCTTTTATGATCTGATGCAGAAAATACCAAACTTCTCTTCCTGTCTGCACTGTTGGTGTAAGGCATTAGACAGTAGCCCTACAAAGGAGGAGTGCTTCTCAAACACAGGGATAGTCGTGTCTCTCAAGAACCTGTGTGACTGATGACACTCTTTTGCCATAAAGTTTTATTTCATGTCATTTCAGTAGGACATGAATAGGAAGTATTGCCCGAGAACATTTCTAAAGAAAGCGTCAGTATTATTTACTCCTTTCCATGTCATGTGTATTTATATTCTGGTCCTATGACTTCCACACGGCCTCCAATTTATTTGTTTTCTTCTTTTTATTGTTGACAGCCATAGCTGACAGGGTTGTCGGGGGAAAAAACAACCTTTCTTGTCAAAGGTCCTTCAGTGGTTTTTGGTTTTTTTTTTGCCCTGTAGTGCTTCTATGTAACTCAACCATGTTTTATTTCTCAGGATTAATCGCCTATGTCCTTGGTCCCTTGCACTGTATATTAATCTTTTAATTCAATTAACATGTCCATAAAACTTAAATCTTAAGGAGATCATACCTCTAGTAATATCTAAATGATAAACTTCCCCAGCAGCAGTAGTGGCTGAAGGAAAGAACTTGCAGCGAGAATTAAAAAAAAAAAAATTTAAATGCACTCACTTAATGTTACGTCCCCAAATTCATGTGAAATCAAAGGGGCTGCTCACGTCAAAGGTAGACCTAAGTATTTTCAGGATCTGGTGCTGGAGGATCTTTTTACCAGCAATAAATCAATTTTGCTTTGCTTCAGCTACACGAGTGGGCATTTACACTTGCATGAACCAAGGGCCATATTTGCCTCCAGGTTACTCCCGTGAGACATCACGGGACTGTACCCACTCTCCCGTTCCCGTTTTCCCACAGAAGGCAACAGAGCTGCATTCATTTCCGAGGGCAGAGCCAGGTATCAATGGTGGAATTTTCTCTCTACCATCACGTGCCTCATACAGCTTCTGCAAAAATCCTGCCAGCTTTCAATGTGGCAGGGTCAGACCTCCCTCTTCAGAAAGCTTCCCGTACAAAATACTACCATTTAAAAGCATTTCCATTCCTGCACGCACTTTCTAAAGTTCCTCTGGGATTTAAAGAATATACTCAGGGGTACTTGAAGAGGCACATTTGTAGAGAGGTATTTATAAAAGATTACAATGGGTCCAGATTCCGGCAAGTCTTGGCCAGAAGATAACAGGAGGCTGAAGTATTCCTTTTATAACAATATACCAACATTTTTTTTTAGCCAGAGATGTATATTTTTCTAAGTGATGGTGAAAAATAATATTTCTGAGAATTAAGACCCATATATGTTTTACATTTCTGTTCATTACAGGTAAATTCACTCATTGGAGCAAACTGAGGTGTGGAACATTTGTGCAGAAAACAGCTTTGTGCTTCTATTTTATACATTGTTAATAGATCAGTTTTAAATGATACCTGTGAAGTGCAATAGAATAACTGTAAAAATCCTCTGGTAAGTATTCGTTAGGACCTGCTAAGTGCCGAAGACAGCTGCATGACAGCAGGCACGTTATGGATGCTGCTGATACTGATTGCTGAGTAGCATTAGGTAATCCTGCATTCTAGTGCTTCAACAGCCATTGCAGTATCACAGCATGAAGCATACATTTCCTATGCCTTATTGACCAAGCATACAACATAAAATGCAATTGAACTTGCTTTAGCACTTGCTTGCCACCGATCGATATGCATTTGTTACACAAATAAAATAGATTCTGTAAGAGCTGCACAATAGCAGTTAATTAGATCAGCTCTTGTAACTGTTATCTGGAAATCTAGAAATATGCATTTCTATGCTGAGTAAATTTCAACTCAAGTTTATTTCAAGATCCCATATTTCAAAATCTTCCAGACGGACTAACACACCCTTTGCTGAATAGGTAGTGACGTGAAAGGTTAACTGAGGAAAGAATTTAAATTTAGAAAAGTACAGCCTAGAAAAAGACCCAAATATGATACAGATGTACTGAAGAAGGGTACAGATTTAATTTTGGTTAAGACATACCCTGTGAAATCCCCCAGTTCACAATCCAGGGAAAACAGCTGTTCACTAGAGCTGGCTGAAACACTTTAAAGTTTAAGCTCTCGAAAAGTTCCAGTGCTATGTCTTTTTAGCGGGAAGCAGTAGACGTTCCTTCCATTGGGCAGGAACATTGCAAGGCTGAAAAGTGACTGAAGAATTCACTTTTTTGAAACTACAGTCAAAATAGGAGTAGTCATTTTCCGTGTTGTCCCCACCCCAAAGAGGACTAGAGCCTGTTGTTGTGAGAACTGAATGAAGATCCTGTAGATTTCGGCAGGAACGGGAGCTGATCCCAACCACATTTAGGAGTGGGTCCCAGCTGATTTGTCTGGAAGGATCCCCCCACCCACCAAGATCTCGCATGCAGTCTTTGGCTCTTCAGGACTTTGCAAACCACCTCTCCCTGTACACACACAGAGGCTGGCACAACTGGGTGTTTCTCACAGATTGGAGCCTCACACACTGCTGCAAGATACATGGTTCAACAGCGAGACCACCACCGTGCCGCAACGCGCATTCGGCACTTGCAACGAGCGTGGCTTTACATAGCTTGATCATCTTAAAACCGGAACCCAAGCAGCAAAGAAGATCGATCTCAAGATTTGTGCACCCCACATCCCTCACCACCAGCTTTACTTCAGCCAATCTCTCCATGCTGAAGAGCTCCAGCTGTCACCGAAGCACGTCGGGCTGACACCCTGCCCAGCATGGTGCCAGCATCCTCCTGCACTAAACAACGCTGTCCTTCCCACCAAACTTCCCACACTTCCGAGAAGTGTCATGGGTGAGAAAAACAGTCTTGTCATCTCTGACTGGAACAAACCCAGGTGGCAATGCGGAAAGGTGTTTGGACATAGCCCACAGACATCTTGTGACCCAGTAAGGACCATGAGGCCCAGTGCAAGCGAGCCGCTCTCCTCACCCTCACCTCCCTGCAGCTCGCTCGCGTCTGGTCCTGCAAGGGCTGAGCACAAGGTGTAAAAGTGACACAAGGGCACTCCATAGTAGTGATGAAGATGAATGTGTAACCCACGGAAAATGAACACGTAGGGCACAACTTTCCACTGTGGTTTGCATTCATTGTCTTTGTGCACTGACATATTAACACGATTTGTTTTGTTTTGGCAGATTTCAAAACTACAGATTTCTCTAATCTGTCTGCATCTCTCCCTTGTATATTTGTGAAATTGTTTTTTCTTCTGTTATTGCTGCAGCTTTAGCCTGACTGTTGCTATAGAATAGGCGGCTTTCTCCAGCAAAGCGCTCCCTACCCAGAGTGTCTTGGAAATCCAGGCACATGAGGCTGGTAAAGCGGGAGAGCTGGAAATGTCTACCAAGACATGAAGGAAAGAGGCAAAAATCTGGTTCAAAGGAGCATCCTGGGTCTGCACCATGCCACAAGACAAATGCTGCAAACGATCACAAAGACATAGTACGGCTCTTCTGCTCTTTATATGGGGGTTGGTTAGCAGGAATCTCCTGCAACAACCTTTGGGGGCATAAAGCAAAGAGATCGGAGGACAATACATCTCAAATACAAGCAGTGCAATGCCATGAGACTCGCAAGTAAAGTCTTCCTTTCTAATAGGAATGCAAACTCTCAAACTTCCGGGGAAAAACTGCTATTAACAGAATTAGGGAGAAATTTTCATTATGGACAAGTTATTTCATAGCTGCTCACTTCAAGATGCTATGGATCTTTCTGTTTGTAGGGGCAAGGGTAAAGAAATTGTCTCTTGTAGCTACCTCTGAAGCCTCAGGCTTACGCTCAGAGGTGATACTTGGCTTGATGGTGCACCTGCCTTACCAAATATGGCAAGGCTTAGCTCCCCTCCACGCATTTGGAGAAGTCATGTTATCCACAATTTAACAACCCCGCTGGACACAGACTTTGATGCAAGAAAGAAAATGTTCCCATTGGCTTTGCTGTTACGAACCAGGACCAGCTCTGACACCAGACATCTGCACAGGCTGTTGCAGACAGTGATACTGGTGTTCATTTTCTTTAGAGGTTTGAGGAAACGGCAACGAAAGCGGGTGTTACAGGCAGCTTTCACTGCTAGCTTTCATTAGCCCTGGGTCAGCCTAGACCTCACTACCACATGTAGAAGAAGCCAGTCTGCCATACAGAGGTATTGCACCCTAATGGTTTTTCCTCTTAGAGATTTTTCGTTAGATTTAAGGACAGTCTAGTTGCATAAAAATTGCTTCCAGAAATAATAGCTGTAATAATAATGATACACATGTATATTGTGGTTGCAGGCAAAAGCTATCACCATCTAGGAAATCATTCTTTTAACAGCCACAGAACTCCATGATAGCTGGTCATCCCTGCCCCACCTGCAGAATAAAATAATGATACCTTTACTACAGGTCCGTTCAAACCATGCAATTACACACTGTGACAGATACACAACTTTCTATAAATTTGGTAATCAAAACCCTGCAGGAACATTCATAATCAAATGAAACCATTTTTCTGTAATGATCTTTGCTGTTCAGGTCAGTTGCTCAGCAGTGAAGGTGGTTGCTTGTGCTATGGTGAGATTTAACTCCCTCGGCAAAGCACAGGCAAGGCTACCATCACTTACAAAGCCAGAAGCTGCAGCAGCAGTCCGTTACTGCCGTGAAGCCAGAAATACGGTGCTGTGAGACCAAAAGCCTGAGGAAACAAAAAATACGGTCCCAGAGCCAGCAGTGATTTACAACGTGAGAAGCGCAGCATGGCTAAGAGTGCTACGTGAACACGACTCGTGGTTTGACATGTGTCCATGACTATGAAGCTGTGGAAAGTCATCATCTCTGTAGTCATAATATTACCTAGGCTGAGTAAACCTGTTTGAACAACCTCCCTCTCCAAATCTTACCTAGGATTTTTGCACAAACACAATCCAGCCAGGAACTCTGATTTCCTCCCTCCTTCCCCTTGAGGCTGTAGCTAGACTACGGGCTAAACCACAGAGGTGTCCACGATTAGCTCAGCACTTGACCAGGTATCACACAGAACTTGGGTGTGCAGCTACCTTCTCAAACCATTCTTTCACAGCATTTCAACGTGTTTTCTCATCAACGTTTTACACTCTATGCCTGATCAAAATCAAAGTATGGATTTCAGTTAATCAGGCATCAATGCATTGTTACTCTTAGAAAATGATGAGATATAATGGCAAAGGGCTCTGAACAACACAGCTCTGGTGTTACATACACGCATGGCTATAAACAAGCACTGGAAACCTCACCATAGCATATTTCACGCGGCGTACCTTGTTGCATACCATCCAGAGTTTCATCCACTTTGGAGAAGGTTCGGTTAAATATCTAAACTTGATGGCTCTTCTTGAAGGCAGTCCTCCCTCAAACCTTTTGATGTTTGCTCATGGCTAGTTGAAGCTCGCTTGTATAAAAAATGGATGCCTGCATGACTGTATTTTCCATTAGCTGCTTTGATGGCACCAGTTTTTAAGTGTCACCTTTTATTAAAAATTGAAATCGGTTTCCCTAATAACAAGTAAAAGTTAAAAACCCAGCAAGGCCTTATAGGAGGTAAAGCCTGACTGAAAGCCACCTCCACAGTTTCTGCAGGAAAAGGTGTCAAAAGCAACAACAAAAAAAACCCAGCAAGGGGCCAGGGCTAACAAGAGAGTGTCTCTCTCCTTTCAGGCTTTAAAAGAGAACACATTTCAGTTTTTTTTAAATAGCCAGTCATCCCCCACGTCAATATGGAAGGGGACCTGCTGCCTCTTGCTCTAGCTGGGGGTGCTTCCCAATTATTGACCCTCTCTAAGAAGATAAAACGGTTGCCTCACGAATAAAGCAGTTGTCTGATGTTTGGCAGGGCCACCACTGTGCCGCCGGATCGTCTGACCTCATCGAAAAATGTTACATCCAGCAGGTGGGAGGATCCAGAAAGGGAAAGGCAAGGAGGCTGCCAGGGGTTTACCTCTACAGGTTTGCCTCGGTTTATCATGTGACAGCCCATCTGCAGAAAGGCTTTTTGGTGGAAACATCCACAGAACCTCATCTGTGGGGAAATCACAGAATCACAGAATGTTAGGGGTTGGAAGGGACCTCTGTGGGTCATCTAGTCCAACCCTTCTGCGAAGCAAGGTCACTCAGAGCAGGCTGCACAGGACCTTGTCCAGGCGGGTCTTGGATATCTCCAGAGAAGGAGACTCCACAACCTCCCTGGGCAACCTGTTCCAGTGCTCCATCACCCTCAGAGTGAAGAAGTTCTTCCTCATGTTCAGCTGGAACTTCCTCTGCTTCAGTTTGTGCCCGTTGCCCCTTGTCCTGTCTCTGAGCACCACTGAAAAGAGTTTGCAACGTGGCCCTGGAATTGCTTTGTTACACTGAGCCAGGGAAACCATCTACATTCTGGGAACAGCTACAGGTAAAGCAAATCCCTCCTGGTCTAGGGGAGTACGGGTCTAACCAACCCCAGCTAGCCATCAGGACACACTTCACCCCAATTTCTAATTTCTATTGCTTTATAGCATGGCACCATCCTTTCTTCCCCAAATGCCTATATGCAATTCTTCATCCTTTCAGCACCCATCTCACAACAATGTTCTCAAAGCTTCTTCTTAACAGTTGTACACATCACCATCATAGCACCCATTTTCAGCATGAAAATCCCGACCCCTGGCTTCTCCCTGTCACCATCTTCTACTATTTCAACAGTTCAGCGTAATTTTAGGGCCCTTGCTGCTTCCATGGGAACAGGGGATACCGGAGTGACTTTGCGGAGAGCTGCACAAGCCAAAGCGGGTGCTGGGTGCAGGAAGCTTGTCACACTGCCTTCCTTCCCTTCCAGCCCCAGAACGACACAAACCCTGACAACCTCAAGAGGCAAAGGCTGTGTCAGCCCTGCCTGTTACAGGCAGTGTGATTGATTTTGGCACTTGGGTTTACCAGCCCACGAGCACGTGTGGAGTCAGTGGGAGGACCCACCGCCCGAGTCAGAGTCCCATGCAGCAGTACATCAATTAAACAAACATGTCAATTATCAGCGTCTGATAGGGATACGGGACACTGGGAGATAATCCTGGCTGTTTGCTGCATCGAAAGATCTCTGAAGCACGGAAGCCAGCCAAATTCCTCCGCCAGCCCAGGCAGCCTTGCACCGTTCTCTGATGCTGCTGCACATGTGCCGTCCCTCGCCCCTCGTCTCCTGCAAACTGCCCCTCACAGCTGAGTCTTCCAGCCAGTGCTGGACCTTCATTTGTCTCACCTGTCCTTGTCTGTGAGATGCTCAAAGCAAAGAATATGTTTCCTTTGGCGAAGGTTTTGGTTTAAATTTATTTAAAGATTCTTTGAAACAAGTCTAAAAATTCACACAGACATAAACATTTCTGACTCCAGGTAAATGAAGAATAATTAAATTGCTTTTTCAGCTAAAAGTCTACCCTCCTTTTGCACCACAAAGCCCCACATCAGCCTCACTCCACCAGGGCAGAGAAGCCAATGCCTGAACACTGATGCCAAAAAGCAGCGAGCCAGGGCTACCCCTTGGGAAAAGATCAGGGACCCTCTGGCCTGGAGAAACACCCGGGGAGACGTGGCCCTGATGGGCCTGAGCAGGCAGAAGCGTCTGAGCTCCTGGGCTGGGGGCTCAGCCCATGGCAGGTCTTTTGAGACACGTTTTGCAATAAAACAAGTGACAGCTGGAGCCATGGTTGCTGCCTTGAGCTTCTTGAGAAACAGATTTTTTGAATAATGTTTTAAAAAATCCCTATTTTATGTACATCCATACATACATATGCATTTACAATAACTTTCTGACAGAAATAATAAACACCCTGGATAATAATTTCTGATGAGCATTTCTGTAACTTAGCTGCCTGAGTCTGCAAAACAGGGCTGAGAGGGAGCTTGCCTGTGAAAGCTCTTGATACTCTCTACTTTTGATCACAGTGGAAATAATCTAGCAGCAGATTTTTCGAGGAGAAATACATCATTTCTTCTTCTGGGTGTCAAAAGGCCACAAGCTAATGAAAAAGAATGAAAAGGATACCATTAATATCTACCGCTTCTGCAACGCTTTTCATCCAAGGATCTCAAAGCAAGGGGTGACGGATAGCCATTATTAACCCCACTTTACAGGGGAAATAACAAAGTCGTAGCAAGGTTAAGTAACTTGCCCAAATCTACGCAGCAAGTCAGTGGCAAGACACAGGAAAAAAAATAAAGCCCTCCACCCCTGAGTGGATTTGTGAAGAGTTTGTCAAAGCTCCTTCAAACCAGCAAGCAGGAAGAGACTGCTGGGATGGTCCAGACTGCAGTTTCGGGTGCTCAGGACAGGTCTCACGGAGGAGTCGGGCAACTGCTTCAGACCTGGACACCATCGCTGTAAATGGCTGCAGGCAGGTGAAACAAATGCCACCTTCACCGCGTTTAATCGCGTTTGTTTGCCTGTCCCTAGCCATGCAGCAGAGGCATTCCACAGCGAATGGGTGGCTGAAGCCGAAGCAGAAGTGGTAAATCACGTAGACTCCGTGGTTTCTGTGAGTAAACCTTTCCTTCGGTTTCTGACTAATGCCCCACGGATTTCAACTGAAATGTATTTCGAACTAGCAGCTTTTAACAAGGTGACAGGCTTCTGACGTGCAAGCTGTATCGTTTCCTTCTGCAGAAGCTGCAGGAGGGAAGGGCCAGTGCCAGGCACCCCTCGGGGGGGACCCCTTCAGTGCCGGGGGCCTCCTCTGCTCCCTGTCAGCGGATCACTGGCCACATCGATTCCACAGGATGGCGAACCTCATCCCTGGCCTGCACCATCCTCACAAACTTCGGTGGTCAGGTTTTGAACGAGTTTAACTCTGACTGCCTTGCATGGTTTTCCTTGGTAGTATTTTACTCTAGCTGCTTCTCTAATGAAGTTCCTTTTCATTCATGGTAACGCACTGAAGCGCTGATTTTCAGCGAGGAATGGTGTCACCATTTTGCCACTAATGAAGAAGAAGAAGAAGAAAAAAATTCTTTCAATCAATCAGGGTCTATTTAACACATTAGCAATTTTCCTTCATTTTTCTGTCATCCTGCATTAACAGCTGTGGGGTCAAATCCAGCCCTGGTGTAATTCCAAAGGAGTAACACTAGGAATGAGCTTCACCCATTATCTCTAATGTTGCTAAAAAGGTCTCAATAATAGATTTTTTTAAGTTCTTGATTCTGAATACTAATCAAGTCCTTTAAAAAGAGCACTTGAGTGGGATGCTACTAAAACAAATATGCTCTGATATTTTACAGCACATCTTTCTGTTCTGTTGTTCATTTGTGTGCAAATAAATGAGTTTCGGGAAGCCACTTTCTGCCACGAGGTTTGCTCTCGAGCAGCACATGGGGGTCATCCATCCCCTACCTATATATGTTCTCCATGCAGCCTCCCACAGCAGCCCAAGAGCCAGCCCATAGGACATCCAGCCACACGTAAGGATGTCCCAGCCAAGGGTTCTTTACAGACCAGTTTCCCCCCAGCTCTCCGGAGGCCAGTCCTCAGCACGCTTCCCGCCACAGCTCACCAGCAGCACCCTGTGACTCGCACACCCAGAAACTTCAGCTCAGCAGCTCTCGGCCATCTCCATCCCATGTCGCAGTGGGCACCAAGTACCTCCACAGAGACACCACAGTACAGGAACAAAGTAAATGCAGCACCATGTCATACCTCCTGCCTTTTGCCCCTCAGATATATGCTTTGCATTACTCCTGTGGTGCATCGGCCATGGCCAGTGCTCCACACATGCTCTCTCGCTGGGAGGCTCTGGGGCAGCATCACCACCCCAACCTCTCCTTTCTACCACTGGTTTCCCATTTACCACCCTCTCTGCTGGCGTCAGACCCCTCTTTCCCTTCTGCTTTGGGCTGAGGGTGCAGGAGAGCAGCATGGTTCCCCAGGAGCCTGCCTGGCCCTTTGCACCCAGCACATGGTCCCTGCAATCACCCTGGGGGCAAGCAGGTGGGCACCTAAAGCCATTTTGATCCAGGGAGGAATCAAACCACGCTTGAGCATGCCAGTGGCTCAACTTCACACCGGAGTCCCCAAGGTGAGAGTCGCCACCGGACTCAAACCATGGGAGCAGTAACCCCTCCCCACAAGTCCCTGCCCGCAGCCCACCGGGCGCACTGGTCTTCCCAATGGCCAGGGCACCTGGTGACACTAAGCAAAATGAGGCCCTGGTCCCTCCAGCCAGCACAGTCCCAGGACGCGTTCCCCCAGGGGTTACCCTGGCTGGCTGGTGAGTGCAAAGCACGACCATCACGGCTGAGAGCTGAGTCTTGCTTTGAGTCGGGGATTAGCGCAGGAATGCACAGGGGGAGTTCTGCCTGCCTTTCAGGGGGAACACTGAAAGCGACGGGGCTTTGCCTCCTGTGAGCGTCTGAATGTCACTAGCGCCGGAGGCTGCCGCGAAAATGAGCGGGGTTATAGCTTGGTCTTCAGAAAGCAGCGACTCTGGAGGGACTTCAGGCCTCTCTGAGGGAGGTCAGGCAGATGTGGATGTCTCAAACGGATGCTGTTTGGACACTGATAATATTCACATGGGCCAGGGGCTGCTTCCATGGCTTTTCTCATATCCCTGGACATACGCTAGTTTGGTCCAGCTCACACTTTCCCCAGCTTTTTCTAGTGAAAAAGGTATTTCAAACCCGGGATACTACTAGTGCTGTCTGGAAAAGACACAATCTGACCTCCAGAATCCCTAAAATAAACAAGAGGAGTGAAAATGTCACATGCTGCTATTCTATCATCTGTACTCCCCCCTGGCTTGTAACAGCAAAAACTCCAGGAGGAAGTTCTTCTCCCAGGCCAGGGCAGGCTCTCGCCCCACCAAACATTGCTAAACCCTTAGATACCTCTTCGGTCACAAGAGAAACAAGAAGGGCAAGATGAGTAAGAGGAGCTCTTCCTTTGGGAGCTCACATCCTGCTCTTTCCACTCTTTAGAGCATCACCCAGCAGGGTTAATACAGCAAACCCCGAACAGTTCAGGTGTTCAGATAATCCTCCGACTGGCAAGGGATTACATTCATGGGAGGCACTCCCACAGCTGTTTCATTTATTTGCTGTGAGTTCTTACGGTCTAACAACACCCAAAACAGTGCTAGCACATCGGTATATATTCTCTTGAAGCCTGATGCCTAGGGGAAAACCTGCACGCTAAATTGCATCCACGGCACGCCCTTGGCTCATAATCACCCACCGTCTCTCCACAGGCAAACCACACGTCCCCAAGCAGGCGGTCAAGCGGGGCCACACCGCGCACAGCACCAAGACCCCCACACCTCCTCCCCACAACTCTGCAGGGGCGGCCGGTGTTGGGGACCCCACTGTGCCCCCATTTGCGTCCAGCAGGACCCTGCCCTTCACCCCATCCCCGCCATCCCCTGCAGTAAGGCTGGCGTCTCACTGAGAACTGCGTATGACCTGGTGGGAGCCATCGGTGGGCCCCGGGACGGGCTCCCTTCCCCGGCCACGTTGCCCATCTGCCAGCTGTCCCCCTCCCCATGGCCACACGCGGTCTCGCCCTCCCGTGGATGAGAAGCTGGGGAGCGGCAGGCAGGAAAGGGGTTAAATCACGGCGGTTCTTCAACACAGCACAGCAAGGAAGCTCAGAAGACAGCCATTTCTCTCCTCTCACAGTTACCAACGCTCCTGGCTAAAAGTTGCGAGTTACAGAGTTATGCTCTCACTTCTGAAACCTGATTGTTATGGTTTGGTGGGGAAAGGGGGGAGGCAGCGTAAGTAATCAATATTCTTTTGCAGCATCACCAGGCAGGAGTACACTGCAAAGCACAAGCTAATACATACATCTAGTGAACAGCAACCCTGTATTTTATTTAAGGTCTGTTGGGTATATCAGGGAAGAAGATGAAAGATCGTGTTATTCTGAAGGAGTGGTTTCCTTGGGAAAGTATATCCAGACATTTAATCCCAGGAATATTTATAGTTAGCATAACTCAAATGGTGTTGTGCATGCAGTTGGTTAGTCTAAAGTGGAGCGTCATGCAGCTTGCATTAGTGTTGGCAAAGGCACTTTACGGAGAAACAGACTTTATGCTTACAGTTATCCCAGCCCAATATGGAGTGTCTCTGACTAGCAGAGAGGAACTGATGCCTGCCATAAGGAAGCCCAGCACTGTTACAGGGATGCCTAATGCCAGCTGCAACAAAGCAAACAGCAGCGGGAAACGGCAGCCACAACAAGTGTGGGATTCCTCCTCCTGGCCGGTTTTGGGATCCCCCTTGGCTTTCTTCTGCTTCTTCTTCTTCATCGCAGACTCCTGCGTCTTGCTCGGGTCGGTGCTTTTCTCCGCTTCGGGTGCCTTCCCTGTCTGGCTTTGGTTATTCAGGGACGTGCTGTGCTGGGGTTTCTTCTCCTCCTCCTTTCCCATGCCGATGAACTTTAGGTTTTCACGTGCGTGTGTGTGCGCACACGCTGGTGGGGGCGTGAGGCTTTTGGCCCCCCAAAGCTTCGCTTTGTGCTGGCTGAGTTGTTCCTGGTATTTGAATCAAGGAGGCTGAACAAATATGGAAAACATTTGGAGCAGATTGTCAGAGCTCCGAAATGCCACATATAGCCCAGAGAAGAGGGGGATTCAAGGGGGGTAGCGAACTGCCAATGTGCAGGCGCTGGTTCAGCGCGGGGGCTGGCTGTGCACACACGGCTGAGTGCGTGTGCCGCCACGGCTGCATAGGTGTGAGTGCACACGTGCATGCGTGCTCGTGGAGGAGCTGGACAGGCACACAGCGTGCGGAAAGCCTGCACTGTCAGCGGGTGAGCAGGAGGGAGATCTGTCTCGCCAGGGAGCCGGGAGCGACCGAGTGCTTGTGCCTGCGCGCGCATGGAGCAGGCAGGTAGGAGCTCATCATGCCGTGGCTCCCCTGGGGATTACTGGCACGCAGAGCACGACTCGGTGAACCCACGCAGCGCCAGGCACACAGCGGGCACATTTCGCAGGCCAGCTGAATCAGATTAAATAGGTGCTTTTCAGTGGGAGGGAGCCGACTATGTGTATGGGAAGTAGGAAATTAACACAAATAAAAATTCAAATTAATATCCTCAGAAGCCAAAAGGAATTCTGCCTCTTCCCAACAGTTGCAAAAGCACAGCTGGGCATGGTTTATGATGAGACAGACGGGGATCAGTGTTGGGGACTGGGGGTTCTCTGCAGGTACTGGTAGCGCATGGAGGTTAGCATCTGCTGAGCGAGTTTCCAGGGCTGCAAGGTGTCCATACCAGGAAGATTGTTTATGTTACCCAAACGAGAGAGGGACGTCTTATTGTGGACATGTGGTCACTGAACTTTGTCCATACGTTGGCTCACACCGGTGCCTGGGGACAGCACACCAACAGAAGTGTTTTGTTTTATTTCCTGGAATGCTCTAAAATAGTTCTGCAGCTGAATCCAGTGCTGGGAGCACTGGAAGAGCCTCTTGGATGCTGGTGGGGGTCCTCGGGGTCTCGCCCACAGAGGTGCCAGCAAGACTGGGGTGTGCTGAGTTAGACAGCGAGTACGAGGTCTGTGAACGGGAGGGAGAAAGAAGAGGTGGGTGGTGAGTAGTCCCGTGCCGGAGGCGATGCCGGCAGCCGTGCATCCAGCCGGGCCGCCGTGCTCATGTCCTTGCAAGGGAAGACCGTGGGAAGTGGGAGGCTGCCATGATGCCTGTGCTTAGCTCACGCCAGAGGAATTACTCACAAGCTTAGGGGTAAGCAGGTGCTTAAACGCTTTGCTGGCCTGGGGCCTGAGTGCGTACAGCCTGATGTATTGCCCTCCCATGAGCCAGGAGCTGGGTCGGGGCCAGCGGAGCACCGCAGCCCCTCCTCCGTGCGTGCAGCTCCGTGTCCCCACTGTCACAGGAACGCCGTGAGGGCACGTGGGCTTGTGCTGCTGCTCCACCACCATCAATGGGAGCAGCATGAATGGGCCAGCCAGCTCTGTCCCCACCATTTGGCTATGCATTTTTTCAATTTTCCTTCCCATAGAGGAGTCAATCCGAGCAAACGACAGGAGCAAAGCGTTGGGAGGAGCGGGGCAAGTGGGAAGAAGTCAGATGTTGGGGAAATCCCCAGCAAAGCTGCCTTTGAATGTTGCAGAGCGGTTCAGGAGTGAATAACCAAAATGTTGAAGTACTCGGAGAGGATCTTATTCATGCTGAGATAGCATCAAGGAAATCTTTCCTTTGACATACTGGCAATGCCTTCTGAGAAATTACTCTATTCCCAGCTCTTTATGGCATTTAACAGCAATGAACTGTGTCTTCTGTATGAATAAATTATGATGTCACTTTGTTTTATGAGTTAAGCAATATCTTCTTTGGTTATTTATGTTACTGAACATATGACAGAAAACTAGAAACAAAGTGATTTTAGATGCCTTCTGCACACATAACTCTCGTGCTACATCCAGAGAGCAAGATTAAGATATATTGTTCAAAAAAGTAAAAGGAAAAGAAACTAGAGGTGAAATAACCTGAAGAAATCCTCTTCCCTCGTCATGTTGCTTACTGCACTGTGTTTTCATAGCATCTCATCAAGATGTTCTGCCACCATCATTCTCTTTTTCAAACATCCTATGACAGTTTGCACTCACTGGTGCACCTTGTCTCTTGATCTCAAAGCCACGTACAATTATATTTAATCACAGCTTTGGGAGGGACGAGGTGCTAAAGGATCATCACCAAGGTCAGACAGGGAAGCAGTGGCAAAGCTGGGAACATGTTTTACTGATGCTCAGTTGAACATCCACCCTAATAATAAGTATTAGAATTAAATGAAGTTAAATCTTCTTTTCCTTTATGCCCATCCATTTCTCTAGTTCTATACTACAGATCTTTACTGTGTTTTTTCCCCACAGGAAATTCCCTGGGTTTAGCACCTGCATCTGTGCTGGCAGACAGATTTATGATTGTTGTCTTCTAAAAGGGGCCCAAATCCAACTGCTTTATTCATGCCGACAGTCATATTGGTTTCAAGGGGAGTAACTGCCTGAGGAGGATGAACAGGATTTAACACAAAGTCAATAAACTGAACAAGCACTTACCTTACAGCCAATAACAGCCTTTGCTTATCTCCTGGCCCAAGAATGTCTCTTAAAACAGGTGCCTAAATATCATTCTGCACAGCAAGTATCTCAAAAATGAAGCCACACTCTATGGGCAGCAGGCTGAATATCTCCTATGAGGTACAGGTGGGAAATCCACTTGGGTCCCAGCCTCCTGCATCCCCTTTGAAAATTCAGGTTGTATGGCTGGCATCCAGAGTCCTTCAGGCAGGGTAAGTCTAGGCCAGTTCAGGGGACGCCTTCTGTACAGCGACCAAAAGATTTGAATATGAAACTATGAAATGTAGTGTCCTGGTTTTGGCTGGGACAGAGTTCATTTCCCTCCCAGTAGCTGCTGTGTTTTGGCTTTAGTACAAGGAGAACGTCAATAACACTGATGTTTTCAGTTGTTGCTACGAAATCAGGGACTTTTTTCCAGCTTCTCATATTCAGCTGATGAGCAGGCGTGCAGGAGCTGGGAGGGAGCACAGCCAGACATATATCCAAGCTGGCCAGTGGAAATATTCCATAGCATGGGCGTCATGCTCAGTTTAGGATAGGGGGCTGGCCAGTGGGCAGGAAGCTATCGGCTCTTCTCATTTCCATGAGTTCGAAACCTGTCCTGGCCAGGAGTTCAAACTTTTCTGGGAGTTTGGTCTTTTGGGGGGGGGAGGTTTGTGAAATTCACAAAATTCACGAGTCTGGCATTCCACAATTGCTGCTTGGGGACTGACATGTGAATTGTTCATCGTGGTGAGAAAATTATATTGTATATAGTTTGTTTTGCATATTCATTATTATTTTTAGTAGTATTAGCATTTCCTTTGTTGCCTTATTAAACTGTCTTTGTCTCAACACACGAGTTTTCCCTTTTGTCCGTTTCTCCTCCCCATCCTACTGGGGTGGAAGGGGAGGGGTGAGCGAGCGGCTGTCTGGTGCTTAGTTGCTGGCTGCCAGGTTACACTACAATTTGTGGTCAGTTTAGACAGGCATTCATCTTCTCACAGCTGTTGGGTCCAGGGTAGCTGCACTGCTCAGAGCACTTGTTTTTTCCAAGGAAACCAAAAGACATTGGTTGCCATCTGCCCTGGTAATGCTCAGGCAGGAAGCCCCTCCTAGGCTGGGTACAATGAGCCTACACTGGGAGGCACCTGCACCCACCTTCTGCTTTGCTGCTCCTGCTGTTTGCACAGTTATTTGAGTAACAAAGAGATCGGACGACAGCTTTTACCAGGACACCTTTGGGACTTCGATGGATGCTAATCAGTTGCTAATAAAGATGGTCACTTGTAATTAAAAATATATATATATCTATTGCATATTTAAAATAATATACACCACATCTAATCTCTGCAGCAATACACTGTTACACAGATAAAAAAATTACAGGTCAAATACACTGAAATAATTGGGGACAGGAACATTGTCTTGAAATGATTGAACAGTGTGTACAAGAGGGAAAAAGGTTCTTTTACTGTGGCTAGTTTTCCCTGCAAAGTCAAAAATGCATATCTTACACGCTGGGAAGTTTAATGGGGACGGATGCAGGACTGATGTTCCATAATTATTATCTGAACCAGATTGTATTTTCTGATTTCACTTGGCATGAACAATCCAGTGTAAAACAGCTGTGAAAGAATTCACAGCACTGGTGAGCAATGAGAAATTAAAATAATTACTTTTTTACAGATCGAAAGATTAAACACAGACACTGAAATAACACTAAATTTTCTCGAGTAATACATCTTCCGGATGTCACTTGGATTTTCTCGGCAACATAAGAATAATCATTACCCTTTTATGCCTAAAGGCCCTGATTAAGTATGTTCTTAAATTAAGCACATGCTTGAATACCCTTCCTGGATGAGGATGTTTTCTGATTCGAGCCCAGTTACCATCTCTCCTGTGGCACGCAGTTGTAATTTCATGTCCTTTACGCAAAATGAGTCATGTTGCACAGCTTTTCCACAGCCAGATACTGTCCTCTGTAAAACACTGCCTGCTCTTGTTCCTCCCTTTGCCAAAAGGCAGCGCAAACCGGGTGACGATGACAAGAAGTCAAACAGTACACACAACGTCAGATGTAGAAATGGCAAGGTTTGGGCTGCAGCTTTGCGATGACACAGTCTTTCCTATTTCTTCTCCTGCCCGCAAGGACACACAGCATCGCATGGGGCTCCAGAAACCTCAGATTTTTCTCCACCGCAATTTTTACACGGGAAATAAAGTGGTTTTGACGTGATTGAACCCACACAGACACACAGACGTACACTCCCACATACTCACATTTGTACAGATACTTCTTCAAGGTATCAGCAGCCCGGCCAAGTGCCAGTCGCAGGGTTGCAGCAAACAAATCCAGAGCAGCAGAATTAGCAAGGAACAAAGGCTTGGACAGGGCTCTCCACATTGCCCCTAGGACAGTGGGCATTTGGCTCCCTTTGCCTCAAGAGCAGCTCCACGAAAGGCTGCCCAGGGACCACCTCGGAGATGCCACCCCCAGGGAGATGGCTGGGGTCAGGAGGGAGCCAAATATGCCGCAGTCAGCCAAAGGCTCACCCACCACCAAGTCAACCTGGGCCATGGTGAAGCCGAGACCCTGACTTATCCTTGCTCCTTTTCTCCCTGCTCCCCTTGCCCCGTAGCAAGCCATGGTCTTCAGAGCTGGACTGAGCAGTGCCAATGCTCAGTAGCCGATGTCAAGTAGCCCACGTTCAGCACACTGGCAACCTGCTAAACAGCAGAGGGTTCCCACATTAAAATAAATGACGAAAGATTCTCCCTGAAAGCAGAGGCTGAAGTCAGCCGCTGTGACTTCAGAAGACTGATGCCCATTGACAGCGATAATAATAATATCTAGCTCTTGAAAGCGCAATTACATAAAAGACAAGGCCAATTAGAAATAGGTCTGACACATGCAATTCAGGCTGGCTTCTGACACGGCCATTTTTAAAGCTCAGGTCATCTGGAGGTGAGGCTTGTTTTCAACACACTGTTTCGAGGCCAGTTCACATTGTTTTGTGTGTCTGTAGGCTCTGTCGCGAGCACTGCTCTGGGCCAGACGACCTCCAGAGGAACCGTCCAACCCATGTTATTCTTTGTGTGTGCTCCATGTGCCGTTTTGGCATTACTAGGGGTAAGACCAAGGTGTGAAGCACTTCAGTTTAGCTGGTTGGAGTGACAGACATGGAAGGGAGTAGAACAAGAGTTGTTTTGTGTCAAGTTACTCCACATTGTGTATTTAACAACGTGCCTTACTCCCTCCAGCCATCGCATGTGACCATGAGGTGTATCTGTGCATACTAAAGAAATCAGGTCTTCTTTCAGATTAGAAGAAAACTGTCTTTCAGCCTCCACAATGACTGCACTACCCCAATTTAAAATCCTAAATGTTTGCTTTTGCTCAGGCTCCCTGAGGTGCCCTGTGCCTGGAGCTCCTCTCCTCCAGCTGTGGCTCCCTGAATCCAGACAGTGGCCCAGGCATTTACGGGGGTCTCCTGCAGAAAACTTTCTTAAAAGTATATTTGAAGAGGATATTGCCCATCAAAATATGCTAATGAGATGCTGTGGCTGTTAGACTTGCTCATCAGGTGTTAATTATTACTTGGTCAAACAGAGGCAAATCCTCTTACTCGTGTTCTTCTTGCTGAGGATAATGATTAGGTCTGTTCCATGTGCATGCTCATGGGAACGCATAAGTATGCACACATCCACGCACGCACGCACGCGCAGGGCTAAAGCTGCTGCCTCAGGCAACACACAGGAGTCTCAGGAAACCTGCCCACGGCTTTACGCTGGGACACAGGCACCGTGGGCACCAGAGGGAAGGGCAAGGAGTGCAGGTCTCACTTTTCATTAATGAGAGGGGTAAAATAAAGGAGCTTGATCCTGCAAGAGGAAGAATGAAGCCTCTGCAGCAGCACCACTTGCAGCCGTGTCCATCACTCACACCCCAACATGAATCAATCAATTAATAATTATTTTACTGGTCCCATAACACAAATTGTTTTCATTTAAAGGCACAGGTCTCACCATTTCCAAGTGAAGGGGCAATGCTCGGGGGTCCAAGTGGCATGTGCTGCCTGCCACGGGTATTGCCTGTGCCCGTGTCTCTGGCTCAGCAGCTGATGAGGCTGAATTAGCCCAAAACTCTCCCTCTAAAGAAAAACCCACCCGCCCCTCTGGGTTTTTCTCCTGGAGTGGGAATCCACGCTGTGGCAGTATGGTGGCAGCCCCACTGGGGCCACAGCCAATGCAGCTGGCAGCGGCATCACCCTCACCGGCTGGCGATCTCCATTTTACCTTGGAGAAACTGCAGTTGCCTCTCCGTTTTCCCAGCAGGCAGCCCCTCACCAGCACCTGCAGCTCAGGGAGGGTAAGCAAGTAGAGGGGAAGCCCAGCTAAGGGCTTTGGGCATAGGACTTCTCCTTCCCCTCTACTTTGCCCTAGTGAGGCCTCATCTGCAGTACTGCGTCCAGTTCTGGGCTCCCCAGTTCAAGAAAGATGAAGAGCTACTGGAGAGAGTCCAGCGGAGGGCTACGAGGATGGTGAGGGGACTGGAGCATCTCTCCTGCGAGGAAAGGCTGAGGAGCTGGGCTTGTTCAGCCTGAAGAAGAGAAGGCTGAGAGAGGACCTTATAAATGCCTACAAATGTCTTGAGGGTGGGAGTCAGGAGGATGGGGCCAGACTCTTTTCAGTGGTGCCCAGAGACGGGACAAGGGGCAACGGGCACAAAGTGAAGCAGAGGAAGTTCCATCTGAACATGAGGAAGAACTTCTTCACTCTGAGAGTGATGGAGCACTGGAACAGCTTGTCCAGGGAGGTTGTGGAGTCTCCTTCTCTGGAGATATTCAAGACTTGCCTGGATGAGATCCTGTGCAGCCTGCTGTAGGTGACCCTGCTTTGGCAGGGGGGTTGGATTGGATGACCCACAGAGGTCCCTTCCAACCCCTACCATTCTGTCATTCTGTGATTCTGTGACTCTGACTGTCTCTGTACAGGGTGAGGATGGGATGAAAAGGAAAAGCAAGGCATGGCTTTCACTGTTCAGCTCTCCATTTCTTTCACATACCCCCAAACACAGAGCTAGGAGCCCACAGAAAGTGGCAGGATGGACTGCAAGAAATCCTGCCAGGTGGAGAGATGATATTTGAAATCCATCTAAGCTCTGGCTTCACTCAGCTCTGACTCTCCAGCTCTGACTGCGCGGGTGGGACTCCCAGCCGGGGTGGAGGGATCAGACGGTGCAAGGTCTGAGGAGCTCTCCTTCATAGCAGCGGGTGCCAAACATGCTCAGCTTGTCCCATGCAGTTGGTGCTTTGTAATGAAAGTAGAAAGGACTTTTTTCAAGAGTCACATGAGAATAAGTGCTTCTGAGTTGCAACACTACCAGCAGCTCTAATAAGGTGCTCTCTCCAAAGATCCAGGACAAACTTTGTGGTGCATATGCATATGTATCTCATTTTTCAGACTTTCTGGCATTTACAGACACTCGGGTCTTTGTTTCTGTGGCTGGCTCAAGGTCTCACGCTGGCACTTGGGTAGTCTCACCTTGTTATTCACTGCTCCAGCCGTACTTCAAGGTCTGATGTGCTCACAGGCACTGCAGTTGACTGAAATACAGATTTGGGTCCTTTGGCAGGCACCAGCTGGAATTTGTTGCAGAGCTCTCAACCTTTCAAACGCAAGCGGTTGCGACGTTCCTCCGACCAGGCCCTATTGCGACTTTTCTCAGAGTTGCCTTTGGAGCCCTGAAGCACCTGACCACTGGAGCTGACGTCTTCAGCCCAGTCAAGGTTTGTTGCTGACTTCAGCCAAGATTTGCCCGTACTTCTTGGCTGGTTTGAAAATGGAGCCTGTGATCTTCCCTGGAGACAGGAGACCTGAGTGTATCGGGGTTCATTTCTTCTGGTCTCCTCCTGAGTTTGTCTTCCCAACTGCAGCGTTGACTAGATGCTGGGCCATAATCTTTTGCCTCACAAAGAGCTGGTTACTGTGAGAAACCAGTATCCCTTTTCTTCCTGTATTGCTGTAAACCATCTATAAATCATCTCCATAAAAGACCAAAGCTGCCTGCTCTTGATCTGAGACAAAACAGAGGCCCGAGGCTCAGGCCAGAGCTGCATGACAGCAGACTTGGGACTCTTGACGTCTATCTGCCTCTCCCCTGAAACAGCCACCTGGCCCTTGTCTCTGCATTCCACCTCTCCTTGGACTCGGTTTCCCTCTGATCATCAATAACAAGATGGATTCATATCCTCCAGTTTCCCAGACCAGTGACCTTTTCTGTGAAAGGGTTCTTGAGGACACAGGGCTTTCCGTGCTGCCAGAATTACTGCATGTGCTCCACCAGATGTTGAAGAATATTCCCTCCCATCCAAAGTTACCCTGAGTATTATATTTTCCTGGCTTAGCATTGTTATGAAATGTCAGCGCTTTGCAACTTCTCTGACTCTCTTTTGCAATGTCCCCAAGGGAACGCAAATGCTTTTAAAGCACTGGTTGGGTCCAGCAAGCCCTACGGACATGCATCATCTTTCATTCTGGAAGAACCTCAACCATCCCTGTAAGATAGGTGAGAGACAGCAGAACTGGAGATGAAAGCAAGCTGTGCTGAAAGCTTCTCTGGAAGGCAGTTGCTAGCAGAAATGTCTGAGGGCTGCTTGGGGACTGCTTTTACTGAATATTTGCCCTTTTACTGAATATTTGCCCATCGCACAAAAGAGGGAGGAGTGCATCATGAAATTCCTGATGACACAGACATGCGAGTGCTTGTCAATACACAAGAGGCCCCAGCCTATCAAACAGGAAGAAATGTGTGACCTTGAGGACGGGAACAATGGGAACAGGATGAAATTCAGTTGTGTCAGATGTAAGGTTTGGCACGTAAGGCTGAAGTGTCAGAGGTTCTCTGGGAAAATAAAAAGTCTCAAGCGCCTTGGCTGGTCACGGGGTTGCTATGAAATGGCAGCATAGCACGGCCATGGAAAAAGGTAAACGTGATCAAGACTGTATCAAGTATTTCCTGCACAGCCTTGAAAAGTATTAATGATGGAGAACAAGTACTGGTGGACCCTGTGAGGAGGCTGCGTACAGCTTTATTCACCTCCATTCGAGAAAGACAAATTGCGAATGGAGCAAGTGTAACCAAGCGTTGGTAGGGTGCTTGGTGTGGGGCTGGAGACCCTACTAACAACAGGAAACTGGAAGGGATTGCCTAGTTCAGCCTGACAACATTAAAGGTTAGAGAGGACAAGATCGGTCTATAAATATCTTGCGTTAAACCTAAAACAATGTTGGCACCGGGACAAATGGATACAAATGGCCACGAGTACATTTAGCCTGGAAACCAGAGGAACGTTTCTAACCATTGGAGCAGTGAGGCTGGGGAACAGCAAGAAACACAGCTTGCCGTAAGACACTGTGCTATCAGTTCTTGAATTGGACCGTTTGACATGGTTGCTTGAGGCGATTCGGGGATGCAGGAATGCCTTCCCTTCCAAGTCCTGGTTGTGGGCATGCTTTCTGCTCCTGCTTGCTCACACAGGCACCCGAACTCAGCCGCAGGAGGAGGCAAGGCTCTCTGTCCCCTGCGTAGCTGTTTTAGGGGCTTGGCATAATCCACCTCTTCATTTGTTAGTGGCAATTCTTCCGATTTCATGCATGTCTTACAGAATAAACTGGAGACTTACATCAGTAACCAGGTGGGTTGGTTGTTTTTCTGTTTGTTGTTTTGGGGTTTTTTTTGTAGTCAATACTTTGTACTTATACAGCATCTTTCATCTTTCAAAGTGCTTTACATACATTAATTATTTAATTCTCCCCATACCCCCTTTGATCTAGGCAAGTATTATGATGCTCAGTTTACAAGTGGGGAAAGCAAACGTGGAAGAACAAATCCTTGCTGCTCGGCTCATCCCACCAGGACTGATGCAGCTTCGTGGCTCTAGAAGGCAAGGAAGGGTTACATGACGCGCACAGGGTCAACAAGCGACCCAGTGCTGGAGCCAGGGTGGTAACTCTGCTGGCTACCCTCTTGTTGCAAAGTGGGAGAGAGAGGGGGGCCGCCCAGGGGGGCTGCGTGCAGGGCCAGGTATGGGATGCTGGATGTACAATAGGGGACCAGAAAATTATGTGTCCCGTGCTCCCAAGAAAGACCCAGAACCGAGTTTCATCAAAGCATGTAGAGTAAAGCTACGCAATGGCTGGGCGACTAAGACCCAAGTAACAGGAATAAATGCTAATAGTTAAAAGTAGCAAATGAATAAGTGCTGACATTGATCTGTGTAGACGTGCACTCAGTGAAAGGATGAGAGTCTTCCCTTCCAGTTAAAAAAAATAAAAACTGATGTATTTTTGATTGCTCTTGTGTTGAATGTTTATGTTGTTTTTCAGAGTGATGGTCAGAGGCTGATTTGGAGATTTTATTGCTCAATAACAGCAATTTTTCTTGTAAATTCACATAGTGATGTTATTTGTGTGTTTGGATTGCTGTGATGATGTGAGGACGCTGTGAATGCACTCTGCCTTATTCCAAACAGAAGTCTCACGTTCCCCCTCTCTTCTTCACCCTTTCTAAAGTACATTCCTGTCTTATCGGGCAAGCAGTGCGGTCTTTGAAGCAGAGCAGGAACCTGGGAAACAACGCACTTGGGGTCTAGCACTTGTTCTGCCAGGGGTTTGGTGTCTGACGTTGCATGGGGCGGTAGCTTCCTTTCAGCTGCCAGTGCCCAGAGTGGGAGTTAAAAGATCAGGCTACCGGTTTTGACAGATACTGACTCATTCTGAGGCCAAAAAAATGCTAGCTTGCTGCCCAGCTCCACAGGACAACAGTGGTGTTTGTAAGGGAGACGTGGCTTCGTGCAACCTCCTCCTGGCAGAGCAAACGCAGCTTGTGCCCAGCGCAACTTCTGTGCTCCACTGGGTCAGTCAGTGCTATAGCATAATTGCCTTTTTGTGGGGGGGAAGGGGAAAGGGCCTGAATTTGGTCATATTTTTCCTGCAGCAAAATTTTTTCCTGTTAATGCTAACGTTAATTCCTAGAAAAGTAAAAAGATTAAGGTTTTTTAATTTCATGGTCATTTTGATATGCTAAATGGTGCCAAGAGAGTCAGTGGGAAATTAACACAGCTCAAATCCCCATGGAACATGGAAACTGCAGTTAAAATAGTGCTGCTAAATAATAGTAATTAGGAAAAATTATTTTAAAGTGTAGCATTTTAATTAGCTGCAAACTCTGCTCACTTCGCATCAGAATTACCCACAAAATTGACTACACCCAAGACAGTTCAGCTCCTCACCTGCACAATTCCCTCAGGCATCCGCGGGTAATAGCTGTTGGACCCATGGGGCTGTGCACTAAATAAAAGGAAAACTGTATTGATGCAACAAGACTGAAAGCATAATCTTTTAACAAGCATGGCAGAGTCAAAGATGCAGTTGTTGCAACTCCTCTTGTGCCACTCCCTCCTTCCTGAGTTCCTCTGCATTTCTTAGCATTCATTTCTTATTATTCATTCCTTAGGACCCACGTTAAAACTGGGCCTTCGTCTGCCCCATTCTAGCTTACCCCAGCTCATGGCATCCATGTGCTTTCCCAATGTTTGGTAATGGTCCTTAATTCCAGAAGATCTTGTTCTACAGTGGCGAACTTGTCCCTCGGGAAGGCTCCACCTTCTCTCCAGGTCCTTTCTCTTTCTGTAGAAAGTCCTATGGTGTGAGAAGAGCAAAGCAACAACCCTCAGTCCCCAGCCTGACAGGGTGTGCAGGGCATCAGCTGTGTAGGAAGAGGCAGAGCCCACCCAGATGATGAGAGAAAGAAAATGAGAGAAAGCTCATGCTAGGACAGTGCAGTCTCTGCCACACAGAGTAATGGAGGACTGAGATACCTCAAACCAAAGCCATGTGCAACATGGGATCCACACACTGGCTGAAGGAACAGCCTGGGTGCACTCACATTTGGAAAGCCTGCAGATGGGGACCTGCAGGAAGGGGAGCTGGGGCACAGCAGGGCATGGGAGCACCTTGCCTCTGTCTCTGTGAAGTTGCGATGCAGGACGTCGAGGTAAGACTGTTCAACAGCCTGATAAGGTGCCCCTAGAAAGACCAAGAGCTGCTGGTATTGCTGTTTGAAAATGAGGAACTGAGGCACAGAGCAATGGACTTCAGTAAGCTTAGGCTCCCTTGAGGACCCTCCATGTAGCAGATCCACCAGGGTACTCAGGTGCTTACCTCCAAGTAATGCCAAGGGGATGTGCATCCCTAAATATGCCTGGTGCGCTGGATCAAGGTCTGGTCAAGGTCATATGGGCGGTCTGTGGCAGATCTAGGAGTTGTGCTCCTGCCATCCGAGCCCAGGCAAACGCCTTTACAATAAGATCATTCATGCCCTTACACGCATGTCCTCTTCTTGTACAGGAATTAGTAGCTGTATATTAGGAATACTATGCAAAAGGAAATTCAAACTTCAGTTGCCTGCTCATGTAGCACTGCTACTACAAAAACCCTTGGACATATTTCTTTTTATAAATATCTGTTGACAAGGGTGCTGGTATAGGCAACCATCAGGCAACAGAGACAGAGGGGTTGGTCCATGTGGCTGAAAACACACCAACCAGCCTGCGCCATCTTGTGATTCAGGGCATCATGGAGCTGGGCCCCATCTGTGCCAGCCCATGGGTTCACGGGCATCCAGAGAAGAGTTGGTGGGCTAACGGCAAAAGTTGGGTCCTAAACATCTCTTTTATGTCATTGCTGCATGAGATGCAAGGAAGTGCATTGATTTTAGGATACACAGCAACAGTAACATTTCTGAAATCTCCACTGATTTCAAACACTTCCAGTTCAAGCTATATTGAAAAAAGCATCAAAAGGTTGGGGCCTACCAATACACCATTGCTAAAAGTACACGAAACTTCAGATGGGAAGGCCAGCTGTGTGGGACGAAGAAAGTAGCAACAGATATTTCTTTTAAACCAGCTTCGGGAATTGAATTGAATTTGCACGAGTCAGTTCAATCCCAGCGCTTCTAAACCTCTCCCTATTTCACTGTGCAGCTGTAATCATTTTTAACACAACTTTCTGGATGCAGTTTTTCAAGCCACAAAAAGACAGAAACCCTGTGGTCTCACACTGTACTGACAGGCCCATGGCTCATCAGCAGGACTGTAAAACCGAGAGGCACCAAGCAGAGGTCAGACACCTCAGACGACACGAGGAATGGCAGCAGCAGGGAGGTGCCGCAGCCAGGCAGGAGGTGATGGGGACACCGGACGCTTTCCTGGATGGGAGGTGATGGAAAGACCCATGGCAAAGCCCTGACACAACACCTGGCCCTCTCGCCATTTTTCAAATCCCTGCTCCAAAGCAGGGGCACACTTGAGACATCCAGCGGAAAGGTCACCAGAAGCGCTTCATGTGGTACAAAACAGCTTCTTCTGCCCCTGCCTCTTGCGCTTGGTGCCAGGCGTTAGCCAAGCCTGTCTGGCTGGATCTTTCCCTCAAAGAAGTCTGAGGCAGCATTACAGCATGGCAAAAATCACCTCAGAATGTTTGGCGAAGCTTTAGTTGACTGAAAATGGGGTTATATAATGGGATGTCTTGAATAACTTGTCCTCTTTTTACACATGTTCTATCAGCCAGCGTGGTTGAGAGCAGTCTGCTCACTGCCCGCACTGTGGCTCACAACCAGGGATTCTCAGGCTACATTTTTCTACTGCAAAATGAGGTCTCTGGGCAAGCGAGGCCTCATGCAGCTCTGTCAGCAGTCCTGGCACGGGCGGGTCAATGGCCTCAGTGGCATGGGGAAGGTGACTGGGGACGTCTGGCCTTGCCAGAGGGGAGTTGCCAGACCCTGGCTGAGGTCCCTGCTGTAGGTTTTGGCCCAGACCAGGGTAGCAAGAGCGTATCTTATTAGTAACTTCAGCATGATTGTATCTATAGGGTGACTCCCTGGGCCCAGACCTCATAATCATTCATACCACGTCTGCAGTCCTGGTGAGCCACTAGTCAAGGTGGGAGAGGGATGCCCAGGAGGGCAGGCAGTTTTGTGCCTCAAGAGCCAAAGAGACTCCTGCTCAGGATCACAGAATCATAGAATCATTAAGGTTGGAAAAGACCTCAAAGATCATCAAGTCCAACCATCGATGGATGACGGGACATCTCTTGTCAAAAGTTGGACCAGGGGGTGGAAGTGAATATTAATAAAGGTGGTAGTGACTAACTGATACAGAGACCAGAGAGCAAAGCCCAAGGGAGGCTGGTGCAAGAAAGTCAAGGTTATTTTTCAGTAAAAGGGAGTGAGAATGTTTGATCTGATTTAAAAAACGAGCAGTGAATGGTTGGAGGAATGAGGATGTGTTTGGCAGTGCATCGCAAGATTGGGATTCCCTGCCACGGGAGATTGCCGAGACGAAGAGTTCAGGAGGTCTGAAAAAATGGGGCATTTGTAAAGGTTGTGGATATCTCCGGGGTTACCTCATTTGACATCATCATGCAGAAGGGATATAAACCAGAGTTCTTCGGGGGACATGACAAGTGATAAGTGCCTGGGGTTAGGAAAATATTTTCCTATAGGCAACTTATAATTGGCCATTCTGGCGTTTCTCATTCTGGCTTTACAGCACTTGGCAATTGGGTACCTTCAGAGACAAGACAGGGGCGTAGATGAGCTGGGAGTCCAGTCCAAGGCAGCAATCCCTCTGCTCCTGCACCCTGCAGTGTGAGAAAGCACGCGAGGAATTACAATTCCCTTTGGACATGTGACCCAAATTGCAGCGGGAATTTGCATTCCTGGTGCCTGCTTCTATTTCACAGCTTCCCCCCACGCACAATAACACCTGCAAGAGGGTTTACTACCCTCGCTGAGAGCACAAGCTCTACAATCTTTTCAGAGAAATTAAGAAGAGTGTCTACAAAGGAAACCAAAAAGTAAAAGGAAGTCAAAAATATGTCAATGCAATGTAAAATCTTACCCATACAAAATAAACTTGCTAAAAGAAAAATCAACTGTCACTTTAAAATCTGACATTAAGTTTCTCAAATCACAGCCCTTAATCAGGAGTAATACTTGAAGAGGAACAAAGAGAATTTATGATGAAAAATCAGGACAGTTGAGCACTAGGCTCAGCGGGACTAACTGCACGACAATATGGATAAGAATGATAATTGCATTAGCTTAGCCTGAAATAACTGGCCAGAGCTGGTTGTTTTTGGTCAGCTGGATTTTTCTAATGTCTTCATTTACTTTTTAAGCAAACTTGGAAGGAGAATTACAAATAGATTAGAGTACATCAATCTATTCTCTTAAGGGGACAGGGTGTTTCAGAAATTCATCCTAACATTGGCTTAGAGCCTTTGAAATGCACAGGCCCATATGGGTTAGACCAAGGGTCCCTTATGGGTCCTTTTAATATAAGATTAGCAGAAGAAGGTAGCTCCTACTGATGAAAGTTAGAGGATCCAAACCCACAATGCTCTTTTCCATGCATTGTACTCCGACCCCAGCCCCCTGTCAGACCCTTCCATGGTCACGCTCTCACTTTATCCGATTTTTACATCTTATTTACCTTTTCAGAAGCTGGGATAACTTCAAACAGGCACTCATCCTCTGCCCTTTAAAAACAACCCAGAAAGATACTTCTACCTAACCTACGTCTTCTGCAATAGGATGTGTGTTTATCTCCCAGCTCTACAACCAAATTCTGGTTCAAATTCAAGCCCAGTGATCCCACCCCTGTAGCGCCCGGTGGGAACAGCTGGGGATTCCCAAACCAGTGTGCTCCCAAACCAGTGCACCACGGGATCGCAGCCAGCGGAGGTGGCAGACAGTTCAGATGGGGGACAGGAGGCAGGCATCCCCCCACAGCCCGTATCTGGGCCACTGGTCTCACTGGCGAGAGGGAATTTGCCCTTAGCAAAACCAGGAGCCTGAAGTGAGGTGTATGAGCAACGCAGGGGAAATGAGAACAGCAACAAAAATGGCTGACCATGGGAAATCTGTTGCCGTCCCACGTGCAGCGTCAAATACGTGGTGGTGTTACATGTCTCGGAGCTGAGCAGAGGGCCAGAAATCAATCAGCCCCAGGGGTAAAACCACCTGAGACCGAAGCCCCTCTGCAATGGGGAACAAGTTAATTTTACCTGTTCTGCACAAAATAACGAGGACAAAACCACCCATGCCTCTAATTGCTCCTTCAGCGGAGAACCAGGCAGTGCCAAAGCCCTGCTCCAGAGCCGCTGCCTGGCAGGCAGCACAGCTGTCCCACCGCCAGCTACGGCAGCAGCGTCGGACGGCAGCTGCCAGCATGGTGGAGATGTACTCAGGATCCCTGCTTGGAGCACCCTGGCTCCCGTGCGAGATGCTGGTGTGTCTGTGAGGCTGATGAACGACCTGTGAGGCGGTTTCTGCCGTCACGCAGCCCACACGCCGCTCCGACTGTGACACAGCCGGCCTCTGTCAGTGGCCGCTTTTATTCGTCTTCCTTAAAGGCTTAAATAAACAAGAAACAGGTTCAAAACAAAATCTTGGCCCCAGCCCCTTCCTGAGCTGGCTGTTCCATGATGGCTTCCTGCCCTGCGCGCGAGCTTCCAGAGGGAAGAGGCGCCGGCTGGCGGCTACCTCCAGCGGGAAGCGAGGCTGCGTACCTGGCTTTGATATCGGTGCCAGGCCATTGAGGCAGCTCTCTCCACAGCATCCTCGGCCCTCTCCACCTCGAGTGGGAACTCCAGGGCACCGCTGGGAGCTGGAAGAGGTTTGCCTTCCCAGGGACGCGGGGATGCCCTGCTACAGCTGGGAACCAGCTCCACAGGAGGGGGCATTTCCCAAGGCACGAACCCCACGCACCCCTCCAAAGCCTTTGCCCACGAAGGGGAATCTTGTTCCACTTGCAACCTGTCATGAACACAACAACAATCTCGGAGAAGCCCGTCGGCTTCGCTCTCGGGAGCCGCGGTGCAAGCTGCGCTCAAGTGAAGCACCTCTGGTCGTTTTGATGAGGGGACGTCAGGAGATCGTCTCATTCACCCCCTGCCCAAGGCCACCCTTTGACGGCTGGGCAAGGCTCCCGGGGGGTGGGTTTCAAAATGCTTCACGTGCACGGACTTGCCTCACAGCATTTTTGTAATGGATGCTTTCTATTCTTGCCGTCCGACACTTTCAGGAACAGATAAACAGGCGCCAAGGTACACAACGAGATGCTGTGCTGGGCAGTGGGCATTTCTTCCTGCCCCTAGCTTTGTACTTTCTTGATCAGGCCCAAAAGCTTTTCTTCCCAGAGCATTTGAGGTTTGGATTTCCATGTGTGTTAAAGAGGTTTGTGTCCATCACACTACTGCTAAAATGTGCCACTATCTAGCGTTGGCAATACATTCCTGACTAGTGCTTTATAGATAAGTTATGTGACATTTTCCATTTAAATTAAAATAGATCAAGTTAAAATCAAGGGAAGCTGATAGCTGCACTTTCATTTTATATCTTTCTATTTCCTCTTTATGACCAATTTTACTCTAATAATCAAAACTTTGATTATAGATCCCTAAGGCACCATGTTGCATGCAGGACTGGGCTGGACGCTGCCACCAGCTCTCACGTTGCCAGGGTTTCAGCTGCCAGACAGCGGCATGAGCAGAGCGATTAATGTCAACACAGCATCTAGGGTTCATTTTCCTCCCTCTGCTGAGAAAGTTGCCACTCCTCTGCTGGCCCGAAATCTACAGGCACGGAGATACGGGTTGGAAATTTGCCTGATTCCAGCATCCGTTGCTGGTGCCAGCAGGATCTCAAACTGCCAGTGTGGCCTTGGCCACATCGAGATGAATCCAAGCACTTTGAGGAGACCCTTCCAGGGGACTGCCCCAGAAAGGAGGCTAAAAAAACAGATGGGGCTGGTGTCCCTGGGAGCTGATGGACTGGTGGCACTTTGGTCTGTTCTGGCCCCACGGAAGATGGAAGCTTGAAGGAGACCTACTGTTCTGCTGCAGGCACTTCCCATTACACTGGTGCCAGCGCCCAGCTCCTGTCCCCCTCCTGTAGAGCCAGTGTCATGGGACAGCCAAACTCCAGCGCTCTCCGGCATACAGACACCTCGGGAAACTCCTCTGAATGGTTTTGGCTACACTGAGAGAAGGTGTTTAAAACAAAAAAAAAGCCCACCATGAATTATAATATTAATCTGCAAAATGGGAAAGTAATGAAAAAGTCCCAGCTTTCTTGTCTCTTTCACCCTTAGGTTTGTGGGGGTGGGGAACAGGGATGTGGTAGCAGTCCTGCTTGCCTGACTGCTTGTCCAGCTGAGCTCCCACCACCCCAGCCCAGCTCACAGGGCAGGGACAGGTATTTGTACCTCACGGTGCCTCCGCTCTTCAGGGAGCACTGTTTTGGTCCAGGTCTTATTGCCTTGCTCAAGACTTCACACACTGGGGGTTTTAAAGAGGAGGCACGTACCTTATGGCAAAGCCCACAAATGAGACCTCCTCGCAAAGGCCTGGACCACTGTGCGGGGCTCCATGGGCTGAACTTTGGCCATGGCTGTTTTTGAAAAGCTGCAGAGTAAAGTTCAAGGAAAGCAGTGAAATGGCTGCATGCCTTCCTCTCCTCGCGGCAGAGGAGATCCCCGGCGAGCTGCTGCCCACCCTGCTCTGCATGCAAGGCAGTGTGATGAGCATCACCCACGGCTTTCCCTGGCTTGGACACCATGTCTCACTTGCTCCCAGGAGTCCTGCACCCCTCCGACCTGTTGCTGCCTCCTCACACCTTGTCCAGGACAGTAAAGAAAGGACAACAAAACAAAACCCTGACCTTTCCATAGCACAGATCTTTTTCAACCCTGACATAAATTCATGAGCTTTAATGGGTACATGCTGAAGCGTGGCCTTGGGTTTGGCAATTTAACTCTCTGCTGTTTGCCAAGGCCACCAACAGTCATGGCAGGCTTGTGCTTGGGACCTGGGCTCTCAGGTATTTTTATGAAAAGATGATTTGGACCCTCATGGTTGTGGGGTGCGTGCATGTTGGGGGGGGGAAATGAAGCAACTTCAGCCTCAGCAACATCTGCCCAAGAGCAGGGCTCCCCCGCAATTGCCCTTTCTGGCAGCCCCCCTCCGTCCCTCCCTGCCAGGGAGGGCTCGTCTCTGCCAGTCCCAGGGTCCCTGCTGCTCCCCAGGGAGCAGCACTGCCCCAGGGGAAGACCCCCATGTCGCTGCCACCCTGGACGTCCCTGCTGCCGACGTGGGGGATCGGGACCCGGCGTGGCCTGGGTGGGCAGGGGCTCATTGTCAGGACGTGCCTCGGGCACGGCGCCTTTGCCCAGCCCTGCTTTCTGACCGCGGAAAGAAAACATTTGCCCAGACACAGCCCGGCCCCCTCGCCACGTCGAAAGCCTGGCTGTCGACAGCTTAGAGGAGGTCGTGCAATACCTCCCCAGCAGGACACAGAGGACAAGACCGGGAGACGAGTTAAACGAAGCTGTTTTTTCAGAGCCTTGCTGAAATCCTTCCTCATAAAAGGGAGCTGGCTGGAAACCCGCTCATCCGCGGGGAGGAGAGGCTCACCGTGAAGAAGGGAGGCTTGCCAGGCTGCCCACCGCCGCTGCTCGCATGCAGCCAGGCGCCGCGACGAGCGGTGCCCAGGCCTGCGCTGCAGCAGCCTGGTAAAACCGAGGGGAGATGGATAATGCTGCGGGCAAGTGGCCCCCGCCAAGCAGGGACTGCAAGAGCTTCAGCGCCCGGTGCCCCGTGGGGTAGCTCCCAGCAGCACCGCACAGCCCGGGGAGCACCATCAGCACAGCGACCGTCCCCGCAATCTGGTCCGGGAGCAAAGGGCGGCCCACAGGGAGCAGGGAATTCAGGCACCGCGGTCGAGTGGGCATTTCCCAGTTGGTGCAAGGTCTGGAGGTGTCCTGGATACTTCCCGACAAGCTAGGATGGGTCTAGGGGCTGTCTTATCCTTCCCTCTGCGACAACAGGTCTTTAGTGGACATCAGACGTGCCCGTCCTTTTTCTTGGGTGCCTGTACTGAGCTCTGTACTGTTCTGCCTACGGTCTGGGGGTTGTCTGCAGTTGGTACCCATCCTAGGTCATAGAATCATAGAATCATAGAATGGTTTGGGTTGGAAGGGACCTTAAAGATCATCTGGTTCCAACCCCCCTGCCACGAGCAGGGACATCTTCCACCAGACCAGGGTGCTCAGAGCTCCATCCAACCTGGTCTTGAACACTGCCAGGGAGGGGGCAGCCACAGCTTCTCTGGGCAACCTGTGCCAGTGTTTTACCACCCTCATGGTGAAGAATTTCTTCCTAATATCTAATCTAAATCTGCCCTCGTTTAGTTTACAGCCATTCCCCCTTGTCCTATCACTACACACCCTTGTGAAAAGTCCCTCTCCATCCTTCCTGTAGGCTCCTTCAGGTACTGGAAGGCTGCTGTAAGGTCACCCCGGAGCCTTTTCTTCTCCAGGCTGAACAGCCCCAACTCCTTCAGCCTGTCCTTGTAGGAGAGGTGCTCCGGCCCTCTGATTATCTTCATGGCCCTCCTCTGGACCTGCTCCAACACATCCATGTCCTTCTCATGTTGGGGGCTCCAGAGCTGGATGCAGGACTCCAAGTGGGGTCTCAAAAGAGCAGAGAATAGTTCAGCTTGCCTGTCCAGTGCTATCTGTTTCTTTATACAATGCAGAGGGCTTCTTCTGACTTGCAGAAGAAGTCACCACTTGGGGTGGTGGCAGAAGCCACACAGGCACCAACAGATCCCCTGTCCTTCTAGCTAAAACGGTCAACAATTCTAGACCCATATGCCCTTGTGCACCCTTGTTGTGTAGCAAGAGGACAGGCAGGAGGCCTGAGGACAATTTTAAGCAGAAGGTCTACGATGACAGAGACAGCGAAAACCCTTCTGTCTTCTGCCCCTAAAGGTCAGCTGAAAATGTGGGTTCTCGAAGGCTATCCCAGCTCTGAGAAGAAACTGATTGTGAATTTAGCGGCTCTCTCATTAGACTCTTCATTCATAAAACCCCAAGTCTTCTTCCCTGAACCTGGGAGGACTCATACTGGGTCCTTGCTCAGAGCCAGCCTGCTCCAAATAGCACTTGTACCCAAAAACGCTCACTGGGCTTTTTCTCTGCCTTCTCTCTCAGCTTCTCTGTGCTTGCCTGTCTGCAGCTGAGTATCTGGGATGGGGCACTTACTGTTTCTTAGAGGATGGCGACTGTCCTGCCTGTCCTGCACCCTTGGATCAGGGGGACTCAGTGCCCCTCCAACACCTGCCCTCTCAGACACCCCCCTTGTCCCGAAGGACTTCAAAATGACAAGGCTCTAATCAACCCACCACGCAGAGAAGGAGGGAAAATAATTTCAGAAGTGGTGAACGACACATTGTTACTCACCTGTAATTACAAAGTGCGCTTCTGTAAGGTATTTCCCTAATCCAAAACATTCGTACTCCCCTTTCTCGTGGTGTTCTGCTCCTGGGTTCCCTTCCAGGCAGCCGCTCACGGCGTGCTTCCGAGGCGCGCTCAGCGTGCCTGCAGACCACCCGCAGATCTCTGCCCATTTGGGGCTAGCGGGGAGGACAGGGATTTGTGCCTGGCTTTTCACAACTGCCTTGGCTTTTCACAACTACATTTGCAGTGAGGGAAGAGCAGAGGAAGAGCAAGACCCTGAAGTTTTGTTTCCCCAGTGCGTTTTTTCCCTGGTACATTTTCTAACCGGCCTCGCGGTAGCATGGGGTTTTGTTTCAGGACCCCGCTGTACTCTGTATACCACCATAAACATCCAGGTCAGTACCGCACGCCCTTGTACAGCAAGTCCTACAGTGTTGGTCTAGGCTTATCCTTTTTAAGATTCTCACTCTGTTTTTTCTAAGACTGTAAAATATCCCAGATCTCCACTTAAAAATAAAAAAAAAAAAAAAGAGCACGTTCTTCTATGCATGATCCAAAACTCTTTGTTCTTCTCCCGAAATGCCATCAAAAGGCATGCTGGAATCCTTAGGTTTTCACCAAAGTGGTGAGAAAGTGCTTTGCTACTCCTGAGGCCTTCGAAAGGCTTGGAATATGCCTCGTGTTACCACTTGATGCAGTTCTGAGGAGCAAACCGGTTGACTGGAAGAGTCTGCAAAAAAACATCCCACCAACCCTTCAGGCTGTGGTCACATGGAGATGTTTTAGGGATCCCAACCACCTCACAGACCTTCTGAAATGTGCTGGATTCAGCGTTTCTCCCTCGGGCTTTGTGCAATCCTCCCATACCTCCTAAGGACTTGGAGGGAGAGGACATCTTTCACTTGGACATCTGGCACTAGTGTCCCAACAGACCAGCTTCAGGGCATTTTGTGAAATAGTCTGCAGCTCCCAGAATCTGCTTCAGACAGAAACCCAAGAACATCAGGCAATGCAGCCTATTAATGAAATGACTCTGCCAGATCTTATTTCATGGTGTCTCTCTGTTTCTCTGGGACTGTTATTTGCAATAGGGGCATCCATCTCCCACACACATTTTCGATATCCTTCCTGAAACCCACCCAATATGATGTTTCCCTTAGCTTAGCTAAGGCTTTTTAGAAATGTACAGAAGTCCAGTACAGATCAAAAGACTTACTAGTTTTAAGATAATAACTCAGAACTTCCTGCCCCAGACATCACCTAACAAGGTGCTCTACAGGTTATTTCCACGCACTATAAATTTTATGCAGTATTTCACCTCTAACTCCAAGCTTTCTCCCCATGACCAGAACGCTTTTCCCTTGGTACTCCGAAGACACACTTCATTGTGCTCCAGAGCTATACCTCATTCCAGGATAGTTGAGTTTCCCAGCTCATTTTCTAGTTCTGTCCTACTGGGATCTTTTCTGTGATGCACCTTCCAGCGTGGACTGGTTCAGGAGCCCACACTCCCTCTCTGGTATTGCCCTTCCTCGATTCTCCTGGGTGAACTAGGAGCAGTTGCATATCTACAAGTTCGAAGAGAGGAAAGAAGCATCTTCTTGTCTGCTTTCATCCAATTGACTCTTCCATCTCACATCCATGACATTGCTTGCACTGAGCCCCGAAATTGCTGCCCGGAACAGGTACCCCTGCTACTCCATTTATCCCCAGACATGTAGCTAACTGCGCAGCTGCAAAATTGCCATTTTCCTTAATACTCAGGCAAATTGCCTTTGGGATTCCTAAGCCCACAGCATGAGCTATTGCAGGGATGCATGGCCTGCCCTTGCTATAATGTTCCTCCTGTGCAAATACGAACAAAACTTATCAGTAAATTCAACTGCTGGCAAAAATTGCACCAGTTGAAACTGCTAAATCTCCTGTTGGCCACTGAAACGCTCTCCCTCCGTCACCTTGCCTGTGCAAGGTTTTGCAATGTTAGCAAATCTGCAAACAAACCTTCTGTAACAGGAGCAGAGTCCTACCGACCTGCACCTCCACGAGTGGCTGGGGAGCGGGCCAGCTCCATGCAGTCACAGGTTTGGTTTTTTCAGTGGAAATTCCCCATCACCCATTGTGTGGCGGCCGTAAGTTACCTGCTTTTGGAGCAACTCCCTTTCCTTTGGGACCAGTTACAGACTGTCAGCCTTGAACTTCTCACAAGCCATGTGTAACTGCACCTACCACTTCTTGTTCAAAGGTCTCACCGTGCACCCATAAATAGTCTAAGCACAACAGACCCTGCAAAAGGCCGAGGCCATCCAAGGTCTCCTGCTGGTGTGGCATGCCACACCTGCCCCACCAGCCTCTCCCGTGTAGCTGGTGCATGACCTAAGCCCCCGACCATCACAACATGGCCAGATGGGGCTTTGCTGAGCAAGCAATTTTCCCCACCTTTCAGCTCCGTTTCCGCTTGTCAATATTCAGCTTTCAGAGCTGTCGTGAAAGACCAAACAGAACCCAATGGTATCATCCAAGGTATCTTCATTCACAGACACAGCTTCTTTCCCGTGACTTCAGAAGGGGAACTGAGGGGAAAGGTTGTTTTACTCGTCCCTCCTTGCTGCTCCTAGGAAATATCCAGCAGCCAGATGGGGATCACTTCTGTTTCATGTCCATAAGATCTGACTGACCTCTTGGGTGAGAGTCTCTGAAGGCACTGGGTCTCCAGGCAGGTTTCAGACCCCTCCCATCACTCGGGGCTGGAAGCGACCTCAGAGTGGAGCCACCTTTATTTTTTCTGGCCCCGAGAGGCAGGACAGCTTTTCATTGTAGATCAGCTCCCCGCACATAGTTTGCTCCACTTGAAACATGTCTTTAAGGGAATTTCCAAACTGCCGGGTTAAGGCACAGTTCCTGGAGTTTATCATCACACAGTTACAGCCACAGGGCACTGAGGACAACATCATGCCTGACTTTTTGCTCCAGTGTTCCTGTTTCACCAGTCTGACTTTCCCAGGTTTGGAAGTGTCTGCACTCTCCTGTCACCTCCACTCATTTCAGACCAACTATCTTGGCCACCATTAGCCCAAGTGCCAGTCTAGCTTAGCTGGTGTGGTAGACTTTGGGCCATCTCTACCAGTATCACCCATTCTGCAGGGCCTAGGAGCGCCTCTGTGACCAATGTCCCCCTCGTAAGGTCCAGTCCTGCACAAAAATGTGGTTTTGACTCTCTCTTTCTTTCTGTTTCTGAATTCATCTGCATTTTTGCATGGCCACTGTCCCTCTCGTTTTACATACCTTAGGTACATGTGGCACTCTCTGAAATGGAAAGTTCTCTTTTCTTCTCTCTGCGTTCGCCACAGAGCTGGGCTGACAGGACTCCAGGCGACTGACCAGCTTCTCACCAGCATCTGCTTCCTGGCCCAATGCTCTGCTGCAGCCCGTGATTTAGGCACCTTGGCAAATTCCTCTGCCTCTCACGGCATCTTTGACTTCCCATTAAACACAGAGAGATCATTTCTGGCTCAGGAAGCCTCTGCACCACGGGCCTCCGGGACCTGGGAGAGTGGCCTGGGGAGCTTTCATGACATGCGTGCTCTGTTCACCTGCTCCTCCCGAGGCGTCTCCTGCAGGGCTCCGGGACAGCTGGATCTTTTTGCTGACCCAGCTCACGTTTGTATGTGCTCTCATTTCATTTTTTCCCCTGGTGTCAATCTGGTTATCCCATAATTGAAAATGTATTAATAGGTCAATGTCCAATTTACCCTGGAAGTCTTCAGTAATACCTTGTTACTCAACCAAAACGATCCAGATCCTTCAGCTGAATTCTCTTTGTCCCCCACGGCTGACCAGCTCTCTCTGACTTGATGGTTCATTGTAGTCATACAGTCAGCCTAGACAACTCAGTCTTTTCTCCTGAAGGCAAGCACTCAGTTGAACCACTCAAGCTGGCTCCTATGCACCCTGTTTCAGAGCTGTTCCCTCACACCGTGGTTACAGACCGAGTTGAAGAAACCTCCCCAGATGTGTTCTCCCCAAAGACCATGGCATTTGCGCCGATTCAGCTGGGACAGACAGTCGGATTCCTTCCCCCCGCAGACTGAAAATGCTGGCGAGCGTTCGGTAGTAGGTGGTGTTCCGGCTAGCCCTTGTCTACAGCAGGAGGCTGTTCTTTCCTCTGGTGACCTGCAAACCTTTGATTTCCTTCTCTGAATGATTTTTTCAGTTTCTTAACTCCTTACTGTGGTTCATCTTGGCTTGTAAATTGGCCAAAGCTTTTCTTGTGCATTTCACTTTCTGGAAAACATTCTTTTCCACGGTACTCATCCTGCTGATCACCTCTTTGATCCATCTTGCCATTTTAAACTGGGAATCTTCCAGGAGAATTTCGCACTCTCTCCGGACACTAAAGCCTTTTATCCTTGTCTGCAGGTCACCTCTCATAAACCCCTCTTAGAAGTTTCCAGATGTTGCTTGAACTCCTTTCGCAAAGTCTCCAGCTGTCTCGGCTCATGTTTTGCATCTTTCTGTCCTTTTCGATTTCTGTTCCCACTTGGTTCCAGAGGAATCCCAGAATTAGGATTTCTCCTCCCTAGAAGCCGAGTCTCACTTTGGACGTTTTATCTGTAATGTGAAGATTTGCAGGTTGTTCCAGAGAGAATGAAGAAGCAGCTGGTGAAGATGCTCCAGGTGCTCCTCGGGGAGCTGCCCCACAAATTGCTCACCCCCTGCTCCCCACCCCGTGCGCTGGCTGCGGACACGCTGCAAAGCCCTGTTCCTCCCGCCCCGGGGAGGAAACCGCCTGTTCCCTCCAAGCTCCCGCTCCCTTCGGGGCAGCACTGCCCCCCCGGGAGGTCTCCATGTGCTCCATCTCAGGGCTAAGCCCCTTCTTTTATTGAGTTTATTCCAGTTTTCCAGGGAGCGAAGCCGAACCGCACGGCAGGCGGGGGGGGAGAGATACAAACACGTCCCCGCGGATCGCCTCGCCCGACGCTTCCCGCCGGGAGTACCGGGCAGGAAGCTGCCGGCGCGGCCCCGTGTCGTGGGGGGGACGCGGCCACACGCAGCTCCTCTCCCCAGCCCGCAGAGCACGTGAGGACGGGGCCGCCGCACGCCCCGCACACCCCGCACGTTGCAAGGCCGCACGGCACACGGGCGGGGACACACGCACAGGCGCAGGGACACGCACACGGGCAGGGACACACGCACAGACCGGGGCACGAGGCAGCGCACGCCATTTCCCCGGGTCAGGGGCACCCCCCGCACCCCCGTTCCGCTGGCGGTGGGGGGTCCGCGGCGCCCGGTACCGCGAGCCGGGGGGTGCCCGTTGCGGCGGGCGGCAGCGGCGTGGCGGCAGCCCGGGTCACGTTGCCGGCCCTGTGCTCGCAGCGGCGTGAGGCGGGGCGGCGGGGGCGCGGGGAGGTGCCAGCCCAATGTCGCCCGCGGGGGTGCGGTGCCCGGCGGGAGGGGGGGGGGGGGAGCGCCCCGGGCTGACACCGCCGCAGCGCGAAAACACGCGTATGCGCCCGGCCGTGCCCACGCAGCCAGCGCACAGCGAGCGGGACCCGCCGGGGGGAGGCCGCCTCACCCCCCCCACCCCCTCACCACCGCGGGGTGGGGGTCGCTTTGCGTGAGGGGCTGCGGGTCCCCTCCGCAGATGCAAATATGTAAAAGAATAAAAATAAAATTATAAAACCAATAAAGCCGCAGCGGCGGTCACGACGGCAGCAGTCACGGCGGCGGCAGCGCGGGGGAGAACCGCTGTCTCGCAGGGCGGCCCCGGGCTCTCCCCCCCCCCCTCCCCTCCCCCCCCCGTCCCCGCCCCGTCCCCGCCCCCCGCCCGCCCGGCGCGCGCCGCACGTGAGCCGGCTGCGGGGCTGGCGGGCGGCGCGCGTGCCCCCGCGGGCAGGCGCGGCGCGGCGTGCGCGAGGCGGGGAGCGGGATCGGCGGCGGCAGGGAGGGGGGGGGAAGGCCGGGGGGGGCCGGTCCGGAGGCTGCATGTGCGCAGCGTCGGTGGCGGAGCGCCGGAGAAGCCAGCGCAGCGGAACGCAGCGACCGAGCCGCCGCCGCCAGCCATGGACGAAGGGATCCCCCGCCTGCCGGAGCGGCAGCTGCTGGAGCGCCGGGAGTTCATCGGGTAAGGGGGCCGCCGCCCGCCCCCGCCGCCACGGCAGCGCTGCGGGGCGCCGGCCGGCCGGCGGTGCGGGGAACCGGGCGGGCCCGCGGCTCCCCCGCCGCCCCCGGGGCCCCTTTCCCGGGCTGGCTGTCGCCCGTGATGCTGGATCTGTGTTTTCCCCCAGGCTGGACTACCCTTCCCTCTATATGTGCAAGCCCAAAAGAGGCGTGAAGAGGGACGAGAGCAAGGTAAGTTTCTGGGGCCGCTCTCGCTGAAGCGCTGATTTGCGGTTCGCTGGGTTTTGCAGCGCGGCTTCGCTCCCCAGAGCATCCCCGGGGGGGCTGCGCTTTTACCTCTGCCACCCCCCCCTCCCCCGAGCCGCCAGCGGGCTGAGGAGCGGTGCCTCGGCGGTCGCTTGCGCGGCGTGTGGTCGGCGTGACATTTGTTTTGGTTTGGATCGTCGTTTCCGAGGGACCCTGACTTAACGCTTGGCTTTTCCGGATTTTGCTAATTAGGAAACGTACAAACTGCCGCACAGGCTGATAGAAAAGAAGAGGCGAGACAGGATTAACGAATGCATTGCCCAGCTGAAGGATTTACTGCCCGAGCATCTGAAATTGACGGTAAGGTGCAGAGGAGCGTACGTGCAGATGCAGGGCGCCGGCAGACTGCCCGCTGCGCAACCCCCGGGCTCCCTGCCTGCCTGCCCAGCTCCCTGCCTGCCCGGCTCCCTGCCCACCTGCCTGCCCAGCTCCCTGCCCGGCTCCCTGCCCGGCTGCCTGCCCGGCTGCCTGCCCGGCTCCCTGCCTGCCCCGCTCCCTGCCCCGCTCCCTGCCCGGCTGCCTGCCCGGCTCCCTGCCTGCCCGCCCGGCTGCGGCGGGGTCCCTGCCCGTGACGCCCCTCGGGGAGGTTTCCCCGGAGCTGCGGGGCCGGCGTGTGGCCGTGGGCGCAGCGTGCCGGGAGGTAGCCGAGCCGGCCCCTTTCCCTTGCCTCGGCAGACGCTGGGACACCTGGAGAAAGCGGTGGTGCTGGAATTGACTTTGAAACACTTGAAAGCCCTGACGGCCTTGACGGAGCAGCAGCACCAGAAGATCGTGGCTCTGCAGAGCGGTAAGCGGGCCCCGGGGGGCGGCGGAGCGGGGGGCGGAGCGGGGCACCCCGCGCCGGAGCCGCGGGCCGACGCTGTCCCGTCTCGGTCTGTCCCGCAGGGGAGCGGTGCGTGAAGTCTCCGGCGCAGGCCGACCTGGACGCCTTCCACTCGGGCTTTCAGACGTGCGCCAAGGAAGTCCTGCAGTACCTCTCCCGCTTCGAGAGCTGGACCCCCCGCGAGCAGCGATGCGCCCAGCTCCTCGGCCACCTGCACTCCGTCTCCTCGCAGTTCCTCCCCGGCCCCCAGCTCCTCTCCCCGCCGCCGGGCCCCCTCAGCAAGGGATCCTCCTCCTCCTCCGCCTCCTCCCCGCCCGCCCCCCCCTGCGCGCCGGCCCGCAAGCCGGAGGGCCTGGCTAACTGCGTGCCTGTCATCCAGCGGACTCACGCCGCCGAGCTCAGCGCCGAGACCGACACGGACACGGACAGCGGCTACGGCGGGGAGGGCGAGGCGCGCCCCGAGCGCGGCCCGGCGGCGGCGGCGGGGGGAGCCGGGGCCGCGCTGCCCGCCCTGGCCATCAAGCAGGAGCCGTCGGGGGACGAGGCGCCGCCCGCGCCCAAGCGAATGAAGCCGGACCGCGGCGGGAGCCCGGTGCCCGGCCCTCCGGGGCTGGCGGCGCGGGGCGCGGAGGCGCTGGCGAGGCCGGACGCCGCCCTGCTGGGCTCGCTGATGGCCCTGGGGGCGGGCGGCGGCGGGGCGCCCTTCGGACAGCCGGCGGCCCCCTTCTGCCTGCCCTTCTACTTCATCTCCCCCTCCGCCGCCGCCTACGTGCAGCCCTTCCTGGATAAAGGCGGCCTGGAGAAGTACCTCTACCCCGCCGCCCCCATCCCGCTCCTCTACCCGGGCATCCCGGCACAGGCGGCCGCCGCCGCCGCCGCCGCGGCCGCCGCCTCCTTCCCCTGCCTCTCCTCCGTGCTCGGCCCCGCCGAGAAGGCGGCGGCCGCCGCCGGGCTGCCGCCGGCGCCTCACCTCCCGCACCCCTTCGCCGCCGCCGAGCCCGGCGAGGAGCCCGAGACCGCGGCCGCCGAGGAGCCCGGCGCCGAGGGCCCGTGAGCCGCCGCCGCCGGCCGGGAGCCCCCCCGCGGGCTCCCCGCCGCCGCCCTCCCTCCATACCCCGGGGACCGGGCCGGGAGGGGCCGTCGGGCCGGCACCTGCGCCCCCGGTTTCCTCTGCGAGGGGTCGCCGGGCCCGGGAGCTGGCGGCCGCGGGGTGCCGGGGCCCGGCCCGGGGGAGCCCCGCGCCCCGCTGCCCGGGGCCGCCAAGGATAACGTTTGCTACTCGGTATTTTTTTTATGTTTGGCTTTATAAATGCGTAAATATGTTAAGGAAAAAAGGAGGAGGAGGAGGAAGAAAAAATAGTGAGGATAGTTTTCCCTCTCTCTCTGTTGCACCTTACGTGGAACCGGCTTGCGGCGCGTCTCCCTCGGGAGCCCGCACTCGCTGCCGGGGGCCTGGCTGGGCTGCGGGGGGCGAGCCGAGGGGCGGAGGGCAGACCCCGGCCCGTGCTAGCACTTTACTGAGGAGCGGAGACCCGTTATGTCACCTCGCGCTTATTTTATATATAGATATATATTTTTTTTTTCTGGCTAAGGCATCCAGGTGTGGCAAGTGCATTTGTTCTCACCTTGTCTTTATTTAATTCAGTATGTTCCCGAGAGATTCCCCCCCCCCGGACCGTGCTGTATAAAATGAATGTTTCTGCACTGAACTACAAAGAGCCCCCCCCCCCCAGATAATCACACAGATGGAGCTTTTTATAATAAGGCTTAAACCGAGACCTCGCCGAGGTATTTTTAGTTCGTCGCCAAGGTGGCACTGTGAGAAAGCTCGCTCGGGCGTTGCGGAAGAGGCGAGCCGCCGGGCGAGGGGTGCCCGGGGGCGGGGGGTCCCCCCGCGTCTGCTGCTGCTGCCGCTGCTGTTTGCCTCCAACGCTGTGTTTAAACAACGTTCAGACAAAAAAGAAAAAAAGAAAAAAACCCACCTCTTACTAGCCTACGGAGTGGCTGTATGTAAATAGTTGTTAATACATCCGATTAATGATGTCTGACATGCTATTTTTGTAGGGAGAAAAATACGTGTTGATGATATTTTGAGTTAAATATCTTTTGGGAGGATTTGCTGAAAAAGTTGCACTTTTGTTACAACGCTTATGCTTGATACAAGCTTATGCTGTCTTAAATTATTAAAAAAAAATAAATCTTGTCTGCAAGAAACCAGCTGTTTTAGAACAGTTTAGTATGTGATATATTAGAAATCAATCTTTATATGCAGTATTTTCCAGCACTCCATGAATTCTATTATCTAAATATTTCCACACTATTTTATGATTAAAAAAATTCTTACTAAGGAATAAAAACTTTAATACACAAAACGGGGTCGTCTACTAATTAAAAATCTTATGATAATACATAATAATGGGTGCATCGAGCTTCAAAATGTCTGATTGTGAGGCTGACGATCATCATTTAACGCCCTTTCGCATTTTTAATCCGGGTTTGAATTTGCTTGTTTTCCTTTAACCCACTCCAGCAAACCCTGTTCCTGAGATCCGCGTGTTTCACCAAGCCAAGCGCAAAGCATGCGTGTGGAACATACGTGCTTCTTCCTGGCACCTGCTTTTTTCCTCTTCCTTTTGCAAAATTTTATCTAACACTTTATAGCCCTGGTGCTGCGTGGACGCTGTCTTTGTTCGCAGTGAGCAAACTTTACGGTTTGCCTGACATGTAATGAGGTGTCGTCATCTCTGGAGGAATGGTGCACATCCCAGCTTGGAAATCCTCTAGGAAAACTGAACATTTGATGGGGGAGAGCAGGAGGGGGAACGGAGAGGTGGAAGGAGGCAGGTAATCCACAGCGTGGACGTGCAGCACCCTAAAGACTCCCACAGATTTAATATCCGAGCTGCAGATCACCTTTGCTTTGAAAAACTTTTCCTGTTCCAGAGAAATAAAATCAAGAAAACTCAAAACAGTAGCAAATGTTTACGTAACAGAGAAATATAAAGGCAGCGTTTCGTGCTCCCTCTTCTGGTTCTGCTGTACCCATGGCTCTGTGCTCGTGGCTACGCTGACAACGGGTGAAGCTGGAACGTAGATGTGACAGAGGACTCCCAAGACTCGTGTTCATTCCAGCTGTCCTCTAAAATATAGGTGGAGTTACAGACTGGGTGAAAATAGGCGCTCCTTTTAAACTGTTCAAATGCGATTGTTAAGCTACAGGTATCCGTCTCTTCGCACAGAAGCTACAGCAAAATTAATTCCTGTTAGAAAGAGATAGAGGAAGGCTATCCGTACATATACCAGTGGACACACAGAAATGCTTTTTCCAGAAGTGATGATAATGGGCCACAGGCTGCTACCTTCCGTCGGCATACCTGCTGAAGTCAATTATTTGTGGGCTGAAATCAAAGCTTGTCAAAGGTAACGGAAAAAACTGCGTCTGACTTGAGTCGCCTTTGGATCCTGTCCTGCGCCTTGCGTTACCGCTGAAGCGAAAGTGAGCGAGGCCCAACCCTTCAGCTCGGTAACTCGCCAGCTGCTTTACTTTGACCTGCACACTCACACAGCTTAACGCTTCCTACATGGCCGGAGTTACAGCGGAGCAAACGTGCTCATAGACACTAGCTCCTCATACCAGGGAGGGAATCGGCCTCACTGAGCACGAAGCCCTTCCGATCATGTCACTGTATGCATGGAAAGGGTGGAGCCATCTTCAAAAAAACTGTGCCCCTCACAAACGACTTGGGCAGTCTGAAACCTGAGCGTGGGCCAGGCTTTGCGTCTTTTTCAAATTTCCAGCCTTTGGGGATATGCATCAGTTTAGATTTCATTTGGCTATAAACCTAGATCCTTACAGGGTTTTATCAGTTTCGGTATTTACCATGTACAATAACAGGAAGGCTTATTTTTATTAGCCCTTGAATCAAACGTGCCAAATGACTTCATGCCAAGTTGCAGCATCAGTGGAGTCTATTAAATTTTATTACATGAAACATAAAAGATGAGATATGTGTGTTTGGATAATACCAATGCCTAGCAAAAGCAAACACGTGAAAAAAAAAAGTTTCTAATTGAGGCCGATAACCCACTGCTGCTGGAGGCAAAAGGCAAATGACAGGAGGGACCCTAGTGTCAGCTTTAATTATTATATTCCAGGCTTCCTCTGATCCCTTTGGAGCCTATATCAGATTGTACGTTTCGTATTTTCTCGAGGTTAAAAAAAATCATGCAAACACTGGATGAGAGCCTGGCAGGTTTAAGTATCTATTAATACATGTGCAAACATGTATTATCAACACTTGTTATTTCCTACCTGCTTTCTGTGATTCTGTGATATATGGACTCATCTGTGCTTCCCAAGTGCTAAGAGTGCAGGACTGGGTGCTACATTTACCGTATACACTTCAGTACATACTCTGTTTTCTCATAAACCACAAGATAAGGGATGTAAGCTGGTAAATGCATTTTCTTAAGTAATAAACTTTGAAAACGGGTCTTATTTATCCAGTATATTATAGTGGCATGAAAGGCTCCATTATAGTGTGTTAAATAAATGCGGTTTAAATTGTTACGCCAATGGAAGGTTAATATCACGTACCTTCCACTGAAGGCAATCAAAGTCTTATGTTTGGAAGGATTACAGTTATAGAAATAAATTGGCTCTCAGCCCTGTTTAAGAAAGGCCTGACCTACCAATTAAGCCTATGTGAGTCCTTTTCTCAAGTGTAATGGGCTTTGGAGTAGGTCCTAAGTCTATGTTTTGGGGCTTGTTTGTTAAATTTTCACTTCTAGTCAGGGCAGACTGAATGTCCTTGACATCCACCGAGCCTGGGGACTCTGTGCAACGTGTGTCTCAGCACTGGTAAACTCACAGCCTGCCCTGTACCCTGGGTTTCACGTCGTATTTTCTTTTCTCTTCAAGCATCAGCTCCTGGAGTCATGTGATCTCTGCCACCTTTGAGAAGTTTCCTGCCTGCTAGTTGCAGAAATGAACTTGAAAGCATGACCTCAGAGCAACCAAGTAACAAAAACGCCAAATTTCCTCTCCGCAAATACCACTTGGATTTTTTAAGCCAGTTTCACTCAGGAAAGTCTGAATCTGTATTTACTATCTTTGGTTACACTGCAGTGTCAGTAGCTCACTGCAATGCTGCAGAGAGAAGCCAGTGGCTCCCCTGCCACTAGCAGCAGCCGTGCAAGTGGTGGACGAGTGCGGGCTGGACGTGAGCAAGGGTGAGCTGCCACTCTCACTCCACTCTCTGCATCCTTCCCGTGGCTACAGCACTGCAGTCTCCAGGGCTGTCAATCCGTCACAAACACTAAACTCATCGCGGCCTCAATTCCAGCAGCGCCGCAGGCTGCCTGGAGCTGCCCTGCCCCGGGCCGAGCAGCAGAAGCTGTTCTGCCTCACTGAACTCACGGGGCACCCCATGGCACCACACCTGCGGCTGCTGCTGCCCTTTCCCGGGGTGCAAGCGTGCCTCTTCCCGCCTGGCATTGCCACCACACCCTGCAGGAGGCCAGTCACGCCTGGGATGGGACGGGAGACCTGACCGTGTGTTTTGGAAAGCAGGGACTGTGATCCCAGGCAGCTCTACTGGGCCATGGGGGCCGGGGAGGGTTCATTTTCCTGCCTCCATAAAGGCCTGCTGGTTGTTGTTTGGCTTTTTTTTTTTTTTTTACTTTTATATATATTTTTAAAGCTCAATTTCCCTGTCCCCATTTGTCCAGGTGCACTGATTTTCACTAGTCTTGACAGATTTTTTGACCTCGGCCGAGATCTTCTGGGATCGAATTAGAAATACAGATTTGTTCCTTATTAGAAGCGCATCTGCATTCCCTTCCCCTTCACAGTTTATCACAGTGAGGTGCCTGATCTAACAGAAATGAGACAATACGAACTACTGCAGATCTTTGACGAGTGCTTTGGGAATCGGTTCCCTCGATCCTCCGCTATCAGCAGTTCGCTGAGTGCAGCCGTCCGCTGGGTATTGCTGTCGGCACGATTGCTACCCCGCAGCCAGAAAAGGGACGCTACTCCTCATTTCATCTTGCCTGTTTTGCTCTCAGAGTTCAAAGGTGAGTCTCGCTCTCATTCTAAAACACTTCCATCCAGACCAAAACCTGGAGAACCGCTTACCAAAAAAGAAACTCCTGTGGCCAAGCCACTCTCACAACTGAGCGATTTCTGAAGAACAACCTTGGGAAAAGAGATATGTAAATATGGCACCTTTCTTACTCAGCAGAAAATTGGCTCCTCAGGTGCGTTTAGAGTCATACCTGCACTAGAGAGCCAGCTGAGCTGACAGACACGCAAGCGGATTCTATTTTCACTGTACTTCCTCAACAAAATTGCTAAGGCTCCAGCCCTGCAGCCCGTGGCAGGCATGCAAGCAGCTTTGCTTACATGTAGTGTTGTTTGCAAAGAAGCCCCCCTACACAGGCACAGCAGTCCATCTGCATGGTTCTAGTTACACCATTAAGGGCTTCAGACTCGGTCAGAGCCCGCTGAATTGACATCAGTTTTGAGTCCTGCAAGAAGTGACCCTGATTAGTATTTCTGTGGTGCAGAGATTACAGCTTCCAGTAAAGGTTTTTAAGACTGGGCCCTAGATTCCAGCTGCAGGACATGCTTTTCTCCTCGGATGGAATGAGAGTATCCCCTTGAAAAACAAATGGAAACAACCACAGGCCACCGAGGGCAGACTCTAACAGCAACGCAGCCTGAGATGCAGAAAAAAACACTTGTTGGCAGCATGGTCTCCAAATGTGTTCGCAGGACTAGCAGTCAAACAGAATGTCTTTTTTTTTTTTAATATGCAAGTTGAACCCTTTTATACTGCACGTGACTGAGAGCCTGAAAAGAATGGCCCTCCTAACACTGAAAAATATTTAAAGAATTTTATGCTGTACTTGAAAAGAGAGAGACCATCTGCCTCGGCTGACCTGTGTGTGCACCGAGGGTAGCAGAGGCGCAGCAGCACGGCGGCACTGCTGGGCGGGGGGCTGCCTGCGCCCCTACCTCCGGGTTTACAAGCTGGTGCTTGCACACACACGGTAGCGCCGGATGGCAACGGCGGGAGGCAGAGGCGCGGAACCCGAGCGGGGAGACGCCGTCGCGGTCGCCCTGTCAGAGCACCCTCCGCGCTCCCTTCAAGAGCTCGGCGCAGACGCGCTGCCGCGGCGGCGGGCGCGATGGGAGCAGACCTGCCCGGAGGCGGAGACCACCGCGGCCGGGCCTGGGCCTGGGCCTGGCCCTGAGCCCTGCCCGGACCGCACGGAGAGCCGCCCCGCGCCGGGCGCCTGGCGACCAGCCGGCCCCTGAGGTACCCAGAGGCGCCAACAGCCGCCTCATCACGAGCGCGCCCACGTGACCCCCGCGCACGCTGCCCGGCACGTGCGCGCGGGCCGCGCCACCTCGTTGGGGGGGGTGGAGGCGGGGCCGTGGCGGCGCTCCCGTGGCAACGGCGCAGGGCTGCGGGCGCCCCCCCCCCTCCCCCCGCACCGCCGCTGGCCGTCGCGCGGGTGCCGCGGGCGTTACCTCAGGCTGGGCGGTGCTCTGGGCGGGCCCCGCCAACCCCGCAGCGAGAGGGGCCGGCTGTCGGTGCGCACCGCCGGGAGGGAAACGTCGGCGGGTTCAGGGCCCGCCTGGGGCGGGGACAGCTCCGCTGGGCTCCCCCGGGCGGCAGGCAGAGCCGTTACCCGGATCCGGCGGGTGCTGGCGGCCCCGGGGCGGGCTGCGTGCCTTGATGGTCCTGTGAGGAAACTGAGTTTGCCCTTGTCCCTTCGGGCACCCCGGAGTCCTGGCATCCAAGCGATGCGTTGTCGAGTAAACAGAATGCAGTATCATGCAGGTGTGGACCGATGCTGTTTCTCGTGCAGAAAATAACAAAGACCAAGAGGTTTGTAGCCCTTGAGGGCAGCAGCTGGAGGGGAACGCCTTCGCAGAGGCTGTCGTTTCGCTTTGATTCTTCTCAAACAGTAGTGTTGTCACTGTGAAGGTCCATGAACGTAAGCGAAGGATGGTCTGTAGGGGAAGGCAAGACCTTTTCTTGGCGCAGCTGATGCCACTGCAAAACCAAACGGGCTTTCAAGCACCCCAGCCTTATTGTAACTAAAAAAAAGGGCTTCAGCAGCAGGAGTGCTTAATCCCCTAGCAGAATCTGCTATGCATTTTATATACCTGAACTTTTATTTGTTTGGGAGCTGCCAGCCCTCCCTTACCCTGCCTGTCACATACCCAGTTGTCCCACATACGTGTGCTTCTGAGACATACCTCAGAAAGCCCAGGGCTGGAGGACCGTGAGGTGGACGTAGAGGTTCCCACAGACCCTCCTGCTTGGGCCAGGGAAAGGCATTGGTACCAGCCTCAGCAGCTCTAGATCATTTGTTTCCTACTGCAGCCAAGGGATGCAGAGCCGTCATCGGTTCTGGCCACAGCATAGTCCTGCTGCTGCTCACATGACAGAATCTGGACACAGGAGTTGCTGGGTTCTGCGTGAGGGCCACAGCCGCCCTGCAGACAGCGGTCTGAGGCATAAATTCACTACAGCCGGTGGGACCAGAAGAGAGCCGTACAAACTAGTTAATAGGACACATCTGTACCCCCTGCCTGCTCTGGGCCTCAGGCAATTCTCACTGCCTTCTGCTTGGATCTTGGCCCTAAAGCCTTTCACAGAGGTAGATGTGCAAATCAGTGTGTTTTTCAATAGCCGAACTAGATTTGCTACCTTTATTTCAAAACTGTCGGTGGTGGCAGTGCTCAGGGGAGGCTGCGGCTGGAGGCACCTGTCGGTTAGCACAGAACGGTCAGAAGAGAACGCTGTCATCTGAGAGGGGAAACCTAGATTCCAGCCCTGCTTTGCAGTGTATTTATGCATTTTACATTGCAAAGAACAGACCTTCACAGGAGCTGGGGCAGAAACTAGCACTCTGGTTTCCTCATCCCCCGAGTGAAGACCCTGATCAAGAGACGAAAGCTATTTCTCAGTAAACAACTGCTTAATTATTCTGTGCAAACAAGGCAAGATCCACAAGAGAGACAGTACGCATATCTTTGAGAACAGCTTTTGGCCAGAGCCTTCGCACAGGGAGTGGAAGATGCAGGGCTGAACCTCCTTGGAGGAAGAATGTTCAATCCCAATCACCTAGTGAGAAAGAAATGTTCTAGTTCCTAACATACTATTTAAATACAGGGCTGCTCCTCTCTCAGCTGCAGCTTTTTGTGTGAAGAGTGGTGCCCTCTGTTGTTGTAGAGAGGAGGTGCTGTGAGTTAGGGGACTGAAAGCGTGAGTGTGAGGTTGGTTTGTTTGTTCCAGTGCTGCAAACTCTTACAGATACTCTGTTTTGACTTACAGGCAGTTTGCTGGGTTAGTCATGCTGAATGGACTACAGCTGCGACTTCGGTTTCCAGAGGGAAGTCGGGAAGGAAGCATCTGTAGAGGAGTATGTACCAGCATAAGTAGGGAAAAACTGTTTAATAACACACTGCTTAGAAGATAGAAAAGATGTGTAGCATAGGCAAGAACTGCTTATTGCAGGTGCCGCCAAGGTAACTGAAGAGTATGGGAATATGTGTGGGCAAGGGTCAGAGTTAAGGCTGCCTGTGCATCCTTCAACGTCTCCTGACATCTGAGAGAGAAGGAGCTACCATGACCTAACAAGCTGCCATCGTGAGAGAATCCTCATGGGCACTCCTAATCCATCTGTAAAGAAAAAATGCATTTGTGTGAGCCTGGGCTGCACATGTTCCTGCTCCTTGGTACGGCAGAAAGAAGCTGTACATTTGGATTGCAATTTGTTCTACAGAGCAGAGAAATAAGAGAGTAAGGATATACCCGTCTGTCTGCAAAACGCAAAGTGGCTTGGCAAAATGCCTCACACAACTGGTCACAGGGCCAATTCCAGTGCTGTAAATAACAAGGTGAGTGACCTTTGAGAGTAATCTGCATGCCATACCCCAGGAGCCATCCATGGGAAGCGTGCTCCCGTCAGTGTCCTGCCGGGCCCAGAAGGTATTTCCAAGAGTCCAGCTGTTTGCTGTGATTGCTGAACATGCCAAGTCTGTAAGAACTGTTTTTAAAAGTACACAGTAATGTCATGGGGTTGCTTGAGTTTAGTGACCCCAGGGTGATACATTCAAAGGGGCAGAGGGCAATTCAGTTGCCTGTCAAGTCAGTGAGATGGCGCTGCATGTCCCTTCCTTTTTTTTTTTTTCACCCTCAGATCATCTATACCTCTTCCAGGAGCAGAGTTGACTGGTCTGCAATGGCATGCTGGTAGTTTAGGGCTACCCTAGCATTTTCCCTCTTGGGTACAGTAAAATAATTTGTATTTGTACAAGCCTGTAAAGAGGGGATCTCCTCCCTTTCCCCAGCTATTCCTGATGAATCCATGTGACAGTGCCTTCAAAAAGCATGCCTGCCCCTTTGACTGAAGGCACCTCCATGTCATATGAGAGTCTCAAGCTTCTGGCTGGGCCAGGAGGAGCAGCAAGGCTGTTCAGAATCGTTGCCTCACAACTGCGTGCTGCACAGCCGGGAACCCTTTTTTGCTTCTGACCTACCCCTGTTATCAGTACTGCAGGGTAGGTGAAACTGCAGTTCAGCCATGCAGCAGGAACACCACTGTGAAATGCCAGCTTTTTGTGTGTATGGTTTCAAACCAGTGTAGTTTCTTAGGTGGCTTCAAATTGAAATATAATCACAGTTGGCTCTTTCTAGTTTTGCTGCATGGCTTTTCTAGCACAACAGGTAACTTGCATATGCTGACAAGAGACGTGATAAGCTAAGTGCAGTTATCTGAAGAAGAAATCAGAACAGACTTTTTAAGCCCAAACACAGCCACTCCAGAATTGCATTGCTCAGATGGAGTTCCTTTTACTAATAGCCCCCAGATACCTTTTCACATCTCAAAGGTACCTGAAGTCTTGATGATCTGCACTACAATAAAACACAAACCGGACACTTTGTCATAGAATAGCTTGTTATTATTGTTGTTAATTTATTTCAACTTCCCCACTTTGCAGTCCCTGCCAAAGAACTTAAAACAAATGGGCTTAATTCTGCAATGAGCTGAACTCCTCCTGCATATGCTGAAACCAGTGTGCTAAAATCAATGGTAGATGAAGACACTCATTTTGCAGAAGAAAGCTTTAAGTTTAAAACAGACTAATTAGATCTCAAAGGTAAAAACTTTATTGGTCAAACCTGGCACAATGTTTGTAAAAGGAGAGATTAAGAGTCACTTTGTCTGGAGTGCTTAGATTGTTTAGTTTGCAAAGGAGATAAATCCTCTGCTATCAGGAAGAGGTTTAACCTCTGACTGAAGGGTTAGGGAAAGCTTCCCCTCTGAGTAGGTTATTTTGGTAACTCCACACCAGGGTACTCTCTACTATTGATCTGCCTGTGCCCGTTAGCTCTTGATATAGAGCTAGAGGCTGCATGCTAGGCCAGATGGCCCTCCAGCCTGACTGAACAATTCTGGATGCAACGCTACAGGCTTGAGGAGGAGTGGCTAGAAAGCTGCCTGGCAGAAAAGGACCTTGGGGTGCTGGTTGACAGACAGATGAATATGAGCCAGCAGTGTGCCCAGGGGGCCAAGAAGGCCAATGGCATCCTGGTTTGTATCAGGAATAGTGTGGCCAGCAGGAGTAGGGAGGTGATCATGCCCCTGTGCTCGGCACTGGTGAGGCCACCTCGAGTACTGTGTTCAGCTTTGGGCCCCTCACTACAAGAAGGACATTGAGGTGCTGGAGCATGTCCAGAGAAGGGCAACGAGGCTGGTGAGGGGTCTGGAGAACAAGTCTTACGAGGAGTGGCTGAGGGAGCTGGGGCTGTTTAGTCTGGGGAAGAGGAGTCACTCTCTACAACGCTCTTATCACTCTCTACAACTACCTGAAAGGAGGTTGTAGTGAGGCGGGTGTTGGTCTCTTCTCCCAGGTAACTAGTGCTAGGACAAGAGGCAATGGCCTCAAGTTGTGTCAGGGGAGGTTTAGATTAGATATTAGGAAAAATTTCTTTACTGAAAGAGTGGTCAGACATTGAAACAGGCTACCCAGGGAGGTGGTGGAGTCCCCATCCCTGGAGGTGTTTAAAAAACATGTAGATGTGGCACTTCGGGATATGGTTTAGTAGGCATGGTGTTGGGTTGGCGGATGGTTGGACTTGATGATCTTAGAAGTCTTTTCCAATCTGTGATTCTATGGATGGACAACTCTGTATTTCTGTGTGGTGAGAACAGGCTTTTTAGTGAAAGAGCCATATACAGAAGTAGGCACACAGAGATGAAGGGCAGGCACTCATTCTGTGAGGGCACTTCACCTCCCTGGGCCTTAGTTTCCCAAGCTGACAAAAGGGATATTTAATGACCTGACTACATACACAGGTATGTGCGTGCATATACAAAAAACATATATGCTTGGGGTCATTGTTATTCAGTGACAGTAATGTAACAAGATAGATTATATTTCTTGGGGATGGTAGGCTGTGTTGCAACAACGAACAAAGATATGACAAACAAGCAATTTCACTGGATACTCGTGCTTCTCAGGCTACTGAGCCTGGTTTTGTGGTTGCTCACAGCACCTGAAGTATGTGCTTGTCCTGTGTGACTGCACGCCTGGGGCAGGCCAAGTCCATTTTTCCTACCAAAGGAGAGATGTGTTCCTAGAAGCAGGTGCTTCGTGCTGTACAGTTCCTCAGATGACCACAGACAAAGGTAGCAGCAAGAACTTTATTGAGCAGGACACAAGGTAGCATGCCATGAAGCTAGGTATTCATTGCCTTGTCAAATACCAGCTGCTGCACTAATTATTACCAAAATGGGTTCAGATGGCAACAACTTAAAATGATCTTTAATCTCAGAACTGAGCAGTAGGGTTAAGTCTCTGTGCTCAGGCATGCCGAAGGGTGCTCGTTCTGTGCAGGTTTCCAGAGTAAGTGCAGCTGAGGTGTCTTTTAGTTAATTAAATTTATTTGGAGCATATAGAAAACACTTTGGAATCAGCAAACAGCCAAAAAATGGCACCCTCCTACAATTCTAATTCTTGTGTGCTTTATCTCTTCAGCCCCCAATACCAAAGGGCACTTAAGTATTTACAGACAACCATGAAATGGCAACCTGTCATGGTGGATTACTGGTGGCTTGCACATTTTTAGAACATCGTCAGACTTGTGGGAGCACTGGAACATTTAGGACCACCAAGCAAATCTCAGCCTGCTCAGTCCATCGTTTCTATCGATTGGGTACGACACACTCCCAAGTAGCACACCCTAAAGGGTTTAGGCTGCCTCTTGTCATAGCATCACTTTGCAACAAGAATAGAGTTGAGCAAAAGTTGAAATGAGAAGGTTTTATTCCTTTACTTGCCTTTCCTTTTTACCCCTTTAGAAAAAGAAACCCATTTAAAGCTAAGCAAGAATTCAGCTTCATAAACCTGCAGCTTCCCTCAGCACGCCTGCATCTTGCTCTCACTGTTAGGTAAAGCTAACTCAGAGTGACTTCTTGTCATCCTTCTGGTACGATATAAAAATATAGTTCATTGCAGTAGTATCTAGATGGCACAGCCAAGATCAGGACCACGTTATGCTAAGTACTGTTTGCCAAACAAATACGAAACGAGCTGCTGTTCCCCACAGGGCTTGCAGTATATATAGACAAAGTCAAAGGGGATGAACCAGTATTATCTCAGGCTTACAGCTGGGGGAGTCCAATCCAGAGGGATTATAGTGGCTTGCCAAGGTCACACACAGGAAAGCTGTGTCAGAGTTGGAAAATGAAACAAGAACTTCCCAGTCCCAGGCAAATACGCCAGGCACAGGATAATCTCTAAAATGGAATGTTTTGACCCATGTCTTTACAGGTTTCAGAAAGCTACCAGGCCTGAGCCCTTCTCACAGAAACTGCAGGAATTGCATGATTTGTGCGTCAGCTACGCACACACCGTGACTGGGACATGGTTCTGTATCAGTATTATTGTGTCCTTTCTGAAAGAACAGATTTAGAGATGGAATGTTGCATATTTTACATGATTTTCTATCATGTGCTATACATACCTGGAAAATCTGCTTTTGAACTGGCTGCGTGGCTCCGCTGCTCCAGGCTCGCCAGCGTGTATTGCTGCCCTCTCGTGTAGACCTTGTTGTAATTGCAGCGTTGTGACCGAGTTGAGGGGACAAGATTACCTGGTGCCCTGCATCTAGCGCAGCCTTTCACACCGGCCGTACGGCTGATGGACACAGTTACCTTTCTCATGTAGCCATGTTGCTGGCTCGTCCAGGCTCGTTTCCTACGTGAGACAAGCTACAGGACAATGGACAATCCAGGTCATAGTCTTGGTAACCATGATGCAGATCCGCTGGGTCAAGAGAACAGTTAAGACAACTTTGTAGCAACAAAGCCTAGCTGAAGGTTGGCTGGTGTTCTTGGGTTTCTCTTCACTTTTGCTGAAGGGACAGTTCTACCTCACTGATCAAAGTTCACCTCAGGTTGATTATGACTGCTAAAGTCAAATCATCTTTTCTGGGCACACAGCTTTTAATGAAAAGCAGGCTTGGTACACCTGATAAAAGGGATATGCTATTGGAGGATGTGACAAGTAGTAATCTATGAGAAGCTTCACAGGTAACAACAAAGAAATTCCAGTTATTCCCCACTTAAAAGGCTGGCCTGAATTTTATTTTAGCAACAGCTACACTGATGGTACCCTGCGATACCATGTCACTGGCTCCAAAGCTGGATGGTTCCTTTCACTTTCCATCACGTGGGTAGTGAGAGAGACTTCAGGGCAAATACGAATCAGGTTAAAGGTGTTTCACTTGGTGTACATTCCCTTTACCTCCCCCCCCCCCCCCCCTTTTTTTTTTTCTTAACCAGAATCCCTCCCTTTTAAAACACCTAGTCAGGTAATTACTGGCACTCTTTTGTGTTCCATTGGATAAGGGTTTTTTAGGTGGACTTTTCACAAGCACAGCTGGAGCTCTTCCGAATATTTTTCTTCAAACTTTTGTTCATTAAAAGAAAATAATAGAAAACTTTTCTTCCCTCCACCTTGACCCAGGATTGAATATTAGATCTTTCATATTACATTTTCTTACTAAGTCTTCCAATCACTTATTGCCTTCCTCCTTATGCAGAGGGGTTAAGCAAGACAAACCATGTAGCTGAAACAAGCACAAAATAGTATATGCAAAAAAGAGGTACAGAAAGGGAAAAGAGCTTGAACAATAGCATCATTCTGTATTTTGCAGGAACAGTATATATGAAAGTATGCTGTTGAGGAATAAGCCAATACATAGGTAATTAACAAAATAATTCATAGAATCACAGAATGCTTTAGGTTGGAAGGGACCTTTAGAGGTCATCTAGCCCAACCCCCCTGCAGTGAGCAGGGACATCTTCAACTAGGGCAAGTTGCTCAGAGCCCCATCCAACCTAGTCCTGAAGGTTTCCAGAGATGGGGCCTCCATGATGTCTCAGGGCAACCCGTTCCAGTGTTTCACCGTTATGAGATAATTACATTACAAGCCAGGGGTGTGGGACATAGCTTATAACTGCTGCAGGCCAGATCCCACGGGTCAGTGTGTCACTGTGCCGGCATCTGTCCTGTTGATTGGACCTCACATTTTTTTTGTAACTCTTGCTTCTCCTTGATACACCTGGGGGGGGCTCAGAGGATCAGAAACTGAAATCAAAGTCTCATGTACTTAACCTGTGCAGACCAAAGCAAAGAATGGAGATTAACACCCAACTGCCAGCTCTGCAGCTGACAACCTGTTCTGATGTAGCTGTATTTCACCTCCTTCAGCTTCTGGATGACTGAACAAAACAGTGGGATGATACTGTGATAACACTCCCTCACCCCACAAGAGACTGCAGAGGTCTCTGCAGCCTTTCCATAGCCAGGGATTCAGAACAGGAAAGCTGCTCTAGAGAGAAAACTTTCGTTCTCATGAGGTACAGATGTCTGTCTTAGCCAGGAGTCAGCACAGATGAAATACACACATTCACAGGAGAGAAACAGAAGGGCTGTCTACATGACAGCGAGGAGGTTTCTTGCCTGGGGGAGGCACAGACAGACCCACCAGCAGTAGCATAAGGACACAGGCAGTGTCTGAGTTGATCAGACAAGTGGTGAAGTTGCTCAGTTAAGTTTACCATCGCTGTTTGCATCAAGTTCCTTCTTGCACTAGCACACGCCAAAGAGGCTCTTTCCAGGTCACCCACCAGACAGTAGCTCATGTTTAACAAATCAGCCCTGTGGTGTGCTGACTTGACAGCACACGGAACAGGGAACTCACTGCAGAGGATTGGAAAAAAGTACACTGCATACCCATCTGGAAGACTGGAACAAAACAGACCAGTGGAGATTGTCTCCATGCAGTATTTCTGGAGAAAGTTAATGACGAAGCAGTGGCTGACCTAGAAAATACTCACTCATTAGCACTAGCTACAATACCAAAGGCAGCAAATATATCATTTTCAAGAAAGCTAATAATAGGGACTGTTGCTTATTGTGCCCTACTTCAGACACTAGATAACTCAGTTGAAACAATCATTAAAAATTGGGATTATGAAGAAATACCACCTAGCTGACAAAGATGCGACAGGCAGAAGAACTCCGTGCAGATTCTAAACAAAATGGGCCAGCGATCTGGTCTGGTTTTGCAACTCATTAGTGGTCCCGTTACACCGAGCTAGTTAGTGCTGCAGCAGTCACACACAAATATACCACTTTGCTCTTTAAAGGCAAAGCAATAGATCACAACCATTAACTGTACCCCTGGCTGTACTGAGCATGCTGGGAAACTTTAGTTAAGGTTTCTAGCCTGTTGACTTGCACAGAAGCAGAAAACTTTGCCTTTCAGGAGCAAAGATCCTCTACAGCTTACATGGTCCTGCCAATATGAATGCCACATGCTAGGGCTTCAGTGAAGCTCACGACATTCTTTGTCTTATTGCCAGTCAACAGTGCTACTACTGTTAGTTCATTTCTCCTCACATCTAACGAGATTCGGCTCCAGCTGGCTTAGGAAAAGCCATTTGTTGAGATATTAGACTAAAGACTGCATTTGGATGGCTTAAATCACACGTCCCCAGCTGTAGCAAGTTCCCTGCCTTGATTAACTCAAACCATGTCAAGCCATCTTCACAGGCCCTCAGTCTTCAGCACAGTAACTAAGCCCGATTCCGGTCTTCAGTTCCTTGTTCAAAGCTTAAACTTCTTCCTGCTCCCTGAAGCATCTGTGCACCTTGTATTTGCTGTGTGAGGATTCTGTACATTCAATTCCTCTCCCTGGTCATCTCCAAACAAACCCCTGCCTCTTTGCTTTAAGTTACGCTTCCTCTGAGTTGCTGACCAATTCTATCTTTTCAGGATTAATATTAAAATTAGTGACAATTCCTCCATTGAAAACAAGCTACTCTATTCTTTTGTAATTCCTGGGCTATACTGGATTAAAAATAGAGCATGTGCACACTTTGTGGCAGAGCACCTCTCTCGTCTCTCGGAGACACCCCACACCACCCAGCTGCGTCCCACACCTTCAAGTAAATTGCCATTTGGGAGTGTTCATTGTGTCCTAATGCTCGATGCACAACCATCTCTGACGGCTCTAGACAGACCAAGCATTATTCTGGCCTGCTTTCAGGCTAGGTGTTCTCTGACAGGCAGAGTTCCAGTAACTGCACCACGAGATGTGCGCGACATGTACAGTGCAATTCCAGCAAACCATGAACTGTAAAGACCCAAAGTTTCAGAGGGGAATTTATTGTATGGGAGCATATCCAGTATCTTTTGTCAACCATTCATGAGAATAATAAAAAATAGAAGCTTTGTAAGTGACAAAAAATATAGTTACATATAATACAGATTTTCATCTTGCATTGAAGCAGAGCAGTAATAAAATGCTCAGTTGTGTTTTCACAGTTAGTTCGCGTCGCTTCTCTAGGTTAAAGCATCAGCAACTCAAATCTTCCAGTCAGAACCCCTAGTTAGTAGTTTCACGGGGTGATCATGAGGCTGAGTGTTGTCTGCATTTTGATACCCTTTACAAATTGAGCAGGCATCCTTGATCCATCTCAGAACTACTCAAATTTTCACAGGTACCAGCTACGCTTGAAACAAGGCATCCTTGCTGCAGCTGAAAGACTTCTGTATCAGAACATGCTTTTAGGCCCAGTTCAGAATCACATCCATGGAATACTCAAGAATGTGCTTAAATCCCATTTGGTTCAAAGGGCTCCGAGTTGATCCTCTGTGACCACCTCTGCTTGTTCTGCCCCTCACAAGCGCTGGACACTGGCACAAAGCACTAACCAGTATAACCAGTGTAAGTTGCTTGCAAGGCTACAAAGGATTTGCACATTCTTCAGCACTCCATTTACCTGAGACCTAAACGCATTCACTGCATGCACACATTTATGCATAGACTACACACACGTAGCCCCAACCCCTCCCCACAACATTATTGCAATAATTCTTTGCTGGTATAGCAGTTTATATACCAAGTTTCACTTATTTAGTTTTCTATAAACATAGAAAAAGACATCTGAAGAGAGCTAGAACAGCTTTCAATCAGTCACTATATTGGCATTGAAAGCTTTATTTTTAAAACTTTAAGCAGCAGTACTGAATAAATAGACAGAATGATTGTTTTGTCATCTCCATACAACCGATGGCCTTCATCCAAAACACGAAAATACTGTAGCAAATAGAATAAACATGCATGTTTCAATGTTCATAAAAAAAAAAAGAAGGTGTAATAGAAAAGTAACACTTTGACACTTATTTTAATACAGTACAGACCATTAGAGACTATTTTCTGGAAAAATATCTGAATACAGTTTTGTTATATACATGGATCATTAAGGCCAAATTCACTCAAGTTAATGCACATCAGGAATTTATATGCTTCAAGATAACTCACTAAAAATCACAAGATCAACTTTTTTGCTCATACTTATATGATCCCAGTTCACTAAAATAATGCAATACTCTTCACGCTAAAAACAACGCAATTATTGCCCCAAGAGGAGATTTGTTTCACTAAAGGATCTTTTCCCTCTTACCTCACAATGAAAGCATGCTTGCATATTGCTAATGCTAGTGGTAGTTCTTTCAAGAGCTTGCTTCCAACTTGCCAGGGTTTAGAAAAGCAGATAATCTCAGAGCTAACGGACCATTTCCAGAAGCAGTTCAGGCACTTGGGAACCTAATTCCCACTAAAGGGTAACGGGAGGCAGGTTCCTAGCTGACTTTTCAAGAGTGGGCCTTGGGTTTCTCCATTGCTCGGGCACTCAGAATGTTTCCCTTAGCCTTAACCTACCGACTTTTCAAACGGCCAACCTCCCCCCTTTTCCCCTAACAACATAGCATCACCAGCAAAAATAAACTGTATCCTCATGGATGAGAGAGGTAACACAGTTAATTTCCATTAGTAATAAGTTACACGAGTTCTCCGTATAAATTCCCTGTGCACTGGAAAATAGTGCTTATGTATTCAACTATTTAACACAAGCAAAAAAACCCATTTTTATCATGCTGGCCAGTAAATAATATGGCACTTGTTAAAATTAGCATGTGTAGCTTCCTTTCTGCTAATGCCCCATAAGTAGGTTTGAAACGCTTCTGAAAATGAGTTTTTCTACATTTGTAAAGAAAAAGTGAGGTTCTGCAGTTGATCAGAAGCAAAACTCTCAACAACATGATGTGAGGAATTTTTGTAACTGTACTACATTGTTCAAGTCACATTTAATGCAAGGGCATGCCATTTACTTTTGGTTTATTTACAGAGAGGGTGAAAATGCTACAGAATCTTAACCGGGGTGAAATTCAGTAAGGAAGAGGAGTATGGTGGGGGCAGGGGAATTTGTCAGTGTCTCACAAATGACAGGTTTGGGTACCAAAGCCTCTCCTTTGCCACAACAGTGGCTGAAGCGGTAAATGTTTTTCAGATCACCTTGACATATGCCAAAGCCCTGACATGGAGGGTCTACTCAGTGATGATGCCAGCTCCAGGCTGGCCCTTCTGTCAAACAGCTGCTGCAATCAGCAGATGCTATTTTTTAACTTAAATGGCAAATTAATTCCTTGATTCTGTTACAGACCTGTAACTCAAGCCCTCCAAAGCTGCTCTTTCCCTTCCTTTTCATCTTTTTCCTCCTCTCTCCATCTTAAAGAATAACCTGGCATAGAAAGGGAGCAGTTTTTATGATGCAAAAGCCCAATCCAGCTCAAACTGACATCTGTAGGAGATGGACCAGTCACAAAGTGTGACGAAAACATTAACTGGGTAAGCATGCTGATCTGCCTTAAAAATAACTTCATCTCAGTACAAGACTGAAATTGCAACAGGCCTTTTTTCGTGTTTCTCCCCACCCCATGCAGCACAATTTGGGCCAGACTTTGCAAGGTGCTGAGTGCCTCAGTTCTCTAACATCAAGAGGTGCTGAAGATGCAAGATATCCACCGGAGAGGACCATTTCATTTCTGTAAATTGAACCCAGAATGTAAGGCATAAATGCTCAAGTACCTTGGACAGATACTGTCCCCAAACTATTTATATTTTACAGTTCTTTTTAATATATATACACACATTCTTTCTTTTTTTTTTTAATACAAAGTTATGGGCACAGTAAACATGAGCACAGAATTGTGATAAACTAACAGTAATGTGTGATCACTGCAAAGATTCCTCGAGTAGGAATACCTCATTTTCCAGTTTGCTCACAAGGCGGGGGGGAAGACCTGATAAGTTAAACAGTAGAAGTTCAGAATCCATTTGGAAAGGTCCTTTATATATTCACAGCCTTATCTGTTGCTGTTAGTCTAAATACAGCAGCATTTTTAGAATATATGGTGCCATTAATAAGTGGAAAGGGAAAAATGCATTAAAAACCAACCTCAAATGTCCTTCATCTTTTACTATATCTTATAAAACTTCCATTTGTCAGTATGACTAGGAAGAAGCTCCTTTTGAAAAAGAGGAAACTTAACATTTATCTGCGCATCAGTGAATCAAGACAAGAGGATGCTAGGAGTTAAGAATGTTCAAGTGTTTTCTGTGGCAAAAAGCTTGGAGTTTCCTACCAGTGGTAAAATCCTGACGCTACCAAAGACATCAGGAGTTCTGCCATTTTGCAACTGACTGGCGTCCACGTATTCAATACTGCAGTGAAAGCACGGTGACCCCCTCTCACGTCAAGGGGATCTCAAAGGGGGGGATGACGGTGTGAGTTGCTATTAGAACATGAAATCCAAATGCAACTAGGTAAGGCCTATCCCTCCCTTCTTTAACTCAGCCGTGAGGCCAGCCTCCCAACGCATACAAAGCATCCCACTGACACCAGTCACTTTCTCTACAAACACGGGGTTGACCTCAGCGATCTAATTTCAAGCCCTGTAACCAACAGGCTACTTGGCAGTGTCTTACTTTCTGCATGGAAGCCATTTTGTCTAATCCTTGCTCAGCTTTCATTGCATCTTTCAAAGGGGTTAAACATCTACCATGTAACACTGGGGACCTGGAATGAAATCCCGGCCCCACTCAAGTCAGCAGCAGCTCTGCTGTTGACTTTGTGGGACTCTGCCACGTTTCTTCCCTCCACAAAACTTGAGTGAATTTTGGAAGGCTAGAAGAGAACGCTCATTTGTTTTTTGTCTTTTTTCTTCTCCAACAGCAAGATTTACTGCAAAACAAGAACACTGTAATGGCTAGTGGAAAAAATAAAGTACAAAATCACACACAGTGAAAGCCTCCTACTCTCTTTTGGTAAGATATATGAAGACAACTTCTTACATTGTTCTTTTCTCAAAAGGCATATACAATGTGGCAAAATATTTCAAATATACATTCTATATAATTAAAATACCATCTAACTAGTGCATCCTCAATCATATGCTGGAAATATTTTTACCAAGCCAAGGTTTAAATTCCACAAATCTTTTGAACACTAGGTGCTTCATTCAAGGCAGATTCAACAGCAAGTAAACCCCACAAGCTCACTTTTCAAGCCTTAAAAGGTAGCAATGGATGGAACATGACATATTATGACCCATAACAGAAATTAACAAAGTCAGTGGTGAGAAACCATTTTAATGGTTCAGCACTCCACAGAACTCTGCATCCCACGCTGTTGTACTTGATCAAATGGTGGATGTTTGTACACACAAAGTCACCCTGTCAGAATGACGTACAGCCATACATGATTATTCACAAATTAAAAATAAAAATACAGAAGGTGAACACTCGCATGTCCATTGATTAAACGGAATAAATTAAACCTCAGATTCAGTTGCATATGTGGTTTCCTTCGCCCTCAGTCTTTCATTTGTGCCTATACAAGGGACAATACTTTCCCAGACACTTCTGAAGCAGCAAAAACAAATGAAGTTTTTGCACTCTCGCTGTGGTGACAGCAAATTCATCCTTGCCAATTATGAACCGAGACGGTTCCTCTGTCTCTTTAGCATCAGTGCACAGGGTATGGCTCCAAGTGGTGTGTTGGAGGAAGAAGAAAAAATATGGTGGCTTAACAAAACAAACAAACAAAATCTTCCTCCATTCATCATTGGCAGAATAAAACAGAAGTGTATCTTGTCCAGGGTACCTTGCTAGGTCCTCTCCGGAAGAGGTATGTACTGTCATACATAAATGCCCTCCGGGTTAAAACCAGACGACAGGGGATTCTGCAGAATCCGAAGGTTACTGGGGAGTTGCCGTGATGAGCCAGGGCGCTTCAGTGACCCAGACTGAAATGCTGGCTCTGCGCAAGAAAACAGGCAGTTAGTCATCATCAAGGGTGATGCCTGTAGAACACCCCTCTTCCTCCTGCTCACTGATGCCCTCAGCGCAGTACAGAGAAACTAATACCATACACAACAGAAAATTCAAATGCCTGACTAGGAAGTGATGAGATCCAAGGTGCACACTTCCTACTCGTTTTGAAACAGAAAGATAGGCCTGCTCATTCTAACTACCCTCCCACGAGGAACACGCACACAGATACACGCAACACATTCATACAGTAATGTGCAGAAAGAGCTTGTACGTATACATAACTCAAAGCTTCAGCTTCCTGCCCACTTCAAAGAGAAACTTCGTACAAGTGCTGACATTTAAGGCCCGGTTGTCTTCTCTTCCCACCTCCCAATGCCTTTTGGTTAGAAAGTCTTCTCAGAGCAGGGCCAGAACCAGCTGAGGAGAATGCTGAGAGCGCAGGGCTCTTGGCAGCAGGGTACTGGGTAAACCACCCCACAGCAGAGGCTGAGCCACAGCAGGGCAGTTTCTGCCTGTGCCACAGTTCTGACTCTTGTTCAAAGTGCTCCCACATTTCTGTCTAGAAAATTCCAAATTCAGATGTGGGCACGTGCAGAATGCACTGATCTCACTAGGGACAAAGTCAGTTTGCACACGCTGAAACAGCCATCTGTGCAGGATGGCTGGCAGCCCAGCCAAATGAGGTCCTGTTCCCCTGCGGCTGCTGTCTGGGATTTCTTGTGATCCAGACGCGTTCCTTTTTCTACTGTGACAACGCATCCCACCAGCAGAGGAAGAACCCAGCTGAACAGCAATGCCAGATGGGCAATTGCGCTGTGCACCAGCTTACATGCCTGCAGCCGTGGTGGCCCCACTTGCAAGCTACTGGCCTAATGGGTTACTGACGGGGCAAAAACATGCCTAGGCACAGGGGGAGAGAAGTTATCTACATACTGCACTTTATTTATAGCTTGCTAAACCCCTGGAATGAAAAGAAATGCTTGACACTGCTTTCTTATTATTTTGCTAACTTCTTCGCTAGCAGAGTGTTCACTCGATGTATGAGGGCTAGCAGTAACGCAGCGGGAAATGCACTGCCAGCCCCTTCTCCCGCCCACCAAAAGCACCCTGAGTGCTGCACCTCTCTCGAGCTCCACGTGCGGGGCCTCCACCTCAACGGGGTCTGCTGGCAGCACCGTGACCTTCGTTCCCGTTTGCTGGATGAACTGTTGGAGATTGACCTGTCGCAGCTCCTTCGTCAGTTGCTCCAGTTCTTGTTCCCTGTCCTGCCAGGAAAGGGAAAACATCCGCTGAGTGGCAGCAAGCATAAAGCAGCATTTCAAGACTCTGTTTGCAATTGGGCAACTAATGTGGCTTCTCCTTTTGATGAGAAAGCCTCCAATTTTTAAATTCAAACAGAAGAGTTGAAAGGTGTTTTACTCTCCTAGTTCAGAAAGTGAATCAACGCTCACTATTATTAGGGGTTATTACTGGCCTGTTTATATTGCTTCTTGGATGACTAGCAGACATTTCTCATATCACCTGAGAAAAATTTTGGCACAACAGATGCAAGCAAGTAAAGGTAATAGTGAGCACTCAAAAAAAAAAAAAAAAAAAAAGCATCAACTTAGCATCAGCCTGGCACCAAATACTAGCTCTGCCGCAAGTGTCCAGCATTACTTGGGCGGCTCATTTAGTTCTTCTGTTCTCAAAATGAGAGTAATTCCTTTCTCTTCTTGTTTTTCATGTTTTCTATTTAGAGTGTGAATTTTCACGGACGTAACTCTCTCACTCTGCAAGTGTGCTGTGTTCTGTACAATGAGGCCAAGTCCAGGCTGGTTCCCCACCCCTTTACAAGCTCAGATGATCATTCAGGGTCTCCCTCAATGCTCTAATTCTGGCATGATATGCAAAACCTATAGCTCTGATAGATTCCAACAGTCTTAGAGTGCGATTTTTTTTTTGAGGGGTCGGGCTTGGCATTTAAGATCTTTCTCTAGAAACAGGGCAAGCAAAGAGTGCTGCATCTGATCCTCAACTGAGCCTCATGTTGTTGGGAAGTAATGTTATTGGCGTGGCTAGAGAAAAGGAATGAAAGAGAAGAGGTGGGACAAATTACTAGAAATTTCTCTCATGCTACTAAAAAATGCCACCTTCCTGTTCTTATCACTTCAAATCTAGTGAACCAAAATTTTCTTTCCTTCCTTACTGAAAGGCTTATTAAAAAAACCATTCTCAGCTTTTCTTGTTTCAAATCAGCAATTCTATGAATATTAACAATTAACTTGAAGCATGCAAGAAAGCATTTCTCTATTCCTTCCCCCCAAAAGTGTGTAAAACAAAGCTGAGCTTATTTTCTTCTGAACTTCCAGATTTTTGGTTTGGAACAAGCTTGGAAGATCTGAATTTAACAGGAACTTGCTTCAGAAACCTGGACAAGTTTGAGAAATGGGCCTGTGTGAACCTCCTGAGGTTCAACAAGGCCAAGTGCAAGGTCCTGCATCTTGGTCGGGGCAACCCCTGCAATCAATACAGGCTGGGGGATGAAAGGATCGAGAGCAGCCCTGAGGAGAAGGACTTGGGGGTACTGGTGGATGAAAAGCTGGACATGAGCCAACAATGTGCACTGCAGCCCAGCAGGCCAACCGTACCCTGGGCTGCAACAAGAGAAGCGTGGCCAGCAGGGCGAGGGAGGGGATTCTGCCCCTCTGCTCTGCTCTGGTGAGACCCCACCCGGAGTCCTGCGTCCAGCTCTGGAGCCCCCAGCACAGGGAAGACATGGAACTGTTGGAGTGGGTCCAGAGGAAGCCACAAAAATGATGGGAGGGCTGGAACACCTCTCCTATGAGGAAAGGCTGAGAGAGTTGGGACTCTTCAGCCTGGAGGAGGCTTCAGGGAGACCTTATTGTAGCCTTCCAGTACCTGAAGGGGCCTGTAGGAAAGATGGGGAAAATATTTTCAGCAGAGCTTGTTGCGATAGGGCAAGGAGCAATGGCTTTAAACTAAGGGAGGGTAGGTTTAGACTGGGTATAAGGAAGAAATTTTTTACCATAAGGGTGGTGAGACACTGGAATGGGTTGCCCAGAGAAATAGCGGAGGCCCCATCCCTGGAAACATTCAGGGCCAGGTTGGATGGGGCTCTGAGCAACCTGCCCTAGCTGAAGATGTCCCTGTTCACTGCAAGGGGGTTGGGCTAGATGACCTCTAAAGGTCCCTTCCAACCCAAAGCATTCTATGATTCTATGGAAATAAAACCCTAGTATATAAAAAAAATGAAGCAGGGAAGATTTTTAACTCAGTCATAGAGGATTGGTAAAATCTGTAAAGAAGACTTGATGCTTTCTGTTAGCTCAAATCTATTAGCATAACATGTCTGCAAATTAGGATAGATAGATATGACCAAAACTGTTTACAGTTTTCATCCATCTTGCTTTGGATGAAAAGATTACATTCCCCGTCCCTTAGCAAGAGTGGCTTATGCTGACATGGTTCTGGGTGCTCGGGAATAAGGGTGCAAAATCCCTGTACGTAGCCACAGCACCATCACCTTACTGCCACTGCAGCACCGTGGAATACAGTAACTGTGAATCCCAGGAATAGAGCAAGAATCACAACTCCAACAGACGTGTGCTGCCTCAGCCCTGTCTCACGTTGCACATTAAAGTCCCAGGAGCCACAATCTTTCCCGCACCTCATCCAGCTAGCAGCTGGATTTCCATTTATATTTACTTATTCATACTCTATCAAGTTCCAGGTGATATCACCAGCTTTAGCCAGGAAGCAGAGACAGGATTCTCTTGTGACACACTCCACAAACGCCCGAGGTGAAGAGGACATACAATCCTGAACAAGTCAGGCAGGAAAAGGGAGATGCTGTACTTTAAAACAAAGGCACTGCAAGCTAACAGTCATTTTAGCTCCACATCCACCTGTCCAGGTGCTGCTTTTGGTCTGTTCCTTTGAATTCATCTATTTTGGTGGCAAACAGACCTAGCAAGAATCAGAAGTTCAGCCTCAGAAAGAGCTGTGATCGTACCAGTTTCCCTGAAGTTTAACAGCGTGAGTCACTGAGCTGACAAGACCTAGCACCTAAACCCTCGAGGTATCTAACCCCACATCAACAGAGATTTGAAGACTAACAAAGGTGTTAGGCCGAGAGCACTATGGTCCCGCTTGGCACCCAGCACGACCACAGCCCCCCGCGAGCCCTAAATGTGCTGCTGTCCAGGCAGGAGACAGCACTTGTCCGAGGCGTGGGAGAGCCCAGTGCCCCGGGCGCAGCAGCCCCGCAGGGGAGCCAGCGAGCACCCCTCGGGCAGGGCGGGGTGGCCGGATGCACTGCCATGGGCGCAGCTACCCTGCCCTCAGCTAGCCTGGCTGATGTCAGCTCTGGCGTTTCGCTGTCATGGCGAAGGTACGTTCCATGTGCCTTCTCAGAGGGCTCCAGGCAGTCAGGGAACAGGGGCAAACCAAGGCTGGAACCGGTGGGACAGGCACTAAGCCAGCAGGTGAGTAAGTGAAGGGTGGTGCGGTGCTCGGCACTAACCCTGCAGGACACCCAGGCCTTCCGGACGGCCAGGAACACAGCCACCAAAACCTCTGCTAGCTCACCTCGAGACAAAGAGCTGACTACCATTTTGCTTTTCAGATGGTGCCAATGAGTAAAATACACACAGGCGAAGTTAATGGTCTGCTCTTCAAACAAAAAAAATCTGAAACACAATTTGAGAATGAAAGCAATGCTTTCTTCCTTTTACCCACATGCACTGTGGAAACTGTCTCATGTTTTCTTTCATGGGCTCCAAAACCTGCTCGACAAATTTGTTACAGCCAGTCTGTGACTTTTCTTTAGCTACGGATAAAAAGGACATTCTTACCTGCAACCGTTTGGTAGCTTGGCCCAAAGACCTTTCCACAGCTTTAATGCCATTTTCCAGTCTCAGACTCTGCTGGCCCTGAACATCAATTTCACCCTTCACCTTCTCGATTTTTTCCTTGACCTCTTCTTCGTTCACTTGGGACTCTTGAACTTCCCGCTGCAACTTCTCTGCTTCAAGGCCACTTTCCATGTTGTGGATCTGAGACATGTAGTCCTTCAGCTTGCTCTCGCACTCCAGGATCCTCTGCCTCATCTCCTGCAGCTGCTCCTTCAGCTGCTTCTCGTTCTCCTGCTCGATCTGCAGCTCGTTTTCCCAGAACTCTTCCTCTTCAATCTCCACCTCGTTCCTTTTGATCTTCTGCTCTAGCTTGAGGATTTCTTCTTCCAGGCTGGAGTTGTACTTCTGCTCCCAGTAGCGGATCTCGGCTTCATTGGACTCCAGCTGTTTCTCAATGCACTGAAGCTTCTCCGTCTGGAGGTGGATCAACTTCTTCAGCTCATCCGCTGTTGTTTTACAGTTGTTGAGCACCTTCTGCTTGAACTCGGATTCCTTGCTTTTCCCAAAGATGTCCATTAGCCCTTTGGCCCCCCCGGTGAAGGTGAGGGATTTCCTCTTGGGCTCCCTCCTCTTCATGGACTTGTCTCCGGGAGGCCTCAGCTTGGCCAGGGGCGGTAAGCTCTGCCGGTACAGCGTCCTCTCAGGGATGCGCGCCATGCTGTCCGAAGTCGGCCGCTCGCTCAGGGAGGGCCCGGTGCGGCGCAGGATCAGCTGCACGTCGCTGGCGTACTGTCCCCACTTGTTCAGCGACACGATGGGGTTCTCGTGCGGCGCCAGGTGCCTCTCCGTGTCCCGCCATTTCTCGATCAGCGCGTACCTCCCGGTGCGGCCTGCAAGGCAAGCACAGCCGTCAGCGCGCGGCCCGCCAGGGGGCGCTGCCGGACAGCGACGCCGCACGCCGCCGGACGGGGGCGCCCCCCGGCGGCCGCCCGGCGCCGCTTCAACCCTCGGGCTCGCTGCGGGAGGGCCGGGAGCGCCGAGACGGCGGCGGCGGGACCCGCCCGCCGAGTCCCTTCAGCGGCGAGCCGCCCGCGGAGGGCCCGGAACACGCGAGCCCGCGCGGCCCCGGGACTCTGCGGTTTGAAGTCGCTGGAGCTGAAGCACCGCAACGCGTCAGGCGCCCCTCTAGCGCGGGAAAAGGCGAGCAGGGGGAGCTCCGCGCCCGGCGGCCAGCCCCGCAGGCGGGCGCGTTTCGGCTCCCTCGCGGCTGCCCGCGCCTGGCGGAGCTCAGCTCGGCGCCCCCGCCCCTCAGCCGGGGGACAGGCGGGCGGCCGCGGGGAGCAGCTCCCGCCCCGCAGCGCCGGCCGGCCGAGGGCCCGGGCAGGAGGCGGCCCAGCCTGGGCCCACGGCCACTTCCCGCCGCTGCCAGACGCTCCAGCTCCGCTTTTCCCTCTGACGGGACCCTTTCAACGCTACAAAAACACAGCAGCTGAGGTTTTCCACTATTATTGTTTTTCCTAAACACTTTTGCTGCTCCAAGATACAGCATTCTCCAAACGCAGAAGAGTTTCCCTGATCGTGGAAGTGACTTCACTTAAAAGCCCCGACACCGTTTACAAACAGATGTGAAAGACCAGTTTCTTTTAAAGCATGGGATCCCACTGCGCTCCTGAGCAGCTCCACAATTGCCATTAACCTTAAAAACATCATTAGCTATCTTAATGCATGACATATATCCATTTCCATGATAGAACATCATTCAAACGAGGATTTATTTCGGCACATAAATGCCTTAAATATATGTCACACATGAAACGGTGGAGTGGAGGAGCTGGAATAAATGTCGTTACCAGCGGTAATCTATTCGCTGCGTTTTCTCACCTCACACTGCCCACCCAACCACTGCACTTTTCCCAAAGGAACAAACACGCCCTCAGCTCAGGCTGCAGAGCTGCCTCCGGCTTCCAACCACGACACTCGCATAGGCTCCCCACCTCACATTTGCAGGAGACAGGCTCCACTGTGGCGATTAATACACTACGCAGATCCCTAAAATCAGATATTGTCTGACCAGCCTTCCAAAGAGCTCCCCGGCATACAGCTGCTGTGTTGGAAATGGTTCCTCTGACCTCACTTTCTCACAACTAGCTCACAAGACCAACAGCAGCAGCGCACTGCACAGGCACTGCCTAGAGAACAGGCTGCTTGGGCTCACGGGCCACGCTCCCGGTAGTGAGCTGGCCAAGTCAGAGACCAAAATGTCCACGTTCGCTTCCAAGTCGTGAGGGAGAGCAGAAAGGGTACATGAAAATTTGACTGACAGAAGTCAGGAAAACAAGGCAAGCAGCATGGCAACAGAAATCAACCACCCTGAACCCCTTATAAATAAATGACTTGAGGTAAGCATTGGGAAAAAAAAAGAGACAAAAAAAAACCCCAACCTATCAGCATACCAACATGCTTGGCCAACGTTCTCAGAAACAGATTTAAAGTTTACTGTAATAAAGTACTTCAAAAACAAGTTTACTTTGGCAAGATACAAAGGCAGAGATTTTTGCCAACCCACAATATTGTTCATTGATCCTTGAAGATTTATAGTTTGTAGTAGGCACGGGTGTTGTTATAGCAAAAACAAACCCAGTGGTGTTTGCCATTGCATACTAACAATAAAATGCCGGAGAAGAAAAATGAAGCCAAAGCGTACCACAGAACCCAGGACAAAGGCTGCATTTCACAACTCTATTTTGCTAATCTCAAAAGCTTTCAGCCTGTAATCACGGTAATACTACTAATGTTCTTGTTGTGTCAGAAACAGCCAAGTTCAAAGCAGTCTCAAAATTGTAAACAAGAGTACGTACCACTAGGGGAGTGATCAGCATGCAATTTCTATTCACTTTGCTGTTAAATGCACTACTTAAAAGAAATGTTACAAGAGGCAAAAAAAAAGAAAGAAAAGGAGGAGGAGGGGAATAAAGCTAACAATCACCACCAAAAATGAATTAAGGAATTAAGCAAGGCCCTTGCCAAGAACTACTTCCACCTTAGCTTAGGGGTCCGAATCACCACGCAGTCCTAAATAACAAACTCCGCACTCAAGATCCACATAAAAGAAAGTGTTTTGTAGAAGTAATACTCACACAGTTCAACCACCACACCTGGAGTTCAGTACTGGTCTAAAACAAAGCTGTCCTCAGAGATCATTAGCTAGGTTATTGTATTCAGGCTATGTATGACGCAGATTAACAATACCTGGACAACCACAACTGTGCTGTTTGCTTGCCTTAGAAGGGATTAATTCACAAATGAAAGGGTGAATGAGTTAATTCAAAACTAATGACAGAATATTTCAGAACACTGGCATCCTTGTAGCAAACTGCTGGTTTTGATGTGCTACCTTTGACAGGGAGAATGCAGATTGCTTGGGTTGTTGACAAAGAACAGTTCAACACCTGCGTGCTGCTTCTTGCCTCCTATGCTGTCCATAAGCTTTCTGAAACAGGTTGGTTGTGCTCATACAGCACCTGGCAGAACTCAGTCCCACCTCAATCATGCACACCTTATCATTTTAAAAAATAGCAGTGTCGTGTAACATGCTTCACACCAGCAATGTACGACATCGCCTAAACCACAGCGTGTTCTTCCCCAATTGCACATGTGACACGCTGAATCTCATGCAGATTAGGAAGCATTTCCAGGTAAGTCAGATGAGCAGTTAAGCAGTCAACTCAAGGAGCTGCCAAAGCACAGCTTTGGATGGGTACGTGCCTTGCCAGTGGATCCCTTACAACCTCTGAAACCACACTTTTCTTTAGAACACGTTAGACCAATGTTTTTTCTTTTGCTTTTGTTTTTAATACTTCTATCAAAGCCTGGTACCAATGAGAATGGTAGAGAAAACAACCCAGACAGCCCCAAAGAAGCACCAGCAGTGCTGTGTTCTACAATTTTCTCTCCAGAAGACAGCAGCTCAGGGGCTAGAGAGCAGCACAGAGCCTCTACATCCCAGTCACTGGCCAGCTACTTCTCATTAATATTCTGTGCTGACCCACTGACCATGTAACAGTACCCCACACGGACCACATAACATTACCATCTCAAAACAATCAGCAAGAATTTGTAGCTGTTTTGCAAGACAGTGAACGACAAGCTATAACAGAGTAGGTACATATTTACATATACAAGCACACTGCCTCTACACAAAGCGCCAGCGTGAAGGTCAACAGGTCAAGTTTACACCTCCAGCTACCTCAGCACACAAACTTATCACAGCCTCTATTAATGCAGAAATATCTTCAAAACAGCCTTTTATTTTAAAAGTGAGAAAGATGAAAAAAGGAAATATAGGGACTCCAGAACGCCGAGGTTCTGATAGCCTGCAATTAGCTGTCACAAGTGGTCTGAACCCAGCTCTGCTGCCACCGGTTGTCGCTTGATCAATGAAACACGAAGGAGCTCACTGCATCCAGTCTCCCGGCCGGCCAGCCTCTGCTCTGCTGCACAGCCGAACAGCAAGCTCTGGAGCCGAGAGCCCACCTGTGGTAATCTGAGTTTGGGACTGATGTAACTGGGTAATTTAAACACAGATTCCATTACACTGAATGGTGATTGAACTAATGAAAGAGGGGAACACCATAATTGAACATTTTTTTTTTAGACTCTCAAGAGGCAGACTTTTAAATTACACTTCATGAAGGCAGTAAGACCGATATAACTATTATTCACTTTAAGCTTCTCTATATGGTTTAGTATTTGCAGCTGACACAGTAGACATGGGTGATTATTTCTGCTGCCAAAAGTAAAAATGAACTTCTGAAGGCAAGTAGCAGCGTTTCTCATGCAACACTTTTGGCAGGACTGTAACTTGAGAGGTCATCAATACTGTTTTTTTCAGGACAGAAATGATTCATCCCTTTTCTCCCTCCCGAAAGCACATCATCCTCTCAGGGACAGGCACGATGTTTTTTTTGTACGCAGGTAGCACGATACACTATGTAAAAACATACCTGTGCCTTCTCTTTCCAGTCAGGCTACAAAAGTTTATTTCAAGCACCAAGTAAGATCCAGCTTCATCCCGCGCTTCCCATGCTTCACAGCCAGGCCCTGCAGCCATGAGTCAGCGTGAGCAGGGGAGTCACTGCCCTGGTCTCGTATTATTTCTGGGAAAGGTGGCTAGACAAGCAGTCTTACACACGGGGGTACCTCTCCCTCCCTAGGGAAGGGGCTAGGGCAGGCAAGAGCAGGCCCCTGTCACTAGAGGCCACGCAGTCTTGCTCCCAGGTTCTCCTCTTTCCCCAGGATGCGCTCGGTGCCAGGGGAGCTGCTCGCTGGCAGGCACACTCCCAGCTCCCGTTTTTGCCAGGGATCCCATCGCCTCTGCTGCTGCACAGCGGCTGTGCCAAAGCCCTGCTCTGCAAGGCAGCACTCTGAACAGTCAGAAGTTGCATTACCATTTTTCAGTCTTACATGCAAGTTTGAAGCCAGCCGAACTCAAACGGAAACTGCACTAGCCTTGCTCTTGAGCTCAATCTGGACGAGCTCCCCGAACACGCAACAGCACGCAGTGAGACGCCGTCACCTGTCTGTGCGCAGGCTTCCATGGGGTAAAGCCAGGTCTGCCAACACATGCTCAAGGCACACCCAGACTGCCCAGGGCTCTGGGGGCACTGACAAGTGCACCCCCTCCCCAGCCTGGCTACAGCTTTCTGCCCCACTTGGTTTCCCAGACAGCCCTCCAGCCCCCCGCTGAAGGATGCTGTCCTCCTTAAGGCAGAAAAAGAAAAAAAAAAAAGAAAAAAAAATAACCGTACACGGGTAAAATCTTGTAAGAATTCTTAATGTATGGAATACATGGGAGAAAATGTCTTGCCAAAGGGGCAACTGCATTAACTCCTGAATCTTTAACAGCACTGATACAACAGTAATTGGTGGCAATTTTAATAAACTCAGTATGATTTGAACTCAGTATCTTTGAAATATGAAGGTAGCATTTTGTTCATTATATGATACTTTCATTAACATCTGTAGCAATTTAAAATAATACCATTCTAGCTACTCAAGAACTCATTAAATACCCAAGAAAGATTAAGAGCAAAAAGCCTTTCAAATAGAGGATCGTGTTTGTGTTACTCAGATTTCTTAACACCCGCCATATTTTGCACACCCGTGTATGCATACCATAGAAAATGGTGAAAATCAGAGTAGGGGGTCTGGTCCTAGGACCACACACCAGTGGAGATACACAGGCTCAAGTCTAATGGCAGCGAGGGCCGTCTGCTCAGTTCATCAGGTACAGCTGTGCTCACAACTGCGATCATGCGTCTTTATCTGGACCAAAGTCTTGGTTTATTACTATTATCATTTTGCTTGGAAAAAGGGGTACCTGAGTTTATCATAACCTGGCAAACCAAAGCACTTCCAGTCATTTCATCCTTTCAGCTGCCTTTCGCCTAAGCACCCTGAGGTACCGCGCTTCTGTAGACCCATTTCCTAAACAGGTAAAACAATGCGGAGGAGCAGCTTGGCTGAGGTCAAACAGCAGATAACGCAGCCCAGGTCTCCGCTGCGCAGGCCACCGCTGCCCTGGGCATTACCACATTGTCAAAGGCGGCAACAAACCGTCCCACCCAACCGCCGTGCCACCTCTCAGCGGAGTCACTGTCGCTAGATTCCTGAACCAGAAAGTTTACAGGATCACACCACGGGATCACCACCGCGTGCAGATTTCTGGTGCTTCGTATCCCTCTTAATGTTGAGATTTGAAGAAATAAATTTGGGGGTCAAAAATAACCCAAGTTAAGTGATTCTTAGCAGTAAACTACATGATTAAGTCAATGTTTAAAAACTCCAGTTTGTACAGCACAAATACTGTTCCCTTTTTCTAATCCTCTTCAGACTCAGCTCTGATTCAATTCAACCCGAAACGCTCTTCTCTCTCTCAAAGTGCCTGACAGCCAGCTCTGGTGCTTGCTTTAGCAGAAACTATTTGGAGGAAGGGATGAACATAAGAAGAGACAACAAAGTGGTGTGATTTTTCCAGACACAACTCCTGAGCCTTACAACACTAACACGTTTGAAACAGCATGGACAAATCCGTGCTTTATTTTCATAAATACATCCCATCTATCTTTGAGGAAAAATACTCCACTGCAATAAAAAAATTGACAGCTGTATTTGTTTAATTTTAAAGAGACAGCTGTACTATTTGTTCAGTGAAATGTTGCCCATCTTCTCCCGATCCTGTGCTACAGCCAGAAAACCCAAATCCACAGCACTATTTAAAGCAAGTCTGGCATTCTGATTATTTGCCACAGAAAAACTACGGGAGGCCAGAAAACAGAAGTGCACTTTGGTAAGAAATTCAAGCTTTACTTCTCTAGGGTGAAATACTCTCCTTGGAGGAAACAAACATGTCACTCTGGGTACAGAAGACACACTCTAGTCTCCAGAGACAAAAGAAATCCCAACAAACACAGTAAAAATCCTCACAGGGGCTGGAACTGGGAGAAGAACACTTCTGAAGAAACAGAGCAAGTGTATTTGTGGCTGCACTATTCATCATCATATTCCTCCTTTGGAAGATTTTTTAGATTTGAATGGAAAACAACTAGTAAACGCCAATTTAAGAAAAAATCTGTAGTTAAACTACATTTGCCTAAACTATCAGCTAACATAATTAGCTCACTTTCTTTTAGGATACCATCTGTTTTTCCCCTCAGATTTTTCTGAGAGGAGCCACTACGCTCACACACTCGACTACAAGTCCATACGCGACCTTGCAAAACAGAGCCCTGACCAGATTCACCAGCCAGCTCATCAGACACACAGTTGAAAAGTATCAATAAATTTTTTTTTAACTTGTTTTTCAGTTGTCCAAGTTTAGAAGAGTAATCAAAATGAGCAAGCCAACATTTATATGAAGCCACTCTGGCATGATTTTCACGGAATGCACAGAAAAGCTAGTGGAAGCAGAAAAACCGGCAGAATTTACTGTCAAATGTGTATTTTCAAAATAGACAATGATGGATGTGATAAAATCCAGCTCATCTCTCCTGGCAAAAGTATTTTTTAAAACAAGACTCATGTTCTCCATTTAAACTATGTGCTGTGGCATATTTTTATGTTTTGGTAAGGGCTTAAGTTTCTCCTGATGAAACGATCACTTCTCTTAATCTGTATTGTAAGGCCAAATCTTCCTCTTCATCATCTGCAAGCAGCTCGAGTTTAAAATAAAAAACAAAAAAGCAGTCCTGGATAAAACTTGTAAAAGGTAACACCATGTGTTCTTCAAGATCCCACTGGGAGGTGATTTCACTCTCTGGAAACTTGTAACTGGATAGCTTTGTGTGTGTCTCAAACAGATTTCCAGTGACCCTCCCTCCAGCTAAAAGCATTTCTAACTCTTAAGTTAGAGACACAACCAATTGCACTATCCAAAATCCTATCCAACTGATACTATTCTCTCTCACATTCATTAAAATATATACATATATTTTTAATATAAGCTTTGCTGGGATCACCAAGAGAGACAACTTTCTCTTCTTGTCATTTTAAATAATGAGATTTAATTCAAACCCTTTAACTCCAAGCCAAATGGAAAGTAAAAAAAACCTAATTTGTACAGAAACTTGGAGTAGAATCAGCTCCTATTCCTCAGTGATTGAGAGAGGGACGCCAGAGGAAGGAGATTCTAGCACAAGACCAGCTCACACAAACGTTACCTGCCAGGAGTCCTGCCCCAAAGGAAGAGACACAAACAAGCCTTTCCACTGAAAGTGTGTACAGTGGCAGATACCAGCTCGTAAGGAACAGGGCAAGGAGCATGAACCAGGCCAGTTAAGCGACAGAACTCCACTGCCAAAGGATTAGACTACACTTTGGCTACGGGACAGAACTTCCTAACAAAGGGGCACAGCCCAGCACGCCCTGCTGTTTTTGTCTGGCTACAACAGTCCTAAAACACAAGTTCCTACCTTTGCATTTAAAAAGAAAAGAAAAATAAATACTTTTGTATCCTGAAGAAAGTTATTACTGAATTTCCATGACACAAGGGGAGAGCTGGAAAGTAAATAGACGGAAACCTTTATGTTGTTGTCATCACAGCAGGAGATCAGGAGACACAGCCCTGCATTTCATCAAGTGACAGCAAAAGAAATGTCTTGAAACACAAGAAATTCCATTTAGACATCGGGAAAAAATGCTCTTACTGCGAGGATGGCTGAACACTAGAACAGGTGAGGGGGTTTCCATACTTGCCATATTCAAAGCCCAGCTGCACACGGTCCTGAGCAACCTGCTCTACCTGCCCTTGCTTTGAGCACCAGAGTTGGACTAGGTGAAATTCAGAAGTGCCTTCCAACCACAGCCCATTCTATAATAATTTTGATTTTCCTGTTTCTGAAACACATTGTAAAGCTTTACTTTTCATATCTCTAGAATAGAGGCAGCTTCAGTTTGTCCATGAGAAGCTTCTTGAACTACGGATGTCTTAATCCAAGTATCTTTGGCTTGTGCCTTCTTCAGTGGATGTGGCTGTAAAATAAGTTAATTTGCAGATACTCCAGACACTGCACTTCAACACAAATAATACATCTATTGCAGTTCACATTTCAGGCACAGTGAAGACGACTGCATTGTATTTAAGTCAAGGACCTCCCAATAAACTGTAAGACACAATAAACCAAAAGGAGCATCTCAAAAACTTTGCAGACAGACCAACAGACAGACAAAATAATACTAAGTCCTGCTAAGCTATGCGGCTGCCGAGGGAGCCAGACTGCAAAATGGAAAATAAGATCAGAGCCAACCAAGGAGGAAGCCAACAAAGACTGGCTATTTCTACCACCAAATGTCAGGTGAGAGCTAGAGGAATACATCTGAACAGATTCCCATTCAAATTTCCGTGGCAATTATTCCTGGTAAGCTGGCACCTACAGCCAAATCAAAGGAGCAGACATATGGTTGCTTTTCTGATGAAAGGCCTGACAGGAGATTGGGAAAGCTTATCTATCTGCCAAAGACACACAACCGGAATTTACATGGTGTTTAATATCATCCTACTAGTCCCAGTGTGAAACTGGAGTGCAATTATCTAGGTGTTTTCCAGAAAGGGTATTTGCCTCAAGGAGGAGTTTCCAAAGGATTATCTTAATTTGGCTCTGGCTGCAACTGAAATTTGTCTCCGCATGGAAGCAGAGTCGGATGCCCCAGATGAACTGGTGACGTGTTACAGAAAAGGAAGGCTGCCGAGCTGACAAAAACTGTGTGCGTTTCCAGGGCTGATGGAGTCTTTTCAGAGTTCAGGCTAATAAATGAGGATACAGCAAAAAACCAGAAAAAAACAAAGAGAAATTACACAGGAGAACATCAAATTATTGTCTAGAACTGGGAGTCAAACATTTTTTGTTTTGTGGGAGGAGGCAAAGGAAATGGGATGAAAGAGATATTGAAAGCACAGTCAAGAACAGAAGTCTATCACAACCAGTTTATTTTTCTAACTATGTAACACTTAATCATTACTAGGAAATAATCATGCTAGCGTAATTGTCTTAAAAAACCTACAGGCAGAAAATGAGATCTGGAAGCAAGCAATTAATAAACCAATTAGCATTAAATGAAAAGCTGCAACTAACAAACAGTAAAAGCATACTTCACAGTTAACCATCAAATACAAGATTTTAGAGACATACTGACTTTTTACACTTTTAAAATGAAACTTTAAAAGGTGTTTGATGTGTATAGACACAGCATATACATGCTAGCACTGTGTTCAATCTCAATATAAAAATAAAAAAGTGCCTGTCTTCAACTCCATCAGATGAAAGTGCATGGAAACAATTTTCAGAGGTATACATTTATATAAACAAACATCACAGATTCAGAGAAATTGACTTCATGCTTACATATAGACTATCTAGTTGGTGTTCATGGCCCTAAATTGTTTTTTATTAGAAAATTGTTATTTTGCAATTGAGTCAGACTGCTAATACAATCTTGCAAAATTGCTGGAATACTGACAAATCCAAAAGCTAGCCCTTCAATTTTGAATTTCATTTTAGGTAAAGACGTAAGTTTTAATGCCTAAATTTAAACAGTATATGAAGCCAATTACAAAATTTGAGCAAAGAATAAGATTCAGCCCAGGAAGCACTGAAGGCATGAAGCTGAGGCTTATTCAGGATTCTCTCAATCGCTGAGAAAGATCTGACAAGGCTGAAGGAATGCTCTTTCTTGCGAATAATTCCCCTCCCCTCCCCAACCTCTTCAGCAAATAGCTGACACTGAACAGACTTCAAGTTACCCTTTCATTAGTACCGAGTTATGTGGAGTGCAGGAGTAAGAGGACAACCTGAAGGATCCATTTCATTGATCTATACTACCCCCAGTATAGCTACGGATACTTACAATGAGTATAATTCCAATACACATTATTAGCTTGTGAAAGCCAAACAATTATCTTGCACTGCTTTTATATTTCTTTTGTACTCCAAACATTGACAGTTTAGCACCTTCTTTAGTCCAGGTTGTATTTACAATGACAAACAGCAGCACATTATTATTCAAAGAATAAATTTGTACTAAACGCAAGTTTATAGATTTCAAAGTGCTTCTTTTCCTTCTTCCTTCTTTATCTCTCTCTCGCAGGTTAAAAACCAACGGCTGCAAGTTTACACTGCAAGGTTATCCCACCGCGCGTTGTATGTTCATGCCTACTGACACTCAGTGCAACCCCACCTCCCCTTGGTTTAGCTTCACAAAAGCAGCTTCCCCCCACTCCCAGACACCCAGCTGACAGCACGACTTACCAATAGCCTGAGCAAGGGCTATGACAACTTCCTGGCAAGTTGTGACTTCGGTGACCCCGCACACAATCCTCTGGACTCCATCCACCCATACTTTGAGCTCCATGGTTCACCCGATCATCCAAAAGCCATGAATGCGAATCGGTCAAGTCATACTTGCAGCTACACCAGGGCCAACACAGCAGACTTCTCAGCAGCTACAAGAGAGAGAAATACTGGTGTTTACAGCGAGGCATCACCAACTAGAACAGTTAACAAGGTCACCTTAACGTCTGCTGGGCAGAAGGGGCAACGCAGCCTCCTTTCTTTGAAAATGGTAGCAGGAATCCAACATCCCATGCTTTAGCAGTGTCCGTCCGTTCTGTAAACATACCAGAAGTTTCATTACAGTTTATTTCCTAAAATATTAAAAGTTATTACAAGCAGAGCACCAAGAGAATTAAATAAACAACTCTGGAGTAAACTCCTAACAGTTTCAAATAGCAGGTGCCCCTCTTCTTTTATCTGCTGCCTGGATGTCTCCAGGGACTGGTTATAGATGCTTTCAGTATTTGTTCAATGCTTCTCAGCAGGTGCTGGTGCAGCAAAACAAGGTGGAAACACTTTTATTTTCAGCCACCTGTGAGAGTCCAGCCTTGCTCTCCAGACAGAAGCAGCTGAAGGTTCCCAGTCCCACCAAACCCGTGCACTTAGTACCAACGCTGGAAAACCCAGCAAGGAAAGCAAGCTGACAGATTGCTCCTTTCTTTCTTTAAAACCAGGAGACGCATCAGGGAAAGCGTTGTAGAGGTAGCTGAACCCCTGCCAACACCGCGCTGGTTCTGTGAGGAAATGGACCTGGGCTAAAGCGCAGTCCTAGGTTTTTCCACAGGCACTGCGATGACAGTAACCCAAAAAGCAAGCCATATCCAGCCAACTAGTCCAGCCAGTTCTTGGTTTTCAGCACGGTTCTCCTGCCTTCGCTGAAATAATGCCAGTGTCACACCAGCTAATACAGTGTACTAGGTCCCCATTTATTTTTAAAAGAGAAAATTCCCAAATTTTATAAATGGAGGAACAAAAATTCCGGGGGGGATGCCAGAAAAACTTCAAAGCTAAGTTAGGATTTAGCAGTCAGCCATTTGCCCTCTGCTGTCTTGCTACCAACAGCCAAGCTGCTCAAGGTTTATCTCGTGCTAACTTCTAGATTAATTACTGATCTGAACTTTAGTGGTTTTGGTATGGGCTCAGCTTTTCCAGGAGCTGCTTTTCTTCTGCATCAACAGATCCACTGGCATCATGGCTCAGAAAAGTTCATTTCTACCTGGAACTGCTACGATGCTCAATTTAAAAAATTTCAGCATAAAAACTCCACAAAGAATTGTCCTCTTAAAAATACAAAACCTCCTCCCCCATACCAAAACAAAAAACAAACAAACAATAATGATGATTACTCTTTAAAAAAAACAAACTAATGAGAGTGCTGGGTTTTTTAAGCAGACAGAGGAAAAATAAGCCATAAGAACACAATACAGGAAGCTCATGCATTCTGGTAATCCAGTATGGATAAAGGGGTAAAACTCAAGACAATATTTTTGAAGAACTAAGTATCAGGAAAATGAATAACACAGCAACAGAGTAAAAGAAATCTGAAAGTTATTTAGAGGAGATTAATAAAGATGAGCAGGGTAGGGTTACGCAAGAAACATGGAATCTGATGATGCTGATGGATTTAACAGAACTGCACGAAGAGGCAGAAATGGTGCAGGAAAGACTAAGCAAATAGTAGAGTTCATGCTTACAGCCTAACGAGAGATGCTTTCTCTGCACAAGTGCACGTCTCTTTCTGCATCAAAAAGATGCGCTGGCGCAGCCCTTGAGCTGCAGTGGAAAGACAATTTCCCTTCTACAACCAAACAGGTCATTCTGCAGCTGACACGTGTGGACACGCGATCCAGGAGACACCCTGATCTCCCCCGGACAGGCTGCGGCAGTCGGCAGCAGCCCACCTCCAAGCCCAGCAGAGCCGGGGGGTCACAGCACATCGACCGGACGAGCGGCAGCAGAGCAGCACAGAGCAAGCCTGCCACGAGGTCCGCCCGGCACACACCCCAAAACCCCGGGCCAGATGCAGCCGTTGGGCATGTTTGGTTTGTTTTCCAAAGTCCACGCGGATAAGTAAAGCCAGGTTTCAAATATGGTTGTATAATTAATCGACAAAAGAGGGGTAGCTTTTAAGAATACTAGTGTTTACAGAAGTGGAGTCTTTGGAGAGATTAGTACGCGCCCGCAAACCCAGAGTGGTCAGAGTTTAAATAAACATTTCCCCACATAAAGTGACACACTTCAAAGAACACTATCCTGGACACAAGTATTAACAGTACACAAACACACAAACACTTCAGAGTCTGGTAACACTGTTTCAATGTACCAATAAATTAAGCAGAAAAGTGTCTTTTACCAGCCTGTAATGTAACAGCCATTGCGAAAACACCCAACAGGCCCCCACCAGTGACCTCCGCTGTTTGTTCCTGGCCCAGTTGCCTTCACAAATAAACAGACCTTGCATTCCAAGCCCAGCTGTAAGGAACTTTAATTAATTAATATCTTGCAGAGAGTTGAACAGTTCAGATTCACTGGCACAAGACAAGCCATCTCTCCCCGTGACAGTGCACACATCAGCAAAGCAGCCTACAGCTCTGATCGTTTTTCTGTCTGTCAACATTCAAAGCATTATCTCAATTTAGCAAGCCAGCAAGCGCATTCTTCCCCCCAGTGAGCACGCAATGCACAGTCCTGCATTCAGTGCAGATCACTTTCAGTCATCTGTTTTCCTACTGTCCATCTTTTTAAAAAAAAAAGGACTAAAGAGAGGCATCATTTAATAATGAAATATTTGCTGACACTTCCAATTTTGAAAACAACAATACCAATGTGGCAAATGATCTGAACAAAGTGTCTCCGAAACAGTTTGAGCTCAGGGAAAATATTCCCATTCATTTTCTTATGGGGCAAATAGTTTTAATAGATTAAATAGCGACAGCAAAACAATAAGCGTGGCCTGCGGTATGTGCTTCCGCTGGACCCGTATGCAGGGCTGAATTGAAGGACTGCGTGCCCCGCAACGCTCATGGGATTCTTTCACAGACCTGTCACTAAAACACAGAACACACACAGATATCAGAAATGTAAGACCTGTGTGCTGAAATCACTGTGTCTCATTCTAGTTTCTAAGCAAAGCTAACCCGTGATAAGTAAAAAAAAAAAAAGATCTAGGATTGGTTTGGTTTCTAGGATTGTGCAACAGAAGCTTACAGTGAGGTCTGAAAAAAGAGAAAACCTTTTGGCCATATACCTATCTCTGCTTCCCAAATATAACTCTACAAAACCTTTTGACAAGCATTCAGTTTTCCTTCCTACGTATTCAGTTCTTTATTTGCTGACAGTTAATTCGTGTACCATTAATAGCTTCTTTGCCTTTCCACTGAGGGCCGTTGTGACAGCCCCAAATTCATTTTCCAACCTGAAGTTTGTGTCCAGAATGCACATCGTGTTTTTGCAATCGAGAAGGCAAAATAACCCGTACCTCCAATACTGTACAAATTTTTCTCTAGAGCCAATGGAAAGGAATGAGGGACAAAGCTGCTTCAGGTTTCATAACCCCGTAAGTTCAAAACCAGTTCACCTTACGCATAACTTATTTTAGCAATGATTGGGAATAGGAATGCAAAGCTAATTTACTGAGGAGAGGCATGTGAGCCAAAGCATGCCTCTGATCCCAGTCCCCCCCCCCAGTTTTTCAGTGATCAGCTCCACAGCGACAGGTATTTCTGACTGGAACCAAGCATCAGAAGTCTGACATTCCCCCAGCTAGTTCCCCCACCTTTCTCCCATGTACATCTTGTTCTCCACTACCTTGCCTGAAGCCTTCTCAATTATGTTCTTTGCCATGCATTAAACAAATTTTCCCTAAATTCTCCTTTTATCCTACTTGGCTACTGAAGCCTTCTCAATTATGTTCTTTGCCATGCATTAAACAAATTTTCCCTAAATTCTCCTTTTATCCTACTTGGCTAATGATATCTCACTCTTTCAGATACTTGTTCAGTTCTGAAGTGAAAAGAAAATCCAGCATATATACACATACCACATGCACGCTGCTATGCGGCTACCTCTTCACAGCTAGTTTACAAGCTCCAAAAAGGCTGCAACTTCGCAGAAGACAGGCAGAACTGACAAAGCACAAAGGGCTTTTCGAGTAATTCAGAAGAGATATTCCAAAGCAGATGTTTGCAAAACCTATCTATCCTTGACATAAGCGTTTAGTCATGAGAAAGCCTGAGAGCTAAAATTAAGACATGGATTTCACCTCCCTTCTAATCTTTTGAAGGTTTACACCATCTGAAAACAGCACACACCTCAAATCAGTGCTAAAACCCTGCCGCACCTGAAGCCAGCTGCAGAACTTTGACCTACTACTTCAGTAACTTTCTGTTCCCCCAACAAATACTCAGCATGCTGTTTAGTATACTTACGTGAGCACACTTTCGTTCATAAGCTATAAGCAAACATCATCTAGAGCTTGGCACCTTCCCTTTATTTCTCATTCTCTTGTGCACTATGACCACGTTGTGCTCCTTGCCTTTCCCTATTACGACATGAGGCAGGGCTCTGGACAAAGTGGCAGCTTGTGCCACACAGGTTGCAAGCTACTAATAAGGATAGCTAGCTAGCGCAAGCAAGGCTTGATGGAAAAAGGAGGGGAAAAACAACAGGGAAAAGGAGGAGAAAACAACAGGCAAAAGGAGGAGAAAACAACAGGGAAAAGGAGAAAAAAAAGGAGAAAAAAAAGGAAAAGGGGAAAAAAAAAGGAAAAGGGAGAAAAAAAAAGGAAAAGGGAGGAGAAAAGTACAAATAGACCAGTTCATCTACTCAGAAAGAGCTTATAAACCGTCCAGCAGTACCCCCTGTGAGCAGGGAGGCATTTGGCAGATCCTCCCTACCATAGGAATCCTGGTACAGAGCAAAGAAACATTTTCCAGATGAAGATGACTGCAAATACAGAATAGGCTACTGGAAACAAGGTAACTATTATTTACCAAAAAGCCTCCTCCCTTGCACTGATGAAGGAGAAATCGTCTACAAAATATGCTGCTTCCCATCAATAAATTGGCAAAAACTTTTCATGGCAGGTTCATGTCAAAATATCAAGTGAAAATCTTCTACACACAAAGTCTGATTAGCAAGGAACAGGCTGCTGTTTTGCAATCAGCGTACGGCTGTCTTTGAAAAGGAAGTGTTCATACCAAGAGAGCATCCAATTCTTTCAGCAGGATTGAGTGCCTTCCTCCCACGGAGCGTTGTTCTTTTGCTATTCCAGAAGAGCGCCCAGAGATAATAAGCACTGCTCAAAACAAACAAACCAGAGGTCCCACAACCATGAAGATGACAGTGTTGAGAAAGAGCTCGGGAGAGAGTTTAGGCAGTAACAACTTTTTCTCACGAGACTGTCCAAAAGATGGTCTAACGCACATCTGTATGAAACCAGTCAAAACCCAGGTGCCGCAGGAGTGACCCTAGACACAAGAAACTCTCTATACACGCACACACACTACCTGTGGCAGGACAGGACAGCACTTATATACATGAGTTTGTACAAACTCTGAACTACAAGAGCGTGTTTCTAGCCACAATGGCTACTAGAAATGTTGCCTCCAGATAACCTAGAGTTCCCCAGCAGTTCCACAGTCACTGTTTCCCAGACACGTTACCAGTTGACTTGCATCCAAGAACTCCCAACTGTCCAGTCCGGGAGCTGCTGCTTGCTTTGCAGTTTCTCCTTGTGCAATGCCGCCAGCAACATGGTGGGGGGAAATGAGGAAAAGAAACGCTGTTTTGAAGCAGACGATGCTACAGTAGACATTTTCCCCAATTACAGAACATCCTCCACCTCTCTGAGCTACAGTCTTTACAGCACAGAAAAATCAAACTGGAAGTCTCTCTTCTCTTTGTATTCTTGAGAACTGGCCAGAAAGAATTATTAATCTGCTTTCTTTTGGGAGTAGAGGAGTGATAAGAGGAGGTAAAGAATTCTTCTACTCCTTCTGTCATCTCTTTTAAAGATAAATTTTATTAATGGCAACTATCAAGTGACTTATTAGTTGAAGTGAAATAATTCTTCCACTTTGAAAAGTATACTTATAACTTCAGTATTTTACTTTAATTCTCAGTTTGATCTCCAACTTCAGGAAGTGCATTTGACTCCAGGGCATCTTCTTCCCTCACAATGTTTTAATCTCAGTCCTTACATCTCTTGATTTTTCTTTGTCTGCCATTCTAAGCCATCTCTGTCCAATATGTAATTTGTTTCCTTTTCAGCTCCACAGAAGCAAATGACTTATCTCAAAGGCTTCGGCACAACCCGTCTCTTCCACTTCTCCCCCTTCTTGTTCCCCCTAATCAAGAGAAGAGATGGAGGCTGAATCCAAGTCTTTACTGTCCCTGGTGACCTTTAATGAGCAAGCTGAAGGCCACACCAGCATACTAACATCATCCCCAAATTCATTAACAGGGCATCAGTGCTCTTCCTCCACTAACATCAGTTTGCTTCGTTAAGCTGGCTCATGATTACAAGTAAACAAGCTGAAGAAATCCAAGCTACCATTTAGCAATGAATGAACTGCAGCACAAAACAGGATTCACCGGCTTGGGAGCTGCAGTACAGGAGATGAGGCATAGCTAGAAAGCTTCATGATCACAGATGGTGTCTAACATTCACATGTCCTCATGGAAAACTAAGTTCCAACCTGCTCTCACTAAGATATATTGATGGCTAGAGTATCAATACTTTCAAAACCCATCACAGTCTGTAACACCCTGTATCTGGACTCACAATTTTGAAGCCACAAGGCTTGACCCAGTTGTGTTCCACAATATTTTCAAATCACCACAAAATGTTTGAAACAACCCAAAGCAGCAGGTGAGATAATGAAACAGATAGCTTAGGAGAGTTGCTTTTTATTTGGTCACTGAAATAACCTTGCCTTTTTAGCAGTAAGTTTCACACTCTCACACTTGAAATAATTCAACAGGAACACCACCTCTGAAATTAATACCCTCCTCACCCTACGATTAGGTATAAAAAGCATCCAAACTCCACAAACTTGAGGTACAAAAACCCAAAGGCATTTTGCAGCTGGTGACAACACTCAAGTTGGAGAGTCCTATGGATGTTTGCTTCTACTAACTGATTTCAGTTAGACAATTCAAAGCAGAATTTTAAAACCTGAGTTAAGAGCATTATATTTAGGATATGAACCAGAAAATCAAAATAATATCTGATGCAGCACTGACTTTCAGCTCTTGAGATAGGATTTATTTTGACACAAGTCTGAATCCGGTTCGAGCAGGCTTAATCACTAAATCCCAACCTCGAATCTGTTTCAGGATTAGGACTGAAGTAGCATTTGCAGGTGGTTTTACCTGAAGCACTCCTCCTCATTCTGTATTCCAGCTACTAACAAAATCATCAATATGATACATCACAGTCCTGCTAGAGAGGCAAGACTGAATGGACCCATCCTAGAAAGCCTCACTGCTCACCACCGTTCTAGGAAGGGTTGGACTGTTGGTAGCAGGACAGCAGGCATTAAGACAGTTGGCAGCTGGGATGCATTTTATTCTGTGGCAGATGAATATCCCTTTCCAGGTATGTTAGCAAAGGAGACTGAAGTGCATATAAACTCTGTGACAAACAGCTCCCAAGTCATACGCATTACACAAAGATCTCACGATTCACCATCTCAAGTCAACAGGCTTACATTTACTACACTTTGGAAGATGGTGTTTGTTCTTCATTAGTATAAAACATAAAGCACATTTGAGAAAATAGCAACCACAACGTTATTAATAAATAGCAACATTAAGTGGAAGTCACATTTATACATCTCTAATATGGGCTAAATACTGTGTGGGAGTGAAAGAAAAAACAAAGAGCAGAGGAATAAGCAAGCTATTTCATTGCAGGAGAAATATTTACATGAAAGCTACAATACACATAACTGACTTCAAAGTTGCCTTACGCCTCTAGATGCTCTAGCTTCAAAGGGGAGAAAACAGGTCATCCTCTCAGCTGGTTTCAAGGAGGACACAGCCCCACCCATTCAGCATTTCCCTCTCCCCTTCTGGTTTGGCTGCAAACACTCACAGCCAGTTGAGGGACTGAAGACATTTGCGTGCAACTGCCAATATTTGCACTACCAGCAATGAGGTCATATGCTCTGTTTTGGCAAGAACTGGCTGAACTCTCGGTTTAGTGGGGCTGAATCTGTTCCTCACACTTCAGTCGAGCACACATGCTTGTGCTTTGCTGGGCTTTGTCATCTGACTACAGCCACAGCGAGTCACAGCTGTCAAAGTGAGGTGTTCCTTCGGCTCCTCATGTGAATCCAGGGCAAATGTCAGAGCTTGGAAAAACATACAAAGCCCCTCATTACATTCCCCACTTTTCAAGACGTGGACTAAAACACAACACCCTCTTCCACTGCCTTTTTGGGAAAGAGGCACGTAAGTGAGCCCATTTCTCCAATGCTTGTGTTGAAGGAAGCAGGAAATAAAACACATCTTACAAATGAAATATCTATTTAAATTTTAATTATTCAAAGTCTTAAAAATCGATTAAGTATATGGTTTAAAGCCATGATACTACATGATTATTGAAAAGAAATCTCACTGTAGTTAAATGCAATCCCTGAAGCAGAAATCAGGTGAGGCACTTTCAACTTCATCAACGTAACTGTTTAAAAAAACCTATAATTTCATCACTTGATTCAGAGAGTGGTTACATTATTCATTAGAAATTATCTAAGAAATTTCAAGTCACTCTCCTGGCAACCTAGAAAAGCCTGCAAGACAGAACAGAACATATTTTCTATAAAGAGTCTTTAAACTGTTCAGGCAAGTAAGAGAACAAGTGGGGGGAACCCATCCCTTTCTAAAATTTACACTTGACTATATTTACTTCCACATTTCCCCAAGCACAACTTCTTTGCTTCTGTTCTTTGCTGTTTATAGGACTCAGCTGGATCACTCAAGTATTTTCCCTCTCTAGATGACTGTGAGCTTGGGCAATTTTATTTATCAGAGCAAAATCTGAGGTAACCATAACACACAGCAATAGCTTAAGGGCTACAACATGCTAACTGCATTACTTGGTACCCCTAGTCCTGTTCTCAGTGCTGTGGCGATGCTTCAGCCAGCTCCAAGCCAAGTCTATGCTACTTCGGCCAGCTGGCTGCACTGCCTCAAAATGGCTGTGGAACTGCAATACCACCTCAGGAGGTGAGTATACTTCGGTACCTCTGCTTTATTCAGCCGATAACTTTAGGGAAACTTCATACTTTGTAAACCACTAATTCTCTGTAAGTTTGGCTAAAACTCACTTAAGAGGTCCAAGCCTCACTGGGAGGGGCAAGCAGTGTAGAGATAGTGACATAACTACCTACACAATTCCCTTTGGGAAGCTCTTACAAAGATCAGATACCCCATTCATAGAACGACCCAGCAGAAAGCTGTTCAGGAAAAACAGGGTTCTACACCAAAACAAACTGACAGCAGCTAAACATAAGTAATAGTCTGCAGTGTCACTAGAAACTGGGTATTAGCAAGAAAAAAATATTTCAATTTTCCTGTTGCTATGTTCTTTCTCTGCTGCAACAATTTGCAAGCCAGCATCACTTTCCACTTATCAATTACCCCTGTATTTTCAGACACTGTCTATGTTTTGTACCTTCTGAGATACAACCTTTCATTACAAATCACGCAGTTACAAGCTTTCATCTCAAGTTTTAATGGCTCATCTTCCTCCTCACTGCACCCTCAGCACTCCCATCTCTGGTCCGTTTGCGCAGAACGATGATGTCAGGACAGTTTTCTGGAGTCAGCAGGCTTGCCATAAACAGAGAGCGCGAAGTAGCCCTCCTCTTTCTCTAGTACATTATATGTGACCTACTTTTTTTCATTCTAGAAGCCCTTCTACACTGATGCCCACCCTCTTATTTCTCACACATTTTTTCAAGTGAACTGTACAGCTTTTTGGTTCATTTGCAAAAGTCACCTCACACGTGCACAGAGGAGAAACTCCACTAAGTTACTGGTTAAACCTCTTCATTCTCCTCCTTTAAATTCTCCCTTAACCTACTTCTGCACAGCACCTACCAAAACACAATGGATCAGCAGGTGGCACATTGCGTCCCTACCACTTTTCACACTAACAGATTTTATTCTGCTTCTCTCCATGTGCCCTACAAACCCCTTGGGCAGGGTGCACCTTCTTTTAGGGGGTTCTCTTCCCTTTAGAGAGGGCAAGACAAACCGTGGTCTGCTTAAACTGCTCCTGGAAAGCATCCAGAGGACTGGCAACTTAATCAAGCCTTTTGGGAGTACATCTGTCCCACCAGAAGGACAACACCTAAGAAGGCCTCTGCTTCCTTTTTGCTGGTTGGTGGGGACATAGCTGCTATTTTGTTGATGACATCCATTGGGATTTGACGGCGCCCATCCTGCCATTTTATTCCTAGAAACTGGATCTCTTGCGCAGGTCCCGTGACTTTACTTCGCTTCATGGCGAAACCAGCTTCCAGAAGGATCTGAACTATTTTCTCCCCTTTCTCAAAAACTTCCTCCGCGGTGTCACCCCATACAATGATGTCATCAGTGTACTGCAGATGTTCTGGAGCTTCACCCTTTTCCAGTGCAGTCTGGATTAGTCCATGGCAAATGGTGGGACTGTGTTTCCACCCCTGGGGCAGTCGATTCCAGGTGTACTGGACGCCCCTCCAGGTGAAAGCAAACTGTGGCCTGCACTCTGCTGCCAAAGGGATGGAGAAGAATGCATTAGCGATGTCAATTGTAGCGTACCACTTGGCTGCCTTTGACTCCAGCTGATATTGAAGTTCTAGCATGTCTGGCACGGCAGCACTCAGCGGCGGTGTGACTTCATTCAGGCCATGGTAGTCTATTGTCAGTCTCCACTCTCCAGTAGATTTTCTCACTGGCCATATGGGACTATTAAAGGGTGAGCGAGTTTTGCTGATCACTCCTTGACTCTCCAGCTGGCGGATCAGCTGATGAATGGGGAGAAAGGAGTCTCGGTTGGTACGATACTGTCGCCGGTGCACCGTTGTGGTCGCGACTGGCACCTGTTGTTCTTCAACCCTCAGCAACCCCACAACAGAAGGATCCTCCGAGAGACCAGGCAAAATGGACAGCTGTTTAATTTCTTCCGTCTCCACAGCAGCTATGCCAAAAGCCCACCGATACCCCCTTGGGTCCTTGAAATACCCTCTCCTAAGATAGTCTATGCCAAGGATGCACGGAGCCTCGGGGCCAGTTACAATGGGGTGCTTCTGCCACTCCTGCCCAGTGAGGCTCACTTCAGCCTCCAGTACACTCAGCTCTTGGGACCCCCCTGTCACTCCCGAAATGCAAATGGACTCTGACCCTTTGAAATCCGATGGCATTAAAGTACACTGTGCACCAGTGTCCACTAGAGCTTTATACTCTTGTGGATCTGACGTGCCAGGCCACCGAATCCACACCGTCCAATAAACCCGGTTGTCCCTTTCCTCCACCTGGCTGGAGGCAGGGCCCCTCTAATCCTGGTCAGAGAATTTGCTGCTCACCTGCTGAAAAAATGACTTGGGAGGTCCCCTCCAGAGGATCGGAATCAAGATCAAACTGTCTGCCTGGTCAGGAGAGCTGGCTGCTGGAAACTGGAGCGGCATTTTTCCTAACAGAATCCCCTTTGGTGATTGTTTTATCTCACAACTCACGCACTCGGGCCTCTAGACTTGAGGTGGGTTTTCCATCCCAATTCCTCATGTCTTCTCCGTGGTCACGCAGGTAGAACCACAGGGTGCCTCGAGGTGTGTAGCCTGTGTATTCCCTCTCCTGAGCAGAGAAACGCTTGCCCCTAATAGCTGAGACACTGGCCCGTACAGGTGGGGAGTAGGACCTACTCTCTTTCATTTGCCGGACCTCCCAGGCCAGTTTCTCCAAAGCTGAGACAAGGGAGGAAGAGAGACTTTCCTCATATTGCCGGAGTCGGACAGCCACCTCATCCACTGTTGGTGCCTCTTTACCTTTCCAGTTTACAACTGCCAGTGAGTTGGCATATGAGGAAGGTGCGCTCCGCACAAACTTCCTCCACATGGATTGCGAGCACTGGAGTTCATCTGGGTCTGTGGGTACCTGCTCATCGTCTGTGTCACAGTAAACCAGCTCCCGCACAGCTAATTCCCTCAGGTACTGAATACCCCTTTCCATATTGGTCATTTGCCAGGATAGCATACAAAATTGTCACTGAAGGGGTACCTCTCCCTCACGCCTGACAGAAGTCTCCTCCAGAGGCTCAGGACTTGTTCCTTGTTCCCAATGGCCTTGTCAATGCCCCCATCCCTGGCCAGGGATCCCAGCTGCTTGGCTTCCTTGCCCTCTAATTCCAAGCTGCTGGCCCCGTTACCCCAGCACCGCAGCAGCCAGGTGACAATGTGCTCGCCTGGGTGGCAGCTGAAATCTTTCCGCATGTCTCGCAGCTCGCCCAGGGCCAGGGACCGGGTGATGATCTCTGTCTCTATCTCCCGTGATGACCCTGGCTCATCGTCATCCCTCCCGGGGCGATCTGCTCTCTTTGCGTCTTTCTTTAGTTTTACAGGGGCGACTGCTGCCGGCACAGGTTGGTCACTGGGCTCAGCCGCGATGCCTGCAGCCGGAGCTGGGGCTGCAGCCGCTGCCGTGCCCGTCGGGGGAGCCGGGACAACGCCAGTGGCTGCAGCAGCCGTGGTGCCGGTCAGGGGGGCTGGGACTGCCTGCTGGGCTGGAGGGGCTGCAGGGCCGGCTGGGGGGGGCAGTGACAGCTGCAGCGCCTGCCGCTTCGTTCTCCCCCTTCCCCTTTAGGGCACTGAACAGTGTTGAACAGGGCGGCTCGGTAGGCGTGGGCCAGACCCCAGCACGTTGCGGTGATTTGTGTCTCTCTGGAGTTCCCAGGGTGGCAGCACACTTTTTGCAGATATTTTACCAGATTGTCCGGATTCTGTACTTGCTCAGGGGTGAGTTTAAAACACACCGGGGGTGCCCACTGCCCTAGACACCTGCCCATGCTGTCCCACACACCCAGCCACTCACAGCTATCCGGCCCCGGGGCAGGTCTCTGCACGATGTTCTTAATGACTGGTTTAACCCTAAACAAGACCCAAAACCCATTCAGGAGGCAGAACAAAAGGAGAGTGCTGGCCTGAGCATCCCACGGGTACTCGAAATTATCAAAAGCCGTTAGGACCAGCTTGAGGGAGAGAGGGGGGTGACAGAGTGGGGGAAGGTATCCCCTCCGGTTTTCCCCACAGACTGAGTTTGATTATTTAACAAATTCTAAGACATAGGACCCAAGGTACGGAAATGACCGCAGTGCCGCATGCAAATACAAGCCTAATTTCATACACAGTGATGCTATCATGTCATAAGTCGATATCGTACAGTACAGTAAAATCATAATCCTGATCCTTTTCCCCGTGACGATGAATAGCACCACAGGAAACAAGTACAGCAAGTAGAGATTCAAAAGCCACAGCCATCTCATGAAAGACAAACATTTTTACCGGCGACTGTTTAACACAGAAAAATGCGTATAACAAAATTTAACAATATGTAAGAAAGCAGTTTTAACACCCGCTGCTCAGCCCTGCTGTTATCCCCGCCCCACGCTTGGGCGCCAAATTAATGTTCTGGTTTCGGCTGCCGCCAGCAACAAAAGCGCCACGCGGCCGCCCCTCCCCCCACCGGGGTGCGGAGGAGAATGGAAAGAAACAGGCAGAAACCGGTGGGTCGGGATAAGGGCAGTTTAACAGAACAGCAAACAGAGGGAAACAGGAACAACAACGGTACAGATAAGGAGAAAACACGACAAAAACAGACCCGCTCTCTCGGACCGCACCGGCACCGCACGCTCCCGAGCCGCGAGACATAGTTCCCGCCGCGCCGCCCCCCCCCCCCACCGGAACCCAGCGTGACATCCCATGGTATGGAATACCGGGCTCTGTTTGGCCAGGTGGGGTCAGCCCCCACCCCCCGGCTGTGCCCCTTCCTGGATTCTGGTGAAAATTAACCCTGTCCTGGCCAAACCCAGGACAAGCATAATTCCTTGTATCATAGCGGATCTTCACCATGTGTCTTTGAACTTAATTATGAGATGTCGGGGATGCCATGTGCTGGTACTGAAGAACATACAGTCCAAGTTAAACAAAACAGCATCGCAGCTACTCAGTCCTGCTATGATAAGAGCTCAGGTGCTCATATACTCTGTGGGTTACCATCACACTGCTCATGAATTACAAAGTTCAGATTGCATTGGTTTCTTTTTTTGTTTTGGTGGTGTTTTTTTTTTAAACAAATAAAAAAAAATCAGAAGAGCCAATAAGGACATTTGTAGTTTCCACTGCGTGCTCATATCAAACCTCAAAAATGGCATCCATTTCTGTGGACCACTCCTCTCCACAGAAACAGGCTGTGTAGTCTGGAGAGCGATCAGCCGTCAGCAGCAGTGAAGGAGTTAAGAGGTAGAGTTAAGGATCTACAACTCTGCGACAGATCTTAAAATGAAAAGTGGTTGCTGGGATTTCTGATCTTCATTGATATGCAGCTATGGAAGTGTACAATACCAGATAATACTAGGAGGCCAGAATGGCTTATTAAGCACAATTACCTAGCAAGCAATCTAAATCCTGGAAAGAACTCATGCAAAGTGCCTCCAGAAAGTGTCTACTACTTGTAAGATAGTGAGCAAAAAAAAAATCTAAAATTATCCAAAATATAAAGCACTGAGTCCAGACATCCAAAGCACAACATTTAAATTAAAAAGCAACTAAACAAGTACAATATATCAGAAGAGAGAATTAAAGGGGTTTTTTTTAATGAGCAAATTGAAAAGCCACATTAAACACCGATGTTCAAATTACCCATGTGCTTCTAAGCATCTTCATCAAAAAGAAGGTATCCATTCCTCTAAAGAAGGTACAAGGCATTAGCAACCCTGGGGAACAGTTCAACATTCTGTGGTTTGGACATCTTTAGCACAGTTGTATATCAAGTTTCTTAGTTTTCCATCCAAAATAGAGCGCACAACTGAGTATTGCATTATATGCATGTAACGCAAGCCAGCTTAAAAGAAGCAAAACAAAAAACCCACAGTGCAAGTCCTTGGGACATCTGCGTTACTGAAGAGGTGACAATAAAGACTGATGGTTTCAACAGCAACTAATTTAACATTATTCACGTAGCACATGTTTCTATGTGTTTCATATGTTCAAGGGGCTTTAATTTCCAGCAAGTGCTGAGGCCTCAGGCTCTGCAACTGCAATCACTCCAAACACCTCAAATGGCGTGGCCCAAACCAGATGTACTCCAGTATCTCCAAATTTTGATCTCATTTGCTAAGGTCCCCAATTCTTCTATTTCTATCTTGCTTAAGATTTTCACTGCATCCCTCCTCACAAAACAATTGCATTATAACAAAGTCCAGTATGCAAAGAACAAGCTCCTGGAACCAACACTAATTCAAGCCTTCACAATCTTTTCCCTTCTCCTGTTCTTTTTCCTTTCTTCTGCGGTGTAAGCAATGCAGCCACTGGCATGGACAGAGCTGAGTAACCTCCACAACAGCAGAATAAGGTGACACAGTAATTGAAAACAACCTGCAGCTTGACAAACACATGCAGCTATGATTAACTTTACACTCAACTCCACTGTACACTATATGGGGAATGTACCAGGATGGTCAAAATAATTTTATAGTTATCTGCTAGAAACCAGGTATGCCAAATCGGGCATTGTAACAGACTTTGCAATGGCAGTTCTTTGCATTTCATGATCCTGCTTCTCAACGTATCCATATCTATTCAAAATCAGAAGAACTGGATTGCTCAAACCTTTATCATTTTAGAGTGGAATGTTCTTGCGTAGGTACCAAGTCGCATACATAAGAGCACCCCACACTGAAGTCCTTTGAAAAGTATTACTCAGAAAGAGCCACGCTCTGCAGAGACGCAGCTGCGTATCTCTGCAGGGAAGGCACTGGAAGAGGCAGGACTGCGAGGGAGCAGCCTTCCGCTGGGAACGGAAGAGCCCAGACTGTCCCTGAGCCCCTGCAAAGCACTTTCAGCTCTGCTGCCTGCCAGCCAGCATCACCGTTCACTCAACTCCTGCCCAGATTTTGGCTAACACACAGCTCGTGCTAAGGCCCGACGTATGCTGGGAGCAGCACTATTAGGTCAAAGGAAGGGCAACACGTAGGTAGGACACAGTGGCCAGAAAGAGCTAAAGGTCATCATGCAGCCACTGCCATCTGCACATTTGCTGTCTCCTTCAGCCATAATCCACGCACGCCCAGGTGTCTGGTAGTTTCTTCCGAATCCGCTAACTCATGGAAACAGCACAGACCAAACTTCCACGCTGGAAAGTGTAACTACATCTGCTTGCCCAAACAGCTTTGGAAGCGGCTCCACCAGCAGCTGGACTGCGGAAGCTTTCACGGTTCCTGGTGCAATACACAGGACACCTACACCATGACGGAGAAGAAAGGAGGAGCACTCTCACCATCGGCTAGGTAACTACTTTGCTCATAGATGCACAGGTTACAAGCTATGAGTTGCAAGTTGTGAATTAGAGAACATGTGAGTTAGAAACCTCGTGAATTAAGTTATGAATTAGTGAATTCACACGTTAGACTAGTCTGTACAAAGGGGACTGAGACCTCAGTTATCATGTTTATTTTCTTTCCTAATGAGCTCATAAAATAAAGCCTAATCTATAGAGTATGCTATCCTATAAATATGAGGGATCCAAATGGACCATGACAGCTACATATCGATATTGGTAAGAAAAGAACAAGCTCTTCACAATGTTCCACTCAAAGTTTTGGTTGGTTTCATCTTGCTTGTAGAAGCAATATCGTTCAGCAATATTTTGAAAAGAGAGGATTAAACCTGCTCTCAGTGGAAGAAGTCCAGTCCCCTGACCTAAAGATCACAGTAAGATCACTTTAAACGCACTTTCACGAGAAACTGAGTTTGAGTGCAATTTCCTCCTCACCATACTGACCAGCCTAAACTTTGACCTGGAACCGCTACTATCATTTGCCTAAGAATTCATCCATGGGTATGCAACCAGCACAGTCAATAGCAGATAGCAGTAGTTTGGATTTCTCTTTAAAACAAAATCATGTTGCACGTGGATTGCAAGCAGAAAAGTACAATTAAAACTCTCAGCTCTCGCTTTCTTTCCCAGCCAGTCTCTGCCTGGAGAACAAGCAGTTTGCCTCCACTGCAATATCTGCACCCTTTGTAGGTGGTCAAGTCTGTTGTCGTCCCAGGAGAATAAAGAAAAATTCTATGCATGGAAACTTAGGAGTTTCCAACCCCCTGTGTGGGAGTAGCCCGCAGAAGAGAAAGCCTTTAATTAAAAACAACTTTGGAGCTGAAGTCCTGCTTGTTCAACTATTTGCAGTCCTTCCACTTCCAAAAGCTCCCTGGGATCCTAGCTACACAGGAAGCTGAAACATTTAGGCTGAACTAACCGAACTTGAGAGCTTCTAATGTTAGTAATATACTTTCTTCCTTTAGTAGTGCTTTAAGACTAGGTGTATCCAGACATAGAGTATAATACCTCCACGCTGTTTCTGAAATCGCTGGTTTCACAAAGTTAAGGCACATTCAACTATGGCACAAAGCTATACTCACAATTCTCCTGGCTTTTACCAGAGAAATAGAAAAAGCTAGAAAACAGTATCACTTCATCCGAATTCCACTGCTAGGGCTGGGGTCGTACTATTTCCACGTGCAAACACCATGTGGTATATCCTGCACTTTGCTGACAAGAAGCAATCTAATACTCGGCTTCCGAGTCCTAAACAAACAATATTGAAATCCACTGTCAGCTGCACAATAGCTGCTGCGCTCTGTCAAAACATACTTTTAAGGATAAACATGCTACGAAAACCTGCTGGAAAAAAGACCAGATACTAGCCCTGCCCGAGTTGTAACGCTTTATTCCACGTGCCGTTACTGCTCAAACACTACACTTGCAGCAATGCAAAAGCAAATGGGGGTAGGAGTTCTTACCTTTGCATCAGAACAAATGCACTGCTGTATGAGCACTTTGAAGAATATTATTTAGAATAACAGTGTCATAACAGATGTCTGAGCAGCAATGGTTTCAGGCTTGAAATCAAACTCTGGCCGATAGCACTTCAGCTTCCAGAATGGACAGGGAACCTTTGGAAAGCAGTATTTCAGACAGCAAGGAATGACCTCAACTGGCAGCAACCCTGTAAGGTTACATTTTCTAGTACAGACAGACCAACAGCAGGACTTCTTACAGGCATGCTGGGCATTGCTACACTCTTTCTGGGCTCCAGGAATGGAGTTCATACAGCCTGGAGTGCCAGAGCTCCCTACTCAGGGCAGCAGAAGGACAGCAGTAAATATCTGGCGACAGCCACAGAGTGCCAGTGTGCCCAAACCCCTAGTGACAGATGCACCTGCAAATGCATCTCTCTCATGTTCAGGCTCTTCAGTCAGGCGGAGTGAGGAAGGGGAACATTCACAGCTCAAAATCCTCCTCAGGAATTTTAGCACCTAATTCTTTCCTTTGGATTTGAATACTAGACCCAGGGACGAGGATGAGACTGTATGTAGTAGCTCAGAGCATTTACCCCTGAAGTGGGAGAGCCGGGTACCAGACTTCTGTTTGTTTGAAAGGCCTCAAACCCCATCTTATACTTATAGGTAAGTATTATGTTAGATGATGGCATGGATCATTCCTCTTGCTGTCATGAAGCAAAAAAAAACGCTGATGTACATGAAACTGCAGAGGAATCAAGACGGATTTCAGCTCTACAAATCTGGTAAGTAGAGGCATTCTTATGGTATAGAACAATTTTCAGTTTTTAATACTGCTTACAGGGTTTGGATTAAAAAAAATCCTTTCATAGAATGCAGACACAGTACTGGCAGCAAAGATAACTCAGCAAGGTCACACTGTAGGTTTCCCAAAGCACAGAGACAAAAGTGTGCATCAGGGTCTCCAGTACAGTACTGCTGGGTGAATATTAGATTAACTTCCAGAGGGTAAAACACAAAAGCCATCTCTCAAACACTCTAAAAGACCAATAGTCACTAAAACCAGGACCAGATGTATATCCCTGCATTAGCCACTGAATAATAGGGAAAAAAATGAAAGTTAAACTTTTATGAAAAAACCCAGTCATTTAGTATTCTGAAAGCATTAACCCAAGGGAGGAAACAAAGCCTGAAGATAGACATGCCTCCACACTAAACAATAAACTGAAAATATAATTCACTGATAATCTTTTGCATTTTCAGTATTTTAGTATACAATGGGGACAACAAACTTTGACGAAAGCACACTTTGAAGCAAAACAGTATATCAGCTTCATTTTAGGACACGCTTTGGACAAGTGCTGGATCTTCTAGTCCAGTCCCAGAAGTCCTCTCCATCCTAACTTGCTCTGTGATTCTGTATTAACCTGCCCTTGTAAGTTGACAGGCAATGGAAAAACCACAGGCATATTAACCAGGAAGGTAAGCAGCCAGTGTTCAGCTTACCTGCAGCACCTTTTAAGTCACGGACTGAGTAAGACCGACTGCTTGAATGAATCGGCACCAGAAACTGTTACTGAGTTCCGATTTCAGCGTCCAGGGAGCAGCCAGAACAGTTCAACATTCTGTCCTGTTATGCTAACAGATAACTTAAGATTTCTTCCTTCTGCTGACACATCTTGTGACGTTGCAAGCTGAGAGGAAATGCAGAGTGCAGTACAATGTAACTGGCAGATCACGTTCAGGCTCCACTCTTCCCCCCCTCCTTTTATTTTAATTTGCTTGCAGCAATCACGTTGCCCTTCGAGTACTTTATGAAACAGGATTTTTGCCTTGAAGCTCAACCCTAAGTTATCTAATCTATGGTTAGTTTTAACCTTGAAGCCGTCTGTCAGAGAGAACTGCCAAGGATCTTGCCTTGGCCCAAACAGTGGTAGAAAGCACCTTCTCTCAAACAGAGGGAGCCCATCAGAGAATGATGTTTCCACACACGCTGAAAGACAACAGATTCCCCATAAAACTTCTGAAATAGACCAGTATCAAGAAATTTTTGTTAATACAGAGCTTACGAGCTCTGCACAAAACTTTCTTAACCTACTTATGTCCTGCGGTGTTAGTTCCAGCTCATTGCAAGAACATGTGGAAAGAGACTAAAATCGCACCAGCGAAGGTGTAGACTGAGCTTCAGGCTCCGAGATCCTTAAACTGGCCTAGGACAACACCTGGGTAGAGACTACAGGAAATCTCTTGCAAAGGTCAGTCTACAGTCTCAATATTTAGCCAGCACTGGCACTCTAAAAAACCCTAACCTCACACTCCAGCTGCCCTGCGTGACTCTGGAGGGAAGACAAAAATCAGCTGACAGGCCATAATGACTAATTACGCACAGGTATTTGCTCACCGCAGCAAGAGAAAGCTGAAAAAAATGCAAAACACTGAAACACAGTGTAAAGCCTAATTAAAAATAGGAAACCTTATTTCAATTCAAACTTAGTTTAGCATAAGTCACTGCCAACAGAGCTTATCATCTAAGCCATCAAACAAGCATGACCTTCCTCCCGCCTTAGAGAGGAATCGATCCAAGTAGGCCAGCGCCAGACGTCGGCGAGCACAGAGTGCGGGGTAAAGCATTGAGACACACACGAGTTTTGTTAAATAGCGAACTGAACATGCTGAAAACCGAACAGAACTGCTAAGGGTGCCTGCAAACCACACCGGGAGCCAGGGCCAGGCTTGCCAGGTGCCACTGCCTGGGGGAGCAGCCCTGGAGGAGCTGGGGGGGTGAAACCAGCAAATTCTCGTAGCTTAAAACTAGGGGATTCAGCATCAGAACAACTTGCCCAAGCTTAACAAGACACACCCAGAGCTCAACCTCCAGTTCACCTCTGTGGTTTCATACAGAAAGGTGGATGGCAGCTTTAGAAACACTCTTTAAGAGGAACTATTACTACTTTATTCTATTAAAAAAATTTAAAACAGTTAAATAAAATCATACAATCTTGTACATTCCTAGAAGCTTTCAAGTGAGTGGGTGCCACATCCATTTGACTAATAAGCACTTTTTCATCAACTTTCCTAATTTTTCGTGCCAACTTAGCAGGTAAAGTGTTGCTGGCACACCTAGGAAAAGGTCATACTATTACAACACAGGCACATGTCTTTACACTCATTTACACCCTTTTCATACCTCTGCAAAAGGGTCTACTGCAGCTCAAGACCATATTTTACCAATGCCATGCATATCTCAGAACTAAGGTAAGAAAAAAACACCTGTGATGGATTCAGTTTAGCATCTCTAGCAGAACAGACTTTGCATGCCACAATCTAAACCACCTGTGATAAACTATGACATACAGGTCCCTTTCCACCTTATTTTAAACCCTCTGTTTTGCTTTACCTCTAAAGCACTTCCATAACATGTTACTGGCACTGAGATAGCAAAAAGAAGTTGGCGACTTCGGTAGCTCTGTAAGGACTTCTGGCGTATCTCCCAGGAAAGTAAAGGCGATTGAGATTCCGCTACAAAACTGCATTACCATTTATATTTTGTAGATAAACTTCTCTTTCCAGTTCAACCATAGCTTTTATATCAACCACACATGGGGTAAGATTTATACAGCCACTATGGAATTGAAAACGGAACGTTTAATGCGTTGCTCTCAGAAATCTGTATTTTCCCCTATCTCAGGCCACACGAGCTGTGAGAGGGAAATTACCAATACTTATTTTTCTAAGGGCTGCCTGCCTTCTTAAGTTTTGTATTTTTCAGACCTATGCTTCAGTGAAGAAAATAAGAGTTTTTAGCTATGAAGACAGCAAAGACTCACTCTCCACCCCTTACTCCCCTCAAAAAAGACTCAAGCCTCTAAAGAAACCCTTTAAGGGTATACTGAAGAGATTGAACTAGAGACTGTCAACTACACAACACACTGTTGGTGTCCTTTTTCTTTGTTGCCTTCTAATAAAACCATTGTACTTTTGACTACAGCATTAGTCCTTCAGATACAAAATAAACATGGAAGAAGGGTGACTTATCCTCACCAGATTCTGAAGCAGATTTCAATACCAAGATGTGCAGTAGTCTTAAATCTTATCAAAATGCTTTCATTACATATAATCATCAGAAGCTAGGCCAGCAGCACTACTACTAGTATTTTGGTTTAGTCACTACACTTTGTTGAAAGAAATGTTTTAAGACACTTTGTTTGTAAGTTAGAGAGTAACTCCCCCAGGACCCCAGCACTCTAGGGTAGGAGAACAGAGCATTCCAACCAGCATCCAAAGAGCTCTGAAGACCAGTGATAGCTTGGGGATTCAAAACAAGTATCAGGAAAAACTTCCTTCATGGGAGGGTAGGGCAGCCCTAAAACAGGCTAGACAGGATGGATGGGAGAACTTCCACCTCTACGTTTTCAAGATATGGCCAGATGAAATCCACAGCTGCCTTTATATTCTGTTGGTAATGGTTCTGCTTGGGCAGGATGTTGGACTACCCAACCTCCCAAGGCCCTGTCCAGCCAACGCTTCCTCTGATCCTGTGAAAAAGGCAAGAAGAGTATGCGTAGGGGAGAGGAAACTACATAGCCTACATGTTCTGAATAGTAGGCAAAGATTTATGACTGTAGCTTACAAGGACTCCCATATTGTGTAGTTTTTCAGAATCAAGAACGAAATCACACAAGCCCTTCTGAAAATCTCTGGTAACACTATGTTTGGCAAAGATACTTGTTCTGTGGCTAAAACAGCCCTGCTAACGTGCACATAAAGCATGTAAAGATACCCAACAAACCTGCAAAAGCGTTTTTGTCACATCTTAGTTTGAGAGTCAGTACTATCATGTGCATTTATTTGTCCCATCAGTTTGCACTGTCTACACACAAGCAAAATCAGGAGCTGAGCAAGACCAGCGTACAGGCATATTGACCAGAAAATCAGTGATGAATGTATCATCAACACATGGCATGGCAGAACACAGCCTACACATACTTTATATGTGGACTGCCAGACTGCCTTCAGCAATGGAGAAGCACGAGCAGTGCTTTACCCTTAATATGGCTCTCGTACTGAAGTCAAGAAAGTCACACAGATCGACAGAGAGCGAGTAGGGAGCTAAACCAACACCACAAGTTAACAAGAAATATATTTTAATAGATCTCACGGTTCTGGCATTCACTTGTACGCCATGACTTTTATTTCAAAGCAAGGGATGGAGAGTGCACAGGAAGGGAGGAGACGCAGAGGCCGCACACGCTGCACACGCAGTCTTTACAGCCAGCTGGCAAACAAGCCACTGCCACACCACTCCCCAGCCCCAAAATGGAACAACTCCCATTTTTCCAAGACATCTGATCTGAAAAAAAGCCCCCATTGTCATCACTGGTTACACTACAATGCCAAGGCCATATTAATTGCTACATTAAGTCACTTGAATAAAGCCTTTGTTTCTGCATTTAAAATTTTAGCAAGCTTTTTCTATCTATTCTAGCTTATACTTGGAAATGGTAAATAAGCTTCATCCTTACAAGACCCTCAGGTACAATAACATGTTTCAGCTTCCCGACGGTGTACGTGCTTCAGATGCAAGTTTTCTGATGTTTAGATAATTAAATGGCAATTTGTGTTACAGGCAGCACACTAACAGCATTTTCTCTTCAAGGACCATTACAGTTATCTGACCCTGTCTGAGCCTCTAGAAATCAAGGGCATTTCTGAAGTCTTACGTGTTTAAACCAAGGTGAAAACCATACAGATGAACATAGTTTTCAGGGGAAAAAAAATCCAAACCTACCCACAAATAAGCATCAGTGTACAGACACTCCTCTCCCCATTTACTGAAAACCCAGTTTGAGCAGAGTCATTAATTATCTGTTTTCCTGTTTGGATAGACAGGGTTCTAGGAACAGCTAACTAACATAACTTATTTGAGCGTGGGGAAGAAGAGTGGGCATACACGTGGTAGCTATGCCCTCTAGTCACTCTCTTTTTACCTCTTACATCAAAAAAGTTGCCAACAAAATTAAGCATCTGTTGTCCAAGCGTGCTCCAGAATAAAGCATCTCTGTTTCAACTAAAACCAGCACTACTGGTGATATATATTACGATACTAAATTAGTAGAACAGTGTTGAGCTTGCACTTTGCAAATAAGGTTCCTGGATATTGTAAGAGAAGACACGTTGCCAATCTTTACTGCATAATCTATGAAGACCATCATGGTTTACAAGATCTTATTTTCCGCTCATAAGCGCAGAGAGCCACAAGCCTACAGAGGCTTGGGCACATGCTTCGCTTTGTACGTACTAGTAGATTCACGGCAAAATTCAGCATACACACAATGCCTCTTGAGAGCAAGGATCTGACTAGCAACACCTCTAAAATACAACCTTCTTCCAAATCAGAGCAGAAGGGAAATAAAGTTATAAAACTCCTAAACTACGCTATGACTTCAGATCGAGCACTTGAGCTAAAACGACATCGTTTTGCTTAGTGAAATACCAGAAGTGCACAAGTATCTATACCAGTTCCTTGCTAACATCCTGGTTTAAGCAATCTTTAGCAAAAGAGAAGCTACAGGATTTTGAGGAAAACCGTTCCAGATATCCTCTCATTCCATGTGCACAACTAAGGTGTCCCTTGCAACAGGGACTTTGAACCCCAGGAATCTCCCAGAGTTACAGCCGTCAAGAGAGAGAAGCAAACTGTCTCAGTGCACCAAACAGAGAAGATTTAGCTTAGGAAATCCTGTTCAAATGCCCTCTGGCAAGGGAGAGGCTGGAACCTTATTTTAGGAGTGTGAACACCACTGATCTGTTAAACAAAAATATGATGTAATGAATTCTTTGCTTCCCTTCCTTACTGATAATCCAACCTAATCGGAAAGCCTGAGAATGAAACAAAAAAGCCGAAAATATTTTTTTTTTCTTTTAGCAAAATCAAAGGGGGGGGGGGGGGGGAAGACCCCTTAATTTTTTAATTTTTCTGTTTTGAAAAGGACTTTGCTGGTGAACTGAAACAGACCACTCCGAAAATAATTTCCTCACCCAGCACAAAGACACACATAACCACAGAATATTTGTTTTCAGAAGAAATACAGAATCTTAACCTTTTAGTTTTGCCTGAAAGCACATGGGCTTTCAGTCTTTTTTTTGTGACAAAACCAAGCCTTGCTATGGAATTCAAAGGGATGCTTTGTCCACAGTGCAATAATCCTGTTACAGGTGACAGGCGCCAGACTTGGACAGCTCTGACAAGCTGTGTGGTTCTGCGGCTTTCTGGAGAAGCTTCAAGACTTCAGTTAGAAGCCTTCTCAGACCTAGGAAAGGTTATACAAAAGAAGTCTGAAATTACTTTTTAAAGTACAAAGCTAGACTTAAAGTGTGAAGACAGGCATCCACATTTCTCTTCCTATTTTAGAGACAAATGATCTGAATATTAAACGTATTTATGAGATTTCTGCAATTTGACAAACAAGATAGACTAAATTTGACTCCATTTAGCTGTTATTTTTCTTCCTCACTTCAAGATATCAATTACTAAAGCATCTTTCCTCAACAACTAAAATTCAAAATACAAACTTTCATTTTATTAGAGCCTAGAAATTCTTATTTCTAAACACGACGCTATCCTTTGTAGGAAGCAGTCCACAAAACTGCAAAATCTTCATCAAAAAAAGACTGTATCAGAATGGCATGCATCCAAAAAGCAGAGTTTCTTTCCTGCCAGCGAGAGAAATGGCTAACATACTTTGCAATTAGTGCAAAAATCAATATCACATTTACAGTTACATGCTGGGGAAACTACATTTTTAGTTACTGCTATGCAAACATCAAGTTGAAAAAAATTTCAGCTGTTGCTAGGAGTTGCATAATACACATATTTTTCCCCTCTTAAATGTTTAACGACTGTGTATCATTAAATACCCATCAGGTGAGGTCTTCTACATCTTGCTACTACAAATAGTAGAATATTGCAGAATCCTCTAGTGATCAAAAAATTAATAAAAACCAACCTATGACCTCAAAAAGGTCACTCAGGCTAGTTTAACATCCAGGGTCCACAGGAAACACACGACCCCATCCTTTTCACTGCTCTACAGAAAAGGCCAACCCAGCAATCGCAGCAGCGAGAGGATGCAAACCTTGAATTCATGAACACAAGCATGAAATGGTTTGCCTGCAAGACCAGGGGCTTGGACACAGCAGTCAAGCAGTAAAGAACAAATCAAACATTTCTGAAGCAGAAAAAGTAGGCTCTCCTGTCTCTTCACTCAAGTGGCATTTCCACATGCCACCCTCCCTGTCATTATCAATACTTCTATCCTTGTTTCCAGACATACTGTCTCCACTTCAGAGACGTTCAATTTTCAGTTTCCCCTCCGTGGGCAAGAAAACGATGAATCCCAATTTGGAAAAAAACCACTAGCAGAATTACTGTTTTTTTTTAAACTTCAGACCAGTACATTGCCTCAAAAACACAGCCATAGTATTCAATTTCACATGCATTCTAGAAATGGAGGCACAGAAGCTGCAAATATAAACAGACTATGTAGATCTGGATATAATATCTTAGTTTTATGGAAGGAGAGATTTACATAGGACAATAAAAAAGGGAAGGAAAAAGAAGCCTTAAATGAGACAGCAAGAACACATAATAAAAATGTGAACAAGGGAGGAAAAGGAAAGGAACAGATGCACACATCATGGTATCTTCAGCTACGCTATCCCACCAGCCTGAACAAGTGCAAGGGCATTAAGGAGCTGCAGCACAGACAGCAAGGGAACAACAGGTACATTGTGCAGTGTTCGGCTCCGGAGCGGGGAGTGCACAGGCAGCGGAGATGAAAAGCATTTCTTGTAATCCAAAGAATGCAGCAAAACTCAAGGATCCCGGTGATAACATTGTCAAAGCAATCTGGGTTTTATTTCTGGACTGACTCCATCCAAAAGACAGGATAAGAAAGGTGTGTACACAGTAAGCTGAAACGTGCAAGAGAAGCAATGAAAATGCAAGAGGCAGCACGTTTCCTTTGAGATTATTTCTCACATCAACCAGAACTTCCTGGCCTGTCTGAGAAACTCTCCCTGAACCAGAGATCCTTTTTAGAGAGCACCAGGAACTTGTCCCATCTCTTAATTCCCTTCAGTAGATCCTAGCAGCAACAACTGGAGGTGGGGGGGAATGGAAACCACAGCGAGACCGGTGAACGAGATTTTCCCGATTCATGATCTGGGACATTCAGACAAAACAGAAATTCCACCCCACTTACACAGCGGAAATATGGTTCGGGAAGGGAGCACACCCAGGTTTTTCAGGCCAGCCAGTAGCAGAAGTATCTCTTGGCTCAGAAGGGTCAAAGACAGCTACTTCATGCACAACACAAGCCACAAAAGACTCCAGCAGTTACTCACAGCTGGAGGATACAAATGAAGTCTCAATGCTCAAATACCAAAGTCTGGTTTTGGTGCTTATTAAGCTTCCCAGAGAATGTGGTATCTCCCTGTGTTCAGCAACCGCACAAAGTAGATAACCAGGTAGAAAACCTTTGCAGGTCATGCAAATGGAAGGGGGAAAAGGCTGTTCAGGAAAGCAGTACCACACACTGGGCTCCTGACCCAGTCAGGAATCACTACTCAAAAAAAAAAAAAAAAAAAAAAAAAAAAGTAGCACGCTACTAATAAAAGTCTCTAAAATTTCTCTCAAAACAAAGGTTTTGTCAGCTGTATTTAGGACTTTGTGTGAGCAAAATCAATGTAAAGAGCCATGAGACCTACAATGAACTTTAAAAAAAGTCTGTAACTCTCAACAGGCCAATTTTTGCCCACTTACCATATTTAAGTTCTGGAAGAAGAAAAAAGTTTCTCAAAGAAAGTTATTCCTCTGTTTTGAAATCAAGTAGAGACATGACTGAAATTCTAATTTATCAATTCAAGAAAGGTTCATGAAGAAGTATAAGGTCCCAGACCATGTGCTATTCACCAGAAACACACTGTCCTGAACTACTACTTTTCAAAGCTGTAGAGACAATTCCAGAGAATCTACAACACTTGAAGATGGTAAGAGGAGGCATACTGGGCCAAGACCAAATACCCATCCAGCACTGTAAATCTGTCTCCAACAGGGATCCATCACTAAGCAGGTGACTGATACTGACCTTACATGGCAGGTCTCTGAAGCCTCTGACAGGAAAATCCATCACCCTTGAGAGTGACTGTGACTTTTCACCATCTGGTGATACAAAACACATTTATTCTGACGAGTAGCAGCTTACCTTCGCTAGTAAACAGCTAAAAGGCAATTGCAATCACGACTAGGACATTCAAACAGAAACAGTCCACACCACTACAAAGCCTCAGCACAAGAAAGAGAGCTGTCCTACATGACTTGCATGAAGAAATAGCAGAAGCGAGAAGAGTAGCGCGTCTTTGGAGGAATGTGGAGCCTGAAACCTTGACCGATGCTGTTATGGGAAAGATTGAGACCTCGGCTCAGTAAGCTAGAAGGCAAGAAATACGTTGGACATTAAAATTCCTAACCCGTATAAACAAAAGGAAGAAGAAGTCATAGCAAACGCCTAGGCAAGAACAAAAAGGCTGCAATAATACTTTACAGTTCTCCTGAAAGCCCTGCTGGCTTCCAACTGACCCCAGCTCCAGGACTCACAGGTGTGAGGTGTAGTTATTAGCCTCAGCTGGACTGTTCTTCCACCCTTCAGTCTCCACAGCTTCATGGCAAGCAGTTCCACAGAGCTAATTCTTGTGGTATGAAGAATAACCTGCTTTTTGTTTGTTCTGACCTTGGTTTCTACTGGCTTAGTGTGATGTCCACTGGTTCTTGTGCTGCCAGAGTGAATAAAGGCAGTCCTGTTTGCCTTCACCTCATTCATGACACTGTAGGGTTCCCTCCTACATTAAGCTGTTTTTCTTTTGGACTGAAAAGTCCCAGCTTGCTAAATTGCTCACATCTCTCATTACCTTTACTACCCTCCTCTAAGCATTTTCCAGTTCTACTGCCTTCTCTCCAAGACGAGGGAAGCAAACAGCAAAGACTGTCCAAAATGCTTGGGAACCACAGATTTATGTATTGGTATAAAGTTGATGTTCTTCGGTCCTTTTATTTATTGATTGACACTGAATAAAAGCAGATTTTAACATGTTTCAGTACAAAAATCTATTATGACTCCATGATTTCAGCTGAGAAAGTGTTTTAATAAATGACATACTACAAGCTGACCCTTTCTCTTGTGCCCCGAAAGAGACAGCAAACTGAAGTCACATAACAACAACAAATCAGATCAGTGATGCTTATGAGGAAAAAAATTTGGTTTATCCAAAACAAGCGAAGGTAAACAACTAACTCTACCCACGTGAGGATGGGCAAGCACCATCTTGACAAATTTTCAGCAGGCACATACCTCCTGTTCTCATACAATAAAATCATTCAGAGACCATAACTCACCTGGCTCATTTCCAAGTGACAAATAAAGGAGTAACAATCTAGACACCTGGCAGCTAGCCACAGACTTGCTCCACTGAAAGGAATTTACTCAAATAACAGTCACATCCGATATTAAATATTTAAACTTGGCAGAAGAAAACCTGACTCAATAGCACCGCATTCTCTGTTTCCTGGAGTTACAGGTAAACACACATATGTATATATACATATATATGCTCTGGCTAAACGCCACCTGGGAAAAATAAGAGACCAGTGTCTTCATAAATCCTGCATGGTGTTTCAGTCAAGGGAACTATCTTCACTGGTGGTACTATTCTACCATACAGAATCATCACCCTGTTTAGCAACAATGTGTTGTGTCAGTTGTGGGCAGCAATTAACACTCTGGAAATGTGTGCTTTAGAAATTAACTGCTTTATATTAAAGATACATAACACACCTAGAACATGACACTAAAAATACTTTAATAAATAACCAAAAAGACCTCCAAAATACAGGACAACTTAAGACGGTGTCAGTTTCTGAAGCTAGACTCTGAGACAATAGAGCATTTTTGATGCATGCAAACACATAGATGTGCTACACTTCAACAAAGCTTCTGTCTAGTACATAGACTGCATTTTACATACGTGTATTTCTACTAGTTAACATTCTACACTATATTAAGGACATCAAAAGTAAATACTTTCAGTTGTGCAATATTATTGCCTATTGCTACAGACCTGGAAGAACCACCAATAGTGGCGTGCTCCAGCCTTTCCTGGAGTAAGAAAAAGCTGCTGTCTCTTTATGCTTGCCTGTACTTCAGATACACAGAACTTCAACATGAGACAAGCTATCATTTTGGCAAATGACCACGATATTTTATTCTATTTAGTTAATATTGGTCCCTCACCTGCTTCAATTACCAATAGAATACTACCACAAAATATTATATTTGAAATAGGAGTTGTAGAATAGTATTCTGAACATAAAAATGCTGAAGGATATGTGATTGGTATAGAAGTCCATCACTTAAAAGCTGACGTATGTAAGACAAATTAGCTTTAAACAAGGCTCATATACTGTGGCAAGCCAGAGAAGAAACTACGTCCTGCTGCCAGACTCCAGAACACACTAGCAAAGTGAATTTCCCCACTTGCTTCACCAACTTCATTTACACTGTAAAAAAAAGTGGACTCAAAACAAAGCAATTGGAAAAGTAAAAAAAAACCCATACTGTCAGTTTATACGTTAGTATTATAGTGTTTAATTCCAAGTTCTGGTATTTGAATTACATCAAAAATTAATCACACTGTCAGGGGAAACATAATCTGCTACTGCTTTGCTTTCTTGACACCTCTACCGGATTTTTGGCAATATCTGATTTGCCAAGGTGAGGATGTCTCCTTATACGCAGCACTGTTTTAAATGCAGATTCCCATTAAGAATAGGAAACAGTTGGACTGGAGGGTTGTTGGGAGGCTTTTCACATAGTCGCAGTACCTCTCCTGCGTACTGGGTCAAGAGACAAAATGAAGATTTCCCTCTGCCCAAACAAAGTGAGGGCTCCACATAGTCTAAAACTCTATCAGACCAAAGGGGACGGGGGCCCTCTGCTCAGCACACATCTACGGCACAAGCCAAGAGGCAGCTGCAGCCCACCGTCCCCAAACCCACAGGCAGCCACAGCTGATGGCCTGCCCTGCAATCCACCTACCTGCCGGCACCGAGAGGTGCTGCCCGGGAAGACCCAACAGCTAGAGGAGCCCGGGGCAAGGGTCTCCTCCCATTCAGGGCACGCTCCCCAGCGGCAGGGTAGCCCTGGGTCTCCCTCCCACACAGCTGGAGGGGGCACATACATGAGGATCACGTCATTGCAGGGAGAACAAACCCGGCAGGACCTCTGCACAACCATTTGCAGGAAAGCAGATGCTGCACAGAGCAGGGAAGCTGGGATCTCTCTCAGATTTCTAACTTCAGGAAGGAAGGGGGAGTGATGAATACATATATATTTATGAAGTTCTTTAAGCTGTAGAGTTCTTGGAATGCTTTATGTGCAAGTACTGTCAGAATGGAGAAGCAAAACTCTTACTTGAATTTTTTTTGTCATAACTTCTTACCTGCAGATGAAGATACGAGAGATGTCTGCTTATGCAGTGAGCTTAGTGCGATCTGCTACTCCAGGCATAAGTGCCAAATCTGCTGTCAAGGTCAGCTGCTAGAAAAAAAAGAAACATTGTCATATACTAGTAAAACTATCTTCTTGAGAGTAAAGCCCTATCCCCCCCCCGCTTCCTTTAGCGCTTTTGAAAATAGTGTTTACCTGGCACCTCTAGGTATGGACATGCAACAGCCAGCTATGTACAAGTAGTATTTTATTTCTTAGAAGATAGTCCAAAGAAGTGTGGAATACCGCCTTTAAATTGCTGCCTCTTATACCTGGTCTGACATTTTCTTGCTATAAATAACTAAACATGGTAAACAAGATTTCAACAGCTTTCGAGAACATTAGGAAAAACTAAGCACTGTATTAGGCAGTCACGAGCATCTACCACTACTAAACTGTAAATACAGGAGATTATTTCACAATCTTCTTTCCCGATTTTCTTTTTAAGGAAAATAATCCTCAAACTGGAGGCGTTCCAGACATAAAAACCTTCACGTGCTCCCAAACTTCATACCCTTGCAGTAGTGAATCACAGCCAACGCATGCATAAGCAGTCAGACAAAGCAGGCAAAGGGTAACAAATCCCAAACTGCTGATTAAGACCAGTATTAATCAGCCTGGAATGGATGCTTACTACAGTGATGTTTAACAGCATCATTGTGACAGACTTAAAAACATTGCCTAATGCTATGTCATAGCGAAGGAGAACATGTAAGAAGTGGTTATTTTTAAACCTTCACCACCAAAGACTTTCAGAATAATATTTTAAGGGAACATATCTATTCTATGTAATGCTCAATGGGGACTCTAGTTTGACAGAAGCATAGAAGCGTAGATCTAAGTCAGGAAAACTTTCTCTAGTCTTTTAGTGTCTCCTCTCCACTGCTGTCAGCCACTGAATTTTGTTAAGACAAACTTTTTCTCCTACAGAGAAAGCTCTACAGTCAGCTATATGAAAAGGTTTAATAAGCACAAACTCCAGCATAAGCATGTCATGAGGGTCTAGAAAAACAACAAAAACCTCTTAAAGATCTAGAATGAAAGGACTGGCCTGTTGCAAAATGCCACACCACAAGCACTATGCATCGAAGCCCTAGAGGAGTAATTACTTCTTTTATTATAGCCAAAAACTCCAAAAACAGGACAGGCAGGTGCTCCAGAGACCTCAGGCACATGTCAAATTGTTTTCACCACCACCAGCTGAATACGTAGCTTTCATTCACAAACCAATATTCATTAAACTCTTGAGTTGTCAGAATATGTTTTTGTCAAGTGATGTTTTGTGCTTTCCACTCTGTGGACCCACTAACAGTTACTAATGGTTCACAGGAGCCTTTTACTTGAGCTCTGGAATGACCATAACCAGTTTTTGGGGAGTTTATGCCTCAGCTGCATTTTCACACAAGGAAGAAGAGCCTGTTAAAAATCCTTAATGTATTTGCTTGCACTTACATTATACAACACTGCTTTAGATTCTGCACTCGTGTTTAGTCACTATGTAGTCATATTCAAACAGTCACACATAATGCTGAACATTCACCTAACCCACAACATCCGGTGAAATCACCAGTGCTTGAGCCCCAGTTACTTATCAGTCCTCACATAAACATGTTAGATTAGGAAAATAAATCTGGTTGTAGGATACAGATGGTGATTCAGTTAATCTAGAGACACATATGCTTGAATTTTCCTGGGGGAGGGAGAGGTAGAGAGGAGAGAAACATTGTCTCACCCCGAACTATGAGAGCCCAGCTTCAAGCTAAAGTCGTCTTCATCTATTGCAAACTGATCAACTGCCAAGACCCAGTTGTGAATATTTCAGTTACTGTTCCTTGTTAACTACTCCAGAATATTTCACACAACAGGCAAAGCACAGTGGACTTTTAACCTGCAAATGGAGTAGCTGTGATGCTGATCCAGCAGCAAGGACCGACACTTCCACTCAAACAGAGCCGCATTATCTTCAGCTCTGCTGAAGCACTAAAGCCCTTCTCAGACCACTTTGCAAACTGAGTGAGAAGGAGTAAGGATAAGAGCCACATTCTGTCCTCAGGGACCCCTCTTAAATCAGATTCTCAACATCAGCCACTTCCTCTTTGTTTTCCTCAAGCCATATGGCTTCCTGACAAAATCTGTACAAACAATAAATCCATTAATCAAGCCACTGTGGAGGAAAAGGCTTTTTTTTTTTCTTCCCATCATCCATCCAGACATTTTAATGGGTATGTTTTATGTATTTTATTTTATGGATGTCCCAAGGAAAATACTGAAGTCCTCTTTGTTCTCACACTGCAGTGTTGTAGACTGGAGCCCAATTCTAGTACATGCTTGTAGGAGGAGATCCTAACATGCCACAATGCAAAAAGACCCAGGAATAGAGAAGTCAGTCAAGCCAACAAGAAAGGAGTCCAGCCTTACTGCATCTGTTAGTAGGGATACGGTAGAAATTGCTGCCTAAGCTCCCTAGCATACTATGTCAAGAAACAAATAACAAAACTACCTTTTTTTGTAATTAACAGAAGTAGAACATGAGAGGCATTGAAAGTCATTTCTGTTCCTACACACACAAATGCCAAAGTAGCCACAAGCAGCTGAAAGGAAGAGCTTCTTTTAAGAGATGCCACAACAGAGGACTTCTCCCCAGAGGCCACATCTCTTACTAGAGGTGAATCAAGATGACCAATCTCACACAGCACACTACATAATCTGTTTGGCATGTCCAAACTGGTAAAGTCACACAGGAGATCATGTTCTTCTCGGATCACAAGGAAATAAACACTGCACATGCAAGGAAGTCTATGGCAGAGAGGAAGCACAGAAAATAGAATAAGATTTCTAGCTCTTGTAGACGGGAAGCTCACTTTCTTGAAAGGTGGGAAGCTCGCACTCTCCTGTGGGAGAGGGGAGAAGAGAATTCAAATAAGACCTAAGCAGGCTCATCACTTCACCAAACCAAGCCAACCTGAGACACTGCTCGGCTTCAGTTCTGCTGCTCGGTGCCAGGGCGCACAGAAGTATGCCAGCTTCACGCTGTTGCAGGGTCAAATCCTGTTCACAAACCATATATATTGTTGGGCAAGCACATAAAGAAAAAGTGAAAGTATGGTAAGGCATTCTCTTTCTTCCTACTCGATCAACAGGCTCAAAGAGCGTACGAGGCTGAGAATTAAAGAGCACAGAAAAAATAAAAGAAACAAAGACCTGATTTTCTTTGCTTGCAATAGCTTTTCTGCAGTATCAGACCATTCCCATACTCTCAGATGTCGCTTTGAGACACATGGAGTCTATGTTACCCCAGCCTACCCCAAGCAACTATTTGCATCATACCTTGGAGCCTACCCAGCAACGAAGAAAGGGGTTTCCTAGTGATGATGGAAGAAGGCAGAACCAAAGACAATTCATCAGCTGAGTATGTGATGGCATTACCAACAAAAGCAAACTGAACAAGGTTGACATGTCAATCACAACTTTCAAGAATATGAAAATGCAAAATGTCTATTTTGAGGATCTGTTCCCAAGACACTTTCTCCCAAAACTTCCTTGACTAAACTTCTATTGCGCAGTCTGCAGTGCAGAAGAAGGATTACAAAGAACAAGAAATTACTTTCAAGCTCAGGTGGTCTCTCAGTCACACATTGCTAAAGCAACTGTGACCCTTCGTCTCACAGAGAAGAAAAACATGACTGGCATGGTAACAAGTCTTTTTACCTTAAATCATGTTTTGTTTCCTTCACAGCTGTTCTATATTTTACTGGACGACCAAAATTATGTCCCAATTCCTGTGAACCAAAGTAATCCTCTGTTGAAATGAAGTTCAGGAGAAACACCAAGCAGTTTATGGCACTGAAAAAATCCTTATGTAGAAACTGCATTAAAAAAGGAATGAAGTTGGCTTTTCAAGAGTCTTTTTTTTTTTTCCTCAAAACACAGGAAAGCAGCATCCTTGATTACAAGCAGGAAATCTTTAAAATGAATGCCCTTTATGTCTTTGTTGAAGTTAAGTAGCAATTAGCCATAAAGGAAAAAAATATGGCAAAAGTAATCTCAAAAGACTGAGTCATTATCTCCAAGGAGATACATCCCTAGTTTTAACAAGGTCAGAACATTTTCGGTCAGTTCTTTGGGATAATGGGAGATACACGATGTTCGCTTCTGTTTCTATCAAGGTAACGACAATTCTGAAATACCGCAGATGTCACATGGAGCCTACCGCTATGAATTACTAGCCTTGAGTTCACAATCTAAAAAGAAACACCAACACACCCGAAGTACAGATAGATTTGTAAATGCCTTGAGGTAGTGAAGAAAGGTATGTTTGTTTTGGACAGAGTAGTGAGGAAGATCAGGTGCTACAAGCTAGGGAGGCCTCATACCACATCTGGGTCAGATGGTCCCAATTATCTTCTCAGTGTTAATCAAAAGTTATCCCTCAGCTGCTATATGACGACATATGTGAAAATAAATCTGGGATTGGTGTTTGGTTCCTAGCAAGAAAAAAGCTTCCCTGTCACAAATCAGTTGGTGCAAGCAGCATCCTCACTTGAAGTCTTATGAAGAAGCCTGTGGTATGAAGGTCTGCAGGTATGACACAGAGTCTTCACATCAAGCATCAAAATGGAATACAAGAAAGGCTGACAAAAAATTTAGGGGTATACCAGTGGAGAGGAGCAGGTAGTTCTCCCTCCTGATAGCTCACTATTCTGTCCTATCTGCCCCATCGATAGACAGCATGTGCTCCCAAAGTAACGGTATCTGTATCAGCCTGTTCTAGCTACTGCTCTTACCTATAGGGAGAAGACCGATCCAAATAGGAAGCAAGACAAATTATTAGAAGAACACATGAAGCATCAACCTGTTTACATCTTTACTGACTATAGTCGCTTGTTCATGTCTTCACTTGACTGTAGCAGGTAGCCAGTCAGAGCAAGATCAAAAAAGTTTATTCCTCATCTTCCCCAAAACAACCTAACACCTTCAACAGAATTGACGGCGGTATCGTCCAACCCTGACTTCACCGAATCATTCAGTCCCATGTCTGCTTGTATCTATCTTGTCTGGAGCTCTCATCTGAAGTCCTGTCTACATTACTACTAGCCCATGGTCACATCAGAGTAAGCAGCCTACATCTGCGATTCCAACATAGTTTTGTGCGTGTTTATTACTTAAACCATATCCTGTGTTAGCAGAAGCAAAAGCATTAACATCCCTTTCTACAGTAGTCAGAAAAAAGCAACCTCTTCGTTACTACTATTTAGCTCTTCTCAGGAAGAGAAAAAAAAGGATAATAATTGCTTTAAATCCAACCCTAAATTACTCCCTCTTCACTCCACAAACACAGCATCCTAGTTCTTTAAGCTCTACTGAAGTGGTGAAAAGTGCTACAAAAATCACACCGATACGTAAATGAGAGTGAAAATTATAAAGCAGCTCGATACAAAAAAGTATCTTGACCATGATCTTCAGAGTTCCACCAGTCAGTTTTCTCCTTGCAAGTATGCGAAGGGCATTTGTTTTCCATACTTTGCTTTCCACAAGCAACAGGCTCGAATTCATTTAATAGTTTTAAACCTTTCAAGTTCCAGCTGTTAAGAAAAGGGAAAGAAAAACACTTGAAGTTACTTATTTTCTTTTTGTTTGAACAACATATTAAAGAGACCCCCAACATACAAGCTAAGAAGACATCATCACGTAAAGTAGAATGCTTACACGCAGCGCACATTGTCTTCTCTTCCTCCAAACTGCTAACATTTTACTTGGCAACATCTACTGTTAAAGCCCACTGTAACAATTCACCCAAGATCAAAAGGGCATGCTGATACTACAGAGACCCATCGAGACTCATCCACAGACTGTGCACCTACTACACAACTCCCTCATCTCCTCGCACATTGTGTGCGACTCCATCTGGAAGAAGACTGGAGTAATAGCAAAGAAACTGGTGATCTTCTCCTCATGAGCAAGTTCTTTTCTTGAGACAGCAGGCACTGCAATGTTACACTTACTGACAGAAGGGATGCTTTTGTCTGCTTCCTCGGCAGTTTTAGAAGCGTGAAGGCTCCTGCAGACTGCTGATCAGCAACCTCGGCCAGAACACACCTCCTTGGCTGTACTGCTGCAGTTAAATGCATTCAGGCTCAATTCACCCGGCAATTACCCAACATAGCAGTAGAGAAGGTGTGCAGTCATAGCGAGAATTTGCTTTGTTCTTGAAAATTTCTTTTTTGCTGATAGTCTTTTTGCTCATCATCAACCAAAGTCTGCTCCGTAGATTTAATGTACAACAAGCAGCGACGTCACTTTGCATGCCTGCCTTATCATTTGAAACCAACTGCAGTTTCATCCTTGACTATTCACTCTTCAAACAGCATCAAACTCTAGCCATGCCTACATATCACTCAGTATTTTGCACCGATTCTCAGAAAAGCACGTATGAGAAAGCACATTTAAAGAAAAAGAGAAAGACTGAGGTAACAGTCAAGCAGGGTTTAGCAGAAATCGGGATTAGACATGGTGTTCACACGTCCACTGACCTGTTCTCATTGTAAGTTACAGAAAGTACGTTGAGCTAGCTCCTGTTGTCATTAATCCTAGTGGTTAGAACCACAGGAACACATTTTAAAAGAACAATTCAAGTTAAAACATGTATGTCATTAACCATGCACATCACCAAAAACGTATACTTGGAGAAGTCATCCAGGTATTTAGGAAATATAAAAATGGTAGCACATTGATAGCATATTGTCCTGGGTTCGGCCAGGACAGGGTTAATTTTCACTGGAATCCAGGAAGGGGCTGACCCCACCTGGCCAAACAGAGCCGGGTATTCCATACCATGTGCCGCCATGCTGGGTTCTGGTGGGGCGGGTGGCACAGCGGGGACTCACTCGCAGCTGGGGAGGGCTCAGCGGTGGCGGTTCAAGAGAGCGGGTCTGTTGTGCGGTCTGTTTTGTTTTGTGTCCCTGTCCCTGGGCGAGCTGCGAGACATGCGGAAAGATTTCAGCTGCCACCCAGGCGAGCACATTGTCACCTGGCTGCTGCGGTGCTGGGGTAACGGGGCCAGCAGCTTGGAGTTAGAGGGCAAGGAAGCCAAGCAGCTGGGATCCCTGGCCAGGGATGGGGGCATTGACAAGGCCATTGGGAAGAAGGAACAAGTCCTCAGCCTCTGGAGGAGACTTCTGTCAGGCATGAGGGAGAGGTACCCCTTCAGTGAGGATTTTGTATGCTACCCTGGCAAGTGGACCAATATGGAAAGGGGTATTCAGCACCTGAGGGAATTAGCTGTGCGGGAGCTGGTTTACCATGAACCAGACGATGAGCAGGTACCCACAGACCCAGATGAAGTCCAGTGCACAGCATCTATGTGGAGGAAGTTTGTGCGGAGCGCATCATCCTCATATGCCAACTCACTGGCAGTTGTAAACTGGAAAGGTAAAGAGGCACCAACAGTGGATGAGGTGGCTGTCCGACTCCGGCAATATGAGGAAAGTCTCTCTTCCTCCCTTGTCTCAGCTGTGGAGAAACTGGCCTGGGAGGTCCGGCAAATGAAAGAGAATATATCCTACTCCCCACCTGTATGGGCCAGTGTCTCAGCTATTAGGGGCAAGCGTTCCTCTGCTCAGGAGAGAGAGTACAGAGGCTACACACCTCGGGGCACCCTGTGGTTTTACCTGCGTGACCACGGAGAGGACATGAGGAAGTGGGAAGGAAAACCCACCTCAAGTCTAGAGGCACGAGTGCGTGAGTTGCGAGGTAAAACAATCACCAAAGGGGATTCTGTTGGGAAAAATGCCGCTCCAGTTTCCAGCAGCCAGCTCTCCAGACCAGGCAGACAGTTTGATCTTGATTCCGATCCTCTGGAGGGGACCTCCCAGTCATTTTTACAGCAGGTGAGCAGCAAATTCTCTGACCAGGATTAGAGGGGCCCTGCCTCCAGCCAGGTGGAGGAAAGGGACAACCGGGTTTATTGGACGGTGTGGATTCGGTGGCCTGGCACGTCAGATCCACAAGAGTATAAAGCTCTAGTGGACACTGGTGCACAGTGTACTTTAATGCCATCAGAGTTCAAAGGGTCAGAGTCCATTTGCATTTCGGGAGTGACAGGGGGGTCCCAAGAGCTGAGTGTATTGGAGGCTGAAGTGAGCCTCACTTGGCAGGAGTGGCAGAAGCACCCCATTGTAACTGGCCCCGAGGCTCCGTGCATCCTTGGGACAGACTATCTTAGGAGAGGGTATTTCAAGGACCCAAGGGGGTATCGGTGGGCTTTTGGCATAGCTGCTGTGGAGACGGAAGAAATTACACAGCTGTCCATTTTGCCTGGTCTCTCGGAGGATCCTTCCGTTGTGGGGTTGCTGAGGGTTGAAGAACAACAGGTGCCAGTCGCGACCACAACGGTGCACCGGCGACAGTATCGTACCAACCGAGACTCCCTTCTCCCCATTCATCAGCTGATCCGCCAGCTGGAGAGTCAAGGAGTGATCAGCAAAACTCGCTCACCCTTTAATAGTCCCATATGGCCAGTGAGAGAATCTACTGGAGAGTGGAGACTGACAATAGACTACCGTGGCCTGAATGAAGTCACACCGCCGCTGAGTGCTGCCGTGCCAGACATGCTAGAACTTCAATATCAGCTGACGTCAAAGGCAGCCAAGTGGTACGCTACAATTGACATCGCTAATGCATTCTTCTCCATCCCTTTGGCAGCAGAGTGCAGGCCACAGTTTGCTTTCACCTGGAGGGGCGTCCAGTACACCTGGAATCGACTGCCCCAGGGGTGGAAACACAGTCCCACCATTTGCCATGGACTAATCCAGACTGCACTGGAAAAGGGTGAAGCTCCAGAACATCTGCAGTACATTGATGACATCATTGTATGGGGTGACACAGCAGAGGAAGTTTTTGAGAAAGGGGAGAAAATAGTTCAGACCCTTCTGAAAGCCGGTTTCGCCATTAAGCGAAGTAAAGTCACGGGACCTGCGCAAGAGATCCAGTTTCTAGGAATAAAATGGCAGGATGGGCGCCGTCAAATCCCAATGGATGTCATCAACAAAATAGCAGCTATGTCTCCACCAACCAGCAAAAAGGAAGCACACGCCTTCCTGGGTGTTGTGGGTTTTTGGAGGATGCACATCCCAAATTACAGCCAGATTGTGAGTCCTCTGTACCACGTGACCCGGAAGAAGAATGATTTTGAATGGGGCCCTGAGCAACGACAGGCATTTGAACAGATTAAACGGGAGATAGTTCATGCCGTAGCCCTTGGTCCACTCTGGTCAGGGCAAGATGTTAAAAACGTGCTCTACACCGCAGCCGGGGAGAATGGCCCAACCTGGAGTCTCTGGCAGAAAGCACCAGGGGAGACTCGAGGTCGACCCCTGGGGTTTTGGAGCCAGGGATACAAAGGATCCGAGGCCCGCTATACTCCCACTGAAAAAGAGATTCTGGCAGCATATGAAGGCGTTCGAGCTGCTTCAGAAGTGGTTGGCACTGAAGCACAGATCCTCCTAGCTCCACGATTGCCGGTCCTGGGCTGGATGTTCAAAGAGAGGGTCCCCTCTACGCATCATGCCACCGATGCTACGTGGAGTAAGTGGGTCGCGCTGATCACCCAGCGTGCCCGAATGGGAAACCGCAGTCGCCCAGGAATTCTGGAGGTAATCATGGACTGGCCAGAAGGCAAAGATTTTGGAGCATCGCCAGAGGAGGAGGTGACACTTGCTGAAGAGGCCCCACTGTATAACCAGCTGCCAGAAGATAGGAAACAGTATGTCCTGTTCACGGACGGGTCCTGTCGCATTGTGCGGAAGCAGCGGAGGTGGAAGGCTGCTGTATGGAGCCCTACACGACAAGTCGCGGAAACTGCCGAGGGAGAAGGTGAGTCCAGCCAGTTTGCAGAGGTGAAAGCCATCCAGCTGGCTTTAGACATTGCCAGTCGAGAGAAGTGGCCAGTGCTCTATCTTTACACCGACTCTTGGATGGTGGCCAATGCCTTGTGGGGGTGGCTGCAGCAATGGAAGAAGAACAACTGGCAGCGCAGAGGCAAACCTATCTGGGCTGCCCCATTGTGGCAAGATATTGCTGCCCGTCTGGAGCAGTTGGCTGTAAAAGTCTGTCACATGGATGCCCACGTCCCTAAGAGTCAGGCCACTGAAGAACATCAAAACAACCACCAGGTGGATCAGGCTGCTAAGATTGAAGTGGCTCAGGTGGATCTGGACTGGCAACATAAGGGTGAACTCTTTATAGCTCAGTGGGCCCATGACACCTCGGGCCACCAAGGAAGAAACGCAACATACCGATGGGCTCGTGACCGAGGGGTGGACTTGACCATGGACACCATCGCACAGGTTATCCATGAATGTGACACATGCGCTGCAATCAAGCAAGCCAAGTCGGTAAAGCCTCAGTGGTATGGAAGACAATGGCTAAAATATAAATACAGGGAGGCTTGGCAGATTGACTACATCACACTGCCACAAACCCGCCAAGGCAAGCACTATGTGCTCACAATGGTGGAGGCCACCACCAGATGGCTGGAAACCTACCCTGTGCCCCATGCCACTGAGCGGAATACCATCCTGGGCCTTGAAAAACAAGTCCTGTGGCGACATGGCACTCCCGAGAGAATTGAGTCGGACAACGGGACTCACTTTCATAACAGCCTCGTAGACACCTGGGCCAAAGAACATGGTATCGAGTGGGTGTATCACATCCCCTACCATGCACCAGCCTCGGGAAAGATCGAGCAGTACAATGGGCTGCTAAAAACCACTTTGAGGGCAATGGGAGGTGGGAATTTCAAAAATTGGGATACTCATTTAGCAAAGGCCACCTGGTTGGTTAACACCAGGGGATCCACCAACAGGGCTGGTCCTGCCCAGTCAAAACCTCAGCGCCCCGTAGAAGGGGATAAAGGCCCTGTAGTGCACATGCGGAACATGTTAGGGAAGACAGTTTGGGTTAATCCTGCCTCGGGCAAAGGCAAACCTGTCAGGGGGATGGCCTTTGCTCAAGGACCTGGGTGTACCTGGTGGGTAATGCAGAAGGATGGGAAAGTCCGATGTGTACCTCATGGGGATTTGATTTTGGGTGAGAATAGTCCATAAATTAATTGTATGAAGTTAATTGTTAAAATAACCCTGTCACTGTTATCACTGTTACAACTGTTATATGTTATACCAGTAGTAGCATAGTAAGAATTGTCCAGATTAAAGAAGGACGGACTTTTTGATGAACACCTAGCAGAGCACAGTGATGATGGAACTGGACCTGGTTTTCAACAACTGGCACCCAGCAACTTCAAGATCAACATCTCCTGCAGACTGCGGGCACGGGCCGCACCAGATACATCAGCTGTGAGCTCCGGATGCAGCAAGTGACCGCCCATCACCACACCTCACCTCTCCTGCCACGGAAGACCATTACGACAGATGGAGCCTGAAGTCATGGATTAAATGAACTCAATGGACACTGTAAAGCAATGATCCATAGACTGAGGGAATGATATCTGGAGACAGGAGAAGTGGTGGTGATCAACTGGACAATGGGGGACCTGGGCATGACGTAGATTGTATGGAATAAGGGGTGGATAATGTCCTGGGTTTGGCCAGGACAGGGTTAATTTTCACCAGACTCCAGGAAGGGGCACAGCCGGGGGGTGGGGGCTGACCCCACCTGGCCAAACAGAGCCCGGTATTCCATACCATGTGCCCTCACGCTGGGTTCCGGTGGGGGGGAGCTGGACAGCGGGAACTCACTTGCGGCTTGGGAGGGCGCAGCGGCGGCGGTTCAGGAGGGAACTCTGTTGTTGCCATCTGTTTTGTTTTGTGTATTCCCCTTATCTGTATCGTTGTTGTTCCTGTTTTCCCTCTGTTTGCTGTTCTGTTAAACTGCCCTTATCCCGACCCACCAGTTTCTGCCTCTTTCTTTCCATTCTCCTCCGCACCCCGGCAGGGGGAGGGGCGGCCACATGGCACTTTTTGTTGCCGGCGGCAGCTGAACCATAACACATATAAAAATGCACAAATAGTGTGGCATTTGCTTTAATTTCTTTCCTCACAGATAAATCTGGTTGACAGTAACTGAAAAAAATTGGAATGGGATTCTGTTTCACTTGCTTTAGTGCCATTAACAATATGTATGCACGTGAAACTAGTGAAAGAATAAAATCAGATGGCTCTTCCTTTGCCCAGCCAGTGTAACGACTGACCTGGTGGCAAAGCAGCAGTTCAGTATGTAGCCTGCGTTTGCCACACAGACAGAATCCAACAGTCCCTTCAGTTTGCTCAAACAGTTGATACTGCAATCCTTCAGGAAACAATTCTTTACTTTTTAGGCACTGCCAGGCAATTTCTATTTCCACATCGCAGCAATTTATAGTCAATTCTGGACAGTCTGTTCTATTAAAAAAAAAAAATCCTGAAAGTCTGCTGTCATCTCTGCAAAGGCCACTCTTTTCCGCTTCCATAGGTTGTTTACACAGCACCATTCTGTATGATGACTTCGCCTGTTTTTATATGAGCACTGAGGCAAGTTAGTGTTTAGAATCCACATTGGGAACAGATAATAATTAAAGTATCAGAATTAAACAGTCACCGCAGATTATTTCTAAATTCAAATCCGTTCATTTTAGCATCAACCCAAACCAACAGAAAAATCCAGTTTCAAGTCAGTTTCTTCTTTAACATTAGCAGGAACATTAGGCATTGCTCTGCATTTACAACCATTTCGATTCATGAAAGTTCTCATCCAAAGCTGTGATTTCTCAGAGCGTTTCAAGTTTAACTTTGACTACCCTTACTTGGCAAAAAACTTATAAGCCACTCCTAATAACCCCCCAGTTCCAACCTTTGTGTAATTGCACAGCACAAAGTGAAGCACTTCGTAAAAACAGTGCTCAGTAGCAGCAAAAACTGCCGGGAGAGAGAGAAACCCCTGCACCTTCTCTACAGGCCTGCAGTGCTCTTTTGTGATTGCCATCTTGCATGCAGTGCACTACACCCTTCATGTCCGAGTCCACAAACAGATCTTTTCCCTATTTTAAACGCACACAGTTCCATTCACACTTTAAAGACGAAGTAGCTCGGCAGCCAAAAATTGTACCATTCTCCCCACCCGCTCCATCTCTTCCCATCCCACATGGCACTCCTCAATTTATAGTGAACGGGATCAGGAATCAAATTCACATTTAAGAGCCAAAAGCTCACAAGCTAACAGTCCAATGAGGCACATGAGCCAATGAAACTACAGCACAAGCTATTTCGTATGGCTCACCACTGCTCGGAGGAGAAAAAGAGCCAGTGAATTCCTCTCTGCGCATGCCAATGTCTGTCTACAAGGAAAGGACTACACCAAGACAAAAAATGTCCAGTCATGAAAGGTATCAGCAAGCCCACCTCTTGGCTGTGTCTTTTGCAGACAAGGAAAAGCTACAGTCCTCAAGTGCAAAAGATACTTTTTATGTTATCATCAATAAGTTGAGATCTGTATTTCAAAAGAAGTTTCAAAAAAAATCTCAGTAGTTTTGGTTTTTCTATGCCGATGCACACGAAAAAGAAGACAACACATTGTTTGGTTGTATACGGTGGAACACACTGAAAGTTAACTCAATTTCAGTATAATACAGCAAGTTTGATAAGCAGCAGCAGTCTTTCAGGTAACTTCTGTCTGCAAACAGTCAGCTTCAATAAAACGAACTTCAAATGTCTCTAACTGAAAGCACACACTGGATAATAACAGCTAAAATACTCAAGTATACAGCTGTTCTGCATTTCATGGTTGTAAAAACAGTCACAGACGGCACCTGCAGAGAGCCAAGTCGGGCCTGAAAGCTTGCAGATTTCCAGCCTCCTCCACCAACACCTGTCCTTGGTGAAAACAAGGACCCTCCTTCAGTCCCCCTCCCCAAGTATGTGAGGAACCATGATTAGTGGGATTGTAATACACCATTTCTTAATGGGTACTAATCAAAGGAATAAACATTTTGTAACAGCTACTGCTTTTATATAATCACAGATTTCTTTTTGTTTGGAGGTTTAATTTCTTCCTTCATTATGTAGTTAACAGAAGCCAATCTACCTTCTTTCCTTGCAATTAGCAATCACAGAATCACAGAATGGTAGGGGTTGGAAGGGAATTGAAGACAAAACAGAAAGCTGATTTTTGCCAGGTTTGCTGCACTCCTTCAGAAGAGCTTTGATCAACCCTCTGGAAGCAATCCTTCCAGCAGAACGAATTTCAAGTATGCTTGGACCTTGCACAGGTGCAAGTGTAAGACAACTGTGAGGTGGAGAAAAATCTATTTCTCTATCACAAGCCATTACCTCCATCTCAGACAGCAAATAGTAAAGCCATGGCATTCATCTCAAAGACATTAACTTACGAGAAACCTTGCAGAAAGCAACCAAGACTCCCACAACAGTTTCAGAATTAATTATGATCTCTAATTAGACACTTACCAGTAGTTAATTACCACCTGGCAGAACTAGAGCCAACTAAGCATCAACTACCAGCAAACTGCCAGAGGCAATTTATGCCATTAAAGTCTTTTAAATTTATTTATTTGATCATATAAAGGTGAACAGCAGGTTTTTGCTTTATCTACTACAAAACTTAATTTGTGTCAATGGCACCATAATTCTACGTTTAAAAGGCCACAATAGCCAAGAAGAAAGCAACACAAGATTACAATAGGTTTGCAATTAATGAAAACAAGTCCTGGATTTAGTTCATAGTTCACAACAGGATTATCATGTCTTTAAATCACATAGGGATGACGATTACATCTTAACTCGGGGGGGGGGGGGGGAGAAAAAAAACCCACACACCCCCCACAAAAAACCACCAGCACAAAGCAGGGCTAATTTTAAAGATCCCAAACTAAAGGTACAGAAAATCAGTAACTGGCTAGACACAAATGCCAGGGTGCTCATCTCAAAAGACAAAAAGAGGCAGATGAAGGCATTCTGCCTACAGTGGAGGGGGAAGAACTCAACTCCAAAGATACTTCTATGAAGCTAAATAAACTCTAAGTGCATGTAGATAGCATAAACAGACATTTCAGTTGGATAACAAGTTGCTACATTTTTCATAAGTGTAACATCACTATGAAAAATAAAACTGAGCCTGGCAGACTGATTAGATTGCTGCTTCTGTTCTCCTGTAAGAAAATGAGAGTTCTACAGCTCTGTTTATAGTACAGGCTAGTGCTGTCACTTAGTGTCTTCACACAGAATGACAGAATGGTAGGGGTTGGAAGGGACCTCTGGGGATCATCCAGTCCAACCGCCCTGCCAAAGCAGGGTCACCTACAGCAGGCTGCACAGGACCTTGTCCAGGCGGGTCTGGAATATCTCCAGAGAAGGAGACTCCACAACCTCCCTGGGCAGCCTGTTCCAGGCCTCTGTCACCCTCAGAGGGAAGAAGTTCTTCCTCATGTTCAGATGGAACTTCCTCTGCTTCAGTTTGTGCCCATTGCCCCTTGTCTTGTAGCTGGGCACCACTGAAAAGAGTCTGGCCCTGTCCTCCTGACACCCACCCTTCAGATATTTATAAGCATTTATAAGGTCCCCTCTCAGCCTTCTCTTCTCCAGGCTGAACAAGCCCAGCTCCCTCAGCCTTTCCTCATAGGAGAGATGCTCCAGTCCCCTCATCATCCTCATACCACTGTGGTAGCTAAACATAAATAATTAATTCTGGCTATAATGAAAATGCTAAAAGCAAGTTCTCACACAAACATGATCCCTACCCTTCAGTACTTCAGTTCTCTGAAAAAGGTAAAAATCAGTGGATATACACTTTTGGGTAAATGCAAGGTATGGGATGGGAGAGAGGGAGAAGCTATTTTTATAGATGACTGCTCAAGCTTACCATGTCAAATTGAAAAAAACACCAATAGAACGTAACCACAAAGAGGTATGTTGCAATAAAGATTAACAGGTTGGTCAGAAATGATGTTGTATAGCAAAGTGAAAATAAATGTAATAAAGCTTAGGTCAGCCAGATTTTCCAAGCATTGAACAGTGGAAAGAGACAGCCTTCTTCACATCTCCAGGCCTCATCTTCATTGGACCTTCAAGCTGGGAAATCCCTCCTTTTTTTAGATTTTTCTAATTGACTAAATTCCTCACATTAACTCAAGAGTCAGGCCAAAGCAGAAGTCAGCACTTATCAAAGGCTCTTCCTTACAGTTGAATAACCATTTACTTCAGTTTTACTTATTTTTGTAGAGGACCAGACGACTCATTACTTAAAATTAGGCGCTCAAGATAGGCCAGAGGAAATGGAAATCTTTTCTTCAAAGTTCATAAGCAGGATTCAGATCCTGCTGCTTTTAGCAGAACAAATAAAAAAAGAACTAAGATAAAGAGAAAAGCACCAATAAAGCTTATAATGTCTGTTACGCTGTTTTTCAGACTTCTTTGGCGAAGTCTCTCTCGATTTAGCGTACTGGCCAGCAACCCCCCCCCCCCCCCCAAAATTCCCTTTGAAAAGGTCCCATGCACTGTAACAACGTGTGGGAGGAGGTACACACGTGCTACAGCTGCTCATCCAGGTCAAAGCCAAAAAGCTGCAAGTACTCATGAGGCAAGCGTGCTCTAAAGATGTATCGCCATGTTCGTGTGCCAACACGTAAATGTTGGAACGCACAGAACGTTTTACTCCTTCACCACAACAAGGTGCTTCATGGAACCCATGCGGCTTCAACACGTGTTGGCCACTTCCCAGGGAAAGTGTGAAGACCCTTAGAGCAAGGTGAAGGAAGCAGTTCCAAACACCTCTCTGAATCTGCGGTGGGATCTGCAGATCCTCACTGGCTTCAGAGTACTGCTCAGTCACTGGAGACCTGAAGCTAAGTGGCCAAACAGTATGCTGTCCAGGTCTGCTAACATACAAGAGTAAGTCTGATAAAAACACATTAAAAGTTGACAAAGTAGTGACTCATCAAAACAAAGCTCTTTTTTCAACTATATCTAGACAGTTTAATAAATTCCTCCCTCCTCCTCCTCAAACCTAGTTATTTGTTTGCAAAATTGCAAACATTTTTTTAGAAGATATTACAAATCTAAACTCCTCTCAGTCAGCATACAGCTGGGAAGAATAGAGGAAAAAAAATCTAAGTATTATCCCAAGATTTGGAGACTATTTTCGTTAACACTGACCCAGATCCCATGCAGATTACACTAATCTTGATTAGTTACTCTTGTTATTGTATTTATTATTAACTTACTATTAATTATTTTTATTTAAATTTACTATTCATTATTCTCTTACTTGCAGTTTCCAGGATTTCAGTGAAAGCCAAGAAACAACTAATTAAGGCCTTAGGATAGCTTCTTCCTTGAAGGCGAACGGAACCCACCTACATATAAAACGTTCAAATAGTCAATGGAAAAAGCGTGCTTATTTTCAAAACTGGCATTCCCAAACAATGCAACAGTTTTTAAAGCGGCAAATATCAGAGACAAAGGAGGATCGATAGGATGTTTTGACCTTCTTTAAAAATGAAAAAAGTCAAGGCACAGTTAAAATGCTTTCAGAGAATGAGAGATGCACAGCTTGTTTCTAGAAAAAGCATAACCCCAACCCCTTTAAAAACACTATCTGGCTACCACATCCAAACAGTAACGCTATGAGTACACCAGATGGTCAGGACAGACACAACCAAACTGTGAGCAGAAGAGTTCTGTAGTGACCAAACTCTTCCACACCAGCCTGCAGTACAGTGCTACCTTTTTACAACTGAGGAAAATGTGTATTTTCACCCTTTATGCTTTACATGATTGAATGAAACGATCTTAAGATACCAAGTGGAAACAAATGAAACTACTTGAACGAAAAGCGACCCTAGATCTGAGCTGTCCCATGACAGGATTGCTCTCCCATGACTGCCGGCTCAAATACTGCATTATAAGCAAGAGTTCCACCAGCATTTGATACTGCAAAACTTCCCTCCCACACCCGACACCAGAACAAAACAGACACAGCTACAGTAAGAAGCTTCTCGGTAACCGTTTAATGCCTGGGCTTACCTCTACTGAAAAGTCGTTGGAGATCTTGAAACTGGAAGAGAGACCAGGTTCTTGCCTGCACGCTGCCTTACAAACTAACCAGCCTGTCACCTCACTTGGTAAACCTCACTGCAAATGGACTTCACCCACTAGATTCCACAATGAAGAGAAGACGAAGATAAAACATTTCCCAACTGATAGACCTATCTGGTTTTACTACTTTAAATAGAGTCAGTATCTTCCTTCAATACGCTTCAAGCATTTTTGGCTAATGTCATCAGCACTAATGATCCAATTCATTGTTCCCTTGTTAAATTCCCATCTGTTACTCAAAACACCCATCTCTATCTCCTTGCACTTTGTTTTTCTCTCCTCCTGTAGAAAGGAGTCTTTGATATTGTGTGTGCATGGTCACTACACCATACAAAATGCTGGTCTTGCTCCAACTGAAGGTGATGAGAACTTGACAGGAGAACAATTCAACTGAGGCCACAAATGCAATTCCCACTAAAGGTAATATGCAGTTGAGCACAGCACCGGCATTCCACCCAGAACTGGGCTGAAGCCAGAGTATTTCAACTATCCCTGGCCTAAAGGTTTCAAAACAAAAAGTTAAGGGAGGAGCTCTAGCTTAAACACTGCTTGCTTTATCTAGCAAAGATCCAAGAACAGCTAACTGTAGGTCAGATCACCTACTCAGCTAAGCCAGTACCCAGTATCATACAGTGGCCAGAGTAAGGCTCCCAACTGTGTGTACACACTGTGGCAAGAGTTTACCAGCTTAACCACAAGCAGTTTCACAGTGGAACTGTGGTGTGAATGATGCGAACACTGGACAAGATTTCTTTTACTGAGAAGGCAGATTAGAAGCAGTTACAGGCTCACATTCAAAGGCTTAACCTAAGGACATTTGAAGTTGCCAAATGACTGTAACTTGCTGTGTATTGAGACAAACACCAAGCTTAGGGTAGAGCACTAACAGCAGTTACCAGTCCTGACCCTCTGTAAGTATGAGGTAAAATACACCACCTTAAAGGCAAGCAAAGAAGTTTATACTTAAGCATTTTAACTTGAACAAGAATGGGTTAAGAACCCACACAAAGTTACTACAGCTCAGATGACAGATATTAGCTCATTAAACCATTGTAACTCAGCATGTCACAGTCCTGTCTCTCAAACCTCTCTGGAAATGCTACAGAGGTAAGGTAGTAAGACAGGTGCTTCACCCCTGTATTCCAAGAAGGTAACTTCTCTGGATGAAGGATACCTCCCCACCTTTATCCCCTCCTCTTACAATACCATTCTCTGCCCCCCCCCCCCCCCCCCCCCCGCTTCTACTCATAATTCAGATTCATTTCTTCCAAGGTTAAAGCAGTCTATAATGCTTCAAGACAACAAGCAGCAGTGAGTGGTATCGACAGCACTGCCGAAGGACTCTGTAGCTGTCCTGCGTCACTGGTGCATGTATTCCACCCGAACACTGCTCTTCTCATCACTTACACAGATCATTTGATCACAATGTTTTGGTGTATTTCTAAATGCTCTCCGATTTCTGGTTTATAACCTGTACCTGTGAGCTGCACAAAAAAATTCACACAGAAAGGTTTTTATATTTACTCAAGACACACACTGAACATGAATGTGTCCCGCTCCTTCTTCCCTATGCCAGTTCCCACAGCGACATAAGACAATTCTACCTCCAAAGCCATCAGCACAAAACACTAAATATTCTGTTGACAGCATCCACTTCCAAATCCAGCAGGGAGCTGTAACACACAGACAGCCTCAATAATGCCCTGAAGCAGACAACACTTCACATATTCGGTCCTTATAGAAATGCCATATAGGCACCTAAACTTCCACTGGGAAGAAAGAATATAGATATCCCCAAAGGGTCTGTGTTTTTCTTCTATCATGTGCTTTCTTGTCACCCCATCAAGTGAAAATCTACATTGATTCCTCTTTAAAGAAAGGCTTTGTGAAAAAAACACAGCTAGAACTCAGTCCTTAAGGGTTAAGTATTATGTTAAGAATGCACCAACTCATTTGATTTAATATTAAAGTGGTTATGGTTTAAAGCTATCAACAGCTTTAATGTACTCTGACACAGTTTAAGGTTAACCAAACATTACACGAAAATACCTTGTTGCAGCTAGAAAACTGGCCACTTTTCAATACATTAATGACGTCTTAATTGTCTAAGTTACAATCAACATTCAAACATCTTTACTAGCTATTGCTGTATATAATCACTGGAAGATGTCTGAGTTCAGACAATCTCTTCAGTTGAAAAGAAGAAGCATCTATAGCAATGAAAATTGTATTCAGCTCCACAAGAGAAAAGTATCAACCTATAGCTCTTGTTGTAATGTAATACACCAGTTGCATGATATTAAATTCAGGTGCAGTGATTAAGCATCCTCTTCACAGACAGAAGTACAAAAACTGATTGATGTTTTCACCTGATCAACTACAGCTAAATAGCTCTATGTTGTAGAACGAAAGGTGGGTTTCTGCCATGGCACCAACTGCCTATGTTGAGGCTTCTCTATTTCCAATAGCAGAATTCAACTAAATCAATGGCTGATTACCTAATTTTTAGAGTCCAGTTCTACAAACCAGCTACGCAGGCAGCAACACTATTTAATAATCTTGACTTGCCAAGTAGATGCTCTGTGATAAAGAAAGCATAGATAACGCTGTTGGCCAGAAGCACTTACAACTTGCAACCAAAGTGTATCATATGACATAAAAGACATTTTGCTCCAAAAAATTTAACAGCTTAGATCAGTACTAGCTTCCTTGCCAAATTTCCTTCAGGAACAGTGTAGCTAATTGTTCTTTGTGCTAGTCCAGACCTGCGAGGCCTGCACAACTACAAGCAAGAGAGATATAAAGGCCAAGTAAGTCCTTTTCAAATAATCCTGTACGTGTGACATTATCACAGGAAAGCTAATAATTCTTGCAAAACAACTAGGGAAATGTAGCTGACGAAGCATTCAATAAGATCTTGTAAACTTTCCCAGGAGGCATTCAGCAGTGAAAGGAGGGGGGAAAGACAACAATCCAAGCAACGCAAGCCCACTGGCTTTCAAATCTGTGCTACGCAGAAATCAAACACGACCGCATTCACCGCTTAAGGCACAGCCTCTTCCTAGCGTTTTCAGCAGCAAGTCTTACCTTACCACAAGTAAAAGACTACCAGAATGGACAGAAAAATCTAACAATGCACACACAGCTTTTGCAACACTACGTTTGGGGTGTTTTTTGGTGCAAAGAGATTTTACGTGGTATGTGGAGAGCCCGCTACTTCAGAAATTCAGGTATCTCCTCGCCCCACCATGCTGGTGGTATTCGCAGAAGGCAGAAATTGGCTTTTCTTCAAAGATTCACCAGGCAGTTGTGAGCGCCCAGTGGCATCGGGCACGACTACCGACAATTTGGGAGTGACAGCTGCCTGGCTGGAGCAGAGGAATTCACCTGGAGAGCAAAGCTTTATACGCCTCGAACAACTTTTCAAGTGATGGAAAGTAGAGATGCTTTTGAAATGTGGGCCTTCAGCAAACAGCTCAGGAGTCCCACCCTCCCCACACACTGGATGCGTGCTCGTGGTGCCTTCTCCACTAGCAGGCAAAGGGGCTGCCCACCACCACCCATCCAACAGCAGAGTGAAACATCACATTTTTGTTTCAACTGAAAAACTTTCAGAAGAGGAATGAAAGTAGTCCAGATCGGTAGAAGAGGTAGCTAAACTTTGTAAGGTTATGTCCAACAGTGACGAGGATTAGGAGCAACAAGAGTTGAGTCTACTTGATGTGTAGCAGAGGAAAAAACACCAAACCGCACCAGTATTAATATGCCCAGACACCCTTATTATTCACTTTAATTTCTCAGATACATTTTAGAAAGAACATTCCTCTTTTTTCATTTGAAAATACAAACCTTATTTCTTTACTCTTATTCCAGTCATTTTTGTCCTTCTTGCCCTTTAGGTTAATTTGATGTAGGAAAGCACACACTTTGCACAGGACGTAATACCCCATATGAAAGCAATTGTTAGATTTCACAAAAAGTGACCAGGCATCAGCATGCAATTATTTCTTTGTTATTTCCACCTTAAAGATGTTTTGTGTAAAACAGAACAAAAACGTTGATTCAATTATCTCCAAAAGAATTCTTTATAATAAAAAAAAGAGATTGTACAGGTATGACATTTCACTAAGTTATCACATTAACAAAAAAACCTCAAACCCACAAAAAAAACCCCAAAACATGTAACTCCCAAACCATATTTTTAGTGTTTGATCCCTGGAAACAAAATTAAAAAAAAAAAAAAAAAGAAAAAGAAATTTTTAGAGTGAAGTCTCCCAAAGCTACAGTGTTAATATGTTGTTACATAATTGTTCATAAATAAGGTTTTGAAATGCATTAAAATCAGAATCAGCATTTTCTTGGCAGTTTGCCGTCAACAGACCAACAAATATTTCATTTTTGCAGTAGTACCGCCAGTGCAGCAAGCTGGTACGAATCCAACTCAAAAGTTATTCTGTTTCAAACTTGTTTCCTATCCAACATTAATTGAAATTGGTTTACGTTACTTGACTAATGCAATAAAAGCAAGCCTGCTGCCACTTGACTATAAGAACACATCCTCCATTGGATACTACTGCATAGCTGAAATACAGTTCATATGCAGGCACAAAAAATCCACAATATTTAATACTGTAGCATCTTCTGTCCTAGAACAGCCCTTGATCATAGCAGCAGGTTTGCCATAGACGAAGTCTGAGGCATAGACAGCAGCCTCAAAGGGAAACCTGAAGGGTAAAAACACACCTATACCATCATTTCCCCTTGCAAATATTTGCTTTCATTGCATCATTTAGAATTGAAAGTTCATTCACCAAAATAAAGCAGTGTATCCAGAAAAGAAGTCTCTCTTGCACGTTTTCTCCCAAAAGAAACACAAAAATTAGACTGAATGTAGAGTTCAGAAAGCTCCTCGTATATGTAGAGGACCACTTATGCTAATTTAAAATCACACCACTAATGCACACCTACAAAAAGCCTCACCCAAAACCAACCTAAGAACCTTGCAATGTTCTGGAGAAGGTCTCAGAAATTGGAAGATACAGGAAAGTGCTGCTATTCTGTTACTGGGGAGGTCAACACAGACCAAGCCAGAGAAGGTAACTGAAGTGTTTGTCACTGTCCTGGGTTTGGCCAAGACAGGGTTAATTTTCACCAGAATCCAGGAAGGGGCACAGCCAGGTGGGCTGACCCAACCCCACCTGGCCAAACAGAGCTGGGTATTCCATACCATGTGCCATCACGCTGGGTTCCGGGGGGGGGGGGGGGGGGGGGGGGGCGGCGCGGCGGGAACTCACTCGCAGCTCGGGAGGGCTCAGCGGCGGTGCGCTCCGAGAGAGCAGCTCTGTTTTGTCATGTTTTCTCCTTATCTGTACCGTTGTTGTTTCTGTTCCCTCTGTTTGCTGTTCTGTTAAACTGCCCTTATCCCGACCCACCGGTTTCTGCCTCTTTCTTTCCACTCTCCTCCGCACCCCAGTGTGGGGAGGGGCGGCCGCGTGGCGCTTTTTGTTGCCGGCGGCAGCCAAAACCAGAACAGTCACCAAATACGCCTCAGCCCTCACCAAGTCTCTGGCCACAGATCTCTGACTACTGAAACTGCTCACCAGTTCATACTTAACTTCCAGAGCCGCCTTTCACAGACAGCGACGCGAGTCTTCAAGGCCATACAAACGAGAGGTCTTTGACAAGCACACATATCCCTCCCCATAGCTACTCCATTCTGGATTATCTTCTGGGAAATGTTAAAGCAAGTTGCAGGCAAAACAAAATAAAGAATGAATCATTGAACCTAAACCATGTGCAAAACGCTGGGCAGCATGGAACAGCTCAGTCTGTCATTCTTCTAAACAAAACGCTGGGCATCGCAAAAACATGAGAGGTGTGCCTATCGGTAGGATAAACCGCAAATTAGGACCTGTTCATCATCATTCACCCTATTTTAGTTGCTATTGCTGTAGAAAGGGGGAAGATGAAATATTTTCTTTGCAGTTAGAGCAGAAAGAAGAAATCCACATGCAATCCAGTTCAGTGCTTACATTAGATACACAGCAACTCAGTCATCCCTTGCAAGTACAGAATCAACATCGCTGGCCCTTGGTCTGCTGCATCATGTGACAGCAGACATGAAGCACCCCGTAAGGCAAGTTACAATGCAGCTACAGAACAGAAAATCCTAGATCTGTACGCCCTGGGAAGAACAGACTAAGCAGTGACTTGACGTCAATCTTTAGCTCTGAGAATGTTTCACATTACAAGCGTAATAGGATGCAATACCTCAGAAGGGCTATTAAGACACCAAAAGGAAATATCATTTGGGGCGTAGAGGTTGATTCTATTAGCCAGCCACATTAATTGAATACCCATTACCTAAAATAAACCTGGAACACACACGTACAAGTATACACTGTCATGAAGAGGTGCAGGAAAATCCATCAGTTGAAGTAGTATGCTCATAAACCAACCACAATTACTGTTCTAAGGACTTCAGAACTGGCTTCTTACATGTATTAGTTGAAAAGCCAGCCAGAAACTATTTTCATAGCATGGTTTATGATCTACATAAATCTCAGAAACATAAGTCACCAAGACAAATCCAGTTTTTTAATCCAAGGTGTTACTGGTGTTATTGTCTTCAGTGAAAGGAGCTTTTCATCACCATCATCTTCTGAAAGCAAATGTAACTGCAGGTCTGCCACTACGAACATTTGCATGCATTCAAGAGACATGCAAGAGGTGTGAAAGAGCTTTATAATTTTGCCTGCTTTCACTGACAGCATAGTACATGAAGTCCTCAAAGTAAAATCAGTTACAGTCAAGTACAAGCCCCTGTGTACTTTAGGGATAGAATGGCCAAATGTTTACGACCCAGGGCAGCTCCAGTGCTTTCCTCTGCATTCAGCTGTGTTACAAGACTATGAGATGCTGCTACTTTTTCCTGCGCTTGCGATTCTTAAACTATCATTCTGGGGAAGACATGTATATTCCTAGTTCTAATGAGGTAATTATTTAATGCCATTAAAAGCCATTTGACCAGGACTGAGTACGTGCTAGATAAGGAATAAGACTACTCTTCATAGTAATTCAGTTACAACACAGCTCCTTGAGCCTTCTAAAAATAAGTAGTGTAATGTAAGTAGTGTGACTACTGGTAAGCAAATTACATCCAAGAATGACGTGAATGAGAATCTTAGCTCTTAAATTCTGTGCAGAGGAGACAGCTGTTTACAGGTACCAACAACTGACTAACAGCACCAGAAACCAGATTATCTTATTTATTATGTTTATACGTGATTATGTTTATGTCTATTATCTAGACATATTACATGGAGGTGGAAAAAAGGAAAAGAGTTCAGCTTTTCTGTATTTCTGAAGTCATCCACCTGCATCTGAGCTTTCTACCTACACTGAACAAAGTATAAACAACAACATCCCTGGTAAACATTGTCTGTTATGCTCAAACTGCATGACCATTGTACAACACAGGCAGAAAACCATTTTCAGTGAGAACAACGTAAGATTATTCCCACTGGTGAGGAACAACACCTCACAACATTTTGAATCAGTCAGTTACAACACATTTATATCACAACAGGCTTTTACACAATAATAATAATATTTTCCATTGTTACTGATTTTTTTTTTTTAATTTTGTTCTTGAAATTTGTAACCTGTATAAGTGGAAAGAAGTCAAGTAATCAATGGAGAACTGAACACCAGGGATGAAACCAGCAGCTGAACAACCCCTTCCCTCAGCTAAGCAGCAGCTGAGTGAGTGCCCAACTGGGCACACGTATCCTGGCTTGGCCCTTTCCCTAACACCTGCTACACAGAGAGAAGCTGTGCTTCAGTTTACTTCAGGTTTTCATACTTCTCCAGTTAAATTAATGTGCATGATAAGAAATATCAGCAGGAGGAAAGGATTTTTGTATGTTAAAGCACCTCTCCAAGTAACATTTTGAAGAAGATTGGAAGCTCCACTGAGTGAGTTACTGTTTCTGCATTTAGCTGCAGGTAGTTTGGAAGTGTTTTCCCCACATGAAGGCTTACCTTGCACATAGTACTTTCTTCAAACTTGTCTTTAGCTTGTAGACTTACCGACTGCTGGAACAGTAATCATCATTATGGCAACACCTTTCAAACATCAGGCAAACTTCCCAACACAAACTAACAAGATTTCTCGGCCACAGCTAGTCTTTACAGGTAGAACTAGAACTGAATAATTCTGTTGCTTTCTCCCCTAACCCTGTATCTACGTTCTATGGAAAAAAATGCATGTCTTTGTTACCAGCTCCTGGTTTTATATTGGCAAATTCCAACTGAATTCCAGCCATCACAGCAGGTGATGAGTCCCCCATGTTTTAGAAGGAACCTGGAACCTCCTACCTCAAGGTGTGACAGACAAGGCCATCACAGCAGCGATGCTGCAGGTTTCCAAGACAACCTCCCCTTAAACAAGCCTGCTATACTGCACCTAAACAAACAAGCACACTGAAATCTGGAATTGAAAAGGGAATCCAGGCAGGCAGGCAGATCTCTGTTAATGACAGAGGAATAGGTCCAAATCAAATGATTCTCCCTTTTCACTCCTGATACTACCTACTTTACTGACCTCACGATCATTAAATGAAAAAATATACCACCGAACAAACTGATACTTCTGTCAGATAAAAGAAACTCCAAAATGCACAAAATTAGATCCAAGTTCTTAATCACAAACAATTTTTTCTTAAACACTTGGGAGACATCTCTGCTAAGGTAAGATCTCGGGCACTGCTTCAGAATCACCTTATTCATTTTTTGAAAATGGCACCTTGTTGTACCTTGTTTACAAAGCTGAAAGTTAACTTTTTTATTTTAGAAGTAGTACGGTTTATCTACCTTCAAACTGCCATATTATTGGACAAAAAAAAGGAGGAAGTCTTTCTGCAGCCTTGTTTCTGCTCATACACATCCAGGACAGCCTGCGTGCCAGTTGTGCTCACAGAACGCATCACCTACATGGCGAAAGGTCACCTGCCCCAACTTACAACTGAGTATTCTTTTAGCCTCAAATATCTACCTACAGAGAAGAGGACCTGAAGTTTAGTGCACCTGTTGAAAGTCAAACTGGCATCGGTGTTCCTGGTGAAGCTGTTCTACATGCAGAATCAGGACCCAAACATACGGAGTTAATTAACAGCCCATACAGGCACTACTACACTACTATTCTACACCAAAGAAAGAGTAGACAGGCACATTTCTGGCTACAAGTCTCTAACATAATGCTGTTTCCCTATACACTCAATATACTGCGTCATGCTCTTGTACATTAAAGTGAATGGCACAGTTACAGAAATACAGAAGTGCCAATCCATAAGGAGTACTTGCTTTCAAATGAAAGACCAGTGATTACAATGGTTCCTGAAGCAGCTCTAACTGAAAGTGGAACACTGATAAAGTATGTTACTAGAAAAAAAAAGTTTCACTTAACCAGCTAAAGCTTCAAGAACAGAGAAGTTGCCTCCTCACAACAGAGAACGCTTACTGATCAACCAAAGATTCCAAGTTTCTCCTGTCAACTCTTATCTTGAACATAACGTGGAATCATAGCATGGTTTGGGTTGGAAGCGACCCCACAGATCACCTCGTTCCACACCCCCTGCCATGGGCAGGGACACCTCCCACCAGACCAGGTTGCTCAGAGCTCCATCCAGCCTGGCCCTGAACACTGCCAGGGAGGGGGCAGCCACAGCTTCTCTGGGCAACCTGCGCCAGTGCCTCACCACTTCTTATTCTCTGTGATCTTCTCAATGCCATTCCACTTAGAAGCAGAAAGAGCTGTCAGTTCCTTCAGGGCTTCTTCCAGAAAGTTAAGCCTTCACCTACCTCCCCTCTAGTTTTGGCACAGCTGTTCTGCCATTATAAACTTCACACAGGAAGGCCTGGGAGCTCCATCTTGCTGGCAAGAGCACAACCAGAACTTGGGAAATTTTCCTAATGAGGTGGTGCAGTTGAGCCCCAGGGTCACTTAAGAGTGCAGATTCATGATGTCTTTAGGTGTAAAAGTTGTTCCTGCAGCTGATGCATGTGCAGCATTCCACGGCTGGTACAAGGCAAGAGAGGACACCTGCATTACTACAGTCAGCTAAAAGAAGAATAGGGTTTGCTTCATAACACGTAGAACTACACCATGATGAAGAAACTACTCCCCTCAGGACAGAAACTATGATCTTACACATTATGAACATGACAATTCATCAATTAGATAACCTGGCATAAGGTCTGAACATTTAGATACAATCCTAGTTATAACTTCTCAGTCTCCACAAAATGTGGTGCTAATACACCAACAGGACTCTTGATTTTGAAATGTTTAGTGTAAGGGAACAATTTAGTCTCCCCAAAGCCAGCCAGCAGCTGAAGTTGACAAGCAAGCGGACTAAACTTCCCGTTTCCATGGAAATGGAATTTGTAACAGTACCAACAGAGATTTCAGAATTTAAAACCAAACACTCTCCATGTTACACTCTCCACACTCATTTTCCTGGGTAGCACGGGTTCAGGAGAGACAGACACTGTGTACATTAGTGATCTAGTGACTCCTCCTGCCCTGTGGCTCCTCATGTTCATTTTGAGGTAGCCATTCCCTTATAAACCATGCACCATAACAGTCAATTCAGTGGCAGTCAGCCAGATGCATTTTATAAACATGACAGTATCCCAAAACCAGGCATTTGGGAGGACAGATTGGTTACTAGTTACACGATGGTAATACATGCAAAATAACTGCTTTACAGCCCAGTGCTGCACCACACTAAAACAGGAAAGTCATACATACAACACACAACACAAGCAACAATCAATGGGTTAAAAAAAAAAAAATCTAATTTTTATTGTTGATATGACCCACCAGAATAGCACAGCAACAGAACTTCGAGCTTTTTCAACTGTAGAAATCCACCGTCTTTAGGCAAGAATCCAAAAGATGTATTTTATCACCACTATTGCAACGCTTCTGCAGCAGCCACTGCCCAGCACCACAAGGGAGAATTCCAACTTGTTGATCGCAACTGCAGGATGCTCACCAGCAGCTAAAACAAATTGCCAATGGTATTTATGGCTCTTGTTCCCTGTGTTTGGTAAAAGCAGAGGAAGAGTAATCTTCTGGAACTATTTACATTGATTTTGCAACTGATGACAACGCTCCATCTGCTCTCAGACACTTTGGTGCCTCTGCCAATTTCTTCCCTAATGTATTGCTTTTTCCAAGCTTTGCCAAAGTTTCTCTAGTTCCTGAACTTTGTTCTTTCACCAGGTTTGAAGGGGCCATTTCCAGCTGTGAGCAAGAACTTGAGGCACAAACATCTAACCCTACGCCCTAATCTAATCACAGGTCAGCAGACAAGTAGGTGGTATTTCAAGTGACTCCCCCTCTCAAGACCATCACCTCCAGAAGCCTAAGGATATGGCCTATAGCTTCAACAGAGCTGTCAAAGTCCCTGAAATAAAAGGTTCTTGAGGCCAATTAGGAGCAGCAGAATTTAAAAAGAGCCAAAAGTGACTTATTCTAAAAGTCCAAAAGTCCCGTGGAAATCAAGATTTTACCTAGCGTTTAAAAATGCAGCCAAGTAGAGCAATGTCCTTTCTAGAGCAGATAGTGAGCTACCCCACAAAAACCCGAGATTCCTACTCAGCAAGCACAATCCCATCTACAAAATTTGCAGTGTAAATCGAACAGATGGAAGGATCCAATTTTCACCTACTCGCCTGACACTTTTTCATACACAGAGTTAACATTAGAAGAACCAGCAAAAGCAAGTAAAGAATTGAAAGCCCGAAATTATTTAAGGCATTTATCAAGGCAGAAGCACATACAAGTAACTTCACTGCTTTCTCCAACATTTACACAATGATCAAGCTACCTTTATGTCATGCATTATGATTGGAGGTAAAGTATTTCCTAAAAAAAAAAAAAAAAATGTAACAGCTCACCTTACAGCATCACCTCAATAAAAAATAACCCCAAGGCACATATAGAACTCCTACTAAGATCAAATACTCAATCCACCATAGAAAAATGGATTGCGAAATCAGAGATTCCTGAAAAATGACCGTAACTTCCAGCAGCTCACAGAAGAATCATGAGCATTTAAACCCCCAAAGGCTGAGATAATCAGCATCAGTCTGCTCATCTGTTTCATCTGAAAGCCGGGAAGTAGGTTAGTGTGCAATGGTGTCCCTAAGAAATAATCCCAACAGGATGAATGCAGAAAATAAATGCTTTAATCCCTTTTGTATCAGTACACATGTGTGTAGATTCATTTACTATGAGGCCCGGTTCTGAGAGAACTCAGATCTGCGGTGTGCCACTTGGATGAGATGATCTAAGGGTTCCTTCTGGCACAACACCTGTCTCCAATTACCTAGCCTATTTGTTGACAACAAGACAAAGAATTTACCTGTAAACACAATAACCCTTTCTTTCAACAATTTGCCTTTTCTTCTCATTTCACTGACCACCTAAATAGAAAAAAAGCAAATCACAACAGCTTAAAAATTGGGTGTCAGCCTTATTCCACTGCTGCAATCTGTCTTTGCAACTTTTCAAACCCAAGACCCAGTGATAAACCCAGAAAAAGCAATGGGTTTGAAATTAGCCTTTTGCTCTTCCGAGAACCTTGCAATACATAAGCAACTTACTGATTCAAGTTACAGGTTCTGAGAGAAAGAAAAAGCTGACAAAACGTTAAAAGGACTAAGCTCTTTGCATTTAGGCATTAGACTAAGGTTTGCCTTTGCACCAAATAAAAGACCAATTCAGCAGCTACATCAAATACAGCAGCTTGTTTTGGCAACCTCATTTTTAGGAGCTCAGATTTAGCTACTCAGCTTTAATACTCTTGTTTTCGAATTAACCATCTGTTCTGCAACATTTAGACAGACAGACCTAGTAAAACAGGATGTCAGTCTCGGGGGCTTTGGGACTAGAACACATATCTATACGTGTCCACAACAGGCAAAGAGAGACCGTTAGCGTAACAGTCAACCTTCCCAACAAGCAGGTTAAAATCAAGACTAGGTTGATTTTTCCATCTAGTCTGCGGTTTCACTCATCCAATTACCAAGAGGAACTTGGGCCCAACACAGTACACATTTTAATCAATTAACACAAAAAGGGAACAACCTTAAAAGGCTTTTTAATAAAAAGACTTCTATTTACTACAGCTGTAGGTCAAAGATCTTCATCTATGCCCTTTTAAGAAAATTCCCATAAATAAAGCGTGCTGTTCCACTGTAACTTATCACTGTAAGGGAAGTGCAGAATTCTTCTGTGAAAAGACCCAGTTCTCCATAGGCAATGACAGGTATTTTTAAAAGTACAGTTGCTGTGGAAGTATGGAAGCTTCTTTTACCCCTTTCAAACAGATACATACAAGCACACAAATGCTCTGTTACTTAAAGTTACATCAAAAGACGACAGGATTTATAGGTGTTGATTGACTAGTGAACTTTTAACCAACACTTTAATCACTTTATGCCATTAAGCGAAACACACCACGAAGAAGGCATTTGTTTCAGCAGACTACCAACACAAGCGGCTGAAGTACACTACAGAAACATAACAACCTCAGAGTTCCCAGATCTTTAAACATCCTTTGCCATTTAAAAATCCTGTTTCCAATAATACCAGTGCATTTCCATGCACTTCGCATCCAATACAATGAATACTATGGCTTGCAACTAATACTACTATAGTAGGCTCTCCAAGATCTAGTACATCCTACTTCCACAACAGTCAGTAACAAGGGCTTACTGGTCCCAGGCAGACACTTAACTGACCTCCAAGACCTGCTTACGAAAGCCGGTACAACTGCTTTTACAACAGCTCTGGCAATGAGCCTGCATATTATTGTAAGGCTGGTAGCACTGAAGCACTAAAATGTTTATTTCAACTGTAAATGAAAATAGATTGCAACTACACATCCCTACAGACACAGGGCCTACTACAATTAACTCTTCTATTCCCATCCCTCTTCTAGAATAAAATCTCAAAATCAAATCCAGCAATACACTGACATAAGTCATAAATATTTGACACTGTCTCCCATAACATCCTCATAGGGAAGTGCAGGAAGTGTGGGCTGGATGAGTGGTCAGTGAGGTGGGTTGAGAACTGGCTGAATGGCAGAGCTCAGAGGGTTGTCATCAGCAGCACTGATGTTGGAGTTGGAGGCCTGTAACTAGTGGGGTTCCCCAGAGGTCTGTACTCAGCCCAGTCTTGTTCAACTTCTTCATCAATGACCTGGATGAAGAGTTAGAATGTACCCTCAGCAAGTTTGCTGATCACACATAGCTGGGATGAGTGGTGGATACACTGACAGGCCGTGCTGCCATTCAGCGAGACCTGGACAGGCTGGAGAGTTGGGCAGAGAGGAACCTGATGAAATTCAACAAGGGCAAGTGCAAGGTCCTGCACCTGGGGAGGAACAACCCCATGCATCAGTACAGGCTTGGGGCAGACCTTCTGGAGAGCAGCTCTGTGGAGAGGGACCTGGGTGTGCTGGTGGACGACAGGTTGACCATGAGCCAGCAGTGTGCCCTGGCTGCCAAGAAGGCCAATGGGATCCTGGGGTGCATCAAGAGGAGTGTGGCCAGCAGGTCGAGGGAGGTTCTCCTCCCCCTCTGCTCTACCCTGGTGAGGCCCCATCTGGAGTACTGTGTCCAGTTCTGGGCTCCCCAGTTCAAGAAAGATGAGGAGCTACTGGAGAGAGTCCAGCGGAGGGCTACGAGGATGGTGAGGGGACTGGAACATCTCTCCTATGAGGAAAGGCTGAGGGAGCTGGGCTTGTTCAGCCTGAAGAAGAGAAGGCTGAGAGGGGACATTATAAATGCTTATAAATATCTGAAGGGTGGGTGTCAGGAGGATGGGGCCAGACTCTTTTCAGTGGTGCCCAGCGACAGGACAAGGGGCAACCGGTACAAACTGAAGCACAGGAAGTTCCAGCTGAACACGAGGAAGAACTTCTTCCCTCTGAGGGTGATGGAGCACTGGAACAGGTTGCCCAGAGAGGTTGTGGAGTCTCCTTCTCTGGAGATATTCCAGACCCGCCTGGACAAGGTCCTGTGCAGCCTGCTGTAGGTGACCCTGCTTCAGCAGGAGGGTTGGACTGGATGATCCACAGAGGTCCCTTCCAACCCCTAACATTCTGTGATAAGGAGGTTTATGTGTTCTCTCACTCCTGCACGCAATACCCTGCATTCACTGCACACCAGCTTTTCACAGCACAGATGACCGTATTTGAGGAAGTACTTAGTAGTGGCTCAGTTCTACCACAGCCCACCTCAACTGGCATCGGGCCACTGACTTCGGAATCAGCAGAATGTGTGCATATTCCAGAGTGCCATGCACAAATTTCAATAGTTAGTCACTTTTCACTTCTTAACACATTGCTTTTCAGCAAATAAACTAAGGAGTTAATCTATGAGCTTCCAACACAAGCTAGCAAGCAGTTAAATCAAGTCTTAATTTTTTACCAAAATCAGGAAGAGATACTAAAAATTCCTCCAGAAACCATTCTGAGACACCACAGTGACTCCAAAACACTATCTAATCTTGATTTAGAAAACAGAAGTTATCATATGACTAAATCAGCAGGCGATGCCCGAATATACCACTAACCTGAGATTTCCCTTTAAAGCTCCCCGACTCAGTGTAGGTTCTATTAAGCTAATTTAAAAATCAGTATGTTAAAAGTTAAGAAACTTCAGATTTTGAAAATTAGGTGCCTATGAGCAACTAAACACATGCTGCAATACTGAGGTATTTGCCAAACTTTCTAAGAACTGATGCTGCGTATTTTCGCACAGGCGACCATTTAGTGAGTTTCCTTTGTGTTCTTACTCCTGTAAAGTTTCATCCGTCTCTATTCCATCTACTATTGCCTTCTTGCAAGATTACTTCATCTATAAGTAAAATAGTTAAGAACTAACTTCCCCTCCCTTCTCTTGATGGCATGTTCTAGCATTATTCTAGCAGGAAAAAGGAACCACCTAAACTTCAGGTAATTCAAAGGAAGAAAATAAGGTTTCCATGAAAAAGGTACACTATGCAACCTACTCAACATGCATTTTATTAACATGCATTTTATTAACTGTATAAAACTTCTATGTCAGTACTTGAACCGAAGTCTTTCCCTCAACAAATGAAGTGACAGTAGCATGGTTTGATCCGCTACTTCAAGACAAAATTCTGGTGACACAGCACATGAAGCACAGGGTATTAATCAATTATTCCCCTTCAACTTCATTAAAAATCTGCCAAAGCTTGTAGCTGAAGCTTGATTTATAATACTGGGCCCAGAGTGGGATGTTTCTGTAAGTCTCAGTTCTAATCAGCGAACTACAGACTTCTCTGCAACACAGGCTGCAGCAGCCTACACACACACGAAGGAACACCCACTCTACTACTCCTTGCACAAAAGTAGTGGTTTGTGGACAAGCAGACCTGAAACCCCAGATCTGTTATCAGGCACAGGTTTTTTTTTCCACGTGCACCTTATTCAAATACACACATAGGCCAGTTAAGAGAAGGATCTCATTGCTCCTTTCCTATAGAAAAGTCTGTATTTTTAACTCCTCATTATAGGTCTCATCAGCTGGATGTATAAATCAAATTTTGTTAGAACTATCTTAAATAAAAGCTTTTTTCTTGTTAATCAATACATTTTGCATTATCATTGCTGATCCTCACTATGTTTACAGCTTTTTTTCCATTAAGTAATTCACAGGGAATTTCAATATATTATACCTCTGTGACAAGTTTCCCTAAAGCACAGTTTGGCTGACGCATTCACGTACAGAATCATTAGATTCCATACAAAAATTCAGCTTCTGGAAAGCTGAGAACTTACCCTAGAACTTACTCCACCACTTCAAACAGATTCCGCAGTGGCCAGAAAGAGATGTAGAGAAAGTCCTAGACATTCTACATTTATGCAGTAGAAGTGCTATAAAGGTAAGCAAAAAAAAAAAGAATCACTTAAGAGCAAGGATTTATTTACACCTCTGGTTTAACAGCTGCAAGTATCAGCAAGGCAATCCCCTTACAGCTGATGGCAGTTGGGTGGTACAAATGCCTCTTACAGAAAAAGAAAATAAAATGACAGAACCCTTCAGGCTGGAAGGACCCACAGGAGCCCAGCCTCCTGCTCAAAGCAAAGCCAAGAGGCAACCCGGACCAAGCTGCTATCACCAGCTGGGTCTTGAAAACTGACTCAGAGAATGAGGATGCCTCCCTAGAATATGAAAGCCTCTGATTCTTCACATATGGTTATTAATAATGCCACAGTTGAGATATCACTCACTCAGGCTAGCCCTAAGCCAGTGACAAATCTTGATCTTTGTTAAATATTTTTACAGTTAATGAAGGTCAGAGCCATTAAGTTACTCCAGTTATCCAAAACATTCCAAAAGCTTTTCTCAAAGTACAAAAAGTACCCCCTGTTATTAATGCTTAATACATTTTTAACCAAGTCATGTTCACTTACAATTAAGTCCTGAGTAAATCTGTACAAGCAGAGTCGAAGTCGAGTCTGAAGGCAACTAGTGTTGATTCATTAAAAAAACTGGGTTTCTCACAGCCTGGAACCCGTGCCTTTGTGTGGAATAGTCAGCTTGAATTTCATATGAATGACATATAAGTTTGCACATTCATTTTTAATCTGAATAGTCAAAATTCCATCACTTTCCCCCAATTCAAGATACAGTATAAATCAGTTACCACAAAACCAAATAAGCAAACACACAAAAGCAAACTGACAGAAGTGATTTGTGCCACAATATTTGTTTGGGGATGATGGTTCGAACTGACTTGCACCAAATCACTGTCTACCTCACTCTACCAACTACAGTTTTCATGATTCAAACAAGCTTCAACATTTATTGACTGTGTATAAGAGCATCTCACATGAAGACCAACACATTTATTCTTACTATTGCATATTTTTAATAGCATAAGCTGATGAAGTAAAACACATTTTTACAAGCCTACATATATCCATCCTTTAAGCTTTTTTTTTTTTCCAAATAAAGCCCCCACATCTGTTAAGAAATGCGCTGCTTCATACACATTTATCCAGATCCCAGGAGGTATAAGAAATATAAAATCATCAAACTGACATGTTTGGAAGTTTCAATACTCATTGACCAAAACTTGGCAAGAAGTAATTTAAAAAATAAAAAAGACAACGAAACGCAGGCAGCAGTGTATCTATCTGTGAGTGTCAGCCCATAATCACAGACTGCATCTCCTCTTCCCAGCCTGCTCTCGAGACCAAACCAGAAAAGGCAACAGCATAAGAGGCAGGCAACTTGGTGCCACACAGTTCTCCGACAGCAGCACAGAAGGTCAGAAGACAGCCTGCTTTCCCAAGGGCTTCCTACAGCACAGAATCACAGAACGTTAGGGGTTGGAAGGAACCTCTGTGGGTCACCCAGTCAAAACCCCCTGCCGAAGCAGGGTCACCTACAGCAGGCTGCACAGGACCTTGTCCAGGCGGGTCTTGAATATCTCCAGAGAAGGAGACTCCACCAGCTCCCTGGGCAACCTGTTCCAGTGCTCCGTCACCCTCAGAGGGAAGAAGTTCTTCCTCAGAAGACTGCAGAGAGATCCTTCTGTGCTCATCAACAAGCATGAAGGACAAGGCCTGGGTAAGGGAATCCAGTTTAGCCAGAGAAGAATGCTCTACTCATTTCCTAAGGACGATTCTTCCTCAAAGTCTCCCACGCAACTCAGACTGTTGAGGCTTATGCAAAGATTCACGATCTATCTTTACAGTCCCCAAAGGAAGTTCATTTTGGATTACGGTATTATATTCAATATCAGCAGAGCCATGAATAGAAGTATTAAATGAAAGCTAGCATGTTACTAAAATGATAGAAATTTTGAAATAACTGAGAATTGAACCAAAAAATGAAATTCACCTAGGAGGCAAATGCAGACACACAAGTCACCAATTCAAACATATTCAAGCTCTGCCTCAGGTTCACACATTGTCAAATTGTCCTGAGCAAACAATTACTAACAGTGCAAACAATATTGTTAGAGAACATAGAGGTGCTTGGCCTTTATGTTAGTGAAATTAATGTCACACGAACTAAACACACAAAGAACCTACCTCAATACATCCACAGGGTTCAGTGTGAGTAATGTCTTTGAGATGAACGGAAACCATTTGCCTCTCAAGAGTGCTAAAGAGTACAAGGTAGCCAGTCAGACACCCTGATGACGGGCTCAGCACAGCAAAACAGAACCTAAAGTTCCTCTTATAAAACAGATGGCAAAGAATTTCTCAAAGGATACTCCCATCGATTTGCTACTTTGACTTTTAAACACAAACATTAAAAAATTAATATTGTTGGTTCTTTACTTTGTTATCTCTTTTGAAAGTCTTTATTAATTTCAGCATCAGGAATAAATCCATTGCAGGAAATCTTATGACCAAGACAGATTTTATTGAAAAAGGGCTATAAAAATGCACAGAAGTCAACCTACTTACTAGATTTGCCTTGGCTTTAATGTCTCACTTAAACATGAAGTTTAGCAGCAAGGACCCATGTTGGGCCATATGGCTATTTCCATTTTTCTAATGACACTTCAACAAGCACTTCATTAAAATTGTTTGCAGAAGTCAGTAAGACAGGGAAAACACACCACAGAGCAACATGAAAACAGTAGATATGCAGCAAGATTATTACAAAATTCTATCAGGCATAAGAACACACAAACCCTCGTAAAAAGCTCTGCATGCTCTAACAGTATTAGAGCACCAGTCATTACAGTTGCTATTTTGTAGGAAAAGCTAAAATAAGAGTTGCAGTAAAAGTTCTTGTAAGAGTAGCCAGTAGTTTATTTGCCACGCAGCATCTAGGTTACACTTTCCATACACACTTCACAACTACTAGAAGCAACAAGGTAAGCTAACAATTCACCACCACCTCTGAAACCAATTAACAAGCTTGCAATGTAAATACTAACTCTTCTAGTTAGCACTTTTGACATAGCTGTGTCCATTTTAGAGAAGAACCTTCCCTTTGACACCAGTTCCTTAAAAGGTCATTCATAAAGTACTATTGTTACATACGCCATAAGAACATTAAGTTATAGAATTCTCTTTGCTTGAGCTTCTTGCCAGCAGAGATGCTGTAGTTTAGCTACATGCATGCTGTCATCCCACTCAAAGCGCTAGGTAAATCAGGTTAGCTTAGTATCTTTTACAGATGCTTCCCCTGACTTCTGTGACAGCCACAGCACAGGGGCACTGCTACTAACAGTTATAGCGGCTCATAGGTAGCATCTTGCTTGACCCAATAACCTTCCATCCATGCCTTTGCAACTTCAGAACAGCATCCTGCTGTTAAGCATTTCAGAATACTGACAGAATTTGTCATTTTGACATGAAGTTAATCATGAATTAATCATTTTGACATGAAGTTTCACTCTGAGGGTGACAGAGCACTGGAACAGGCTGCCCAGGGAGGTTGGAGTCTCCTTCTCTGGAGATATTCAAGACCCGCCTGGACAAGGTCCTGTGCAGCCTGCTGTAGGAGACCCTGCTTCGGCAGGGGGGTTGGACTAGATGACCCACAGAGGTCCTTTCCAACCCCTAAACTTCTGTGATTCTGTGAAGTACTCGCTTGCAGAGCAGGACTTGATTACAGCGTCATCTTGCTGGGATCACCAACAGTATCCCTGACTCAGGATGGGACATACACATAGCAACTGCTGGTTTACAGTCTAATTAATCATTTAGAAGCTGTATCTTTCAGACTTTCATAAAAAAGCCACTAAGAAGTGGATAACCAAGGAAGTCTGCCTCGTAACCATGTATTAAAGTTTATACTATGAATGACAGATCTCAGATAGCTCCCTTCTCAATATCAAAAATCAAACGAGAGAGATTCTCATCTGCCAAATCCTTGAAATCCAAGTAAGTAAAAAGAGACTCAACAGTACTGCTATACATCGTGACATCACACATTTTATGCTCATCACAAGAAATTCAAATACTACCATCCACTAATCTAAAACCAGTCTTATTTTTTTTTTTTTTTTTTTTAAAGTGAGATCCCAGTTTCAGATGGCATTCAAACTTGTCAGCTCCATCTCCTAACTGCGGAAGCCAACCTTTTCTTGCAAGTCCCAGAGCTGAAACAGAAGCCCTGCTGGGGGGGCCATGGGACTCCAAACGGGTCATGGTGCTCACAGAAGCCACCTACCCATATTGCTATGTTGAACAGTAGGATACATTATCAAAACTGGGGAATGATGAGAAATATCCCATCTGATGGAAAGCTAGGAAGCCATTACCCACCTTTTTCATGTCAGAGGACATTTTACAGCAGGAATGTAGGGAGAACATTTCAGATACTACTGCACAATCTTCCCTCTTGTTTCATTTTGCACTCCATTATAGCAAAACTGTCTTCTGCTTACCACATGCTTTACATACATGTGAGGAAAAAAGGATACTCTTAAATTTAAAATAGCGCATACATTGAATGCTATTCTCATTCATACTAGTCAAGCTGAAGATAATGGAGGTTAATTTGAAATGTTGTCTTCCAAAGTAAAATAGAGTTTGTCCAGAGATCAAAATCATGGCCAGAAGCGTATAGGTTTCTAATTTAGGCTTTTGCATATACATTTAGAATCACAAGCCTGAAGGTCATTATAAAATAGGAAAAAATACCCTTACTGCATATACTTAAATAAATCCAGTCAACCTCTTCTCTGCTATTCATATGATTAAAGTACATTTTTTTAAAAAAGTTGAATTATTTAAGTCTTTTAGAACAAAACAATATTGTTTAGAGGTGACAGCCTTTCTCAAGCAGTTAAGAAGCCATAAGCTTAAGACAGGAAAGTATATTTTCCACTTCCTTCTATTTACGTTATACTTTTATCTTACAGTGTGTGAATATATTTTTGAAATCACTAACATTTCTATACAAAACAAAGTTTGAATTTACTTGCCCTTACTACAGTAGTGGTTTATGCTCAAGGACAAAAAACACATGGCTCTTACAACAGGTAATATTGGTATATTGTAATATGGAAAAGTAGTCACTACAGTTCCTTAGTCTCTGTTGAGGATAGGTATTTTTGTCATGACAGGTACTGTACGTAGAAAATACTGAAATGCCTGTGGCAGGTAAGTATTAGAGTCAAGCTAAAAAAAACACCTAAGGAATTTGACTGTATTTGACTGTTCTACACATCTGTAATGGTTAATGTTTCTAAGCAGCTCCTGGAAAAATAATCAAAGCTGAAGAACAAAGGGAAAAGCAGCAGATAAATGAAACTAAGAATCTTGTCAAGAAAGATACAAACATGGCTAGAGGTCAGTGAAGGACAAGGGGAGGGAGGGGAAGAACTCTGGCTTGGATTTCCTATAAGGCTCAGGCAGAGAGCTGCCAGCAACAAACACGCTCTCCTGGGCAGCGGGGGGAACAGGTACCAACGGGATGCCTGGATCACAACAGGACAGGTGCTCTGAATAAGTCAAACACAACTCCAGGACAAGGAAACAGCAAAGGCAGTGTCATCCCTACCCCTGGCTCCAAAGAGCTCAGTGACAGAGGAATTAAAGGAATGCCTCCATGTAACTGTAAGATACAAAGAAGAAAAAATGCCAGTACCTTTTCTTCTGCAACCACAGAAACACCTAGAAAGGCAAGAGCTCACAAACAAGTATTTAGGAAGCCTTATGGCAGAGTAGAAAGCAGTGGCAGTGGCATCAGACACATGGAGCACACCAACTATTCACCAACCGAGACTATAAGCAGAATGACAGTGGGTGCAGCAGGGAAGCGGCAGCCCCAGGCTGAGGAAGAGCCCGCCATTTTAAAAGGCACATGGCAAGTGCAACTTCTGGTGAGTCCCGCCAGGAGAGGATATTCTGGACTACAGAGACACCCACAGCATCACAGAATGGGAGGGGTTGGAAGGGACCTCTGGGGATCATCTAGTCCAACCCCCCTGCCAAAGCAGGGTCACCTACAGCAGGCTGCACAGGACCTTGTCCAGGAGGGTCTTGAATATCTCCAGAGAAGGAGACTCCACAACCTCCCTGGGCAGCCTGTTCCAGTGCTCCGTCACCCTCAGAGGGAAGAAGTTCTTCCTCATGTTCAGATGGAACTTCCTGTGCTTCAGTTTGTGCCCATTGCCCCTTGTCCTGCCGCCGGGCACCACTGAAAAGAGCTTGGCCCCATCCTCCTGACACCCACCCTTCAGATATTTATAAGCATTTATAAGGTCCCCTCTCAGCCTTCTCTTCTCCAGGCTGAACAAGCCCAGCTCCCTCAGCCTCTCCTCGTAGGGGAGATGTTCCAGTCCCCTCATCATCCTCGTAGCCCTCCACTGGACTCTCTCCAGTAGCTCCTCATCTTCCTTGAACTGGGGAGCCCAGAACTGGACACAGTACTCCAGATGGGGCCTCACCAGGGCAGAGCAGAGGGGGAGGAGAACCTCCCTCGACCTGCTGCCCACACTCCTCTCACACCCCCCTGACATGCCTGGGCTCTCACCAGCTGAGCACCCCGGCCATGACAGGAGGAAAGCACAGGGCCCAGCAGGAGAGGGCCGATCACGTTCAAGGCCTCCAAATACTACAGCAGCAAGTCGCTGCTGATGAGGCATTCTGCGATGCACCACAAACAGAAGACCAGCAAGCCCTACGAGGCCAAACACCCAAAAAACCTTCTGCCTTGCTAAAAGATTAAGTAAACCAAAATCACCACTTAAGTATTTAAAGTATGATTCTTCGCTGCTGCTGAGAGCCCAGCTCCTCCCACCCTACCTCGGACGGATGAGCCTCTTCCCTTAGTTTCTGCTACAGAACGTAACCCATTGTCCACAGAACTCCAGTCCAGCCAGCTCACAATCAAGTCTTTTCCTACAGCATGTCACCTCCTGCAGGTGTGCTCCCTTTACCTTCTAGCCACACCTGCAGGGACTGCAAGTTTTTCTGCTTAAGTAAAAACACAAAGGAGGCAAGTAGTCAGCCTTTCCCATTAGTAAGCAGCAGGCCTGAAACAGAATACGGTCTTAACTCATGAACTATGAGGTCAGACTGAGTCTTCTTGTGCCAGATCACCCTTGCAGATGTCCATCCTACTCATATGAAAAGGCCTCTAAAGAGAGTTTTCCATGGTCTCCCACAGAACAGCTTAATTCCATGTACCGTTGCTGCATTCAACACCAAATTGGTTGCCTTCTGCTCTGTTCTTGGGAAACAAGGGAACAGTCACATACCATAATCGTTATGTTAACTTTGCACTTATTTCATTTTTGTCATCCCCTTAAGTCTTCCATTCTTGGAAGAAGCAATGCCCAAACACTTTTTATGTTATATCTCAGTTTGAAACCAGCTAAATTCACAGGACATGAGGCGAGCAGGTGAACTGGTAAGCAAATACAGGAACTGCAGTGAAATAGCACTGGTAATAAAACAGAAAATTACTTTTCTATTCAGACTATTTTGTAAATTGTTAATTCAGTCATTTTCTGGCAGATCTTGCTCACCAGAATGAGTTCTGATGAAAGGTTTTACTATGCTATTTACCAACTCCTTCAAAAGAAAGAAAAAAAAAAATCTTTGTTCCCTTGTCTGATAAATAGCCTTTGTTATCTCTTTGGAGTATCAGGTTACCAATTCCAATCCCATTAAGAGCATGAAAGCATTGCATTGTGTTCAGTCCTGTTGCTCATCAGTGCCGATTCCCCTACTTGAAATACATAGTCTCAAACACGCAGCTTATTCATTGGAAGTTTCTGTCCTTGCTCCCAAGGAAACCAGTCCAAAGGCTTTGACTGACTTGGAGCTGTGGATGAAGCCCAAAACAAGCACACACACGACACTGAGGGAGCGATTCTGATGACCAAGAACACGTTTTAAAAAGCCACACAATCACTTTCTGATGGGCGAGGACAAGGGCATTCCACCACTGCCATACTTTCTCTCCAGACGCCAGTTATTCCAGGTAGTAGTGCTAGTTAATATTGCCAGCCACAGAGCTGCAAAGGCACATTTAAGCATTTGGTATCTTTATTCCCAACATCGATTTTCAAATATTATTAGCTATGGCATCTTCCTATTTTCTTCTCCAGGAAGAGTTTGACATGTGCAGACATCTGATGAGTTCCTTACTATCTTTCTTTCCTTCACATGTCACATTGAAGCAGGAGAAGCAAGACAAGGATCTCCAAGGATCTTACAAGTCTTTAAGTAGCACTCGTTAAAAAAAGGTGCTATTTGGTACAGAACCGGGGGATTTGAGTCTAAAAGTACTCTCCCCTATTTGCGTTGAAAACTGCTTTCTTTATACTGTGCACTTAATGTCACACTAGCCAGAGTTAACATTAATACCAACCTACCGGATAATAGCTATAAATTCGTTAATTGCCAAATTACATGCAGCTTTTCTACGGCTTTAAGCTGAATATTAAGAAACACAAACTGACAACAAAAATATCTACTTTTTAGAAAGCAACAAAGAATTCTTAGCTCTCAATCTCAGTTTACTTACAGGGAGGTGATCACGATCAGTACAGGCACAGCAGAAGGGAGGGGAAGGGAGAGGAGAAAAAGCAGATGCGATCTGTTGAAGATCCCCAAACAGTCCAGTGACAAGCACAACAGGCTCTCCAGCTCCCCAAGCCACCCAGTCTCCCCACCTTGGCACAGATGCAAAACATCTGGGCGCCTAGTGGAACTACAGCCTTTCCTCATCCACGCTCAGGGAACTGCTGACTGACCACCAAACATAAAGGTTTCAAAAGGTTACTCCAGAAACTCCAAACCCTCTTTGCATAACAGCTTGAAAACATTGACTAACACGTCAGAAGTCCAAAAACCTTTTAGCAAAAAACATTCGGTTCAGTTGAAACAAACAGAAGTTACAGCTCTTTAAAGATTAAAGGGAAGCAGACAATCAAAAGAAAGCACTAATGCTGCCTCACCATTTTCAAACTCGATGATCTAGAGGCACAGCAAGGTGCACACCAAAAACACATCGGGTACTGTTGCAGTAAGGGGAGTAAGATGCAAGGTTACACCTAGCACAGCTTTCAAAGCAAGTAAATGAATTCAAACTACAATGTCAGCCCTGGAGCAAGGGCAGAAGCTGGATAGAAGTCAGTTACAGTATGCATTTCTGGAAGTTTCCCGCCCCTTTCCTTTCAAAGGTGTAGTAAGGCATTAAAATCTGACATCTCAAAATACCAAAAAACCATCACGACTGCCAACACTGGGAGAAAGAGCCATCCTTTAGAAGGCACACATGTCACACTGCAGTACAAAGGCAGGAGTAATAATACTACAGCACAGGACAGCATTCCAGCTTACCTTTGGAGTTCTGCTGCTTGTTTGCAGGTGAAAAACAAATCCTGGAGCGCCTCAATTTTTCAAAGCTCAAATATCTCCTGAGTGCATCTGCACTAAGTGATCATTTTCCATTCATAGCCAAGGTTAAACCCTCTTAACTGAAACACACATTACTATCTACAGTACTCATCACAATCCTCAAAATGGATGTCAGTCCCAGACAGAAAAACTTCAAGGATCTTTACAGGTTCTCAACAATTTACTTGCAGTCTCTCTGTTAATATTCCCCTCCAAGTTCCAGTACCTGGGACTACAGAGAGCACATAGGCCACGATTTGAAGACTGAGTTTGAAACCACAAGCTGAGATCTGTCTTGAACAGGGGACTCCAGTATCAGAACTGAAGTAAAAAAAAAATAAATTATAATACTTGGAATTGGCAGCATCCTACTCTATCATAATGCACAAGTACAGTCGGGGGTCTTTTTAATGTGTTACGGTGGATCAAATTGTGGAGTATTTCCCCAAACTCAATGGCTCCAATTTTAACTTTACTAGGAATGTTTTAGAACTGAAACTAATTCAGTAATGTATATTGCTACCTTTGCAAACACTTGAGCAATCTGTTAACTATCCCATGTGTTTGGGGAAAAAAAAGAAATTACTATTTTTCTTATGTATGTTTCCCCATTTAAATTACAGACCTAGTTTGTTACATTCAAAGAGGAGACTACAGAGATGACCTTCTGTCCTTGTTACCATTCTTCCCTTCTCATGCTAAAGATAGCATAGAGAGTAAAAATAAATAAATCCTCAATAGCATTAGGAATTAGACAATGTCCTGTTGAAAGTTACCCTAAATGATGAGCCTTATCTCTTCTGGCAGGGGGGCTCTGACCCATAGAGGGGAGGTAGCGTTTAAGCCTTTGCTAGGTGGTCCTTTGCAGCGGGCTCTGGTCCCAGCTGTAATTGCTTGTCAGCCCTAACTGGATGCCTGAACACTTCGGAACAGCTCAGCCAAGTATTTAAACAGATGGATGGTACAGGCCGCTGGAACAAAACTCGGGGTTTTTCTCTCTTGCCACTGCTCTCTTTCAGCGCGTTGCTTTGAAGTCTGTGCCACTGAGGAACCAACAACAGCTGAGAAACATGTGTTATCATACAACGCTGAGCGCAGCAACAATATTGCACAGCAAGATGCTTTTGTTCAATAATCCTGGACTACAGAAAGCATTACGATGTCTTTTGTTGTGCATAAGCCCTTTTTCCAAGCACGACAAGAAAGTAAACAGACTCCTCCCCCCTTTCAGGGGTAACTCAAAAGTAAAAAGGTGAATTAAACTGGTTTCTGAAGTGCCTCCCATCTGCAAGCTTACAGTGCCTATCTCCTCAAGTCCTCTCAGATATATTCAGTGCTCTCTGTATTTATGGTATCACAAAGATGACTAGATGCTTACAGAGATCCAAGGGAAATAACAGCCCAGGCTGCAGTCCCCATGGCAAATGTGACAAGTCCCTGTAAGTGACAGCTCAAACCCACCTTCCTTTCCCAAGCAGGGCAAGTTCTGTGATCTCAACTTCATGGGTAACAAACTGGAGAGGGAAGCAGCAGCACAGCACCACTTGGCATACGCAGGTCGGTCTCCCCCTCCCCATATTTCATCTGGGCAGAGAAAGATAACATACTGTCCTCAGAACAGTAACAGGAGAAAACATCAACGTCCTCACATCAGCCGGGCAAACTGTTCTTGCCAAAGCTGCAAGATCACCATACACTTCGAAGGGGGTTAGCAAGGACAGCAAGAATTAGTTATTTATGAAACTGCATTTGAAACTAGACTAACTGTCCAGATTCAGAAGGATGGAGCCAGCTATGTGCATGTGCGAGAGGACAGTAAGTTACAACCCAAAGCTGACGCAGCTGCCCAACAGCAAGTCCCTCTAGAATCAAGTCCCTCATTTTCACCTAAGAGAAAGAACTACCCACAACAGCGTAGAGCCTTGTACTTACCAAGTGCCAAACACTACAGGAAGGTGGGCACGGAGATTGTAATGCATTGCATTACACTGCAAAGTCCCAAACCCCAGCATGGAAAAATCACAAAACCTGAGCTTTCACAAAAGCCCTAGAAAACCATACTACATTTGATTTCAAGATAGAGATCTTAAAGACTTAAAAACACAGGCAAGACCCTAGAATTAGAAAGCAAACAAAAAAACCACATGTACTAAGCCAATCTCCTAATTAGAGAGCCGACAACAAAATCACAAAGAACTGCATGCACCGCACTGACAGGGGGGTCCTCAGCCCAGTCCCCACAACACAGTTCTCCACCCCACAACTCAGTTTAACAGAGTTTCTTTCCAGAGGCCAACAGTGCCCTTCTAATTCAGCTTGAGGCAGTCTGTTAAAGGTACCATAGCAGAAGCATGCACCGATATTGTCAGAGATAATATAGCAGATGAAAATAAGTCGTTTCAAAACCGTTACAGCAATACAAAAAAAATCTTACGCCACTCTCAAAATAAATGGCAATGATCAAGAGTTCTACTTTACAACTTCCAAAGAATGAATATTAGCACAAGCAAAACCACCGCCCGACCAGCATGCAAAACCACAACTAAACAAGGAGTAATACATTTACACACAATTCTTCTTAACATCATGTGTGAAAGCACTTAACAGAGATCCAGGAAAAACCTCCACAAGCTCCAAGGCGCAGGCAGGAAGGCGGCATGGGCTGAGGTCACGCCGCCCTGCGACGGCAGCGGCAGGAACAGAACCCCCCATCCCCAGGGCTCAGCTCCCTGCTTCAGCAACTGCACCTCCTCCTTTCCACCTAACACACTCCTGTCAGGGCTTCCCTCAAACAGATTTTAAAAAGTGATGTTAATCAACTTAATTTGGCTCTTCGGAATTATTGGTGGTGTTTCCAGAAACAGTTCAAGGTACAGTTTTAAAAGATTTAAGAACTTCTTGCTAGTATGACTATCTTTCTCCTTTTATTTCTCCCAGTCGCTAAGTTTTTCATCTCCAGGAAAGATTAAAAAAAAAAAAGATTAATTCAAACAACTGATCAAATTCTTTTGGGCATGTGGGTGTGGGGAAGGAGGACATAGAGGTTACTTAAGTGTAAAAAGTGAACAACCTTAACTCTCTCAGCTGTCCCAAAAGGCACAAACACTATGAATGCCAAGCAGTCATTTCAGTTCCCTCAGCAATTCATCACATATCAGTAATTTTTTGCTGTGAGATACAAAGAGAAGGACTTCTGGTTTAAAGTCTAGCCTACTTTCTAATTAGATATCATCAAACTAAATTCAATCTGAAATGGTGTTTTCTCTCATCTTTAAAGAAAGAGGAAAAAAAGTAGGGCTTACCTAGTCTGCGATTTAGCCACAAAACCTTGTGGTCGATAACATTCCCGAGGACCACAAGAGGTAACGTAACACAACCAAGATCCACACTGTTTCCTTCCCACCTAAAAAGTGGACATTTTATTCATGAACCACATATCCTCTACCGAAAAAGACACAGCTCCTTACTTTTACCACACTTGACACAACCACACCACTACCAAACACAATTAACTCCAGGCTTGCAAAATCTTAAACAGGTGTCTGCAGAAATCATCAGGCAATTGATTTACTCGCTCCCCACCGCCCGGCACAGACTGAATTTAACACACGATGCTGACGAGAGCCCAGGCAGAAGCCTGTGCGTGCAAACCAGACTTCATCAACCACACGACAGCACTTTCCGACGCGGACGTTAAGCGGCTTCCAGCAATTCCGTGAATGTGGCAGCCCCCGACATCTCCGCAGCGCGGGGCCGGACAGCGTGACAGGTGCAATTCTAGAGGGGACACAGAAATCCCCAATCTTCCCTCCTTCCGATTTTCCACCCTGACGAAACCGAAGAGCGATACCCAACAGCAATTCAGCGCTCCGGTCTGGTGACGTGCTAAAACCCTGCTTTGCTGAACGGAGAATAGGCTGGCACAAACCCGACCACTACAACCCCAAACCAGACCCCGGACCAGACCTTCCTAGCGATAGCTGGGCTGCGAACCAGGGAGTGGAATCCATTCCCTTATCCTTTAAAGTTCATGCCTCTGTAGTGTCCTACCGTACTGTATTTGCTTAAGCTTTTCTCATCAATGCTCCCCCACCAAAAAAAAAAACAAAACAAAACAACTCTCATACGTTTCCTGCTGGGAAAAACAGATTTTCTTTTAATCTTGTTTCTTACCGGGGAGAGGGAAGAGAGAGGGAGGGGTTGGGGCAGGAATAAAGGAGATTAATCGTGAAACTAATCGGCACTGTCTGGAGGGGGGTGGGGGGGGAAGACCAAAACAAACAGTCCACGTCGGGGGGGGAAGAAATAAGGTTTAATTTTCTTTTCAGGGACAGCAAAGGGAAAAAAGAAAACTACCACCAGCACGTCCCCGCGTAAGCAAAGTAGCTTCCGAACTCCCCCTCCCCAGGACACAGAGAAACCCCCCTTACTTCTTCCACACGGCGCCCGAAGGAAGGAGACAGACGAGACGCCAAGAGAGAGGAGAAGCTAGAGGGAGACGGGGAAGGGGCGAAGGAAGCAGCGAAAGGGCAGGGGCGAGGGCAAGCGAGCGGGGGACGGGAGAGCCGAAACCGCAAAAGAAAATTAAAAAACTGAAAATGCGAGGAGAGGTGGGACACGGGCAGCAGGGAGACGGGAAAGTTGGCGAGGGCAGGCAGAGGGGAGAAGCGGGCAAGGGGAGAGGGGCGGCAGGGAAGGGTCACCGGCCCCGCGGCGGGGACAAGCCGAGAGGCGCCGGGGAGGATAGAGCGGGGCGGGACGCGGCGCCGGGTGGGCTGCGGGAGAGGGAGGGAGGGAGCGGGCAGGGCGGCGGGGCAGCGGCAGCCGGGGAAGGGGAGGAGAGGAGAGGAAGAGTGCGGGCTCCGGCGGGACGAGACCGCGCCGGAGTTGGCCGCGCACTCACCGCTCGGCGCCCGTCCCGCGGCGGCTCCCCAGGCAGCGCCAACGGCCGCCGGCTCCGCCTCGCACCCCGCCGGGGGGGGGGGGGGGCGGCCGGCCCGCAGCGCAGCGCCCGGGGGCTCGGCCCGGCCCTCCGGGACGCCCCGCTCCTCCCCCGGCCCCGCCGAGCAGCCACCGCCGCCTCTCGCCCCCCGCCTCCTCCTTCCTGCCTCTCCCTCGCTCCCCTTCACCGGGGCAGACATGTAACGGAACTGGGACGCCAGCACGGCATTGTGGGAGCTCTTAAAGCCGCAGCCGCCCGCCGCCGCCGGGCCGGGCGAGGGCGCGTCCGACCCGCGTCTTCCCCGCAGCCGGTTTTTAAGGGAGAATCGCTCCAGCCTTGTCTAAAAACACCGCACCCCCCCCAGCAGAGGCCCGGCCGATAGAGCGGGCGGGGGGTCCTGGCGGAGGGGGGGCAGCGAGCGCTCTGGCTGGGGCATGGCCGGGCGGGGGGGGATTCTCTATTGTTTCTGGAAGAAGCAAGAATGACTTCGGTGCTTCTTTTTAACTGAAACGTGGAACGCCGGCAGTTAGTGTTTTCTATTGTTTCTGCTTTGGGTTTTGATGATGGAAAATTCCCCGGGAAAAAGACAAAAAAAAAAAAAACCAAAACCAACCCAAAGCAGCTGAGAGCAGCAAAGGCTCCTAAGCAGGCGGCTGTTTGGGGTGGAAACTTTGGAATAAGGAGTTTTCATCAGCTGTGTGTTTATGCAACTTCGAAAAAGTGACCGTTTCTTAAAAAAAAAACAAAACAACTATTTGAAAACGAACGTCAGAGCTGTGATGCACAGAGGTTTTTCCCTGTCTGCACACACTGGTGTGGGTCTGCACTCGGCTGCGCGCAGCGGGAATGGTCCACTCCCCAGAGCCCCCCGCGCACCGCATGCCCCGAGCAGGACACGCTGGGCGTCTGAAAAACTGTCCCTCAAAGGCAACTTCTGTAGTTGGTTGTGTTACCACCGTTTTAACAATATTCCTCTACCGTTCCTCCTGTGGGCTTTGGAGTGTAGCGTGCTTTCTGTGCTTCATTGCTGGCCATGAAGCCCTGATTCTGCAGGTGAGAGCGGGATTTTGCAGGCACATGACAGCATTGATGCTACGTGAAGAACATTCTCAAGAGCATACATGTGCTTCAGTTTAAATGTAAGCATATAAATACTTGCCAGAGTTGGTTTGGGGGATGTTCCTACAAATCGTAGAATCATAGAATGGTTTGGGTTGGAAGGGACCTTAAAGATCTTCTGGTTCCAGCCCCCCTGCCATGAGCAGGGACACCTTCCATCAGACCAGGGTGCTCAGAGCTCCATCCAACCTGGCCTTGAACACTGCCAGGGAGGGGGCAGCCACAGCTTCTATGGGCAACCTGTGCCAGTGTTTCACCACCCTCATGGTGAAGAATTTCTTCCTAATATCTAATCGAAATCTGCCCTCTGTTAGTTTACAGCCATTCCCCCTTGTCCTATCACTACACACCCTTGTGAAAATCTCCTCTCCATCCTTCCTGTAGGCTCCTTCAGGTACTGGAAGGCTGCTGTAAGGTCACCCCGGAGCCTTTTCTTCTCCAGGCTGAACAGCCCCAACTCCCTCAGCCTGTCCTCATAGGAGAGGTGCTCCAGCCCTCGGATCATCTTCGTGGCCCTCCTCTGGACCTACTCCTAGGTCTGCATATTGGGTTATGATCACGTCTTCCTTCATGACTTTGTACCACTGAGCATATTTTTCATAAGCACACCTGGCAAGATGTAAAGTTCCTGCAGAAAAAGTCTTTTGGACTCAGAAGGTTGTCGCCTCGCGTTCTGCCCTGCGTCGATGTCTTTTTACGCTTCTTTAGACAGGCGGAGATGCTAAGCAGTCTATGAGACCGTAAGCACAACATGAAATTAGGTATGGTTAGGAAGAGATTGCAAAGGTTAGGTGAATCTGTTGGGGAGCATGTGGTTTACGTGGTCAGCGACGTGCATCCCCCCTCACCTCAAGAAACCGAAAAGACCCCACCCCTGGAGGGATACCTCCAGGAGAAAGAAATGGTGCAGATGACCAGTTCTCCTGCAATCACTGGGTGAGATTTGTTTGCGCCAAATATGTTTTTCACTATGATTTTCAAGAGTGTCAGCAGACAGCTTACTAGCAGGAAAAAGGGATGTGTTTTCCAGGTGGATTGTTGGTTGCAGATATTTAACCAAATATTCCTGTAAAGATGTGGAGGAGTACTGTGCTCAGAATACCACTGCTTTCTTTCTTCACGAAGCCTGCAAACAACAGGAGCTATAAAACTCTTGGAAGATCTTTTCTCAAAATCCAGGCTTCTCAGGGACTCAGATAAAGGAAGGAGAGTGATCGTGGAAACCATTGAAGCTATATGACATAGGAAATTATTGTTAGAAGGAGAAAAACCTTTTTGAAGGAGTTAATGGTTTACTGAAAACCAGTACTTGGTAAGTCATTGAGTTTGTATTGTTTACCGCTCCAGGTGTTCAGCAGAACTGGGAGCCAGAACATAAAAGATCGCATTTTCTATTGAAAGCTACCTCGTCAATTAGTTTCTCACACCCAACAAATAATTTCTGTACAGCTACTATATAATTTCCTGTTAGAAAGTTTACATTAGTGAATGAAAATCACCTTTTTATAGAGGAGAAATGAATGGCTGTAATTAAGACATTTGTGGTGAAGATGTTCAGAACCTGCATAACATGGCATAAAATGTTTGTGGTCACTGTTGGCGTGGTATTTCACTTGCTGGCTGTGACAGAGCCTTTGTTGCTAGAAAGCATTGGCATTTTTAAAATTCTGGTGTCGTCTTTTTCCTATTTCCCTTTTGTAATTTAGTTATGAAGACACAGAAGATAACGCATTTCTGCTGCTTCACAACAATGTGCATGAAATTTTCAGAGTAATTTTTGCACAGGTTGATAAGCCAGTAATGTCCAGGGAGGGCATCAAATACATTTTTTGAGAGTGATTTTTCGCGTCAGAAATGGAACTCTTTGGGAATGTGAGGTGGTGGCAAATGAGAAAATCTAATCTCTAGATTGCTGGGATTGCCTAAACATGTAGAATTTGACCAAGGCTATCTCCAACAGGGAAGATGACAATGGTAATTTAAGAAAAAAGGGGGGAAATTAGGCTCAAATCCAACCACAAAGTAGGGCTAAAATACACACACAGACACTCTCCCATGCAACATGGCCTAGTTGCCCTCTGAGCTATATTGAAAGAACGAGATGCCTTGTTTCCCCAGAAAATTGGTTAGGAAGAGGTTATGAAGTGGTGCTAAATGGTACCAGCCAAGGACACAACGTTGTGCCGTTGTAGGATGCCTCTGCTGTGGCAGTTCCTCGCTCTTGGTACCCACCCCAAGCGCTTTCTAAATGGGTTACGTTTTGTGTCATCCTAAAGAATTTGCGTTGTGTTCACCATCAGCCAGTCCTTCCTTCGCACATTGCTGGAGAAGGGTGGGGACTCTGATTCAGTAGAGCACACTCTTACATTTATGTAGAAATCCCGAGGATCTAGCCAGAGCTGTTTTAAGATCCGTATCTCTGGTTGAAATTTTGGGATGCAGCTTTCCCAGAAAGATCCTGCTGCATTTTGGCCAAAGAGGTAATTAAAGCATCCCAGGAAAGGAGTAAGCCACCTTTCTGATGCGAGCGCTGAGCGTTGCTCAGGGAATTCCTTACACCGCCCAGCTTCACGCACGCAGAGTCTTACGCATATGTTCTTAATGAGGACAAAAAGGAGAAAATAGACCCACATGCCTTTTGGTTATGTAAGTTTTCCAAGAACTGTGCCTTTTTGACCAAAACCAGGAAGAGAATGTGTCTGAGGTTCCTTAATTTCCTCCTCTCCTTGATCTGGTCTTCAGCTGCCACTGCCCTTTCCACTGTCATTTCACCTCGATAAATCCAGTGTGTTGGTGGGCTCCTTAAATTTAATCCATACTATAAGATCGGGCTCATTGAGAACAGAAACAACTCTGTATGACCAGTTACGAGTAGTCAACGCAGCTTTCAGTACCGTGTGTTTGCACTAAATGCTTCATGGTCGGAATAAAACAACTCTTGTCTCTGCAAACGCTTTCTTGAGGAAAAAGGAAAGTAGGTCTGGATTCAGCAAATTATTTAACTGCGTACATAGATTTAAACATGTGAATAGTCTCGATGGGATTGCTTGCGTGATCAAAGTTATGCGTGTGCTTAAGTACTTTGTTGAATTTGGTCCATAGCAAATAAATCTGAATTGATGCTCAACAAGCAGAAAAACAAGCTAATTTGGAGTGGGGTTAATTTATGTCCTGCGGTGTATTTGCTCAACTGTAAAACGAATGTTTCTGGAGGCTGTTGCTTTAAAATTGAGCTGCTGTCTGAAATTCAGGACAAGCAAACAAGCATCAGATTAGAATTTAAGTCTTCAAGCTCCTGTTTCTCAGTTTTATTATTCTCTTCAGTTAATGTTTATTTCTTGGAGCCTGAAGAGCAATAATTCCTGGTTGTTTCTCCTCCGGGTTTTCTAGATCTTGCCTTGTTATTTGCTGTTCATTGAGTATGAGTGACATGCTCTGTTAGGTAGAAAGAAAAATGCAATCTCTGTCTTAAAACGGTTGAAATCCAAAAGACTGATATTCCAAGATGTGAAATATATTCAATTTTCCTTTCACACAGCAGATTCTGGACGCTCCCAGAGGCTTGCAGATTTCAAGACTCAGTTCCATGGAACAAAACCAAATTAGCTCAAACAAACAAACAAACAAACAAATGGTGACCAAATTCCTCCTCCTTCTTCCTGACCTGGCCGCGCATGTTAACTCATGTTAGTCGGGGCACTAGCTTTGAATACGTAACCGGGGCAATCCTATACTCTTATTTTTGTTGTAAGTACCGGCAGTAATACCAAGTAACTCTCCCTGGTTGTGGTTCCAGCCTAAGCCCAGCATGAATGTATTCAGGGATAGTTACAGTTCTGGCAGGCAAGGTTTTCATTACTCATGAGCGTGGCTATTCTGATTAACGCACTGGAATGGCAATCAGGTAAGCCTGGTTCTAGCCGTTAATAAATGGCTCTTTTCCTCTGTTTTTTCTTGATTAATAGAAAACCATCTCCTTCCTTCAGAAAGAGCTCAGTTCACTCAAATTAGAGGAATATGTTGAAATTGGGGAGGGGGGAAGGGAAGAGGGGAGGGGAAGTGTTTCATAGGCGTGCGACATTACTAGCAGACCTCAGCCCTGTGCATTAGCTGTAAGATTGTCAGAAATGGATAAATACCGATGAACCAGGTTTTAAAGTTTTCACTGGCCTGTTTAAATCAGTGGAGATCTGGCATGGCCAATTGTAAACCATGATTTTTAAAGTATTTTTCTTCAAGTTCTGTCTTCCCTAGATCATTGCAAGAGAGTCTTGTCTTTCATGACAAAAAAAGTAGTTGTCATGGTTACAAACAAAAGCAAGAAAGGTGTGAACCTTGACAGTTCCAAAACCAAAATGCAAACAGAGAAAATCTAAATATCATATGATATGCCGGGGGGGGTGGGGGGAGAAGTTACCAATATTAGTCTTTAGACATTTAATTTTGATGTGAATGACAATGAAATGCTTTGCCTGTTAGGTTTTATGCAAGTACTTTGCATCATCTTGTTGCCAAATCCTGACAAGAAGACTCAGTACAAATCTCAAGCAATTTAGAAGATAGAAAATAACTTGCTATAGTTCTGATAAAGTATGGGCAAATACCAGCTGAAATAAACAAATATCCCTATGGGAACTTGCATCTCTCTTCTGTAGAGAAGCTAAATGGTTACAGTACCACTGCGCTAACTAAGGACTGAGAATCTATCTGAAGATCAGGCTACCTGAAGCGAGTCTTCTGTTGTAGAGCAGCTTTAGTAGAGAAGGAAACTCACAGGTTAAAAAGAAATCCAATGACAGGGACAAAAATAGTTAACTTCAACTAGGAGTGCATGACAAGAATAAGATTTTAATTTGGAAACCTGGAAACGTACACTTGAAACAGGTATGAGATATAATGTAGGAGTTCATTTGCTTGATGTCTGGAAATCTGTGCCCTTCACTGATCAAGTACTTTCAGACAAGAATATTCTTTTCTAATGTACGGAAAGGTTGTGAAATCTTTGCTGTTCCAATGTTTGTTTCTGTAAAACAGTGATATCCTTTTTCCTATAGTAGAATCTCCCCTCTCTCCCCAGGTGTGATACGAATATTTAAGATACTAGGATGTCACTCCATGAAGCTCACAAGCTGGCCATATTTGAAGGGCCTATCATGGTACTATTGCTTATCATTTATTACGATTATCATTTCCAGTCTAAGATGTGGCTCTATGAGTAATATATTTAAATACATTTATTCACTTTTGATTTATGAATCAAGGTTTTGTTGTTATTCCGTAAAGCTGGCACAAGTATTCCAAAAGACATACCTACTTTTTTATTATGCACAGATTTCTATCATGCACATAAAAAGAAATACTAAATCCCTGTCATATTTTGCCCTTGTCAATAAATTCCAAAACTCAGTTTTTCCTATTGCACAGTACTTCTTCTCCATTGAAAATGATGGGAACTGCCTGTCCCCTGAAGCAGCAGAATGAAGTCTAATGTACTTTAAAATACAAAGAGTGCAAAATTTCAAAAACACTTCAGTAATTCCGGAGCTTAAGCCTCATTTTCATAAGTAAGTTAGGGACAGATTTCCAAAGTTTTTTTACTGTCATGGATTTTTTGACAAGCTTGAGAATAAGCACTAAAGCACCACTGTACAACAGATCTGCAAAGCTTTGTAATAGATGTTTTAGGTCATCCTAGCAAATTTGTTGCAGCAGAAATTGGTGCTTTGCGAGGTCTGTGCTTAACGTGAATTCAGCAGATTAATTTCTTTGTTGAAAACAGTTTCACCGTTGTTTTGTAAAGTCTTTTTCTCAGTCTCATTCCTTGCTATTGTGGTCTGTCAGCTGGGAAACGTGAGAGGGCAAGATACGCGCTTTCAACAAAGAACTAATTTCCTGATCCTTATGACCTGAGCATGCCAAGCTTCCCCACAGAGAAACAAATTGGATGACTATTTTAGGATAATTGGGTAGTTCGATGCCTTACAAACAAGTTATTGGAAATCAGAGCTGTGAAAAGCTCTTTCCTGGCTTACCTGTAGTTGCCTCTCACCAAGCACTTTGTGTTTGAGAGGTTTCATGTTTTGTCTACTTCAGACACAACTGAAAAAGAGCAAAGAAAATAGCAAAAGCAGATTTGTGAGAAGGTTTCAAATATGTACGTTATAAACTGGTGGTTATTTGGATTAAAGTTTTCCTTCCTGCTGCTTTTCTTGGCCCTGCTCTTCCTTTTACCTTTGGTCTTTTTCAGTCCAAAATCTTCAAAAGACTTGTATGCCTGCGTGAGGCTCTGTCCACAGTCACGCGTGTATTTACAGATCTATGCACATCCTCACTGGATTAGGGTTTTCTGCATTAAACTTTTAAGGGCATGTATCCTGGCTTCTTACACCTATTGGAAGTGCCGAGTTTAACTGGTGAATCAATGTGGGAGGTTCTCACTGTTGGTCCATGCCTTGTGTTTCTTCCCCCAGCTAACAAACTTTGCAAATTTGTTGTGCAGCACCCTAATTCCCTGTCCTCCGTGGGGCACCCTGGGAGCAGCGATGGATCCGGTCGGTCACGCGGTAGCGTGTGGAGTCACAGCACGGGTGAAGCTGTGCCGAGACAGGGTGGGTGCTGCACTGTGGGGTCTCTGAAGTGCCCCACAGGTGGGTTTCCCAGTGGGACCCTCCCTCCCGATGGCAGGCGCAGGCTGGCCGGGTGGCCCTGCCACAGCTGCCTGGTTGTCCCTTCACGTAACCCACCTCTGGGCTGACGTTGCCTGGCCAGGGAGAGGGCAGAGGGCTCTGCTGGCAGCTATCAAATGGGCTGCCAGGGGGAATGAAGTGTCAGTCTGTTTTGGCATCTTTCAGTTGAGCAGACCTGATGATCTTGGACACTGTAGAAGAAATAAAGCCTTCGCACCACTTTGGGGTTCATAATAGTTTTACTGATGGGTGGGAACTATACCCAGGAGTTGAGCAGGCCAGTTTTAAGAAGATGGCACAGATTTGGGTTTCTCTTGCATCAAGTGTTTGAAAATATAATTTGACTGTTTAAAAATCAGTCAGCTTTGGGCTCTGAAATCACGTGCTCTCAACGCTAGACAGCACTGGGCTGCTCCGTCAGCGGAGTAACTCTACAGCCCAAGTTACAACTCTAGACACAACTGAAGGCTGATGGCCGCCGCAGCTCTGCTCGACTGCACAGAGGTACCTCTGACAAAGCAGGTTGGCACCTCTTCCCACAGGCTGTTGTCGCACAGCCAGCACTCGGTCTCACGGGAGCATAAGAAAGGCACGTTTTTCAGCATCCTGGTATAGGGGAGAAAGCCTCACCCAGGCTAGCTAAAGTCTAGGGTACAGAGGTAAGGTCGGGTCTGACCTGAGATCAGGGCAAGCTAATTTACCCTTCTGGGAAATAAGCTGAACACAATGTGCCCTTTTCTGTACTAGGGAAGTATTTTAGAGCAGTTCTTTAAAACTGCAGCTTTATTGCTGAATAGTGAGCCCATTATGATCCAGCCAGTTCCCCTTTTGCGGCTCCACAAAGCCATGTCATTGCATAACTGGGAAGTACTGGTGAGCTGCACAGAGCTATTGGAAGGGGGGTTGTTGCTTCTTATATTCCGTCATGGTAGTGGTTATCTAAATGCCCCCCGGAAGGTCCCTCTGCGGTAAGAACTGCATGCCCCTGTTGCAAAGAGGCAGGGCTTTACAGACTACGCAGGTCCTCTGGGAAGGAAGAAGAAGGAAGAGCAGAGTCCTGGTAGGAGGGAACTCTCTGAGACCGTCTGCTGGTGGTTAAAGGTGAGAGGCACCTTCTCCTGGCTATAAATCTGCAAGACAGCTCAGATCTACAAGAATATTTTTTTTTTCCAAGAGAAAATACCATGCTCATATGTGAAAATATAACTACAAAAACTCTGAAAATGTTTGTGCACATAACTATCATACCTGGAGAAGGGTACTCTTCATTTCGGGTCCAGGGCCATATTCTCAGCATTGCTTCAAAAAGACCTGTAGCAATTTATCCTAGATGAGGATCTGGTCTGTAATTTTCTGTACCAAGTGAAAAGAAGCATTGTTTTCAACTTTTTTTCCCCATTGCTCCTTATAGCCTGAAGCACAACCCTCCAGTGCACAAAATGCTGAATATTCCGATGTCCTGAACATGATGGATTTTAATTTCTTATTAGAGGAAGCAGAGGAAGAGAGAAAGTAATAGCTTTAGAGGCAATGGCTCTGTTTTTTTTTAGTACCTACATTAGCCTGGTAGTCTGCTACATAAGTGAATTTCCTTGAAATCTTATTATTGATGTACCTTTTTTTTATTATATCTTTTACGTCAAACAGCCCACCAGCATAGCTCCTCAAGAGAGAATGAAAGGGTTGTAAAATCAGAAAAAAGGCTGTAGTGCTAAATGGCAGGGAAAAAAATCAGTATTAAATATAGGGAATCAAAACCCAGCAAAACTGTTTTGTTAAGTTATTGATGTTTTTCTAAAACACTCAGCTGTAAAAGGAACCTGTTATGTGACACGGTAGGAATTTCCAACACAAAGGCATCATTTAATTTGTGCGCTAAAACTTTCTGTTGAAATAGAAGCATGGGAGGTGTAAGCCCTCTGACTGTGCAAGCACAGCCCTCTGACACTATCCGGATCAATACTGGAAGTGTTCTTCTTCATTGCTCTAAAATCACAGCTCCAAGATGCCTTCAAGGATCTGGTCAGTAAGTAAAGGCAAACAGCGTGCCAAGCAGGGAAGCAGTAAACACAGAGTAAATTGATTTAGGCCAATTTTTATTCTTTCAAGCAATAGCGAGTATCCTCTAAGCAACCTGTTTTTCTGACCTGTCCCTGACTTCTGCTATTTGTTTGCTTTTTGATGTCACTCCATTTGTGCCATGCCTAAATAAAAAGATGGAAAGATCTTTTGTTCTTGGTCACTTTTGTTTTCTGTGAGCTGTACTTACAGATGGCAGAGTTATAAGGATTGTAATACAAAGGAAAGCTGAAAAAGAGAAGGTCTTGAATGAGATTAACTGATTTTTAGGTGTTGTAGTAGAAAAGGGCTTCTCGGCTGATTAGCTGGCCTTTCAACCAAAGGCAGAAACAAAGGTGGAGCCAAGCTGCTAGGAGATAATCATTCTGGTTGTCTGTGCTGTACAAACACTGCTTGTAAAGCAATGATAAGCCCTTTGCACTTTGATAACTCGAGTGATCCAGGCATCTCTCTGAGATGCTGTGCAGACCTCCCAATATTCGCAACAGGCTCCTCCCTAGATTCAGGTGGGAAAAGGTTTTTCAGATGGTCCAGTGACTATTTTAGAAATGTCAGCAAATTTCTTCTCCTACAGCCTGGTGAAATGTATAACCTGTGAATGCTGGGGTGAGCATCCCCGTTCCTCAGGAAAGGGTGAGAGGAAGGCAGATAAAAACTCCTTGCTCTTTTTGTTTCAGAGCAGGAACGCCAGCCGGGGTCTTTTTGACTCTGCCTGTCTGCAGGGGTGCCGTTAGTTCCTTCTCACCTCAGCCTACCTTCATTTCATGGCTCACATCAGTGAGAGGGGCATCCAGGGGCCAACGCTCCGTTGCGCTCCTGCGCCTGGAGCGCGGATGGTTCGACATCGCTCTGAATTCCCAGTGTTCAGCTTCTTGCTCTTTTTGGGGTTATTCTCTGGTTTTAAGCATGCCACATCTGAGGAGCATTCCTAACAGAAGTTGTCTTGAAACATGCATTTTTAAAGTGATTAATAGATATTTTCTGATGTATCCCCCAGTCTTTCCTGTTTATCAATACCATCTTGACTGCCTCTATTTATAGTAGCTGAGGGTCTGCTCCATCTCAGCTTCCGTCACACAGGCTGGTGTTGAAATTGGAGGCGCTTTGGGCAAGTAAGAATCGTTCCTGTGGGCTGTAAAATGACAGAAAACAAGAACAGGGCCTTGTTACTTGGAACACGTGTAGAGAGGCAGGCTGACTATAACGAAGTTTGGTTTAGACTGAGTTTTGTTTCCTAGTAGGGAGAGGGTTACGAAGATGATCTTGTTTGTTATTTGGCGGTTCTGCCCTGCTGTGAAACTACTTTTGTTTTCTGAGGGCTTTTCTTTACCTCCAAAGACAGTCTTCCTCAAACAATGTTCCCAGCTCTCTTTTACACCAAACTGTTAGGAAAGTTTGGCAAAGTCGTATACCTATTTATGCCTTGCTCTGTGTGAATATTTCACCTTTCACAAGCCATGTCAAAGAGACTCACCATGAAAACAAGGATATAAATAATTTTTGAATAAGTGAGGGGTGTTTTTCTCTCTTCCAATATTAAGTGTTTGTAAACTTCACAGGAGTAATAACCTTGAAAAAAATTACAAAACCAGACATTGCTTTGAAAAATCAATGAATGTATTCAGAAATGCTACAATGAAACGTCTGGTATGGTTTTGATTTTTTTTATTCTTTTGTTTTTTTTTTTCCCCCCAGCACAAGCAATTTGTAGATACCCACAAGACCCAGTGTCCTCAGGATTAGCCTGACATCTCTTCCATGAAAAAGAATGGAGTGTAAAGAGTTCTCAGAAGATCCTCATTTTATGCACGGTACTATGTGCCTCTGCTGACAAAGAGGGTAGGCCACATATCTGAGCAAGTATTCCTGTTTAATTTGCTTTCTCACGGTCAGTATTTGCTTTCCAAGTGGGTGAAAGAGTGCTGCTATCGATCGTCTCGTGGGAGATGCCTGCACAGATAGACTACAACTGCGGCGCGTGCCTCAGAGCAGGGCTGTTGTCCGCGTGAAGCCTTGTTAGGTGTCCCACAGTTCATTGCCTCAGGTGTTCCCCGGATTCGTGGCCCCCTGGACCAGGTACAGCCCGCCGGGGGATTGTGCATCAGGACAAAAACCTATGCCTGGCGTGGTCCGAAAGAAGAAGAGAGGCCAGGGACCTGTGGTGCAAATGGACAAGAGAGAAGCCAAGGGGATGAGGGATGTGAGGGGGTGGCCTGTTCTGCAAGTCCTGTGTTCAATGTGTGGGAGATGAGAGGCCTCATTATCCGAGGGCTAGGACAGTGTACAGCTATCACCTTGGCCTTCAGGAAACAAAAGGGCCAATTTCACCTACTCTACTCTTTCTTCAGGGTTTGGCAGTAGTTTCAGAGCCCAAGCACGCGATGGTACATTTTGTTACTTGGCAGGCTAACGCAGGGCGTCATCTGGGATGTCAAGGAAATGTTTTTCACTCTGTATCATGAAAATTCCTAGAGTGTCAGCAAAAACCCGTGCTTTCTGCTAATTGAATTTATATGTTTCCGTCTTAATTTGTGTAGACACAGAAATCCCCCAGACCAGCATTAATTTTCAAAGCTGTTGAGAGGAAATACCTACTTTTCTCTGGTACTGGCGAAGTCTGCTGGTACAGTCAGGTACCCTGCGTACCTGCCTCGTGCATGCCCCCTTTGTGACCTTTCCTCCACGTAATGGAGAAATCCCTCTGTGTAACAGCTATGGCACAGGAAACTCATGCGAGTGTTAGACGGCTCCGGCCAAATGATTTCTGACCAGGGTCCCCAAGGGAAGTTCCACACATCTGTAATATATTTATGACTCTGCTTACTCATGATTTCTCCTCCCTGTGGTCCCTTTTAGTGAAGGGTATGAAAAATTAAACTCCTTCGTAGACTCCAGCAAACTAAACAGAGCTAACAACTGAACGGTATGTTCCTCAAACGCCATTATACCAGTTACTGGTTGACAAATTTACATCAATACATGGAATGGGATTTGTTATGAGTTTCCTGCAACCCGCAACACACTCAGGGCCCAACAGTGCCAGAAGCAGGACTCACGTGAGCCCCACACTGTGACTGAAGGCAGTTTTATGGCCTTTAAATGGGCAGTGCTGTTTCTGCAGCAGTAAGAATGGCTAAGTGAATTTACAGTGCGTTAACTCCAAAATTACATTTTTAAGCTATGTAGCAGCAAAATAGCCCAGAGAGGGGAGGTTGGAACAGTTGTTCTCTATACTGTACCTTTGAAAAAGGTAACTCTATAAGCTGGAGGCAGGTCGTTCACTCATTTCAAGGTGGATATTACTATAACATACTGCAAAATTTACATAAGACGTATCTCTGGTTAAATTCTTTAAAAAGGATACCATCGATTTAAAGATTACATTTTCCTGGGTCATTAAAGTTGGGCACATACAAATTTATTAAAAGGTAATGTATTATATCTAGGAAGAGATAGGATCTGCCAGAAATTCCAGGGAGGTTTTAGAGGTCTTGCTGTGATGAGTCAAGCTGATAACGGCAGACAGTGAGACAGCTGCATTAACGGAGCTGCCCGTTCATCAAGGAAAAGGGGTCAGCGTCGCAGTAATCGTTTGGCGAGGTAGCATGGAGAGACAAAGCAGTGGAGCCTATTCAGAAAAAAGGAAACGCATCAAACCTTATTTACTGGGTAGTATTGCAACACACCACAGAAGTGGCCCCAGGTTCACTTAGCATGTGCCAAATCCTGTCCAGCCATGTGTAAATACAAAGCTCCTGTACAGAAGAGCTTTCACAGTCACAATGTGCAAAAAGCCAGTGTGGATGCCCCGTCAAGTAACTAGCCTGTCGGGAAATTTGGAAAAGGTTGGCACTGCAAATACCCCAAAGTTATCTCTTGGTGGATCTTTGCAGTTAAAATGACCCCGTGGGAATACGAAGGTGCCCAGATCACAGCGGCTGAGGTGGAGGGAGCGTGGCCGTCAGCAAAGAAAACGTGGGAGCAGCAACTTCAGAATTCAAACCTGGAGGCTGCACAAACTCTGTCAGTGAGAGAATGAGGCACTGAGGCTAATAACTTGGCTGAGGAGTGAGATGCTTCGGTGTAACAAGCGCTAGAGGAACGACGCACGGGCAAGCAGCAGCGTCAGCAAAGAGGCCAGGTGACAGATGCGAGCTGGAGGAAGGCTGGTCCCTCAGCCTCGCTCCGTGCACTGGGGTTATCCCTGCAGGTCCGCTGCTTTCGCTGAGGAACTCTGAGAGTAGAGCTGTTAACCAGAAGGAGGAGGGGGAGAAAACCCCTGTTGGAATCAATGCTGACTTGCAGAGATTGCTGCAGCGATACGGGAAGGACCTGGATAGAGACAACCATGACGGAAAACCTACGGCTACGAGTGAGGAGGAAAGAGCAAAGGCTGATGATTAGAGATGGCAGCATGAGAGGCCCTGGAAGTTGGTCTCAGCTTGAACTTGGCCTCTGTGTCAGCAAGATTGTGTAAGTGGGGAAGTTCCTGCCAGCGTCTTGCTCTGGGGCTGGGAGCCGGAGGCTGGCGGGGACGGTGTCACTGTGAAGGCTGAGTTTCTCTTACAGCCGGGGAATCTGTACCACAGTTTCCCTTACGTGATGCTGTAAGGGCTAGAGGCTAGAGGGAGAGGGCTGAGATAAGGAGTGTGAATTGTGAAGAAAACACGCTTTATGCTGAAATTATTCTGTTAATTATTGCAATTCTAAGCCAGTCCTAAGAATTTAAAAATAACACCCTTGAGGTTCAGCATTAAGTGCCTTACCTGGTGTCCACTGTTTTGAGACCACAAATCGTTTCCAGATCTTTGGCTCCTGACAGGCACCATCAGCACAAACCTTTTCCCCAAACATTCTCTGTGTTTAACCCCTGAGAGGGTCTGGGAAGCTCCGATATTATCTGTTTTTCCCTGACTCGAAGGGAGCCAACACCAAGAACTGAGAGATGGAGTGCCGGGGGTGGGGGGGGGGAAGGCATGTCCCAGAGGCCAGAGCAAAGATATTTCCCTGCGCGACGTACTGTGGGCTCCGTCACAGCGTACCACGAGCAATGCCCAGCCTCCTCCCGCCAGGATTCGGGCAGGTAGCCAGCCCCAGCCCCACAACAGACCCTGACTCACAGCGTGAGCAACCTTGCCCTTCCTGTGGCTGTTTCCTTGAAAGGACTGACTTGGCCTTAGGTGTAGGAGCCGAAAAGGAACACCAAGAAATCATCGGGATTCAGGAATTGCTTGCTTTTCCTTTTGTGCAAGTTTGATTTGTTTTTTTTTTTTTTTTTTTTTTTTTTTTTTAAGGATCAACCTACTTGTCTCACATGCTCATCTTCTGGTATTTAGCGACATTTAAGGTGAGAAAGACACCCGAGAAAATTAATAGTCATGGTTTCTGAACTGTAAGAGAGCTTTCAGAGGAACAGAATGTGTTTTTTTCAGTGTTGGTGTCAAGAAATCTTTGGGACTTTGAAGCTAAAATCTCTTTTCCTAACTTCAAAAAAAAAAATTGCCTTCATTGTGAAGTTTCGATCTGAGCACAGAATCTGAATTGCGTTTTGGGCTCTGACTTGAGATGGATTTGTGGCTGAAACAAGGAACTTCAACTTCACCTCTTCCCTAGTTTTCCCATCTGTGAATTGCTGTTTTTCTTCCAGCAGAGTTTTATAAACATCCCAGCAAAAAGGCCTTGGAGAAGTATACTGTTATACAACTGCTAATCATTACTATTCTTCTATTGTGTTTGGTGATGTAAGAAAGTCCTAGCCAGATGCCTTCAAATCTGAGGAAATGTCTGCAAGGCATCTTTGTGGTAACACATGGGTGCAGATTCCATTCATCATTTCCCTGACAGTTTAACTAACTACTTCCAAGCCAGAAAAGATTATTGAAATCCCTTCCAGAAATATTAGCTGAAGGACAAGAGCAAGCCACTAGAAGCTCAGGCAGCCTGAGTAACTGGAAATGCCAAAGCTCGTGGACTATCGGGAAGGGGTCTGCAGAAGGTGATCAAAAACTGCTAGCTTGCTGTGCACAGCCTTAAATTCTACATGCAGGGATTTACACCTCCACTGGAAAAAAGGAAAGGAAAGGAAAGGAAAGGAAAGGAAAGGAAAGGAAAGAAAAGAAAAGAAAAGAAAAGAAAAGAAAAGAAAAGAAAAGAAAAGAAAAGAAAAGAAAAGAAAAGAAAAGAAAAGAAAAGAAAAGAAAAGAAAAGAAAAGAAAAGAAAAGAAAAGAAAAGAAAAGTTTAGGGCTCTGCACATTGTACGCAGTTGGAACCACTCATCCAGAAACTCTGGTTTGAACTTTCCGAAGTACCTGTGGGATTTAGAACAAATCCTGGTTAACTTCAGTAGAACTGGGGCCCTCACATCGCTTAAATAATTGAAAGCTCGAGTCAGAATCACCAGAAACATGCTTTTCAACCTTTTACAATTTGCAACACCTTAAAACTTTTCTTTCCAGTGGAAGTGTCAGTTCCTGTATAGTGATTTAATACTGCAGAAAATACGTTTGCTTTTCTTAGTTACCCTCTGCAGACCCCTTAAAAACCCTTTAAACACACAGATTGCAGGTTAAAAGCTGTAACTTTGACATATCTCAACATATTTATTGTTTTCTCTAGAGCCCTTTGTGCCAGCGTCATTCAAACATGACACAAAAAGCAGCATCTAGTCTTTGTATTCAGAAAAAGCTGAAAAACATCAACTTTAAATGTTTAGTATTGAAAATTTTTATTTGAAAGCCAATTTTGCAATTTTTTGAGCTCTAGCTTACAATTTCTGAATGTTTGATGTTCATAATGGTGTGTTCCTGACTTCTTCCTGATATTACATGCCGTAAGTTTGTCCTCTATGCATTGTAAGCCCAATATCAAAAACATATTCTCATACTGAAGTACATGGGGGGTTGCCCACTCCCCCCACTTGTTTCCTGCCAAGTACCTTAGAAAACCTGGGGAAGCAGTCTGTCCAGGACATTGTAACAGTTTATAATGTTATATCAAAATATAACATTATAAAATTATATAGCGCCATATGCAAACTTGAGATCCAGATCCATGCTTGCTTCTGGGACGTACTCTGTTCTACCAAATTTGAACTCATCTCTACTCTCTGTTGAAGCCTACAAGAGCTACAAGAATGACAGCCTGAGGAGACCAGAGAGAGCCAGGCACAGGCCATCAAACACAGCTTTAAAGGTTGTTTTATGCTCGGTACCAGAAAGGACAATGGCTGTAAGTGATTTGCTTTGTGTTTATAGCTTTTACCTTGGTATGTTGTTTGTCTGATGATAAACTTCTTGACTCACAAATCAGCTATTCAGAGGAGCTTTCTGAGCTGTGACCAGGGAAAACACGAATGCGTCCCATTTTGAAATTATGTGGTGAAATGCTACTCTGCATATTATAGCTACTGCATGATATATTAGCAAATAAAACGCAATACAAAAAAGGCTTTGCGTGGCGCACTGAGCAGTCAACGGGCTGCTGAGAAAAACGTGAAGGAAGGATTTGGTGAACTGTGTGATGAAGGGAGGCAGTCCAGGGCAAGGGCTGAAGGTGTCAGCCCTGGTGAGGCCTGACAGGTAACAGGGGTCGATGGCTGGGGGGCTCTGTGCTTGACACAGTTGTAAGAGAAATATTCTTCACAGGACCATGAAGAGCAGCAGATGAAAGTGATAATGATCCGTTTGATGCAAAGAGACAGAACACCACAAAAATCTCTTCAAAATTGCAATGTATTCCAAATGGATACAATGGGAACTGAAAATGACAGGTCAAGAGCCACTTCACCACGGACAGCTTGACCACAACACGGCTACTGTCACCATCCTTACACACTGCAATAACACCTGAGACCTAGACAGTAACAGGATTTTTGGGATTTGGGAAAGCAGAAAGGCCCTCTTTGAAACAGAGTGGCACACAGGGGCTGGTAAACAAGTGAGGGACATTGTTTCGGTCTTTAATTTAAACTACATCCAACCTGGAAGAAGCCCCCAAAACAACTTGAGGTTCTTCTGTGTATGGGGACAGCTCAGCCCCAAACTCACCAAGAATTGGTTGTGCCTGAGCTGAAGAGCCTGACCTGGCTATTTCGTCTGATGGTTTGGGTCGCTGTTTCTTTTGTGTTGGTTCTTCTAAATAAAGCTTTAACTGAGGGCATTATTAATTGGAGTGGCTGCAGTGTTCCTTATCTGGTTTGGTGGGCAGAAAGACAAGCCTGCATATACATTTTGGCATTGGAAAGAAGCTGTTAAGTGCTGCAGTTTTGAAAAACAGACTTCTCCAAGGCTAAATATCTGAGGATGTTTGTGATATGAAGCACAGACTTTCCACTCTGAATCATAGATTAAAACCACCTCCACGTGAGGAAGAATGCAAAGTCACTACTTCTTGGAAAATACTTGGTAGCCTACCTGAAGTTAGCTTAGCTTCCTCAGATGAGGTCTGCCCTTTGATTTGCACCAATGTGGTCAGTTTTTAAAGTGATTGAATTAATCTAGTCCGCAGCCATGCTGAGGTGTTCGCAGCTGAAATGTAGCAATGTAAGCAGAACTGCTGGAACAGGTTGCACAAACGCTTGCTTCATCTGTTCATTTGTTTCGGTGGTTAGTCCCCTGGCTTAGTTCAAACAGCCTTTCAGGGCCAGCAAATTAAGGGAAATAGTGGGAACTTGCGGCCAACATGGCAGTTTTGGGGTCAAATTTGCTTTTAAACCTTTGGGGATTGGTTATGTGGCAGCATGGCATAACAATGGGACTGAGGACAAACATTCAACAAACCATTAGAAGTTCATTTCTACTCTGAAAAGAGAGTTTCTTCAGTGCCAGCAAAGACCATAGCTGCACAGTCACTGAAACCTTTATCTGGTCCTTGTACACATCCACTCTGAGCACTTCTTTACTTCCACAACCTTGTAGTTTTTTTCTGTAGAAAAGCAATGGCCTCATTAAATAAACCTGACAAAACTGGTCCCTATTGCACGAACATTCTCTGTGTACCAAGGGTCACAAGGACAGAAATAAAAAGCTATTACTCTGTTGAACCTTGTGATGTACATAGAGAGCATGAAGTAAGACTATATGTATTGAGAACTGGATCTTTCTGAATTTCAAGTACCTATTTTTACACTGGATTAGCATTTCCCCTGCCCCTCCAAGCCTTGTTAACAAAGCGCCATGCGGCTGTCCACAGCAATCAGCAGCAGGAGGGGTACCCTCTCTTCTACGCAAGCATTTCTGCTATTTGGGCTTATGGCATGCCAAGAATGCCTATGAACTTGCCACTGGAGAGTCATGACACACGCCGGAGCTAGGTTTTACAGGTGTTTGCTGACAGCGGAAAACCAGTGGTCACCTGATTTCCTCTCCAGGCTCCAGACAGGCATGTGCTTTAGTGGGCACTGTCTTCTGCCTGTCTTTTTGAAGGATGGTCTTTCCTACCTCTCCTTTTCATTCTTGGGATGCTACTCAGCAAAGTGCTGCCTGTGCATTCACCCACCGTCTTGGGTGAGTTTTGCAAACCACACGGAGTTCGCAGGGCAACAGCTACAATTAGCAGTTAGATTTAAGGTAGGTTTGGTATAACTGCAACAATGACAACGGAAAAAGTGTGTACAGTACATACATGCACCTAGTCTTGTCTCTTCCCCACTGCAGTCCTCCTCACTCAGTTAGCCATGCTTCTCCTCTGCACAGTCAGTGCAGGCATAGCCCCCCTCTCCAGCACAGCGACATTCATCTCTACTGACCCTTCCTTGACTTCTCACCTGGTCTCAGCATCTTTTTCCTCCCCAGCTCTTGGTCTCTTTGACAGCCAGACTCTGGTCCCACATCCTGACCCCCGTGTCATGCCCAGCTTCTCTCTTGCTAACCCAGGCACCCAGTCCAGTCTCTGTAAACCTGAAGTGTCTATCCTTTGCCTCAGGTACTCTCGAGTCTCCTTCTTTTGTTCCCCATCTTGCTCTCACACTGCTGTACAGTTCTGGTAGCTTCCTTCTGCATGGGGTTTGTTGAGGAGGAGGGAAATCCTGGGAGAGCAGGAGAGAAGGAGTGCCTGCTCTTCACCTCGGTGCCCCAATCCACAGGTTAGAGGGGCCAGAACTGCAACTAAAGCAAAAGTTCTGCTTGCCCCTAGGATGCCAGTGTGTAGTGCAGATGAATTTTAGCAAATCTTTATTGCAGCTTTCTTGAGGCTCAATTTTACAAGCACAGGTGTGCTGATGTATCAGCTCACTGCCAGCAGGTATGAGGTGTCTCTACTGGCTCTTCCTGAGGGCCTGCTGCCACCGTTTATCTTTCACCGGCACTTGTACCCTTCGGACCTACCTCTGATTACTGGCAGAAAACTAATCCAGCCTCTTTCTGTGGGATTAGTGAGCTGAATTAGGGGAGCTCATGGAGGAGCCTGAGGAGTGTGAGAGGTGAAACGTGGAAGAGGCTGAGGCAACGTGGCCGGGAGAATGAGCAGGACGGGGACCTCCCCATTCTGTTAGCCCAGAGCCCCTTGAAAAGCTGAGCTGTTCGCAGAGGTGTGGTCTCTCGTTCTGGTCAGATGGTGCAGCCTGCAGTTTTTCAGAGCCTCCTAATGTGGTCAAATTGGGGTAGGCTTTCACAAGGCAGATTTCATGTTCCTTTTTCAAAGGGCAAGGGCATTAAAGCCTCTCTGAGAAAGATTACAAGAATGTTTTGTCAAGGCAAAATACACCCTAGCCCTGGCCTTAGAGATAAGAGAAACTTCTGACTAAGAGTTTGCCTGTGTAATTCAGATTTAGGTAAACATTCAGCGTGGAGATTTTAGCTAAAAGATCTAATGTTTGGTAAACATAGTTAAGCTGCCAGCCCCACCTACAAGAAGTGATTTGCACCCTTTTGGCAGAAAGATCGAAGATTGAATGGGTATAGGGCAAATCTGGGAAAATTATGTTGTTCACTATTTCCCAATGAGTCATCAACAGGTTTTTTAAAACTTTGTAATAACAGCATTTTTTTAGAAGACATGAGATGTTTTTCTTCAAAAAGTAGCATTGTAATGAGGGAGGAGTGGAAACGCATGTGCTTTTCATCTGTACAGAATACAAAGAGACTATGTAATGTAAAGCAGACCTTAAAAGAGACAAATAGGCATGTTAAAGAAAAATGCTGGTAGAATAAATCTGGAAAAAAATGTTTCAAATGTTTCACACTGAAATCCTTTCAAACCATCTGAAGTATATGAGCTAGACAGAGAAAACTACGCGAAGAGTCACAGAAGGGCTGAGAGGCTCACGTGCCGAGGACTGATAAACAAGTTTTGTGCAAATCTCTTTCATACTGTTTTGCTTTTCTTCTGATAAATATTTAAAAAGAGATTTGTTTTACCAGGATCACTTCAGTATGAGAAAGTGAAAAGAGCCAGGGTTTGATATTCATGGATTAGAAAAAGCTTTACTAACTGTTCTGTTTTGTTTTATTTTATAAGGTGTGCAACCCGTATCAAACTCTCACATGGAGTCTTTGCCACCCTGTGCTACTGTGGTTACAAGCCACTCGCAAGCAGAAGTCTGAATGATTAGGGCAGGTACCTTCACGGTCTTCCAGTTCCCCTCAGCTTCTCCTACTGCCTCTCCTGGCCTGCAGAGCCCTGGAAACACGACAGCCCGGGCCCCAGCCTGCTGGTGGAAAGTTCGTGGAAACCATCACTCAGAACTAGTTGCCTTTAGCAACTGACAACAAATCTGCCTGTTAGCCGCAGCGATGGAGACTACGTGGTTACTGCTGCATTGAAGTTCAGCTGAGAGCTCCTGGAATCAGGAAGACTCAACCTGTAGGAGCTTCCAGAAAGAAAGTATTCAGTAATGTCTGCAGGGCGTGATAGGAGTCTTCTCCAGCCTGGCTGCACCCTAGTCCCTGGCATTTAGAGCAGAAAGAGCCCCTAAGCCAGTCAGGAAGCTAATGATCTGAGCTGCCTGTCTCTGGGCAGGGGAAAGGCATGCTGAAAGTGCCACTGGACACCTGGTCTTGTGGTCCTCAGCAAGGTTACTTCTGGTTGAAAATCTGCAGGAGCAGAAATGTCACAGTCAGCCTTTCTAGTAGCCTGAATATTTTAATGTTAATTTTGCTGACTTGTTACGTAAAACCTTAAACACCTTGACAGGGGAAGAATATATCTATTTATAGTACAAGTATAGGTGTGTGTGCTATATATATGTATATATTGAGAAACAGTGTCTGACTCTGGATACCTGTACCAGGTAGTCCTTGACGTGTGTGCGGTACTGTCTCCAGCCTCACCTAGGACCACCTTCTGCCCCTTCACACCGCAGTAAAATGAGACAGCACGAGCTGCAAGACTACGAAGCATGGGAATGCACACACAACTGCATTCATTTGTAAGCCTGATCCGTGGACCAGCTGCTGCCTCCAACAGAGAGGGTCTAAAAAATGTGCGGCAGTCTCGGAGGCCGGGTGTCGGCAGAGGGATTATGGATTCTGACCCTCCCAGCCCCAAATGTTTTCCTAGGTCAGGACAGTGTGGGTTTCAGCAGCTGCCCCTGTGCTAACACCTATGCCCTTGGGAACAGGAGGCAGAGAGGAAGAGAAGGGAAAACGTGGACATACACCTCAAAATCAGCTCAGGTTTCAAGGGGGAAAAAGCTGAAAAGGATGATTTCTCTTCATTCCTTTCCTCCCCTGAGCACCAGATGTGGGGAAGGAGCCTGTTATGGTGTTGGAGGGAGGCAGAGCTGTTGTTACGCAGATCCCAGCATCTCTGTTCAGTACAACTCATCTTGCCTTTGGGGAAGTTCAGCAATTTCAACACAGTCTTTGGGATTTTCCAGAGGGCACAATCTACCAGTTAGTCATTCAGCCTGTTCTCCTAGTGCTCTTTTGAAAGAATCACGGCATTTTCCAAGAAGTCAGAGGTCATCACTGTCTTGGCTTGACATTTACACTTGTATTTTTTATCAGGAGATAGGGGAATGGCATTTAGTACTGGTAAACTTGAAAACAGTGGAATCTTTTTTCCCCTGAAGAGTTTTAGAACTCACTTTCTCACACTTATTCACAAGCTAAAAATAATTCTCTCCTTTCATCAATTCATTAGCTAAAACACATTACAGTATACTGCACCTTGTTATTGACATTCTTAGCAACATAAACACTGCTGCAGAATAACTGCCTGACCAATTCTGCTGGACAATAAAATGCCAGAGGATGTATTCATTCCATTGGTAGAATAATTAATTTTTAACTCCCCTCCCTGCCCATTTTTACACATGTCTGAAACATACAGGAGTGCCTGAAGCCAGGGAATCTGCATCGGTTCTGTTACCTGAGCATCTGGTCTGTCATTTGGTAGGTCTGGGGATCAACATCCTTCCTGAGCGTAGCAGGTACTGCAGAGATGAAAGTAGAAAAGCCTAAAAGAAAATACTCAGTTTTGCATTCTTTGGACTTCCTGGTGATAAGATGGAGATTTTTTTATTGTTATTTATATTCACTATGAAGTACATACAGTAGATTTTCCAGCAGATAAAGGGAGAAATGTTAAACAGTGTTATTCTTAATTAGCACTAGGTGAACATTTTGACGTCTCCCTCAAGCTCAGAATCTCACTCTGCTGGGCTGGGTGAGGAGGCATTCCTCACCTTGAAGAGTTTCAAAACTAAGAGACCAGAGAGTCATCGAAGTCAGGGACAGCCTTCTTTCACAGAGAAATTAGACTTGCAGAATCCCCGTGTCCTTCTCTACAAGATTACCCATTTTCCCAGAGATTCTTTTAATAATAAGACAAACTTTCCTTATTAGTAGTATTGTACACATGATCTGTTCTTTGACAAGTGTATTCCTTAATGTGCCAGTTAAAATAATTCCATTACTTTTGGCCCTCTCGGTTTATTTAGAGATCTTGAAGTACATCAGCATACATGCAGTGATAACTGATAAGGGAATAAAGTTATAAACAATCCTAATTTGTATTATGCTAGGTACATCAAAAAGCTACTTTTCCATAATCCGCTTATTGCCTTTGTAATCCTCACAGAAGACCTCTGAAAATCTCCCGAGAGTGTAAAGATAGAAAAGAATCAAAGAGGGAGGGGAAAAGGGAAGCACATTTAGTAATTGAGGAAAATCTCATTTGAGCAAAGGCTAATTTATGAGCACATGAAGCTTCATATGGTTCCACATAAAGGCTCCAAATGTTGTTGGAATGGAGAAAAAACAGTTGCATCTGGCAGATCTAGACCATACATGTAGCATCTAGACCTGGACTGATCAGTATCATGGACCTAGGGAAAACCTGTGCCTAGGATGGAGAGACTTTGTTGTAAAAGGTATACACGGAAGCAGGCAGAGCTCCTATCCGATTAGCCCTCCTATCCGATTCAGAAGATACCAATTTCACATTTGGTTGCCTTAGTACTGAGAACTCATCTGTTTCCAGCACAAGTAAACATGGGTTCAGTTCACGTGGGGGAACTTTGTCCCTACAATATAACCTATCCATGGTGATAGTCCTCTGGCCATGCCATGGCAACTAGGTAAATTCAGTTATTTCAGCTCTATTTTTACCACAGTTCTGAGCCACAAGTGAAGAGGGCCCCACAAATCTCTTGGAATTGAAGCTGCCGTGTTTTTGACAGCCCAGTTTCAGTGCTGGTTTCTCCCATATTTCTGCATGCCATGCAGCCCTGGGGACAGGAACTAGTAGGTGGGTCCTGTTAGCCCTCTGAGTTCCAGCGTGCTAGACGAATACCCAATACACAAAAAAATGCTAGACTTCTTAAAGGGAAGTATGGATCCTTACCTGTGGCTTCATTCAGATACATTTAAATACATTTTGAATTTATTCTCCCTTATTTTGGGGCTCCCATGTAATTTTATTATTTAACAACCGTTTGTGCTGGGCTGCACACATGTGGAGGGTCCAGCGTCTTCAGGTACTGAAGGCACTGCACATCCATTGCACAGAGAGTTTGTGCATGCACAGTAATTCTGATGCAATCAACATGTGTGGGACCCACTGGCAATGTGTTATAAAGTGTATCTGTAGGTGCGTAGTCAAATGTTAGGCTGTCTGGACAGAAATACTGTTCTGATTCAGTTCCTGGAAAAGTAAAGAGATCCTAGGAATACGTCTGAACACCCCTTTCAACCTATGAGATAAAATTTCTGGCTGGAAAACCTGGCCACATACAGGAAATACAGGCATATGTAGGGTAGTCCTGCCCGAATCGTGTCTCGAGTTCTGATGGTGCAAAACTGATGCAAACAAAAAGGGGCCGGGCTGACACGCATCTGTGTGCACAGACACTCGCAGGGCAGTAAGCTGCTGGGTTATGTTCCTTGCTCAGTGCTGTTGCTCCTAGTAGTAAATCCACACCCAGCAGGGATGGAAGAAGGAAAACCAGCCACAAGAGAGAGACAACAGGCACAGAAGTGACTGAAGCCAGTCTAGGGAGAAGCAAGTTTTGGGAAACGTAATGCTCCAGGGCAGGCTCTGCGGGTCCCGCGGACCCCGCTGACCTGGCAGACCCCATAGCAGATCCCTGGCGACAGCGCTGGGGCTGCTTTTGCTTCCTCCTCCTTGCAAGAGTTGGCAAGGAAAGGCCGCATGATGAAGGCAGCTTCTTTTTTTTTCTGTGGTCTCCCTGAAAGCAGAACACAATTTCTTCATGTTTATAATTCAGAAGTATTTTAATTTTGTAATGACATTTATTCTTCAGGCTGTGAATTGACCATAAATAGTTCTCCGCAAGAATTTGCTGTTGGGACTATGGGATTTATTACAGACAACTCAGATGAGGCACCTTAGGCTAGACTGCAGCCCTTTTGGTCTCTGTTCAGAGCAGAAAGGAGGCTGGGAGGACCTGAGGGGATCTCCCCACCCAAAAGCACATCACATGCTTTCCACACTGCTTCCTCACCGCTTTGGCAGCACGGGAGGGCTGGGAGAAGGTGAGGGAATGACATGGGCACCCTACAGGCCAGAAACCTGTACCCTAGAAAAGCTGGTGGCAGCCGGGCAAATGTGCCATAAATCAGAGCAGCTTCTTGCACTTACAGATAGATCTAGAGGAGCACCTCTACGCTGAAAAGTGGCAGAGGTGTCAATACTGCCCTCGTTCTTGCCCAATGCTGTGCCTGCTGTGGTCCCTGTGTTGAGGGGAATGGTGTGGAGCATTGCCCACCATATTGTGTGCTCTCCTTTTGACAGCACCCAAGTGCCCCTGCACAAAGCTGCCAGGGGCAGCGCAAGCTGGTGTCACTGGAGCAGGGACCAACGTCCCCAGCCTCGGCTGAAACATGGTGCTGGGCTGTGGGCAGGGTGACGGGAGCCCAGGGGAAGCTGGGCAGGGGCAGTCATGGCTGGCAGTGCCCTCGGGGACCTGACAAAAATTGATTCGGGCAGGCCCTCAGGTTTGCATTCATTGTACATGAGTTTATCCATCAGTACAAATATTCTGTGGTTGATTTTCATGGATGAGCCTCAGTGACTTACAAGCACACATGCCAACGGAGCTCAGCATACCACACAAAGCCTGAATAAATGCATAAAGAATCATGGTTACTACTTGAAGTAGCCCTATTTACAGACATCTAAAAATAGCAGTAACTAAAACAAACTGCCTTGAGTTGACACAGTGTCTGGAGTTGTCCTGCACACACCATGGTTAAAACAGTTCTCAGCTCTTGGAAGTCTGTGATCAGACACTTTAGAATATTTTAAAGTTAGTAACACCTTTTAACCTCGAAGCAGGCCTTCTTAATTGCGAGTTGATTTTTCTGTACAGTCATTTTGACACCTACATATACGAAGTCATCTCTATGCAGTCCCACCAGCGAGATCCGTAGAGTGGGAATGCTCTTTGGTTACAGAAAGAATTGCCCAAGCTTTGATGTGGTGTAAGTGTCACCATGTTTCACATCAAGAAAGGCACAAATCCCGGTATCAATCAAGGTGAATATGCTGTCTCTGATTTGACTTTCCTGTGCACTTTATCAGTTTAAGCTTTTACAGTGAACATAGCCTTGCAGAAGAAGCCGTGACACAGAGGAAATGAAAACAGCTGAACTGTTTGTCTCCATGGATCAAATCCTAAGCCACTTTGCAGGCAGGTATCGGCTTGAAGACTGATGTAGCAGTGTCCCCTTATAGGATAAGTCTTTTAGAGGCAAAGCAGCCTGAGAGTCAACCCATCCACCAACGAGGGTGTCATTTTTCTTGCTTGGAGAAAATATATAACAATGATTACCGGTGTGAGTGTCTACTGCTTATTAAAAATAAATCCCATTTCATCTTTCTGTCCCATTCACCAACTTTCAAAAATTCTTGTACTACATAAGGGTGACTGATGTGGGATGCAAAAGATTCCTGTTTTTAGCTCTATAGCTATACTTGCCAATCTTTGAAGTGCATTGATAGGAACCAGAAACAGCTGGATCTTCAATCAGCAAAATGGGAAAGATAGGTGGCGTGTAGTCATTGAATTAGGAAGCTTCACTGCTGCCCATAATCACTGATTGGATATTATCTATTGGCAGAAGAAGAGATATTAACATCTGGTGGTTTCAATTTCAAGTATTTTTAGGAGATGCATGAATTGAAGAAGTGATTAGACAGAAGTGGACCAAAACCATCAGTTGATTGCTTTTAGACGTTACAATCTCATTTTTACATGAATGAAAACAAGTCTATAAATTTATTCAGCTGTAATTTCAGTCTGCTCATATGCTATGATCTTGCTCTGTTTTGCAAACATCAAAGGGAACTGATTTATGTCAAATGACCAACACTCTTTTCTCCCTCACATGAATAATTCCTGTAGCTGATTTCTACTAGAAAAGAGAAAGGCCTTTTATTTCTGTTATGTGCCTAGGAACAGTTTAGAGTAATTAGCTGCATTTAGGATACTTTAGGTTATCTTCTATTCTTCTGACAGGTCAAGGAAAGTAGCCCAGCCAGATCTGGTTTGAAAGAGACATTATGAACACGTCCAAAGCAGTGTATACAGCTGGGTTCAAGTGCTTCATTTCCAAGATCTTTGTTTTGGTAGGAAATGATGATTGAGGCTAATGTCCGTACACATTCATCAAAATGAGCATTTTCTTGACTGCCTATTCAAACAACGCCTCTGACACCATTTCCGGTTAGCGTCCCCAAGGCTTACAGCAGACGTTTGTTTGATGGGCTCTCATCTCCACTGTTATTTGCAAAGTCCATTTGGAAATAATAGTGCTATTACAAACCACAGAAAGCAGAGGCAACATTATCAAAATCATTTACCCTGGGCAATCCAAATGAAGTCCCCCGGGGGGAAGAACATCTAACCACTATGTCCATTAAAACTATTTTGGGAAAGTGCTATGAAATAAATGTGTTCATGTTCTGAAGATCCCTTTGACTCTCCTTCCCAATGCTGCTAACAGGTTTTCAGTGCAGCTGGGTGTCTGAACATGCAAACACTGTAGGTTCGCAGCGTTGTGTAGTCGTAGCCATTGCTGTGATGTTTCATTCAGTAAGGCTACTTTTCTGTGTTGGAATAGGAAAGCAGTTTAAAACATGATTATGTTTGTTTGTATGTTTTTGCTGGTCTATTAAGACAGCCCTGGCTCCCTCACTCTTTTCAGAGCCTTCACCTTGTCTGAAACTGAAGCTAGTAACAACTGTGTTTAAAGAAGGATTTAATAAGCAGGGGTCTGGCATGGTTTCCTTGTCCATTGTGAAAAAAAGATTTTAGGTACTATCAACACTCCATTCTATTTAAAGTCTGAGTCACTGTCTCAAACAAAATAGTGATTTTAGCTTGATATAGATCAGTTTAATCTTGTCTGTGTAAGTGGGAGCAAAATGGTTTAGCATGGGACTGTAATGTGCTTTCAACACAACTTGACCTTGTCTCCACCCGTGTGACCAACCTGACCTGTGAAAGTCAGGATGCTGTCAGCTGGACCATGACTTGGGCAGAACTGTACCACCAAGAGAAAGTTGTAACCATATTTGGCTCTTACACACTGCCTTTCAGCCGAAGTGTTTCTCTATGGTAAGTAAGATTGAATAAGGCTAGTCAAAGATTTACTTTCTATTGTTGTCAGTTTTTCACAGAACTAGAATAAGGTTTTGGGGAAGAAAACTAGTTTTCATTTCTCCCTTGGACTTCACTGAAAAGATTTGGATTTTGACTGCCAAAAATGAGAAAAGAAAAAAAAGCTGGCTTGTGTGATTTTTTATTACAAACAGCCAAAACATTTATACAAAAATAGGAATTTTCTTGCAAACAGCGTCTGTTCTACCCAAGGCCTCTTTTTGGCTTCATAAGCTTTCAGGCAGCTCTAACTCTTATCTTTGTCATATCATGAGGGCATCTGAGGCTCAGACAAATAAGTTAATTTGCCCTGGGTGCCCCAATAGGCTGGTGGCATAAGGAAGAAGAGTTCTGTTCCCTGATAGCCACTCTTGTGCCTGAGCCTGTTCTCCATTCCCACCCCTCTGTAGGAAGAAAGACATTTATCAGTGCTCCCGAGACAGTTCAATATTGGGAATAGTCTTTATTCTCAGAATAGAGAACTGGCCTGAGAATAGTATCTCTGCTGATAAATGCTGACATTATTTGGATTTAAGCACCCTTTGGAAAGTTTCTGCTGCAGACCTAGGCATTGTGACTGTGAGCAATATTATTTAGGGTCATGCGTCTTTCTTCTGCTACTGTCTACTGAACACTTGCTTTAAGAAGGGATATAAAGGAGAGGGAAATGTAAATGATGTTACTGAAGCCTATATATCCCCCTGTCAGATAAATGGCACTTAGCAATCAGAGTCTTTGTTACGCTAACAATCACTGGACATTTTAAACAGCGGTTGGGCCTAATTGGAATACATCATGCTTCAGTACCTGTGTAAACATTAGACCCTATCCGTCTATTGTATACATTTCTGATTTGAGGGCACCAGGAAGGGTCTATTTTCACACTATCTGCTGCTTCTTTACCTTATCCAGATTTTCCATAAAAGTGTATTTTGTGCTTTGAGATGATCTATTACCGTGGCTTCCTCAGCCTCATTTGAAACGGGATTTGAATAACTGGATTTCCAATCTTTTCTCCCTATCTATACTGCTGTTATATGCAAGCAGCTTTTGTAGGACATGGGGCCTGTTATAGGTAGAAAAGGACGTATTTTGAATGTGATACTCCCCAATTTAGCAAATAGTGTTAATTTACTAGGATTACAGTTCTTGGATTCACTGGTTAGTGAATGCATCTGGGGGAAGGTGAGATAGTAGTTCTTAACATATATGTTTTTCATGTTACTTGCCAGCAAGCTGTGTCAGCACCTTATTGTTTATAATACAATATATACAAGGTAATATATATTTTTAATGCTTTTGCCTCAGGAATAGTGACTAAAGACTTTCCTTTCTCTTTGACTGGTAATCTGTATATATATATATTTTCTGCAGGTTACAAAGCTTGTTATTTCCATCTCTTCATGATTTATTGAAAAACTAAGTGAAGTAAAGCTTCAAGTGTCTGTAGCACGTTCAGATGTCATGGATGAATTTCATTAAAAATTGCAAGGAGAAGTTTAATTTTATGTTGGTCAGATCAGTGGGAGACTAGGTACTACAGCAGAAAATTTATTGCAGGGATTAGTATCAGTATACAGAAGCCACAAACAGACATCTGGTTCTTTGCTCAGATGTGATGCTGTTATTACCTGATGAGGTGGGACCTTAGAAGAAACGTGAGGAACCAACTTCCACTGCGTCTTGTTAGGAACTGGGAAATGGTTGGCTCCCAGCAAAGGAGGCACAGGTCAGAGGTGCGTTCAGGGTACCCTGCTGGGTGTGAGCAGATAGGAGACAGGTCAGATAGAGCTGGCACTGCTCCTGCGAGAAGAGATAGGAATGGTCCAAGCAAAGTTTCCTGGCGAGATTGTCTGGCTGCTTCCACTGGAAAATACCAAACTGTTTTCAGTAACTTGTGCCTAAGTCCCTTAGCTCCTTCAGAAAATTGTTGCTGCATCTTCTTTCCAAGGATGACTTCTTTAGCTAGCTCTATCTTCCTATTTGGTCCAGAGTCTAAAGTTTGGGTGTGTTCCCTTTTCTCTTAGGAAATGTCTTTGAAGGTATCCACAAACTTTATCATTCTTCTGTGCTTTCTTGGCCTATTTAAAGTGATTGGAAAAAGGAAAAAGAAAACATAGCGACCTAGTAATCCTGGAGGTGTATTGAGAGACTGTAATCTGGACTGTAGTCATCCATCCTCCCTGTGCTCCCTGGCAACACGCTATTGAATTAACACACTGTATGTACCCAGTGAGTAAAACAAATAATGAGGTCTCATGCTGACTTCAGAAAGAATCACAGAGAAGCCTCCAGGTTGTTCCTAGTACCGATATACATTATGCAGGCTAATGTTCTGTGGTGTAATTGTACATCACAGACATTCCCTGTAGACCATATTGCCTAGCTCTACTTGGTTTTCTTTAAAAATACATACTACAGATTTATGTTCTTGTATCATAACAGATACTCCTCCATGGGCCTTGTAAACGCAAGAGCTGGAAATGAACACTGGTGTAAGAGACACACAACCTCCAACAACATTTTCCCTGTCCCTTTGGCTCTCCCTGTCGCAATGGCCAGATCTTAGGCTTTTCTTTTCACACCTTTGCAGCACCTTTCCCTGAGCACCCATGAGCCTGCCATAAGGGAGCACCTGGATAGTACAGAAGGTCAAGGAGCTTGTGCATCCTCTCAGAACCCGGGCTCAGTCTTCGCACCTGGTTCTGCAAGGAGAGGCTGGGCAAGAGCAGCGGACGTGATCTGTGACCCTCAAGCAACGCCTGCTGTATTCTGAAGTTAAATGTGGTGGTCAATACACTTTGGTAATAACACTGATGCATAGACATGGCATGAAAGTGGGGTCTCACAAAAGTAAAGATACAGATGGATTTATACTATCTTGCTAATCAGCTAACAAGTAGTACAGCTTAAAAAGTGCATTTAACTTGTACAGGGCCTAGCACAGTGACAAGCTCTTTCGGGTGAAAATAATCAGGACAGTGTGTTGAGAATACGATATACTGGACTGGGTTGGGCTTTTGATTCTTTTTTTCGTTGTGTTTTTTTTTCTTTTTCTTTTTAATGATGATAGATTATCTAGTCAATATGATCACCTCTTTTGGAAGGCATTTATGATGATCAGTGTCAATATTTATGATGAAATAAAGCACTCTAAAATATATTCATAGTCACTGAGACAATTTTTCACTTAGCATTAATGCATGAGTGAAGAGTACAGTCAGATATGTTAGCCAAGAATAAGCTCAGGCCCCAGTGTAGGGCTAAGGATGTTTAATGTATCTTGACAGTCATTAAGTAGTTGGTAAAGGACTGGCAATGAATTAATTATTCTCCTTATGAATCAATTCCTATTTATAGCAAACTATCAAAAATTCCTCATTAGAATATGGAGATTGAGATCATACGTAATGATTCTTTCACCAGAGGCAGCCATGAAAGGACCGGTGAGACTAGAACAGATTACAGTTAATGACAGACTCTTTCTCAGAGAATTAAACACTTTAATTGGTCAATCAGTTTGGGCATTTGAGAAAGGAACACTTGCAATTATGTGAAAGCCAGCCTACTGTACTTTGGCAGCTTTATGGGTCTCTGGCAGTTTTTCATCAGGATTTAGATTTGTCATCATGTTCTAATACTCATAGCTACATGTACCCAAGAACAAAAGCTGCTTCTTGACCTCTTGGGTTTTGGGGTTCCTTTAGAGGAATGAAGTCATTAGATCAAGAATTTGATACGGATACACTGCTGTCTTGGGGTGCAATTCATTCATGACACCTATGTATCAGCTAAAGTGTCTTCTGAAGCCTTAAGTGAGATGTCACACCCAGTCCTTTCTGCTTAAGGGTGAATTTCACCCTCTTCGCATGCACATGAGGCAGTAGCATCAGTTCCTTGTGAGCTACCCATTCTTGCTGAAGAATGCGCAGCTGAAGTCGGGTACCTCAGGGTAGCAACAGTCAGTAACAGTGCCTGAAGACATAGGTTTTGTTCCCTACACTTCTTTTTCAGGTGAAAGTGAGCTTGCATCTTGCATCTAATTCACAAGAGCTGCATGAGTGTACATTAACTAAAGACCCAGGTACGTGCAACAAAATTCATTACATGTGTTCCTGTGGAAAACCTTTCTTCACTCTACTTCGGTTGTCCTCCAGTTAAACATCAAAATAACGCCAGATAATGTCTGCCTGGCATGTTTAGTTTGTCATTTGTTCAGAGAAGAGTTTGTCTCCTGACGTGTGTTTCACCAGCCTGCTCCCTACACTGCCCTGGCTCTCGGTAGAAGCTTTGAGGTGCGAATGTCATGTTGCAGCTGCTTTTAACAGTCTGTGTTACAGCATCTGTAACAAAGCACCATTGGGCAGGTTTCTGGGTGTCCCACACAAATCAGTGAGTTGGAGCAGCTGCCCTACATCAGAAAAAGCTCTGCCTTCTCTCCTCTGGAGAGTCTCATATTAGAAATGCGGTAGGATTTTGTTCAAAGTGAAACAAGACTACCTTGAAGCAGAGGGCTGTTCTTGCTTGATGATTGTGGGGAACACGATGTGCTTTAGGTATGCCTGGTTACTGCTAGCAAGGACTGCATTCTGTTAGGGAAAGTTTGTGTTGCAGGCTTTGCGCTATGCTTATTCAATGAGCTCAATAAATGAACTTTTGAAGTGCTGAGGAGAGGTAGCCTTTCCCCACATGGGAAGGAAGAGCAAGAGCAGATTGCTTCGGGGATACCACAGCAGTCTCTGAGCTGAGTTAAGCAGTCTCTCACCCTGAGTGGGGGCAACAGACCAGTCTGCAGTACTGGATCAGGGGGCACAGGACTGTTTCGGGCCAGTCGCGTGAAGACTGCAGCAAGGTGATGCGACGGAAAATAAAACTTTACAGTTTGGATACTTGAGACATCAGGAAAGGGCAGCTAGATCTTACACCCCATGAGTCAGAGAGGCTTGTCGTTGCAGGGCCAGGTCTGAGGCGCTGTGAAAGCAAGTTGATGGCTCCATAGCTTTAAATTATCCTCTAGGATTGATGAATGGTCACATATCCTCGCTTTCCCAGGCAGATGAATTCTTTGACCAGCGCTCACCGTTTAGAAGATGAGATGGTTGGGGGTCCTGACAAAAAGCAGTTACCCAAGGCAAATGTCAAGAGGAGAAGGGCGATTAGCAGTGACAGCAAAACCCCAGAGGAAATCATGTACCAAACCAGGCTTGTTCCCTGCTGCCTTTTACACAGAATCACAAAATGTTAGGGGTTGGAAGGGACCTCTGTGGGTCACCCAGTCCAATCCCCCTGCCAAAGCAGGGTCACCTACAGCAGGCTGCACAGGACCTTGTCCAGGCGGGTCTTGAATATCTCCAGAGAAGGAGACTCCACAACCTCCCTGGGCAGCCTGTTCCAGTGCTCCGTCACCCTCAGAGGGAAGAAGTTCTTCCTCATGTTCAGACGGAACTTCCTGTGCTTCAGTTTGTGCCCGTTGCCCCTTGTCCTGTCACTGGGCACCACTGAAAAGAGTCTGGAGTCTTTTACAAAGGAAAAGCCACTTTTCCTAAGGAAAGTCACTTCTTTCCTCCCCTGAGGAGAAGTCACTTCTCTTAGCTAAGCAGAGCAATGAGGGCAGACCCTCCCCAAACTGTACCAGGCCCACGGCCCCACGAGGCGAGGGGGGCAAGGGCTCTTTCTGTGGGAGCTAAATGGTGTCCCTACACGTGAGAAAAATCTCAGGCCATTACTAGGTAGAGCTGTTTTTTGTGCACACACAGAGTGGAGGAGCTCAGCACTGGAGCTCTGGTGAGCGAGGAGGTGAGGTTCCTGCAACTGCTCTCGGTGCAGGAGGGGCGAAACCTGCGGAGGCCGAGGGCCCACAGGGCACCCTCCATGCTGCTCCATCTTGCCAGAAAAGAGCTTAAGCAGCGAAATATACACATCATGACACCTTGAAGAAGGTAGGAAACAAAGCTGGGTTTTCAGAAATAGGCACTTAGGTTTCTTGCGTCTGGGGTGTTCAGAGAAAGCTGCTAACAGGCAAGGCGCCGTCAAGGGTGGGATGTTCAGCCTCCTCTCCTGTCTACTTGGCAACTCCCAGGTTTGATAATAGCCTTGGGCATAAATTGCTGCTCACCGCCATCAGGGCAGGGGGGGATCCTGTCCCCAGCTCTGGGTGAGGGTAGATCCTATGAACCCCTGGCACACGGAGACATTTATCTGCAGCTGGTGCTTACAGGAGCCGCAGTGCGTGTGTCAGGGGCTGGCTGGGCTTCAGGCACGGGCTGGTCAGTGCTGAAACAGCAGAAGAAACACTGGCTCGCTAAAATGCTCGCTAAAGAGCCTGGTTTCTGCCCTTGCTCCAGACCCTGTGTCAGCCACGCTGCCATGGCATCCGCTGCCCTTACAAACCAGCTGGCTGCTGACAGAGCCACCTGAGCCTGGGCCTAATGCACCCCGCGCTGACTGTACAGGCGCCATCTTATTTTCGTGGCGATGCAAACAGCACCTATGCCGGTGGGAGGGCGTTTGGCCATTAAAGAGACGGCTGTCCTCCTGTTTGGCTGCTCAGGTAGCGGTGAATTCTCCTGCCCGGGAGGTGAGAGGCCACAGCCTGGGAGGGGTCCAGCAAAGCTGCCGTGAGGTATGGAGGCAGGGGAGAACGCAAAGAGAAGTCTCTGAAAGCCGGGTTTGCTATTCCTCCTCACCCTGAGAGCGTGAGAGGGTGGCTGCTCCTCCTGAAGAAGGAACCCCCCTCCTCTGACGCTTCCCAGGCAGCAGTTACGGCTGCCCCGTACACGTGGAGCCCTGTTTCGCTGTGGGCAGCAGCGGGCAGCAGCGGGCAGCAGCCTGGCGTTGCAGGCAGTGGGCAGCAGGGCCATGCCGTTGCCCCCAGCAGTCTGCTGTGAACATCTGCTTTGCTTGGGCCTTGAACCTGAGTTGGCAGCCCCTTTGGGAGCTCAGGTTTGCTTAGGTATAAAAAAGTTTGTTGAAATTCACTGCAGCTTATTCGGCGAATGCATTACAAATATTAGTAAATTAAATGTAAATGTGTTTGAAATGCAAATACCATCCAGAGTTTTTCTCTCTTTTGCTTTGCTTAGGCTCACATGATAAGGGAGCTGACTCATGGTAGGGTTCTCAGGAGTCTCCAAGCTTTTAGTATTCTGGCATTTACTACCCGTAACTACACTTCTCGTATTCAGATGACAAATTGGCCCTGCACCAGGGGAGCCCATGTTTATTCAAAATATCCCAGCCTTGCTTATGATTGCGACAAATCCATATTCAGGGCTTGCTGCCAGCATGAAAGTCTGGATCCTGATCAACAAACTTTGATGACAATCAATTCAATATAACTTGCTATATTAACAGATGAAGTTGGAATCAGCCCCAGGGAGATGAAAAGCCAGCAGAGCTTCTCTTAACAGTTAGACAAAACTGCTGCCTTCATGTGTGCATTTGCACACACAATAGCTTTTTGATGCACTGGAACTTCACCTTCTGTCCTTCCTCTATAGAGAGGCGTAGGTGACCTAACAACTCTGACCTTTTGGCTTTGCCTGTTAGGAAGACATATTACTACTGTACCTTAGGATCTGTTTGAGAAGCCCTTACTTTTCCCTGTAAAACATGAGTACTTCTGTGGGCCTTAAAAACTGTTATTTGTTGAACTGTTCTATGACTTCAGAAAGTACAGGAACATCCACAAAATCATGCTAGTCTCAGCTTCATACTATGTTAGAAAAAGGAGGGGTGTCCAGGTGAATTGTTTTCAGAGGTCCCACGTGTTTTGAACTTGTCCTCCTTGCTGTACTTGTCTCTTCTCATCTCTTTTTGCTGTTTGTTCACTGTTCTTCCTGCCCAGCTGGGAGCGGTTCCTCACAGATGTTCTGTGCCATGCAATGGCCTTGGTGAAGACAATGTTTATTGTCTTCTCCTTCCCCACTTCGGCAAGCAGGAAGTGTGACAGATGACATTTCCTGTCAGGAAGTCGAGGCAGGGCATAGGAATCTCTGCTATCTTAAAAAACTCACCAAGCAATGCAATTTAACATGAAACTACTTTGGTGTGAGCAACTACAATTGTTATTCATATCTTCATCTTACATTTGCATTGTTATCTAGCAATGAAATTGTCACATCTCTGTCCCATGTAAGATTTGTGATTGCCTTGTGGCTGGGAAGTCAATTTAAATTGAAGGCCCCGGATAATAAAGTACAAAATCATCAGTTTCACGTGGCTGTTCTCAAAGATGTTAAGGAAAGTATCACAGAAATACAAATACCGCGTGACACGATTAGCATCATACAGAAGCATTTAGGATCAACATAGTGTAATTTGGTATCTACCTGGTAATTATTACTGTGTTTCTCTGGTTTAATTACATTTATGCCTATAAAATTACAAGATAAATATGCTTGCATTTATTACAAGAAACTTGAAACTGCATGGTTTGTTAACAACAGACAAGCAGAGCATAATTGGCAAACATGAGATGGTTATTTGTGCAACAGCTGAACACATGTATTATTACTTCAAAGATCCAAGATTGTTGTGCGAGAGGCAAGTGTGAAGCCTAGCCAGTTTAGCACCGGGGAATAGGAAAGCAAAACACCAAGGAAAATGCTGCCATTGTAAAGCAACCTGGCAGTTCTCCAGGGCTGGAAGCAAAATCTTAAAAATCAGATTTCAGCAATGTAACCATTTACTACACCTTAGCAGTTCCCATGTTAAGCAGAGGGAGGTAAAGCTAGTCACCTTGTTTTTTGGTTGGAGTTCAGGGAAGATAACGCATTCTGATGGATAGGGCCCAGGGCGGAAAGTGAGAGGACTTGCGTATTATTCTTTGCCCTGCTCCTAGAGGTATTGCCCTTTGCCTCCTTGAGACAGATGCTATCTCTTTACTGAGACCATGCCAGCACACTGTCTCCAAACTCAGTTAAGCCTTCTAGGCACTGGCAAAACCTGTGAAGGTTAATAACAATACAGTGGAAACGGTCCCCAGTCAGTGATGGGGATGGCATTCTCACTTAACTGGCAGTAGCAGGGAACTGTATACTTCAGGGCTGCATCCTTCAGGCATTGATCAGACAGGTTTTGCTCTGGAGTCAAGGGGCATTTAGTCTGAGTGACACATGGAGAATTCAGCTTAGCTGCTGTTGAGTCAGCAGCACTGGTATGGTACAAAATGTCACTCATCCCAGACTCCAGCCATCACCTAAGCTGGGGCAACAGCAGTCTTGGCTTGCAGTTGCTTTGTAGCTATTGTGCATTTCTAGGTAAATATGAAATTCTCTCATCTTGGCATTTTGTTCCTTGCATACTTATTAAAAGAAAAAAGAAAGAAAAAGAAAAGAGCAAAAGCCTCATGAAGCTCATAAGCCTTCTCTTTGCCAACAAGCCATCGAGAGTTGCCTCCAGGTATCACTGTTTGCTGAATGTCCTGGGAACACTGAGCAGGGTGTTTAAGTATCCTGTGTCAGCATAACCCCAGGCATTTCTACACATCCTCAACTCTCTATAAACATCAGATGTGAATATACCCTGGTGTTTGAGTATAATAACAGTAATTTGACTGTATCATGGCACTGCAGCAGGTATAAATAATTATTTTCACAATGGCAATGTCTCATTTCATCTAGAAATCTTGAAAGAATGTAAAATATATTTCAGCTTTGTGATGCCCCAAGGAGCTGCTCCATGCAGGGAGGGCAAGCAGAGAGCCGAGGGTGAGCCCAGAACCACAAGCTCCTCTGGATCTGAGCTTTGTAAGCAGAGCAGGGGCAGTGATAGCAACAGGTCCTGTTCACAATCCAGTGAACCCCAGGGAAAAGCAAGGTCACAAGTCATGTCTGAGGCCAATCCAAACAGCAATTCAAGAACAAGGCTAGAAACAAGTTCTCCTACAACATAGCTCAGTGGAAGAAAAATTACCATTATGCATTACAAAGCAGAGATTTTTGTTGCAAATATGTTTGAAGAAACCAGATGCCTTCTAGGAAAAATATTTCCTTATTTGAGAACACTTTTTCCCCTTCAGAAAAAGAAGCATAGTAGCAATTTAAGCAAGACCTACCTCGTGAACTTTACTTGCCTCTGTAGTGCCCTCAGCATCTGAATCATTCCTTTGGTTATTCTATACAGCAATGGGCTACGTTATATGACCCAGTTGTCTTTTTGCAGTGTGTGTTCAACCATGCCAGTGAAATTGGGAAAGATCTCGACCAGATTCTATGATCATCAGGCTAATGTTTTACATAGCTTTTTTTTTTTAAAGTTTCCGATCATTAAAAGAAAAAAATAAACAAGCAGCAGTTTTAAATATTTTTCAGTGACAATGTATGACTTCTTAACACTCTGTCTTTCTACTACTCCCAGAAAGAAGAGCTTGAGTCTGGTAAGGGAGGACTCTTTAAGTTCTTGCTGAATCAGGGTTCAATGTAATTACATTTCTTAACTACACAAAGTTTACTCTGGTATCTACCTGAGGGTGCCACCCTGCAGCAAGTACTTTGCTTGCCAGAAGTTGAGCCAGGAAGTCAAAAAACCTCTCCCACAATCAGTACCTTTAGCAAAATTGGCCCCCAGCACTAGTTTGAAAGGGAGGAGGAAAACAGTGGCTCATGATCTATTCAGAGTGAAAAAGCAGTGGCTAAGTGGGTCCTAATAACTATTTTCCTCTCAGCCAAGCCAGTGCTTCCAACAGACTTATTAAAAAACAAAGAAAGGAGGATCTGAAGTCTGTTAGCACCTACTTGGTTTCTCTCTGTGTCTTTGCATGGTCAAACTGGTTCATTTTAAAAGAACAATATAAGCTGCTGCTTTTCCCTTGTATCTATTCTATAAATAATCAAAACTAACCTACAGGCTAGCAGACTTGTCCTGGGTATGTTGACCCCCTAAAGGTTCACAGAAGTCTATTGTGAAAAACCTGGCTGAGTGAAGTCCTGCTTTCACCAAGATCAGTGGCACATGCTGCAAAAGGCTCTAGGAGAAGCAGGGCTGCAGGAAGGTGACCAGAGAATGCGTTTGTCCTGTTGAGTCTGACTCCTTGCCGCCATGGCTGCTACTCAACGGACACAAACTGGGGTATCTGAGAGAGAAAGCAAAGCTGGCCACACAAAATTTCAATGACTTCTCTACCCCCACCTGCCAATTTACGAGAACAGGCTGAGGGAGTTGGGGCTGTTCAGCCTGGAGAAGAGAAGGCTTCGGGGTGACCTTAGAGCAGCCTTCCAGTACCTGAAGGGGCCTACAGGAAGGATGGAGAGGGACTTTTCGCAAGGTTGTGTAGTGATAGGACAAGGGGGGATGGCTGTAAACTAAAAGAGGGCAGATTTAGATTAGATATTAGGAAGAAATTCTTCACCATGAGGGTGGTGAAGCACGGGACCAGGTTGCCCATAGAAGCTGTGGCTGCCCCCTCCCTGGCAGTGTTCAAGGCCAGGTTGGATGGGGCTCTGAGCAGCCTGGTCTGATGGAAGATGTCCCTGCTCGTGGCAGAGGGGTTGGAACCAAATGATCTTTAAGGTCCCTTCCAACCCTTACCACTCTATGATTCTAACACTAGTGATTTGTGCTTTCACAACAGTAGTCACTAGAACTGATTCTCTGCAAAAAAACAACAAACCAACCAAACAAAAAACCCCACAAAACCCACACAAAATTAATCAAAACCAACATCAGTTTATTTCTCCTTATCCCCCACACTTTAGGCACAAGAAACAGTTTTTCCAGCGACTGAAATTACAGGACCAGGTACTGCAACTCCAAAACCAGCTGGAAGTTCAAAGACAAAATTGTTTACAGGTGAGAAAAATAACCTTGCCCTTAAAACATGCACCTTCAGGGCCTCTTAGTTACGCTGTTATTCCCACAGAGCTATCTTCCTTTCAAAAGCAGATTAGCACAGATTCGTGCAACTGAACTGCAGCAGTGGTATAAGAGAGCATTAAAATGCCACAGTCTTAAATGCTAAGGTACAAGAAACTCCCCACATTGCACAATTTTGCACTAGCTCTAGGCTTTCTCACCATTTTTGTCAGCTGGATCTCTGCATTACTGGGACTCAGTAAGCACTCTCTGGTGCTGATTGGCCCAAATTAAGCCCTTGTGCCTCATTGCTCTATCAATCACAGCTGCTCATGCTTCCTGGTAGAGATTTTTTTTTTTCTTTCCCTTGTATTTGACCAGACAGTGTTGTCTTTTAGTTAAAGTGAGGATGCTGAGCTTCTGAGTTGGGTTTTGTAGTTTGCTTGTGATGGTAACTTGGCTTCTTTTGAGGTTTTTCTCTGTGAGTATGTTAGGCCTTAGGTAATTCTTGTGATGTAAGATACTGAATGATTTTGCTTGAATATGAAGTTGCTCTTACTTTGTGCAGTTACCTACAGAGGTCTATTTGTCTGGTGAATAGGTGCTAGCCATTGCCTGGTGTCACATTGCATGTGCCACCTCTGCTCTATTTCACTTCTTAATTTTGTTCATTGGTGGCTTCTCACAGGTCCTCTATAAGAGGAATAAATCTCCTTTGAGTAGTTGTGGCTCAAGACTTCTTAGCATTGTATGTAGAATTCAAATTTGCTTGTGGTGCAGGAAGGAGGGAAAATTGTCAGGGTTGGAGGAGGTGTTACTCTGTACATTTAGGCCCTTTTCTCCAAGGGTGTTTCTCTAGCTGATTTTCTGGATTTCTCAAAGTGCTAAGAAAGCCGTGGCTCCATCAGCTGCTGGCTGCCCTAGGCAACCAGTTCTGCCCCTGTGTGAATTTAGGCAAGTTGTTTTTTTTTTTTTTTGTACTCTGCAAATTGCTGTGTGAAGGGAAGAAACTGAAACCTCCAATCTGACTTTCTCTGCCTGCTAAGGTGCAAATTTAAAGAGTTTCAGCACTTAGTTCTCAGGAGTTAGTTGTTTGTGGCTATATCTCTATTAATAAATTGAAGTGCCTAATTGGAACAGACTTGTAGCACAAAATAACTGTTGCTTAGGTCCTGGTATCTACTGTAGATATGTTTTGGGCTATTCTTAGCTTCATCCAGAAGACTGGATGTCCATTAGCAAATGGAGCTGGTAATTCTGTTTAGTTTCACTTGACAGAGGTCTTCTCTGTGGGGTCTCAGCCTCTCTGTGTTACCCACCAAAGCATAGTGAGTGAGAGTAATGGGAAACCTGCTTTTTTGGAGCATATCTTCTAACAACAGCTAATATAGATCAACCTTTACAGCCAGCATGCAGTACTACTTCCCTGGAGCCCACCTGCTGAAGGTGGGGAAAATAATGCTGGACTTTGCAATGACTGAGCTTGTAAAAGGTGAAAATCCCTTTTTATCTTATTGATTCAAAATGTCTGTATTTCTCTGTATCTGTAGTGGGTTCAATGGCATTGGTTGCTAAGGGAAGAGCTGGTGTTGTATGAGCAGAATGATGAGAAAGCAAACTGTTTGAATAACCTGAAGTTCAGGCAGGAAAAGCCAATATGTTATCATGGTGACTTCAGTCATTTAGTTTGGAAGGTGATGAGACGCTTAATTCATTAATGTTCGCTAAGTGTTTTAAAATTCTGTGAAGAAGCTACCGGAGAGTTGTAGAGATTACTAATGGTCTTATGCTGTGAGCTTTCAGAGCGCTGGGTTATTTGACTTGCTATAAATGGAGCGCTAGAGCTGTTTCATTAAAGGGTCTGTCAGCATGTAGATTATTAAAATGTGTTTTAATATTAAATCTTATTCCTGGTGAGCATTATGAGAACACTTCCACCTGGACTGATGGCTTCCCACTCCACCAGGACTGAGGGGTGTTTAAGCTCTTGTTAGTTTTGGAACTGCCTCTATCAGTCTTGTAAATGAGCAGATCTTCTTCCCTGCGGAGATGATGGTTTTTGGTTGTGGTCAGTTAACTTACTACAGCTGAGGCACAGGAGCTGTCAGGGCAGGAACAGTGCAAGGGGATGGAGAAGAGTTGAGATCACTTGGGATAGTTTTTTTTTCCTTTCTGAAGGAAAATATACCCAAGAATGAAAACCTGAGGTCAAAGGGAGGTGAGAAAGAGGTCCTTGAAATGTCAGTAAGTCAAGCTGCAGATAGTATGCCAAAAATAGTGTTCTTGAAACTGTGTTAGTTGTGATCAGGATCGCCAGGTTCAGGTTTCCTCCTGAAACCTCAGGGTTAATTTTTCGGTTTAGTCTGCTTTTGTTTTTGGATGAAACCACTGAAATAACAATTTGGCAACAGAAATCTTTCTTGTGCATGAATTTAGAAAGAACAAGCGAAGCATAAATTAGCATTTGTATCAAAGAGACACTTGAGAGCGTGGAGTCAAAGTCACAAGACAAAAAGCCCTTTGTGTGTTTTGGTAGTCACCTTGCTGATCCATAATGACACTCTTGTCACTGACAATGAAAGCCCAACAAAATGAAAAGGAGTGGTTCTATGTTTAGGTTTCTGCCTTTGTACTCTAGAGACCTGAGTGAGTATTTCTCTCCATCTCTTTACCCTGAAGCAACAACAGGTTTAGAGAACAGCTGGGTAGGGAAAAGCCAGTTGGGAGGCCATGAGGTCTCATTAGTAGGTGAATATTGGTGGCTTCTGCAAGAAATGAAGCTCAGGGAAAGGTTATGTAGGCCTGAATCCTTACACAAGGCTTTCATAAGCTGCCTTTAAACACCACTAACATCTTCAGAACAGCTATTAAACTATGGCTCTACTCTCCCCTTGTGCCTAGGTGTTTAGCACAGACTGGGGACAGGTAGGTTGTAAATGCTGGTGTTCTGTATTTAGTATATCTCTGTGTTTTCTGTCTAAAAGTGAGATACTCCCTGCCTTAGATGGTTGCTGACTAAATCGATAAGGTTCTTGAATGCTCTGATAATGGTTGTCAATTAGATTCCTTGTGTAGATGGCCAAGAGGCTGCTGGAGTCATGCAGCCTTTTGGAAAGTGGGAAGAAAATGTGAGAGTATTTCTCAGGATTGTCTTGCCCCAGGGAAGGCTTTTTATTTTTAAAATAACTTCACTTGCTTTTTAAGCTTACTGTGGCACAGTCTACACACTATTTCCTTTTATTTATTTTCATTTTTATGGCCTTTCACTTAGAGAAGAGACTCTCTATGGGAACAATGTAAGACTCATGACAATAACTGCTTAAGGAGGGTTTCTTTGAAGTTGTTTTTTTTTTTTTTTTCTGTGGGATCACTTTATGCACTAAACCACTTAAAACTGTACAAGGTGATGAGAAGCTAAACTTGTTGATTAGGGAACCTGTTGCCTTCTGATGTTGGCCAGAAAGGAATTCCTGTTCTATATGCCATTGCAAAGAAGCTAATGCACACTAAGAAGTCTTCAACCTTCCCTCAGAGGCATAGGGTATGTGCTAGTGCCAAAAGCAGGACCATTGACTTCAAGTTAATGATCCGAATGTGAAGAGCAAAGGCAAAGATTAGCATTTATTGGTTTTACTACCTTGCACAAACATCAGTGATATTAAAGGCACGTGAAATGAAGAAGCCAACAGAAGACTACTGGAGTCTTCTTTCAGACACAGGAAACAAGATGAGTCTCTTCTATCCCTCAGTCTTGTCTTGTATGTAACTTTGAATAGCCCTGCAAAGCTTCTGGGAAATCACTGCTAGCCTGAATGCAGTATGCCTTTGTTCTTCTCTTTCATGTCTTCTGTGGTAAAATTCGGTGCTTCTCAATAACTGATGTGACGCCAGGTACAGTCAGGAGTAGAAACAGCAACAAGAACATGACTGCAGCCTGTGTGCAGAGTGAGAAGGAAACATGTGTCTAAAAGAAAGAGCTGATTCTTAACACTCTACTGTTGCAAGCAGGTAGATAAGGCATGACTGGTCTCTTGCACTGTGTATGGCCGTCTGCTTCCAGAGCAAAGCGGAATACAGAAAAGTGGTGGTGGGGGTTGGTGCAATGTTTTTTGTTTGTGTGGTTTTTTCCCCCCACCCTTCCTTTGCGGACCAGGGTGAGAACTGACTATGGCACAGGTACGTGACTGCTGGCTGTGGCACAGGTAGAAGGTTTCCTGCATGACTAGTATGGGCCTGTTCCCATAAGGTGTTCCACCTCTCTGCGCCCCTTTCGCCTCCCTCTCCATCCCTGTTGGCGTTTCTGTAATGCGGTATAAAAGCAGAAGCAAAGCTTTCATCCCTGGAGCCTCTGTGTCACTCTGTGTGGAGACAGAGGTTTAGTTATGGTTGGACAAAGCCTGCTGCTTATGACCTGTTCAGGTGTTTTAACCTTTTCCAGTGGAAGTATTCAGAGTAAGTGAGGCTGGGGACTGTTTTGCGGGAGATCTCAAAGCCTGAATGGATGTGAGGTGGTTTCTGTAGTAGGGGGTCAGCCTGAGTGAGTTGATGGCGGTTGGGGATTTGCTTTAGCTCAGCCATAATCTGTTCCTGGGTGTATTTGTAACGTTGTCACCAGCTATGCGCTACTTGCTACTAGAAGGCTGTTGGGGGAAGTTGTTGCCACCACCATCAAACACCTGTCAACAGGGAGATGCTATGTGGTAGCCTACTGTGGGGCACTCCAAATCCAAGGTGCTTACTTGATGTAGAGCGTGATAAAGCCCTTAAGAGTAGAAAGGAGCAATGAGAAATGAAAGGTTCTCTGTGACAAACAAAATCACTTTAGAGGAACGTATTTAGGGACAGGCTGTGACTTGGCTGCCCCTTCCATGAGGCTCGGGGCACGCTCAGGTGGTGGGTGTGCTTACAGACATGAGGGACGCATGTGGAGAGCTTGCTGCCATCCCCTCCCGCGGCTGGGGCAGAAGGATGGCTGGCCAGCTGGCAATTACAGCCCTTCCTTTCCCACTGCCCACCCTGCCTCCTGCATGCCCCCGTCGCAAGATAGTGGCCTCATACACCGGGCCTGTTTCCTCGGTGGCAGCTGTGGTGTTAGCAGCAAGCCCAGTGGACCGCACGCGAAGCAAACAGCAGGGCACGGCCATTTTAACCATCTGTGCTGCTCTGCTGCCCAAGGCAACTGCCTGCTCTCCCTCTGCCTGGGGGAGCAGAAGCGCTGGGCTGCCTGGATGGCGGGTGGCCGGCGGGAAGGTTTGGCACCTGCACCAGGCTGACACAAAGTCCTGGCTGGTTTGCAGCTGGGAGTGGGAGGAGAGTAGGGCAGGGTGGGATTTGCTTGTTTTCTGACTTTTCATTAGTTGGTTTTCTTGGCTGTTCCTATGCATATGCAAACATTTCCTCCCTATGTTCTTGTGCCTTTGTTGTTTCCCCTGGTGAATTGATGTTTCTGTTACTGAATGATGATGGTTTTTTTCCTCTTCTTTTTATTTGCAGTCATGAAGTGAGTTGAATTAATGTGTGGTGAGAAACAATGCCAAAGGCAAGAAGTGTTTCCCCTGGCATGAAGGGGAAGGTCTCTGTCGACCTTCCTGAAGTCCTCTGCTGCTGGCTGGACTGTTCTTGTACCAAGGACAGATGGACACAGATCAAAGCACATTAGGCTTTGTGCATGAGGGAGATGGCCATGGCTGAAGCTTGATTTTCATGTATTTATTGCCCCTGTTGGCCCCTCATTTTGTAATAGCAGTAACTGAGGGTCTAGATCTGGATGCTGAGAGGAAATGTTCTGGACCCAAACCTTGCAGACTTAGCTGCAGTGTTAACTGAGGAGTTTGCTCACCCTTTTTCCTCCTTTCCCCCACAGCAGCTCTTGAAGCACTAAGCAGACTGCTGGAACCAGAATGATGCATACTGATGCATACGATGTAACTGCAAAACACGTGTTAAAGAGCGCTGTGACTCTCATCAGCCAGGGGGTTTGAACATGCCCTCTCTAATGCTGACTGCTATTTCTCCCTTGCCCCCTCCTCGTGGAGATGGGATTAGCTTCTGACACTGTATACAGAGCACTTAGGCCATTTGTCTGAATCTCTGCTAGTGCTTACTATAACTCCAGAAGAGTGATTCCATCTGAAGCATGAACTATTACCTGCAGTTTAGACCCAACTAAAGCTTTGAGGAAGCTGGAAAGAGCAATGATTCACTTGACCTAGCTACTCAGTATAATTCATATCATACGTATTTGTGTGTAATAATAATGAATAAAACTGCTTTTCAGTGGTGTAGAATTTTGACTCCTCAACAACAAGTATTGCATAGGGTTTATCAATGTAAAACAAATAGCTGGAGCTTGTTATTAAAAGATAATTCTTGGAGTATGAATATCTGGTATTATTGCATAAACAAAGATGGTTTTACATGAATGAAAGGTTCTTGGATAACTCCCAATTTTTTTCCCCTATTTTTTTAATTCTATCCCAAATCTCCTTTTTTGGTGTTTTTTTTTTTTTTTGTGATAACACATGTTATCACAATGTGTTGTAGAAAGACGACCATGGGCTTGTCCTGTAATTTGCACCTCTGCACCAAGATGATGGTGTGATATGATCTTCCATTATTTTTAAGAGCATCAAGTGATTAAGGCTAATGTGGCCTGGCCTGTGTGTTGTGACGAGCCATCCCTTACTCTGAAAAGCAAGAGATGCTGCACAGGACAGGGCTATGGGGAAGCTGGCCATGATGACAAAAGCATTTTTAAGACGTGTTTTCATTACTTGGGGTTAAAATATACCATGGACTTCTATAGGTGCTTAGCTGAAAGGTATGCTCTGAACAATTTTATGTTCCTTTTAATGTACGTATTTAGTCCTTGGGAAGCAGTAGGTTGCAGCTGAAACATTTTTCTTCTGTTGATTTGCCAAGTGTAGTAAATCCACCATTTGCTGCTGGATTTTTTGTTGTTGTTTTCTCCTGCTTTCTGCCCTTTTACCCACAGCAGTTTGTAATTGAATCCAACAAGCAGCATAGGCATATTATAAGTTATTCCCTTAAAACTGGACTTAGCAATCAGATAATTAGCTTCTTTCAGCAGATGTATGGCTACAGAACCTGAGTAAGTTTGGTTTCTTTATTTTTTGTGGTAATAAACACTGTATGGTTATATTTGACTAGTTTTTTACAGCCTGTCCCTTAAGACTGTCTCAATTCATCTCATCTCATAAAATATTACGGATCCTAGCAGATGAGAGTGGGGCTTCTGTGGTCAGAAGCTTTTTCTCTTGCCTTAGAAGGAAACCTTCAGAAACGGAATGATACAAACCCAGGTTTAATGGCTAAAGTTCAGAAAATCTAAGAAGCCAATGAAGTAGGGGTGAAATGAATTCAAGAGTAGGCTGCAGCAGCCTACAACCAAAATTTGAGCCTCTAATGTATAACATGTGTTCTTGCTTTCATTTGTCTACTTTACAAGAGCTAATACACAGTATTTTCAAGGTTCACAAGGGGGCTTTTTTCCCTCTAGGCTATTAGCTACAATAATGGCTTATTAAGAAACTTAGACTTTCTCCCAGCTTGGGGAAAAAAGTGGCCCTAAAGCAGGAGGGGAGGAAAAGGAGAAAACTGAATATTTTGTTTAAACAACTTAACAATACAATGCCAGAGGAAATGAATCAGATGAGTGATTTCTGCAAGCATGTGTGTTTTACTTTATGAAAACAAAAAGGTTTAAATCCTCGCCTCCCAAGAGTCAATAGGGCCCATGTTTAACTTAGAATGGCAATACGGGGTCCTGGTTTGGTTGCTAAGAGTGGAGGAAGGTATTTCCAGAAGCACAAAGGGTAATTAGTTGGGTTTCTATCTAGTGCATCCTCCTCAGGAGTACTTCCCAGGATTATTCTGGATTTTTTTTCTTCCCTGAGAAGTAACATTCTTCCTTACTGCACCCATGAAAAAACCCACAGATCTCGTCTTAATGTCATCTTCTACAGAAATTGAGGTCATCTGCAGCCGGTACAGTATAGTGTCATCTTGGCATTGGCACTTGGTACAGCTCCCTGGTTGCTTCCTGCTGTGGTGTCAGCCCAGCTCTGGGAAGTATTAACACTGCTGTAAGCTGTGCCACACTGAGGAGCCCTAAAGGGCCTCTGGCAGGCATAGACTTTAGAAGACTGTAAATAAATTCCAACTTTTCTTGGACTTGCACTTTGTGATAAGCTACAAGGAGGTTTCCTTCCTCTCCATTTCCTATGCTAGTAAGATCCTCAGTTGCTCATCTGGAGACAACAGAATAGGAGGTTATGCTCCCTGCCCCAGCCCCTAGCGTGGCTTGGAGCATTCTGTTTATGTATGTATAGTCTGTAGATTATGAATATCCGTTTGTAGGCAGATTGTTCATGTGGCTTTGTATGTATTTCCAAACCATCTTTGCCCTTTTTAAGGTGGTTTCCAGGAGTAAGCCCTCTGTGAGCTTTGAATGACTGATTCATGATTGCTGTCCTTAGACTAAAGACTACTGGATGAGAAGGGTATTTAATCTTGGCCTTTCACAATATGACTGACGGCTGTTTCACACCTCTGGTGGTTTTTCACAGCACCTGAAGTATGTGCTGATGCTGAAATGAAAATACTGCTATTCGCCCTCTCCACTAGTGCATATGAATAATTGACAATCTTAAGATATTTTGGGACATCAGCTCCTCTTTTTCTCCTCTGAAAACCTTGCTGTTCCCTTAGTTCCAAGTATGCTGGTACTTTCCAGTGGGCTTTCTGTGTATCTCAGGTTGTCCAGTTCATTTATCTATAAGCACTGATAGCAGTCAGTGGGTGCAATTCTGAACTTCCATAGTCTGTCCCCTACCTGCCTCTCTGTGGGCAGCGTTTCCCGTTTCCCGACTGCAAACCTTTGAACGCAGCAGTTAAGTGTTTTGAAGCAAGTCTTTGATCTCTCCTCTTGTGTGCTTGAAATGAGCAGTCTTTGCCTTGCTACAGCACTGACTAGCAGTGTGCAGGCAGGATGGGCTGTGCATACATAGCATGCAAGTGCATCAAGGGGAAAGATGTTTCTCTTTGGCTATTCTACATGATTTGTTATTCAGGTCAGAACACAAATTCTTGTTTTATGTCTCAGTTTAATGTAATGGAGCAGACTGACAGGGGCTACCCTACATGGGGGTGATGAGCTTTGACCAAGGGTGATGCCAGCACAGGCCATACAAGACCATCTTTCCCTAGAGTCCAGGGTTGCGGTACCTGCTGACAATGGCAAGTTCCACTGACAGACCTGAACAAGGCGAGATAAAGAATCGGGTCTGGTATGTATCCAGGAGAGCCCCGTCAGGGACAGCAGATGACCAGACAGGAGATGGAGCTACCTAGAGTGTTGGTACAAGAATTATCCAGCAAACAAAATCAGAAACAAGACTGGAAATAAGGCTACCTAGAGCATAGGTCTGGGACTTTGGAAAGCCCAGCTGGTGAGCTAGGATGGGGCTGGGCGCAGACATGCCAGTGCCACAGCTCCAGCTAGGACAGAAGCCCCAGGGCTGAGCTGCAGTGGGGCCCCATCATGGGCAGGGGAGTGAGTGTGTAGGGTCCCAGGTGAGGCCAGCCTGGGCCAATAAGGCCACAGGTGCTCTCAGGGCTCTGAAAGCCAGAATGCCATTAATACAGTGCAGGGTTGATGGACTTTTGCTTTTTATAAGAAAGCAGTAACTAGTCAACATGCTGTTGTAAAGCATAGTTTATAGTTCCCTTTTTCAAGAGAAAGCATAATTACAATTTTCTTCCTAATCAACAGCCTGTTTTCTGAAAAATTACACCAAAAATGTAGTAGTCAAAAACCAGTGAAAATAATATGCTAATGAAGTGTGAGTGTATGAGAAACAAAACAGGAGAATAATATGAGTTGTTGGCTGATCTTCTTATTGGAGGACTGAAAATACGCTACTTCTGATAAGTTTTTGTAAGTCTTGAGGCCTGCTGAAATGAGCCAGTCATGCCAGCAGAAATTCTGAATGTGTCTTGCTTTTCCAAAGTACGTGAATTTGGGGAAGTCTGAGAAGGTCCAAGAAGGGTGTTGTATTATTCAAAGCCATGTGTCCCTTGTCCTATTCCTGTTGTTCTCATGGATTTCTCTTCAATTCCCTACGCTATCAGTTGATTAGTGAAACCTCAGTTCTGCTGTTGAGTAAGTAATGCCTCTGAAAGTTAATAGCTGCATCTTCATTTGAAATGTTATTTCTTTTCAAAAGAACAAGAAAATCCAAATGAGAGTATGTGACAAACAAATAACAATTTTAAGTCTTTCTGCCCAGAAGAATCTGTATGTTCTTCTGGTTTTAGCTTAGCAAAAACATAAGGAATCAAAGTAGGACTTTCACCTTGTTAAGGAGCAACTCTGATTAGGGCTGTCTGTGTATGAAGGGGTGTGCTACTGCCACCAGTTGGACCACAATATGAAGTCTTAAGCTCAGGCTTAATGGACCCTTTTGGGATAGGGAGGAGGGGAAGAGGTTGCAAAGATCTAGGCCCTTGCTATAACCTATCCTGCAACAGAGCACTAGAGATGTCTGGTCAAAAAATAGGAAAGGGCTTTCATTAAAAATACCTGTTAAAATGTGGGCTTGAGTCATCTTTGAAAAATCGTGCTGGATGTGAATCAAAGCTCAGGTTACTTCCTGCTGTCAGTTTTATTGTTTCAGCCATGATCAGAAATGCTGAAACACTATTAAAGAGGTAGAGGTTGCTCAGCCATATTTCTAGTTCAACCAGAGTTAGGAAATACTGCAAATCTCCTTGGGTTTTCCTAAAACTTCTATGCCCAAACTGCAGATACAAGAAGTCTGCATGAGAGAAGTTATTTTACAACTTGTAGTACATCAGTCTTGGAGGATCCATGGACTCCTTCTGAGAGGCCATAAAAGATAATTATGAGCAGGCTTAAGTGCCCTAAACGGATTTGCCCTTCTACTGGAATAAGTACAAGGATTCACAAATGCAAAAAAGTCTCGAATAAGTGCTTTAAATAGCTCTGGGCTTGTCTATAAGGAACTCATGTCTCTCAAGTTTATCCTCAGTCATAACTTCACATATGGGAGACAGAAGTAGAACTTCGTCTTGTTTCTCGTCATGCACTCCTGAGCTGATTTACTGGTGACTAACAATTGTAGCCTTTCCCTCAGTCAGGTGCTAATTTTGCTTAGGGCCACCCCCTCCCTGCCCCAGGCACTGAGCTTAATTTCTGCTGCTTTATAAAACCTGTTTAAAATTAGCCAGTAGTTTCAAAAGCTATTGGAGGTGAGGAGCACTCTGTGTGGGCGTGTGCATACCCACCTATGCATGTGCATGTGTTAATAAGATGCTTAAGCTTAATTTCCTTAGGAAAAAAAGATATCAACCCAAGAAAATCAGACTAAAGCTTAATATTTTTTGAAACAGCTGTAGAAACAGATATTGAATGAATAATTAAGCAGCCCTTGCAGACCCCCACACAGTTGCCGCATATTAGCAACCCACATGCCATAAATGCATAATGGTATATGACCTTTTCACAGATGAGTGAATCCTTGTGATTTGAAGAATTGTTTGTTAGAGAACGGATGGATAGGAGGGAATAGATCAGAACCCTGTTCCACTAATAGCACTGAAACTGTTATTTGCCATGTCGGGTTATGATTTGTGTGCCTGCTCAAAGCTTTCATCCAGTTGTGGGTTTTTTGGTTTTTTTGTCTGTGTATTATCCTAACTTACATGCCTCAGTGCAATGTGTGTGCAAGACTAAGAACTGCAATGACCACAATGAACTCTTATTACAAGTTTTGATTTTTTAATGTCCGAACTTAACCATCATGTGGAGTAACATTGTTTGGAAACACCTTAACGTGTTTTTTGGCAACAGATCCATAAAACTGCGATCATTTCAACCAACTTTCTTTTTTACGTATGAATGTGTGTGTAGATGAAAACCATACTTGACTTGCTTAAAATCTTGTGTTAAACTACTTATACTTTAATAATTATTAGTTTTTTTCCAAGGAGATCAGTGCTTCTGTTCTCTAGTAACATGTTACTGATGGGATGATAGCTTCTGTAGTGCTTTTTCTCTGCTAAAGATGTAAACCTTTACCGCTTTCATGAAGCTTTCAGTTGAAAGGTGAAACATGAAATCATACTGGATACCAAAACTTTCAAAGCTGTGGTCAATGGGACTCTTATTCTCTGGCCAACTCTACAAGCTGTGTATGAGACATGCATATGGCATCTATTAATTATTGCTTTAGTACATCTGCTAGCTAGGTATAAATGTATGTCTTATAAAAAACATGGCCAAGGACTGTGTTTTACTCCTGGCCACTGCAACTATGTGAAATTCACAGTGGACTGTCTAGTGCCAAATTTAGTTTGTACAAACAAATTCTAGTCTAGTTTCTCTTCCCACTATAATGTGTTACTATTTGAATGGCAATTTCAAAGGTGTTGCGAGGTGAAATTATTCTAATCTGCTGTCATGTATATTCGGGTGAGATGAACCGCAGGCTACACCACTTCTGTCTCTTAACCAGGAAAAGGGAGCCCAGGGTGCAAAGCTCTGGCATGGATAAAATGAATTCCACCCTGGGGGATAATCTGCAAGTGCTCCCAAGTTGGTTAGCTTTCTCAAATAAAATCCCCCTTGCTATTTGATTCAGGGAAGCAGCCTTGGCTCTCTTTGCAGGGGCTCTGATGTTGTGCGTCAGTGGGGAAATTTGAGGAGGCAAATGACCACAGTTCATCAACAACTCTTCTTTTGCATCATGTTTCTGATCAGCGGGTGTGCTCCTCCTGATGAGCTGCAAATGTGTACTTAATATTATATTAGCTATTAACTCCCAAAGTCAACAGTTTCCCTGGTAAGATCAGAACACTTCAAACATTACTCTGTATTAAAAAAAAAAAATAAATCAGTGTAAAAGAACCTTTATTAAAACATTTACAGATACTTTTATGATGTTATATTACTTTCCTAAAACACTGATCAACCATGATAAATAGGTCCGTATGTGTGTTGTCATTCCTCCCCCACCTCTAGCCTCCAATTCTTTTTCAAACAGGAGCAAGTTTTTACTTTTCTAGGTTCCAGAGATGGTCCAGGCTTTTAGTGCTCTGTTATAAGCATGAATGGAGCCTGAAGACCTTAAACAAACATATGAAAGCTGGTCAGGCACGGTTGTATTTTTGCAGTAGGGTGAAGAGTATTCTATTTTGAATGTCCCCTCTCCTGCCTGTGGAACACTGAGGGGGGGGAACCCTTTGGTTCTTCCTGTACCTATTGGTCTGCTTGGGAAGAGAAAACTTTTGTGTGTCATTTTTCCTTGTCCACTCTTTGACAGTGTAAGAGATTTGCAATAGCCACGGCTGACTGCTGGTTTTGTGACTTCTGAATTCCTGCTTCTCTGGATTTATACTTTTAGGGTTATGAAGTTCGGTAGGCTAGATGCAGTTCAGTTCTTGAGCCTGCTTAATGACACTGGTATCCCTGAGGTAGTAACAAGATCTCGCTGTGGAAATGACAGTGCACTTACAGTAGGGAGCAAGGGGTCTGCTCCAAAGCCCACTTTAACTGACAGAAGCTTCTCTGTTGACCTCACTGGGCTCCCAAGTACACAGCAGCTCCTCCATAGCAGCAGGCAGCTGCTTTAATGCTACAGGAGGGATTAGTTACAAGCAAATGGAGTTTTACCAAATTCCAGGCTAGCAGCAAATTCTTATATTCCGACAGGGACAGAGTGTGCGCTTACTGAATGTGTGTCATGAGAAACTGCAGGGATGACATGTTGTCAAATGGATGCTTGCTGCCTAAATAGGAGGAAAATGGTGAGCATGAGAAAAATGGATGCGTACGTGTGTGTCTTGCGAATGTGAGAGCATTCAGGGAGCAGATGCGGTGGTGTTTTGAGCATCTTGAAACACTGCAGCGCGGTCTCTGGCTTGATCTTGGTGTGTACCATAAGTGGTGGGTTGTGAGCCCTCAGGCGGATGGTTAGAGGTCTGCCGTAAACTTGTGAGGACCTCAGATGCTTTAGGGGGTGGGAGGGAGAGACAGGAAGGTGGCCCTGACAGTACTGTTAAACCTAAGCTAGTATGTCCCAAATGGTGGGTCTTCACCTCTGCTGGGTTCTGCAATGATTCAGAGAGGTCCCAGGGTGTTTGGCCAGAGGCACAGCACTAACCGCAGTGGATCTGCGGTGTTACTGGCCCTACGTGGTGTGTCGCTGACCTCTTGTTTTTTTAAAGTGTGGCAGTTTCATGCTATACTGTAAAAAAGATATTTGAGGAGTTTTGGGCTTCTTTTTGTCCTGGGTTATTTGTCAGTTTTGGAAGCAGTAAATAGTCATTGTAGGGGTAAGAATCAATAGCTCGCACAGTATGTGTTTGTAGGGAGGCAGAAGGGGAAAAAGCACAAACTTCTTCAGCCAGCTTTGTGCCACTGAACCATGTGGTTGCTATTCTACAGGTCTGCAGTAATTCTTTTTTTTTTTCCAGGGTAAAGTGGTTGAGAACAGGCTTTAATTACTGGCTGCAAATGTTTAAACCAGCCTGAGAATTGCTAAGTGTGTTTAATGGATGGTCGGAGCTCAGCACCAATGGGGCTAGGAGAGAGGGTCAGCTTTTGCCTTTGTGTTTGCAGCTCATTCTTCTTTCTCCCATCTCAGCCAGAGCCAGGCTGCTGCCCAGGTGGGCTGTGTGAAGGCTGCTGAGGCCAGAGGTGGATTGCTGTGTCTGAAATACTGAGAAATGATGGGCAATGCTACTTGTTCATTTGACGTTGCAGGCAGGAACAGATTCTTGGTTGTTTTGTTTTTTTTTTTTTGAAACAGAACTGATAAGAAATTAAGAGTCTACGGAAAGATCACTTAGCTAGATGAAGTGGGAAATTATAAACCATATTGAGTAGTCTAAGAAGATAAAATTCTTCCCAGGACACTTGTGCATTTGAGTGAAAGGAAATCACAGAATGATTAAATCTGTCTCAAGAAAAGTGGGATATTTCTAAGAACTTGATAGTATCATGCAGTAATTACATCTGTAAGTAGTACATGCATGATATGTGTTAAGGTCTTTAAATCAAAAGATTATGTGATTCAGATTTTTATAAGTATGTTATCGATAGGCTAGTTTAACTGCTGACTCATTAGACTTTCTAATAAATACTAATTAATGTTTCTATAAATCAGTTAATCAGTGGTTAAGACTGAGTAAGATCCTAGAAAGTATATGTTATTTCTAAACCTAATACAGGTTGAAAGGAAGAAATGATTGTAGTCTTCTCTGCAATTACTTTACATTGGAGTTACTCCTCATTACAAATAAAAAAACTCTTGACTTGTTAATGTGAAGTGAGGCTGTAGGTTTAGGTCTGTAGTACCTCTGTGGGTAAGGTATTTATAGTGAAGAATGCAAAGTAGCAAATGCTGTTTTGTAATGGGTGGCATGAAGGTGCAGTCCATAACTAACTCTTCACTGAAGTGAGAGGAAGAGCTATCTAAGCAATAAGTGATGCATTCTCTCTACGATAACATCCTTTTCTTAAACACTTGTAATGCATTTTGAAAGCTCCAGGCTGGCAAACTGAGACTTGTATACGATCAAATGGTAAATACCGTGCAGCCTCACTGAGAACCTCCTTCCACTTACACATTTTCATTCACCTCTGTAAGAAAAGTCCTCCAAAATAGGCCTGAGTAAAAGGAGTGATGGGAGAAGGTGAATCCAAACAAGAGTATGCTTGCACTGTTTGAGCATGATATTTTCTGCAATTTAAAGCAGCACTGAGGCTGCTTTTCTTTGTGGCAAGGATTTTTGGACTGCTTTTCAGCCCACCCTAGAAACGCTATTGGGTCAGGAATTCCCCTTAGAGTCCTTATTCACCTGCTCACTGCATGCTCCCAATTGCTGCACTAAACTAGCGTATCTGTGGGTCTAACGCTGATGAAAAGTGGTCTGCTGACAGCTCTGTGTTAAACCTACAGCCAGGCGTGAGTACGGGAGGCCTCCTCTCTGCTCCGGCTCAGTTCTGACCTGCAGGGTGGCCTCCTGTGGGACCAGACTGCTGCCGATTCTTGTTTAATCCTTGGCCTTGCTGGGGCCACAAGCAAAACCACTAATCGGTACCACTTGTAAAGGCTTATTCTGACATGTATCAACAAGTCTGACTACCAGCTCCTTCACAGCAGCTGCTGGTGGTAGAGGTTTGCTCTTGCTACCAAGCTGAGCTGCGTTTGTGTCTGTGCTTCGGTGTGAAGCTGGAGCACAAATCACCTGAGCATCCAGGCTCTCCAGAGGGACGGATGGGCCACAGCAACAGAGCCAAATAACTAAAAGGCAAAGGCAAGAAAACGCTGAATTCTCTGCAGCTCTCTAAAGAGGCTTGTCAAGGGAACAGAAGCTCTGCTACAGCCTATCTTCTGCTGAGACAACTTTGATGCAGCCTTCAGACCATCTCTCAGGTCTCAAAAGAAAGATGCTCTGTGCTGGGGACAGCAGCACCAGAAAAGGGTTTGTGGGAGAGTGTTCTGGTTTGGCTGCAGCCGGCAACAAAAGCGCCACACGGCCTCCCCTCCCCCTGCCGGGGTGCGGAGGAGAATGGGAAGAAGCAGGCAGAAACTGGTGGGTCGGGATAAGGGCAGTTTAACAGAACAGCAAACAGAGGGAACAGGAACAACAACGATACAGATAAGGGGAATACACAACACAAACCGCACAACCCAGAGAGCCGCTATCCCACACTGCTACCGCTGAGCCCTCCCGAGCCTCAAGAGAGAGTTCCCGCCGCACCACACCCCCCTTCCCCCTTCAAAACCCAGCCTGACGGCACATGGTATGGAATACCCGGCTCTCTTTGGCCAGGTGGGGTCAGCCCGACCGGCTGTGCCCCTTCCTGGAGTCCAGTGAAAATTAACCCTGTCCTGGCTGAACCCAGGACAGAGAGATAAATATGTAAAATGTCTCAGCTAGGTGTCTGAAGGAAAGCATTTGAAGTAGAAGAGGCATAAGGGTGGGAGAGTAGGAAAATGTGATACAAATTGAGGTTAAAGAAATCCATCCATAAAACTGTGTTTTAAACAGGCTTATGTGTCTCTGTCTTTGACTCCAAGAGTATGAAGTACCCACGAGTCTAGCAGCAATGATCATCTGGGATTTACCCCTGGTAGCTTCCCAGCTGGATTGACTCTGTTTTCCATCTTAGTAGTGTTCCTGGCAGCAAGAAATAGCGTGTGGGGCTGTTTCCAAAGGTGATGCAGTTCCTGAAGCCCATAGATTTCTGTATCCTGTGCTAGTGGCTACAAGCACACTAGACCTGTTTTAAATATGAAAATGTGGGCATTTGTTTTGTGTGTGTTTGGGGTAGGTTTTTTTGCACAGGATGTAGTTGCTGGTTTAAAATCTGCTCTGTGCTCTGATATTATGGGGATAAACTAGGTTTCCTGCAGTTTGAAGGGGAAAGTACCTATATGTCAGACACCCATGGGAGACAGAGGGAAAGGGCAGAAATTTGGAATAAAAATACTTAATTGGAGCTTTGAATGGAGTAAGCTTAAAGGGTACAGGGGAAAGAAAATTAAACTTGCATTTGACTTTCGCTTCCATAATATTACTTTATGGAGGACTTAAGAGCAAGATGAAAAGGCTTTAACACTCAAGCAGTTTTTTTCTGTAGTCAGTTCTTTCTTTGTATCCACCTTGCTTGACAGAGGTCAACTAAAGAAAGAAGTGCAGAAATAATTGAAAAGCTCTCCACTGAGGAATAACAAGAAGTGATTTTTTTTTTTTTTTGTCCCCTGTAGCCAAGACAAAGCTGAGTAATTATTTGTTAGAGCTAGGAATCAACATACGAGCATTAAGGAAAGAAATTGCCTGTTCTCTTTGAGTCTCCCACCTGCTATGCTTCCACCATCTCCAGGTGATAGCATTAAGGAAAGAAAAGGTAGCAAAGTCATGTTCTTGTATTATACCATCCAGGCACGTATGTGGCTGAAGGGCTCGATTTTGGCAGCAGCTGACAACCTTTCCTCTTTGCTTCTACTTCTAGTCACAAAATCTAAGAATGCAGCTGTGGCTTGTCTTTATTACCTGCTACTTATTGTTAGTTTGCCCCTGTTGTATTCATGGGAAGATATCTGCCACCATCGGTTCAGGCATGACTGAGGTAAGACAGAGCTGCAACTTTTGCTTTCTCTGCTGGAGCATTCAGCAGGTCATCTTGTTGGAAAATGCTTGTTTGCTGGAACACAAATTATTTGTGTTTAATATTGTTCTTGTACAAATTTCTGATAGGGGAGAGAGAGTACATGGACTATAAATTTCTCCAGGATACTAGAGAAAGGCTTAATGATTCAGATGAAATTAAACGTCGGAACTTTCTCCTGGTGTTGCCAAGTAGCAAAGGCAAGAGGGCATGCCAGCCTTTCCCTTGGATACCTTCCTTCCTTCTGGCCAGCTGTTGCTTTGGGCCTTCCTGAGGCAGAAGTGTTTTCTGTGTGACCGTTCAAAAACCACCAATGGACTGATTCTTCCTCAACTTGTCCAAGTTTTCTTTAGAATTGGTTACAGGGAATATTTTGTATATCTTTTCTGTTTATGATGCTATAGAAATAACAATTCTGGTTTGGAGAGGTGTTGAAGCCCAGGTGTTACTTAGAGCTAGGGGAAAATCTCAGCTAACTTAAACAAAGTTACAGGCATGCTCAATACTTGGAAGATAATTTAATTTACTAAACCAGAAGCACTGCGTTGTTTTTATCTGCCCTGCTTGAGATGAATGAAGGATATGTTTAGCAACATGTTACCCCAAATACTACCAATGGGGATCCCCTTAAGAAAAGGACTTAATGCTGTGTCTTTACACTTCTGTATTCCCAATTAATGCATAAGAAGTATTCTAGGTAAGACTTGGGTTCTTACTTGTTCTGAATACTTAAATCCAGCATCAGTATTGGTGACTTGTAGCTCTGCTATCCAGAAGACAATGCATTGTGGTGTGTTTCATTACAAGTATTATTTGGGGAAGATTATGGTCTTGTCTTTCTCTTCATTTTGTCCAGTAAACACAGCCATCGCAAGGCATGTCTTTGGGTAGGTGAACTCTTCTCCAGGCTCTTGCCACTTTCGATGGTGGCTCCCTGGGCCCTAAGCAGATTGGCTCTATATAAACGTGGCATACTTGTATGAAGTCAATAAGCTATTGACACCCATCTGTGTCCAAGGAATACTCTCATAACTGTAGATATTGTATGTAAGAAAAAATGCCCTTGTTACTGTTTTGGTCTGCAAACAGTAGCATAGATAGGAACAGAGAATGCTAGCTCCTCACACTGAAGAGTTCTTGCCTTGGGTCTACGCTAATAAGAATGAAGCATTTTTTTCTCTTTGAAAAACTGCTTCCTTGCCTGTAAACATGGTAGTGCTTGGTGGGTGGGGTTTTTTTTTTTTTCTTTTTCCCCCATGATTAGGGAACTTGTTTAAAATTCCCAGTCATAGGTTAACACCCCCCCCCACCCCCCCCTGCAAAAAAGAAAACACCCAAAACATAAACCAAAACTAAAAACCTCTCCATAGCATGGCCTCTAAATTTAGGTGTGCCTTGTCTCATGCCCTGGAGGCTATCTGCATTGTGTGGTGCAGAACTAGGCAGATGTATTCAAACCTAGGGCCAAGTGACCCAGCTTGGACACCAGAAGCAAGCAAGCTGTGTCACTGGATGCTCTGGCTGTGCCATTTAATCCTGTGGTGTGGTTCACCCCCTGCTGTAACCACTTCCAGGATTCACCTGCGATGTTCTGCCTGGGACCACTGTGGGCAGTAAGGTGAACCAAATCTCGTGGAGTGGCTTAGGTCCCGCTCCTGCGTTATGCACTGCACATGTGCCTGTATGGAACCAGTTCTCATGGGGAACATGTTTTCTTATCTTCTATGTGCTGGCAAAGGGTCAAAAATGCTTTTAAAGCAGAACTGTACTTATATTTTTGGACCTCCTAGAGCTGGGAAGAAAATAGAAGTGCTTGTGTGTGTATGAGAAATGGTGCTTTGTTAGTTTTAAAAATAGGTATTTTATTTCTTTGACTAATTCGAAGGGAAACTTGCTGTACTTCTGTCCTGACGTATACACTGTACGTGATAGTTTTGTTTAATTCCCTACCTTTACTGAGTGCTTCCCTACTAGTCCTGGATCTAAGAAAACCTAAATGTAGAGCTTTATGAAGTACATCAACTCAAATTCCTGTAGCATAACTAACACACTGTCAACATGACTGATGCCAATAACATACAGCAAGAAGACAGACACGGCGCTGGGAGATGCTGGCTGTTAAAAGCTGTGCTCCTGATGAGGAACACATGAGCGGCAAGCTGGTTAACTGCTGGTGCCTGCTCTCTCTGAAACCCTTCTCTGTTCCTGGCCCTTCCTTCAGAGTTCTGAGTCACTTCCCCTCTTCCCTGAAGAGAAGCTCTTTAGAAAATTGCATCCCAGGGTGCCGTGTTTATTGACTTTCAGGGACTTTCAGAACAAAATCATTCCACATACCTGCAGAGATGCTTTTCCCTAACTGCTGACTCCATAGATTCTCCCTGGGTGTTGAAAGTCAAACTGTTTTTCTTCTGATTTAGGTCTTGTTGAGGATTCAGACCCTCAGGCCAAATTTTACTTCTGGAGATGCTGTGAGTGCCTCTGGAGCTTGGCTCCCCCCTCTGCTGTGGTGCACGAGGACCGCACAGCAGCAACATCTCCCCCAGCATACCGTGTCAGCAGGGGCAAAGGGGGGTTTGCAGCCACTTCTTGCAACAGAGTGGAGTTTGACTTGACTGCTTGGAGGAGGGGATCAGCCAAGACAATGGGCAAGCAGGTAGGGAGGGCACTGTCACTCCCTCCCTGCCTTTTCAGCTCACTTTGCTCCTGCCCAGTGAAACAGGGACTTACCTAGGAGGCAATTTGTGGAGTTGAAAGGCTATATGCTGAGTGTTCCCTTAGGACTGAAGTTCAAGTCCTCTCAAAATTGTAGTAAGTTATTTGAAGGGTCAAATGTGTTTGAGTTACCCTTAGTAAGGATCCCTGTGAAGTGCTTGATGCTCACTGCATACCACCAGTTGTGAAGTTGTGTTGCTCCCATAGCAACCAGTGCTGTTATCAACACAAGACTGACTTCACTTCAGGAACAAGCAGATGTAGAAAAGGCTGTGGCCTCTATAACCCAAGACCGGGCCAGCAGTTCTGCCATCCTTCACCTGGTTCCCGTGCTGTAAGGGGACTGGACTGAACCTTAGCAGCATGGTCTTGGCTAGCTTATAGCTTATCTGCAGACCTTACTGATATATAGACTAGCAGTCTGTGAGTTGTCTGTATTTTATTTTCTTTATGCTTGTTTCAAATACTAACAGTGCTCAGCAGCTTTTTGTGTAATAACCACCGAGAGAGTATTGAAAACATCCATCCGTGTGGGGGACAACAGAGAATCTGAGAGTGTTTCCCTGGGAAAAGATAGTTTATATGTGCTTTCCAGTACTCTCTGCAGTTAAATAGCTTCTCAGTCTGATTCACTGGTATATTAAAGCTGTTCTTCAGCACTCTGAAAGTACAAAATGGCTTTATAGTAGATCAAGGAATCACTGGAGAGTATCTCCTGGTGTTGAAGGATCTTATGCCTGATAAGGTTGCCATGGTAGCTCCCATGACGTTCACTTTTCTAGGCTATCAGCATTAGAGATGCACCCAGCGAAAGATCCAGTATCAGCTTACTTCTGTCACTCCAATCTTCAAAAAGGGCAAGAAGGAGGACCCAGGGAACTACAGGCCGGTCAGCCTCACCTCCATCCCGGGAAAGATGATGGAGCAACTCATTCTAGAGGTCATCATTAAGCAAGTGGAGGAAAAGAAGGTTATCAGGAGTAGTCAACATGGATTCACCAAGGGGAAATCATGCTTGACCAATCTGATAGCTTTCTACGATGGCATGACCGCCTGGGTAGATGAGGGGAGAGCCCTGGATGTTGTCAACATCGACTTCAGCAAGGCTTTCGACACAGTCTCCCATAACATCCTACTAGGGAAGCTCAGGAAGTGTGGGCTGGATGAGTGGTCAGTGAGGTGGATTGAGAACTGGCTGAATGGCAGAACTCAGAGGGTTTTCATCAGCGGCACTGAGTCTAGTTGGAGGCCAGTAACTAGTGGTGTCCCCCCGGCGTCAGTACTCGGCCCAGTCTTGTTCAACTGCTTCATCAATGACCTGGATGAAGAGTTAGAATGTACCCTCAGCAAGTTTGCTGATGATACTAAACTGGGAGGAGTAGTGGATACACAGGCAGGCTGTGCTGCCATTCAGTGAGACCAGGACAGGCTGGAGAGTTGGGCACAGAGGAACCTGATGAGGTTCAGCAAGGGCAAGTGCAGGGTCCTGCACCTGGGGAGGAACAATCCCATGCACCAGTACAGGCTTGGTGCAGACCTGCTGGAGTGCAGCTCTGTGGAGAGGGACCTGGGTGTCCTGGTGGACGACAGGTTGACCATGAGCAGTGTGCCCTGGCTGCCAAGAAGGCCAATGGGATCCTGGGGTGCATTAGGAGGAGTGTGGGCAACAGGACGAGGGAGGTTCTCCTTCCTCTCTGCTCTGCCCTGGTGAGGCCCCATCTGGAGTATTGTGTCCAGTTCTGGGCTCCCCAGTTCAAGAAAGATGAGGAGCTACTGGAGAGAGTCCAGTGGAGGGCTACGAGGATGATGAGGGGACTGGAGCATCTCTCCTATGAGGAGAGGCTGAGGGAGCTGGGCTTGTTCAGCCTGAAGAAGAGAAGGCTGCGAGGGGACTTTATAAATGCTTACAAATATCTGAAGGGTGGGTGTCAGGAGGATGGAGCCAAGCTCTTTTCAGTGGTGCCCAGCGACAGGGCACAAACTGAAGCAGAGGAAGTTCCGTCTGAACATGAGGAAGAACTTCTTCCCTCTGAGGGTGACGGAGCACTGGAACAGGCTGCCCAGGGAGGTTGTGGAGTCTCCTTCTCTGGAGATATTCAAGACCCACCTGGACAAGGTCCTGTGCAGCCTGCTGTAGGTGACCCTGCTTTGGCCAGGGGGATTGGACTGGGTGACCCACAGAGGTCCCTTCCAACCCCTAACATTCTGTGATTCTGTCTTGAGATTTTCAGCAACTTCAGCTTTGTTTTGGGCCTGTCATTTGCCCTGAATTTTAGTAGGGACACATACAGAACTCGACTAGGTTCTATAATAAAAAGTCTTGCTTAAAAGACACAAATCCAGAAGACATGAATGACTTTTTTTTGTTGTTGAATGTTCATTGACTGAATTGGAGAATTGGGCTAACCTTATTTCAAATTAAATCTATAAGTTTCCATTTTAAATTGCGATAACTAATCATTAAAAGTGAACTATCACCACAGGTTTGAAAGCAATTTAGCTGTATGTATATTTTAAGTTCTCAAAGTGTATGTATTTTTATACATAGAAGTATTAATTTTCATAATGACTGTACTAAGTCTGAGTGCAATTCTGGTGAGGAGGATTAAATTTTATTTGCAGGATTGAGCTCAGTCAGTACTGTATGGAAACAGAACCCAGGTGTTCCTCTTCATTTTGCTCTGTTCTAACAACATTGCTTCTTTTAACTATAAATGTTTAAACACATGGTCTAGTTAATGTGAGTAACATTCCTCATACACAATGAGCTTACATCACACAAAGCAACAAAAGGTAACATGTAGCAGGTTGTGGCATGGCTGAGACCATTACAATATTCGAAGATGAAAGAGTCTTAATGGCACTGCGCATCCTGCAGATAGTAAAAGATCCTCCCGCTGTGGGGGGATTTTTTTTTTCTTTTAAGCAGCACTATAAAACAACCCTATTCCTATAACTTAGCATTTTCCCCCAGACTATAAAACACATCCCCCTCCATTAAATCCAGGAGACTATCACTTAGACTATTGTTTATTAGTTTCTAGAATCAGTAACAGCATTTTTCTGCTCATAAAGTTCAGTAAATGACTCCTTTTAGACAGAAAGGATCTTAAATTTTGACCAGGATGCATGACTGGAAAAGGCTTTAGTAAATTAAAATCTGTGAGAAACAGCGATGCTTTATTTTTAATAGAGAGAAAATTGTTCTGTAGATGCTTTTCTTCATGCCCTAATTTTGAGCTTTGCAATACTTTATTGGATATAACATTGAAGAATAGTCATATCTTTCACTTTCCCCGTGTTTGTAAATCACAAGATGAAGGTGGTGCGTAAGCACCATAGCCATCATGGCCAGCTTCTCTGGGAGAGGTAATGGCATATGGTCCTGTTCAAATCAGTAATCCAGGGCACAGCCTGCTGCATGCTTGGCAGCAATTGCGTGGCACTGTTGGGACACGCAGCAAGGAATGGCTTCAACTAGCAGGACCAGTAGCTGTGGGGACTTTGAGTCAGGCTGTTCATTTGCTGTGGTAACCCCCAGGCCACTTGCCTTCCCTCAAGCATTCGGCACTTGATTTGAAGTCTTTCTTTTATGTCTAATACTTTTTTTTTCTGTGCAAGACTTCAGGCAAAAGTGTCGATGTTTTTGTTCATTTTAATACTAATATATGTAGTTCTTATTTTATCTTACCCTGGTGGTAATACAGTCCCCAGATCAGTAAAACCTTCAGCAATAATATTTCTAACTTTTAGAAAACAACATTCAAAGAACATATGACCTTTTCTGTTTTGGGGAAGAAGCTGGCATTTCCAAACAGCACCCAATGCTATTTCTCCCACACACCCCCCAAAGCAGGTCCTGAGCAAATGCTGTTCTGACTGGATGCTAAATCTCTTGCTATATTTTAACTCACTTAAAGCTTCACTTATTTTATGCAAGTCTGGATCCTACTGGACCAGCAGTTCCTTGGCATTTGGCATTTTTTAGTGTGCTTGCTAGTCATACAAGCACTGGCCATTTGTTGTCCTTTTCAAGGTCCGAATCTCAGCTGCTTCTCTCCCACACATGGAGTGGGAAGCGAGAGTTGAGAGGACAGAAGATGATGTTAAGCTGTCTTCTGTGGTCCTCGTATCTGGGGAGAGCCAGAAGCTTACATGCCTCATAACATATCAAAGAGCATACCAAAGGCTGATGGCTGTACCACTTTCTGTGTGCCTGTGGGTCTTTGGAAGTGGATAAGTCATAGCGTAATATATTCAGCCACAGTCCTCTGCTTGTCCTTTTGGCAGCCCTCTTCACCATCCTATCTGTTTCCTGGTGGGTAGAGAGGAGAACAGCATTGTAGAGGGACTGTAAGAGATTTGAGAATAGGGCCCAGTGATATCGATTTCTCCAAAAGAGCAGCAGAGAGAAGCTGGACATAATTCGATCCTGGATTTGTTTCTGGAGCAGTTGGATGGGTGTTCCTTGGACCTTTAATGGTACTCTGCAGCTCCAGCTATGGCTCTAGCCCTGTCATGACATGTCTGTTTTTTTCCAGGCTGAGTGTTTTTTCCTCCTGGTTGGAGCAAACCCCAAGTTTCTAGTTTTCACAGTGGCAGTCTTAGTTGTCTGAAACTTCAAACTCAAGCACTGTTAAATCTCAAGAACTCAACATCAGAGGATTACTGCCATCTGGTTTTGTCAGCTGATACTCTGATTTTTGAGGTCAAGTGTTTTCATATGTAGACAAAACCAACATTTGTACTTTTCCAGATGATTTTAAAACCTACTCTACCACTTCCCTGGACAGCATCCAATTCCAGTAAATAGCACAGGGACAAAACTGTCTGATATAACCAGGCAGATATGTTGCCTTAAAATGAGCTAATGGGCTAATGTTCACCTCATGTGCCTCTTACTGCTGAAATTATTTCAAAAGCTAACTAAACTGGGGAAAGTTGTGAAGTGAACTGAGGAAGGTTAGGGCAGCTACTGGCTTATCAGAGCATCTCTTGTTGCAAAAACAAGTAAAAGCTTGATTGTGGGGCAGCTGGAACTGTTCAGACACTCTTTGAATATGTTCTGTGATTTCACGTCTCCATTTGAGTGCCTCTGGTTTTGGGTGCCAACAGGTGACATCCTGCATGTCACTGAGTGAGGAATGGTTTGCAAGTCCTGCTTGCTTCCAGGTGGGGTTTCAAGACTACTCAACACATTGGGTCTGTGTCACCTCAGACTGGTTACCCAAGAAATGAGACACTCGGTGTGGGCATGCTGGCAGACATACAATCAAGGGTTTGAAACTCATGCCAGGGCAGAGGCCCAGTGCAATATCTGTGTGCTTCTCAGCTGTGCCTTTAGCTCAAATTTTCAAAGTTTGAGTGTTTTATAGATCTGAAGGTAGCATGAGAAGTCTGCTCAGATGTAAAGATTTCTAAGGTGTAATCTCTAACCAATTAGGAGGGATAGTTACAGGCTGGGCTACTGGATTTAGTCAGTACGCTGTTCTTAAGTCCAAAATTGATTTCACTCATCATCATTGCACAGTTTGAGTAACAAATTAAAACGTATTAAGTAGCAGCATGTTAATAAGAAGATGATTTACTTGTATACCTACATAAAAAAGAAAAGCTAGCAATACTGGATTGAGGTTTTTTTAATGGATTGAATGATACAAGGATTGAATGTTATTGTTTTGGTTAGTCTTATACAAAGTAATTTTCCCATTATCTATGTATCCATACACGTGTTGGAAAAAAGCCTTAAAAACTAATAATTACCAAAACGAATAATTACTACCTCAAATGTGAGTAGCAGGCAAACAACCCAGGCTACTCCCCCAGCGGTGCTGCTGACTTGAATTGAAAAATGCATTCTTCTTAGGATCCCATTTACTTCCCAAGGATTTTCTTGGGACTATTCCTCCCTCACCTGGCACTTCTGTTTTCAATCTTCCTCTACGTCCTTTCCCTGGATGGCTTTTGTACCTATGGAACAAATCCCTTAGCTGCTACGAAGCATATTTTGCTTACTTTATTCTCACCTGCGCCTTTTATTTCCTTTGATGTTGTCCTTAATATAGAATAAATCTTTGAGACTGGCAGTTGTAGTTGCTCTTTGTATACAGAGGAAAGTGGTGAAACCCATAATAATTAATACCCAGTGTGCTGCTTTACTAATAGTACAGCTCACTAATCCGCTTAAATCTTGTGTTGATGGAAAAACATATTAGAAGTAGAGGAAATGAAAGTGAAATAAATGTTACATGTGTAAAACTTTAATGTATTATATGGGAAACATAGTAGTGATGCTGTTTAATTAGAAGCTCTATTAGGAGAATTCAATTGCTGAAAGTGTTTCTGATAAAATGCACTGCAGTGTTAAGGGAAATCCAAACAAATGTGCGCACACATGTTACTCCTTAAACGCTTTCCAGGCTTGTTTTTAATGAAACTTTTGTCTCCCACAGTTACTGCTAATGTAGAGAAACTTGGAGCTATTTCTTCCCTCCCATCATGCTGTGTGTTTGAAATTTGTCAGCTGAGGAGTGGCTCGTCATATAATCAATGTTGGCATTTGATTTCCACTCTGATAATTATACAGCTTGCTTTGCTTGACAAGTCCCTTCTGTATGTATGCTTGTTTGTCTATTGCAGTTTCACAAGCTACAAATGAGATTACACACTGACCAAGTCATGCTGGAGCAAGTACAAGAGGAGAACCAGCACTTGAATTGGCAAGTTGCTACTCTGACAGCTGCATTGATGGCACTGCAGAAAATGGTGAGATCAATATAAGAATAATGGAGGCTGCTTGAATGCTTGAGCCTTAGAAGCGGGTTAAACCACTATTTTTGATTTTTATACAGTTGAGGTTTTGTATGGGCATGTTTTCTTCTGCATGCTTCAGAAAATAATTCATTGTGTGACTAACATCATGATGCTATTTGCTCAAATATATTATGAAAAGATAACCTGGTGTTCTCAGTCATATTTTTGGAAAGCTTCCAAATGCAACATTGCCATAACTGTCTTGCATTGCTGTACCTAGAATAATCCAGAGGGGATCTGGGAAACTACTGTGGGTTTGGTTTTGCTTCTTTTAAAAGGAGTTGAAGTCTGCTACAGTGTCATTCTTTAAGGCCAGATTATTGAGCAATTATTTAAAACAAGGGAGGTGCTTGACCTTTTCGTGGCTGGAGGAGGGGAAAGGCTTTTGTTGTAGGCGATAAAATATCCTCTGCGCTTCATTACTACTGCTTCAATAAATTGCATTCTGGTAGATTTCACACAGTAATAGTATAATATATTTCTTTGATACAATATAAACCTATGCAAACACTGTGGCTAAATTCTCAGTAATTTCTTATGGATGCTTATATTTTTTTATACCTCTTGACATAAAAGTGAGCTACAAAATATGTGAAACCTGGATGTGCTGCATTAAGCAGCGGTAGTTGTCCCACCTCCTCCAAGAAAAGACTGTTTTCTGCCAGGTTAGTACAAGGGTAGTGTGTGTTGTGTATGGATTACTTTATCAATAGCATAGTCAGTGAGGATGAAATACTGCCAAGTTTACATATGCTTCAATTTTTTGTAGTCGTGTGCTTGAGGAACCATCATTAAGTGCAAGTGACTGATGGGCCTCAGCTCCAAGTGCTGGACCTGGGGTTGGGCGCATGGCATGAGGCTATGGGGCGAGCAGCTGCCCCTGAGCCTTCTGTCCTCTGTAGCTGGCCATTTTGTGTGTGCCTACCCCTCGGTGTCCTCCAGTGTACTTCTGGAGGGATTTGTCTGCCTTGGTGTCTGATCAAAGTTTGGAGGACTGTACAGTGGGAGAAGGATGCCTTTCAGTGCGACTCAAAACTGAGAATCTCATCTCCTGTGAGCAGTAGCACCGTGTATCTCTGCAGTGGACTGACACTTCAAAAAATAGACCACGGGATAATTTGCCGTGAACTGCAGTTTGATTGTCCTCAAACTGTTTGCTACTTTCCTCAGTAGTGTCAGCTGGAAAAAGAAATATAGCTCCAAGGCTAGGTTCATGAAACACAGAGAGGAGGAGGAGGAAGCAGTGCTGTTCCCTCTCTTATCTGAGAGCTCTGTGGTTGCAGCATTTGTGTAGCATGTGTGGATGAAATTCCGTTAATCCTGGTGATGGGGATTTGAACTCCGTCTCCCACTCCTGAGAATTTTCTCACTGCAAAGCTGATATTCAGCATTTGAAGATGAGATGTTCTATGCTTTTTGCTTAAAATGTAGGTGCCCTGTTTCTGGGTGAGGATATGTAGCAAGAGGTTGTGGAGTCTGTCTTGCTAAGTCTCTGGAGGTAGAGTACTCTATAGGCAGCTAGTGTTAAGTGCTGTAATATTAATTTTTCCGTGTACAGTGGAAGAGCCAAAGGCTGTTTTTCATCTGGTCAGCAATCTAGACTCCCGATACTCCAGCAGCTTGTTAGGCTTGTGTCAAACATCCATGTAGACTCCAAAACAAATGGCTGTATTTTCAAGATACTTTGAAAAGCAGCACTTGCTAGTTGCAAGGGAAGACAGAGGTGCCAGTGGGAAATCTGACTGCGCATGATTGAGTGCAGTCCTTGGTTACACAGTGTCTCTCTTCCAAAGCTGAGCTGGGAACTGGAGTCCTGGGTCCTGCCCTTACTCCTCCCGTTTCCACGCTTTCTCGTCTAAGGCATAGCTTAACGCATAGCTCCTGAAACGTGTGTAGATCAAGCATTGGCACCAGGAGAGGAGTCAACATTGGTCAAGTATGTAAAAAGGCCAGGAGTGTCTTAATCTCCCCTAAATTTACTCGCCAAAAGTTAAGAACCACTTGGTTCTTAGGTGGATGTCTATCTTCCCTCTTTAATCACTGCAGTGGGGGATTAATCTCTCCTAATTTGAAAGTCCTGGAGCTTTCTCCATCCTTTTGTTTATCACTGGAAGGATAGATGTGGCAAGTCATTCCACAGATGCCTGTTGTAAGGTCAGATGAATCATCCTCTGGAGGAGCTTTCTCTTTGACTGTAGAGCATGCTCAAAGGACCAGAGGGTTCAAGTTAAATAAGGAGATGTTCGTCTCCAGTCTCCCCAGTCCAGTGAGGATAGCTTCTGGAGAATGTAGCTAAGGATGTTGTCATCCTAATTTAGGCAGGTACCTTAGATGCTTAAAGTTAGGTTGTGCAAAACCTGCATTTTGTACAAAAGTGGGTTAAAACACTTTAATGAGGGTAATCTAAAGGATACCTTTTATCTTGGTCTGGACAAGATCAAAGACATCCTGAGATTACATTAGTATCTGTGGAACAAACGAAGTGCTGTTTGTCTCTTTGGAAGCAATAATGCAACTGAAAAACAGTTTTTGAGCCTATTGGACTAAAGTTTTCTCCCTTTGTTACCAGTAAAGTAATACTCAGGGTATTGAAACCCACATGAATATTGCTATGCTGCACATACTGGACTTTTGTAGGGTAAGACAGAAACAAAGAGGCTGATCTTTAAACTTTATTTTAAACCAAGGTATGTGTGTCAACTCAGAAAAATGTAGCCATGTAAATGAAAAAAGAACTGTAACAATTTTATCAAACTCGGTAAAAGCTTACTGTATCTGTGTCTGTTAAATAGTAAAAAATCCTCCCTCAGTAAAAATGTCTTCAGTACTCCCAGCACCTAAAAATGTTTCTTTTTTTAAAAGACATTTCCAGTGTAACTATGGTGTTTGAAAAATCAGAGGCTTTTGACTGTATCTCTTTATAAGCATAGTCCTATAGCAGTGTCAGCTGCTGTATCTCCAGGTTGCGCTCACAGTTCATTAGAAGTTGAACCCTGGATGCCCATCAAGCCTGATGTTGCTACGCTTGTTGCATAGTTAGGAAATGAAACCTCTGATACTGTGCTTGGCTTTTTACAGATAAAATACTTCAATGTTCCACCTAGAGCAGCCCAGAGTGCAGAAGAGCAATATGAGCTCCCTCCGTGCTGAGGCATGCACACCTGCTTCCTGAGTTTCTACTGGCAATTGCAAGAAATAACAGGTAGATATCAGGGCTGCTTTGCCTGGATGGTGTAGTAGCTTTTAAAAAGATTGATTTGCTAATGAAAGGCTGATGCAGAGGCCACTGGAATGGCATCAAGATAAAGTACTGATCTCCACTCGCTTTCTGTGTGGGGCCTTCAACTAAAGGAATGAATATTAAAGTTACTGTGATGCCTGTAGACTTTGTAAATGCACGTGCATGGTGTCTTCCAAGATAGCTCTGCTCTCCCTTTGCTGGAGAATCTTTCATTTTCCTGCAGGCAGAGCAGCACTTCGTTTGACTTGGGAGCTGGCCAGTGCTTGACGCAGAAGGGCAGTCTTGAGCTCACTGCATAGCGAAGCACTCCTCGCTTCTGCTAGCTGTCGGTCACTAGCTGCTGTTGCAGAACTGGGACCTGCGCAGGCAGCCTGGAGTGGGAAGGAGGGCTGCTCCCCAGCACCGAAGCTGTCTCTGTGCTGCTCTCGCAGAAGCATGAGAACTCCCCGTCTAGCTTCGGTCAGCTGAAGCGCAGCAGGCCGGCTACGGAACCTTCTTCTCTCTCTTGCCGAAGCCCCTGACAGTAGGTCTGTAGTCTGTACACAGCTCTTCTCTGCAGTGCTTGTGCTGCTGTGAAGTGAGTCTTTTGGGAGGCCGCATGTTGCACATGAAGAATAGATGCAGAAGCAGTTTTGTGTGGAAGGACAATAAAATATCCCTCTCGGAGATCTCAGACTCTTAAAAATACTTCCCCAACAAACACCGTACCGCTGTCAGAAACATCCCTCAGATGGAGGGCTTATAGTAAGAGAATAGCACCCCTATCATCATCTTATTTGGAGGAGAGATTACAGGGAACCCTATCCTTGCCATGCGAGTCTGCAAATCCCTGCTCCCGGGGGGATCAGCAGCAAGGCAAGGAGACAGGTACTGAGAAATCCATCTCAGCCTTGATGCGAACCCTGCAGGTGTTGATGAGTTTTGGTTTAGGCTCATGAGAAGCACCTCGCTGGTGTGTGTTTGCTAACAATGCAAAACATGAGTGTTGACAAACAGCTGCAAAAATGACTGATCAGTGTGTGTGGAGAAGGGCTTCGGGCGCAGGGACAAGGGTAAAGTCTGTCTAAGGCAAAATAAATGAGCCTTGGAGGAAGCTTGATAAACTGCATTGAGAAGTTTTCTGATGACTAGAGGGGTTTTAGCTAAATGGTCTTGTGAAGAGTAAACTCATAAAAGAAGGCAGAATTTGCCCAGGTACTCTCAAAAGTTAACTTCGAGTCTTCTGGCTGCTCCCAAATATGTGATTCGGAGGATAGTCTAACCTCGTGGTTCAGATTTTTTTTAAAATAATGTTTTAAACTCTGAAAGGCAATAGAGGACTAAATTATTTTAACCTAAAATATATTTGAGTTTGTTCTAATAAATATATGTAATTGAATCGGGGAAAATAATTTTATGAAGCAGTATTTAGAGCAAAATGTGGTAAAATAACCTGTGTTGGCATAGGTGTTACCGTGCTCTGATGTCACAGTGGATGTGATGTCAAGGTATGCTAGATCACTTGGGTCAGTTTTCTGCTAAAAACATGGTGTAGACATCACACAAGGTCACTTACTGCATAGACCTTGGTATATGGCAAGAAAATCCATCAGCTCTCTGGAATGGGTTTCTCCCATCCTCAAGGTGGTGTCTGGAGAAGCTGATAGGGTAAAAAGCAAATTTTATATAATTCTGGCAAACACCCAAGGCTTTCTAAAGCAATATACAGTTCGTATGGGATAATTTAAGTATTGAAATAATGATTTCTGTGTTTGTAGCTGGGAAAAGAATTTTTTTGTACTGGAGTTTCATCTTTTCACTTAGGGAAGGAGCATGAAATCTCAGTGAAACTGGTAAGATCTTGATTTGCTGAAGTCCAGGAAATATATAAGCAGTCTTTCTCAGGGTATCCTGTTACTCTAATCAGCCAGAAAAGGACTGGCAATTTCATGAGTAAAAGTGGGTTTTAAGACTTAAATCCTGGGTTGGTTTTGGAGCTTCGTCTCTATTATAACTAAGCTAGTTTGCCTTTACTAAATGCTAAGCTAATGTAGATGCTGCTAAAACTTCTCTGGGTGTATTTGAGACATCTTAAGGTTTATTTCCACTTAAATTTGTGTTTTGGAGTTTGAAGTCGAACAGTCCTTACAATTGTCAGAAACTTTGTTTCGGTATATGGACACTTGGTAGGTTTTCACTGCCCTCATCTAATGGGCTTGGTGCAGGTGTGAGACATGTTCTTCTCTGTATTTGCCAGCTAGGACCAAAATTGGGGTGAGTCACAAACGTTTTGTGCACCGACAGCTTCATGTGTGTAAGGAACTGATGTTTGATATGAACCTGCAGTCGCTGTGCTGTGAATGATCTGTGTATACTATCCTTCTGTTATTCTTTTGTGGTGTACATTTCTGAGTGCGTATTTCTGCACCCTTCTGTAAAGCATGCGTGCGCTCCATGTATCAGTGGAGTCACTCTGAGAGTAAAGGTGCTGGGAAGCTCTACCAGAGGCATGTTCAGCCCCCAGATTTGCACTGCTGGTGAATAAACCTGCACCAGGACAGGGGTGCAGGAGCAAGGCTTGGCCTGTGGCAGCAGTGGGGCTCGCAGTGGTGGACAGCAAAAGCAGTAGATCCCTTAAAGAAGCTCCTCTTCAAAAGTGGCTAAAGCATTCCCAAGGGAGAGAATAGAATGGCTGCACAAATCCTTTTTGGCTTTGAGGACAGTCCTGGAGACATCAGTCGGACAAGCTGCTCCTGGACAGTGAAGTCAATGTGGGGTTGGTTTGTGAGCAGTGAAATGCATAGGCAAGCCAGCTGGCAAGAATGGGACCACAGTTATTGCCACTGTTTTTGTGATGATAGCCTGGATGCAATTAAGTTATTAAGAGGTGATTTGCAAATGTTTTGTTCAATTTAGCACACCGTAATTTAGCTGTCACTACTTTGCACTCCTTGGCTTGGTGAGGTGAGCTTTTACCCCATCTTATCTGACTTTTTGTGAACGCTAAACTGTCTCAAAAAATTATTTTTAGTATGCCATAAGTATATCTGCTTCTTAATTATTGTTATAAGCAAGATCTACCTGCCCTGTCAAACACACTTCCAAGAATGCTACTGCTTTTTTTCCTTCCCAAGGCTGTGGTATTTTATATTCACAATGACAAAGCAGAAGCAAGTCTCAGACGCAGATGCTTTCCTGTATCTTGACGGGACAGCATCCTGTATCTGCCATACCGAATAGAGCATCATTGAAGACTAGTCTTTAAGAACTAGACACATGCAGCGGTAAGGAAACCTGCAACATAAAACTGTAAGTAGCTGGCAGACCGAGTGAAATTCAGAGCACACACCTGTGTGTCATGAGATGACAAATGCAATCATCTTTAGGACTAAACCAGAGGACGTGTGTCACAGAGAAATGCAATAACGGCATTTTGTTGTGGATTTTTTCCAGCAGCAAAATACATCAAAATATTCCAAAAATACAGTCTGATTTTGAGCTGAGATAAAGTAAAAATATCATAAGAAAAACATACTGGTTACTACAATTTTTATTTTGTTGCTACTTTCTTCTAAATTGTGGTTAGGAACTGAAGTCTTCAGCTGCAATTGCAGTGAGTGTAGAAATGAGACATCCTTGGTGTGAAATACTGCAGTGTGCTAAGTGATGCAGGATCGACCTCATACTGTTGTTTGGACCACAGTGAAAGGCAATACATCCAATCTTATGTGTATATATAAATCCTACTGGTGAGGAACTAAATATTCTAGGGGCCTAACTTTACCCTGTGAAAATTCAACAGCCCAGCTTGCAGCTTGTGTGCCCTACTGGCAGACGTAAATGCTTGGATGGAAAGTTAGACCCTCTCTCAATTAAGGAAAAATCTTTCAGGGAGAAATTAGGCTATGGTCTCAGGAATACTTCTGTTTTTTTATCTTTCCTCTACAAAGGCAGTAGGTGTAGCCTTGACTTCCTTCATCTGCTACAGTGCTGAGCTGAGCTAATTTGTTGCAGATCAAGACTAGTAAGTCTCTTTCTCTGCTGCCAAGAAAGATGGGAGGACAGCTCAGGGGTAGCTTGGTTACACCCTGCTTTGTTATCAGGGCATATGGTAAAACTCCAGTCTAGCCCTTTACGAAGAGAAATAACGCTTTATTCCTTTTGGAGGTGGATGGGAAAAAGAGGAAAGACAAATCACTTTGATACTGCTAAGCCACAAGCGAGGCAATGGGGATGAGGCAGTTATGTGTCTTTGAGAAATGGTATGAATAAAGCGAGAAGCCAGTAGCTTCTTCCACGGTACTCTGCCCACCCTCCACCCCCCTGCCCCATTGCAATGTGATATTGCTTACACTTCCCATACTTCTACTTTGAGTGGTGCATTGATGACCTCTTCAGTGCTGGAGTGCTTAATTTTCAAACGAAAGGCTGCTCCATGGGTGGTGTGCTTGTCTAGCTCTGTGGACAACCAGAATGTGTGACAGCTATTGTTGTATTTTTGTGAAACAGTGTCACTGTGATTTATACTTCTGCCTGACAAAGGGATTTGGATTTTAAAATAATCTCATCGGAGGCAGCTCAGCCAGATATATTTCAGTGACTGTGTTGGATTATCTGAGACTAGGTCTGCGGTGACAAATTTGCCATAGAATTTGCTCTTGGGTAACTGGAGACCACGCGAGAGTGCTGTATGCAGGCTCCCAGTGCTTTCTGCTCATTTTGCATATTGGAAGGCAAGTTTTAGGAAAGGTGAAAAGAGTGATGAGAGCTGCTAGGAATTTTTTAATAAAGTTTTTTTGGCAAAACACAGGGTTCTGTCAAGAAACATTTTTGTTCGCAGCACATTATTTTGATGTTGCTGACAGCATTTCCACTTCCAGAACTGGATCATTAAAGATGGAGAGTGTTCAATCTGCTGAAAGAAGCATCTAATTTTCTGATGAATTCTAAGTGCGTGCATGCATGTACGTGCACATACATGCACATGTGAGCTGCATTTCCCAGCTAGTTGTAACGAATGCGGTGCTTGTCTGTTTTGTTGTGTGGAATCCTTCTTGGTGACACTGGTACTCTCCCTTTTCTATGAAGAGATCTCTAGCCCTGAGGAGGATGCATGAAGAAATACAAGCTTAAGCTTCTAGGATACTGGTCAAAATACTTCTTCTAATAAAATTTCTGACTTTAATGGCAAGCTGATTCTTGCAGTCTGACTTTGTATGATCCAGTGGTACTGCTTAGTGCTGAGAAAGATGACTTAAAATAAGAGGGTGATCAACATTAGTTGAAAAGTAATATTTGAGATTTTTTTTTCATACAGTTTCTGAATTCAGTGGCTGCCACATGTTTTAAAGTGGCGTTCATTCATCCATAAGGAAGCACCTTCCGTTCTGAAACACTGACCAAGTAGGATGTCAGGAACTTCAAATCAGAGACTTCTGCTTGGAAGAAGAGTATTTACCTGGAGTTGAAATGAGTGTGGCTACTACAGCCCTTTCTCTAGGATTTGGCTTTAACTAGAGAGTGCCCTAGCTCCTCTGGAACAGGATGTTCTCACCTTTCTTCATGCTGAGTAAGGGGAAGGTGTCTCAATCTGAACTAGGTTTGCTACTGCAAGTCTCACATGATAATTACAGAGTTAAACTCCCTAGCTTAGATATACAGAAGTTATTCTGGTTTTGGGGTGAATAATTGCTCGCGTTAAATGCTATATATGCATTTGCGTGTGTGTGTATACATATGGGGGTGGGGAGGAAGAATGGGCAGGCAAAAGATGTAATTATTTAACAGGAGCCTTAGTCTTGGATTATAAATATGGATCATGACTTATGGAGCCTGAGGACATAATATATTCATCTTCTGCTTGAATATCTAGTTTTAATCATGGACTTGCCTGAAAGGCCTTTCAAAAGATGAGCACTGACATTTAAAGTACTTCTGACGTATACATTGTTTATGTACGGCTACAGTGGGCCCTTGCAGCAAAGGGGCTGAGGAAAAGAGGATGCTTAATTGGAACAAAGCCAGTCAGTCTTTTCGAAAGAAGAAAACTTATTTTCATGCTCTAGCAAATGCCTATAGGTAAGGCAAGGGTATGTTTAGCATAAATGTCAAATCATTCAATTGAAAGGATAAAATTTCTTGAAGCATCAATGTTGGCACTTGGGGGAGTGGGCTGGAAGCAGACATGGAATCTGCTCAGAGCCCTGGTGCTGGCTTTGGGCGAAATGCTTAATCTTTTCCTGCCCACCTCCTCTTGTGCTTGTGTCTTGTTCAACCTGGTGAGCTTTCCTAAAGAGCAAGCATGCAGTTGTGTAACTGCAGAAGGGCGTCACGAGGCAGCTCTGCCCAGCCTGCTGCCTTTGTCTTGGCAGAGAAATGCATGAAGTTTAGCAGCCGTGCACCTTTATCCTATACAAGGTTATTGTATTCTTAGCTCTGTTAGCCATGGCAGTGGAATATGTGTGTGAAGTATGTGTAAAGAAGGGGTGTTCAAAATGGCATCCTGTTGCATCACTGGAGAGGCAGAACCACCACAGTGAAACATATGATTATTCATAGTCTACCACAATGAAACATATGATTATTCAGAGTCTACCACAGTGAAGACTTGATTAATCATGTTATTAGCCCTTATGCTGTCCTATAATTAAAGATGAATGCTGGATAAAATTAAATATTTTGCAGGATATGCACCTTTCTTTCCATATAATCCTTTGTGATAGATAGCTACAGGAGTCTTACTGTGGTAAAATACTTTAATTTTCTTCCCCTTGTGGTTTTGAATTTAATGGTCTAATTTTTGTTTCTAAACAAATCCTCCTGCCCAGTGGTGACAGAGGTTTCTGTAATACAGTGCCTGCAAAATACCAGATATAATTTGCCATGACATTTTATAGACATCAGGCTACGTTTTGTAGGTGATCAAGTGATGTCTTGTAGACACTTAGTCATTGTAGCTCACCTGAACACTTGAGTCATTTTGCACTTTAACCCAAGCCATGGTGTTGCATTGAAGTGGAGCACCTGAGTGAGCAGCTATGTGTGGAATCAGCTGAGTGCTTGCCTCTTCATTGTGAGTACTGGACTCTTTACTGAGGTAAGGCTTTGGCACTCTGCTAGCAGAGATATGCAATAACTCCAAATTCTTCCCCTCTAGAAAGAAAGATGAGATTGTGTGGGGCACGCTGGCTTGTGGTAGCTCTGCTCATGAGTTAATATCTCTTCTCTCTTGCCTTTGGCTGCAGAAAGCACTGTAAGAGATTAGACTCTGTAGAGCAGATGAATGCAGATGCTGATGTGTAAGGGAGAAGATCAACTTAGGGAGCAAGAGGCCTAATAAATGAAACTGACAATTTTATATCCAGAGACTTTTCTCTGGAAATTATGGATTTTGTTAGCTAATATATCACCTGTACTTCTCCCTGTCCTGAAACACACACATCACACGCTATAGTAGCATGTCATTGTACGTATGCTGTCTTCACAGTCCGCATCTTATGCATTTGTCATATTTCAATGTCAAATGATGTATGTTAAGAGTCTCCTCTGTTTGGGTTACTCTTTGAATTTGTTCAGAGCAATCTAGGGACTCTTTCCTGAAGAAGCTCATAAAAGATATAGCATAACTACTCGGTAATGTTGCTGAAGCAGAAGACTGAAATTATTGAGGCACAATTAGAAGTTTCCTTCAGGGAACAGGCATACTATTAAGGGATGGATTTGATGAGACAAATGACCTTTACTTGTTCCAAGGAAAGTTTAAGCTTTTTATTTTTTTACCCCTATCACTTATGGTGTCAGGAAATGCAACTATAAATCTGTGTGTGACATATTTACTAAATGATTGCTTCAGCACTGGAGTGCTAGAAGAAGCAATAATGTAAGGCCATGTTTGGCTAGACACACGTACACAACTAGACTCCCGAAGGAACTGTCCTTCCAAGGTGCGCTGTGCTGGGATGTCCTGTTGCTGACCAATGGCTCACAATCTTGGAGAGATGCAATGAGCATGTTGCCCGTATTCAGCATCCTGACAAGCTGTGGGAATTGGAAACCAGGGTACCAGCAGACAGGGCATTTTTTGGCTTTATTTCAGTATTCATTTGACATGCTGTACTGAGTCCTGTAAGCTCAGAGAACTGGCACAGCTGCTGCGGAAACACATGCGTGCAGGTATCCTCTCCTACAAAAAGAAACTGTGATTCAAGCAGGAGGGATTTCAGATGCTACCGTGTGCTTTGTGTGTTTGATTTTATTTAAAAGCTCACCCTTTCTATCTTTTCTAATTGAATATATTTAAATAAGGAGTGTTAAAATGAATGAGCTAAAAGGGAAAACAAAAGCCAATGTCACAGAAGCCAATGGTACAGATTTTGTGTCTTTGAGGATTTTAGCACTAAACAAATTTCTCTTCCTGCCCTGTAAAACAGATGTTGAAGCTGTAACTAAAATTCAGACAACTGTCCCCTCACTGGAAACAGAGCACTGCTTTCTTAGCACAGAGTTTCTTTTACAGCTTGCAAGTCTTCCCATGTAGTTTATCCCAATAGTTAAGGACTAGTTTGGAGGCAGTTCCTCTATTAGCTTGCTTTTACTGAGCATCTGTAGATCAGAGGTAAGAAAGAGCCATATTTGGGCAAAAAAAAGAGTCAACAGGAAAGTGCCACTTTATTTTTTTCTGTGGCAGAGCCTCTATCTACACTAATAAATACATTGCTGAGCCTACTTTTGGTATTGGGAGGTGAAGAGGACAATGATGCCTAGTTGTTGGAGGAGTGGTGGGATATCTGAGGTATAATCTCGGTTCTTCCCCAGTCCATGCCTCAGCAACCATATCTGGGATAGTTTATGAAATGGGAAGGAAGGGTCTCTCTCTTGTGCACTTTGGGATCTACAGATAAGGAGTGCTTCGTAACAAGGAAATGGTTTTGTTAGATGTTGCTTGAAGTTTGGGCAGATGCCAGCTGAACTCCTAATACAAAGACCTCTTTCTCCAGACATGTCAACAGTTGAGTGCGTGATTGGTTTTACATGTATGCCCTTAATTGAGGGATAGGAAGCTCCTAGACAGAGTTGGTATTAACTATCTATGTGGTGACTGACACCTTGGCTCAGAGGAAGATGAAAGCTGCTGCACTGTAGAGTGCAAAAAAGAAAGGGGTTAGTCAGTGTTTTGGAGGGTTTCTGTTTGAGCCTACAGAGCTGATTAAGCTGGTCTGACTGGACAGTATACACTGGGACAGGTCATACAGTCTGATGTGTTACCAAAGCTGGTCTGATCATGCCAGGATTTTTCTTGTTGTGGCCAGATGCTAGTCTGTGACAAAGTCAGTCAGCTTTATGCTGAAAGCACTCATCCACTGTTGGCTTCTGAAATAGAGAGTTACTGTCAGATATGTTATCCAAAATAACATCAATAGCTTGATATGAAACTGAGCTTGCTTTTATGATGTGCTACTTTATGTTAATCCCAGTAATATTTTTTTACACTACTGCTACCAGTACTGCTTTCTGTTAGTAAATAGGCTACTTTCTGCACAGTTGTAGGTTGTTTATATAGCACCATGGGTCTGTCTTTGATAAGGACTGAGCCCAGAGCAGTTCATGGGCTGTAATGTCATGGTAGATTTTCCATAGATAATTTTTGTGGAGATTGCTTCAAGCTCTCAATCCCTGTTTCTGTACCAGTGCTACAGAATTGTGCCAGGAGACCATAAAAGAAAACTCTGCTTAACTGAAACAAGTGGTTTCAGCTGAACTGTAAAACTCTGATGCTTTGGAAAGCACCATGGAAGTAGACCTATGCTGTTGGCTCTCACCTTGTGCTCCTTTGAAGGTGAGCCGGTGCCCAGCACATCTGTGGAGCTGTCTCCCTTGTGTAAGCCACATCCTGGTCAGCAGCTTGGCTTGGTCTTTATCCTAACCGGCAGCATCTGGCACATTGGGTCAGGCTTAGAAGGTCTAAGTGACCTGGGATCAAAGCAGCCTTGTTTCCCTTCTTTTCAGCCTAGTACATTGGCACTTTGCTGCTACCTCCATGCCTATCTTGTCACCTGGGATGCTGCGTACTGGGAGAAGATAGGCTTCAGAGATCTGCTAGAAGCTAGAGAAAGAATAATTTTTAATAATTAATTATTAATATTAAAAGTCACTTTTTAATTGAGGTAACTTAAAATAATATGTTACTTGATTTTCATCTGCCTGTGATCTGAACTTAAAGTTAATCAGTCAGCCATCCATCCTCTCCTACCGTTGCCAAGACAGAATAGTGACCCATGAGTGGACAGAGCACAGTTGAGTGCTCCCTCCTCAGCTTGTCTGAAATGAGGGGCTCTGACTATATCCCCGCAGATATCAGTGCAACTTTTAGTTAAAACTGTTCTTTATTCATTGGATAAATAAATAGAAAGTATATGGAGATCAGCTGTTATGTTATGATGGATATGTGCCAGCTCTTGGGCAGGTGTCTGTGTGTGATTCTTTTTCTTCATTAGTTGCTGAGATAGTACAGCTGCTCAAATGGAAAAAGGGCCCCTCGAGCCAGGTGGGGAAGGGTTGGAGAGTTTAGGATTTGGACCTGGTTCTGAGTTTTGCAACTGAGCCTGAAAGACAAGAGCAGCCAGCTTAATTAGGACTATCTGCCAGCCTTGCACAGTGGTTCGTGTGCAGCACCAGTTGCCGTTTCTCACCTTGCCTAAAATGAGTTTTGTAGAGCAGTATAAGAAGAGGGCTTCCCATATGCTAGTTGTGGCATGGCTGGCATCTGTATCTGCGGCACTGGAGTTCTGATTTTTCTGCTGCTTCTTTAAAACAAATGCTTGTCAAGGATTGAATGACTTTGATAGACTTCAGCATAACTCTTCTTATGCACATCAGTGGAAAAGAAAATTTCTTCAGATTTTTACTCAGAGTGAACTACTTTTATGCTTGAATCTCTTAAGTTGAAAATATTTTCCCTTTATATCCATATTCCCTTTTTTTTCCCCTTGCCATTTGCCACAAAAGTACAAGCTCAAATAGCGTGATAGGTATTTTGTGGGGCAGCAAACAAGTTTTCTAATTGGACTTGGCCCTGAGCTCAAACATCAAATCCAAGCACTCTCAGTGGGGGTAGAGTGGAGGGTTCAGGTTTGGATCTAACTTTGAAATTCAGCTTCTGTATTAATAATTCTAAATCTTTCAAGCTTTCATCTTAATTTTGGCCTCAAGTCTTGCTCAAAGGAGGAGTTTGCCAAAGGCTGTGGGATACTTCTGCGACATGGACAGTACACTGCTTCCTGGCATGTGGGCAACTTACATGGAGATGCACAAGTGTGGGAGGGAGGCATCTCTGGAGATGCTCATGGCGTCTCTTATCTTCCTGTGATGTGCTGTTGTGTACAACTTGTGGACTTCTGTACCTGAGGTCTTAGTTTTTCATAAGCAGTTACCTAGGATTTTGTAGTTTGGTGAAGTACTAGGATGGGTATTATATGGGCTTTCTGGACTTCCTAATTTCCATTGTGTTGAAGGCTAAATATATACAGCTAAAGATATTTGATATTTGATACAAAAAGCTGAGAGATCTGCTGTCCTTTTTGTCTGCTTGTTTTGGTTTCGGCTGCCACCGGCAACAAAAGTGCCACGCGGCCGCCCCTGCCCCTGCCGGGGTGCGGAGGAGAATGGGAACAAACAGGCAGAAACTGGTGGGTCGGGATAAGGGCAGTTTAACAGAACAGCAAACTAAGGGAACAGGAACAACAATGATACAGATAAGGGGAATACACAAAACAAAACAGACCGCACAAAAGAGTTGCTCTCCTGAACTGCTGCCGCTGCACGCTCCCGAGCAGCGAGTGAGTTCCCGCCGCCCAGCTCCCCCACACCGGAACCCAGCCTGACGGCACATGGTATGGAATACCCGGCTCTGTTTGGCCAGGTGGGGGTTGGGTCAGCCCACCCGACTGTGCCCCTTCCTGGAGTCTGGTGAAAATTAACCCTGTCCTGGCCAAACCCAGGACATTATCCATCCCTTATTCCAGACCATCTATGTCATGCCCAGGTCCCCCATTGTCCAGTTGATCACCACTACTTCTCCTGTCTCAAGATATCATTCCCTTAGTCTATGGATCATCACTCTACAGTGTCCGTTGAGTTCATTTAATCCATGACTTCGGGCTCCATCTGTCGTAATGGTCTTCCGTGACAGGAGAGGTCATGTGTGGTGATGGGCGGTCACTTGGTGCATCCGCAGCTCACAGTCTGCAGGAGATGTTGATCTTGATGAAGTTGCTGGATGCCAGTTGTTGAAAACCAGGTCCAGTTCCATTATCGCTGTGCTCTGCTAGGTGTTCATCAAAAATGTCCATGCTTCTTTAATCTGGATGATTCTTACTATGATACTACTGGTACAACACATAACAATTATAACAGTGATAACAGAGAGTGACAGGGTTATTTAACAATTAACTTTATACAATTAATTTATGGACTATTCTCACCCAAAATCAAATCCCCATGAGGTACACATCGGACTTCCCCATCCTTCCGCATTACCCACCAGGTACACCCAGGTCCTTGAGCAAAAGCAATCCCGCAGACGGGCTTGCCTTTGCCCGAGGCAGGACTAACCCAAACCGTCTTCCCTAACATGTTCCGCATGTGCACTACAGGGACTTTATCCCCTTCTACGGGGCGCTGAGATTTTGACTGGGCAGGACCAGCCCGGTTGGTGGATCCTCTGGTGTTAACCAACCAGGTGGCCTTTGCTAAATGGGTATCCCAATTTTTGAAAGTTCCACCCCCCATTGCTCTCAAAGTGGTTTTTAGCAGCCCATTGTACAGCTCGATCTTTCCCGAGGCTGGTGCATGGTAGGGGATGTGATACACCCACTCGATACCATGTTCTTTGGCCCAGGTGTCTACGAGGCTGTTACGAAAGTGAGTCCCATTGTCCGACTCAATTCTTTCGGGAGTGCCATGTCGCCACAGGACTTGTTTTTCAAGGCCCAGGATGGTATTCCAGGTGGTGGCATGGGGCACAGGATAGGTTTCCAGCCATCCTCTCTCCTCGCAGAAAAAAAAAAAAAAAAAAGAGGGGACTGGAGCATCTCTCCTGTGAGGAGAGGCTGAGGGAGCTGGGCTTGTTCAGCCTGAAGAAGAGAAGGCTGAGAGGGACCTAATAAATGCTTACAAATATCTGAAGGGTGGGTGTCAGGAGGATGGGGCCAAGCTCTTTTCAGTGGCGTCCAGTGACAGGACAAGGGGCAATGGGCACAAACTTAAGCACAGGACGTTCCATCTGAATATGAGGAAGAATTTCTTCCCTCTGAGGGTGACGGAGCACTGGAACAGGTTGCCCAGGGAGGTTGTGGAGTCTCCTTCTCTGGAGCTATTCAAGACCCGCCTGGACAAGGTCCTCTGCAACCTACTGTAGGGGACCCTGCTTCGGCAGGAGGGTTGGACTAGATGACCCACAGAGGTCCCTTCCAACCCCTACCATTCTGTGATTCTGTGATCCGGTGCTGGCCTCCACCATTGTGAGCACATAGCGCTTGCCTTGGCGGGTTTGTGGCAGTGTGATGTAGTCAATCTGCCAAGTCTCCCCAAATTTATATTTTAGCCATCGTCCTCCATACCACTGAGGCTTTACCCGCTTGGCTTGCTTGATTGCAGCGCATGTCTCACATTCATGGATAACCAGTGCGATGGTGTCCATGGTCAAGTCCACCTCTCGGTCACGAGCCCATCTGTATGTCGCGTCTCTTCCTTGGTGGCCCTAGGTGTCATGGGCACCCACTTACTCCACGTAGCATCGGTGGCATGATGCGTAGAGGGGACCCTCTCTTTGAACATCCAGCCCAGGACCGGCAATCGTGGTGCTAGGAGGATCTGTGCTTCAGTGCCAACCACTTCTGACACAGCTCGAACGCCTTCATATGCTGCCAGAATCTCTTTTTCAGTGGAAGTATAGCGGGCCTCGGATCCTTTGTATCCCTGGCTCCAGAACCCCAGGGTTCGACCTTGAGTCTCCCCTGGTGCTTTCTGCCAGAGACTCCAGGTTGGGCCGTTCTCCCCAGCTGCGGTGTAGAGCACGTTTTTAACATCTTGCCCTGACCGGACTGGACTAAGGGCTACGGCATGAACTATCTCCCGTTTAATCTGTTCAAATGCCTGTCGTTGCTCAGGGCCCCATTCAAAATCATTCTTCTTCCGGGTCACATGATACAGAGGACTCACAATTTGGCTGTAGTTTGGGATGTGCATCCTCCAAAAACCCACAACACCCAGGAAGGCCTGTGCTTCCTTTTTGCTGGTTGGTGGAGACATAGCTGCTGTTTTGTTGATGACATCCATTGGGATTTGACGGTGCCCGTCCTGTGATTTTATCCCCAAAAACTGGATCTCTTGCGCAGGTCCCTTGACTTTACTTCGCTTCATGGCGAAACCCGCTTTCAGAAGGATCTGAACTATTTTCTCCCCTTTCTCAAAAACTTCCTCCGCGGTGTCACCCCATACAATGATGTCATTGATGTACTGCAGATGTTCTGGAGCTTCACCCTTTTCCCGTGCAGTCTGGATTAGTCCATGGCAAATGGTGGGACTGTTTCCACCCCTGGGGCAGTCGATTTCAGGTGTACTGGACGCCCCTCCAGGTGAAAGCAAACTGTGGCCTGCACTCTGCTGCCAAAGGGATGGAGAAGAATGCATTAGCGATGTCAATTGTAGCGTACCACTTGGCTGCCTTTGACTCCAGCTGATATTGAAGTTCTAGCATGTCTGGCACGGCAGCACTCAGCGGTGGTGTGACTTCATTCAGGCCACAGTAGTCTATTGTCAGTCTCCACTCTCCAGTAGATTCTCTCACTGGCCATACGGGACTATTAAAGGGTGAGCGAGTTTTGCTGATCACTCCTTGACTCTCCAGCTGGCGGATCAGCTGATGAATGGGGAGAAGGGAGTCTCGGTTGGTACGATACTGTCGCCGGTGCACCGTTGTGGTCGCGATTGGCACCTGTTGTTCTTCAACCCTCAGCAACCCCCAACAGAAGGATCCTCCGAGAGACCAGGCACAATGGACAGCTGTTTAATTTCTTCCGTCTCCACAGCAGCTGTGCCAAAAGCCCACCGATACCCCCTTGGGTCTTTGAAATACCCTCTCCTAAGATAGTCTGTCCCAAGGATGCACGGAGCCTCGGGGCCAGTTACAATGGGGTGCTTCTGCCATTCCTGCCCAGTGAGGCTCCCTTCAGCCTCCAATACACTCAGCTCTTGGTACCCTCCTGTCACTCCCGAAATGCAAATGGACTCTGACCCTTTGAACTCTGATGGCATTAAAGTACACTGTGCACCAGTGTCCACTAGAGCTTTATACTCTTGTGGATCTGACGTGCCAGGCCACCGAATCCACACCGTCCTATAAACCTGGTTGTCCCTTTCCTCCACCTGGCTGGAGGCAGGGCCCCTCTAATCCTGGTCAGAGAATTTGCTGCTCACCTGCTGTAAAAATGACTTGGAGGTCCCCTCCAGAGGATCGGAATCAAGATCAAACTGTCTGCCTGGTCAGGAGAGCTGGCTGCTGGAAACTGGAGCGGCATTTTTCCTAACAGAATCCCCTTTCGTGATTGTTTTACCTCGCAACTGATGCACTCGTGCCTCTAGACTTGAGGTGGGTTTTCCTTCCCAATTCCTCATGTCCTCTCCGTGGTCACGCAGGTAGAACCACAGGGGGCCCCGTGGTGTGTAGCCTCTGTATTCCCTCTCCTGAGCAGAGGAACGCTTGCCCCTAATAGCTGAGACACTGGCCCATACAGGTGGGGAGTAGGACCTACTCTCTTTCATTTGCCGGACCTCCCGGGCCAGTTTCTCCACAGCTGAGACAAGGGAGGAAGGGAGACTTTCCTCATATTGCCGGAGTCTGACAGCCACCTCATCCACTGTTGGTGCCTCTTTACCTTTCCAGTTTACAACTGCCAGTGAGTTGGCATATGAGGAGGGTGCGCTCCGCACAAACTTCCTCCACATAGATGCTGTGCACTGGACTTCATCTGGGTCTGTGGGTACCTGCTCATCGTCTGTGTCACAGTAAACCAGCTCCCGCACAGCTAATTCCCTCAGGTGCTGAATACCCCTTTCCATATTGATCCACTTGCCAGGGTAGCATACAAAATCGTCACTGAAGGGGTACCTCTCCCTAACCCCTGACAGAAGCCTCCTCCAGAGGCTGAGGACTTGTTCCTTGTTCCCAATGGCCTTGTCAATGCCCCCATCCCTGGCCAGGGATCCCAGCTGCTTGGCTTCCTTGCCCTCTAATTCCAAGCTGCTGGCCCCGTTATCCCAGCACCGCAGCAGCCAGGTGACAATGTGCTCGCCTGGGTGGTGGCTGAAATCTTTCCGCATGTCTCGCAGCTCGCCCAGGGCCAGGGACCGGGTGATGATCTCTGTCTCTATCTCCCGCGATGACCCTGGCTCATCGTCATCCCTCCCGGGGCGATCTGCTCTCTTTGCGTCTTTCTTTAGCTTTACGGGGACGACTGCTGCCGGCACAGGTTGGTCACTGGGCTCAGTCACTGTGCCTGGGGCTGGGGCTGGAGCCGCTGCCGTGCCCGTCGGGGGAGCCGGGACAACGCCAGTGGCTGCAGCAGCCGTGGTGCCGGTCAAGGGGGGCTGTGACTGCCTGCTGGGCTGGAGGGGCTGCAGGGCCGGCTGGGGGGGCAGTGACAGCTGCAGTGCCTGCTGCTTCGTTCCCCCCCTTCCCCTTTAGGGCACTGAACAGTGTTAAACAGGGCAGCTCGGTAGGCGTGGGCCAGACCCCAGCACATTGCGGTGATCTGTGTCTCTCTGGAGTTCCCAGGGTGGCAGCACACTTTTTGCAGATATTTTACCAGATTGTCCGGATTCTGTATTTGTTCAGGGGTGAGTTTAAAAAACACCGGTGGTGCCCACTGCCCTAGACACCTGCCCATGCTGTCCCACACACCCAGCCACTCACAGCTATCCGGCCCCGGGGCAGGTCTCTGCACGATGTTCTTAACGACTTGTTTAACCCTAAACAAGACCCAAAACCCATTCAGGAGGCAAAACAAAAGGAGAGTGCTGGCCTGAGCATCCCACGGGCACTCAAATTCTCAAAACCCGTTAGGACCAGCCTGAGGGAGAGAGGGGGGGTGACAGAGTGGGGGAAGGTATCCCCTCCGGTTTTCCCCACAGATTGGGTTTCATTATTAACAAATTCTAAGACATAGGACCCGAGGTACGGAAATGACCGCAGTGCCACATGCAAATACAAGCCTAATTTCATGCACAGTGATGTTACCGTGTCATAAGTCGATATCGTACTGTACAGCGAAATCATCATCCTGGTCCTTTTCCCAGTGATGATGAACAGCATGTGAACGAACACATAGTGGAAGTACGGATTTACGTTGCAGAGCCACTTGATCAAAGTCAGGAACATTTTTTTTTTTTTACCGGCGACTATTTTAACACAGAAAAATGCGTATAACAAAATTTAACAAAATGTAAGAAAGCAGCTTTATCACATGCTGCTCAGCCCTGCTGTTATCCCCGCCCCACGCCTGGGTGCCAATTTAATGTTTTGGTTTCGGCTGCCGCCGGCAACAAAAGCGCCACGCGGCCGCCCCTGCCCCCGCCGGAGTGCGGAGGAGAATGGAAAGAAACAGGCAGAAACTGGTGGGTCGGGATAAGGGCAGTTTAACAGAACAGCAAACAGAGGGAACAGGAACTACAACGATGCAGATAAGGAGAAAACATGACACGAACCGCATGACCCAGAGAGACGCTCTCCCGAGCAGGACCGGTGCCGCAAGCTCCCGAGCCGCGAGTCAGTTCCCGCTGCGCCGCCCCCCCACCAGAACCCAGCATGACAGCACATGGTATGGAATACCCGGCTCTGTTTGGCCAGGTGGGGGTTGGGTCAGCCCACCCGACTGTGCCCCTTCCTGGATTCTGGTGAAAGTTAACCCTGTCCTGGCTGAACCCAGGACACTGCTAGCTACTGATGAGATCCCACAAGCACTTTTCGGGTTTCTAGTCTAGTTTTCAAGAGGCTTCTGCTGATGCTGCAACACAGGGCTGCTGTCTTTACCTCAGTCTTCCTGGGCCTCAGCATTTATAAAAGCACCTGAGTTAAACCCTCCTTTACATCAAAAGCTGTTGTGTGAATGGATGCCCATGAGACCATGTGATATGCTATAACACGGTGATGGGCAGAGCTGTTTGCATACCTAGGGCAGATAATCAGATGTATGGGACCTCATTCCTTTCTCTGTTAAGAGATCCGCAGGCTTTTGAAATTCTTCTGGATTTGCCTTCGTGCAACTCCATCATAGCAGAGTGCTTGGGATGAGGGGAAAAACCAGCCTGTTGCAACTGGGGATGGGCAGGAGAGGATGATGGTGAAATATCCCACTTCTAGTCTTCCTATAGCTCCTGCTACCATAGTTGTCATTGGTTAAACCATTTGTTGCACTGCAGTGAACAACTGCAGCTACCAGGTGGGTGACCCTGCTCCCGGCCAGACAACATTGCCAGTGCTAGTGGAGAAGCCTTCACCGTAATTCTTGCAACTTTTCTGAAGTTTTGAGAAGCTGTATGTTTTGTCATTTCTGGGCATTTTGTGTATCAATCTTTGGCTCTGGAGGAACTGAAAATGAAGTGATGGTATTCTGTTTGTGTGTGCACATTTATTAATGTATGTGCATTATAAGATGAGGTTTATATATAATACATGGTTTCCTTAAGAATATATGGCTTGTAAAACTGCACTGCGTGTCTGTTGCCCTCCCTGGCGCATTAATGAATTTCAGTAAGAGAGCTGGACATTTCAAAGATAGTTGTGTTGCTTTCCCCTTCCACTTTTATTGCAGCTTACTCATTCCTATCCTTTATTTTTGTTGCTTCCATATTTAGCATACAGATCTATCCTGAATCATGCTGATGAAACTGATGTAGGAATTTAGCCACTTAGGTGACATTTATACCTATATTTAGAAAATTGTTCTAATGACTTCAATGCCTTATCGAATAACACTTTCCTTACAGTGATGCTTATTTAAAGAGTAGAATATTAATGAGCAGCAAGAATTGGCATCCATACTGCAATTAAAATAGTTGATTAATTAAGAGAAGGGTAATTTAATGCTTACTAACAACATTTGTAACCATGCAATGCAAAATAAGATTTGTTTACATCTCATCGTTATAGGCCTGGATCCAAGCTCTGGACCTAAATATGTTAAGTATCAAAATATTTTTTTTCTAAAAATTATAATAAATAAACTAAGGGTTAAAGAAAGCTTGTAAACCATATACCAGTTTTTAAGTGTACTTGATGTTGCCATGGCTGTGTATAACAACTAAGCAAAATCTTTCACCTTCTGCTAACTTTATATTCTCTTTCGAAATGAAAGGAAAAGTAATGATGAATGAGCTGAGCAGTCATCTTCACTAAGGCTTTGGAGCTGGATCTGTTGCATGTTGCTCTAGAAGAATTTAGCAGTGATGCTTTTTTTGTTTTTCATAAGTCAGAAAACTTTTGATGCTTTTGCCATTGTGCCATGGATTTTTTCAACATGTACTATATCAAATCTTTTTGGCTGCATGTTGTCCTTGATTTTACTAAATAGAACAGATTGGAATAGAAGCATAATATCAAAGCAGAGTGTTGCTCTTCTGAACAAATCTAGATTCTTTTTTTCTTGGCTTCTCTGCGGCAGGCTCTTTTTTCTGTTTCATGATATTTTGTCCTGTTAGTCATACGCTGTCATTTACTTATTGCCATGTATGTGCAAGTTATTGTGGAGTAGTTGCGTTATGAGAACTATGGATTGCTGCTTGCCCAAAATACAAGAATTGATGCCACGTGAGGTTTTTAGCTTGCCAGTACTGAAGAGTGAACATCCTGTCTCTTTCACTGAGAGCGTGATGACACTGTCAGTCCCAGTCACTATCTTGAAGGTGACTCTTCCTTTGGCGTCTGCACTCCTTTCTAATTAAGCTACTTTCAGCTAGATATCTTTGGGGAACCACGTAAACGTATTAGGGCTTCCCTTTTATGTAAGGGGGGCATGAAGAGGCAGTGCTGTAATTTTTTGCTAGATTATATAATTCTATCCTGAAATCACAAGTCCACTACAGATGAAAGATTTAACTAGTGATTTTTGATAACATACTGGTTCAAAAAGAAAAATGAATCTATCCTCTATTAAAAATAAGGATGCAAGTGACTGTATGTAGGTTGGATGTATGGTAATGTTTGGGACCATTTTCAGTTCTCTGCTGTTCTGGGCATCCCCTTGAAGAGTAAAGGGGAGAGTGATTAACGAGACATGTTGAAAATACTAGAATTGGTTTTGATCATTCAGTAAGTGGCAGCTTTGCCTGAAGCTGGCACTGAACCAGTGCCACAGCATGATGTTATATTTTGGCCAAAATCTGGCTTTTTGAAATTACCTCTGATTGCTTGGATTTACTTTATAGGGATTCAAATGAGTACAGTATACTTTTACATGGGCCATTTTTAGCTGACCTTCAAGGAACCCCTTCATCAAGTCTGTCCTTATCGCACACTTGATTAGCTACAGTTAACTGTGAAACTATACAAGTGAACAATCACATTTTAAAAAATGGAAAAGGAAAGAGAGGAGGGAGGAAATACAGGGCAATAAGAAAGGCAGAACTGAAGAACACCCCAAATCTAGAACTTTCCCCACATTGCATTTTGGTCCTTGAAGGAAAAATGAGGATTCAGACCCAAGAGGGACTTAACTTTGCAGTGCCTGAAGCAGAGCAGGAGTTGGTGTAAGAATCCTCTGCAGCTGGGCGCTGTGACTCGAGGAGCAGTCTAGTTAGTGCCCAGAGAGCCCACTGAGAGGGGTGATTAGCCTGGATGTCTGAGGAAGATTTCCTGGTTTCAGTTTGCCTGAGGAAGTATCAAAATACTGGCTTCTCCTTTTGCCTCGACCTCATTCCCACCGTGGTTCCCACGTGTCCTTGCTTATTGCCTCCTCAGTGATCCCTTAGCTTTCTTTGTAATTTGAATGTCATGCCTTGGCCAGTCTCTCTTGGCTCTCAAAATGCTGAGCAATGTGGGCTGTTTTGGTATGTTATCCCCTTTCCGTTTTGTAACTCCATGACTTCCAGCTTCAAAAATAGTTTCCCCTCACTGACTTGAGCTACTATAATAAATGCAAGTGGTTGAGTCATCCTGAAAAGTCATTGCTGTTTTTTTTAATTAATCATTTTAGTTGGTTTCTTTTATAATTGCAATTTTTGAGCATTAAAAATTAAGGGAGGGGAACACCCTTATGTGCAGTGTGCTTTTATGAGATTATCTGATATTTGAAAAGTAGAATTAAAAATCATATGGAGCCATGCAAAACAATGTTTTCTTCATAAAAATGTTCTCGAGTAGAAAGTATAAAGAAAATACAGCAGAAACTTCTATAAATCAAAGAACTTATAACATGGCACATAGCCTCTCTAAGTGTATGACTGTCTTGCGGGGTAGAGAAATATGAAGAGCCTGAATCCTGACTGGCATAAATCAGCCCACATCTACTGAAGGCAAGAAGCTATTTTCTACGGGGAGGGGGAGGGAAGGTTCCATAATGCATAGTCTGTATCCCCATTTAGTGTTTCTGAGTCTTTCCAAAGATGTGACTGTAAAACACACAAAGACCAACCAACTCTAAAAGCTGAACAGCATGAACCTTGGTCTTCAAAAATCTGCAGTGGCCAGAAGCTCTTTCAGTCAAAGGCCTGCTTTAAATTTCATACTTTGGGTTTACAAAGTTTTCACTGCCTGCATATTTACAAGAAGTGGACTAAACTAAATCCCTTCCCAAGCACTTGTTATTTGATAGTCTGCTGACTAACACTCTTTGCATGTGGTTGTTACTTTGTGGGACAGCTTTTCCTCACAGATTTATACGCTTACTTTTTTTGGACAGAAATTTAATTGTGAGAGCTGGTCTGATTACAGATCAATTCTTTTAGTTAATCTGAAAGAGAAGTTGTACTTTCAGTTAAGGAGTTACATATGGTTTAGTTTGGGAGGGATTGGAAATATGTGAAGTTTTATATAACCCCGTTTGGCTAATATTTAACAATACTTACTATCGAGTATCTGGAGGCATAAGCTATTTCCATATTATATGACTTGGAGTTGTTGTTCCCTTTGGTGGGAACTATGAAGTTATGTTCCGTATCAGGTTACCTCTAAAAGATGAACTATGGTTCAAGCTTGCAAGCGGTGAGGTTAAGACATTGCTGCTTTTCAGAAAGGAAACAGTCCAGTTTAGTCCAGATAACACTGGGACAGCTTTTGTTTTCTGGCATTAAATGGAGTGTGTGTCATGTTCCACCTCCCTCCAATAGTCATAGAGGTTTTTTTAATACTTCACTTTGTTAGAGGGCAGATGGACCATTCAAAAATAAGTTTCTCCCTCCACACCTCTAAGTTTGGTATTTTTCTGCCACTCCGTTGCTTTTTTTTTGAAATGGAGGAAAAGAGACAGCCTGTAGGTAGAGGTAAAAGAACAAACCCAGAGTTTATTTCATGCTTTAAAATGATAGTATTTCAAAACTTTATATGAAATCTTATCAAAGAAACACTTTGGACTGATTTTTATAAATTATCTATGAATACAAATTGTTCTCTCTGAAGGGTTGTAACAGAAAGCTTGTGGTGGCTCTTGTGAAGGAAGTCTGACAGTTCCTTGCCTCTGGGAAACAGATACCGAGTGGTCAATATCTTTGCCTAGTTTTTGAGCCCCACATCTTTCTCTTTTCCACCGTCTCTTTATCTTTCTGTCCTGTGACCAAAAAAGAGGACTAATTTCAATATAGGCTAAAATATCAAATCTGTCACTCAGATGAACTTGGTATAAAAAATGAGAGGAAGGGAAATAGAATACAGTTTTTAAAGCATCCTTTTATTTTCCTGGTTCTTTTTGGTTACACAGAGCTGACTTGCTCCAGTTTCCACAAGGAACGATTCCTCTTAGAAGTCTCGGGGTACATGATGCACTGGTGCACAGGCTTCAACACAGTTCTCTTCATGGGACATCTAACTTGCACTGCAGGCGGAAGATGGACAACTATCCTTACCTTACACTATCACGACTAAGGCACGGAACCTCTTTTTAGCCTTAGTGAAAGATGCTTGTCCTTGGAAAGGGTCTGTTCTCACCAGCAGCCACAAAATGCAGCGTGGTCTTGGGCATGGAGTGTCTGCTCATCAAACACCTGCTGCTCTGTAATGCTGGAGGTGTTGGGTTGTTCTCCTGTTCCTCATAGCAAGGGCTTGCTTGTTGCCCCTCATGGTGGCAAGAGGCAGGAGCTTGTTACCCAGTGAGGTGAGGGTGTACAGCTGAGCTCCATGGGGCAGGATGTTGGTCATGGAGCCCAGCTATGACTTCCTTTTAGAGCTGCAAAAGTTTGGACTTTTTAAGGTGCAACTCAAAAATGGAGCTCTCCAGGATGAAGAAACAGTATGAGGATTGCCTAGTTGGAGGGGAAAACTTCTAATTCCTATCCTTTTTTTTTTATTGGCATAGCACAGCAGAATCTGATATTTTTTTTAGCAGTCACTTAGATATAAATTATGCATTATTTTTAAACAGTAATCAAATGATTCAAATGAAATTTCATTTTTAAATTAAGTCATTGAAAAGCATGCTTTTTTAAGCACACTGATTTAATAAAATACTGCTTTCTGCTGCTCTCTTATCAAGAACTTTATTCACAATGTTGAATATTCTATGGTGCCAGGGGCATCATATTATCTCCTCTGATATTGCCAACCTGATAAAAATAAAAGTCTCTACTGTAATTTCTTCACACAGTAGGATGGGAAACTATCTGGCAATTTGTTAGAGGAACATATTGCTTTGAAAATGCAAATGAATAAAATAACATTAGCATTAGAAAATACAGTAACATTATATCAAATAACAGCCAAGGAATTATCTGATGTATTACATAGACTATTTGCAGTGAATTCAATTACTTCTGAATCTTCTTTCCTTACTGGTGGATTCTGATACTGATCTCTGCTCTGGTGTCTGGATGAGTGTTGTGCTACTAGAGTCCCGTGCAGCTGATAACCCTCTAATTTGTCCCGTGGTAGCATTGGGTCCTGGTTTATCTGCTGAACCGGTTGTTGTGCGCACCTATGAATATTGCCCTCAGTTAAATCTTGTATTGTTCTTCAGATGGTGTTCAAATATATGACCAGTTTCTGTTTGTGTGTAAATATGGATAGTAGAGATCTATGTAAAGTCTGCCTATATGGACTATACCAGTAGTGGCCAGCTCCTTCAACCACCCGGAGGTGTCGTGGTGCTGGTTGAGTGTCGTTGCTTGCTGACCTAAGGTACATTATTTTCTTGAATTTGGAGGAATTAGCAGAGGTAGATTTTTCCCTTGCTTTCTGGGGCTCTCCTGGGTGAAGTGGCAAGTTGGGGGCACCAGTTGGGTGACATTCCCACTTGATGTGTGAGTTGCTTTGGGCCAGGCAGCACCTGGTGGGCTGTGGCATGTGGCAGCCAGGATCGTGCCGAAGCAAGGGCGCTGTGTTCTGCTCAGCCATACTCACGGCTCCTCTTGATCTGTTAGTCCACTACAGCTACGAGGTAATAAGCCAGCCCTTCCCTCATACCGTGTGAGCAGCTTGAATCTAAAAGTGTGAACAGGGTTTAAATAGGCAGAAAATTCTGTTTAGGTTGCAGCAGAATCTTCATTGCTGCAGTACTTCTAAGGTACCCTGGGGGAAGGTGGGAAGGCGTTTGCTTTCTGGCTTTGCTGGCCCCAGTACTTTTCTTTCAGGGGACAAGCCTTTTGAAAAATGTGAACAGATGGCACGGTCTGTGATCATCTAGTTCTTTTAAAAATGCGAGTCCGTGGTTGACAACTATTATGGGGAGATTTCTATGAAAAGGTTAAATGTTTGCTATCAACTGCTGCATTGTAACTCCATAAATACTATCATTACATCCTACTTTAAGTGTTGGGAAATAAGACTGCTATCTGGGATGCTGTGGTTGCTGATTTCCTGATGCTTGCTATTTCCAGCCACTCACGTCTTCATGTTGTCATCTGCTTCTGGTTACTTGAACCTTCTTGTAAAATATTACAAAATAAATAGCTGCTGATGCTGCCAGTAGTGCTGGGAGATTTTTGTATAGGTCCTGCGTTAAAAATTTAAGAAGACAAGAAAATTTCCCTTACTATACTATGATGGTATGTCCTGAATCACACTGGGCACAAAGAAAGGCTGTTAATAGTCAGTATAAAGAAAAAGTTTGTGCTACTTGGTTTATTTCACCCTTATCGGCTCAGTAGTAGTTCTGTGGCAGTGATATTTTTTGTATTTCAGACTTCTCCCAAGACACTTCTGATATCTTTCTTGCTTGTTGAACAAGCTACACTTTCTAGTGAATCCAGGCTATTCATTGCAGAATTGTTAAAAATATTTATTCATATGAGTCTATCTCAGTAATGAGGTTTCTTTAGTCTGGGATAGAAGAATTGTTTAAAAAGCAAAAATGTTTCCTTTAGAAGGATTTTTAAAAATGAAACATTTTTGTGTGAAAAGAACATTTTTTTAAATTGAAATTGGCCAAAAAGTTTTGAAGAACATGAAAATTAAATGCAACTTTTGGTTTTAGACTGAACAAATTATTTCAATCAGCAACAAAGACTTACCTTTTGATCCTGTTGTTGAGTCACTCTCTTTCCCCACCATACTTTCCTTTGCATATCTCTACTCCAAGCTGAGTTTTGCTTCTCCCTTATTAGAAAGTGGCCAGTGTAATGTTCAGTGTAACTCATTCATGTGCTTCCATCTGTTTTACGCTATTTTGACAACGTGAAACAGCCAGTGTGTTGCAGTGAATCTAGTCCGTGCAACTGTATTGAATAACAGAGAGTCCACCTCTGAGGTCTATCTAGGCTGCTCGTCTTAGAAAATACCATAACGGTCACGAAAGAACAGCATTTTCCAAGGATGTGGTAAAGAGCCAAATCCTGAATGGTAATGATTCTTTTGAGGGAGAAGAAGCTTTGTCTTTGCCACTTACCAAAATGCAGTGTTTCAGGGGATGCGACAGATGAAGCCTCTTGGAGGTAAATCTTCCACTTCTGCCTACTGGTGTCTGCTGCCGAGGGGGTAACTGAATGACATGTGGGAACAGCAGCAGGGCAAGAGGTGCTAGAGACCAGCAAAGCTTCCTTCCCTATTGGAGGATGCTAAAAGGGAGGAATCTGCCAGCAAACATAAAGCAAAATGGAAAAGGGACAACATACCCCTCCAGCTGCTTCTTTTTTTTGTTTGGTTTTGTTTCCCCCGATAGACTCTTCTCCTTCCAGTCTTCTTGAGGACTTTCCATTGGTCTCTTCCCATTCCTCAACATTTATGTTAGAAGCCTAGGGTACTTGGAAAATGGATTTTGTGATATGATCAAATACTTCAATCTTTTTAGCATCAGTTCTCTTTGGAGGCTTCCTGTTCATCTGATTTACAAGGAAGGGAATGCCCAAGAAATTTACCCTGTGAGTAGTAGTATTTCTGACTTAATCTTCTGGCACTTCAACTTCAGCTAGTGTTTCATTTTTACTACTTTCATGTAGAATAACTTGTCTCTTTTCTGATTCCTGAGCTGACTGATACATTGAGGATGACTGTAAAATTACGCTTCAAATGAAGAGAAGGGAAAAGATGACTGCTAATCCCAGAGAGTGTTTAAAGAAATGAGAGCATCACTCCACTGTTAGAAATGAAAGAACTGAAAACTGATAAGTGTAATAATAATTAACGTGACCTTCATTAAACAAGTTATTGTGATGGCAACTTGACTTACTTGACATTAAGTGTAATTTACTTTGAAGAAGTAGTGTTAGGCACTATTTTTGCTGCTGCTTTATTAGCAGGAGGGAAACCGACAGCTTCAAATAGTTAATTTTGGGTAAAGATCAAATAAACATGAAACCATTCTAAATATCTCTTTGGTCTAGAAATGAGGCTGGATCAGACATCGATAGCCAGGAATGCAATTCTCCGCCTCTGGAGGAGAGGACACAGGAACAGAAGCCAAGCGTTTCCGAGCACTGACCTGAGCTCTGGCATGGATGTGGTTGAGCTTCTGAATGGACTGCACAATATATACTGAGCCATTTGTTTTAAAGATTCCATCCTTTTGAACTAATATGTGTGTCTTTATTCCCCCTTCCTCCTTGGGTGGTAATGTTTTGTTTCTTTTTTTAGGAAATTCAGAGATAAAACACAGTGATAAACAGTCTTACACTCTGGATAACAATGTAATGTGTATTTTATTGCTAGTAAAGCCAGAGCAGTAACAACTCTGGCAAAATTCAGTATTATGTCTCCATAAGGTAACACATAATGAAAGTGTGCCTGAGTTTGGTAAGTTGTCCCTTTGCCTGCCTTGCAGCTTTGCTACCTGAAGGCATCTCTGCAGAAGACCCCAGGTTAGCCAGGAGACCTGGTCTTGAATTCAGTGTTGCTCAGTACAGGCCTGACCTTATGGTACCCATTACACTGCTGTTGCCTTTGTGACTAATTTCTGAAAGCTGTTCAGACGTATTATGTTGTCTCCAAAGAAATATCTTTGTTCCTTGGATGATGCAGTCACAAATAAAAGTTAGTCAGTTTTCAGCTGCTTGCTTTCAGGTTTTATTTAGAAGTGCCCAGAGGAGACAGGGGGTCTCACAGCTCATGCTGCATGTGTGTATTGAAAGATCCTCTTCCCTGTACAGGGACTTCTCCTTCAGACTCCTGCTTAAAACATTTCTCTCCACAATGAGCCATTCCTTGAGTTGTAAAAATCGTGACACTGTAAGAAGCAGAAAGACTGGTGGACTGCTAAAAGATGTATGTTTGGCGCAGTTTCATGGATTCCAACCAAGACTTCACTTCTTTAAATGACATCTAGTTTAAATAGCAGCAATGCTGGCATTGGAGACTGTTTTATATCTGCTCTTTATACAGTGGGTCTCTGCATTTATGAACTAGATTGTTCACGAAGAGCATCTGTCCTTCGTAGGTAGTCCCATGGCCCCAGTTACCATACTATCTGAGCCCTGTACTGCCCTGAACGAACATAACTCCACAATATCCCTCCAGGGTAAGAAGTACAGTTACTGCTATTTTACAGATGAGGCTGAAACCTGGCTATGCTGCAGAATAAAGATGTGATGTACTACAGTGTTAATTGTACCATGCTCACGAGGGTAGGAATTGCTCATGCTGGCAAGCACTGGATAGACCCTACCCTCTGTGGACCCTGGGTAGATCGTATGCACTACAGGTCGTACCAGCTGTGTGGGACAGTCTGTGCCAGCTGCCATCACTACTGCGGTTACGCAGGGGAGTTCAAGTAAGCAGGCACCGACCTACGCAGTCATTCTGCTGTTTGGGTATAGCCAAAGTGACGTGCCCAAGGTCACAAAGAGAGCCAGTGCTGGGGAAATGAATTGGGCTGGGGAATTGGGAATAACGCTGTTACCTCTGAACTGCTCTCAGAAAAGCATAGCTTTCTCTCTGGTGGGAGAATTATTAAATGTTGTGCTAGCATCAGAAGCTGAATCTGTAGGAAGCCCTCTTAGTGGGAGTAACCTGCTGAAGCCTGGTTCCACAGAGTTGTTGTGGTGTGGTTGAGTACAAATTTGTAGCAATGGTTCAATTTTGTTCTTGCTGATGCTGTGTCAAAATGGTTCTGCTTCAGTAAAATCATAGTAGTTAAACTGAGCAGGGTTTAATCCCATGTACAGTTCACACGCTTACAGCTAAAGTGCCGGGGGTTGCGCTGCTCAGGAGCGCTGTTACTGCCAGGGAGCAGCACTTGCTTGTCTGGCTGCGGTAGCAGATGTGTGCGGACAGCTGCCGGACGGGGCCCTCGTACACTCCAAGGGAGAGAAGTGATGACTGCAGGAACTGATGTGCAACAATTTCCAGAACAGTGGTGAGGTAATTTGGAGTGAAAGAGCCCTTTAAAATTAAGCATAGACAGCATAAAAGGTGCTTTACAAAACGCTGTTCTGCTTCTGTTGAAGTGCACAGGCATTAGACCTCCCAGAAATACAGATGAATTTAGCCATTGGGCTAATTTTCAAGGCTTTCACTGCGATAGTTGGAGTAAGTGATTATCCCGTGTCCTTTACTGCAGAGCATTTTTATCTAGAGTGCGGGACGTGATTTTCCTGTTCATGGAGCACAAAACAGACACCTTGCTTGAGGAGAAGTGTTTAGGCTGGGTGCGAACTGCTCTTTGTGTGCACGCACGTGACTTATTTATAATAGATAATTCCTGCTATCCAGATGATTTCTCCTGGCTTCCTTTCAGCCAGAATCAGGGCAGTCTTTGTCAGTTATGCAAGGTCTACTAAGTGTGACACATAAGCTGCAGCCTTTCATTTTCATCCCCGTTGGAAAACGAGACAAGCTATTCCACTTACCCCATGAAATAATAGGGTTGTGTTTGGAAAGGTTGCTGCCCAGCTGGGAGGACAAAGCACTGCACCCCCTGCGAAGGTGGCGGCTTGAGGGAAATCATGGTGCTTGAGCAGAGCCATTTACAAAAGGCACACGGCGGGGCAGGTCCTAGAAAAGAGGGAGCTGCACTTTCAAATTAGCTTTCCTCCCTTTTGTGTTACTCTGGCTTTGTCCTCATTTTTTCCAAGGCAGTATGGGCAGGGGTTTCAGGAGGTCCCTCAGGAAAGGGGCAGTTCTCAGGCTACAAGAGGTAATTTTGCAGGGACGTAGTCCTGCATGGGTGTTTGCTGAGTTGGTTTGGTTTACAGCTTATTATCTACTATATTTCAAGCATTTGCTAGTAAAATTCTGGATTTCTACAAGTAGAGAAGAACTATAAACATGACTTTAAAGGCCCTCTGAAAGTGAAGACTGAAAATGAGATTCTGAATTGAGATTATGATACCGTTTCTGCATTCCCTCAGGGATAATATAACTGCACAATATTGTGGCTTTTTAAAAAAACAGACACGCTAAATTTATCTTTAAATTTTAGTTGAGGACTTTTTCCTTACCATCCTAGAGTCTGTGTAGTTTGTACCTCTGTCAAAGCAAATGGAAATGATAGCACTTTACTCCCTAGTTTTATTCATCGTGTGCTTAGCAATATAAGTGACAGACGAAACCTGAGAACCAGTTTGGAGTGGGTCAAATTGGAGGGGAGGGCGTGGGGGTAGACAACTTGCCTAGCATATTGTATGACAGCCCCGAAGTGCTGTGCCAATTCCTGTGTTCTTCTTGCTCTGAGGCAGAGAATTGGAACTGAGAGTAAAGGTCTATGAAATGCTAAACCTGCTTTGTCTTTGCACAAGCACTATGATTTACAGCTCCATGGTCATATCTCGTTCTTCAGGCACTTGTGCATTATACAGCCTTAGATATATACCTATATTCTGGATAATAACAAGGAAGCAAACTAGGAAAAATTATTCTTATTTTTTATTGCACTTACTATGTATAGTTTGCAAAGGGCTGTAAAAGGATGGCTTGCATCACTAAAGGCAGGGCCGAGGTGAGAAAAGGTTAAAGTGATTTGGACTAAGGTTGTTAATGGGGCCTTCAACTGGCAACCACTGTTACCTTCTTTTTAAACAGGGTTTATCATCATTGCCCAGAAAATGCCTACAGAAAAGCATTGTAGTGTAACAATTACGACATTACATTCCCCTCAAATTTCAGTAGGCTATTTGTATATGCAGAGAATCAGTTAGAAAGAAGACAGATTTTAGGAGACTGTAAAAAAAAAAATCTACTGCATAGAACATATCTTCTATCCCTGTACTGTTCTGACAAAGCAAAGCAAATGTTCCCCAAACAGCTCTGAGGCACAGCCCTTTCTCTGCGCTGCTCAGCTGCATCAAGCTGTTGTTTAGACTTTACCAGAGAGCAGAATGAGTATGGATGTTCCAGCTACACTTTTTAATAGGTCTCTTCCATGTAAAATATTGAACTCCACAGTGTGGCTGCTCAGGTTGAGAGGTCTCACTCTCTTCTCCCCTGCCCCAAGTCAAGGGGAAAGGTTTTGTGCAAGGAGAGGGGAGGAAGAAAAGAAGAATATTTAACTATAATCTGCCTCTGGCAATTCATGTTCTATTTAAAACTTCAGTGCACCCAAACAGTCAGGCCTGGCAGGCTGTGCAATCTGAAAGCAGAACTGGCTTAGCACATGCATGAGCATCCCAGGTTGCTCTCCGCAGCTCTGTCGGACCCCAGAGGCCCCTGAATCTCTCTCCACATCCCTCTCTCTCACATCAGATTCTCCAGTCTCCAACACCTCTGCAGAGGCATACTCCCTGACGTGCATATGAAGTGTGTGCATTTTAATATAATATGCTGGTGCTAGACTCTGTGTTGCCACAGTTTAAACATGGATTTGCTGCAACTTTCTCTTGCTGTTATGTATTAATTTCCTGCTGCTATCTTGACTCCTTTTCCCTTCCATTTCTTTCTATTTGTTTCAAGCCAAAGGTGATTGCATGTTTGTCCTCTGTCTCCTGTGACACCTTCCTTATGCTTTATCTCCCAAACAAGTAATCAGAAAAAGACTTTGATAAGTATGTGGGTTTTGCACTTGATTTCCCCCACCCTTGAAGGACTAATTAGGCAAGGGATAACTCTTCTTCTGTTCCACTAAAGCTGGTATTGTGAGGTCCTGTCCTTTCTTCCTTTCCTGAAGGGAAGATGGAGATAGCAAGGAGCAGGATCTGTGCATTATCATTGTCTGTTGAGTGCCATTGCAGTAAATCTTAGTGAAGATTGGGAGGTTCGTCTAACAATAGTTTTCCAGACCTGCCCCAGGGTCTTCCCCTGCATTTCCAGCCAGGACCATCCCTGCTTGGCAGGTTGGTGGGAGGCAGCAGTTTTCTGTGAAGTCCCGTGCTGTCCAGCCCAAGGAGGGGAAGCTGTATCGCCCCTCCCTGCAGTCCCAAACTTGATCTTTTTCTGTGCAGATAGAAAAACAGTGACAGTAATGGACTTTCCCCACGGTTGTTTGTTTTATTTGCAATTATAATTAGAAGCACTAACATGTTTATTCTGTCTAATAATGTATGGAAAGACCCTTTGATTTTTGTGGGTTTTATTCCTAAGTCTCTACACTGTCAGAACTGTAAAACTCTTCTGCTCTGTGCTGTCCCTTGTTACACCAGCTACCCTTTAAAATGTGGTGTAATCCATTTCTGTTGTCAGTGAATACCATTATTCCTTTTTGTGCAAAGCCTGTTGTCCTTTTGGTCTAAGTCTTGTTGTTTTTTTTTTTCCATTATGAAGAGAAGTTGATGGTCAGGATTTCCTTTGTACATGAACAAAGGTGGATAAAAAACATAAGCTGTCTTTCACTGAAGAAAACAAGAAACTCTTTCTTCAAAGACAGACGTAGGTTTCTAACGAAAAGTACTGGATAATGCCAGAACTGCTGACAAGCAATACATCTTGGTCTGCAGTTCGTGCCAGACCCACACTGCCCAGCTGAGCCTCGGTGGGGCCGGGCACCCTGTGCCCAGCAGCCCTGTATTGCCTCTGCAGACCTGGGAGTGAAGGAATGAGCTTCCAGCCAACCCGCTGGTGTAATGGCAGGCATGGGCAGCTTTCCCCCAGGCCGTGCCCGCTACCTGATCTCTGCGTGAGGCTCAGACGGGCTGGTCCATATGCAGGAGCGGGCAGAGCTGTGGACCCTCGGCCAAGTGACACCCAGCCCCGGTGAGGGGTCTCGGGGTAGCCCTAGAGGAAGCGTGGCTGCCTGCCTTCTTCACCAGCAGCCCAGCGGGAGTGGGGGCTCACCCTCATTAAGGCATTTGAGTTTGGGCTGCAGGCAGAGTAGAAGGGTGTAGTCTTTGTGCTTTAGTAGAAAACTTGCCGGTGGCTGCGGTGCGTGGGTGGTGTTTTTGTGCTCTTCTACTGCTGTCTTGGCACCTCTGCGCTTTCCTGGCCCTGAGCATCACACAGCTCCTGCAGTTTTGCCCCTCAGGCGGCTTCTCAGTAAGAACTGACCAGAATGCGCAGAAGGCATTATGCTAACAGCAGCCTGTTTTGGCACTGCGTTCTTCCTCCGAGTCCAACCTCAGAGTCTGAACCTGCCAGAGCATGTGGCTGCCTTTCACCTGGGCCAGCACACCCAGTCTCTGTTAGTACCTGGCACACAGCGAGAGATTATAACAACTCTCCTCCCTCGTGGAAATCTGGTAGATGTCCTGCAGTTCAGAGGCGTGCTGGTGGTGGTGTTTGTTTTGGTTTTTTCAAAATAATTATAAATCTTCATTCCACCAGTAAGTGCATTTGCTTAGAATATGAAGTCTCCCATGGTCTAACTTTCTTTCATTCTGCATCTCATGAAAAGTAAATAAAGCTTTATGAAGTGACTTACTTTCAGTAAAACACTGAATTCTAATGTTTCCGCTGTAAATAAGCCCATGAAATATCCCAATTAGCTACTGATATGTATCATCCAGGTTTCACCATTTCTCCTTTGAGAATTTTGATTTGGCAAGAACAAGAGACACCATGTGCCAGAAATGTCTGCACCAGTTACTTTTAACAGCCTCCCTCAGCTTTTGGCACCCCTGCTACATCCTGTTTGTGTCTTTAATATGTGTAGATATATGCTCATGTGCCAGAGGTATGACTAGGCATGCATAGCACCCGTTAGAAGTGGCTTCTGATTTTACTCTGTTCATGATAGACCCTCCGAGTGTGCCGTGCGCTACTTAAGCTATCATAGCTCCTACTGCCAGGAATTTTTTCCCTTTATCCTCTTTAGAGACACAGCAATTGCCCACATCTCTTTGTCTATGCTTACGCTAAAATAAACTCTCTTTTTTTTGAGTGTTATCAGCTCTACTGGGTCTGATCCTGGGATATGTCAGAGAGTCTCTAAACTTGCACGTGTTTTACTGAAAATTGACAGCGATTAACCTCTTGAAAAAGCTATTCTAAATATCAGGGGGAATTGAGCTGTTAAAACAGGAGTATAGATAGGCCTTTTAGATCCTTGACTGGATCTCTAGCTAAGCCTTGCACTGTCATGATAAATGAATTCAGTATTGCTTCTTGACTTGGCTCTTTTAAAGAGAGGTTTGACAGTCAGGTGGCACTGTTATTTCTTTCCCAAAATACAGGCTCAAACTACACCTTCCATTTGTTCAAGAAAGGTAGCCCTCCTGAATTGTGTGCAACCTCACGTCTGTTATTTAGGAACCGAAGTGCTGTATGCTACAGCTAGACTCTGCTAAAAGAACATCCAAGTTAAGCATTAAAAATTTAGGAAATGGCAGATTTATGGTTAATTCAGCTGCTTTTATACCTATGTTGAGATGACCTCTCTAATTACTGGATTGCGCAAAGTTCTTTAAAGCCTTTTAACTGCATATAATTATTTTATGATTTGTCTCCTCTCATATGAGACACCGCACTTACTTGCTGTGAAGTGATGCAGTAGGCAGATGAAGTATAGGCAAAGATGTCTGTTAAGCATGATAGTTGGCTGTGTGCTGAGGCACCCACACACGCCCAGGCATTGCAGAGTGAGCGTTCCCTACCAAACAATACCCTACTCTCAACAGACATTTCTTTGCCTAGTTTCGGTCATCACCGTATGTGACGTGTACTAGATCAACAGCCAGTAAGTGTTAATACAATTACCGTACTGCTGTAAGCTTTGAAAGCATTTTGAGCAAAATGGCCTCACTTAGTTCCGTATTTTTCATTTCTATTGGCAATTTTAAGAAATGCCTACTATATCTCAAGGAACTATGCTAACTGAACGTTAAAAGTTCCCATGTCAAGTGCTCCAAACATAGGTAATGGCAGAACAAGGGCTGCCTGTGCATCCTCACCTTTCCAGGCTGCATTTCTCTTTCCAGAGAGAGAGACAAACCGTGTCCAGAGGTCTGCTTGTAGCCAGTAATCTGTGACTGGAGTGCAGTTTAATAACTCCTTTTCCCCCCTCTTTACCACTGGTTCATCCCCTCCCCCACACTATAGGAAGTGAAAAAAAAATTCTTGGGGCTCAGAGCAATGAACAAAGTTAATCCAATAATTGTGGTAATTTATGAGTTGATGATTGATAGCAGAAGATGTAATTATTATTTTTCAACATTCGCCTGCTCACTGTGATCAAATACGATTATATATAAAGTTGGGTAATTGTTAAATGAATCATGTGCTGAGCACAATGTGCCAACCTGATGGCACTGCGGTCCTCGGTGACATTGCATTAGCAATTAGATCAGCTCCTTATCTTGTTTATCAAAGGCCCTAATCCTGCAAACACTTGCAAATATTATAAAATTTACTGGAAGAATAACTCCACGTCTGAGGATTGCAACCTGAAAGGAGAGGATTTCAGTAGTCTTCAGTCCCTGCAGTTATCTCTCTCTGCTGATTTCACCCTAGGTTATGTTTATGTTTGTCATCTTTGTACTTCTGTTTGGTTTTAGCCCAGCCTTTTTTCAACATAAACTGCCTTTAGATAAAGTCTATGAATGATACAACTTTTGCTGGCCAGCACAGAAGAGGTTGTAAGTGAATTCATAGGCTTATTTTTTACAGTAGGCTCCAGTCTAGGTACTTCCATAGGGCGTCCTTAACATCAGTAGATAATGGAGTCCAGGTTGTCAGAATCTTGTGTGTCCTTGCACAACCCCTGTATGATCCACCCTACATACCACTATACTTACCTGCAGTCACCTTCTTGACATCAGACCTACTTACTAACTTATATACAGTGTATATTGGGGTGCGTGTGCATATTTACATACCTATATGTTTTCATTTCAGATGGCTGTCCCCTTTAATCAATATTTGAATCACATGATCAAAACAAGCCTAGAAAATGCGGTGCCATGGGGAAATAGTTAGCCAGGGAATTTCACCAGGGATCTAGTTATCTTTTGATGTAAATACAGTAAAACCCACAATAGTAGAAGTGGCTCTAATTTGCCTTTGTAAGATCTGTCTTAAGAAAGCTGGTGGGAGGAAACCAAACTAAAAGCTATCTGACGCACAGGGCTTAAAAAACCTGAAGAGCATCCCTCGGCCCCTCAAAAAATGGCAAATGCACAAATCTGCCTGCATCCTCCCCACTGCCTTGAGAACAGAAACTAGAGTCTCTTAAGAGGTGGTCTAGTTTTTGAGGCAGAAGTAGAAGACCAAGAAGAGTGTCATGGGGAACTCCAGCCATGGGACAGGGGATGTGGCCCTGGGTTGGGAGAGTGCTGTGTGGAATGCCTACTGATGGTCTGCACAGGTGAGACCCCTGGGAGGAGGAAAAATGTGGTGGGTGGCACCTCAAGGACAACCTGAGGACCTGGGAGATTAGGATAGAGGCAAGATGATGACCCACTTCTCCTGTGGTCAGTCTGGCTGCAGTTTCTGCTCTCGGCCTTAAAGCTGACGCCAGCACACGCCGACCTCTCCTCTGAAATACCTGCTTGTGGTGTTGTGTCCTGCACAGCTCAGGCACCTCTGATTCAGTGGCTGACTGGACTGCAGAACACCTCCTGGAGTGGAATAGAAAAATTCATGCTGCCTCCACTCAACTGTATGTGTTTCCTTGTGGAAGAACAAGTAGGTGTGTTTTGACAACCAGCTCTGTGGTTGGGCTTATTTGCCTGCTTTCCATTTACCCCGTGGAGAGGTTTCATGTGAAAAAACCCACATTGTTTGTTTACTGTCAGCTGGAGTCCTACTGTGCTTCTAAAGAGGTATTCTAGATACTGTTTTATCTGCTAATTAATTGCTTTCGTTGTGATACATGTTAGTGTGCAAGTCACTCAGAAAGAAGGAAGGGTCAAGCTGTTGTATTCAAAGGGGTTAATATAGAGTCAGATGTTCCCATAAGCCCATTAAAAACCAATTGCCCAAAGATTTGTATGTAGATTGCTGCAGTGTGCAACTCCCCAGGGCAGCCCAGAAATGGTGGAAGTGCGAGTCCTCTTTTCAGCCTCAGGCTTTTCTGCTTCCAGCCGTGTTGTGGTGCAGGCGCTTCCAGGCGCTGTTAAACCAGCACTGTGTCAGCCCTGCTCCTGATTCAAAAAGTAGTAAATCCTCGCCCTTTTCCTGCCAGATACCACACAAAGCCACCAGCTCTCCCCCACAAAAATCTCTAGCTGGAATGACGCGTTTTCTGACTGTTGTCAGAACTGTTTCAGACTGTTGTGTGAACCAGGGTGTTCCAGAAAATGCGTCATTCCAGCTCAAGCTTTTTAAAGACTTGGTTCTGAGTGCACAGTGAATGTCAGAAGATGGTTACACTACCACTGCGGTAGAGGGTGTAAGCTGTGCTCACCAGGGTGACCCTGGGCATCAACACCCTTCAGTAACTGAGTCCCTTAAGAAGGAAGTAAAGTCCTTTCTTGTCCAGGCATGACCATGTGGTGTCTGAGTAGTGCGAATGCGTGAAAGATAAGTTGTGCTTGCTCTTAGGAACCTACTTCAAAGAGTACAGATGCTTGCAGAACTAGGCCAAAGTCTTGAATGTGTAAAGAGGAGGTTTAGTAACATAGCCCGTTTCCCAACATCTCAGCCCCTTACATAGACAGCTGTCTGTATTTGGTCTTCCTGAAAGCTTCTGAAATGCCGTTACAACAGCAAAGGGTCAGAGCCTGGAATCGGCAGGTTTGTTTCACTTTATGTACGTGTGGGTTGTAACTATAGCATGTGTGCTTGTGTGTGTGTATTAGCTGTAAAACACTGCGTTTGTCAGTGTGCTTCTCCAAATCCTCCGGTTCCCTTTGTCTCATGCCCTGGGAACAGAAGCAGAGCTTGGGGCTTCGGGGCTGATTTTTACATACTCTGTAGAGCAGCTGTAGATCTAGGGCTGTGAAGCAAACTTCTTCGACTCTGATGCAAATGGGTCTCATTTTTCATGTGCAAAGAATACTCCCAAGAGTTTCTAAGTTTATGTAAATACTTTACCCTCTGCGCTAGCAGGGGAACTCAGTTTAGCTATTTGTGGAGCTGAAGAATCTTTTGATGTTTGCATCTGCGCTGTAAAAATGGGTAACCAAACTACCTTCTGCTGTGGCTTTTGAGCTGACTTGAGATTGCTTTAACTGATGATATCTAGATAAAGAACTTGATGTCCTCTAACAACACACTTTCCTTAAGATAGCATTTTTTCTCTTCCCGTTCTTAGCACTTGATCTGTGATAAAAATTTAGGGATCCTACCTCCTGTATTCCATGTGAGGTAACACAAGAAATAACACACTCTTATAATGGAAAAGTAAAAAGAGATATTCATGTGAGAATTGTGCTCTGCTGTCTTTACTTTTAGGCAGCAGGGTATGCTACTGTTGCATCTGAACTATCTAAAGGAGAACCACCATGTTGATCATATTGCCATCTATTAACACAACAGACACTTCTGAATACATCTGCTTCCAATGCAGACTGCAGCATTGATTGGGATCTCAGGCAATAAGCTGTGGGCCAAGGCTGCAGCTCAGCTTCTGCAGGAAGCGGCTGTGAGCATGGGGTTGTTTTTATATTTTCACATGCACTTAAAAGCTGGGAAACCTCCTTTCTATTTATCATTGTTTAACTTTATACTATTGAAATAAAGCTAACCGTAGTAAGCATAACAACTCGTAGTGTGCTGGCACCTTGGCTAGGTCAGTCAGGCCGATGTGCTCTCACACCTGAGGCTGTACAAGCAGCGCACAGGAGCAAGCTTCCAAATCTTTACTTTTACAAAAGCCTTAGGTGCATATGTTCTAAGCTTCCATGAAAACTATTGGATCAGAGACCAGAGTGAATTGGCACAACATTTATTTAACTTATCCTATATATGATAGTTATATGTTTTTAACACTAGCTTTCTTTAATTTGTAGAGTCCAGTGTTCCAGTTTTAATGCATAGTCATCAGAAAGGCAAATGACACCTTAATTCTGGAGTCTGCAAATGCTGATGCATGCCTCCAGTTTGGTTTCACCAGGCTTCTCATGAGTATGGGTTACCTTCCCAATGAATTCTTGATTTTTGGGAAGTATTTCTTCAGCCTCTGCTGTCCCTGTTCCAGTTATCTTCTTGAACACATAATTGGGTTTAACTGGCTCTTATTTAACACAGACTTCCATCAGCCAGCCCTGCCGTAAGGAGGAAGGGACAATCTGCTGATACAGATAAGCAAAACTAGCTCAGCCTTTACCGCATTATGTAAATAGTAGATTTGTGGAGTCGCCCGGAGGAAGATTATTTCTATTTAATTGCCTAATCTCTAACGTCTGTATTCCAGAAAATGTACTGAAGTTGATGGAGGGACCTCCACGCATTTTTTAAATCTGATCCAGACTCCAGTGATGCTGAACTTAGATTCCCAGCAGCAAACACTGCTGACAGTTTTATGCTTCCATCCTCCTCTGACCCTTTAATGTTTGGTTCGGAAACCAAATTTAGCCAGCGTGGGGGATCACATAAAGCAAATATTAAAGCAGGATTTGTGCAGTAGCAAAAATTAATTCTAAATTTGCTTATACATTTCTGACCACCATCTTTCCCACTTTCCAAATGTTTTGATGTTCTCAGTCAAGGAACAAAACTCACCCAGCAACACCTTAGTCACAACATAAACGGAACCATCCTAGTTCTGCAAATGAAACTCTCACAGCACACAGTTCACAAGTATTCATACTCCAAGATGTATCTGAGCTGAGAACAATTGGATAAATAAATTCAAATGGATACACTAATATTTCTGGTTGTGGTGGTTATGTGATTAAAAAAAAAAAAGTTTATTGACAAATATACTTGTTCTCGGTGTTTGGGCAACATTTACAGTCTATGTGATCATTTTCTGTTTGCTTTGTTTATTGTCTTGTGCACAAGACAACAGCAGTTTGCATTCATTTACTGCCCTTTAAAGTGAGATGCAATGATTAGAAATATTGTGTGTGTATGCATATGAGGTTTATATATATATATGCACATACATACATGCAATTCTTTGTCTTATAAGCTTTGACAGGAGATACGTTCTGCAGCTGCTGTTTTCTTTTTACTGCAAGGACGGCAGCACTGATATTTTCACGTACTGCTCTACATTGTACTCTGTCTTTCCATTTTGTGTGGATAGCTCAAAGTGTTCAAACCCTGCACAGAACCTATTCACGTAAGAAAAAATGCTAAAGGATAAGAGACTATGTAAAAAAAAAGTTAAATTATTCAGATGAAAGCAATAGAGGCAAACAACTAACGTGCACTGTTTGTTGCACATAGCACTTTATCAGAGTCATCAATCAGGCCAGCTCAGTCAAGCCCCTGGAAAAAACCCCCCAATTTTCTGTTGTTTCAACTGCATTGACATTTTCAGTTACCAGGGGGAAAAAAGATACTACTTTAGACTGACGATGGAAAATCATGCATAATTAACAAAAAGAGCTGAATGTAAGTGAACTAGCATGGGTTGATGGATACCCTAAATTAGTAGATTTAACAATTGATTTTATTTTGTTAGACTTTTTCCATGGTGTATGCTGGGTTATTAATAGTTAATGGCACACATAGGCCTAAGACAAATAGGTTTGCATGGACCAGTTGGTCTGATTTTGAAATGCTGGCTTCTTCTTGCAATATTTATGTTTAAATTGTAGATACGTGCATCAACAAATGTGTAAGTAACAGGGACATGTGGGAATACACAGTGGTTACCGTTCTTGCTGCTGCTTGCCAAGATACCCTTTCCCAGTTTGTCAGTTGTTTTCCTTGTTGTGAGTGGCAGGAAAGCGGCCAAGGTATCCAGGATACCACTCCACGACAGCAGAAGGAAGAGGAAAGCTATCTTCTGAAAGGAAGCACAGCGAAGTAGCAATTTCGGCAACAAAATATGGGTTTGTCAAGCCAGGTATTTGTACTTGACTGTCCGGTTTTGAATTGGTAGTGTGGATTCATGTACTGATGTTTTTTAAAACATTCGTCACAGGCTGAAGGATAACACAGGCATGCTCATAAACATGCCTCCAGGTAGTAACACTGTATGTGACTGTTATTTAACGTATGCGTTGTGGTAGCTAACACAGGTTGATCGGGGGGGTGTCAACACAGGTAGACAAAAGCTGCTAGTCCAGGTAAGTACAGATTGTTTCTTGTAAAATAGTCTGATCAGAGGGACAGAGCCTGGGTATTGCGTGGCATCAGGTTTAGTGCAGTGTATGTCAGTGTCCCCTTGCATGCCCCTTCAAACTAGCCCTTATTTTTTCTCTGATATAATCACTCGGATAACAAGTGTGAATGGCTGTCTGTTAATAATTGCTTTCTGGAAAGGCTCCTTGCCAATGTCATGCCGTTTCACTGGTCTGTTATGAGTTGTTAGTCAGTTGTGACTCACAGTTTTCTAAGCCTGCTCATGCTGATATACTGTGAAGCACTTCTGGAAATGAGTGACTCCTACTCAGTTGAGTAGGTCCCAGTGAGGCTATGAAAGGAGGATGAATTTATCTGCAGTATTTTTAAAGTGCTGTGGGTTTCTTTAGGCCTAAGGAAAAGACATGTACCTTGTAACACATCCCACATTCTTCCTAGAAAAGTTTCTTCAGGCTTTTGTGCAGTTGCTCCTAGGGGAGGCAGGAATATCATATCCTAACCTCTGTGTCACTAGACCATCTCTTCTGCTTCATGCCAGGATATTGTAGGAGTGCTTTATGAAGAATTCCTGTGTTTTGAAAGATGCGCTTGAGCTGGGCATATAAGTTGCTAAAACAGATTTAATTGAACCAGTAATTTTCATTCTTGAAGGAACTATGGTAGAAGAAAGTTCAAGATGAGCAGTGATAAACACCATAATACTTCTAGGGTTTCATCCAAGGTCATCACAGAGTTCAATGGAGGTTGCATTGGTTGCAGTGTGTTTTGGCTCGGACCTGTTTTTTGTACCTGAGTTAGTGTTTTGCTTCATAGTCCCACTGACAGGAGGGACAGCCTGATCACTGACTGTGCAGGCCGTCAGCTCTGTCCCTCCAGGACCCTGGGCATTCCTGCTTATCCGCAGGAGAAGCAAAAGGTCTGTGGCAATTGGCAGCTTCTGTGTTACACCCAGCCTTTCATCTGTAAGGCTTATTTTTGGTGCATATATGTTAATCTACAAATACATAATGTGTGCAATATACCCAAGTATCCCTTAGGGAAAGTATGCTTGCATTCCCATCAGCAGTGAGAACTGGCTGAACACCAAGTCCACCATAACTAAACTGCTTGTTATTTGGGCCACCGGTTGTCCTTCCTTCTGTATTTCTACGTACCCGTTTTAGTGGCAGAATGGTTTTGGCTGATTGTAAAAAGGAAGAAAAAGGAGAAAATACTCTGATTTATGTGCTTGTATTGTGAGAGTATTTTGGAGCTTGGCTCATTAGTCAAAACCTCAAGCTGGACACCACCAAAATAAAGTCTGGCCTGTGCCTCAAGGATCTCCTTATTTTAGCAGTAGTTCAAATAATATGGATTGATAAATTTTAAATACGGTGGAATATAACTTAGTTTGGGGATATGAAAGGAGAGCAACACTGTAAAAAAAAAAACAAAACGACCAAAAACCACAAAAAAACCACCAAAGACCAAAACAACAACAACAAAAACCAAACAAAAAATCAAACCAAAACAAAACCCTCTTCAGTTCCCTAAATTCAACTTGAATACATCTTACAGCTCTCAGAACAACTGATGTTGTCTCTGAATTTAGTCCAGCTGCAGCCAGCAAATAATGATTCAGAAAAATCTTGTGGGAGAAAAAATTTCTAATCTGGGCCACCATTTGCTCTGCTCTTGGGTCAGTCTCCATTAGAGATGTCGCACACAAAACCATTCACCCACAGCCTGCGTTCGGAAAGCAGCACTCCCACAGCTTTCCAGGGACGGTGGGACAAATGAGAGAGAATCGCTGAAGCATCAACACTGGCAACAGCAGCCATAGCTGATTAAACAGAACTCTGTGGCATTTACTGTTAGCACCTGAAAAGCAGCAAACCTGATGTGCATCAAGCAAGATGTGAAGACCGCACTTTGTCAGGTATCTGAACATGTGAGCCGTGTCTTGGTCATGTTATGGTCCCCGAGATTCATATATTGTTTATGAGATTAAGATGTTGGAAAGCGGAATAATAGATGTTGATCTCTTTGGCATAATAAAAGCAATATATTTGCTATATTATTTTTATTAGTGTATTTAGTAAAGTAAGAAAAGAATATTGGGGAAGAAAAAAGAAGAAAAGAAAAAGAAAGGTTGGCCAATACTTCAGAGTTGCAATTCTGTCCTTCCAAAGAGAATGACTTCTATTATTTCTGGATATCCTACTGATTTGCTGTCAGTTGGGAAAGGCTGTACATAAACAAGAGTAACATAATAGGTTTATTAATAATGATGTGGACAGTAGATGACAGTACAAATATGGCTGCACAGGAAACCTGATGCCACTGGAACAGAACATGTTCCTCTAGCATTTCTTTCTAAAGCCTCATCTGATCCCCTCTGCCTCGCGGACCTCACTGCCTGAACTGTAGCTGCAGAGAGGAAAAACCTCTAGGCCCATTCCTGTGATTCTATAAAGCACAACAGATTCATGTGTTTCAATTCACAGAAAGCACCTGAAAGAGTGCCAACAACAGAAAATTCTGTTAGTGGAGAGTATTTTGTAAGAGATACTTAAATCCTATTTTGTCTTTAGGTTCCACAAGTACATACCCTAGGAACAGTGTATTATCCTTGCATAAAAAAATAATTTATGTTCTAAGAAATCCCTTCCCAAACACTTCTTAGAACTTTCTAATATTATTATTAACTTTTTAGGAAACACAGAGCTCCTAGTCAAGCGTTCCTTGCACAGATGATTCAGGTCCCTGGAGATAAGCTGGTTTCACTTCTGTTCTTTCTGAGTATTTGGTACTCGTAACACAGATAATTTAATGTGACTCACTAGCCCAAGTGCCGCTGTGGAGATCTGCCAGCCCTTGTTTCATTCCTGACCTGATCCGTGGTGAGACCCCACCTGGAGTCCTGCATCCAGCTCCGGAGCCTTCAGCACAGGAAAGGCATGGACCTGTTGGAGCTGGGCCAGAGGAGGCCACAAAGATGATCTGAGGGCTGAAGCACCTCTCCTATGAGAGTTGGGGCTGTTCAGCCTGGAGGAGAGAAGGCTGCAGGGAGACCTTATTGTGGCCTTTCAGTACTTAAAGGAGGCTTATAAGAAAGATGGGGATGAACTTTTTTAGCAAGGCCTGTTGCCATAGGGCAAGGGGTAATGGTTTTAAACTAAAAGAGGGTAGATTTAGACTAGATAAGAGGAAGATATTTTTTATGATGGGGGGGGGTAAAACACTGGCACAAGTTGTTAAGAGAGGCAGTGGATGCCCCCTCCCTGGAAACACTCAAGGCTAGGTTGGACGGGGCTCTGAGCAGCCTGAACTAGGTGAAGATGACCCTGCTCACTGCGGCGGGGTTGGACTTTAAAGGTGCCTTCCAACCCAAAGTATTCTATGATTTCAGTGTTGGACTCTCACTGCATATAGAACAACTTACCTATGTAGATGCTATAGGTCCTGCACTAGGAGGGAAGAGGAGGTGACGTGAATGGACTTTGCTTGGGAATCTTATGAAAATGTAAGCTAGAGTGACCTCCACCCCCTCTGCTGCCTTCCTGATTTAAGAAATGGGCACCTATACCTCAAAGAACAGCATGCAGATTATGCTTGTGAGGGCCAGGGCTATAAGGAATGAAACTTTCATGTTACATGTCCAAGACCAGAGTTTAAATATCTCATTTGCAAAACGCTCAAAATGTTGAGCACTGAGCAGTCCCTATGTGCCAAACCAGATCATAACATTATCCTGTAACTCCTACTGGAGAGAGGGGAAGGCACAGTTAAAGTATGAACGCAGCCTTAAGTTCAGCGATCTCTGATATTGCTGTGCTTAGTCACACAATCTAATGTTCTGAGCAAGCCTTTGTGGTTTTATTATTATTTTATAAATTCACTGTATATACGAAGATATTGCGTATATTAATCCTGTATCAAAAATCTAAAGGAAATAAGAAGCTGAAGGTAATTATCGAACAATGAACATAGAAGAGTATTTTGATATTAGTAACCTGTGGATTAGACAATTTGAAAATAAAGCCTTGGGTTTGGATTAGGTTCTTTCTTTGAAGGCTAAGTCGATTTCTATTTACATATAATGTTTTTTATAATGAAAAGCTGGTAGTGAAGGAAGAAGCCAATAATTTCTTCTTTTCTTTGGCTGTACCTGGAAAATGCTGCAGATGACTACACTTGCAGCTATGAATTTCACAGATAAAGCTGTTTGAGATATAATCAGCTTCAGGGGAACTGTTTTCTGAAGTACAAGGTATGTAATTGATGCAGTTCTATCCAGATAAAAGTGCAATCAAAGAGCCATTTGTTTATAATTTCAAACTTTCCTTAGAAAGTAATTATTCTCTGTAATTTAGGATTTAGTCAAGCTCATTAGTGTGTGTGTTTGCTTTTTTAAAAAGAAAAACAACAAACAAAATCCGCTAACAAAAGCACAGCCCCCAAGCCTGAGCTGCTACAGTTCCTCTCTCATACTTGGAACCTCTGGGTCAGGGTAGTTTTAAACGGCATCCCTTTGCCTTCTTTCTTCTCTTGCATTTTGATTATTCTCAGAAGATGAATAGCTACAAGATTGGTTTTGATACGAGGCATACAATACCCTCATCATGTCCTGGAGGTTAGCTTTGAGGCAGGATAGAAATCTGAGGATTTCCTTTTGTGATGGTGATAATGATCTTTATTTCAGATAGTTATGTTTACTATAATCTGTAAAGACTGGTAGTAGCGCTTAGCCAAGACCATGTTCCCTGACGCTGTACTTTTGCTCAATACCTGCCTCTTTATTTCCTCTGCTGAAAGGATGCTTTTCTTCGGGCCACAGCTGCAGGAGGTCTTGCCGTCCACACCTGTCATGGAGATCCTGGCATCTAGTTTCTGTTCTTCATGTGTCGTCTGGTTGAATCACGTCAGGTTGCTGGGTGTTACAACAGCATTCAAGCTGCGCCAAACCCCCCGCCCCCCATCTTTGCTGTATTTGCAGCAAACTGGATTTGCGAAGATTGCTCTAAAATGTCAGCAACAGGGAAACTGGGGCTGGCAGGGCAGAGATTTTTTTTCCCCCTTCTCCCCACCCTGCCTCCAGACCACCAGGATTCTGAGGTATTTTTAAGCATTGCAAACATTTCCAGCTGTTTTCAGATACTCCTAGCTGAGCACAAAGCAGCACGGCTGAAGTCCAGGCGTGCCGCCCCTTTCAGTGCTGCTCTTCTTTGTGGGAGCCAAGTGAAGTCGCAGGCAGCAGTGCAAAGCTCATCAGTTATGTAGGCAAGCAGGGCTGTGGGAAAGCTGTCCCAGAAACGCTTTCGGTTGGAAAAGGGAGCATAGCTGAACTTGAAATGTTTAGTGAAATTGTGTTAGTGATGCAGAGATTCATAGAGGAAAAATCCTATACTCATCCTGTGTTGATGTATTCTACTCACACATTTTGAGGATGAAATATTCCTCTTTTGAGAAAAAGACTTTGAAAGGACTTCTTTCTATAATCTGCAGGCTGCAGTCCACAAAGTCAAGAAAAGTCACGCAGACAATAACATGTTTTCACCTTGTCTTTTAAATTGAAACAAATTTCATTATTTAATATCTCAAAAACTTTTCCTGGGTGAAATTCTCAGCCTTTTCACATCTCTAATTTCAAACCCCGAGGCGCTCATCTTGGATGTGAACTCCAAGTAGTACAACCCAAATATAGATGACAATGGTGGAGTCTCATCAGGAAGAACACTTCAGAAATAACACAAGCCCCAGCACTAACAAAACCTGGTTACATCTGAGCTTTTACTTTTTAGTGCAATAGAGTGAGCAGGTAAAACCTCTGTGAATGTTTCTTCTGGGTTGGCCGGGATTGACCAGCCTGTCTTCCATGTGCACTCTCTACTATTTACTAAGGAGCAGGCTGGTGCAGCTGCATTTTTTCATGGGTGAGAATACTATTAAGATCTCCATCCTTTACCTGGCTACTTATTTTTGGGAAAATTGTGGGAACTTATTTCACTTTGAGAGTCATACGCCTCTCTCAGATTTCACCAACTCTGAGCAAAAGCCTTAGAAGTAACTAGGCAAGGGATACAAGCTGAAATTCGTGCAGACAGAGAGAGCAACTGTGCAAACCTTGTTTCTGTAGCATTTCAGGCTGAGAGGAGAACCACAACAAAAAAATGTATTCGTGATCTACCCGTGGCCAGGGAGATATGGTGCAGCAGCTTGCCCTTTTGTGTCACTGGAGCTGTGACTCTGACCCACATCCTGGACACGCGGCACCAGAAGAGGGAGAGGCATTTTGCAGGTTGAGGGCAGCCAGCAGGATTTGTGAACCCTCCAAGAACTAAATGCACTTCAGGCTCATAGTCTGGCAGCGCTAGACTAATCCCAGTTTAGGAGGAAGCAACCTTGGAGCAAATCCAGGTTAGACTGTTGTCCTAAGACAGCTAAATCACATCAGTGAGACTTAAACCAGCAGCAGTTGTACTCCCATACCGGTAAAAGCCACACCTTTCTTTTTTTTCCCCCCGTCTATTGTTTAGATTAGGTTTTGCATAAATGAATGCCATGCTGAGCATTTTTTATAGCTATTTTGTATCAAGGCTGAAGGGGTAAAATATATCTATTAAGAAAGAAAAGGAAATAAGAAAAAGAAAAAATATCCTGAGTATTTTTGTTATTAGCCAGTCTCCAGGCAACTCCTGGCTGAGGGCAAAGCTAAATTAAATTTTGTAGTAGCAGACTGATATATATATATATATATATATATATACACACACACACCTTAGGAGCTATTTTTAACACATGTACATCTACTATACCTCACATCTGACAGCTTTATTTGAATTCAGGCTATTCATTGGGAATAAGCAGCTAATTAATTTCTCTCATGAATATCAAATATGCAATTAGTCACGGAGCACTCAGTATTCCAGCCATTACCCACCAATGTAGTCTCCACGCTGCCAACAACGACTCCGGGAAATGAGTCCCATTCAGTACCTGACCTGCCGTGGAAAGACAGACATAAATGGGTTTACCATATGCTGCTAATATTGTACTTATAACTCTTTCTTTCTTTCTTGTGTGCATGCGTGTGTGCAGTCGGCTAATGGGTTCTCTTCAATCATAACACTGTGAAGGAACTAAAGGAGTGTTTAGAAGATTAAATAATATTGTAGTCTCAAAGCCCCGCAATTAATATTTCTGCCCAAAGACAATTCTAAAGAAACACACATGCATCTATTTCTCGCTGTACGCTGTTTGTAAGACAAGGGGTAATAGATTAAAATTGCAGACAGGAAGATGAAAGTTAGATGTTGGATGAAAAGCTTTGAAACAGTAGTGATAGTTACGCATTGTTAAATGATATTCAAGGGGAGACTGCACAGTTTCTGTCACTGGTGATTGCCAAGGAGCGATGTGACCGGCACCTGGAGAACAGCTTGGGTGCAGCTGAGCACGTCCTGGAGAGGAACGGTGGGGGATGCAAACTCTGAAGCTCCCATCTAGCATTATGGCTGCATGTCTGTTTGTTCAAATTTGGCAGCTATATTGCCTTGCTCAATAGCAGGCTCAGGGATCAAACGAGCTTGTAAACTGAACTAGCAGATGAAGCTGAAGCACATTTATTTACTGTAAAGCAAATGTCATTGTTGTTGCCCTTGAGATATTTTGTGATTAAGTAAAATTTCCCATGCTGGCAAACCTAGTGCCGCTTCTAGAAATGCTAACCTCCGTTAACCCATGGCTAGCTCCTAAGGTGTAATCTTGGAGAAGATTCTGGGTGTTGAACAATTTTAAAGATCAGTAAATGTTATTGTAATTGTAGGAAAGCCTTGCAAGGTGGGGTCCGGCTCTATTCGTGGTAGTGCTTTGGCAGTACATACAGCATAGCAATTAGAAATTGTTTCTGCGAAAGTGGAGCATTAGAGGACATCATACTGTTATACAGTACTGGAGCATTTGGTCATAAATCTTGCAATTTGTGGTAGAATCTAAACTAATAGAGCATTAAAAAGAAGGCAAAGAAATTTCAGTACTTTTTCAAACTCTTCATTTTTTTCTGAGGACATGGTTTTACAGGGGTGATGTGAGGTTTAATGATGAGTGGGAATCTATCAGTGCTTTTGTTTTTATTAAGTTGTACTTCATTTCTTAATGTTGTTTAACCTCTGTGGCTTTTAATGAATATTCTTATGAGTTTCTAAACCAATAGCTCATAAATAAAGCACCGTGACCGTTATTTTCAGTTGCAAAATGTAGGCTGTTATGTTCTCAGCATCAAGCTACTAGTTTAAATGTTAGTAGGGAAAAGAGTTCTTCAGATTAATCACCAAATAAAGCAGAGGATGAAATACTGGGTTTAGGTGGCTGAATCAAAGTCTTTGATGGGGGCGAAAGAGTTCGTTAACAGTCAATGTGAAATTCCTGAGCGCTCCAATGTTAAAAAAAAGACACTCTGCATATGTGGGCGTATTGTAGTGCTCTGAAATGCCAACGAGATTTAAAAATGCTTCAGATTGTTGGTAGTATTGTTAATATTAGCCTTTTTCTTTCTGTGCTTTGGGGTGACCTGGAGAAATGTATTGTAATGCCCCTGTGCTTCCGCCAACTCTGGAGGGCAAGTATGGAAAGTGCTTCATCTGTGCCAGCCTCTGGTATGGACACTGTGGGTCGAGGGTTATAAGGGGCCGCTCTTGCTCACGTGACGGATCACCACCCAGCCCCAAGTAGATCCCTCTGGGCATCCCCTACCTCCTCCAAGGCTCACATCTCTCACGGGCAGCGGCACTTGCGTTTTGTAGTGAAGGCTTTGCTTATACCGGTTTTCCAGCCATCAGCAACTACCAGAACAGGCACCGTGGTTCCCACTTGCTAGTCTGGCCAGGCAGGCTGTGACCCACGCTCGCACGACCGTGCCACCTCCCCTGTCTGAGCAGTGCTGGGCTGCCAGGGCGAGGGTCACACGCGCTCTCTGCCTGAGCGCAGAGCTGGGAGTCTCCAGTGTGGGCCCCAGCCTCTGTGCTGAAACCGCTCCGAACCAGCAGATTACAGCGTGTTTTACGTTCACACATTGTGGGCCTACCAGTCAGTCTCAACAGTTATCACTCAGGGAGTTTAACAGTAACTTTTCTGTAGTTGTAATAAGTGGTATTAAAGTGTTAAATGTAAACAAATGCCACTGTATAAAAATATCTTTCCTGTAATTTTTTTTTCCTAAATACAAAGATTGAAGGAAATGCTTTATAAAAACAATTCTCTTTAAACCCTAAGGGACACTAATTACTTTTAATTTCAGTGTGTGATGGTCCTTATCCAAGAGAAGTATGCTGCATGGGCTGTAAGCCATTTTTATATCATATAGCATTTAACAGAGCATGTCTGGAGTTAGTTGAGCTGCCTCCCTGGTTCTCTGATGTCTATTATCCTTCACCATGATTAAACATGCCGTGTTTCACTGCCTAATGGTGAAGGGCATTCAGGAATGTTAACTGAGCTCTTCTCTCCCACCTGTCTTCGAGCGGTTGTGTTTCTCTCCGTGTTCACTACACCACCTTTGTAAAAGAGCATCACTCTGTCTGGGGGAGGTCAGAGAGCAGTCGTGGCCGTGCAAACACAGTTCATGTCTTGTTGCCGTTCCCATAGCAGAAAGATCAGCTCCAGCGACAGCATTGTCCTCAGCAGCCAGGAGCTGTGACTCTGGAGCTTGCTTTCCCAGTCACTTATCAAGCTGATGTAAATCGCTTTCCCCTCCTCCGAAGCCGCAGCAGACAGTAATATCCTCTCCGTAAAGAGATGACAGTGGTGTTTTCCCATGTCCTCTCTCCTCTTTATGTCTGTGAAGCACTGGGTGGACGGTGCTGGATGTTGACACCCACCGTCCACAGAGCAGCAACCGCAGAGCAAAGCTTGGGAATATGTTGGCTCTGCTCAGATCTAGATCTTGTTTAATTCAAGGTCAACCCAATGATCTCTGCTCTTTCTAGAAGGCCAGCCCATTTGCCGTGTTTTCCTGTGTTCACATTCCTGCTCCCTTTGCGCCCAATCCTGCCACTGCCTTGTTGAAATCCAGAAGACGCATCTCTGCAGAGTCATCTCTGCAGGAAATGAGCAGACAGATACTCACAGCTCTCTGAATATCTGGGAACACCTTTATTCATGCTTAAAAGGAAATCAATGCCACAAACATTTTCTGTGTTGATACGTTAACACCATGTCTGCATTACTAGAAAGCTGCTGCTGCCAGCTTTTGAACACTCCGGTGTCACATCCTTTAAATCTTCAATGTTTGTTGTTTAGGCCACAGTCCATTCCTCCTCTTCTGTTTTGAAATCTCTTAAGACACTGTAGATATTACCTGAAATAAAACCCCACATTCTTAAGCTGTTTACTGCGCACCTTAGCGAGTGTTGAGGTGCATGCTCCTGTAGACACTTTCAATCTACTTATAGGAAGCTTTGGAAATCAGCACAGAGTTTAGTTGTGAAACTCAGGCAGAGCATGTGGAAAACTGTAGGTGAAGGCCTGTCATTCCTGTCCATGAAAGCGGCCTGGGCATCCTCCCATTCTCAGGTGTTCCTGCTTTAGTGAAGCATCTCTCTGAAGCATCTGATTCTCTCTGTGGAAGCGATGGACCCGATGCCTGATCGAGATCAATCATTCATGAGGCCAGGTGGATCATTTTAAAGTTGCTAATGCTAGTTCTGGTCCTGACCAGAAATCGGCAGACAGAAATATGTATCCAAATATTGCAATTTGATGTAGGAAAAGGATTTGTTGCTGTCTTTTTACAGATAGATGAAGAGTGTACAGCGATTGTGCATTTATCATAAACTGCCTGAGGTTCTTCATGTCATAGACCCATGACTCCATCCTGAAAACATAATTTCCTTTTTCTTCTAGTCTGATTTTAGTACCTTAAATTTCTTTTACGTTCTCCTGTTACAGAACCAACTTGACACTTGTGATTTCTTTCATGAAAATACATCAGCAGCACTGATAACGCTAGCAAAAAAAGTATGTAGGTCTGAGAAAGGGTAACCAGTTATAGTTATGGCTAAGAATACGAATGCTGTTTTGCTCCACAAGGTCTGTGATTAAATGATTGCTATTTCAAAACAAAGATAGATTCATATTTCATCAGTAGAATGACTTTTTTTAAAAAAAAAGTTTTCCAAAATATGTAGTAAAATTGAGCCTTCGTTATTTTTCTCCGTGAGCTCCAGCCTTGCTAATAACCTCTGCACAGATAATCATGTTAAAATTTGCAGAGGCCCAAAATATTTTTCTCACAGTAATAGCTTCCAGTTGCTCTCCAGCGTAACTAGTGTCTGAAGCAGTGACCGGGAGATGAAAGATCCTCTATGCCATTTTCAATCCCCTGAGCCATCTAGCCACTTTCTGCATTTATTTTTCAGAAATTAATTTTTTTAAAAAAGCAATTGTTTTTGCAAACAGCCCTTTGAATTCCTTCCCAGTGGCATTTTAGAGCATTATTGCAAATTATTCAATTTATATGCATAGTCAAGCCTACATCATTATTCCTATATTCTACTAAGACAGCAAGAGACAAAAAAAAAACCACTCGGAAAAGAAAGACAAGAAAAACAAAAGCAGAAACTAGACCACTATTCTAGAAAAATATTTTTCACTAGGCTGAAAACAAACCTAAACCTTCTCCGTCAAGGTGATCTTTTTTTAGAAAGTCATTGTAAGGAAAGCTTCAAATGACTGCAGTAAAACTCAAAAGATATACCGTATTATGAACACTAATTAATGCAAGTATTAATGTTTTTGGCTCCAGATGAGATGATCCAGCATTCTTAAAAATTAATAAAAATGATTACAGAGACTTAGGCACATACCTGAACATGTTCCAACTCAGCAGCTTGTCATTATTCACAGAATAACTGGCTGCTCATTTACATCCTGTGAATTCCAAGGCCCTTTAGCTACACACGTATTACTTTCTTATATGCATTGCTTTGCAGTCTACACTTCTGATGGGCAAGATGAAGTAACGCAGGCACAGGTAGCCCCAGAAAAAGCGTAAGGCATGGCACTGTTCCTCTGGCATATACCAACTGTCTGATGGGTTCAGTGTTCTTCCCAAATTCTATGCCACATCCTCTGGAAATGTCCAGGTGTGAAACCACGATTGCCCATCCTCTTCGTTTGATTTGAAGGGACCTGAGCCCAGCCAACGGACTGGCCCATTGCTGTTGGAAATGGTGTGGTTATTCAAATTCAGAAACATACTGCTGGAAAAACGAAGTGAGAAAGTATGAGGTGGTAGGGCAGAGTTCGCAACTTGTGAGACGTTCTGATACATGCTCAAAACCTAGGGCAGATTTGTTGGTGTCAACGAACGTGCAAGTATTGATGGTGTCTTTTTTCAAATAGCACCAATTAGAGAAATGAATGAGTTTTCTCCAGTGCTGTGCCAAATTAAATGTATGGACAAACTCCCTTCATTTCAGCTAAGAAGAAAGGAAAGTTTGATGCTTTTGGCTTGAAGTATTTGAGCTTGCTGAGACCTGTGAAGAGACATAGAACAAAACCACAACAGGAGGAGTTTAAGGGGGGGTTAGGATCTTCAGCCATGCCCACAGAGGAGCGGTTTCAGCAAGGTGCTTTGCATCAGCTTTCCTCTATGCAGTGTGTTGAGAAAAACAGGTTTCTCAGCAGGAATGGAAACCCAGGAAAAGTTCTGTTCCTCTCAGCTGCAAAGGAAAGGCAGAAATGGTGGTTTCTGAGGTATCTGCACTTCTGCTTGTGCCGTCTCTGCTCATGGCTAGTGAATAAGGAAGGCCACGCAATATGGACTTTTGGAGATGGAAGAGCTGCTAACTGTTTGCATCTCCTCAGAAAGGCTTGAGCCATTTCTGTTCGCTCCTGCAGGTTTTCCAAATGCCCCGTGGTCTGTCAAAGCCTAGCGGAAGGAGCATAGCCAGGTGCCTGATGCTTCCCCGGAGTCAGAGGGAGTCAGCTATAGATTGCTTTCTCTATACCGTGCTCTGGCTTATAGCTTAAGAAGGCTCCTTCCTGGGAGGCAGCTTTGAATTACTTTTTGCTGGCTTTCTGATTTCGTTTACTTAGAGAAGATATTAGTTACAAGTTGGTAAGGTCTCAAATGAGGTCTAGACCAGCTGCTCCAAAGACACAGATAAACTGCTGGGTGATAATGGCTCTTGGCTGCTCCTGACCTGGGCTGAATTTGGGCAGTTGCTTTGTTCTGTAATGAGCAAGCCCACAAGCTATCCAGTCTCCAAAAACAGGCTTTTTAAAAATTAAAGTGTACTTCTAAGACTTAGCTCACACTGTTTATAGAGTTGATTGCCCTCAAGTTCACCTTGGGCCTAATTGGCTTACTGGCTTAATTAACAAAGTGCTTATTTATGTCTAGTGGCAATTAATTTTCAAGGGATTATTTTCTGTTAGGATCATGAGTACAGTATTAACATTGTGCAACTGTGATGCTGGAGAACCAACCAACACAGGGTGTGGGGTTTTTTCTTTCATATAGCCAGCAAAATGTATTTCTTTGGTTATGTTGTGCCGATTTGCCCTGCTGTTGCAATAATTAGCATCTGTATAAAACCAAGAGCTGCATACTGAGATTAGGGCTTGTTTGAAACAATGGCACGATAGCTTTTACTGGGCTTGCATAAATCATGATGGACTGATGAGCAAATAAATGACTTTTGTCAGATAATACAGTATCATACTAACAAAAGGTACATTTCTGAATGGCAATGAGCCTACATCTTACAAATTCAAGTGCATTGTTTTGGTAGTTTAATATTTATATATGCGGGAAAGTTGGAGTGTGGACAACAGAGCCTGAGACCTAGCTATAATCCACAAGCTCATTTCATAATGCTACAGGTCTGTGATAGTTCATTTATGTGTGTTTTAATAGGACAGTCTTACTCTCCCACATAAATATGGGGCTGCTGGGAAAGGCCAAGGATCCCTCTAGCCCAGCATCAGTAGTAGTTGCTTAGAGAAACAATGTAAACCCAGGGTGTGTAAAGACATACCTCTCTGGACACAAATTCCTTGCTTTCAGCTGTGTATGGCTTTCGGGACTTTCTGAAGAAATGGAGCCTTTGATAACCAGTAGTGATTGACAGGCTTTTCTTTTATGAGTTTGTCTTTTTGGAACACTTTTATATGTGGTATCTCTGCACATCCTGCAGCAGTGAGTTCCCCAATGCATGCGTGGCTTGAAAAAATACTGCCTTTCCTTGCATCTGAACTATGTATATGCTATTTCTTTTTAATGCTCCATACTTCCGTTCTAAGAAAGAGTGACTAATCATCACTTGTTCACCTCCATCCTGCTGGAGACCACACAGACATCTTTGCCAGTAGCCCACAGGCCATTTCTTTTTTATTTTCTTACTTGAATAATCCCAGTTACTTTATCCTCACACTTTTTGTGCTTTTGCTCATCCTTGGTGCTTTCATTTTGAAAAAAAAGGTGACTAGGATATATGACAAAGGTATACAAAACTGCATCTGCACCTCCCCAAGCTTTGTTTTAGAGAGTCTCTAAATAGCAGGTTGCCAGAAGGTGAGAAGAAACCTACAGGTCCTTCTGTTGACTTGTTTTTCACGTTACCAGGTGCTGATCACTGTCAGAGACAGGACCCTCAGTCGGATGGACCTTTGCTTCTAGTGTCCCAGTTTCATGGTTTTCTGTATTTCTTGATCTTTGTCTGGTTCAATAGATTGCCTCTCACATTCCTTGTTCCTGATATGTTCGGAAAAGTTTACATCGGCATTTTATGCCTTTATTCAGATGTTCTTTAAGACTCTCTTTTTCCCTAACCTTATTATCATTGTGTATGCCTTTCTTCAGTTTTCTTGTTTGTGCAAGAGTTCTGTGTTTTCAACTGTTATGTTTTACTTCTGATACATTCTTTATTCTGCAGTTTACTGTGACAGCTTTTCTCTGGGGGAGGTGGGAGGGAGTTGCTTTAAAGTTTGGGGTTTTTTTCCCCAAGTGATGTATATTTTGGGGTGTTTTAATATGTAGCTTGCCAAATGGCTTTGAAAGATCTGTTTGACCCTCAGCAGACAGCAGGTTCTTCACTCCTGTATTGCAAGAGCGAAAAACCCCAAATGTTTATTTTCTCATTCACTGTTTCTGTGGCCTTTTGGCAGCTGAGTCAGCTGTGTCTGGAATTGTATCTCAAAACTTGCGAAATTTGGGAATAGAAGTACAAGGTGGGAATTCACCCCTCCTGAGAGCCACCACCACAGCTGAGTTGTGTAAGACCCACTTATGTTCTGTAAAGCTGGTAAGAGGTTGACATGCTCTGTGCTGGCCTTCTGCCCACAGGAGAGTTTCACCTGCGGTATCTCCTGTAACAAATTCTGTGGGCAAGTCCCAGGGGACACTCGTGGCTGGCTGCCTCACCACAGCACATGTACCTCCAGCAAAATAAAACTGTGGAACCATATTTTGTTCTGTGTTTTGGTACTAAAATGCACCCCAAAATAACAACAACAACAACATAATCAGCGGTTACGTGCCAGTGATAAAAAGTGCCACCTGTGAGTTACCATGAAGTAAGTTCATCAACTTTTACAGCAGGCAAACATTCACATTTAATTTTGTTTTACAGTTTTGTAATAAAAGCTTAATTTTACTCCCTCCCCCCTACACAAGGCATGTGCTATAAAATAACCAAAAGCAATCATCCAAGTGTGAATGCAATTGAAAGATTTATTACACAAACATGAAAGGGAGAGTTTAATATACAAAAGGCAAATATATTCAGCTAGCATGTAATTGTGTTTAAATTTTACAACTTGACTGGTATTGTGAGGTACATCCTGACAATAAGTCACCAAATTCTACATATCATCCTATTGTTATTAATAACCTCTATTTCTATAATGTCTTGTATCCCTATTTGTCTCAGGCATTCAAACGTTGTATATACTGGGAACAGTTCATCTCTGTAAGGGCACGGTGCAACAGTTGTTTCGCATTGCATGGGAGCTCTTCAGGACAGGCCGCAGAGAGTAACGCTTCAGTGCTTAAAACTGCAGGAGTACATGAGGCAATGCATTCTCATTTGGCCCGAAACCGTGGCAAAACGCAGCTTCAGACAATGTCCTTATTAATTAGCAAGTGGTATTTGCGTGTAACGTGGGTGGAAGCTGTTGCAGTGACCCATCGGCAGGAGCGGCCAGCACTGAAGCAGAGGGTTTGTTGTAGCGGGTGCTCAGGGGGACAAAGCTCTAAGATGTATGTTGCCTTGGGAGGTGGCTGCCTCGTCCCCGTCGCCTGGCTCGGGGATGGCACAGGTCTGCCTGAGCTGCGTGCGCGGGCGGTGGATGCCATCACGGCTAACTGTTGGCTTTCACAGAATCACAGAATCACAGAATCACAGAATCACAGAATAGTAGGGGTTGGAAGGGACCTCTGTGGGTCATCTAGTCCAACCCTCCTGCCGAAGCAGGGTCACCTACAGCAGGCTGCACAGGACCTTGTCCAGGTGGGTCTTGAATATCTCCAGAGAAGGAGACTCCACAACCTCCCTGGGCACCCTGTTCCAGTGCTCCGTCACCCTCAGAGGGAAGAAGTTCTTCCTCATGTTCAGACGGAACTTCCTGTGCCTCAGTTTGTGCCCATTGCCCCTTGTCCTGTCGCTGGGCACCACTGAAAAGAGCTTGGCCCCATCCTCCTGACACCCACCCTTTAGATATTTGTAAGCATTTATAAGGTCCCCTCGCAGCCTTCTCTTCTTCAGGCTGAACAAGCCCAGTTCCCTCAACCTCTCCTCGCAGCAGAGATGTTCCAGTCCCCTCATCATCCTCGTAGCCCTCCGCTGGACTCTCTCCAGTAGCTCTTCATCTTTCTTGAACTGGGGAGCCCAGAACTGGACAGAGTACTCTAGATGAGGCCTCACTAGGGCAGTGTAGAGGGGAAGGAGAACCTCCCTCGTCCTGCTGGCCACACTCCTCTTGATGCACCCCAGGATCCCATTGGCTTTCTTGGCAGCCAGGGCACACTGCTGGCTCATGGTCAACCTGTCGTCCACCAGGGCGCCCAGGTCCCTCTCCGCAGAGCTGCTCTCCAGCAGGTCCACCCCAAGCCTGTACTGGTACATGAGGTTGTTCCTCCCCAGGTGCAGGACCCTGCATTTGGCTTTGTTGAACCTCATCAGGTTCCTCTCTGCCCAGCTTTCCAGCCTATCCAGGTCACGCTGAATGGCAGCACAGCCTTCCGGTGTATCTACCACACCTCCCAGTTTGGTGTCATCAGCAAACTTGCTGAGGGTACATTCTAACTCTTCATCCAGGTCGTTGATGAAGAAGTTAAACAAGACTGGGCCCAGTACTGACCCCTGGGGGACACCACTTGTTGCCAGCCTCCAACTAGACCCAGCGCCGCTGATGACAACCCTCTGAGTTCTGCCATTCAGCCAGTTCTCTATCCACTTCACCGACCACTCATCCAGCCCACACTTCCTCAGCTTCCCTAGGAGGATATCATGGGAGACTGTGTCGAAAGCCTTGCTGAAGTCAAGGTAGACAACATCCACGGCTCTCCCTTCGTCTACCCAGCCAGTCATGTCATTTTAGAAAGCTATTAGATTGGTCAGGCATGATTTCCCCTTGGTGAATCCATGCTGACTACTCCTGATAACCTTCTTTTCTTCCACTTGCTTCATGATGGTCTCCAGGATAAGCTGCTCCATCACCTTTCCCGGGATGGAGGTGAGGCTGACCGGCCTGTAGTTCCCTGGGTCCTCCTTCTTGCCCTTTTTGAAGATTGGAGTGACATTGGCCTTTCTCCAGTCCTCAGGCACCTCTCCTGTCCTCCAGGACCTCTCAAAGATGATGGAGAGTGGCTCAGCAATGACATCCGCCAGCTCCCTCAGCACTCGTGGGTGCATTCCATCAGGGCCCATGGATTTGTGGACATCCAGATCACTTAAGCGATCCCTCACACAGTCCTCCTCGACCAAGGGAAAGTCGTCCTCTTTGTAGGCTTCTTCTCTTACCTCCGGGGCCTGGGATTCCTGAGGGCCAGTCTTAGCACTGAAGACTGAAGCAAAGAAGGCATTCAGTAGCTCTGCCTTCACCGCATCCTCCTTTGCTGCTCCCTGACACCATTGGGTCTAGCGGGGTGGGACCAGCCCTGAGGACCTGCTGTAGGCGACCCTGCTTCGGCAGGGGTGTTGGACTAGATGACCCACAGAGGTCCCTTCCAACCCTGAACATTCTGTGATTCTGTGACCTAGAGGTGAGCCCCGTGCCTTGGCTCCGGTCATGGCCTCGCTTCTCCCATGCGGTTCCCACTTGTCATTAAAAGAAGTCAGGCGTGGGGATCTAGCCAGCGGTTGGAGAGGGAGTGTGGGTTTGTCATTCTCCTCATGTGGATTATGTTCAGGAGTATGGCATGTTAATTTTATGCTAATTTGCCCTTGCTGCCTCTGCCCGTAGATGAAAACCATAGCTCCCTTGAGTGTCTCTGAGAAATACAGACATGCATATGGACAGAATAGAAACCCAATCTTACAGCAGTCCTGCAGCGAAAAATGTCCTGCTGCTGGGTGAATCCTTTTAAATGTTTTTCCTGAGCAGTATAAACCAAAAAAAGGACAATCTGTTCCTGTAACATGCTTTCATTTTAAGGCTGCATAAGAAAAACCCACCGTTTAGTTCCTAGGGAATGAAATGTGTGAGGTATGCAATACGGTGCTTTGGCTTCCTTCTATTCAAGTGCCTGCATCAAGAAATGATGGAGAAGGGTAAGGACAAAATGTCATCTTCATCGCTGAATTAAGCTCTCCAGGACACAGACTGCCCCTTATTTTTACTTTCACTCGGCGTGAAGAAAGACTGGCTTCTGTTTCAACAGAAATAAATCAGGCTGACCATACGCTGAGTGCCAGCAGTACTGCAACAAGCTTTTTGTATCTGTATGTCTGAGAAGTGCTAAGGCTGGTTTTCCCTCGGCCCGCAAGCAGAGCAGCAGATGTGTGCCAGTCCCTAAAAGGCACTAGCAGATAGCTGCCGTTGTTGGCCAGGACTGCGTAACGTGTTACTGCTGAAAAAGGCTTTTGTCTGCCTGTCGTGCGGCAGTGAGAAGGTTTGGCAGTGCGCTGTGGATTGCATAGGAAGAAGCTAATTACTTGGTTTCATCCTCTTTTGTTGGGTATTTTCCCTCTCACAGAGCTGTCGTTCTCCCTGCTCAGCTCCTCTCAACAGCATTCAGTGATTGCCTGGGCTCTGCGGGGTGGCACTGGGAGCCGGCATGCCAGGGCCTTGCCAGCCAGGTGAGAGGCTAGTCACCCTCTAGGCACACTCCCCAGCCAGCTCACACACACGGACAGGCACTTCCAGGGAGTTTCCAGTTGCCTTCTGTCTAAATGCTGTCTCGTGGCCCAGTCAGCAATGTTGAGGGGCTTTCTGAAATCCTCTGAATGTCTCTGTCTGTTGGTGTGATGTACATTAAGGGCGAGTCAGGCATGGGGATGCAGTGTGCTCCCAGCTGACACTGTTGTTGACCATCATGAAATGTGGGCATCTCCTTGCTCGGAGGCCCTGAGGTAATCCTGGTTGTCCCCTAATGAGGTTATGCTGAAACAGAATAACCAGACTCTGCTTTTGTGTATCATCGCCATACTAGTCTGTACAGAAAAAGAGGATGACTAACATGGCGATCCTTGCCTGCACTGTGTTAATTTGAGTACAAATACGGGGCAAGAAGTCAGGCAGCTCTAGGCAGCTTTCCAGCGTGACCGTGCCTCCTCGAAGCTGCAGAAGGTGGTAGTGTGTAAATAGCTGTGTCCTTTGGACCTGGCCCCTGCTACCAGAGAAACCAGGTGTACTTTGCAGAACAGACGCAACTGTGCTCTAACCATGCCCGCAATCCATGCTATTGCCCTTGATCTAAAAAGCAAGTGGTACATGAGGCAGTACTTTCCCGAAGCAAAGCCATAAGATGTTTAGTTTTTCTTTACTTTGCACAACAAAGCTCGTCTGAGTCAATGTCAGGGATGAGCACATTGTAACTTGTTCCTTGGGCATGGTTGGTTTTCTTGCATGGAAGAGAGGTCCTCAGTGCTGGACACAAGGAGGGGTGGCGGGGATTATAAGCCCAAGGCTGTGTTTGGTATGCCAGGCTCTATGGACTTCAGGGGATTTACAGAAATGAATTCTGTAGCTAAAACAATCTCTGGATTCAGATGCAGTTTCCCTGTGGTGGTAAATGTGAATATGAGAACTTGGATGGCCTTCTTGATGAAAACTTCTTTGAATGTCATCTTGGTATGAAGAATGCATGAAAATAGTTTGTTGTGTGGTTCGGCCCCTACTCCCTTTGTCTTGTCCAGTCAATAACACTGCAAGCATAGCTGTTATGCCAGATATTTCTGTAAATCTACCAGCTGCAATCAGGGAATGGAGGGCAATGTTACAGTGTGAAGAGGGTTGGGTTTTTTGCTTTTTTGCTTTTTTTTTTTTTTTTTTTTAACAAAGACGGTTTTGATCTTTTTCACAGTTGTATTTGTTTTCCCATTTGAAGTAAGTCTCTAGTTTGGTTTTTCATTTTAATTTACATGATTGCTTTCACTTACCCCAGAGAAATTTAACCACCCTACCAGTGAGAGCCAACTGTTTTGAATGGTAGAATAACATAGTACCCAAAGCAGCGCTTCTTGCTGCATGAGGACCACAAACGTTAAAACACTGTACTTCACAGTATCCAGGAGAGAAAGCAATTGTTCTCCACATTACACAGAGAGCAAAAGCTGAAACTAATGGTTATACAGATATGGCCCCTTAAGACTAGTGTATTTTTATCTAAGCACCACTGAGTTTCAGCAAATAGCTGTGGTGTGAGGGTCTTTAGACTTCAGTTTTAGGTTTTGGTCTTTACTGGAGCTGAGCACGTGGGTTTTAAGTACAACAGAGCTTCAATCTTGTAGGTGTGTGTTCTTCTGGCTTTACTTGTGTGGAGCATTACAAATATGTATCTGAAGCTGTGCAGCTGTTGAGCAGATTTTAGTAAAAACCCAGGTCTTTTGTCTCAACCTTCATTTGTACACAATTCATTTTGTCTTTGCTATGAGCTTACCAGTGTATTGATTTAGACAGGGCTTTTGCCCCCTAAGTACTGCACTCCTCTGTCGGGTCAGACTTGGAAAAGAGGTGGTTTTTACCAGGCTGATGGATCTCTTTGGTCTATTCCCACTGTCTTGCTTGTTTGAACGGGGCATGCCCCTCAAAGTAACATCCCTCTCTTTCCAAATGTTGAGGAGTAAGAAATGTGTGAGAAAATGTGAATATGCTCTGAAATATCCTATTCTCTACCGCCACGCCCTACCACATCCTATTTCCTCCTTCTGGGCAAATCTACCTGGCAGGTCTTCAGCTGTCATTGCCAATTGTGTTAAAAGATGCTACAAGGTGCCAAGAATATCATTCCAGAAACATCTTTGTTGGTCAGGGCTGGCACTGCTGCAGGTGCTGGGGTTCCTGTCTCCTTCTGACGAAAGCTACTGGCTTATGAAGTGTTGACTTAGGACCTGTCACAGTATCAGCAGTTTGGGTGTAGTGGGATGGGCTGGCCATGGCCAACAGGATAGGAGAGGATGGATCAAATAGTGGCTTGTACAGCATATGAAGTCAGCCCTAGGTGGTGCATCGCAATAGATCAAAAAGAGGAGATGTACAAGGGTGAAGAGGGATAGCGGTGGGATACCCTGCAGCACCCTGGATCATTTTGCATGCCTCCAGAGCATCATATATTCTAAAACAAATAGAACTGGACGTGGTATCAAACTGAGCTGCCTACTTTTCCAGCATCTTCAGAGAAGTGCTTCCTCAGTGCACACTAAGGGCTGTGCTCAGACTTGCAGCATTCTGTGCTCAGCCTCCAAATGTTGAATATTTCAGTCGAGATTTGATTTACTTCTTGAGGAAGTAGACTAGAAAAGCTCCCAGTGTGTTGTCTCTAGTTACTAATTTAAATTGAGATTAGAGCAGGAGAGTATCCAACACCATTAGTTTGCCTTAAAACTTTCTGCAGCTGGCAGTGTCTCCTGGCTGGTGTGAGCACTCTCTTTAAATTGCCAAGAAAGCCTGAGAGACTTTCTACATCTGGCACAGCAGCAAGCTGGTAGTCAGGTGTTCCTGCATGAACACTGAATTTCCGACAGGGGTAACATCTCTAAGGCATTTGCCTTCCTCTTCTTGTACTGACATATTTTCTTGAGGTCCTTCCTCTCCATAGCAGTTATATATCCCTGTGGTACAGGAGGGGCTCTGAGGGACTTGAGAGAGCTATATCTGTGACTAGCAGATGTAGCCTGGACTCATTTCTGTTGCTCACTTCCTTGGAGCATTGTGGGCCCGGCTGCATGTTCCCATTTAAATCAGGAGCACCTTGGAAGAAGTTGGAAAAGAAGCCAAACAACCTTGAGAGTGATGGTAGGTTGCTGATGCTGCCATGACGATAAACCCAGCATTTGGAACTCTCGAGATCTGCCCTGTGGAAAAGGCCACCAGGAGCAGAGCACAGGCTGGGCAACTAAGGGCTGTCCTTTTCTAGCCCAAGGCCCCCAGGATGAGTTCCACTTCTGAATGCTGTCTGAGGACGGTGTGTCTGCACCAAAAGGTGAATCTTCAGCCAAGTCACCCTGAGCAGAAAATATTTGCTGAATTAAAACCCGTATGGGGTAAGGCTTACAGAGAAGCATGTAAAAACCTTGTACTGCAGTCTGAAAGATAAATTGCAGCATAATATCACTTTTCCTAATTGCACAAAGAGGTACATTATTGAAAAAATGATGCATTTTTATTAGAGGAAAAAACACTGCGCAGAGCAGGGCCATGAGGAAGTGAGGAAAAACGGACATAAAAATATAGTTTTTATTGTAAGAAGGAATCAGAAAAAAAAAAAGTTGATTCTTGGAAATGACAAATTGTCATTGTGCAAAAGACCAGGGGCTTTAAAAAGTTTAGAGAAACAGTAAGAATACCTGGCCCGCAAGTAGAGGTATCTGGCACGAGTCAAAGAAAACCATCACGGCTTAGGAATCTCAGCCAAGCTGTTCTGATTCTATCTAGAGGAATGCAGTGGTTCATTAACTCACAAGCCAGTCCATTAAAGTATATTTCATAGATTTTAAGTCTTTATCAGTTAAATAAACCCTGTGGGTGAGCTTGTCAATAGATGAGGGATGGATTATAGCTTCACTCTTTCCGCTTTGCTACTTGGATGACCTTGAATTTGTTTTCTGTTAAGGTTCCCTGGTCTCATATTGGCATTTGTGGTTTTCCACTGCAAATATGAATGTCAGTTCAGGCTCATTGACAGTTTCTTCATTTATAAGATCAACATAACTTCCTGTCCAAGAACGAATTTTTCTGCCACTGGATTCACATTCTCCATGACAAACCCCATTTGGTAGCTGATTTCCACTCCCATTATTAGAATTGCAAGAAACTAAAGGTTGTTCTCTTCTGGACACCCGATTACTTTATTGTCTTGCTCTTTTCATCTCCCCCTGCACAGGTTGAGAGGCCAGGGTTATATCCAAGAACTTGCAGAGGAGTAAAAAATTCTGGTAAAGGCTTCTAATAATTCTTTTTCCACTTACTGTATTTATTTCATAGAGTGGTCTATGTCGTTTATTATTATACGTCATTGGATTTTACTTTCCCAACAGCATCTTAATTTTCAGTCCCTCCCTATCGTACAAGTACTATGTAATTTGATACTAGGATAACATCACATAGTTTCTGCTACTTTTAAGTAGCAGAATTTTTCTCTGAATGTTTTGATGCCAGTGCATGAACTACTTTTCCCTGCTGTTTCTGTTTTTCAACCTAATTTTTGTTTTCTTCAGTATGTCCAACAGGATTCATTTAATCTTTTCTGCTCACAGTTTACAAGTGGCTGGTGAACATGTGATTCTACAATAATTTTAAAATATGTTTTTAAGCTTCATGTTGTGATCTGGATGGGAAATGAAATGGTAAAATAAAGGAACTGAAAGTATGTAGTGATTCAGAGGGTTAGTGGTAAAATGTCTTGCCCAATCTACACCAACTACATTTTAGTTATTCATGCTCTTTTCCTTTACAATCGATGGGCAATTTAGTGATTGATTAATCTGAACTTTAATTTTTTTTTTTTTTAAATAAAGAGAAGAATTAGCATTAGGATCAGGCAATTTTTTTTTTTACCATTACCCATTAAGAGGAATCTGAACAGCTTCTTTTAGGATAGTCGGCCAACGTTAGGTGGGATGAATGCTACATGCTATGACTATAACACAGTTACATACATCATTTTTCTTCTAGATCTATGAGGTTTACTGGCAGGAGCTGGCTGCTTCTGCTGGAATTCTCGTAGTGGGAGATAGATGTGTGTTGAATTTGCTTAGGGCACTCAATGTCTGTCTTCATCCATGCTTACTCCTTTCTCGATAACAAAAACAAGTGATGCAGCTTTCCCTAAATGTATTCAACATTGTCTTTGCATCAAAATGGGGATCCCACCATGCATTCTTCAACTTTTCACTTTTTTTTTTTTTTTCTAGATTCTTAAAAGCATTTGCAGGGGAAAAATCTCTGTGTGTTACTGCATTACCTTCCTCAGCAGCAGGGCTGAAATCTCTAGATCCACACTACAGACTCTGCTGCTTGAGTAAGTAAGAATCAGCAGTAGCAGATTGTCATCTAACATGTGAGCAGGTGCTGGAGGAGGCCCAGGATGGCAGTGAGTCTCACAGATAGGTGCTAACAGCCCATATATTTGGCAGCTCTGAGGACCTGATTTCTACTCCAGAGGAAAGAACCTTCAGGAGAGGTTGTGTCTCCTCAGCAGTATCCGCTTGTACCAGTGCAGTTCCTTGTCCCAGTTCCACTTTTTACCCAGCTGAATCTTCTCTTCCTTGACCACTTGTTCCCAGCCTCTCTTAGGATCTTGGGAGTTCTGGCATTTGGTAAGCGGGAATATGTGGAGTGGATACACCTTTTCAGACTAAACAACCATGGGGAAGGGGACAAGGCCATAAGAGCTTGTCCTGTGTTCCCATCTTGATTCGTACCCTTTTACTACACATCAGCCACTGTTTGTATTGTCTGCTCTTCTACTGTTTGACCCCATTTCCAGCCTCCATGTCCAAAGATCTCTTATCCCTATGTGAAGAAGTCATAGCCTTCTTCAGTTCTGTCCTAAATTACTTCCTCTATTAGGCTTTCCAATGTGATGCCCATCTACAAGAAGCACTGGAAGGAGGACCCCAAGAACTACAGGCCTGTCAGTGCTGGGGAAGGTTATGGAGAGCTTCATCCTGAGTGCAGTCACTGGACATGTGAAGGACAAGGGATCAGGCTAAGCTAGCATGGGTTCATGAAAGGCAGGTCCTGCTTGACCAACTTGATCTCCTTCTATGACCAGGTGACCTGCCTAGTGGATGAGGGAGAGGCTGTGGATGTTCTCTACACAGACTTTAGCAAAGCCTTTGAAACTATTTCCCACAGCATCCTCATGACAAAACTAGCTGCCCATGGTTTGGATCGGTGTACTCTTTGCTGGATAAGGAACTGGCTGAATGGCCAAGCACAGAGAATGGTGGTGAATGGAGTTAAATCCAGTTGGCGGCCGGTCACAAGTGGTGTTTCCCAGGGCTCAGTTTTGGGTCTGGTCTTGTCTAATATCTTTATCAATGATCAGGATGAGGGAATTGAGTGCTCCCTCAGTAAGTTTGCAGATGACACCAAATTGGGCAGGAGTGCCGGTCTGCTTGAAGGTAGGAAGGCTCGAAGAGGAATCTGGACAGGCTGGATCAATGGGCCACGGTCAATCGTATGAGGTTCAACAAGGCCAAGTGCCGGCTCCTGCACTTCGGTCACAATGACCCCATACAACACTACAGGCTTGGGGAGGAGTGACTGGAAAGCTGCTCAGCAGACAAGGGCCTTAGGGTGTTGGTCAACAGCCAGCTGAACATGAGCCAGCAGTGTGCCCAGGGGGCCAAGGCAGCCAACGGCATCCTGGCTTGTATATATAGTGTGGCCAGCAGGAGTAGGGAGGTGACTGTGCCCCTGTACTCGGCACCTTGAATACTGTGTTCGGTTTTGGGCCCCTCACTACAAGAAGGACATTGAGTTGCTGGAGTGTGTCCAGAGAAGGGCAACAAGGTTGGTGAGGGGTCTAGAGAACAAGTGTTACGAGGAGCAGCTGAGGGAGCTGGGGCTGTTTAGTCTGGAGAAGAAGAGTCTGAGGGTAGACCTTATCATTCTCTGCAACTACCTGAAAGGAGGTTGTAATGAGGCAGGTGTTGGTCTCTTCTCCCACGTAACTAGCGATAGGATGAGAAGAACTGGCCTTAAGTTGCATCAGGGGAGGTTTAGATTAGATATTAGGTAAAATTTCTTTACTGAAAGAGTGGTCAGGCATTGGAACAGGCTGCCCAGAGAGGTGGTGGAGTCCCCATCCCTGGAGGTGTTCAAAAAGCATGTAGATGTGGCACTTCAGGATATGGTTTAGTAGGCATGGTTGTGTTGGGTTGATGGTTGGACTTGAGGATCTTAGCGGTCTTTTCCAACCTTAATGATTCTATGATTGCCACTCCTTCCATACAAGATTTTGTCTTTTGTCCATCCTGGGAAGATCACTTCTTCCAGCCTCCACGCCGCATAAGTGGCACAACAGTAGGAGAGGGACGATCTTGCAGCAGTCCCAGTGCCTCCGGAGGCGAGTGGACACGGGAGGCTGGGCCCGGCTCAGCTACTGCCTCTGAGAGCCAGGGACGCTCAGTGCACGGGGAGCCCATGGAAAACCCAGCTGCTGGCCTGAAAGTGCCAAGACTTTGCTGAATGAGACTTGAATTCAGTCAGAACCAGGTAAATTTTTTTTATAGGGGTAGCAAAGGACATGTCTTGCATACTTGAACCCAGCCTCTTAAATTTCATCTTCTTGCTGCAGAGCATCAAGCAACTCAAATTTTGTGAGGAACGGTTATGAGAGCTCTTTTAAAACAGACAAACAGTGTATGTCATATTAAACCTGTATTAAAAAACCTGTTACTGCTCAAGCTTTCAAAAATAGTGTCCTGAAGCACTATGGAGCTTGAGCACTTTCAGTGACTGACAAGGGCAGTGAAACAAGGCACTGGAAACGCAGCCTGACTATAGGCAGTGGTTACCAGTCCAGTCAGCTTTGAGCTCGCACTGTCCTGAAATCCTGTGCTTCTGGCTGGGCACGTTCAGCTTCCATCGCCTCCGGCAGTGTGTCCTGCCGTGCCCTGCTGAGGGGAGCGATGACAGCCACGGCCTCTGTGCGTGAGGCAGCCGGAGATGACCCTTGGAAAGCAGTGAGCTCTCAGCCTGGAGTCCTCTCGGGAGTCAGGGACCTTCAGGCAGCAGGGCTTGCTCACAACTTCTACTACTTATAGAATCATGGAATCATAGAATGGTTTGGGTTGGAAGGGACCTTAAAGATCATCTGGTTCCAACCCCCCTGCCATGAGCAGGGACATCTTCCACCAGACCAGGTTGCTCAGAGCTCCATCCAACCTGGCCTTGAACACTGCCAGGGAGGGGGCAGCCACAGCTTCTCTGGGCAACCTGTGCCAGTGTTTCACCACCCTCATGGTGAAGAATTTCTTCCTAATATCTAATCAAAATCTGCCCTCTGTTAGTTTACAGGCATTCCCCCTTGTCCTATCACTACACACCCTTCAGAAGTTATTCCGCAATGCTTGCAGAGCAAAAGCTATGGGTTAAAATGACATATGTTGATAAACCGGTGGGGCCGCAGCACCCGCCCGTCACCGCCGCCCCCTACGCCCGGCCCCTGCGGCGCCATCTTGTGGGGCGGCCCGCCATTAGCCCTGGGCGAGCCGGTCGTCTCTGCGCTTCTCCTTCGAACGGGGCGCCTCCGCCGGCGGCTGCTTCCTCGGCGGGCTGCGTGAGCGTTGTATGCGTTAAAGGTTAAGGTGTTAAAATGACCCGCTCGGCAGAGGGTCCGGGTTAAAATACCGGTTTGGTGGTAACAACACCGCTCTTGTGTCACCGCAGTGGCGAGGATCCCTGAAGCAGTGGCCCGTCCCCACAGGAGTGTGCCATCCTGCTGGCAGGAGGACAGGATACGGTGGTCGTAAACTGGCAGAGAGAAGGTTCTGACTTGAGATAAGGAGGACAAAAAAGTCACTGTGAAGGCAGGTTTTCCAGAGGGGCCGTGGCTCGCTCTCTTTGGAGATCTCCCAGGCTTGACTGGAAGGCTCAGAGCAACCTGGTCTTCATTCAGCATTCACCCTTGGGCGGGAGGCTGGTCTGCTGAGGTGCCTTCCCGTCTGACTGATTCTGTGTTTCTGTGAAAGTGTAAAAATACCTAGAATTCAAGGACAGCAAAGCTTGGGTGACCCACTCCAAGTATACAACCCCCCCCCCAATCTGCTGACATACCGGGTTTAGATTTGACCCCTGATTTTCACAGAAAGCATCCGAATCTCTCTCATTTTCCTCATTTTTCAGTTGTTAGTCAGACTGAGTTTTGGCCACCCTGAACCTTTGCTGTGGGGGTTGGTCATATCCAAAACGGTTCTGGTGATGACCAAGTGCCGGGCTGGTGGAACGCTGACAGGGTTGCCAGGCATGTGCGTGCGCTAGCAGGGGATGCTACATTTTAATACAGTATTAAGAGATCCTCATAATAAGCACGAAAGGGTTAAAAATCAAAGTCGCCATCTGCACTTTAAATAACAGCTTTCTAGACTTCTCACTTTTCCATTTCTCCTAAAAATTTGAGAAGCCCAAATCAACAACTGATTTCTTAGATGCTGTGGAAAAAGATCCTTACTACAGTGATATAAGCATGCACTTGAATTACACCTTAAAATTAAAAAATGACAGCGTCATTAGCTTGTTTGATGTGGCTTTTGAACTGAAGCTACAGCTTCCATTTCAAATGTTGATAGGAAATTGTTGGAGGGGGAGAAATTTCTTCACTAATAGCAGAAACACGTCAGTCATGCTAGAGCGTTAGAAAACATTATGAGATCTGTATGAAACCTGCCAAAAACTGTACACCATCATTTTCTACATACTCATGTAGTCTTTAGTGGTGCACTCTGGAGATTTTTAAATGCTGACTTCATTAGAAAAAAACCCATATAAATAGATGGTTTCAGTGTGGTCACATTTTTAGCAGAAAGGGTTATTTTAGTTGTCATGAAACATTAATTCCCCTTTTGTGCATTTTTATATTAAAACACTAATGAATTTGCATGCCAAAACAGGCCCTCCTTAATTATGCATGATATATATTTATTACGCCCCAGAGGGAAGGTCATGTGACCAGCATGTGTCTCATTACCATGTGTGAAATGATAATGAAATTAGCAATGACTGGACAACAAATTGGAAGCAAGTTTATTGTAACTTGAGGGAAAGAGTTGCTGTAATTTTTTTGGTGCCTAATGTGTTTGCTGAACTTCATGGGCAGAATGACTGCAGTGAGCGTGACAGCCTCCACACCCTCCCCAAACACGGGTGCTGTAAGAGGAAAGTATTGCATCTGTGTATGTACCGCTCCGCAGCTGAGGAAATGGCTTTGGAGCAGGTGGATGGTTTTAATTATGCAGTGGCTAGCAACAACATGGGGGCTGCGGGAGCTGCTTTTGGTCAATGGGAACTGCCCTGGTACAAATCTCAGAACATCCAGATGGTTTCAAAAACATCCAGGTTTACAATATACCGGATTTCTGGTCATCTTGCAGTGAAGTGTTAGAACGCTGCAAGAACCAGAAGCTATAGGATCCTTCTGAAATCAACTGAGGCATTTTTGCAAATGCGCTGTTGCTGGTGCTTATTTCGTCCTTCAGCAGTGGGAGATGGACTGAGACATTTAGACAGAATATACAGCACAAGACTCTGGCTGGAGCTAAGTTGAGGTTTAGATAATCTCGTGTGTTGATCAAGTTATTATTTGATGATAATGTGGCTACACTCATTACATTCTCATTGCACTTATGTCTTCATCCTGAAACATGGCAAGCATGAATTAGGACCAGTAAATATAAAGTCTGAATAAGGCTGGGAGGCTTTCTCCCATGTCCTTACAGTGGGAAAAAAGCCCCAAACCAAAACCAATCAAACCCCTACAAAATACAGACTGAAATGCTTCATATTTTAGTCCTGTTGCTAATGTGCAAAAGCAGAGGAAGTGTTTGTATTGGTCAGATGAGATTTAGGCTGTCTTTAAGGGCAATACCTTATGTTATGGGCTTTTGCACATCCAAAGCAGCAAAGGCAGTCACGCTGTTTTGCAGCACTGGATTTGAGACTTACTGCTTATCTGTCCATCATCTTAGCAGCTGTCAGTCTAGGGCGCAGTGAAAGCTTGTTGGGAATTTTCAACGGGGATAGTCAGTTAAGATCGTAACAAGGTCTTGCGACTGTCAATCTCCTTTGGAACAAAACACTTATCTTTGAGTGCCGTCTTGCCTTTCTTGCAGGGTTTTGAGTTCAAGGGAATATGGATGTAACTGCTCTGGGGCATATGTGTGTGCTGTGAGAGTGGTGTGTTCTGCTTCCCTGCTTGGAGTTGGCTAACCTTGCTTAACAAAACTGCCTTCTGGAGGAGTGAGGTTCAAATTATGGTTATGAATAAGCTTTCTTAATGCACAAAAGGCAAATTGTGTATGTTTTTATTACAGATAATTTTTCAGTTATGATAAAAGGAGTATTAATCACAGTTATAAAGGGAATATCGTGGCACAGCTGTGTAATCCTTACTTGATAATAGCATAGAAAAGATTTCTCATGAACATACAGTTAACATTTTCCCAGTATTTAAAATATTTGATATATTCATGACATTGCAAGTATTCTTCTCTGACCTGAAAATTACATAGAGACATATTAGTCTACCTGGGTTCTCCTCCCAAAATATTCCATTGTGCTGCATATCTTGGACTCTTTTTCTGAAGAGGAGTGATTTTTTACAATACTTGTGAAGCTAGGAAATATAATAAAGAAATGGTTTTCAGCTATTTTTTCTGCCTAGTCTTATTGTGTGGGGGGAAAATTTATTTTATACTGTTGCTTTTTCATTTTCTTTCGTTCTATATACATACTCACTTTTTTGAATACTTACTGTTGTTTCTGATATAATTTATTTTTCTAGTTCTTCCTGATGAGATGTAGCTATCTGTCACTTACAGGCCATGCTGAAAAGTACTGGCTGATGGCTGAAGAGCTCAGGTCATGAAAAAGTTTCTTTGATCTTTCTTCTAGGCAAGCGTAATGCAGGCACTCCTTTGGAAAGCAGGATGTGACTGCGCAGTCACATCCAGGGGTTATGATAAGCTGGATGGTATTGATGGAGTAATATCAACAGTAATGTCATTAGGAGAGAGAGATGTTTATCTTTTAATGAAACCAGTTATCTAGTTGTCAGCTTTTTATGCATTTATTATCTATTCTTTAGGTTTTCTATCTATTTCGTGTTAGGAGCTCTTTAATTTTCCTTGGAGCCTTCCAAATATATATCCTTGATATGCTGCATCCTGTGTGTGACCAGGACTTGCCTTTGGGAGCTGGGTGCATAGAAGGCCAGAAAGATTGCTGGAAATGCCGATAATACCAGCATGGTAGCCTAGGAAGATGGCTGTCTCTGAGAGCCTGAACTATCTTAAAATTGTAACTTGGTGTATTTTGCTTTGCATTGAAAAAGAAGTGTTAAGATACAATGCTTTTCAAAGGCTGGCTTTTTTTTTTTCCCAAATGTGCTCCAGGTCAGCCTATACTGGGTACAAGCTTTCGCTGATTGTTCCAGCATGGTTCAGCAAAACCAAGATGTTCAGGTGCTTTAGAGATCTTGAGAGCATTTATCATGCTCAATATCTGCCTCCAGAAGACATGATTTATTACCATGCAACATACAGCAAGCTAGTCCTTCCTGGAAACTCCCTGTAAACCAGAAGTTTTTACTTCTTGTAGCTCTCCAGACTGGTTTGTTTGCTCAGGTCAAACTGTCTTTCAACTGACTGATACCCATCCAAGGTAACTCTTCCTTTCTCAAGACAAGTGTCCCACTGCTCTGTTAAGCTTACAGATATGTCTTTTTCCACACGAAGTTTTTGTGATGAGTTGATTTTGCAGTCCTTGTGAAAAACTGTGCTGCATCAAGCTGTGTTTATAGTCCCCAGTCAGAGTTTTCTCTCCATTTGGATGAATGGTTTTGGAGGAGAACGTGGAGCTGTTTTTTAGGGTGTATATGCATGTGTGAATCTGTCCATGATCTTTTCTCAGGGTCTTGTAGCAAAATACCATAGACAGGTGGGCCCCATTTTATTTCATATTACTTAGGAAGTTATCCCATTATTTTGATTGTGTTTGCTGCAAATTTCAGTGGGATCCTCTTGCAGCCTGTGGGGGCCCTTTGCTTATTATCTAAGCAGCTTTAAATTCTCTTCAGAGGAATAGAAATCCCTTCCTGCCCCCTCAGCATGTTAGCATCAAGTACTAGGAAATTGGGGCTAATTAAGCCTTTGTCAATATTTTAATTTACTGTGGGCAATTTACTGGAGACTGGGCCAGCCTATCAGTCAGTAGCTCTCTATAGAGCTGGTTCTAACAGCTCTGCATAAACTGTAGATAACATCGGAACTTGAGATTCAGAAACGCTTCATCTTCCTGATTTGGCTGTGCTATTTACAGAAAACACTATTAGGTAGTACAGCATTAGTTATGTGGGTTCTTTCTGCAGACTGGATAGCCAAAGGTAGGCTAAACGAGCGACCGCATTGCAGACGTGAATCAAAAGTACTGGGGAGACAGTTCGTTCCACGCTGAAGTGAGAGCCCTGGTATGGTGAAGCTGATTTTTGTGGTGAGGCTTGCTGTTGGGATTGTATTTGGGTATTATAGAACTAAACCCTACTGTTTCATACAGAGTTCTAGATATGCTTCCAACAGCACTTCTGAGCCATGGGTTTAAAATACATTCTCTCATCTAAATTCAGCTGCTTTTCCAGTAAGTCTTTTCTGTGTTTCCAAGGATGATAACAGAAATTCATCTTAGTTCTGTCTGCCTCGTGTCATTCCCCCTCCACTCAGACAGCAATTCTGAAGATGTAATTCTTTTCCTTCTACAGAATAGTAAATTTTAGGAGGAAAAAACCCAAACAAAACTAAGTGATAAACTCATTGTCCTGATCTGCTGCTTTCCCTTGCTGCGATTGCACCTGCAACATCTCCAGTTTTTTGGCAGCTTTCATCATGCCCTTCATCAGCCCTGCCTGCAGTGCTGTCCTTGCCCTTTTTACAGCAGCGTTTGTGGAGAGGGGACAGAACCTTCTCACCCAGCCAGCACTGGAAATCACCCTCTCCTGGTTCTGCCTCCAGGCAGGCTGGAGATTAGTTTCTTGCGCTGCTGGTTCCCATACTGTCAGTTCAAACTTCACTCCTATCGGTAATCGGTTTGACTACATTAAACAGATCAGCTAAAACCAGGCGGGTGGTCTTACACTAAAAAGTATAAACATTGACCTTCGTAAGAATTCTTTGTCTAACTCGTCAAATCCTCATTTTGCCAGACAACCTGTAAAGGCGCAGGTGAAAAAATTTTTGAAGCTGTTGTAAATAAACACCTGAGTTATGTTTTGCCAGCTATGTTGTCTATTTTTGAGACGTCTCTGTGGACAAGGATTTCATCACACTGAACTCACATTAAATTTGGTGAAAAATTCAGGAGTAGAGCTATAAGTCACAGGTTCTTTTCAGGACAGGGACTGCTGTCTGTGCACAAGCGTGCAGGTGCTTCAGCAAAGAATATAATTTCCCACAGTGTTTGTGGAGCTACTGCTGCCTCGGAGCAGTAAAAGAAACTTCAGAAAAGCTGGGAGTGAAGGTGTGAAACTGGGATCTCCTGTGAACATCCTCATCTTTTGGCAGCAAATTGTGTTGCTTCCTATCCTCCCGTAAATCCTCGAGCCAGTTTGGCTCCTCCTGTCTGTCCTTAAGATTAGGAGGTGAGAGTGGCGGCTCCCCTTTCCTAATCTTCCTCCTTTTCCTTACTCTCAGAGAGCTCCTGTGCAAAATTGCCGTATCAGCCCCACACACTGGTATAGGGCAAGGTGCTGAATGAGGTGGGAGAGGGGCAGACGGGCTGCTGTGGTGGGGAGTGGGCTCTGTGCAGGGACACAGCTGGCCATCAGCCCCAGCAGCAGGAAAAGGAGGGGTGGATTGAGAGGTCATTAAGCAAGAGGAGGAGATGCTGGCATGAGAAGTGTACACTTCTGGCGTATCGTTACCTGCCTAGAGATTTCTGTAAGAGAGAGGCAATTGCAGTTACTGCGCGAGAGGGGGAAGACAGATAAAACATTCAGGAATAATTGCAGAGTGTTTAATTAGCTGTTATTCAAATTATGTTGTCTCAGCCTTTGTGCTCAATTATCTGATGTCTGCCAAACAATACCCAGAGAGCTAGGGAAAAAATGCAGGTTGAGATATGGGAATAATTTAACATCTTACATTTAATGGGAGTGCTTTGTGGGCTTGTCCCTGGGAGGATGGGAGGATTGCCCCTTCCCCAGCGATCAGCAGGAGTTGAGGATGACCTGCATCTGGGCCAGCCCCGTACGGCTTCCTGCACCGTCAGTGCTGTTGTACAGACATGCTTTGGGTTTGAGCCGTGGGACTTCCTGCTCAAGAGATGCTTTGAGGTGCAGAATGGAAGGAGAAACAGTGGCAAGTCCTGATGGTCCCTCCTGACTGCAAGGGATGAGGAGATCTGCCGTGGTGTAAAGGCCACCCCTGGCCCCCCTCCTTCCCTGAGTAAGTTCCCAGAGCCTGGCAGCTCTGTGTAGTGGCAAGTCTCAACTTGTCATGGCTCTCCTGAAGGCACAGCTCATGTTTAACTCCACCTCTGGCACTGCAATAGCTGACCTGGCTTTCAGACAGAGCAGGGACAGAGACAACACCTGAATCTAGGTGCTGGGTATCCTTTTTGGCCAGTGCTGCCAGGGATTTCTAAAAACTGCGCTGCAGCTCAGCGTGGCGTGGGCCTTAGCAGAGCTCTGTCAGTAGGCAGGAGTTGTTTCCATGGCTGTAAGTCTCCTAGAGCCTTCCCAGAACTGCTGTCAGTGAGTTTGTCTCTCTCTCTTGCCGTTAAAATCATTGGTTTGAGAGTGTTGCTTTGTTCATCTGGATTGAAGAGTAGCATCATGTCATATATAGAAAAAAAAAAAATCAAGACCTTAATTAAAAAAAAAATGTTGTGGTGAAATTCTGATGCTGCTTTTAAGAACAGGAGATTGAACCATTGACTTCAAAGCAGCTGGGGTTACGCCTGTTGTCCAAAACAACATCAGCTCACCTCTGCTCTTCCTTTGTGCAAACGGCTTCAATCTAAAGTTAGTCCTCAGCTGACTGTGCTGACTTAAACCTCGACCAACTGATTTTTCAGCATATGAACTGTGGGCAGTTTATGGCCAAACCGTGACTCAGCCCACATTTCTGTGCAAGCGAGCAAGGCTATGGAAGGGCATGCCTGATGCAGTAATCTGACTCTTGGTGCTCAGTCATGTGGAAATACAGGTATTACCTTCCCCTCCATCGTGGGAGTCCCAGGAAAGTGGGGGCTGGAGAAGCTTTCACTCCCCTGCCCCAGCCGAGCAGCTCACTCTGTGCAGTGTGGGCAGTAATGTCCCAGTGGCAAAAGCACAGGCTGATCAAAATTCCTGCCCCCAGCCCTTTGCTCTAGAGAAAAGGAGGAGGCAAGGGAGGCCTGGTGAGCCAGTTACAGACTGAGTCACAGCACTTCCCAGCCTCCCGCTACCTACAGACTATCCTCTGCTTAGTGCTGTGCCTCCAGGCGCTTTGTAGCCCTGAGTACACACCTTGCATTTTTATCCATGATCTGCTTAGTTTCCTCCTTGTTTGGTGTTGTGGGTTTCTTCGATAAACAAGATGTAAAGATGTGGGAAGACTGGAATAAATTCAAAGCACAGAACAAAGGAAAGCCAAATGCAATTTAACTGCAAGTGTTGTGTGTGAGAAAGTAGTATGAAACTACGTGATTGCTGTGCAAACAGCTTCTGTCTTTTGCTCATACTCTTGAACTCTTAGGCTCTTAAGTATTTTTTCATCTTCTGCCTTAAAGCTTTTCTTCAGTGTTAGCTTTTAGTTCTCTATCTTTTAACACTCTTCTGCATTTGTTTCTGATATTTTGATGGAAGACCATGTGCTTTCCTCTTAAGAATCAGGTGTCAGGGAAGAAAAGTGCCTCTGGTGCTGCACCTGCAGTGTGTCTTAGCAGCACCCTCCCCTTGCACTTTTGCACTACATCACCTCAGACTCTCCTCTGGAGCCACCCTCACCCAGAACCCTTCTCTTCCTCAGAGAGCAGAAACCAGCCGCTCCTAGTCCAAGTCTCTTCCAGCCAGAGCTCCTGGTCTGCCAGGCCTCCACTTCTGTGGGTAACACCACTGGATGTGCTGCTCACACGCATAACCCTTTGAACACTTAGGGCCAATGCCTCTCTGTTTAGGCTCCATCCTCTTTGTTTGTGGTCTCTCTGAAGATGCAGGTGTCTGCCTCTGCTTTTACTTCCCTCCTGTCCTTCAGTGGCAGTTTTCTTTTTTCCTCCCACTGTTTAAATTGCTCACATCCATCCTCTTGCTCATTTTCTTGATCCTCCTCTTCTTCCACACCTCCTTTTGTGGGGAAAAGTCTGCTTGCCTGGATTTAATCACCACATTGAAGATCTACAACTCTCTAATATGCTCCTCTGCTTGCTATGTCTTTCTGATTTCTCCTGCAGTACCATCTCAGTCACATGCAGCTAAAAATAAACATATTTTCCTCCTCCTCAGCCTTTTCAACTCAACCTGAACTGTGCTGAGAATTACAGAGTAGGAAAAGTTAACTTATTTTCTGGAAGGACTGTGTCGTATTTCAAGTAGACACAAGGTTTGAAAGTTTCATAAACAGGTCTGGAGAGGACAGCAGAATTCTGGTGGAGCCTGGGAGATGAGATCTAAAGGATCTTTATGGAGTTCTGGGAAAAAGTTATAGAGCATCATTAACAGCTGGTGAAGTCTCTCTTGAGCATGCAGACCAGTGTTTGAATGGACAGCCATAGTCAGAGAGCAACAGTTTCTTGAACAGCTATGAACCCTCCCCCCCACCCCCCAAAGTAATTGCCACAAGAACACCCTCTCAGAACATAGCAGCAAACCCCCCACGTCCTCTTTCCTGAAAAAGTGAAAAGCCTCTCTGCTTTTTAGCACAGTTGTGAATGGATATTTGTGTAGGTCATGTTAGTAAAGGGAGGGGGGAGGGAAAGCATAAGGAGGGGAGAGAGAAAGTGTCCTGGTCAACTCTATCCCAGATGAAACCTGGACAGGAGGAGGAGGGAAAGAAGCCTGAACATGTCTGAGGGAAGAGTAGTTTTCAGTTTGGTCAGCTATATGTAGCTGCAAGTTCGCACTGCCTCCATTTTTCTTCTTAAAATGGCTTGGAGCATAAAATTGAAGTTATTTCTGCTGTAATTTTGGGAGCATAATGTATCTGCACAAGTCAGGGAAAAGAAAGTTGAGTTACCTTGTGTCTTTGTTATCCATAAGTTTTTTGAGCTCACGTGCCCTTAAAAGGACCTGGCATGTCCTCATCTGCCTCATCTGTCTTTCTGGCCTTGTCTACATGGACAGATGCATAGATTCAAACTCCTTCACCCATACCCTGAGGGGCCAGAGACTACCCACTGTTGTCTGGAAATTGCTGCTGCCCTAGAGGCACTTTGCAGTAGTTAATATACAGGGCTGCCTCTATGCCCCTGGTTTTTCTTGTTTCAGACACGTGCTGCGGTGAACATGTCCAATCTGAGATACATTCAGTACTTTCCACAGCCGTTACAAACCTCTGCCGCAAATGGTTTTTAGATTTCCCTCTTACAGATACAGCAGAGCATGGGGAGCTGGAGCTGCGCTTCACCCACTCTGTTCCATGGAGGGAACAAATAGCAATGAGGATGCGTCAAGAAAGCTTTGTGGTATTTGATATTGATTTGTTTGGTAGTGGCTTGTTTTGCACCTCCTGTCTGTGTAATGCTGCTCCTGAGTGAGTGTGGAAGACTTGCACTGGATCCTGCTGTCATGCATGAATGTCAGTTCCTTTTCTATCATGTTTCCATGGCATCCTGCCTCAGGTAATTTAATAAGGGAGAAGAAGTGGATATAAAAGGGACATGTTCATAGTCTATTAACCCATTCAGGAGAGTGATATAAGAGAGGAATAAGAGAAACTACTATGGAGGGTGTCACAGTGTTGGATTCTTGGTTGCTCCATTGCTGCTTCTTGGAGATTGCAAATGAAGCATCTCATGTCCCTTCCTAGTTACCATCATGTTACCATCACTACAGGTAAATGTGTTAGTAGCCTGGCCCTCTGCCCCTTGAAAGGTGAAAAGTCAAGCCCTGAGAAGAGATCAGGAAATGCAGGGCAACTGGGTATGCATTGTGCTGATGCCTTCATCCTGTAGATCACCTGGGGTATTTTATTTTTAAAAGTTGCTTCTTTGCATTATACTCCCCAGAATGATACCCCTGGTCTTCCCAGAGGATCTGCTTTTGCCTGTGATTGCTAAAGGCAGTCACATTTCTAGAACAGCCTGGTTACAGGTTTTAGCTTGCACCGCTTGCTGGTCTTACATAAGGGAGGCACCAACTGAATCGTCATAGTTGAGGCTGCACTAGGAAAGTACTTAAAATAGTGGTAAAATCACTCAGTGTGTGTTTTAATTATTAAATTTTGTCCCACTGCAGAGTAATTTCTTTTTGGGATAATTGCCTTTTTGAAGCCATTTTTGCATTAAAGATTCACTGACTTTGCAGAAGAAACTAGGTGCTTCTAAATGCTCCTTATTAAAAATTTAGCCTCAGTCTTGTCTTGTCTTCCTCTTTTTGCTTTTTGCTTTCTCTTACCCACAAAACAGTAGCCTTCATTCACTTCTAGCTTCATCTCCTCTCTTGCACGCATTTACTTTGAGAGTTGCACATTAAAGCAGAAAAATAATGCATAGCTGTTCTTCAACATTCAGTTCTTGTAAATCAAGGATGGCTGAGGGATAGCTTAGTTTGCGTGCGCTGTTGCGTCACAGCCCCAGCTCCCACACTGAAAGGCTTCCCTTCTCAATCAAGTAAGCTGACTTCACTGTACCCCTTATGTTATGGAAGCATACTGATTAAATTTCCCAGTTTATGATTGAAAATGCAGCAGTAACTCAAGCTTTTCTGAATCTAGCAAGATGGATGTGCTGTTTCTAGAAGGAAGTCCATGGTCTGTCTTAGCCACCATTCATCACATTGCTGCTGATCTCACCAATGAATTTTTGCAAGTCCCAAAGGAAGGAAGAGTTATGCAAAGGAAGCCGCAGAGATCCCTACCACACTGGAGACAAAGCTGCCCTCCGTATTCAGTGGGAAACTTCTTTGAAATAGCCTTGGTGATGCCTGGGGGAGGAAGTAGGTACTCGCTAAGCAAGGGCTTTCTGGTTGCTGGTGTCCTAGCCAGGCGTTTCAGCAGGGAGAATTCAATTAGAAGAGTGTTTTAGACTAGCTCACATCTGCTAAAAGAGATCAGAATCACTATTTCTGTGTGCATCACTAATGCCACATTCAGACAGCTCAAGGTTTCTTCCTATCCCTATATCTAAGTAATTCTGAAATTAATGGATTTTTAATACCCAGAGTTTGTCTTAAAAGAAAAAGTAAAGATGACATTGCATTAAGGGCACTTGAATTTAACTTCCATCTGATAACTCTTTTTTGCTGCTTGTCGTGATACTTTCCTACTGATTTAAATGGAGCTACTCCAGATTTTCAGTAGTATAAACCAGATGGATATCAGCTCATTGACAGACCTCAAAGGATTAGAATTTTTTTCCCCATTTCCCTGCCAGCCCCCCAGTTAAGTGGATAGCTATAGCCTTCAGAAAAGAGCAAAGCTGTCATGGGTAGCATCTTGGACAGGATGTTTATACTGGGAGATAATGTTAAAAATTCACCTGCAACGTGCAGCCAGGATGAAGATGTGGATACAGTTTTGATATTGCTGAATCTTCATATGTTTGTACTCATGTGGTCAGTTAAAATTGAAAAAATACTGAGACAAACTGAACTTGTGACATTCTACGTGCCCTTTCCACACTAAAATAAGATTATAAAAACCTGGTCTCCATCTAACTGAACGTGATCTGGAGCCCAGGTGCACATCTGGGTTTTCACTGAAGAAGGGAAGCAAGGAGAAAACAGAGTCTTTGAAGACCTTGTTCCGGTCTGTCTCTACTTGCAGTGGGCAGCGTTATGTGCGCTGCACAGTCTGCCTTGCCCAGAGCAGCTTTGGCTGTCACCCACTGGTGTAGTGTTAAAATTAAGACTGATTGCGTTGCCATCCATCCAGTTAGCTGCTGTCAGTCTCAAATGTGGCAAGCAATTGGAGCAGAGTTTTGGCCTGTAATTAGCTGGTTTAACCTTGAATAAAGTGAGTAAATACATAGAACAACTGGAGTTTGGTAACAACCAAATAACACTGTCTGCAAAGCTCTGTTTCATCTTCCACCTGGCACCTCTCGAGGGGCAGCGACCTCATTGAGGTTGGCAGTAAGCTGAATTCATGGGCTGAATTCTAGCAAAGTACCCAACTACCTGCACAGTGTGAGAGTTATGATTGTTGCCATTCTCAGTAGCAAAGTGCTTTCTCTTCCTGGTTTCTTTTCACACTTATCTCTAGTACTTGGCTGCTTTTTACTAATTACAGCCTCTTTCTAGAAGGGTATGGCCTTTTGTAGTCATAACACGTGCTCCGTCAGCAAGGTGGGAATCCTCTCTCAGGACTGCCTTAGATTGCTCTGACATCTTCCCCTTCTTTGCATCTTGCTGGATTTTGCCCCGAGCCTCCATGATCAACTTTCCAGCATGCTTTGCAGCTCATGCAAAAGAATGGGGAGATGCGGAAGGAAGCTGCTCTTGTGACACTTCAATAGGTATAGGAGCAAGCAAACACTATGTACAGGCGCTTTCAGACTCGGGAGACATTTGGCTTTCAGATCTGTGGTTTGTGATCACCTCTGCAAACAGCTTGGGATTAGAAAACCTCTTAGTGCTTCTCCATGATGAAAGCTTCAGGCCAGTGTCAACACAAGGCATTTCTTCCCCTTAGGGAAGGGGGAAGAAAAGGAGTGTTTTTTATAAGCAGTTTTCTGTCTGTGTCATTTCTTGTCCTGCCCTTGTCCCAGAACAATTCTGTGAGCCTGGGGCTGCACTGTGTGCTCCCAGTCACTCTGCGAGTCCCACAACCTTGCCCAAGACTGCGCTGCTCTCTCAAAGGTCCGTTGTCCACCAGCACAATGGAGGCCATACAAGCAACAGAAAGATCTGAGAAACTGCCTGATGAGGGGGGTGGGAAACCAAGAGGAACCAAAGGTTATTCCAGTGCCTGGCCAGGCTGTTCATTTAACGAAAAAGTCAACAGACTGAGCCCAGGAGGCACATCTTCACCTACTGGGAAAAAAATGTGGCCTTTGGTATTGTTGTCTCTTAATTATTTGTGTTCTGGTACCACAAGGAGGCCCTGTTCTCCTCTGGACCAGTCCATAGCTGGCAGTTTGCACTCTGTCACATTCAGTGAATACGTTGAAGTGACAAGGATCCAACTGTACTTTCGGTGCTGCTGCTTACTGCTGCCAGTACACACCGTACCCCTGCAAGTGATTTCCTTTATGAAGGGTGCGTAGGCTGATTTAGTTGCTAGCGGAACAGATCTGATAACACAGAGTATGCAGCTATGTTTGTGGGCGTGTTCTTAAGGCATGAGTAAAAGGAGCTAGAGGAAAAGTAAAAATAGACTCTCTTAAGAGGTTTCATGATCTAATGCATTTGGACAGTGTTATGGTGTCCGGACTAAAGATTTATCTATCTTTGGTTTTTGTGATATTCTTCTTGGTATTTTTAGTGGCTTGGACTCTTCTGTTCCTGTCATCATGATGTGTGGTTGGACTTTTGGAGCAGTTTGCTGTGCTTCATTTACTCATTTAGTGTCTTCTATTTAAGTGAATTTGCATTCTGAAGATTTCAAAGTATTCTAAAAATGGTCATTAAGTATATCTTGGTACATCTTTGAAAAGTATTATTAATTGTATGCTGCTGATTTTAGATGTCCTCATGGAATAGCTTCATCACGCAATGCTAGGGATGGAACCTTTTCATTCCTGTCTTTTTCCTCCTTGAGATTTAGAGATCTAGACTCCCAAAGCCTATTCTGTTCTAAGCCTAAACAGTTTTCTTTATCCGTAGGAGGTTTTAAAGAGGTTGACAGATGATTTATAAGTTAAAATTGAGGTTTGGCTTTTCAAAGACTTACTAAACCCGCCAAACAGAGTAGTATTATGCTGTAGGACCACTTCAAGAGCCCCTTTTATTGCCAGAACCAGAAAGCCCTTTCTGGTCTCTGTACAGTGGGATCAGAGGCAGTAAAATAATAAACAGTTGTCACTGATAAAAATAAAGGGAGACGTGAACCATTTTGTTGATGGACCAGGAGTTAGTAAGTGAAACTCTTTCAAACTGCTGAGAAATTTATATACAGCAATTTTGTGCTTGAGGTAGGAAGTGAAGGATGAAAATCATTATCTTAGTATCTTTCTCAAGGTACCATGAAATAAAATAAGCAAAGTAAAGAGGGGAAAATAATTAAAGCGAATTGACAGTAGTTACATTATAATGAGCCAAGGAAGCAACTACATAATAAAGGAAAAATATTCTAGCTGTGTGGTAATATTTGTTAATTTTTTATTTATTAGATGACTATGTTGAAGACAAAAATAAAATTTTCCCAAAATTATTCATAAAAAGTGTTTGAACAAAAGATGCAAATTAGGTGAATGGAGCAGCTTATCCTGGAGGCCATCATGAAGCAAGTGGAAGAAAAGAAGGTTATCAGGAGTAGTCAGCATGGATTCACCAAGGGGAAATCATGCCTGACCAATCTGATAGCTTTCTATGATGACATGACTGGCTGGGTAGACGAAGGGAGAGCTGTGGATGTTATCTACCTTGACTTCAGCAAGGCTTTCGACACAGTCTCCCATGATATCCTCCTGGGGAAGCTGAGGAAGTGTGGGCTGGATGAGTGGTCGGTGAAGTGGATAGAGAACTGGCTGAATGGCAGAACTCAGAGGGTTGTCATCAGCGGCGCTGAGTCTAGTTGGAGGCTGGTGACAAGTGGTGTCCCTCAGGGGTCAGTACTGGGCCCAGTCTTGTTTAACTTCTTCATCAACGACCTGGATGAAGAGTTAGAATGTACCCTCAGCAAGTTTGCTGACGACACCAAACTGGGAGGTGTGGTAGATACACCGGAAGGCTGTGCTGCCATTCAGCGTGACCTGGATAGGCTGGAGAGCTGGGCAGAGAGGAACCTGGTGAGGTTCAACAAGGGCAAGTGCAGGGTCCTGCACCTGGGGAGGAACAACCTCATGCACCAGTACAGGCTTGGGGTGGACCTGCTGGAGAGCAGCTCTGCGGAGAGGGACCTGGGTGTCCTGGTGGACGACAGGTTAACCATGAGCCAGCAGTGTGCCCTGGCTGCCAAGAAGGCCAATGGGATCCTGGGGTGCATCAAGAAGAGTGTGGCCAGCAGGACAAGGGAGGTTCTCCTTCCCCTCTACACTACCCTGGTGAGGCCTCATCTGGAGTACTGTGTCCAGTTCTGGGCTCCCCAGTTCAAGAAGGATGAAGAGCTACTGGAGAGAGTCCAGCGGAGGGCTACAAGGATGGTGAGGGGACTGGAGCATCTCCACTACGAGGAGAGGTTGAGGGAACTGGGCTTGTTCAGCCTGAAGAAGAGAAGGCTGCGAGGGGACCTTATAAATGCCTACAAATATCTGAAGGGTGGGTGTCAGGAGGATGGGGCCAAGCTCTTTTCAGTGGTGCCCAGTGACAGGACAAGGGGTAATGGGTACAAACTGAGGCACAGGAAGTTCCGTCTGAACATGAGGAGGAACTTCTTCTCTCTGAGGGTGACGGAGCACTGGAACAGGCTGCCCAGGGAGGTTGTGGAGTCTCCTTCTCTGGAGATATTCAAGACCCGCCTGGACAAGGTCCTGTGCAGCCTGCTGTAGGTGACCCTGCTTCGGCGGGGGGGTTGGACTAGATGACCCACAGAGGTCCCTTCCAACCCCTACTATTCTGTGATTCTGTGATTCTGTGAAATCAGCTACTGAATCAGAGACATGGACAAGGTGGTGCATCTTAGATGGCAAGGAAAAATACCAACATTTATGGCCATTTGACTTTGTAGCAGCTCAGAGGTGGTGAGCCTAAATAAAAAGCTACAAACAGGAGGCTAATAGCTCACCTAAGGGTCAAAGGGAAACAAGCTACAGTTCTTGTGAAGGGGCCCAAGCTGAAGGACATTTCTTTGTTATATTTTCCCCCAGCTAATACCCTGTTTCCTGTCAGTTCTGTGCTAGAGAGCTCATTTAGCTGACTTCAGCAAGGTGGTCAGGATTCAGATTTCCATTTTCCAAGTGCAGCCTGCTTTGCAGGGAAACACAGACATAATACATCATTAATCCTGAGATTCAGCTGGTCCTAATAGCCCCGTATATACGCACTCCGGTAAGTTACTTTCTAACCCTGGGGGAGTCTCCTGAGTCTATCCCTCAAATATTTCTATTTATACACTTATTCCAATGTATGATAGACGAACAGGACGTGAACAGATTGGCAAGCTACTGTGCTCCCCGCTGTGTGGGTGGCAGTTCATGAGCCATATACCAGGGTTCAGTAAGACCTGTGCAGGATTTGACTTTGAAAAAGCTCAAAGAAGAGGAGTAAGACGGATCTGTAATTCTCCAGCCTAACTTTTTCTAAAGTTGCCTGTGAACAAGGCAGTTGGCTCTAGAAAGAAGTTTGTATGTGTTGAATGGTCACAGGGTGAAACTCACTGTCGGGTCACCCCTGAGCTGGGGCAGCTCTTGGTCAGTGTAGGTGAGGAATGTTGGCATAACCTGCCAGGGAGCCTTTTGGTATGCAAAGTGTTTCACAACAAGGGTGCTAGAACTGCTTTGCTCTCTGCCACGCTAATGTTAATAGCATTATTTTGGTCCTTACAAGTGGAACTGGTGTCAGATGAAAGCCTGCTGTCTTTCATTTATCTTTAGACCTTACACTTTCCCCCAGCCCAGGGAGCTATGAATATATTGTGATAATAGTAATGTAATTATATATGAGAACAATGTAATTGCTTTTGTTTTAGTGCAAAATTGGTTTTTTGTCTTGGAGTTTTTCTAAAGAAGTTTCAAATATTTAAAATGTTAAGTATTAAAGTATAAAAATTCTTCAATAATGAAAAAAACCTGCCTGGGGCAAGGTTACTTCTACCTGGAGCTCAGCAGAAGTGCAGGCAGTGGATCTCTGCCACTGAGGTCATCGCAGATGTGCCACTTGGAAAAGGTGAAGTGATCGTATGTTCCTGAAAAGTGTTTTTGGAGTTGGGGAGCAGTAGGTTTCCTATCACCTTATCATTGATTTAGCCTCACATATGAGCACTCTAATTAGTTTGCCTGGAATGAAATCTATTTTCATTTCATTCATCAATATATTTTCATGCATCATCTTTTCATTCATCAAAATTGGCATTTAGCCTATTATGGCTGAGGACAGCGTTGCAGTTTTGGGGAGGATGTCGCCGCCAGGAAGCGAAGCAGAAGAAGGGTGGATGCTCTGGGCATTCGCCCCTGCAGTCAGTTGTCAGTGTGTGCTGGCTTTGCCACTGCGGCGTCCTGCTCTGAATTCCTTAACTGCTGCTCTGGTTCCAGAGCAGTGCCGGGGGAGAGACTGGGGGTGTAGATGTGTCCTGTGGTCCATCAGTGGCACTCAGGCAGAGAGGCCACTTTTGGCAGCCCGCTGCCTCCCTGCTGTAGCGCAGGCTGGGGCTGCCCATGATGGGGGAACTCTGTGTTGCTGTGCAAGAGGCTCAGAAATGACTAAATTTTTCCTAGCTCTTAGCCATAGCTGTGAATCTTCCAGTGTGCAAGATGCAGATCATTGTCCTGTGGTTGAATCCCAGAGAGGTATCCTAAAGCTGTCAGCTAACTTATGGCACAGGGGAAAAGAAATGAGCACCTTGCTTCAGGTGTCCAGGGAGCAGTGTAAAGAAGTGCCAGCTACCCAGCTGCAACTCAGCGGCTGCTGACCCCTCTGCCACACCGGGGGAGGGGGACCACTGAGCTGCTGGCCCCCGGGTGCTGGGAGGTAGCACCAAAAGAAAGAGACCAAGCTCACATTATTGCTGCTGTGGCGGTCAGAGTGTGCTAGACTGCAGATCGGGGCAAGCCTGTAGTCAAATGTCTCAACCAGGTAAAACATTCACGTAAAAGCCTCTTTTGCAGAAGCCATAGACTGTTTCATCCCTCACACTCAGAAAACTATTCAAATGGCTGTTTCCCCAAGCCATCCGCATTCAGTTTGTTATCATTTTCATTATTGAACATTTATATAAGCACTGTAACATTTTATAGTGTTTGACAGAGATTTCCAAGTCTGCCTAATTAGCACAGTCCCTGCCACATGGAATATATTTTTATTATTACCCATTCATGGTCTGTTATTCAGAAGAGGTTCTCTTGTGAATGGAAACGTGCATTACTTGCACTTCAGGCTAATAAGTGTGACATAAAATGTGACACACAAATTTAACTACTGCGCTACAGGATCCAGCAATTGGGGGTGATGTGCATATGGTCACACTGAGACTCTGTTCCTTTGCATCATTGCTTTTCTGCCTTACTGCCTTGTTAAAAGGCTGAGAGAGGAAAATATTGGGAGAAGAAGGAGGGGGAGAAGAAATGAACAAATCTATCTTGGCATAAATAGATTTGGCTCAACAATACAAGACTTGTCAGCAGCCTTTTCCACAAGCCTGTTCCATCAATGAGGAGAGCACAAAACAAGCGACTGAAAAGTCAGTTCATGTCTTTATAGCATTCTTGGAAAGAATCTGAAAAAAAAAAGATTATATTTGTAAAATGAAGCGTGTTTTACGCTTCTGCATGTTCAGTGCCAAAGCAGAGCTTGCCAAGCGGAGGTGCAGTCCTGTGTTTGCCCTGATTGTCTGGTCCAAAGATTAGATAAAACAAAAAAAGTGACCTCTCTTCTTTTTTCCCCTCCCTCTGCCTCTTCCTGCTCCTATTTTTTTTTTCTGAAATCATACCTAACACAAAACTATTAAGAGCATTGGCAACTTTCGGAGCTCTCAAACAATAAATTATGAAGAAGGACCATAAAACAAGTTGCTACTTGTCTATTAAATATGCATGTGCAAATCTTTTCAGCTATCTGCTCTGCCCGTGTATCTGTGCCGACTGATAAGTAGGCTGGTGCGCCTGGCTGGTGTTCCTCAGCTCTGTGTCCCCAGGAGATCAGAAGGAGCCTCTCGCGGGGTCCTGCTCTCCTGCCACGCTGTCCACCGACAGGCAGGTCTGCCCAGCTTCGGGCTCATCCCCAGGCCTTCGGCAGCTCTACCTCAGGCTTCGAGGAGAGCAGAGAAGGCAGCAAAGAGATGCCTTTCCCCAGCAGCGCAAATGGCTCACCCCTTTGATGAGCCAAGTATAGATGGGAAAATGTTTGACTGCCAAATCTTGAGGTGTGAGCAAGGCAGATTGGGGTAAGGATGAAAGCAGTAGGAAGAGGATTTCTGAGACTGAGGGGAGTAACTGAGGCAGCTTGTGGCTGGTTTGTGACACAACTGGAAAGCCTGCGCAACATGCTGCAGTCATTTCACTTGTCCACATTCAAGATGACAATATAGTAATTAAAAAATGAAAACACTCTGAATATTCTGGATTTCCTTTCTTTGCCTTACCTTATAAGCAGTGCTGCTTTCTCTGGCCCGCCTAGCCTGCAGTCCCTGCACCGAGCCTTGTCTTTATCCAAATTGCTTTCTCTCCCACTGTAAATACTGGGGGTATTTAACAGTTCTTTTAAAAGAAGAAGCCCAAGACTTAAAATTCTACCTTAGGACCTTAAATGTCTGGACTGTCTAGTAGTGTGGAAAAACTGTGGCTGTCCCTGTGTTGGAGGCATGCATGGGAAGCCAACACCTGAGACTGAAAGAGTGGCTGGCCATGGACTGGTGGTGCTCAGCTTCAGCTGCTGCCTTTGGACCCCTTTCCCTGGTGTCCCGTGTCTGAGGCAGCCGAAGGAATGGGAGTTGCTCCATACTCCTGCAGGCCTCAGGCCAGCTGGGGTGGTCGGTATTAATGGCAAAAGCCCAAGTATGTTGGCTGCTAGAGGTGCCTGATCTGCACGGCACCTCTCAGAGCGGAGGTGAGGGCTCTCATGGGAGACATGCACCCAGACCCCTAAACCAGGAGGCTTATCTTGTGTCCGGTCGGTGCGTGCTGCTGGCTGCTACTGTTCAGTGATATAACTCAGTCCCATAATTTTGTACTTAGTAACACGTTACAGCTTTGGAAAAGGAAAGGAAGAAAATCTTGTCCTTCAATGCAGTATTGATCTACAGCCCAAACGGGCGGTTCGTTGTGAAACCTTTTTTCACCAATTCTTGTGATAGGAAACAAAATTGTCAATCCTGAGGCAGAGCAACTGGCTTCAGCTGAAGCTGAGCACCACAAAGCCTGAACCCTGATGCTTGCTGGTACTAAGGTAGCTGGCTACAGGCCTCAACAGTGATTTGTGAGGATGCTGAGCATTTGCTCTGCAAACATCTGCCCTACGGCATGCAGGACGCAGTGCTCTGCTGACGTAAAGAAATCCTGTGTGCCTTTACACATGGAAGATATTACTGTACTGTTGCATCTTCTCTAATGAAAGAAGGGGGGTTTGAAGTAAACCTTCCTCTTCAAAACATTGCAAACCAAAATATTTGATGAGAGAATACACAGAAAACTCTCAGGGTGTATAAGACATGTTGAGTCTTGACAACAGCAGATTGAAAAAATTTAACAGTCAGTTGAAAACAACTTGAAAAAGATACAGGCTGGCCATTGCTGGATCCAAATGTCATCATTTATAGTCAGCTCCATTTTTTATAGAAATTGATGGGCTGCTGGGAAGATACATGATTTTTTGCACCAAGTTAATTCAGTCCATGTACACGCATATATTAGGCATAATGCGGTTGTGGTGTCTGGATGTATAAATGGCAGCATACATATAAATAAATTTAGATGATTTATGGATCGTGATTGTTTTTTTTGTGAGCACAAATGACAGAAAATGTCCCCTGGCAAGGAAATAACCCTGCTAATTTAACTGCATCAGCTAGAGTATGGATCAGCCCTTCCCTTATGGGGCGGTGGCTTTGTGTTGTTAGTGAACAGGCGTCCCTCAGCAGCCAGAGAGACACAGCTCTTTTTTTGTTCATATCTTCCACATGTTCTTGAAGGATATTTAATGATATCCAAATGTTTATGATACTGCTTAAAATGAACCACGATTACTGCATTTTCCCAGGATTTAAGGAAGGAGTGAGCAGGGAGGAGTATGTAGAGAGGCACTAGCAGAGTCAAAGCAGTTGCTTGTGACAGAACGATACAGCTCAGTAAAGTTTTTCAAAAATATTGTTTAAACAGAAAGAAATGAAACAACTGCCCTCACCCAGGGTGTCTCTTGCCAATACATTATCAGTGACCAATAACTTAAACAAGACCTCATGGTCTGTCCATCAGCATGGTCAGCTGCCTGGTGCTGATGGGGCTACCTTTCAAAAAGGACAGATTATGTCGCAAAATGGATTTGATCTGGCTGAGATGTCACTCAGCAAGGATCCTGTTTGTGGTCCCAGCCCAAGCCCAAAAGGGATGCCAAGCGGCTTATCCCACTATGTGCAGGGGACTTCAGAGGCGCTGCTGCAACCAGTTGGATTTCAGCATCATCTTACAGGTTTCTCTTCCTATACAGACCTGTAGACAG